>NC_140125.1:50878388-53278388 GCF_964035555.1 Netta rufina | reverse complement strand
ATGTGTCTTCAGAAAAGTGATTCCTAATGTCTATAAAAATTCCTGCAATACAGTTTCTTTGAATTTCTTTGCTCTTGTACTCTGTACTGAGCATATTACCATAGCATGCTGTGTATTATTAGATAGAAGTACATTTTCCACGAAATACATCGGGTTGTGCAACGTCTGAGAATTCCCATCACGTTTCTGTAGCGATTAATGCTGAAGAACAAAATATCCAAACAGTAGGCAGAAATAATTTCTAATAACACAAATGCTGTGTTCTCTTTTTGTGCGAGCAGGGGCCGTGCAGCAGTCGGTTAACCGCAAGCAGAGCTGGAAGGGTTCGAAGGAGTCGCTGGTCCCTCAGAGGCACGGCCCGGCGCTGGGAGACGCTGTGGTGTACCGCTCGGAAAGCCCCAGCTCTCAGCCTGACGTAGGAAGGCCACTGTCTGGATCCGGCATCGCAGCGTTTGCTCAGGCTCATCCTGGCAACGGGCAGAGAGTGAACCCCCCGCCTCTGCCCCAGATAAGGAGCGTCACTCCTCCGCCCCCGCCTCCTCGAGGACAGACGCCCCCTCCGAGGGGGACAACTCCTCCGCCTCCCTCCTGGGAGCCCAGCTCCCAGACCAAGCGGTACTCTGGGAACATGGAGTACGTGATCACCCGCATCTCCCCGGTGCCACCCGCAGCGTGGCAGGATGGTTACCCGCCTCCACCGATGAATCCTCCAGCCCTGAATTCTGCCGGGCAGGGTCAGAGAGGCATGAGCGCTGTCCCCATTGGCAGGCAACCCATAATCATGCAGAGTTCAGCCAACAGCAAGTTTAGCTTTCCCTCAGGAAGGGCTGGAATGCAGAACGGTAATTGTCAGGCCGAGTTCATGGTTCACCAGAACGTCGTGTCTGGGAACTCAGTGAGTCGCCAGCCACCCCCCTACCCTATGAACCCAACCAACAGGCAGAGTCCTACAGCACTACAGATGCAGGCAGGAGGATCTGCTCCTCCTTCAGCGTACACTAATGGAAATCTTCCTCAGGCGATGATGGTGCCAAACAGAAACAGTCACAACATGGAACTTTATAACACAAACGTAGCCGGAATACCCGCCTCCTGGCCGCAGCCTCCTCCGGTGCAACCCCAGTCGTCACCTGGCAGCGGGCACGAAATCCCCGCCTGGCAGCCCAACGTTCCCGTGCGCTCCAATTCTTTCAACAACCATCACGGAAGCAGGCAGAGCCACTCCAGCAGCTCGCAGCCTTCGGCGACGACGGTGACAGCTATAACACCAGCTCCCATTCAGCAGCCAGTGAAGAGCATGCGCGTGTTAAAGCCAGAGCTGCAGACGGCCCTGGCGCCCACTCACCCCTCCTGGATGCCGCAACCCGTGCAGGCCGTGCAGAGCATCCCGTTCTCCGAGAGCCCCTCTGCAAACCTGGCAGTTATGGCACCTGTCGCAGAGGCTCCAAATTACCAGGGTCCCCCCCCACCTTACCCAAAACACTTGTTACACCAGAGTCCGGCTGTCCATCCGTACGAGGCAGGGCCCAAGCTCGGCAAAGAGGAGCCACCGATTTTACCGAAGGAGGAAGAGAATGAGAAGAGTTACGAATGTGTCGATTCAGCAGACAAAGAAAAGAAACAAATCACAACATCACCTGTCCCCGTTAGGAAAAACAAGAAAGATGAAGAGCGACGAGAGTCTCGCATTCAAAGTTATTCCCCTCAGGCCTTTAAATTCTTCATGGAGCAGCATGTGGAGAATATACTCAAGTCACACCAGCAGCGTTTACATCGGAAAAAGCAACTGGAGAATGAAATGATGCGGGTAAACTCTTTCTCCTAAGTCTCTGACTAGAATTGCTCCTGTATGAATTTTAAGAAATTTCTTAGTGGTAGGATGTTTAAATAGTACAGATAAATAGAACCTTGTGGCATAAGCATGCTGTTGAAGTCTCTTTTTAGTTTCTGTGTTTCAGATGTGGCAAATTCTTCATTGCTTTATTTACATGCTTCATTGTCTTCTTATAAATTAATTTTTTAAAGTAAGATTTTTGTATAAACATAGCTCGTATGGCTCAGGCAGAAGAAGCAAAATAATTTTTATATGAACTGAGATAACTGTATGACTCAGAGCTTTTTGTTATGGATTCTGTACGATCCTAATTTTTGAGCGAGCAGTGTTTTAATGATATGTATTTAAATAAACACTGCAAGTACAAGTAGCACAGCAGGGACGAGTAATGGGGAAGGCTAATGCCTTTATGCAGTCACCCAAACAATCATTCCTCCTGCAGTTTGTTCCCTCTGGTGAGAGGGTTTTCTAACTTCACATTCGAAAAAACAGTAATCAGAAGTTACATTTCTAGAACGAGAGAGACGTGGTGCAGTTTGCCAGAGTATTTTGTAATCCAGGCTGGGAGGGTGTCTGTTTAAACAAGGTGTAATTGAATGGGCAATAAAAAACAGACATCAACATGTAAAATCAATTTCTTTGTGCCCACATGAAGTCAGAGGTCCATTTCCTGAGATTTTGTGTAAAAACTGGAGCTGATACATACCTGTTAAATTTCAAAAGTAAAAAACAAGTAGTGCTATTAAGACTTAGAGAAATGGAGATTTGAGCTGTATTACTTTATATATTCATAACAATTGTAGCTGAAAATTTGACATAACTATGATGTACCTTTAAATTTATGAGAGAATGTATTTGCCTTATGCCACTTTCTTGAAATGCTGCTTTTTATCTGTGTTTTCTTACTCTGAAAATTCTTACTGTAAGCTGTAGTGTTTTATAAGCATTTGGTTAATCATGAGATACGTAAATGTTAGCAAGATTTCTTCCTGGAACTCTTTTTCTAGATCTTTACTCTTAGTTTTTTCTCTTTCCTTTTCACTTCCACTAACAGCTGGTTTAAACTGGTAAGGTGTGGGAAGCTTTCCTGAACTCTGTAGCCTTCATCCCTGTGTAGGCAAGTAAGATTTTGGAGCAACAGTATTTATTGTTAAGAATAGCATGATCCCTTTTTAGAGGTCTCTGCATGCAATCCTGCATCAAAATTAAGCATGAATTTTATTTTGACTATTTTTGAGTACTTAAAAGTAAGATTGTAATTAATGTTGACTTGCAGACTTCACTTTCCCTTCTTACTGTGTTATTCCATAGTATCAGAAGCGTAAGTCTTACTTAAATGAAGGCACCGATTATAAATTTTCTTGTACATTTAAAGCACCCTAGTGAATGTTTTTTATATAAGAAAAGGCATTTTACAATATTTACACTAGATTTAAAGCTGGTATGTTTAACTGAAGACTGAAGGAGAGGAAATGAGGTATTATGCTGCAGCAGGCCTCTCCTATTTCATCAGGTTATAGGAGAAAATTCCTAAAATAGTGAAGTATATTTCAGGTCTTCATGAGAAGGAGAAAGGGAAACTTGTCCATTACATATTCTCAAGAAGTTTAAGAGGATTAATCAAGTATCAAATTCTTTCTCCCTACCAATAGGGGAGAAAAATTTGAAAGGGAAAAACAAAACAAACCTGAACAGAATGTATCCCAGCAGAAGTGCCTACCTTCCTAGGATGCCATATTTGTAGGATAAGTGATACATTTCTATGCTGTCAGGGTTCCTGGGGAACAGAGTGGATGTCTTTCAAAAATACTTGATTTAAATGTGTGAATTGACTTCCCTTACATTCGTGCCCAAGTATTATGCTAGGTATCTGTGTTGCAAAGCAAAACTAAGTCAGTCATGATCCAAGGCACAGCAAGATGAGAAGGAAGTAAAATAAGAGCAAATTGTGTGGCGTTATATAGCAGTGCAGGAAGCTCTGGCATCGATTAGAAGTAAGTGGAGGTGTATGTGCGTAAGCACTTTCTCAGCTGACAAAACCAGTTAGTTTTTGGTAGATGCGAGTAGTTCTAGGAAGATACTGCAGTGCAGGGAGCGATCAGCTTGAGATGAGCATTTGTTTTAATGAATGGCGTAGGAAAATGTGAAGACTAGAGTTAGGGGAACAGATGACAAATTGGAGTATTTAGGCTGGTTTTCACAGTAAAATTGGTTGGATGGGACAGCTAGAGAGCAGATACTAGACTGTAAATCTGCAAGGTTTTTAGAAACTGTATTTGTCTTGCAGTGACTAATTCCTGTGTTGGATTTCCCTCTTTCTAGTGTTGTGTTGCCTCCTAGGCCATGCTCTTTGCTAGTTTTATAGCTGCTCAGTGGCATTCAGTCTGTGTGCGAGTGGGGCTGCCCTGAAGCAGACTTCATGGTTTCCGTGGGACTTGGGCAGCTGACCCGCCATTGTCTGAACTTTAACAAGGCTCCGAATGTCATCTTGACATTTTGAACTCCTCAGGATTCCATTCTTCTGCATTGAAGTGTGCTTTAAGCGTGTTTATCTGCAGAAGACTTGAGAAGCCTTTGACTGCATCTCTGCCCTGGGTATTCCTGCAGCAGGGGGTTGCGGAAGGCAGTTTCACAGACCTGCTGTATGTGGCTGGGAGTAGGGAGCTGAACCTATTTCCCATGTCTGGTCTGAAACTACTGTTACCCTGTCCTAACTACTGCTTGTCTGATTTTGATGACAAGTTTTGTCTGAGATTTGAGACAACCTTCCCTATTTAAATCTTTTTTGAGTAGATGAGCATTTCATCTGTATTTTCCTAATTGCATCTCTTTTGGATCTGTTCTTTTGTTTGTTTTGTGTTTTTTTTTGATACCTCTTAGAAATGTTCTGTGATCTAACAGTTATGTTTGTGTTCTGAATGAACATTATATGGTATCCTGGAAGGATTTGTAAGATAAAAGACTAGATATCATTCCTTTTTTTTTTTTTTTTTTTTCTTCAGTCATATAGAATCAGTAAGGTTGGAAAAGACCTGCAAGATCATCTGGTCCAACCATCCCCCTGCCAATGTCACCCACTAAACCATGTCCCTAAGCTCCGAGTCTAGCCTTTCCTTAAACACCCTATATAAAATATTTATATTTATAATATAAAATATATTTTGTCTCAAGTTAGGCTTTAAATTAAGCAAAGGAGTCATCTTTAACATACAGTCTCTACAGGCCTAGACTAGTGGATACCTAACTTACTGCTTAGTGGTTACCTACTTACTGCTCCTCTGCACATCTTGGCTTCCTTTTGCTCTGCGTAAGGCATCAGGGGAGGCAGTTATTTCACATTGCCATTCAGATTAAAAAAAAAAAAATACTGCAAGTAATAGTACTTGCAGTAGTTTGTAAGACACCTCACAAAGGAAATAATTATTCCAATTTTATAGGAAGAGGAAGTGAGGCCCAAAGAGATGAGAAAGATCATTTTTTGCTTTAGTCTCAGGTGGTACCTTGTCCTCTCAGCTACATGTTCATAGTGATTATGGAATTAGTAAATTTTGTAAAAAGCTGAAATGTTTAGCCAAGTACGATCAAAAAGATTTATTGTAAGGGCTGTATTTTTCTTCTGCAAAGAAAGGCTTGAAAAGCTAGCTGTTAGTTTGTTGTGTTTTTTTTTTTTTTTTGCTAAGGGTACTATGAAAAGCCTAGTTTACTATTTGAATTTCTTGAGACTTCTGGATTGTTTGTGAAGTTTGATCATGTATCTAAGAGAACATCTTAAATCAGAAATATTTGTGATTTTTCTGTTGAAGTTGAACAAGCAGTGAACAGTTGCAAGAATACAAATTGTTCAACGTATACTACCTAAGGGATTTTTAGTGTTCCTTTACTAGATATGCAGGTGCAGCGTTGTCTTCCAAGATGGCTAAGATCTGAATTTTGACATAAAAGTAGTCAGAAAACTCTTTAGGCTTTCTTTTATTCAAGAGGAAATAAAAGGCAGAATCCCTGGCAGATCTTCTTCAGTGAAGAGAACCAGTGGAAATAATTTCTTAAAAAAACAAACTCGCAGGGAGCAGTTCTCAAATACGGCTGTAAAATCTTCAGACGAATACACTGAAAAAGTATGTGAAGAATTAGCTCAGTAATGACACTGCTAATCCAGAGAATCCATGAAAAATTGAGCACGCAGAGCACTTTACAGACTGATGTAGTGATTCCCAAATGTAGACCATTGGCTCTATGAGGCCATGATAACTAGTGCTCCATAGTGTTGAAATGAATAATTTACAAACCTCTAAGCTTAGTAGTTGTGCTGGTGATCTGCTGGGTGGTCTGATGGGTGGCTTTGTTCAGAAGTTTGAAAACCATTTGGTTTATAAGTTTAGAGTTTAGTATCAAAATGTATGGAGAAGGAAGGGGATACTAACAGTCCTCTTCCTATACCGTGGTCTTGCTGGCTAAAGTGAGGGCAGTTTTCTGTTTTCTTATCCCTTCTCTCCCCAAGAACATATTCCCTTCTCAAGAACCTGCTGGTGCATGGCACCTCATGCATTTTGCTGTCGAAAGTGTCCCATAGATCACGTTTTGTTTTTATCACTCCTTTCTGTTTCGATAGAATTCTAATCTGTAAATTTAAACAACAACAAAAAAAGCCTTGTAGTGTTATTTCCCATGCTGTATATAAGTATTTCGTTTGCTTTGCTTAAGCCTTGTAATTATACGAAGATCACCAAGCACTAAGAGTACTGTTCATCGTCGGATTTAATTCTGTTTGCTGTACAGGTTGGATTGTCACCGGAAGCCCGAGATCAAATGAGGAAAATGTTGTGCCAGAAAGAGTCTAATTACATTCGGCTAAGAAGAGCTAAAATGGACAAGTCGATGTTTGTAAAAATCAAAACCCTGGGAGTTGGTGCCTTTGGAGAAGTTTGCCTAGCAAGAAAAGTGGATACTAAAGCTTTATACGCGACAAAAACTCTGAGAAAAAAAGATGTGCTGCTTCGAAATCAAGTTGCTCATGTTAAAGCTGAGCGGGATATCCTTGCAGAAGCTGATAATGAATGGGTGGTTCGCCTGTACTATTCATTCCAAGATAAGGACAATTTGTACTTTGTAATGGACTACATTCCTGGAGGTGATATGATGAGTCTCTTAATTAGAATGGGTGTCTTCCCAGAAAACCTGGCACGGTTCTACACAGCAGAACTGACCTGCGCAGTTGAGAGCGTTCATAAAATGGGCTTCATCCACAGAGATATTAAACCTGATAACATTTTGATAGACCGCGATGGTCATATTAAATTGACTGACTTCGGGCTCTGTACAGGCTTTCGATGGACCCATGATTCAAAATACTACCAGAGTGGTAAGAGAAGTACAAAAGTGTTGTTTGTTTGTTTGTTTTTAGTGTTGTTGACATGTTGTTCTCTGCAAGGAACTAAATAACAAGTAGAAAAATTACTGAGACATTTCCTTTGTGGACAGTAAAGCATTAGCAATGCTTCTACATGCCATTCAGATTACAAAAAGCAACCTTTAGTTAGGGAGAGTTTGTGAGCATAGGTAAGCACTGATTCCTTAAGGGAGAAGGAATGAGCTATGCTGCTCTAAGTTTGTCCCATGAGTAGTTTCTGAAACTTGGAGGGAGAAGATCACAGGTGTAGCAAATAGGTAGGGTTGTTATCTAAGTAGTTCTGTTTTGAAGGTGGGATTGATGTTTCAAATTCATTGTTCTTGAAAATCTCACCCCAAGTGTCTCATGTACTTCTTTTAATGTAAACTCTTGATTTCTGAGGAAGGTTTAAGACTTAAAACAAACAAACAAACAAACAAACAAAACCTGCTTGACTTAAAACAATGGTTTACAAAGAAGAGCAAAAAAAAGTCTCAGTTCTGTGAGTGATATCAATTATGTAATAACCTAAATTTAACTTCTCAATTTAACTTTTCAATTTCTGAAGGTATGTTTTTATTTTTGAAAACAATTCTTAAATTGCTTTTAACTTTTTTAAAATTAGTCGTGCTTCTTAGGCCAGACTATTGGCACAGTCGCTGAAGAGGAAGCAAAAGTTATTATATTCTTCAAGAGAAGAGATTGAAACTGAATAATAGGAAAATGTTGAAGATCTAAAATACGATTGATCTAATCTTTTGGTAATTAGCGTCAGTTGATGCTTTGTGCTGTATTTTCTCTTTGTATAAGAGAGAGATAATAGACGCCTTGTACAGCCAGTGTAAGTTATAGTTATAATAAGTTATAAGTTGTTATACAGGTATAATAAGTTGTAATAATTTTAAGCTTCTAAGTAACTTAGAAAATATCAAACATGATATATTTCTCAACATTATGCTACAATTAACTTTAAAAAGTGTCCTCAGAAACTGTGATGGTCTGTATTGTAAGCAAAAAATCAAAATCCTGATCTTCTAAGACCTTTTCAAGTCTTTTTCTCAAATGTTGAAATTGAAGTAGATTCTGGTTTTATTATAATGTTAATACAAGTATGAAGTTTTCTTCATTTAAGTACTACAATAATCTTCCTCTATTTTTGTCATCTTTCTCATGCAATTATAGGTGACCACGCGCGCCAGGACAGCATGGATTTCAGCAATGAATGGGGTGACCCAGCAAACTGCAGGTGTGGAGATCGGCTGAAGCCACTCGAACGCAGGGCTGCGCGTCAGCATCAGCGCTGTCTGGCCCATTCCCTTGTTGGCACACCCAATTATATTGCACCAGAAGTATTGCTACGAACCGGTAATGCATTTATTGGTATTTTTTATTGTAATCTCGCTGCAGAGTAACTGGTATTCAAGTAGTAGCTTCATCTTTCTTACACAACCACTTCCCCCAAGTACGTATTTTGACAACAAGTAGTTACTAATATGGAAATCTTAAGTATTGAATAGAATTTTCCTGCAAACCTTTCCTAAGTACAAGATTAAATGTAGGCTAAGGCTCTGACTACCATTTTTAAAATATTTCGCTATTTTTTAACTTCATTTCAGGTTACACACAGCTGTGTGACTGGTGGAGTGTTGGAGTAATTCTCTTTGAAATGTTAGTGGGGCAGCCTCCTTTTCTGGCACAAACACCTCTGGAAACACAAATGAAGGTAACTTTTACAATCTCATGTCAACAGGCTGAAAAACAGGGTTGAAATTTAAATTATTTTTCTAATTTATAATAGAATCAAAAGTGATTTTCTTGAGTGCTGCTTTATCCGAGCATGTTGTAAACTAACAGGATTGTAAATGTTACATTACTGTGGTGGTGCACTTACTTCGTCAGGGACTTCAGGAATCACGCCTGTATCTTTTATCTGGCCATGTAGCAGGTGTGCCAACCAAAAATCCCATTTCAGATCTCAGGTGTCCCCTTTCGCTTTCTTCACCACCTGCTTCCAGTTATTAATTTCCCTTCTCATTTTCCAGCTACCATGTGGCTTCCATGCCTTCTTACATACAGCAGATTTCTTTTGGTGAAGCATCCATAGGTGCTCAGCCTGCAAACGTGGAGGAACAGCAGGTGACCGTGGCTGCTTAGGGTTCTGGCAGCTCAGAGCTATTGGTCCCTCCCTTCCTGAGCCTCAGCTGTTGCAGAGAAACCACTGCAGTCTTCTGCAGTGCCATTTATACAGAATGGTGTTCAGCTTGCAAGATATTAGCTGGTCCAAACATAGTTTCACCAACTGATTTTTTTCTTCAGATTTTTGAAGTAATTTAAAATTTTTTAACTTTAAATGTGTTAATCTTTCCAATACATCAGGTAATTAAAAATTAATTTCCTGCATTCTCTTTTAAGACTGTAAGCTGTGTGCCTAATTATAGGTTCCAGGCACTGCTCTTTGTGATGTCCTTGTTGGCTTATGGCAGGCATATTTCATGCCAGACTCTATTTAGACCCGGAACATGAATAAGTTTTGCCTGGATTTTGCCAAATTTCCACACAAAATATTGCTTGTGTTTCTGAAAAAGCAGCTTTACATTTGCCCTCTCTCATTTGAAAATACGCTGAATGATTCTATTCTTTTAATTTTCCCCGTGGTTTTTCCTTTTAATTAAATTGTAAATAGAAAATGACATCTCTTTGCTTTAAAGGTTATCAACTGGCAAACTTCGCTTCATATTCCACCTCAAGCTAAGTTGACTCCAGAGGCCTCCGACCTCATTATTAAACTCTGCCGAGGGCCAGAAGATCGTTTAGGCAAAAATGGTGCAGATGAAATAAAAGCTCATCCATTTTTTAAGACTATTGATTTTTCAAGTGATCTACGGCGGCAGTCTGCCTTCTACATTCCCAAAATTGCCCATCCTACGGACACATCAAACTTTGATCCAGTTGATCCAGATAAATTGTGGAGCGATGATGATAAGGAAGGCAATGTAAATGATACCCTGAACGGATGGTACAAAAACGGAAAACATCCTGAGCATGCGTTTTATGAGTTCACTTTCCGAAGGTTTTTTGATGACAATGGCTACCCGTACAACAACCCAAAGCCCATTGAGTATGAGTATGGTAGTTCCCAAAACTCAGAACAGCAGTCTGACGATGATGATGATGAAGAACAAGCAGGTAGAGGGGTTCAGAATCGTGACCTGGTTTATGTTTAGTAGAGGAGTAAACACTAAATAAACGGTTTATTTTGCAGCTGGAGTTTTTGAAAAGTCTCTTCTCCTAACAGAATTGAGAGAAGATTGCTAGGGTGAATATATGCACGCTCTTTATTTCGTTTTGAAACACTAAGAAAGTTATGTCTTCTCTTTCCCTCTCTGTACATTTTGTTTCCCCAAAATACAGGGAAATCTTTCTCAAATATTAATTTATTCCATCATTGTTAATTGTTTAATTTAGAAGAGATTCGATGTTAGGTGAAAAAATTATCACTTGAATTTTATTATCAGTTCTCTGTACTCTAAGTACTTAAAATAGGAAATAGTGATTTATTTTTTTCCACCCGAAGATGATGCCTGGTATCTATTTGTACATATACTAAATAATTTTAAAAAACAAATCTTTGTTGCAGATTTTTTTTAATGACAGTTCTTCCTTTGCATTGACCAAATATAGAATTTACTTTACACTAATAAAGCTTTCTGATACATTTGGGGGGGGGGTTGGAACAAGGGTGGGGAAGAGGCTGCTGTACCCTCATTTCTCACTGAATTTAGCCTAATTATTCACAGTGTTGGGAAAAACTGAGCCATCTATCTGCTGAAATGTTTCCAGCTGCTGCGGTAATGGCATAGTTCTCAGCTTTGGAATGAGAAAGTTTCTTGGCTGTAGTATCATCATGAAGTGATTAACACGTTAGAATTGGTCTTCCATTAAATACATAAATTTGACACTAGTAATGGTGTAGTGTGTGAGTGGAACTCTCAAAGCAGGAGGATTGCTCACTCAGAAAGAACATGATTGTCTCATCAGTTCTCTGACAGTTATAAGAGAAAACAAGCTTTAGGAAAAATACTTTCTGCAAATTAGTTTAATTTTCTGAATACAAACAAACTATAAAATCTAAAAAAAAAAAAAAAATACTGCTTTAGTTAGAATTTTTAGTTTGAAATCTAAACTTTCGAATAGTTTATCGTATGATTGAGAAAGTAATGAGAAAAAAGTATAAATTACGGCTTTTGAGACTGTTGTTGCGGAGACCGCTTTCCCTTGGTTTTAACAGGTTTCCTCCTGGTGACGCAGGTGGCGAGGAGAAATGTCCTGCACCCGCCTACCTGAGCTGCCTGTTTTCCTCAGCACAGTTTTCAGTGGTCCATCTGTCACAGCCTAGTTCAGAACAGAAGTAGGAGCTTGGGGCTGTCTGTTATGTTCTGTGTTACTCTTCTGGTAACTTTCCACGGCAGGTGAGCAGCCTTCCCCTTAGTCTCGTGGTGGGAGGGTGATGAGCCTGCTGAGGTTACTGGGAGCACGTAACCCTGTCAACAAATTCTAAGACAAGATGGGGAGTTGCAGGTGAGGCAGAAAGAATTACACTTCTATTTCTCTTTGTCTCTCTCTCCCTCCCCTGAAGCTAATACATTAATAAATAAAATGCACTACCTTTTTAAACACTTCATCCTTGGAATTGAATTCCAATGGATAGATGTAATAATGCACACGTAAAGTGTTAGTGCTTTCTTAAATTATTACTTTGTGCTATTGCATTGTCACGATGACTCTCATAGCTATTCTGGCAGCAGACACTAGCTTGCTAATTCAGTTTTCTCACCAAGCTGGTCTACAGCATTCTTGTTCGCTTTCTGTGCTGCAATTCAGCGTCTCTGTGCCAGCGCAGCCACCTCTGGGACTGCACTGTTACTGGATCAGTGGGAACACTGCTTGGTGTGCGGCATCTGGAGGTTGTTTGTTGTTGTGGGGCGTGCTCATTGAAACGATCCAGTTTCCAGTGTTGTCCAAAAAATGGTTTATGTTGACATAACCGAGGGAGGAGTGAATTGCAGTTAAGACATCTCCATGCTGCCAGCCCTCTTTATCAGACTTAATAGCAGGACAAAACATATATATGTCTTTTAAAGGTCACCCCTCTACTGTGAAGTGCTTAGGATTATGAGATGGTTACAAAACCAAACAAAAATTTAGCAGGTAGTTGCTTGCTACAGTGAAAATGGGCTTAATAAAGCAATGTATGTTCTGTCTAGCTGTTCTACAGCTGTTGAAACAGAATAGCTTTTCAGATTAATTTCATTTAGCTTAAATATTATAAAATGGCTGCAGTGTATAGCTACTCCATTTTATATATTATGTAAAAAAGATTGTTTTAAATGTAAAAAAACGTTTAAAGATTATCTTCCTTCATAGTAAGTATCCCAGTAAAACTGGTCTACTTTGCTTGGAGTAAAGTATAATATATTACTGGTTAAAGGTAATTTAATGAAACCTACCTTGCCATTTGTGAAGTTTGCAGAGAAAATAATGTCAGTTCTTCATTAAATTGACTGTTAAAATTGCATTTTTACCTGAGTATATTTCTCCTTTGCCTGCTTTATATTATGTTATATTCCAATTGAACATTATGACTGGTCTCTAGGTAGCTTTAAAAAAACAAAACACACAAAAAAAATCCAACCACTACCACCAAAAACAAACAGAAGGGTCCTGCAAAGGTACGACACTTCTGTTTAAGCAAAGCCAATTGTTTTTTATTAAAAAGGAATTATCGAGTGTTTCATGGACATGTGCAAGTACTGAAATATTAAAGACTATTTTACCATTTTGAAACAAAGGAAGAGCTCCCTCCCATTTTTAGACTTTGGCTGATGCTTCTAGCATTTTCTGTTACCTTGTGCTAGAAGTTGTAATATTGGGTTTGAATTTTGCCACCTATATGCTAAAACATTATACGTCTCTTTGCAAAAATGCAGCGTGTTACAGTCCAAGCTCTCTGAGAAGAGAAAGTTACTTATATAAACGTTGGCACAACTCGCCAACACACTAGGCCTTACCCATGTTTTGAAACGTCACGTTTCACACTCTCAAGTCTGTTGAGATTCTTCAGAGCTGCTGCTTAAAACATGGGTATTTCTCTGGTGATTCATCATGGGGATTGCTTTGTACTGGCAGTTGAGAAGAGAGGCTCCTAACCAGTAGCTGTGGAATTCTGCAGTAAGTTTTAGTTTGGATTACTTTCACTTTGTAAAGCATGAAAATGATTTTCTCCTATGTGCCCTTGTATACATGTAATTTGTATTTATAAAATGTTCTATAATCATGTTACTGTACTGTAAATACTATTTGATATTCAGTGGCATTCTATCCTAGGGCAGGCCCTCTTGCTGTATCTTTTCTATCCTCGATTTGCAATAGAATCTATAGAATATATGGCTAGAAAGTCACTTTGAGACTGACATCTTCTGCTGTTGCAAAGCTCCAAGCTGTGAGTGGGAGTGATTTATTTAGACTCCTTTTAATATGATTTAGCTAATAGTGCGGTGGGTGGGTTCTTAGATGATGCTGCTGTCACCCAAAATACCTTTAGGCATTGGTCTTTGGCGTTTCAGATCAGACCTTTTAATCTGTTTGCTTTAACTCAGCCAAAGCAAAAAGATACTGAGTTGGATCAATGTCACAGTAAAATGTTTGAATGCCTTAGGATGCTCTCGATAAAGACACTACTCAAGTTTACTGATTTATCTATATAAGCATATAGATATATTCTCTGTGTGTATATGTATATATAATGTCTTTTTTGTATTATAAACTTTCTTTCTGAATCCTTCAATTAAATACATAGACCACTGCACAGTTCTGCTTAAGCAAATTGTTCATTTATTACGTGCCTATTTAGTAAACTTTAAAATCTTGCGTTATCTCCTGGCCATAGCAAGTTACTCACCAGCCTTTGAGTGTTCTCTGCTTGTCTCTGTCATGACGTGGGCATCCCCTTTTGCCAGGTCTGTGGTTCGTGATGTCCAAGTGCTTTCTGGTGTGTTTGGGTTTCACAGGAGTGTGTGATGGTGGCTTGGACCATAATCCCTGAGTCCTTTGATGTTCACATGGAAAGAAAGTGCATCTTACATGCTTTCTTTTCCAGTTGGTCCTTCCAAGACTGTCCTTCCTCTTTGTGTTAGATGCTAGCTTTACCGTTCCCTTGTCTATACCAGCTAGCTGAGAAACTGAGACTTGCTTGCCCCCGCTGACCCCACTGTTAGTGCAGCAAGCATGTTTCACCTGGGGGCTGTGAGTGGTTGGTTCCACTGACTTACAAAAAAGTTACATCAGAATGAGAGAGAGAATTCTAGAACTTGTCAACAGCATAACCGAATCATCTTTGCGCATTTTTGAGTTATCAGCTGCTGGTAATCAATGATGTTCCTTCAGAGGTTTAGACACTATTTCTGTTCTCAGCAGTTTCCATAGTGTAACACCTGCTAGGGTAATGAAAAATACAAGGATTTTTACAGTAAGTGAAAATCAATTCTTGTTTTGGATAATCAAATATGAAATTTAAACAGTAGTTGCTCAAATGTATTTTTTTTTTTTGTTCTCCTTCACACCCCTCTCTCCAGAGTTCCCTTTATACTGCAGCGGCTCTACTGGTTAACAAAATAATTGTGTGTGTTTAAAAGCAGAAATGTTACTGAAGTTAGCTATTGCCTCATGTTTGTAATGTGTTCTCAAAAGTATACATTTTGATATTCAAGATTTGAATTTATTGGTGCTCTTTCCCTGTCCTCTGCTGCCTTTTTCATCGAAATAATTAAAATGTTGCTTATTTATTATGCATATGTTATGTATCATAAAGCTATTCCTTCTCTTAAGAGATGCAACATATCCCAGCTTTCATGTTTATTAGGAGGAGGGAAAATTGTCTTTAAGAAAGTCCACTTCTTTAAATGCACATCTATTAACTGCCCATACAGAAAACATAGTGTCTTAATGCAGAGTCTATATATTACTGTTTTTCTTCCTTGGGTTTGGGGGGAGAATATATATATATATATATATATATATATGTATATAAGCTATTTTTCATTCATCATCAGCTTATGGGCTGGAGTTTGCCCTTCTTCAGTTTATATCAATCAAGTGGTATAATACAGTAACACAATTTTAAAAACTCATCAGCAGCTTTATCTTGCAAGTAAACTAATACAGAAAGGGCTATTTTAAGATCAGACATTTATTAAACACAAACTAAATCAGTGACAGCTTAACAGTATCAAACAGGTAAATATCCCAAGAGTAAAAGGGAGATAATGGATGAGATAAACATAATTAGGACTACGTAGGACTGCAGGTCTTTCGAGTTCGCCCTCATGGACTATCATAAAGCTGCTCTGTTGTGCCCAACCTTTAGATCCTATTTGTTGCTGAGCAACTGAGTCTATTTAGACAGGTGATAAGTCACTGCTCCATCTGGGACACAGTACCCAAGGACATTGTTCTGTGGCCCCTGCCACGCTGAGCTTGGTATCTGGATTTCCTTGCCCTGTTGTACACGATGCATTTTTTTCCCCCAGAACTTCACCCTTTATAGCAGTTTCAAGATCTGGAGATTGCTGCAAAGCAGTAACTGCGCATGCTCTGTGGAAGGAATGCATGCATGCTCTTCACTAGGCAAAACCCGTCTTAAATTACAGGAAGTAAATATGTAAATAAAGCACCTCTTTGCACGTTGCAAACTATATTGCAGCAGGCCCTGCTCGTGCTGGTGGCGCTGGGTTCCCCGCCGTGTGAAATCCTTCCTCCTCAGGAGCACAAATATGCTTTATGGCTGTGGGACCTTTCTCCTTCCTTCTCCTCACCTCTGGCCAGGGGCAGTTCATGTGCTTTAACGCCTGGTCTGAGGAAGAGAGGAAAGACTGAAAAAGCACATGGGAGGCTGGTGGTGAGGTCCCCTCAGAGCCCTGCTAACGGGAGCTCCTGAGATGGCCGAGGCATCTTTGTGTTACTGTAATTTGTTTAATGCCACCGTATCTCTGGGGAGGAATTCACTCAGCTTTAAGAGTAAATAAACAAGTAGGAATGGCACGGGCTGAAACGAGGAAGCTGTGTGGCGTTACGTGAGCTCAGCCCCTACCACCTGCTGGGCTCTGCTCGATTTCTGAGTGAATTTATAACCGGAAAATCAAACAAATGAGAAAAAGGGAATTTGCGCGCCTTTAGCTAAAACACCGTGTGTGCGTGCGGCGGCTCCGTGTGCCGTTAAACGAAGCGTACAACAAAAAAAAACGTCGATAAAATGTCGTCCCCAGCCGTTGCCCTCAACGGCCGGCGCCAGCTTTCAAACGGCCGCGGCGGGGCGGGGGCGGGGGCGGGGGCGGTTCCGCCCCGTTTGAAGCCCGGCGGCAGCGCGGGCAGGGCCCGGCCCCGCGCCCTTTAACCGAGCAGCCCCGCAAGCCCTTCGCGGAGCCGCATTGGTGGTTCAGTGGTAGAATTCTCGCCTGCCACGCGGGAGGCCCGGGTTCGATTCCCGGCCAATGCAGTTACACTCTTTTAACATTTTCTATCTATTTATGTTTTATTTTTATATATTTTTTTAAGTAATATATTAAAGAAAACAGCCGAAACCTCACTACCAGCGCCGAAACGAGCATTAACCGTGCGGCGCGGTGCCGCCAGCCCGCACGGCGGCGGGGCTGGAAGTGACGCAGCCGGATTTGCCTTCAAACCGGCGGCGGCGGCAGGAGGCGGCCGAGCAGAGCCGAGGCGGGGCCACCCGCTCCCCTCCTCTCCTCTCCCCTCCCGTCCCGTCTGAGGCAGGAGCGGCGGCCCCGGGGCTCCCGGCAGCCGCCAGCGCGGTACCGAGCGCTCCCCGGTGCCCCCCGGTCGCGGCAGGGCAGCGGCGCGGCCGCCCTGAGGTGAGGGGAGGGGAGGCGGCGGTGGGCTGGGGACCCCCGGGGGGCGCGGGGTGCGGGGCTGCCGCTGCTCGGGGCGGGGAGCGGGGTCTGTGCTGGCTGGGCTGGGCGCTCCCCGTTCCTCATTTTCCCTCTTTCCCGACTTTTCTCGGTTCTTCCTCCCGCAATCCGCCTTGGGGCTTTGCTGCAGGCCCCGCTGCAGCCGCCGAGGGGGTGCGCGGTGGGTGTCTGTGGGGGCAGCCCCTGTGGGGTGGTGTTTGCCTTCCACCGCCCTCACTGCTAAACGCACCGAGCAGGTGGTTTGGTGCCCCATAACCCAGCACCTGTAGGGTCTTTGGGGTACTTGGCACAGCCACGCTCCAAACTCCAGCATTTGTTATCAACAGGTCTGTTTGAGAGTAGGATGCTACAGCTGGGAGGGAGCTCCGAGGCGATGTGGTCCCGTCACACAACGCTGGGGGCAAAAATTGGTTCCCGAAAGCTCGCACTTTGGGTTTTTCCGTGTTTTGCTGAGAGAGCTTTCTGCATTTCACGTGGCTGCTTTGATGTCGAAGCCTGCATAGCAGACTGGGGTAATGGGAACAGGAACACCTCGCCAGGGCTCGGCTCTGACATAGTCCAGGCATTAAGGGCTGGCTGAGGGACTCTGCAGAAATATTTTCCTGGTAGGGCTTGTGCTGTCCTCTGAGTCACCAGAGGAGCCGGTGGGTCCTACACAGAAACTGATAGACCCTGACTTTATTCTTCCCTCCCAACATCTCAATGTTATAATTTTTTTCTTTATGTGTATGGGGGACTTTGCAGTGTTCAGCTTCCCATACTGTAACGTGATCAACTTCAGGTATTTCTTGATAATTCCTTAAAGTTGTTACTGAAAACATGATGCATCCCCAGTGTTTCCATGATGATGGTCAGGCTGTTACCTTTAAACTAAAAAACAAAAATAAGTTCCCAAACCTCATTCTCCAAAGCTGCAGATACCTTGAACCTCGCTTAGTTTCAACCTGTGCTGCTCCTGGCTCTTTCGAACTCTGG
This sequence comes from Netta rufina, assembly GCF_964035555.1. Lineage (NCBI taxonomy): Eukaryota > Metazoa > Chordata > Aves > Anseriformes > Anatidae > Netta > Netta rufina. Next base: position 53,260,210 of record NC_140125.1, on the reverse strand, counting down.
AAGTATTTTGGGCGCTTGGGGCAAATGGTGAAGTGTATTCTGTTACTGGAGATGGGTTAATTTGATGGGTTTCTTTTGTGTTGCTCTGTGGGAGCCCAAAATGCTCACAGCTAGTGTAAAGAGAGAGTGTTGTGAAGTGTGTGTGTACACGTAGAATTAAACCACAAGACAAAGCACTGAGGTTATTTGTCTTCTGTCCTGCTCCTTGTCAACTTTACAAGCTTGTTGCTGTTGGGACGTAGATAATTTCACTGGGTATGATTCACGGGAAGGTCATAGCTGATAAGTGCAGCCTTGCTGCTTGGACATCCTGTTACGTGACAGCACGAGGTATTTGAAAATACTTTAAAAATTAAGCAGTTTGGAATTAGGTCCTTTTTGAAGGATCCTTTCTAATTTTATTCATTGTTAGATGTTAGCTCATCTTTCTTCTGTGTCCAGTCCTTTTTTCTGTCCATCCTTTCTTCTCTCACCTAAAAATCACATTTGCTTGTCTGATATGTGCAATACTGTCATCGGGGTCCTGAGCTCTCATCTCTTCCTAACCTAGTCTCAGTACCTTTTTTTTTTTTTTTGATTCCTGCTATTAGTTCTTTTCCACTTGTAAAAGTTGCCCCCCTCCACCCCAATACTTACGCAGAATTGCTGTTCTGCATGATTACTCTAATAATACCAAGTGTTTCTACACTGTTTCATTTTACTTTTCTTTTTTCTTTTTATTTTTTTTTATTTTTTTTCTAGATGACTTCTCACGGTGTTTGAAAGTCTGGCTTGGCTTTAGTAACTTGCTATTACTTGATTTTTAAAACCTTTATTAGCATCTTGCTCAACGCGTGATTTCAGAGGCGTTAGTCATCAGTTTGGATTCACAGGACAGGCAAACAGGTGTATCTGGTAGGATGAGCACGGGTGGAAAAGCCTGCTCCTAAATATAGCAGTAAAAACTTCAGTAATATCTGCGTGATGATCCATCCGGCAGCTGGCAAACACCTTCAGGCTCTTTCTCCTGAGGTAAAAACCAAAACTCCCAAGTCGAGCTCTGTCTCCGCAGGTTAATTGGAGTGGGATGTGGCGGTGTGCGGAGCTGCTGGCCACGCTCACGCTATCAGCTTGTACACATCCCCGTGGCTAGCTCGGCGAGCCTCTGGCCAGGGTGAGATTAGGGAGGGCACAGCCACTGCCGGGCCCACCTTCAGCTGTCCTGTTGGCAAAGTTTTGCTGTTTGGGCTGAAAGTTTTCTCTGCAGCTTTGAGGGAAGCTGAGGAAGGAAGAGAAAGGAAGGAAAAGGCTCTGCTGGTTCAAGAGCGGATCAGCTGTGTATTCAGGCGTAAAGCTGCTGGGGAAGGGAACAGAAAACGGAGGAGTGGAAGCTTTAAACTGTTTGATATGTACATAGCAGCTCATCTTCACGGTGGGGACTTCACATTTTAGCAGCGTGACTTCTGAAACCTCTGCTAATGTGTCCAAATTTGACCATGACCTGGTCTTCAAATTGTTCAGTCTTAAGTCTGTTTATTGCGTGCGTGAATTCAGTGCCTCTTACATTCTTTAAATAGTTGATCTGTATCAAGTATGCTTCATCCCAGGGCTTAGCAGTAATTGCTTGCTTGCAGTTGCTTCCTACTGGTGCTGGGTAAAGGTGCTGAAACGAGAGCAAGAAGACTCTCCTGCAGGCTTGTTTATTTGCTTATTTTGATGTTGTCTGTGCTTGGGTCTGGGAAACTTGGAGGAGAGCAGGACAATTCTTGGTGTGAATGAAACAGGGAAAGTAGAGGTGGTGCAGGTATCTTGGAGAGCAAGGGCATAGGATGTGTAAATAAGGGGTAAAACCAGAGGAGGACTGCTCTGTGGATGAAGGCAGGACTGTAAAGAATAAATCTACTTGCTAGCTAGTCTAGCTATTGCAGTACTCGTGCAAATAATAATTCTGTGCTATTCTAATCTAAGAGTACAGATTCTGCTAATGCTACAAAGTAGAAGAGGTCACATTCCGTAGTGTTTGCTCCCAAAAAGCGCTTGTGGGAAAGTTAGCATGGTTTGAACAATATGTTAAATAAAGTGAGCAGCCACACAGCGAGCATTCAATTCTGGCTTTTCCTTACATTTCAGTGATATCTTACCTGCCTCAAAACAGAGGCTCTGATGTTTGAAAATGAGGGTGATGGGAAGGGGCAAGGTGGGCATGGAAGGTGGATATTTGTTTTAAGGAAATATTAAATAAAACTGAAGATCTAATAAAATAAAAAAAAAAAAAAGGGAAAAATGTTATCCACAATGCAGAATCAGGCTGTTAAGCTTATATATGGGGTAAAGGCAAAACATAATAACAGAACCCTATGTATCTGGAGGAAAAACTTTGTTTTTAACTGCAGATCATTGTAGTACAGGGGCTGTTGTAGCACTAACAATAAAACACCAAATGAAGAGGGGAGGAGATTATGCAGTTGCGGTTTGTAAAGGCGTGTTAAATCTGCATGTCTTGTATATAATTTTGAACAGAATCCTCATCGCATGAAGTGAAAAGTTCCACTTCTACCAATAGAGAAGCAATTTTCCTTTTCCATGGCTGACATTCATTCTGGAACCTTTTTCTAACCAATGTATTTTGCTGTTTCTGTGTTTTGATATGCCCAGTGGGGTAACAATCACGTGAAAATAGTTGCAAAAATTTGCTCTGTTCCTGGCTTGTGGGATTTTTTTCCTTAATGTGTTTACTGTCTTTTTCAGCTTCATGTTGAACATGAGCCTTGTTATGATCAGTGAGAATGTAAAGCTGGCTCGTGAGTATGCCTTACTGGGAAACTATGACTCTGCACTGGTTTACTACCAGGGAGTTCTTGACCAGATGAATAAGTACCTCTACTCTGTCAGAGATACCTATCTGCAGCAGAAATGGCAACAGGTAAATAATCCTTTTCTGGGACATTCTGAGGGTAAAACATTAAACTAGCAAAGAGCACCTTGTTTATTGAACAGAAGTTCAAAAATTGTTGCACTGCTCTCTGATAAACTTTAGTGTTACTTTACAGACATGTGTAAGGCTTCATTAAGAATTCTGGCTCTGGCACTGACAAATAGGGAGTGAAACTCAGCTATGGGAGCCAGTGCAATATCTGGCTTGTCAGCTTCTGTTTATGCTGGAGCTTTTTTTTCTAGCTAGTATTACTTTGAACAGTCATATTTCTCTCTGTTCCAGTAGTGTGACTTAACAGACATTTAATAGAAACTGAGTTGTGGCTGCCACGTTAACTTATCCTTAACGTAAGCCATCATTTCCACATTGACATTCAGTTGATAAGGTCGCACTCTTTTCTGTCATACTCTTTTCATGTGTATTGCTTAATACAGAAAACTTGTCAGAAATCTTTTCAGTGTTAAATTCAAAATCTTTTTTTTTATTCTTGAAGTGTGCTGGGAAAGGCAGAAGAACATTTTTAATATCTGATGTGCATTATTCTTGTCTCTTTAAGTAGGATGAGGTAACTTATGAAACCTTGTGGAATCCATCCAGGCATTACATAGGCTTAAACAGAAGATTACGACAAACTTACTTGCACTGTGTGTAATCTACCTTTTTTTCTATTTATCAGGTTTGGCAGGAGATAAGCGTGGAAGCTAAGCATGTGAAAGATATAATGAAAACACTAGAGAGCTTTAAACTAGACAGTACTCCTTTGAAAGCTTCACAACAAGAATTACCAGCTCATGATGCAGAAGTCTGGTCTTTGCCAGTACCTGCTGAACGGAGGTAAGAAGAAACCTGGAGACATTAAATTAACATTTATCAGTGTAAAGTGTGCTTTGACTTCAGCCTGCTCCTGTGCAATTTCTGTTCAGAGCTTGTATGACTTATAATACACCATGGTGGCGGAGATGCCATTTTGAGGCATTGTCCTTCAGAACATTCTGAGGCTTTTGTCCTTTATAGGCTGACCAATGTCAAGGTTCTTTGTGCATGCATTTGTTTGTTTTTTTCTGAGTTGAGTTAAACTTGTCATTCTGTGGAAGCTCAAGTCTATTCCTGAATTGCTCTTTTCATCAACTTTAAAACGATTCTGCGTGTATCTGACACGACAAGGACGAAATGTTACCAGAGTAATGGGAAAATCTTGAAGTGCCAAGTTCAGTTCTTTTCGTGTAGCAAGTTGGTCCCCTGATCTCCACGAACTGGTCAGTTATGCTACAATATGCTGCTGTTATGTGCGTTTGTTTGAAACTTGGAGCAGTCTCATTACAAACAACTCTAAGCCTTGCACCTGCCAGGGCCTGATATCTGCTAGAAAGACAACACAGCAGAGCTGAAACGATCTAGGAGATTTCTTGAGTGCACTGATGGTAACTTCCTAGCACAGGTAATTAAGGAGCCAACAAGGAAGGATGCTTTGTACACGATACTGAAAGGAGATACTGTAAGGAAGAACTGAGGACAAGGGCAACGTTGGCTGCAGTGACTAATATTACAGAGTGCGAGATCTAAAGAAGAGAAACATGACCACAGCCTTGGATTTCAAGAGAGCTGACTTCAACCTCAGAGATGCTTGGAAAAATCCCATGTTATACAGCCCTGGAGAGGAGAAGGGACTAGGAGATCTGGCTGATACTCAAGGATCAACTCCTCCAAGCTGAAGAAGGGTCCAGTTTGACAAGCAAGAAGTGAAGTAAAGGTGACAGGAGGCCTGCATGGGTGAGCTGAAGTGAACTTAGACCAAAAGTGTGCAGAGGTGACCCAGGAGGAGTCAGATATATTGGATCTGAAAAGGATTAGAAAAGCGGAGACCAGTCTGGAACTGAATCTGATGAAGGGTTACAAGAAATGGTTCTGTAAGTACATAAATGAACGTGGGCCTGCTGATGAATGGGGCAGGGGATGGATGGATGTGGAGAAGATCAAGGTACTTAATGTCTTCTCTGTCTCAGCCTTTACCAATAAAGCTGGTGTTTGGGAATACCAGGCCCCTGAGACCAAAGGGAAAGTCTGGAGCAAAGTCTCTCTCCCTCATTGGGGGAGAACTAGGTTAGAGAGCACTTGAACAAACTGAAGGTACCCAAGTCCACATGTCAGATGGCTTGCTGAAGGAGCTGGTTGGTGTCACTGCGATGCCACTCTTTGAATGGCCATGGTGACCAGGAGAGCTGTCTGAAGTCTGGGAAAGATCAAGTATCACTCCTGCCTCCAAGAAGGGCAAGAAGAAACACAGGGAACTACACATAAGTCATCCTTGGGAAGACGGTAGAGAAAATCTTCCTGGAAAACATTTCCAACCACATGAAGGACAAGAAGGTGATCAGGAGTTGTCCACATGGATTTACAAAGGGACAGTGATGCTCAACCAACTTCATTGCCCTCTACAATGAGGTGACTGACTTGGTGGATGATCAGTGGATGTTATTTACCTCAACTTTAGTAGATACTGTCTCCCACAACGTTGTTGTAGGCAGGCTGTCAAAGTACAGGTTAGGTAAGTGGACAAGCTGGGTGGATTTAAGAACTTGCTGAATGACTGGGCTCAGAGGATTGTTATCGGTGGCATGACGTCTATTTGGAGGCAAGTCTATCTGGAGTGCTCTGTCTATTTTGGGTTTCCCAGTATGAGAGAGATCGACTTACTGGAATGAGTCCAGCACAGGGCACCAAAGGTGATTACTTGAGCAAGAGAAAGCTCAGGAGAATTTTATCCATGTGCATAAATACCTGATGAGAGGGAATGAAGTTGTGGGAGCCAAACTCTTCTCATTAGTAGCCAGTAACAAGACAGAAGGCAACGGGGTCAAATTAAAATGCACAAAATTCCACCAGAACATAAGAAAATGCTCTTTTACTGTGGGAATGGTCAGACTCTGATGCAGATCTTCTAGAGAGGTTGTGGAGTCTCCATCATTAGAGATGCTCAAAATCTGACTGGGCACAGCCCTAGGCAGCTCACTCTAACCCTGATTGAGCAGGGGGGCTAAACTAGATGATGTCAAGAGGTCCCTTCCAACCTAATCTAAATAATTATGTTTATGTAAGTGGTAACAGGTGTGTCCAAAACAGTAGTTTTTGCAAGCTGGAGTTTCTGAGAGGAGAGCTTTGAGGGACAGGGTTAAAAAAATAGCATGTGTTTTCCCTTTGAAAATCTTGATAAGACATCTTGATTGGTGTTCAGAAATGCTTTTTATAAGTTATTTTGTGCGTGTGTGTGTTTCTCTGTATTTCCCTTTAAAACAAAAATGATACCTCTCTGAAGTTAAAATCTGATAGCTTCGTGTTACGTTTTGAGTTGGCTTCTGTTTTAGTTAGTCCTAGGTTAAGCCAGCAATAGAATGATAGGCAATGATGGGAGAGATCAGACTCTTTTTCTCATTAAGATGTTTCTTGGGAACTTATTTTTACACTTGTGCTTCTTTGAATTGGAAGTGAGAACAATTGTGATAAGAATGAAATGTATATATATTTTTTTCTTTTTCTAAGCTTCAAAATATTAGAATTACGTTTATTTGTGAAATAGGCAAAGCAAGAAGCTTGCTTTAAGCAAATAATGAGCCCTGAGCTTGTGGCAAAGGGAAAGTGAATGTTTAGTGCCTATCTAAAAACGTCTGTCTTCTTTCTGACCTACATGTTCTGTATGGTGACTCGTAATGTTGTTGGTGCCTTTAATTTCACTGAGTGCAACATCAATATATGCAGATAGATTTTTATCTTGAGCAAAATGTTTTTTATAGCTTGTAACCACTTGATGTGGTTATTTAGTGCTCACCAGCAACTTTGCACTGAGGCTTTTTGCATATATTACAACTAATTAGACCTTCGCCAGGACCCAGAAAACGTCAGTCTGCTCAGTGCAGCGATTGCAGAGGTCACAATAATCGCATAAGTGCAGCTGTCAGAGGCCCTCACCGCCCATCCTCTCGAAATCCCAATGATAAAGGGAAGGCAGTCCGCGGCCGGGAAAAAAAGGAGCAGCAAAATAAAGGAAAAGAGGAAAAGGTAAGTTTTCAGATAGCTTCATGATGTGGAGAAACTCAGTCTTGTTTACTTTAGTATTTTATAAAATTAGATGCCTATACGATGTTTTTTCTTTTCAAGTCCGTGTGCCAGTTTTAATCTCACTTCATATCTTTGCTTTATGGACAGCCTTGCTTACCGAAGGGTACAAAATGGATTAATTTAAGCAAACAGAAACCCAGTAATAAAGCCATCCAGAGGAAGTGATCTGCCAAATGTGGGATTGTTCACTGCAATTTGGAGATAATAGTTTAAGATTATACCATTTAATTACTGACAACAGGCTTGGTGGAGCTCATTCAAATGTGATGTCCCTGTGGGTTTTTTATTGCTTTTGTATAGTTTAGGCTGAGATTGACTTGCCTATTCCAAAGCATTTCCAGATTGATTTATTCTTAAAGGTATGCTTTTGCCTACTTTTTGTTCTCATTGTTGAGATGTGCTGTTAGCTCCAGATTCCAGAGCAAACAAAAACCTGACATATTCCATGAAAGAGAGTGATGTGGGATCTATTCTTTTCCATTGGAGTGCTTGAAATTTTGTTCCAGTCTCCATAAATGTAGCTAATGATCATAGTAAGGGATCATACCGAGGACACTGTATTCATGTCCATGTACTAAAGTTTCTCTTAGTTCCAGCAACCTTATGGTGTGAGCAAGGTGTTATGGCCTGTGCAGATAGTATAAACTACACGGGTAGAAATGTTTACCAATGAAGTTTGATACTTTTAGTTAGTAGGAATTAAATCATATTCTCTTTGAGTAAAGATCCTCACTCAAAGGACGTACATATGCAGAGGCAGGGTAGTATGGATTTCTTCTTGTTTTTCTTTTTCTTTTTTTTTTTTTTCCAGTTCAGTCATAACTAGTGCTTACTAAGTGTATAAAAGAAAGGATGTGTTTAGTCCTTTTTATTTGCTCTCAGTTGCGTGATCTCTTCTGTGTAAGTCTACTCAGCTGTGTAGCTTCTTTGCTTCTGCTTAGTGCAAAAGTGCTTCTATGTTCTTGTCATAAGTTATTTAGCTTTTCTATTGCTTTTATGGTCTTCGTGTGGATCAGCTTTGCTCAAGCTACGTGTGAAAGTCCTGCTTCACTTTTTTTTTTGTCTACTTGACATATTTATGATACCTACGAGATGTGAGTTAGAAGGTGTCACGCTAGGCTAGGCTAATCCAGTTTCACAGAGAATTCCCCCTGCCCAGCTAAATGCTGTGGATAGTTTTCAACACCTCTGTGAGAAGAGACAGATGTTGTTATACTGGGATAGGTGTGTGCAGTTTTGATTACCTACTGAAGCAAAGAAACTGCATCGTTGCTTGCTGGCTTTGGGGAGAAGGAAATGGGACCAGAGCAGTATGGAAGTGTGAGTGAACCAAATAAATACTGCGGTGCAGCAGTAATATAGATGCCTCATAACTTTTGTGCTGTTTTATATTGCCTTCTAGAAACTTGTGGTCTTGTTATGAAAACCTATTAGTAGCATAACCATTATAACATATTTACACTGCTATATCCCTTCTATGTAGAACAAATCTGCATCTGAGATTTCAGAGTCTGAACCAAAGAAGTTTGATAGTACTGGATATGATAAAGACTTAGTAGAAGCTTTGGAAAGAGATATCATTTCTCAGAATCCCAACATTCGATGGTAAGTTTGAATACTGTTGCCAGATCTGAATTGTTTGCTTTTTTCTCTTGTACATTATGATAAGAATTAAATATTTTAGCTTATGCTCCCCTATAAGAAGTACATAAAAGCTTTCCTTAAATAGTCAGCTAAGCCTCTTGTGTAGTTGAATATTTTTAGAACTTTTTTCCTCACCCATACAAAACTCAGTCTCTTCTAAGAGTCCTGATACCAGTTTGTGAGACACTATTTTGTAATGTCTAAGATTCTGTTGTCTGACAGCGTCTCTTCATTTAAAACCTGTTTTGTTACCCAGGGCTGTATCAAGATAGAAGACGAATTAACAAGGAAGTTATATCAATTTAGGAACCCTTTGAGTTCTTGCTAGACGTGATATGACTGCCAGTATAAAATATAACCACGTGTCAGACCCTTTACATAAATGTGTTAAATATTAAACCGTATACAAAGGAGGTTTTGTGTTCTGAATGTTTCCAAGCTTATGTGATTTTTGTGGGGATTAAATGAGCAAAACTCTGGCAAATGAAGTAGGCTTAAAAAAAAATGAACAAACCCTGACAACTTTGTATGCATAGGAAATCTATCATGTATCTCAGTTTAATATGTGAATACACAAATCAATTTTTATACTGAATCTTAAATTACAACTTCAGATTTAAAACTGACTTTCCACCTCGTATGTTTTGTAACCAAAATGTCACTTGAGTGCACGCTGTATGCAGAATGCCCTGAGAGTCACCCTCAAGGAAATAAGACAAGCCTGTAAGATTTTTAAGAATTAATACACTTGTAGCTTTGAAAAATAATTCTAAAAATTTATTTCAATTGATTTCCATTTACTGGTCTTCAGTAAATTGTTCTCTTAATGATGGAAGATGGTATTGAATTTTAAGAGGCAGCCGACTTCTTAGCAAAAGAGGAAACCATCATCTGTGACTAGCCTAAATTTACCCAGGTTTCCTTATTCTGCTTATTCTTGCTGTGAATAAGAACAACAGTGCTTTAGTGAAATAGGTAATGCCTCTTTGCTTTAGCATCCAGCAGGAGTCCACAGGATGGTTGACAACTGTGGCTGTAGGCCTTTGCCATTAGAACTTAATTAAATCCAACTCATTTGTCTGAATTACTGAAGAGCCCGTATATAACAATGAGCAGCTGCATACTGATTTCAGCTGTGGACTGATTCGTTTGCAGTCTGTCTGAGTCTGTCAAATAACTTTTTCTTTCTTGTCAGGGATGATATTGCTGATTTAGTAGAAGCTAAAAAGCTGCTCAAGGAAGCTGTAGTTTTACCGATGTGGATGCCGGAGTTTTTTAAGGGAATTAGAAGACCATGGAAGGTATGAAAAAATCTGATCCTGTGATCATAAGTAGGATTCTGAGATTGGATCTTGGAGCAACAAGAAATTACAGGTGTCTTACAGTTTATATAAATTTTCTTCACTTTTTAATAACAATACTTATGGGAAATAGTACTAACAAAATAAAGGTATCAGACAGATAAATGCTGTCTTCAACTGTATTTAAATGTGGTTGGTTTTTATCTTAATAGGGTGTGCTGATGGTTGGTCCTCCTGGTACTGGAAAGACCCTCCTGGCAAAAGCTGTAGCAACTGAATGCAAGACTACTTTTTTCAATGTTTCTTCTTCCACGCTTACCTCAAAATACAGAGGAGAGTCTGAGAAGCTTGTTCGTCTACTGTTTGAAATGGTGATTGGAGTTTCTTGACATAAATAATGAAATAATGAAGTAGAATTACTTCTGGAATAGTGAAACCTTGCCAAGTTTTAGAATTAATAGCACATGTAAGAGAGAACTTTCCAAACTTCAGACACTTCAGGACCTTCTGATTTGGCTATGTACATTGAAGATACGGTTATTAGTGAACACCTTCTAAACTGACAAATGGGGTCATCTTTATTTTCAGGGTTAACTTGTTAGAGATAGCTAGCTATAAGCTGATGAGTGCTGTAGGACAAGCTTGTAGGTAAATCTGGAAGGAGAATAATTGCTTTCGGGATGGAAACCCTACGTAGGCTGTGTTTTGTTGTTGTGGATGGGTGTTTTTTGTTGTGGTTGACTTGTATTTAAGATAAGTGGACTTCCAAACTGTACCAATTATATAGTTGGCTTCAGAGCACGTAATGCTTGAAGATGTCTCAGAACACTGTAGTATTTTTTGTCGCCAGGCTTGCATGCAGTGTTTGCCAGGGTGCCAAGTGCTGAAGGGGGCAGCAGAGTTGCAATTACAGTAATCAGGAAATAGAAAATTTTTGCAGTATAGTGTGATGATATTTAATAAGTTAATATCGTTACCATCAATTAAACAAATGCATATACACAAAGGAGCACATCATAAATGCTCTAGGGCAATGACTTTTATTATCGTAGACCCTTTTGTTTGACCTCTTCCATTGTCAGAAGGGTTAGGGTTATCTTGCAGTTGACCTGTCTCTTGGACAGGTTCCATATCACGGTGTCCTAGCCCGCTGTTAGTCCTAACTTCACCTGAGTGCTTATTCAAGTGTTCTGTGATGACTTTGTCAAAATTAAAAATGATATTCCTAATGTTTTTTTTAAACATTTAATAAGATAATAGCCCTAGCAGTTATGACTGCCATTAAATGTTCTGCTCAAATGTCGTTAATGGATGCACAGCTGCTCTGTAGCTCTGTGTGGTGGTCCAAGAGGCAGGAGGTTAGGTATTGTTTGATACTTCTGGGCTGATTCGTTGGGATAAGTATGTCATTACTCAACTCCGACTATGCTGCTATTTCTTAAATGTAAGTAGACTGCCATTTCAGCTTCTGCTTTATCTTTTGCTTTCTTCAGGCTCGATTTTATGCCCCAACAACTATATTTATTGATGAGATAGACTCTATCTGTAGTCGCCGGGGAACCTCAGAGGAGCATGAAGCTAGCCGACGTGTGAAAGCAGAACTGCTAGTTCAAATGGATGGTAAATATCCTGATCACTTGGAGCTTCTGGGCTGGAGGAAACTTGAGGGAGGGGTTAAAAATCCAAATTTCATTCTTCAGATGTAATTTCTTTCAAAGACTTATATAAAATTGGGGCAATTACACACAAATACACTATTCCAACTGCCCATGTGAAATAAAAAAGGAAACCAATTATTTAACTGTCTTTAAGTATCTGAGCAATGACCTTATATTACTAACCCACAACAATGAAGATTCAGCGGAGAATGCAAGACTTCAGAACTGCAGAAAGAGAGAAGTATAAATGGGTCATGTATAAATGTAGCAGCCAGAATGGCATTTAAGTTGTTACCTAGAGTACCCATCTGCTTTTTACTTGTAGAGAAGTGGTTCTAAATAACTGTCACCTGTTCCAATTTAAACTTCAAAGGTAATCCATATACTTAATGTCTTTGGGATTTTTTTTCCTCCTAAGTTTATAAATTAAAAACAAAGAAAATAGTTTTGTAGAAGTGGTTGAGAGACTTTTCTTCTTAAAGCACTGTGTTCATTACAGCTATTTGCTTAATATTCAGCAAATCAATGAAGCTTAAAAGTAGGTAACTAAAATATTGTTAGAAGCACCCTTTTTGCTACCTTTTTGGCAAGAAGGGAGCAGAAAGGAGCAACCAAAAATTGCTAATCTCTGCAGTAATTTGTGATACAATTCCATGAGTCAGGAAACTTGTATATTCTGGTTCTCTGATGTTGATACCCTTTTATGTCTGAGTTTAAGGAGCAGCAGAGCTGTAATGCTATTCTCATAACTCTAGTATGTATAGAAGCTAATTTTGTTAGTAACAACTATTTGAAGTCCTTTTACTTGAGAGTTCATAAATGGTGCTTTATATGCAAATTTTGAGGCAGACTAGGTACAGTGGCTATTCCCCAGCCCAGTCCTATGATTATATGCCAAAACAGTAAGTGCAGATCCTAGCAAGTTTAATGAAATACAACTTCTTCGTTCAGCAGCCATTTCACAGTGCTTTGGAGGCTGAGGTGGTTTCACTGTCTAAAAATTATGATTTAGTCCACTGAATTTGAACATTCACTTCAGCAGTTCATAAGAATCTACTTAAGTATGTGAAACATTTGGCCTGAATTCAGAAGTGAACAAACTTTTGTTAGGGAATAATGCTGCTTTGGCGCGGCTGTTAGCGCGCACTGCCCGGCCCCTGCGTGCTGTTACACGACATTGGTGTGAAAATTCAAAACGCTGTAGTGGCAGAAATGGAAATAGCTTTGCTGTAGAAGTGTTCCAGCCATGATGGGAGGGACTTCCTGATCTTGTACAGCCTGTGCCATTGCTCCCAACCGAACCGAGTCTGCATTTCTGCTTGCAGTCTGCCAGACAGTTGAAAACCTGAACTTTATTGCACTTTATTTTTATTATTGCACTTGGACAGCTGTGGATATTGTTCTCTCTGTATGTCAAACTGAATAAAACATATGCACATTTTACTCTTTTCTCCAATGCAGGTGTTGGAGGGGCCACTGAAAATGATGATCCATCTAAGATGGTCATGGTACTTGCTGCTACTAATTTTCCTTGGGATATTGATGAAGCCCTAAGGCGAAGACTAGAAAAGAGAATTTACATTCCTTTACCATCAGGTATAAAGACCTGGGGAGAGAAGGGACTGAAAAGACTAACATCAAAACTATATCAAAACTCATTTAGTTTTGATTGTCTAACAAAAAAAAAAGTCTTGATACATATATGCAGGTTTATTTACAAACTCAGGATCAGGTTAAATTGAAACACTGAACACTTCTGTAGCAAGTGCAGTGTCCTTTCCTTATCCTTCCTCCTTATCCCTCTTCAATTCATTATTTATTTTCAGAAAGCAGATTGTAAATGTCAATTTTCTGTTCTTTAATTAGCAAAAGGTAGAGAGGAACTCCTAAGAATAAATCTTCGGGAGCTGGAACTGGCAGACGATGTTGACCTTGCAAATATAGCTGAAAAAATGGAGGGTTATTCGGGTGCAGACATTACCAACGTATGCAGGTATGTGAACTTTGCATCGGTTGTGTTATTACTGCTACAAACTCTGAGAAAGTTGTTTTTAAACCTAATTTATGTGATTAAAATTGTTGGATGAGAATACACCATAACTTGTCTTTTATGCATGGCTAAAAGGTAAAATACGGCATTCATGTTTACTTGTATTTCTATTTGATATTGTCATATGACAATGATGAAGAGCAGTTGCAACGTATTAATGAGCTGTGATTTAGGTAAAATTCCACATTCCTTCATGTACACCATGTACACCAAAATGCTTGTGTGAGGAATATCCACAGGATGGTAGACTTCAACCGGTAGAGCTGCAGTTATTCCACTGAGCTCATACAAATGGATGTTCTGTTGAAGGAGTAACAGGTGATAGTGACAGAATTAATGAAGCAAAAACATGGAGCGTTCTTTGTGATAAAGACAAGGCAGACCATGTTGTGACAGCACAACAGCTGTGTACCTAGCATGTTGGCTTTAGTGATAAAGCTGACTTAAGAAACTTTCCTTCTATCTCTGCCATCTCCACCTCTGCTCAGTATAGAACCACAGACCGGCTGCTCGAGCAGGGACACCCAGAGCAGGCTGCCCAGCACTGTGTCCAGGTGGTTTTTGAAGATCTCCAAGGAGGAGACCCCGCAGCTTCTCTGGGCAACCTGTGCCAGTGCTTAATTATCCACCCAGCACAGAAGTGCTTCCTCATGTTCAGAGGAAACCTTCTGTGCTTCAGGAAAGAAAAAAAAGAGCCTGAAAAAGAAAAAAAAAAGTGAAAAGAGCCTGGCTCCATCTTCGCTGCATCTTCCCTTCGGGTATCCTTGAGATCCCCCTGCTGAGCTGCCTCCTCTCCAGGCTGAGTAGTCCCAGTTCTCTCTCAGCCTCTCTTCACAGAAGAGGTGCTGCAGTTCATTCTTCATCTTTGTGGCCCTCCATTGGACTCTCCCCAGTACGTCCATGTCTCTCTTGAACTGGGGGGCCCAGAGCTGGACACAGAGCTCCAGGTGTTGCCTTACCAACACCGAGTGGAGGATAAAGATCACCTCTCTCAATCTGCTGGCAGTACTTTGCCTAATGCAGCCAAGAATACTGTTAGTGTTCTTCATACTGTTTGCATGCGATCACTTAAATACCTTCTAAGCCTTCCCCCAGTTTTTTTTTCCTTCCCTTTCCAATTGTTGATTGCTCTTTTAAGAGTCTAATATTAGGTTTCACATCTAAACATTTGCATTGGCACAGTTGCAGAGGTGATAAACTGTGTAATGAGCAGCAAGTGACAACTGAAACTTCTCAAGATGCTGCTGTCCTCTAATAAGCACCCATGTAACTGCTTTCAGGCTCTGGAGGTAGCATTAAAGAGTGGCAGGTTGTGCTAGGCTGGACCTCCGAGTTGTGCCAACACAACTGTTGTGGGGCTGTGCTTTGAGCAGGGTGAGGACTGCTCCAGTTTTAAAACACTTCATGGCTTTCCTCAAAAGCAGATCCGTTTCTCGCCTCGATTTCTAGTAGAGCTCTGCAAACGTTTGTCAGCACAACTGAGAGGACGTCCCAGGCTGCAGGGGTGACTGATGGCCTGTAGGCAGAACTGTCACCGAAGCACAAAGGGTCACCTAAGGCTGAAGAGAGACTTTGGAGGCTGGGTATCATTTAGGAGTGAACTTTACACAGTGGCTGGGAGAAGCACGTTAGATGCTCACAGTCAGTGCTGTACGGATTTGTTCTGCTTGTGAAACGAATTTGTGTTGGTGTTCAGCTCAGTTTTGGTGTGGGTCATGCTTTGAAAGGAGTTTGTGCTGATAAGTTCATGTTATGAAAAAAGTGCATTAGGCCTGCTAGTTTGTGCATTTTAGCTGCAGTTTGCCTTTTCCAGTCCGTTTGCTTTTACAGATACAGTGCTTGGTATTTGTAATGAATGCTGCACTGGATACTAGCACGCTTGTTTAAAAGTCAGAATAATTGTAATGTTTTTGAGTGAATTTCACTCATATACTGTTATATGAGTGAACTGTATACTCGTATACTGTTGCTTTTTATTTTTTAATCCAAGTTCATTTGGACAAACAGTATAGGAAAGCAAACAAACACCTGAGTCTTTCAGCTGGGGGCAGTTGTCTTAGCATGAAGGGGCAGCAACCAGAAATGTGGACAAGCTGGGATCTGGATGTGCATGACCTGAAATGACTTGAAATTAAGAAGAAAGTACTTAGGTTAGCCTGTGTGTTTACAGTTTGTGAATGATGCGAGGGAAGACAGATATTAGACATGTTTGTTTCATATACATTGAGACAAGAAGACATATGGCTGATCTTAAAGTGCTTTTGTGTTTCAGCCTTGGTATATAAACATAGGCCAAGTTTAGATTTGTTGAATTTAACAGTACTTGCTAGTGATAAGTAAAACTTAAGTTGGGCCAAGAACTCTGCCTTGCTTAAATTATCCTGCTACCTTAAAGAACTTGAGGTAAAATCCAAAGTTTGCTGAGCCAAAGTGAAAAACAGTCAGAGATATCGGTGCAGTACTGATACCCGAACAGTAAGCATGAGGCCATGAAAAATGAAGGTGAACCTTTATTTTAAAAAAGCATATTTGGGAAATGTAAAATCACATCTAAATTGCGTATTAGATGTCAGTAGGAACTGACTTTGAATTGCTGTTTGAGCAGAATTTTAAGCTTGAAAGGCTGTTGGAATGGAAGAGACTCCAGCACGTGGCTTCTTATTATTTGAACATAGCTCGCCAGGCTCTCAGAGTGCATTTGAGAAAGCAGTCAGAGGTGGTGGTCGGTGCTGGAATGTCAGCAAAGTGACCTCACGTAGGAAAGTGGTGGCAGCTGCGCCTGATGATTGATTTATTTATCTATTCCATGTGAACTGCTGACTGGAGGCAAATCAGATGCATGGCTTGCTTCTCTTTCCCCCTTTGCAGGCTGGGTAAAACTGGCTTTTAGATCACAAATGGCGACGTAACAGCAACGCATGGTGACATTTGACTAAGATAGAATTTAACAAGGCAACTCTTTCTTCATTGTTGCTGTTCTGAAGTTCTAGTTATTATTCATGAGCTTGCTAAATAACTGTTAGCAACTAGAACGCAGAACTCTGTCAGTTATGGTTTCCTTTGGGGGAAAAATTGAAACGGAATATGCCAAAACTATCTTTCTAAATCCTCCTAGAAGACTGTACGAGTCTTTTTCCCCTCTGGATCCACACCTACTAATGCGGTATGATACGCTATTGTGATATTGCCTGAATTGCCCTTCCATCTTTTTTACTGCTAGACAAAATGGCACTTTTTTTTTTTTTTTTAAAAAAAGTAAGCTTTATAACAGTGAAATAGCAGGAACTGCAGTATCTGTATTTTCCATTTATGAAAGCATTCAGCTCATCAGCTGCTACTTGTATTAACATTGGAAATCCAAATGCAGTCAAACAATGCAGCAAGAAAATGTCTTCGCAAGTGCAACAGTTGATACTTAATGAGACCAGAAGTTCGAGGAGCCAAAGGTTGAACAGGTTTTGTAGCTTACTGTTTAGCTTTGAATGTATCGGAGGTAGATAACATAGACTGATCTTTCTTTGATGCAGGCATATTTGGACCAGGAAACATTCAAAACATTCCAGCTCCTTCTTCTATACTTGAGAGTAGTGAACCATTACTTCACCTTGTTCCTGCTTAAAAATGCTAAATGCAGCAGCTGCATCAAAGGCATGCATTAGCCTTAGATAAACTGGTTAATCTTTACCTCATTTGTTCAGCTGGTGTAGTTAGTATAAGAGCCACTCAGAGATCCAGTGAGGAGAAATCAGTGTTTGAAAAATATGACTGGCATGGTATTGCCGGCTCTCCAGGCACTTAGAAATCTTCCTATAAAAGTTTAAAATTACTTGTTACGTTCAAAAAAGACAGAAAAGCTTAACTGGAATGTTCAAACAACAGAACTTGCCATCCTCTATCGGGTAACTTCTTTTTTCTTCCTTCCCACCCCGTACCTAACAGAGATGCGTCGTTGATGGCTATGAGAAGGCGTATCGAAGGCTTGACACCCGAAGAAATAAGAAATCTTTCCCGAGATGAAATGCACATGCCAACAACTATGGAAGACTTTGAAATAGCTTTAAAGAAAGTTTCTAAATCTGTATCTGCTGCGGACATTGAGAAATATGAGAAATGGATAGTTGAATTTGGATCATGCTGAGTTGTCTTACCTTGAAGTCACCTTACGTCTTAAAACAGCTTCAGAAGTAGTTAGTGTGTCAGTGCACTGCGTGCTCTTTTTAACTTTTGTAATTTAAGAGCAACAGATATCTAAATAAATATTTTTTAAAATGCAAATTCTCTCTAGCTGTCTTTGAAGTAGCTCAGCAGTTACCTGTTTTTTCTCAAATGTGAAAGCTATTGGTGGGATCTGCTTTAATCTTCAAGGTTTTAAAATATGAGTAAAAATTAATACTGGAACATATGCATCCGAGGGTCTGCTCTTGAAAAAACAGCTGTTATAAACAAACAAACAAAAAAAAAGCACAAAAAAACTGCTAAATATGTAAGGGATGCTGAAAGCTAGAAAACAGGATGAGCACACAGTTAAATGGATAAATGGATGGTTTTGCTCACTGACCTTAGAGAATTTACCCTTAACCTTTGTACAGGTTCTGTTATTAATGGCCTAGAAATGGTTTGTGATGCAGGACAGAATGAGCGTGGTTCTACAGTGACCATTTAGGTTATAACGTTAGATTTTAACAGTTGTCATAGTAACCGAAACATCCATGATTTCTGTCCATCTCCTTCAGAATACCCATTATTTTGGAAGCACTCCTTCCAGCCAGCTCCTCTCAGCGCTGCTGCCTGCGGTTCTTGCAGCTAAGCACCGTGCTGCCCATGAGTCAAATTACGCAGAGACTTGTTTCAGCTGGCAGGCGTGTGCTGAATGAAAGAGCTTATGTGCCTCTCCAGGTGCTGCAAGGCAGGTGCAAAGGGCAAATGGTAGTGAAAACCAGGGGTCAGAGGGGAAGGCGAAGGAGCCCCAAGCGCACAGTTCTATAAATGCCATTATCACGAACATCTTGTTAACGTACTTAAAATTCACCGCTAGGTCATGAGTGACAGCTCAACACAATGACAAGGGGCTTCACGCTGGCCCGGTGACAAGGCACGGTAGGAAAACGCGGAGATGCAGGTAGTGCTGAGAGCGCCCGAGTCCCATGGTGGACCTGGTGTGATGAACCCGGAAATGCCTCTCAGACAAACCAGCCAACTGACCAGAAAAAAACCCTACTACCTTCCTACAGTGATTCTTTGTTTTTAAATCGCTTCCAACTCCTGTGTCTGGAAACTGTGACCCAACACAACTGGTGCGCAGGCCACTTGCCCTTTCCCAGCTTGTTGGCTACGGTAAGGAGTTTTTAAATTGCTTTACAAAATGGTTCAGGCTTGTCCCAGCTCAAACTTGCACTCCTCTGGGAGGCAGGAAATTTTTTTGACTCAGGAAAACCAGGGACCTGCTAAAGCAGAACAGTGGCACTAACACTCTTTAAGACGATAGCTCCGGCTCTGTAGCACAGCAGTGTTGTCTGGTAAATACTGAGCTTCTGTTTAAGATCTACACTATTTTTTCACTTAATTTCCTGCAACTGATGGTAATATCTCTTTCCTTGTGCCTTGTAACTTTGTAGAACACAATCCATAAAAAAGAGGATTATTTAGTTTGGAAATCGGCTAATTTGTGAAGCAGTACCAACACTTCTTCAGGCTTAACCACTCCTTTATATCGCAGCTGTTTAGACCAGCGTTAAATCATGTTGCTGTGCAGGTGCTTGGTTTATAGTTTCACAAGGAAGGATGCAATGAGCACATGCCAACAGCTGCTCAATTTCCATCTGTACTGAATTCATCCCGTGCTTGTGCAATAAGGAAAAATTCTTCTATGCTGTCTGGCCACTCCCTCGTTTTTTCCTTAATATTCAGCCTTGTACAGCGCTTCTGTTTGAACTGTGGTAATGAAGTGGCTAGGTCTGTTTGTACCCAGTGGCAGGAACACTTCCACATACATGGAAGAGGGCTTTGTTAAAGGCTTGCTTCAGCAATTCTTCTCTGTGCAGTCACCATCCCTGGGCTGGTCTTAACAGAGTTCTTACATTTCACCTGTCGTGTTTTCTGTCACCAAATTTCCTTCTTAGTCGAGGTGCCTCTAGCTCCAGCACCACTTAGGTTTTACACAGTCGTGTTACCGTTGTGGTGGCTCTTGCAGCAGAGCCCAGGGAACGCGCTGCGTGTGACTCCGGGCTGTCAGCCACTGCTGGACAGCTGGCAAGGGGCAAGGTCCTACTCCCTGAGGGCACTGAGCCTGAGCGTCTTCTGTAAATTAGAACGATTAAAAACTAAAAAAAAAACAAACACCACCACCACCAAACAGTGCCATGGATCTAATACATTCTGCAAACTGCTGCTCTATGGAGCAAAAGAGGCATGCACATAACCACGGTCTAATAAACAATTTAAATGTTTATTTGAAAAATGTTAACAATACAAATCAGTATGGGAAGACTGAGCCTACTTAGTAAGCCAGTACTTTTGTACATTTTTAGGGGGGTGTTGGGATGTCGCGCAGTACTGCTGTCACAAATACAAAAAGCATGTTGTGAACAAGCCACGTTACAAGTGCCAACAATTTTTATGAGCGAAAGGGGCCATAAAAGTATAAAGTGCTTGAAATACAAATCTGCCTTTTTTAAGCTTTGTTTTGCACGTACGTCAAAGTACTCAAGCAACACAGATGTTGGTAGTGATACTTCCCTTGCAAGGCACGCTCAACCCTATGAGATACAAACCCAGGCTGGGCAGCTTTGTTTCGGCTTGCAGGCACGTGTCATGCTTGTGGAACTCCTCTGTCCTTTTCTGAAGAACGCTATCTGGAGACTTCAGGGCGCCCTGAATTTCACCAGCTCCCTACTTACAGGACAGCTGAACTGGTTTATCTGTGGGTGTGAAGGCAGCCAGCATCCTGACTCGAGCCGCGAGAAGTGACTTCACAGAAGTTAAAACCAAAGGTAACCCTCAGGGTAGAAAGATGTTTTATTCTGAAGCTCTGAAAAAGGCTGGATGTTTATGGAGAGGCACAGGGGAGTCAGCTCTGGGCCTCAGCCTGTGTCCCTTTGCCAAATAATCAACTGACGTAAGTTTTCTTTGTAGGAAACAAGGGGTTAAGATCAAGTGCCAAATTTCAAGTAAACTAAAAATTCATTAATTAAAACAAAACAAAACGAACTCCAAAGTCAGCACAGTATTAAGTACATGCTTTCTCATCTAAATTGCTTTTCCTGTCTGGAACATCTGAAGGCAAGCTGATGGTTATCACAGGTACAAAGCTGTCTTGATCCAGCAGAAGGATGCCTCTGAAAGGTAAGATTACCTGGCATTAGACAATAGTAGACAAAATAATGCTGCGTTTTAAAAATTACAGCTTGCTCCTGTTTCAGAGGGGTCCCGTGACCCAGTCTGTGCATCTGAACTAGCAGCAGCGTAGGCTGTCAGATCAGTTTCAAAGTAGCCTGAAACTGCCCAGCTTTTCAGCTTCTAGGACTGCTCTGACAAGCCACGCACAAGCTGCACGTGCTCCAACTGAACAAGAAAGTCCTGCACGTGGCTTCCTCTCGTCTGTGCTTCCTCTGCCATGGACAGACCGTCAGGCACTGGGCTGAACAGACTATGTTGGTTAGAACTTTTTTTCTAGTTCTGCTTAGTTCAAAGCTTCACACGTGGCAGTATTAAGCTACTTGCTGCTGCGCTATGAACTCTCTTCGCTTTCTGTACCTCTAACAAGTCAGTCAGAGGAAGTACTCCAGTCTGACGGCACGCTTTGTGAGGTGTCATGGGGATCTGCTTTCTCAATTTGCCAACCCTCCATTTTCCTAGCTCTGTTGGAAGCACCAAGACCATTCTTATCCCGTGGTAGATACATAAATTAACCACGCTCAGGGCTTTTCAGAAGCACAGCTGGTCAGTATGATTTGAGAATATCAGCTGTGCTTGCTCAGAGTGAGGATGCACGCTTTGCTGTCAGTCATTTCTCCTGAAAGAACATATGGTTCCAAGGATTAGGGCTTGCTGAATTGACTTAGGTTGCTTAAAAACGTTCGTGCTTGCCCATTCCAGCACTAAACCTATACTGATTCTCAGCTACAGTTACCACTTTATCTTTCCATGCCTTGTTTGGGAAACTTGCTTCTCTGAAAAATATTTGTGTTGCTGGAAACATCCCAGCTGAGTGAATAAAGCCACTCACAGACAACCAACCTGATCCATAACCTTTTGCCACGAATGATACCGCCACTTCCTATGGTTTATAAGCTGCCTATACAGACAGATCCTACTTGGAGAAATTTGCAAAGCCAAATTTGAGACCTTTCATAGCTACAGTAATGACTCTTATACTAGTCAATATGAAAGATTTAGGACTGGAATGGTTTAGCTCTAGCTTCTACCTTCCTCTCTTGGAGCTATGTTAATGGTGTCTCAAAACTCAGTCCTTAGAAAATCTGATAAAAATTTGGCATTATGACAACCAAGCTTAAGACATTTCCAATGAAAGGTTTGCCTGTGTTCCTCTGAAATATGTATGCATCAACAGGCCGCCTGGAATGGAAAGTTACTGGCAGCCTTCTTAGTCAGTTGTTGCCCCAGTATTCCTAAAGAACAAGGCTGTTTCTAACTTAAAAGATTTTTTAGTAGTGCTTTGTCTTCATCAGAAAAAAAAATAATGCGGAAGTTACTTACTTGTTTTCACAGGAAGGGAAAATCACCTTTAAGACTTTCAGAATGAGAGCTGCTCCCACGACTCCAACCACAATGACTTCCATCAAATTAAAGAAGATGGGTAAAGATCGAAACCAGAATCTGCAGAGCCATTTTCTCAAGTCTTCCACCCACTGGCACATCACCTACAACCAAGCAGGTAGATAGAAAAAGACAGGTTGCAAAACAAAGCAGGTGCAGTTTTTGTGGCTACTCCTGAATCACATTGCACGGTGGTAACTTTACGGATAGATAGATAAATAAATATGCTGAAGTATATGTAAAAGCAGGATGGAGTTGATTGGTGACTCAAACCTGTTTCTTTTACAAAGCTTGGAACCTTCCAACTGAATTACTCTATTTGGAGGTTTAATTTTTGAGGAAGTGATTCATCCTGGAGGAGTCCCTTGAAAGGAAAGGGAAAATAAAGGGACACTTGAACAAAGAAGGTGAAGGATAGGCTATTTTGGCCTAGGCTTAGGGTAGCTATGATTACCTAACTATAGGTAAGAGCAGGGAAAGAGTTACTGAAGCCCACGCGAGGGGTAGCAGGTAACTTTCAGCATACTATTTTTGCCATCCTCTTTAATCAGCATACTGTAATGTTGTAATGTGTTTCTTTCAGCCACAAAGGAGGGTGTGGAGCCTAACTCTACCTCATCTGGAACTGAAACTTCTCAAGCTGCTACTGTGTTTCTTAGGGGTGAGACCCATGGCTCATCTCCCAGAGTGGCCAGCATTTGCCTCTAAGCAATGCCAGAAAAAAATACGTATTTTTAAAAAAAGTCATTTGGAGCTCAACAAGAGTCAAAATCATTATAAATAGGCTCATATAATGGAGATATCACAATCTACTTTCATGACATATCTGTGAGGTTGCAACATTTCAGGATTTAGACACTTATTTGACTTCAGCTGCAGTAAAAACCCACGATTTCTCACTGCTACAGGGTAATTTAGAAATGGTGTTGTTTTGTTTTTCTTCTTGGTTTTTACAGTTTCCTAGAATCTGTCTGTAACAGCCTATTGTTCTTAGTGTTTGGCTGCGGGGATTTCTTCGACTTCTGTGGAAATCAGTTAGTGTTAGATACCTTACACAACTGAGAATCCTGTTCTTCAACAACTACAAAGCAGCAAAACAGTCATCTAAGAAGTCACCTACTAGGCTAAGCAGGAACGGCAATTCTTTCCTCGATAAATCTGTTATTATATGCCAGGTTGCTTTTTTTCAAATGAAAAATAGAGGTCCAAAGACGAAGGTCTAGGAATGTTACACACCTTCTTAGTATCTTTAAACGGATGTTTTGGTTGGCCTTTACGCAAAGGAAAATCCCCCTATCTGAATCCTTACAATGCTGTTATGTGGTTTGTTCTGTAAATATCCAAGAAGGAGGAAAACCTGGTATTTGTACATGTTGCTGAAGACAATACTAAAAATAGTGAAGGAAGACTGTTCCCTAAAACTGTAATATTGATGAACCGTCTGCTTGGTCCATGCTATGCTGCTAGAATTAAAACACCACCCCCAAATGCACCCTACCTTGTACGAAGATGGAGGTTCTATCCTAAGAGGGGTCTCTGGTAACTTGCCAGGTAATGTCTCCTCATCCACTGTAGTTTCTGCTTGCCGGATGAGGTACTGACTGGTGGTTTGCAGTGGGTCCTGAATATCTAAAGAAGAAAAGACAGATTTACTGGGAGGATTATTTTTTAATTTGACTCTCTAATCAAGAAAGCGAAGACACGCTGCCTTTCTATCTTTACGGTACAACTATCCTAAGTTTACAGGAAGATCACAGAAGGAACTTTTTTTTTTTAATTAAAAAACTTTTTTTTTTTTTTTTTAACTTTAGCAGTGAACTTGGTAAGAAGCAGCAGTGTTACAATGCAGCCTTTAGATGTGCCCTTAGCTGCAAAATTTCAGCCGTCACCAGGTTTAAAAAGTAATGAACTAGACAAAAAATATTAATCTCCTGTGAAATCCTTGAGTTTCTGACTAAACTAAGCCAAAATAAGATTAAGGTATCCAGTAGCTTCTCTTGCTTTAAAGTAATTCAATTTTAATAACCACTTTCTGGTTTGGAAGTGACCCAGACAGGTATTTCCTTTGCAGTTTTCTCTTTCAGTCTCAGGAAAAGGGGGGAGCTTTACAGAAATTTCCATAACAGCAAAGAGATAAATTTATTCATGTGAATGTCTGGGTTGCAGGTTTACAAGCACCAAGTAATTCAGAAGAGAACAGATTTAAAAACAAAATGAAATAACCAGAATGTAGAAGAGTGGAATTTAGGTGTAAAAAATACTTCCCTGTTAATCCAGAACTATTTTACTATGCAAAACACAAGAATAATGTTGTTCCTTTGCCCTGTACAGCAGTGTGTTAACTATGGTTAAAAATATTATTTAACAGCTAAGAGAGATACCTTTTCCTGAGAGGTTGGGGAGTGTAAACAGCATGTCGTTGTCCCTTGGGATGGAATACAGCATGCTCTCTTTCAAAGGGACAGTGTAGTTTGAATGTCTAAGTACTCTCAGGTCCTTCACTAAAATATCTATTTCTGTTACTTCTTCCTGCTGAACCTGCAAGAGAGGCAAACATACCGTGTTTAAATTGACTGAATTTACAGTTAGGATGAAGTAGGCTGGCAAAGAAAACCAATATGTGACAGAAAACTCCAAGCCATTATGACTGAGACATACAGATGTTGTAACATGAGTCAGTATTCTTTGTTTTTACTTAACATGCTTCCACAGCCTATGCCACATTAAAACATAGGCTAAACAGACTGGGTCTCCCTCGCCCTGCAAAAACGTGTGGCACTCAATCCATGGGCTCTCAACCAAGTCTTACATAGCTCTTCTTGTCAGGGAGGCATCTGAAAGCACAGAAAGCTGATATATGTAGTAAAAGGACACACGAACATTTAGTGTGCTGCTGAGACAAGACTGACACTTCTGCTTTTGCAGTCGTGTTGCTTTTTTTCATACAAGTGAAAAAATCCCACTGAGATCACTCATTGCTGCTTTTATTTTTTTACCTTAAACTTACATTCCTTTTCCTTGAACTTGCATCACTCAGGGCAGGCAACAATGCAGTGTAGAGAAACTGTTTATTCATATATTCAGTTCTTCTATTACACATTGATGTAAAATAGAATAGTTTTCCTCCTCCTCCAGCACTGCACTGGACCTACTTCATTGAACAATCACTGCAGGCCTCATTTACACAGAAGACACTCAGCATAGCTACTACTAGCATCGACAGCTGCAGTGTAAGGCCAAGAACTGACAGAAATCCAATGTCTGTGACTACAACAAGAACTGCAGCAGAGATATTTCTACAAGAAAGGAATACGGGTTACAATTCAGTTTCACTTGTGTTTTCAGAGCCATAGGCCAACTGTCTCCTTGTGCTCCTAATGTGCAGGACAATGCGATGAAGATGATGATTGTTACTGTCAGCTCGTAACTAAGGGGAACGATGGAAAGCTTCTGACTTAAAGGAAGAAAACAGCATGAGCTTTCTGGTCATTCTCACCGGGTGCCTGTGCAAACCTGATATGCATTTTGATATCCAGTTTGAGATCTGAAATACAGCTCCACTACTGTGTTACAGCTAAAATAAAACAAAGCACATTATCCAACTAACAGTGGGATAAGAACCTCATTAAAAAAATGAAACAAAACCTTCATATCTCTCAGTGGGATCATCATTTTCATGAACAGAGTAAAATTTTGGCATGATGTAGAGCTGTGAAAAGTACTACATGCTGGGCATGCCATTAATTAAAGATCACTGTTATTATCCTCCTCCTCCTATAAAAAAAACGCAGCGGAATATAAGACAGCAGCTTTTCCTTCTATCCAGAACCTTCCTAGTTAGAAAAATAACTACAGCGTACAGGCGATTTTGAGAACTTGGCTCTGTACATTTCAAGCTCAGCTGCAATTGTAGCCCCTCATGTTCACCAGTATTTGTGCAAATCAGATAGATATGTGTGTTTTTTTTCTGTTCATCTCAAAACCCATGTTCAACATCAAGTTTTTTATTCAAATCAATCAATTAGCTTACATACACAATAACCTAAGGCTAAGTCCTCAGATGGTCCTTCTCAACAAGCCCACCTGCTTCATTTGTTGTTGCTGCAAGCCACGTGATTGAAATGCTTTGTTAGCTTGGGATAAATAATGGAGAAAAACTCAGAATGAACATATGCCTCTTTTATTAATTTTGTACATTACTTTGAAATTATTTGAATTATTGCTCGTGAGTTTGACTTTCCTTGCATAAATGCACATTTTGAAAAAGTATGCGACAGTTAATGATATTCTGACAACCTTAATGGAAAATCATCCAACTCTTAGCTACTAAAATAAGAACAGAAGCATTAAAACTTGAGTTCTCCTCAAGAAACACCTCTGCTACTACACAGGTTGGTATCATTTTCCTCAATACTGTGCTAGCTACACATAAAACTTTTAACTCTTGGTTGACTCTCCTAAATTCAAAACAAGCAACGTGTTTTTTTTTTTTTTTGTATTATTTTTATTTTTGCATTATCTTTATTTACCTGTCTGCCATCAATTTCTGTCACTTCTTCCTGGATGACAATCAGCTGCAAATCAGAACTGGATGCCAAAGGCCACTCGTGAACCATGATGCGGACGCTGACGGTTCCCAGGCGCTGCTGATCTGCTGGGTTGCCCAAGCTTCCATTCTCCACTGTTAGGACACAACGTCACAGTTTTCAAAGAGAAACCATCCCAGCCAGAAAGCAGAACTCTCCATGGGGCGAACAGATGCAACTCTAACATAGAGCACATGTGCCTTTGCACAGGTAGCATCTCCGTGGGAAAGTCATTACAACCACAGAGGACCACTAGAGCTGGGTTTTAGTGAAGAAATAGCTAGCGAGGAAGCATGTTCCCTTTCATTTCAGTTCTTCAGAGCTGGGGCTGGGAATTCACCATTTTATTTTGCAAGCGCTTCAAATGTTTTAAATGAATCAAATGCAGTTGGATTTTATGATCTTTGTACGTCCCTTCCAACTGAACTATTCTATACTAAACCAGAGATGTCCTAGCGATTGTATCAAAGCCCGGACTAGGCTGGCATCCTTAACATTTCCAGTAACTGCTACTATGAGCAGTTGTTCTCTGGGAAACAGATGCCAAGGTTTTTAGCAGTAGATCACCAAATCAAACTCAGAGCAGTCTCATGATACACACAGCAGACAACAGCAGCACTGTACGATCCCCAAAGTGAGGGAGCTCACAAACAATGTGGCCTTTGAGGTTTGCATCGAAGCACCCTAAGCTGCACCCTTTGGCTCCACTATTACTGCTTTCTTATTTCAGTTGTCCGAAGGAGTTCATAAGAGCAATGCCACAGTCCAGACAGCCTCCTGCAAAAACATCTCGATTCATATAACATTCTTCCTCTCAACACTGAAATAAATATGCTCTCCAAAATCACCCTTCTTGAGATATTTGTGTGACATGCATCGCCCTTTCTTTCAAGCGGCTGCCAGAGACATGTTGCTCCTGGGTTCCAGCTCTTCAGCTCTTTCCCACACACACTGCTTGTGCTAGACAAGTGTTGGCTCCCTCATGCGTATTTTTCTGCACCTCCCTCACTCCTTACCATCTTCACGTGGGACTGTGACACCTCAAACTCTCTTCCTACTGAAAAGCCTTCAGCTATTCAACAACCTAACGCTCCACTCGTACACAGAGAACTACTGTCCATGTTTCTCCACAAGCTTAGTATCCTTCTCCCAGGTACCATGCCTCACCTTCAGGGGAACTGAGACCCAGGAAAGAAAGAGGGGCCACTCCCAACAGGTGTAAGCTGGAGTACCGACCTGTTTGCTGAGTGTTTTCTGAACTGTAGCAGCAAGCAGGCATGAAAGGAGCAAGGCCACAAATATCCCAAGCAGCTGAGGCTTCCTGTGTTCAACCTCTCCTGTCTGTGTAAGGCTGCTCAGTCCCCACTACATGCAATAGGAGCTGAAGATGCTCACCCACCTAAACATGACTCTGTGGGAACTTGAGGTGGAAAAACACCAGGAGAATGCTGTTCAGGAGACTTGGTCTCTACTGTTCAAGGGCATGAATGTTTGGCTCAGTTTTGTTATTACATACAGATAATCAGGAGCATTTTTTCCACTCTGTTAACAGGTAACGAGTATCTCAAAATTCCTTCAACCTTTTACAAACATTACCTGAATCTGTCATTGATAATTTAGTTAGCAAATACTGTAACTGTCACTTCACAGGTAACAGACAGGAGGAGCACTTGTTGTCTGGTAGGTAAATGACATGTTGCCGTGTTTTTCTGTCCTAGATAGGATAGACATCTATCTATAGGATAGAAATTCTATCCTACGCTAGACAGGATAGAGAACACAGAAGCAATAGGAATATATCTATCCCAAAAAACAGATGAGCAAATTACTGCTCTCCCACTTCAGAAAAGAAATAGTGTCACATTAATAATTGATGACATTTGGGAAGGAAGGGTTCAAGAGACAAGGTCATGGCTAAGAGAACCAATTTAGAAAAAGCATTAGTACCCTCTAAGTAAACATCTGAATGTAAAAGGAGGATGACCTTAGAAACCAAGCTGGAGACTGCTGCACCTGATCCATCAAGAGATCATTCTGGATACAACAGAAGCTTAAATCAACTAGTTTAATTGCTCTTGCTTAATTAGTTATATAGTATGCTCTGTGTATCTCAAAAATCACAGTGCTTTCTGATCTTTCACAAAAAGGTATAGCACTGAATCAGTGTTAAAAATAGCAGTTTCAAGATCAACTGAAGCCCTTAACCCCACTAAAGGACACTAGCAAACCTGTAGTAATTTGTGCTATAATATCCTATCCAGGAGAAACTTCTTTGTCCAGTGAAGTCAGGCATGAGATAATTAAAAGGTCTTCCCAACATTAATTCATATTTGTGCTATTGAATCCCTTTTTGGATGTATGCCAGCCAGCCTCGGGACACAGCCATTAGCAGGGTGGAGTTGCATCCTTCTGTTTACATTGTCTAGCTTGTAGTGCAAAACACTCTTCTGAAAAGAGAGGCAGTCTCAATTTCAGATGAAACCATTTACATTTAAGCAAATGAATGTGACTTGAGAACAAGATAGTAAGATTTTTTTCCACCCACATCAGGAGCAAAATTCTCGTAATTTGGGAAATGACTTGCTTCTACAATGCTGAAGTTAGTAGGGTATGAGAACACACAGACTTTGGAAGCTTTGGTTACTAGATAACAGGGAATCAAAATACAGCAGGAAAAAACAATGAGAATACTCACATATTACTGTTTGACACGTTATGTGGGCAACCCCGCTTTTCATAGGGAAATCATTTAGATATACCTGTCCATTAGCATAGGTGATATTAAAAACAACCTGAAAGACAGACAGACAGAATGAATGTGCGGTCCTGCCCCTATGCCACAATTCTGTTCCCAGAGGAACGTAATTAATACTGACTGAAGTCAGACAAAACAAAATATTTGCATTCGCATGTGGACTTCGTTTCGCTGCGTATTAATTCATTGCATACATAGTCAATAAATGAAAAAACTGACGAACCTGTCCTTTGTGAAATTCTCCATTGCTTTTCAACATCATAACATCGACTCTGATGGTTTCCTGGAAAACCATGATGAAAAGAGATGTAAGTTTCTATGAGAAAACACAGAAGCAGCTACAGGCCACAAGCAACTTTCACAAGTTATCCTGACAGAATGGCAATGTACCAGTCCCAGAGCACATTGCCAGGCTTTCTGCCTTGCAAAGAAGACTATGCTTACTTGTTCCACGTAAGGTGTTTTTTTTTTCCCTCTTTTAAAATCGAAGGTATTGATGAGATAAAATGACTGCTTCCCCTTTAATACACTTTTAAAATAGAGATACTAATAACCAACCAAAATTCTCAGAAGAACTTGTTATGCATGGATACAGTGGAAGTCTCTCATATTAACTGAAACAGAATTGATTAAGCAAGATAAAATCAGATTCTTGGTCCCTGTAAAGAGCATTAAGCACTCCACTTACTCTTCAAGATGAAGTATAATGTAATACATGTTAGCCTATACTAAAGAACACTCATTTTTGTCAGCATCAACAATAATCCTGTTTTTTTTTCTTTGGTTACCATTCCCAAATAATGCCACACAGGACTCCTCCAAACCCACAGGTAATAGGGATTTATTTCCTTCTTTCCAACCTCAATTACTGTAATTTCTTGTTTCCCTCATTCGGTCCTCTCACTTCATCCTTGTCATTTCAGGGGCTCTATTGCAGATGGGACCTCAAATCTCCCAAATCTGAGCCCTGACAAAGTCTATATCTGGAAACAAACCTCTCTTGAACACAGACAAAGGTAATGATTACCACACTGCTCTCTTGAGCCATCTACACAGAAATAATGTTAAAGTCCCCATTTGCCTTTTGGGAATCTTAATTGATTCTATCTGTGTTTAATTTTCCTTTGGAAAACTCCCCTCTGTGTCTTCAGCACCTTTTTTTAGCACTGAGTTTAATTAAGTTTCACACTAAACAACTAAAATTGAGCTGTGTCTCAAAAGCAAGTAGAACTCATGAAAATTTAAAATGCAAGAATGAATGACTTTCCATTTGGGATTTTTAGGCAGGAAATACTCAGAGTACACAGCACAGAACAGAGAGCTTCTCAAGTACAGCTCCAGTATTAACATTTCCTTATAATAATGGGCGTTAATCGGTGCACTGAGGTAGCCAGAACTATCACAAACTGAAAAACAACATCTAAACCCAAAGCAGCAGAAATCTGGCTTCATATGACAAGCATGGTTTTAAATCCGATACAGATTTAAATAAAAAAAAAAAAAAAAAAAAAAAAAAAGTGCAGATTTAAAAAAATAAAGTAATTTCCTTTGGTTCGAAATGACTTGCCACTGATGTTTCAGATACATTTGTCAAGTCAGCAGGAAAATTCTCTGGCCACTGAGACCAAAAAGAAAATCTCTTTTTCTATGCCCCTCCTAGGAAATGGGTGTTTATACTGACTTTTCTCCAAAACTCAAATCTGAGTTATTCATATTAAACTTATCCATTTACTTAGAAAAACGGAGGTCTATTAACGAATATGTAAAGCGGGTCAATGATATAACAGTAGGATGTGATCTGTTCCGTCATCCTGCAACTTCCTCAAACCACTTTTTCCTCATGTTTTAAGAATGCTGTATATTTAACACAAAAATCCCCTACACGTTTAGCACTTTTTTGAGCATCTGGAGCTGTACTTTTAGACTTCCTACTATTTTCTGCATGATAGGAATCCAAAGGGCCCAGAGGAGGGACCTTCCCGGCAGTCTTAATAGTCCTTCAGTTTTTGAGCTTTAAATCTGAGCTGCTTTACACAGAAAACATTTTGCAATCTTCTTTCACCACCAGCAATGTGACTCACGGAGATTACTAGAAAAAGAAAATGACTGGTAGATAGCTACTACTGAAAAGGAGGAAAATCCCCCTGCTCTTTGTTTTAGTCAAATGCTGTATTTGATAATGAAGGGCAGAGGGCAAAATAGATACGCTCAGCAACTGGGCACCATATGCCCAAGGTGAAACATACGTGTGGGGATTCATCTTCTTCAAGTCACTTGCCCGTTCTGCTGATTTAGTATCCAAAAGCACGGTCATAAACGATGGTATGTACTTAAAGCTTTCACTCAAAGAGTTTATTACATGTTTAAGAAATCAAAATATTTAGGTGGCACATGTCCATGCTGTCAAATTTACAAAAAGTAGAACATAGGATGCAGACAAGTAAGACAGCTGAGCTGACTAGAGGCCTCTGCCACAGAAAGGCCGCAGGCCTCTTGTATATCATCCTTCCCTCTCCTTTACACCAAGCCAGCGAGCCATTTCAGCTCAATAAATTGTCAGAATTTCAACATTTTTGCCTATTTCTTCTGACAAGAAGAAATGGACAAGAAGAGGCACGGGACTGCTGACCCCGCAGGCCCGAGCTGCCAGACAGGCTCCGTGTTGGGGCTGCCTCTGCCCCTCAGCGGCACGGGTTCGTTAAGCTGCCCCAAAACTCTGGGCTCAGATCAATCCTCTGCCACAGCTGTTACACCATGACACTTCACAAGCGATGGAGAACTCATAGTCTTGCCTTCCTGTCACCCCCATGGCCCGTCAGTTCCCACCTGGAGCCAACAATTTCTTCTCCTGATGACTGCCCATACTCTGTATACACATAGTGGCCTATCTGATTTTTTCAGGCTAGAAGCACTTGCTCCTGAGCTGTCCTTGTGTTCTTGTCTTGCCCAAGCAGTCTCACAAGACTTGGTATGAAACATTTCAAGCAGATCTCAAAGTTTTGGCGCTAACAAATAACTAGTTTTCAACTGTTCCTGCTCCAAATGTTCGCAA
The DNA here is from genome assembly GCF_964035555.1 of Netta rufina. NCBI lineage: Eukaryota > Metazoa > Chordata > Aves > Anseriformes > Anatidae > Netta > Netta rufina. Next base: position 53,227,362 of record NC_140125.1, on the reverse strand, counting down.
ACTGATACCCAAAATGCAGCAGGGCCTGCTGTGACCAAACTGCTGTGGCCGACTTCCCCGACCCTACACACCCCAAAACAGAGCCTACATGAGGACAAGAGCCACAAGACAGGCCAAACACAGTGAAATGTGGGGCAGGGGGCTCACCCACAGCAGGCTCTGCGTGGTGCACCCCCACCTGTTAGAAAGTGCTCCCATTTGGGACCATCTCACCTTCTTTCCAGTTCCAGGCGTGAAGACTCACGGACTTAAGAAACATCCTTTAACTTCAACACAGAAAATGTTTGATTATCTTAGGATAATGCAATTCACTACTTCAGAAAACAACAAAAAAAGGCACTTTACATCTTTACGGATATGCCTTACAGCTACACACCTCACTACTAAGAAAAGTAAGTAACTCCGCATCATTTATTTCCTGTATCAAAAACAACGAAGCCAATCCTGCCGTAGCAAAGCCGCTGAGTGCAGGACATGGGCCCTGTGCCGTAATCCACAATATTGCTCTTTTGAGTTCTGGAGAAGCCTGAACTATGAGTATAAGCTTTGTTTGTATCACTTACAACACATTTTTGAATATTAACAATATCACGAATGTTCATGTAAGTCTCAGACACTCCTGTAATTTAAAACATTCATTGGGATATTTGAGAAAGCTGCTCTTTGAGAGTCAGAATCGAAGGACAGCCCCACAAAGCAATTTGGGTCCCCAGGAACCAGGCTGTGCTTTCAACTTACCACTGACACCCATCCCATCGCTCACAGCACCTTAGCCCTCGCTGTGCGGGCGCAAACCTTCACACAAAACTCTCCAATTTACGCTAGAAATTTACCCATCGTTCTTAATGCCATTACAGGACGTAGAAGGGCCTCCTGAGTTTTCCTAAGGCTCCTCATTGCTGTTTTAGTGCTCTGGCAGTGACATTTACAGTGGCAACGGCCACAGGACCTGCAAAGCAGACAGCACTTACACCACAAATGCATGTCATTCTCTTGGTGGAAAGCTAGGCTATGGCTGTAATAATGTAGCAATGTTGTGATTTTTGTGAACCTGAATCAATAGCGATAAGCAGGCAGCGATCATTTTCCAGTCCCTTCTCTTTAGCCATGTGCTGCGACAGAACCCAGGAGGGGTAAGCGGGGCAGCACAATACAGCAGTAGCAGAAGAGCAAGATGACAAAGAATATATAAAGCATCTGACATAATTTAAAAGGGAATATCCATTAGCTCCTAAAGACTCCCCACACCAATGCCACACAAAGCTACAGAGAACGCTTCACCAAACCCCAGCCTTTAATGAAAAATGCCACACAAGACAAAGCCGTTTGGTCTAATCACTCAGGAACTTTAAACAGATCTGACTACAGATTCATGAAAAAACCTCTGGCAGGCAGTAGGTACGCGCTGCGGTGCTGTGTAGAGCTTCCCCCAGCACAGGGTAACTGCTAAGTCCTGTAACACTCCCACAGAGCCCATCTCCTGACCGAGCCAGGAGCAGCCAGCCCACTTCAGGCACAGCTGCTCTCTCTTGAGGCTCCCAGACGAGGCTCTGTCTGCGCTGGCAGGCGGCGAAGCGGAGTGGGCAGCGCTGGCAGCAGATGGCCCAGCGCCTGGCCCAGCTGTACGGCGGGCGGCACACAGAGCATCCCACAGAGCATCCCCTCGCAGGCACAGCTGGGACATCCTGCCTGCAGCATGGAGACGTGAAGGGAAGGAAGGCTGCCAAACGGGTAAGGAACGGACAAAACTAAAATCTCTTCATAAATATGACAAGAGACTGTGGGAAAGAGTGCTCAAACTAACCAACAGCTAACATCCAAACTCATACCCTTTGAGTCCATATGGAGAACTGGCTCTAAGGAGAGCAACTCTCTTTTTATAATCTAGGCTCTGTTCTAATTCTTTCACCAGGCTCCGAACAGCTGTGTTGGAGGATAAGCCTTAGCAGGCCATGGGGCACAGCTGAGTTAGGAAATAGGCATGGTGCAGTCCTTGACAAGTTTGCAGGACGATAATTAGCCCCTCACATTTTACCAGATTTTAGTACAAAATCTTCTCAAACAAATATTGATGTTATTAAACTGCATGACAATATTTAGGGTATGACAATGAAATCCTGTATTTAAGTAACTGAAGCTAAACTATCCGTGTTAGTACACAAATCTAACACAATGATGCTTTTGCTTCTCTTTACTTTTCTGAACAAGCAGAAAAATAAGCTTCCTCGCTTTGCCATGACTCATAGTACAACATTGCTTATCCCTTCCTTTGCCCCTCATATGTTGCTAGAACTAATTGCCTTTGCTTTCTCCCTATTAAATCAACTAATGCTATGAATATTTTAACAGGAGTTTTAAAGGTGAATGCTTAGTCTCACATCATCAGGACACAGTTGCACCATACTGCTTTAATTTAATCAAATATACATGGAAAGATGATGTGGTGGTGCCTTTTAACTATAAAGCTCAGAACATGTGCCAGGCTGTTAGTAGGGAACCTGGGATAACGCTATGAAAGAAATACTTCAGCGTGTCACAATTTAAAAGTTTCTTTGATTGAAATACATTACACCCACCGAATCCATACTCACAGGGCTGATGGAGTGAAGATGACTTTTTTCTGTTGCGAAACAATCTATCCTCATAGAGGTTTCTTGCAGTCAACAACAGCCTGAAAAAAATGTTTTTCAAGCAACTGCACTAAAAAATTCCGGTAGGTAAGTAAGCCTTTTCAAAAGTAAACAGTTAAATCTAAATTATCTAGAGACAAATGGAGCAAACAAACATCACAGCATTCAGCCCGCTGTGCTTTTAGCCAGCTTTTATCAGCACATTAAAAATAGTCTACAACACAAAATCTAATTCTTGACCTAGCATCAGAAAAGTACAGTCCTTTAACACAAAGATCGGTTATCTTGTTGCATGATTCCATGCCTTTTTATATAAACTTATGCCTAATATCAATCACTCTGTAATCCAGATTTGCTCATGCAAATTTCAGGAGGAGAAAGCAAAGCTAAAGCACATATGCTAACGTTTTTTAAAAAAAGCTCAGATTTCAAAACAGCTTATTTAAGAAACGACAAGTATTGCACAACAAGGGGGGCGTTCACATTCCGGAGCTCAACAAAAGTGTTTCAGACTTACAAAACGCGATTGCACACACGTTATTCCAAAATGCCAATGTCTTTCCTCAATCCTTCCATTACAGGTTTTGTAACATCGTGGACATCAACTTGGAGGTAAACTTTCACACAGTGCACAAGAACTACAAAATGTGAAGCTGTCAGAAGTATTCTGCCAGCGTACTCTCAGGATTATGGAGTGCACAGTCATGGGAGCCAAAGAAAAGCTTAAAAGACCACCTGTAGTCCCAAACCTTTTTGAGGAAAGATCCTTCTGCCCCCATGCCCTGAGTTGTTAAGCTCGTTGCTTCTGAAGCCAGCCCATGAGTGCTGAATTCCCGCTCTGCCTGTTCCCTTCTTCTCCTACCAGGCTACTTAATATAAATCAGCTCCTGCTCAGACAAGAGCAACTCTTCTACTCAAAACTCTTTCAAGACATGTTCTTCCTTTTACATCGTACAGGATCCTGTACGTACAGAAAGAAGCAGTGCAGAAGGAAGTGTGACTTCTTATTTATATATATATTTTAAAATTTCAAACTGAAAAAAAGTAGTAGAGGTGCATTTTCCCTTTCTGACTCTTGAAAGAGCTTTTCTCCACATACTTACACCACCACACCACTATAAAGCTAAAAAGGTGCAGGTATGTCTAAACTGTCAAAAACTTTGCTGGCAGACCACCTCAGTAATACAGCACGAAAGGACAAACCTGTCCCCACAAGCAAACAGCACGGCTGTGCTCACCAGGTGTTACACCCCAGTTACTCCGACAGGCTTTACTCTGAAACATACCTACCCTACCTCTCACCCCAAGCTGGCTTCCACGTAACCAGCTCAGGCACCCCTGCACCATGCTCACTCACACCTTCAGACCCTAAGGCAGCATGAGCAGATGTGCCTCTGTGTCTCGTATAATTGCCTGCTGTGGGAAATAGCTTTAACGCTACGGAGCTGAAGTTTTGGTGTGAAAGAATGACAGTTTCTGGATGGAAGACGGTAAGCAATGGTGCAGGTTTATATTATATCCCTCTGCTACTTCTGCTTGCCCAATCCCACATCGCTCTCCTTTCCTCAGAGGGGGATTCACGAAGTACCTGAGCTTCCTCTGCCCTCTCATACCTCCGTGCGCCTGACTTCAAGCACAGGTGCATGCCTATAGATCTCTGAAGACCTAGATCCCCATTGTGAGGAGCTAAGCCCATCTCCCTCCAGAGGCTCACCAGGAGAGGCAGGGACCAGGAAGCGAGCCCAGGATCCTGCTTTGCAGCACAGGATGTGCCAGCGCAGGGCCTGCGCCAGGCTGCCTTGGAATGGCGTTATTCCAGCGCAGGAGCTCTGGAGGAAAAGAAGCCGTAATAAATTCGTGCCCGTGACAGCGATTTTGCTATGGCTAGGCAAGTGACTGCGAACCCCATCTTCCCTCTGTGGGATCTCACAGCTGGCAGGTCACGATTCCTAGGGTCTGAGGAAGATATTTAGTCACGACTTAACCACAGGCACCAAAGCAGCCGGTTCTCTTCTGTAAGCCCCGAGGCCACGGCTCCCCCCGTCACGGCGCATCGCTGCATCCCCCTCAGCACATCCCTGCACAGCACCACAGCAGTCCTTCTGCGCCTCGAAAAGCCACCACATTTAACTCGAAACGGACCTTACCGGGACACTGCCCGGCTTCCGGACGAGGAAAAAAAGCAGCTGGCACGGCACCCCGCGATGTGCCGAGAGACCCCAACCCGCCTGCGGGTCCCACTCACGGGCACAGACAGCGGGAGGAGCAGCGAGCCGTCACGGCTCGGCCGGGCACCCCGCGCACCGCACCCAAATACCCCCCCACCCCCAATTATAGCTCTTTTTGGGGCATTTTACATCGCATTTACCCCCCCCCGCAGGGCGCCCTGCGGGCACGGGCAGCGAGCCTTGCCCTCGCCCTTCGCCTACGGGCGGCGGGGCGCTGCCTGCGGGCAGGGGTGGCGGCGCACAGCCCCCCTCCACCCAGCCGAGCCCCCCCTCAGCCCGGCCGGTCCCCGGAGGGCTCCGCGGAGCCTCCCGGCCCGGCCCGGCCCGGTACCTGGCCCAGCTGCGGAGCGGCGGCCGGGCCCAGCAGCGCGGCGGCCAGCGGCGGCAGCAGCAGCAGCAGCGGCAGCAGCCCGGGCCGGCCCCGCGCCGCCTCCATCTTGCGACCCGGGAACGAAAACAAAGTGAAACACCGCCGGCGGGGCGGGGACGGGGGACGGGCGGCCAGACGGGGCGGTGTGGGGCGAGGGGAGGAGGTAGGAAACGGGTGTGGGGCGAGGGGAGGAGGTAGGAGCTGGGTATGGGGCGAGGGAGGCGGCTGCAGCCGGGTATGGGGTGAGGGGAGGCGGCTGCAGCCGTCCCTCTGCTCAGGGCTCCCCTCAGAAGGGCCCCCGCGGCTCGGCAGTGCTTATCGGTGTTGTTATTTGGGATCCAGGAGGGCTTCAGAGCAGGCGAGGGGGAAACTTGACGAGCGCTCAAAGCCACGGGCAAAGAGGAAGGCGCTGCGTCTCCGGGTAACCTCACGACAGCGAGGGTGGCAACGAGCAGGTACCCCAGGGAGGTTTTAGTCCCCCCGGGACACGGCAATAACGTGTGGGTGAAGGAGTCTGTGGCCCCGCTTCATCTTGCACTGTGAGTCACACAGCCGGCAGTGGACACAAAGCATGAAAACCAGAGGCTTGTTATTTCATATGCGCTGTGCCGTCGTGCACGCTGGTGCAAACATCCGGCATGAGGTACAAGGCGTTGGAAAGGGAAATTTTCATATTGCGAAATGTGTGCTACATGAAAACCTCAAATATGTCATCACTGAATACATTTATTGACAGTAGTTAGTACGATTTTGTGTTAGAAAAAATAAAATTGGTCAGCTGATTTCCCTGTAATCACACCAGTCAGTAATGCATGAGGAATAAAAGCACAGATGTCTTGATTTCCAGTGTCTCTCTTTAACATCACACAGTTTCTCTTAAATCTGTCCTAAACCTGCCTTTTTTTTTTTGTTTGTTTGTTTGTTGTTGTTGTTGTAAATCTATTATGTGCAGTAAATTAAAAGAAACAGATGAAGGATCCGTTCAGTGTGCAATCTAATGAGGCAAAAATCTACACATCAGCTCCCCAACATGACATTTTGCCCAGTCTCGTAAGGGGCACATAAGAGTCTCTAGGGACAGGATGGTAGCTACAAGAATGAGACTCTTGTTAGTACTTGCAGTCGTTTGCCTGTGCTGGTGGGAGGAAGTTTAAGTTATGTACATTCCTAACTACGTGTTGCACTCCATGCGTAATTCCGACTGGAGGTTATGTCCCCACAAGGATGGTGAATCCTAAATGCACAAAAGCAAGCTACAATGCTCCAGTGTTTTGTGTGTTAAGATGATGATTAACATGTTTACTGAATGTACCAAAGGCATAAAAATTAATGGTGTCAGAGCATATAAAAGTACAAGGAAACAAGGCTCGCTGACCTGTCGAATTTACAGATTCAGCAAAGTTCAAGCTGGGTTATCAGCTCACCTCAAGGAATTCAGCATCTCACTGAAATGGAATTCAGGAATACATGTTCCTTCCTGAACGTCTTTGAATGTCTCCATCTTCAACTTAGTTAAACTCCATCTTCATATTCTCCATCTTCAATAGTTAAACTTCAGTTAGCGCAGGCTTGCATAAAACTGATGTGCTGTTTAAGTCCCTCTTAAAGTTTCAGAGTAAATAAATGTGTGCTATAATGCTTTCTTCTGTCAATAACTGTCACACAGGATGGCTTAAAAACAGTCTTAAATCAATTCAGGAGTGATGTACAGACTGGGAATAAACTCACAGAAACATTGCAACACTGCAAAATGCTAGATAGCACTAACAGCTTTGAAAACTAGCACACCAAGGACGCAAATACAACTTCCTAAAGTGCAGACTTGGTCCCAGGACCAGCCCACTTAGTTTCCAGGACCATCATGCAGCAGGATAATGATGAACAGAAAACCATTTAAATTCCCTGTCTGGCTTTTTATTAAGGTGCACTTTGTAACATGTTTATCTGATGCTATTTTTTCTGGTACTTAAGGAGAAGATCTTGCTCTTACCTACATGCATCTCTTTGTACTCCTAACTGCGCATTTCTGCTCCCTCACCTTCACTGCTTCCCTTTTACTGTACTCAGATCACTGTCAACTCAGGTCACTAATCTGGCAGATTCAGCAATAGGAAATAAATTGTTTAGCAAGAGATCTGTGACTCAGATCGACTCATTGTGCAGTGAGTACCAGGGCTTCACCCAGAAAGAGATGAAAATTGTGCAGCCTGAAGTCATAGAATCACAGAATCATTAAGGTTGGAAAAGCCCTCCAAGATCATCTGGTCCAACCATCCCCCTACCACCAATGTCACCCACTAAACCATGCCACTAAGCACCACGTTCAACCTCTCCTTGAACACCCACAGGGACGGTGAATCCACCACCTCCCTGGGCAACCCGGCCCAATGCCTGACTACTTCTGAGAAGAAGTGTATCAATATTATGAAAATATATCAGTTCATACACTGCATTACATGTATGATAATATTGCATATTGCCTACAGTAGTATTATGATATTAATAAATATGAAATGTACTTCCATTATTGCATTAAATTTCTATTTTCAACATAGCATAACATGGTTTGATATTGCTATGAAAAATAAGGAAGGTCAAGGTCAAGTTGAAGTTCTTTGCATGGGATCCCGTGCTTTGAAGGCAATGAGATTATTTCAGCTGTATCATGTAACACCAAGCACGTGCTATGGCATCAGTTAAAAGGGAGTAAATTCTGTTTGTTTGCTCTTTCAGCATCACCCATGGCACCACAAGCCGTGCCTAGCAGTGTGCTCCAGGCAAGCACTGGACCTGATAACCCACTAATAACCTAACCATGAGGTGACAGTGCTTGTGTCCAGAGCAGGGCTACGAAGCTGGTGCAGGGCCTGGAGGACTCAGTCCTGTGAGGAGCGGCTGAGGGAGCTGGGGGTGTTTGGTCTGGGGAACAGGAGGCTCAGGGCAGACCTCATTGCTCTCTGCAGCTACCTGAAGGGAGGTGTGGGGAGCTGGGGGTCGGCCTCTTCTCGCAGTGATAGGACCCGAGGGAATGGCCTCCAGTTGCCACCAGGGGAGGTTCAGGCTGGCAGTGAGGAGACATTTCTGCTCAGAAGGAGCAGCCAGGCACTGGGACGGGTTGCCCAGGGAGGTGGTGGAGTCACCGTCCCTGGGGGTGCTCAAGGAGAGGCTGGACGTGGTGCTTGGGGACATGGTCAGTGGGGACACTGGCGGTAGGGGGTGGTTGGACCGGGTGAGCTTGGAGCTGCTCAGTGACCCCCCAGCCCCTCGCCCCGCCGTGCCTCACAGCCCCGGCCCCCAGCGGCTTCTCCTCCTCCGCCCCGCCAGAGGGCGGCCGTGCGGCGGGCAGGGCCGTGCCGTGCCGTGAGGGAGCAGGCAGCGGCCATGGCCGTGCTGCTGGAGACCACGCTGGGCGACCTGGTCATCGACCTGTACACGGAGGAGCGGCCCCGCGGTACGGGGCGGCGTTGCGATGGGGAACGGGGCTGGGGGGCGCCGGCTGCCTGGGCACGGCACGGCCCGGCCCGGCCGCTTCGGGCCTCGGCGGGGCTGCGGGCGGGAGGCGCCCGGGGGCGGCGTGTGCGGGGGGCGTGAAAACGGGGAGCCGGGGGCTGCCTTCCCCGGGGCTGGGGGAAGGTTGAGCCCCTGGGGCATCCCCTTACGGCCGTGCGTACCGTGTCCGCCAGCCCCTCCGGTAACCGGCAGTGTGTTTTCTTGCAGCTTGCCTGAATTTCCTGAAGCTCTGCAAAATCAAGTACTACAACTATTGCCTCATTTACAATGTGCAGGTGAGTATTCGCAGTTCTCTCTCTGTATTTTTCTTGGCTTAAATTCGCAAACACGACAGCAACATCTTACATATTCTGCTTTGTGACAGAGGGACTTTATTATACAAACTGGGGACCCCATGGGGACCGGCCGAGGCGGCGAATCTGTATTTTGGTAAGTAAAACGTGTTTGTGCTGCTTCATAGCAGAGACATCATACGGGAGCAAAGGGTCCACTTGGCTTGTCTTCTGCTCTTTTGAGGCAGAGTTACTGCTGGGAAGTAACAATGATGCATAAGCTTCTTCAGCTTTTATAGCCAAATGCTTTTTTAATTCCTACACTGTCCTTGACCATTGAGATGCTTTTTCTGGACAGTATTCTATCTCTGACCTTAGAAACAAAGTTATAACTGGCTGTATGTAAATGTCTGCTTATTTAAAAGTGAGCAAGTAACTAGGTTTGGTTTTGTAGGATGAGTATCATAACTAACTGCTCCACGGAAGGCACAATCATTGCCAGTTTGTTACTGCTTTTATTTTTATAACAAAATATATTCAGTTGAGCAAGAGGGGAACACAGAGGCTATGCTTGATTTCCTGTGTGCAAGAAAGCAGTCGTGTTGCCTTAAAAATTGACTTGTTGAAAATGTTAATGGTCATAAACACAGAAGCTGAAGAAGTTCAAACAGTAAAGTGGAACCTAGCAAAGTCCGTGTGTTCTGTATGTTTCCTTTAAAAATAATATTGAAAATAGAATTAAAATTGCATAGTAGATCTAAAAGCCTGGGGTGCTGAGGAACATGGTATATAGAGATAAACAGCTCAGTTTGACCAGAGCCAGTGTTGCTACACCAGTGTTGATATTTGTAACTCTGGTCTGGTCTGTCAGAGCCTTTAAAATAGAAAACCTTTGGGGACATGGAACTGTTGTGATCCTGGAAGCAGTTTAATTGAGCTAGGGAGATGTTAGTCTAGGTAGGCATGCTTGCCAGACCTGAGCTGTCTCTGCATGTGAGTAGATCAAGTTTATTTTTACATTATTTTCTGTTATAAGGATTGTTTTGGTCTTCTTCTGAGGCCCAGTAGTATGGCAGATACGGAAGGAAAATGTGATAAGCGAGTTGCAGATACTCTTCTGCTGCTAGCACGGAGAACAGCAATATGTCATTTCCACCTGTTTATTACTGCTGAAATCCACAGAACTGGGGTTTCCTGCTACCCAGGAAACTGATGCAGGCAAACTTTAATTTGAATCTTCGTAAAGACCTACACATGCTTAACAAAATAAGTTCAAACACAACATTGTTCCTTATATTTGGGCAAAACTATGTATTGACCGTGCCCCTGTCAATTATGGAGTAAGGTGAAAATCAGGGATAGACTTCAAAAATTAAAAATGTTTTGATGATTTGTCGTATTTTATGTGTCTTAAATTATAAAGTACATGCAGTCCTGCATGTACGATGAACTTAATTTATACGCGGATAATAGTGGCTTTCTGTTTGTCTTGAAAGAGAAATTGAAAGCATAAATTGTTGCATTTTTAAAGTGTTGGCTTAATTTATTCTGATGGACCCTTATCAAAATCTGTACTCCCTTCAGGCCCTAGAAAAATACTGTATGCTGCACTAAAAACCAGAAACAAGCCCTCACAAAAAAAAACAAACAAAAAAATAAAATAAAACCTCTGAAATGCTTCAGAGAAAAATCTGTTATCTGTATTATAAAGTGAACTGTATAACTGTACTGGTAGATAAAAATGTGCACATTGCGCCGATTAAAAAAAAAAAAAAAAGTTGCATTTACGGTTTTACAGCATTTTTTAATCTCACTTTTAAATATTTACTTGCTTGATAACATATTTTCCATGTATTTTCAGTCAACTGTATGGTGATCAAGCCAGATTTTTTGAAGCAGAAAAAGTGCCGAGAATTAAGCACAAGAAAAAAGGAACCGTGTCCATGGTGAACAATGGCAGCGATCAGCATGGATCACAGGTCAGTATGCAGTGTTGGAGGTGCACGTCTAAGTAAGAAAAATGAAAATTCCTTGAATTTGCAAAAAGGGTATAACAATATATAATGATGTCATCTCAAGAGCATCATCTTGTAAGATGGTCAAAAGCCATGTATAAAAACGGCCTTAGATAAATACTTTTTGTAGTGTTCCAGGTGCCAGTAGGTATTTGATTATAGAGAAGAAAGAGGTTGAGATGCTCAGATAAAAATCCTGGCCTAGCTCAAATTTATAAATTTTGTTAAATTCAGCCCTCTCATTTTTTTCTCCTTGTTTGTTTTTGTTAATACCTTTATGTGATTTTGATAATCTTAGAGTAAGATTAAGGAATAACAAATCCTGTAGTTAAATGGATATGAAAAGTGAAGAACTTGTTTTTTAGAATAATCTTAAAACTTTACAATTATAACTTCATCTGAGTTTGGAAACTGAAATCACAGCGTTCTCTGTATGATTACATTAAAGTGTGCATTAAGACAATGTAAATGTATAATTTTATCTGAGTGCAAGTTTTATTTCTTCCCACACCAAAAAAAATATTGTAAAACAGTTTCTGAAATTGATGTTGTTCCCTGTTCAAGTGCACAAAGCTTTTTCTGTAGGTATGTTTAAAGCTCTAATCTCATAGAACGATACAATTTCTCAATAATTATTTTAGATGCATTGTCACTTCCATAGACATGTATTAAAATGCGTCACATGAAATATCCATACATTTGAATTATTATTTTTTTTCATGAAGAAAGAACAACTTAAAAAACAATAAATGTGATTTTGCTCCAGCTAGAGCTTGTTATAATATACAGAGATAACTTTCCTGTTTCTCTGCATTGGAAGTATGAAATTGTTGGTAGGATTTTTTTTTTTTAGGAAGAAGCAGTGATATTTGCATTTACATTTAAGAATGCAGAAGTTAGGAAGAGTTTTTTTTCCCCTGACTCCAGTGAGAGTTTTATCTCTCCTAAGGTAAAACTGAAGCCCTCTTTTTTTCCATTCACTGTTACTGATTTTGTATCTTTTTTTGCAGTTTCTCATTACAACAGGGGAAAACCTGGATTACCTTGATGGTGTGCATACAGTGTTTGGAGAAGTGACCGAAGGCATGGACGTATTGAAGACAATTAACGAAACCTTTGTGGATAAGGATTTTATCCCATATCAAGATATTAGGTGTGACTGCATTTAGCTTCCCATTTTGGAGGATTATATAATTTAACACATCCGTCTTCTTGGAAACTAAATTGTTATGGCAATGTTAGGTGACTTGTACATGGTATCTAAAATACTATTTTACTGCAGTGTTCTTGGTGAAATGCTGTATGATTCTGTCTTTACAAGAACTTGAATTTCTTCTTAAGTAATGTAGTATTTATTATGGAAGTCTGTCGTGAGTTGATACGAGTTGCAAGCCATAAATCTGAGCGTTTGTGTAGGCATGTGTTTTCAGATGGACTCCATATCTTCATGGAGTCTTTAACACCTATGTGAACTTGCAGGAACAGGGATGGAAATGCTGTCCAACCTAAAGTATAAGACAATTTGAGCAAAATAATCAATGTAGTTGCTCTAAGAAGTTTTATTCCATTTGTATGATTCTTTTAATTGTGATTTCTAGATTTATGTAGTAGAAGGAATTAGCTGCAAAAAAAGTGCAACATTACTTGATATTAGATGTTACTAGGTTATGTATTAGTCTGGAAATAGGTATATAAGAAAATAAGCAGCTACTAAAATAAGAAAAATCATAAGAAAATGTGCACCTACCTTGCCTTTATAAAAGCACTGATTCTAGTATTTACAAGTATATGTGGCTTTTTATGATATAACTGAGAATCAGCAGGGCTGCTTTCCTATTACTTGGGTAAAGAGAGTTTTATTTGCTTGTTGACTGATTCTGGTCTTGATGTTGTTCCCTATTAGGATAAATCATACAGTAATTTTAGATGATCCCTTTGATGATCCACCTGGCTTGTCTATTCCTGATCGCTCACCAGAACCTACTAAGGAGCAGCTAGATGTGAGTATTTGTGACAGCTTCTTGGGGAAAGCTGGAAGAAAGAATTAAGTAAACAGATCCTTGTTAGTTGCCAGCAGAGACTGGTCAAAATAAGAATCTGTCTTTAATACTTTGTGAAAGTATTAAGGAAGGGGGGACAAGTGGAAGGCAGAAGGCATCCAAGTAAGATTTGGAAAATGAGAGAATCTTTTGGCCATGGATTGCTATTAAATAGTTTTTCCCTTCAATTTTTTTCAGAGTGGCAGAATAGGAGCAGATGAAGAAATTGATGACTTGAAAGGACGATCTGCAGATGAAATAGAAGAAGTTCAGGCAGAAAAAGAAGCGAAAACTCGTGCCATTCTTCTGGAGATGGTGAACATCTTTTTGTATTTACCTTTACCTGAAGAGATGAAAAATTTAGTGTACTAACATTTCTGACAGCACGTTGTGTCCTTAAGATCTTTTCTGGAATCTGTTTCTTACTTGTGTTACTTTGCTTCTTCCTGTTACCACACTAATATACATTTACTTTTTTATTAGCATATTAAGTAAAAGGTGGAGATAAATTGTTTGTGTATCACTAGTCTTTTATTCGGGTTTCGTAAAGAAGTGCTGCAATTCAACAGGAGGTATTGTGTGTATTTGTGTTTTCCTCTGGAACTTAGATTGCTGGTTCTGATGAGGGAATTTGGATCTGAGATTGCAAAAGTCAAGGTTGTGCATACTGTAAGCAAGCGTTGTCTCCTAGGTAGCATGAATGCTGCCTCCCTTTGTCTATCTGAACAAAGGGGTGTAATTGTCATCCTTATCTAGTAGGGCGAACTGAAATTTAGGATAGTTGTTGCCAGACTTCAAGGCAGTTTGAAGTTGTCTTAGGTACAGATAGAAACTAAAGAACGGATCCAGTCCATTCTATTTTTGAAACAGAGTGGCTCTAAAAATCACACTTTCACCATTTATTCTAAAAAGGAAAAAAAAAGAGTGAGGCTTTTCATCAATTAGAACTGAGTATTGTTAAGTTACGAACAGGGAAAGCAAGGTGGGAAAGTATTTGTGACTTTCCTGAAATCCCTGTGGTGGAATCGCAAATAGGTTAATTGTTTCTAGGTTCTTTAGAAAATAGTCTTATTGTGACATTGAGGGAGAAAACTATTGTGCTTGGTTTTGATTTTGTGATAGGATTGTGTCTGAAATCATCCACAAGATGTGTTGTCAGTGTGCTTGTGGCGGTAAAACACAGAGAACTTTAGGCAGAAGTGATGAAAGTCTATTTTTGTATCCCACAGGTGGGAGACTTACCAGATGCAGAAGTCAAGCCACCAGAAAACGTGCTGTTTGTTTGTAAACTGAATCCTGTGACCACGGATGAAGACCTGGAGATAATATTTTCACGATTTGGTCCAATTAAAAGGTAATTATTGTAATGTGAAGAAGAAAACCTTTGTTGAAACTGAACTTTATACCCATCAGTCTATTTAGGTTGGACTGTTAAGTAGTATTCTGGTGTCTCTGGAGGCTTGTCCCTGGGCAGATGATGACAATGGTGGTGATACAAGGTCACATCTAGCTAGCTGAATATCCTGTCTCCAGCAGTGACTTTAAGTGAAAGTGGAACAAGGGAGACATACAGAATATTTTTTCCCAGCCCCCTGCCCTCACCCTCCTTTCTGCAGTCTACAGTTCAGATGCTACACGAGCTACATACAGTCTTCGTGTCTTAATTTTCCCTGGGAGTACGTACAGCTTGGGATAAAGTGGTAAACATTTCTAGCGTTCAGTGTGTTCTTTGTTAAGGTGTTCCCCATGCCTGCTGCCTTCTTCAGCTCTGAACCTGGCTCCTAGTAGTTTCAGCTGATTTTCCCCTATGCTGGTATCAAAAGATAGTGAAGTGAAACCTACTTTCCTACAGCTCTCTATCATATACTCTCAAATCATCTTTGTTTCTGGCTAAGAGTACAAGCCAGCATAGTTTGTAGAGGAATTTGCCTTGCCTCATTTCCCTTTTCTCAGCTCTTTTCTGTTCTTTTGTTTTCACCTTGAGATGAGAGGAACAGAACTGCATACAGTGTTAAAGAAATTACAGAGTTAGAATGGCACAGGGGTATTCTCCACTTTGCTTTCAACACCTTTTCTAATTATTCCTAGAGCTATAAATGCTTTATAGCCTGTACTATTAGCAAGTTAATAAAAAAAAAAAAAAATCTTACAGATTTTAGAATCCTACTCTTCTTGCACGTTTTTATCAATACATGTCTTGCACATTTTTATCGATAAAAGATCTTTCTTATGCCATTACTGCTTAATTTTACTTCTGCACTTTGGTGCAGAAGTTTCTTAGAATTTCCAGGGGGATTTCAAAAGTGACTCACTATCTTGCATAGGCACGTTGACCCTTTCAAAGAAGTTTAGTTAGGTTTATTCCGATGGTCTCGGGTAGGTCCTATTTATTCATATGCCCACTAAGTCAGTTCTGTGTCACGTTCCTACAAGTTTGTGCACTCCTTAGGGTGTGTGTGTGTGACTGATACTGTGTTCACCACACACTGGAGCAGAATTTCTGGATGTTGTAGGGATCTTTTTACACCTTTTCTTTTCCTTTATCAGTTTGTTTAATAAACTCTTTTGCAGACCTTCCACTTTTAGATAGATTGTCTGAATAATTCAACAAAGGGAAGAGTCCTTGCATAAGATAGTCCTACCTTCCTCTTAATTAGTGGCTGCTGCAAAGAATTCATACAGCTTGTCTGAATACTCAGTTTCTCCCCCCCTTTTTTTTTGTCTTGATCATCTTTTGAATTGTGTATTAAATCCTAATATGTCATCTGCTTAATGTGCTTGAAGGAATTTCAAGTCTCACATGAATGCCCTATTTACTGCATTTGTTGCCTATTTGAGCTCCTTCAACATACTGTATTCAGAATTCTGGTGCTGTATATGAGTTTGGTAATACTGATGCAGTACTCTAATTATTCCCAGTTTACTTCTACTGATCCAATACTTCAGGCCTTTTATTTTTCCCCAGTGAACTGCCTGGTAAGATGGCTGCTAGCAGTGTGCCTGCTAAGAAGAGAAATTTGCCTGTTTAAACTCTCCTTCAATGACTGTAAAAACAGAATGTGAGGTTTATTGTCTCTTATTGGCGAAAGGCAAAAACTTAGTCACAAGCAGTACTGTTGGGAAATAATTTTTTCATTAATCCAATACAGTTCTGTTCCTAGTGCTACAGTTCATCCCTAGCTTACAATTCAAGTTAAGGACTTGTGAACTAAGTGTTAAAATTACTTACTTCAGTAATACCACGTGCACTTTTCCTGTGCAGCGACACCCGTATCAGTAAGGGTCTCAGAATCAAGTGTTAAAATACCTTTGAGGTTTGTTTTTCTGTTTCTTTTATTCTTAAACAGTTACTCTCCCTTTTAAGCAATGCTTACGTGAGTCTTGCTCTGAAAGCACTGACATGTTGATCTCATGCCAATTTTTCAGCTGTGAAGTGATTCGAGACTGGAAGACTGGTGAATCTCTTTGTTATGCTTTCATTGAATTTGAAAAGGTACGTTTTGTAGTTGTGTTGGATGTAGATTCTGCTTATCAAGGTTCATTTTCAGTATCCTACCACTAAAGGAGAAGAGTGAAATCTTCAAGTGTGGGGTAACTACCATTTTCTATTACTGACTGAGTTGCAGAAGTTGTAGGTCCTGAATCAGTCAAAAATCTTTTTTTTTCAGCCAAACGATATGAATATGGCCTTAGCTGGTCTTGAAACCAGTGGGTTTAGAGCAGGACTGTGTTTTTCTAAGTACATTAGGACTTTCAAACAGTTAGGAAGAGTAAAAGAAAGGAATGCCAGCAGAAAATGGGGTAGTGCTGCATAAAGAGAGGAGGGAATATGAAAGAAGGGAGATCGGTGTCTACACCACTGTGCTACAGTACTTACTGGGGTTGTAAATGGCGTTGGCTTTATCCACATGCTGCTCATACAGTGTGATTGCTCGTAAAAGCTTTTTGATGGTGCATAGCTTCTTGCTAGAGACTTTCTGATAATCTTGTTAATCTGTGAGGAAAACTGGAAAACACTGGACAAGCAAGAACACGTTCCGTTAGCCTATTGTGTACTTAAAATGGAACTTCTGTTAGTTCCTGTTGTCCCTGGCAAATTTTTAAAGAGGTGAAATGAACTGAAAAAAACGTAATTTTAAATGTTTACATTGGGACAAAGCATAACTATTTCTTTTGAAACGACACAATGCATGAACTGTTGTGGTTTACGCAATTCTAAGAAAAATACCATGTGTGGTGTGTTCACTGGGAAACGTATGCCACTGAGCAGTTGAGTTTGTGTTTGAGCTCTTTGGTGGAATACTCCTTTGATATAATCATGACTCAGAAATTTCTGGAAACATTAATGTCAGGAGGAAGACTGTGAGAAAGCCTATTTCAAAATGGACAACGTGCTAATAGATGACAGACGGATACATGTGGATTTTAGCCAATCTGTTGCAAAGATTAAGTGGAAAGGAAAAGGTAAGTACATGTGATTTTTGACCCTCACAAAAAAAAGCCATGACTCCTAAACGGTAAGTATTTATGTAAAGAGAAACAATTGTTAAGAGCTTGAATCATCTCATCTTCCAGGGTGTAGATTTCCCTGGCAATATAGTAACAGAGCAACAAGGTTTCTAGCTCTTCTCTTCACTACTGCTACATGTACTGGCTAGCTCAGAAACAAAAAATTGGATCACCATGGATTGCCTTTCAACAGATAGATTTTTGCAGGTAAATCATATGTTCCTACCTCAAGCTTCAAAAGTGGTGCTTTTGAAGATGCTTATCTGCAACATTAATGTGGCAGTGCCTTGTTGCTTTCTAGTTTCATTATTCACTGTATGACAGTTGGGTGTACGCAAGGAAAAGTGAACATTCAGGCCAAGCCTTTCCTCTCTTCACCTCCTCTATATCGCGCATATTGTATAGCTTGTATGTTTAAAAAACAAAACAGTTTCAGATGTTTGCGGATATTTGGGGCTATTTCTGACCCAGCCAGTTAATCTTGCAGTTTCAAGTAGGACCGGGCGATGGCAGCATGTTGCCATAGAATAGCATTTCGGTCTGTGAGCTGCTGTTGCCAAGTGAGTGGGTGGAAAATGAGGTTGGTGATGCCCCTCTTAAGACATAATGATTTTTTGACAGCTTAGGAATTCAGATGGAGAGCTGTAGCTGTCTCAGAGGTTTCCCTTTGTGCATCCCAGAGCACAGGTCCTGTGATACATTACTGTTGCTGTGAAAGCCTATGACTAATCTCACTATTAAATGACCTATAATCAAAGAGGGGCTAAACCAGTTACTAAATCCTGCTTTGTGATCCTGTTCATGCCTTGTCTCTACTGGATGTGACTGAGGAGAAAACCGTAATTTGTTTAATGAGATCTGCAAGCAAGAGAAGCACAGAATCATGACTTGCCCTACCCTTTTCTACTTTGTTATCCAGATGTCAGTGTTTTTCTTGGAACTGTATGAATCCCTGTAGGGTTAGGAAGATCCCTTGTTTGCTTTTTTAGTTGCAGTGAGTTGAATATATTTTTCTGTGGACAGGTGGGCAGTATACCAAGGACGATTTCAAAGAATATGAGAAGGAACGTGACAGACCTTCAAAATTTGCTCTGAAAGAGAAGGTGAAACCAAAGCAGGAGTATCCTTTTCCGGTCAAATGTATTTTTTGCACCAAGTAGAGTTTATGAAAACAGTCTGGAAAAGACTTCTTATTCTTAAAGCTTGCCAAATGTATATTTTTGCTGCAGCTTCACATAACCATCTGGTGTTTGAGATGGAATTAAACATTTTGCCTTTTTCATTTAGTGACGAAGGTGAATGTAATCAAATCGCTGTGTGCAGGTAAATAATGTTCCCCGTGTAAAGCCATGCAGTGACATACGGCATAACAGAGTTTTAAGTAGTTTCACGTGGGATCTGCTGCACCTGGAATGGGACAATAGTAGTGACTAAATCAGGTTCTGCAATCCTGCTTTGCTTGTGGTGAGCATGAGAGAACAGAAAGCTGTAACTTTTTCAGAGATCTGTGGGTGGTGGGGAAAAAAAAAAAAAAGAAGAGTGAATTAGGACCTGGCTGTAGTGTTTGACGAGGCAGAATTCAGCCATTTAATACAGGTGATTATTTAAATACCTGTGTGCCTTCATAAACCACTCACTGTCTGATAAACTGGGGTTTGTTTGCTTCATGAACTTCTGTGTTCTGATATTTATTGATATTAAGCAATAAATGTGCCCTTAACCAACACTATCAGTGCCAAGTATGACCTTGTGCTAGAGGAGGAGGAAGAAGAGTCTCAAACAAGTCAATCGCACTCAGCTAAAAAACAGAAGAAGAAGAAGCATCACCACTCTGACGATGAAGAGGATGACAAGCGGACCAAAAAATACAAGGTGCTCACCTCTTCTTGCATTAATGATTTAACTTGATAGCAGTTTATTTTCCTAGTAAGGGTAAGCCAGGAAAAAGAAGTGTGATTTTGAACTGGGGACCTGGTGTGCAAAGTCCCATAAAATACAGCGGTTGTAAACGTACAGAAGGCTGATGTCAGTGCCTGATTATGAAAGAGGTTTCCCAAATCTTTCTGGACTTTCGAAGCTTGGCATGTCTGAATGGCTTTTTGCCAAAACGTCCTGAAGAAGCAGTGTAGCCTCTCATAAGGTAGGAGATCTTCAGCACTTTGAACCTGTTGTTCACATGTTCCCAGTCATAAACCAGAAGTTAATGATATTTCATGAATGCAATCTATTTTTTATTTTCTTGCCAGAAGCGCATGTTGGCTTTCTCCCATGTGGAATCAGAAACACAGCCTCTTTGAATTGTCTGTTTATTTTTTTCTGAATTGTTTTGGAAATATTTGTGCAACATCTCTGTGTGGGTTTACTTGCATCTGTACAGTGCTGTAGGACTCCGGCTGTGGAGGGGATTGCCAGAAGACAGCAGTTCTGTCATTCACTGCAGCCTGTTCAGTCAGCATTTTCACGTTTCTGTGAACCTGAGGTAGTCAAAATGTTGATGTTTCATGGAAACTGAATGCCTGTAATACCAGGTGCAGAGGTTACTACTGTCAAGATTTGAGCATTAAGGAGAAATGAGCTAAGTAGAAAAAAAAAAATCACTATTTACTGAGTAGAATAGAATAGAATAGTTCAGTTGGAAGGGACCTTCAAAGATCATCTAGTCCAAGTGAGTATGCATTCAGTCCAATTTAAAAAATCAGTAAAGTGACATGAGCACAGCCCTTTCCAGATGAATTTTGCAGGCAGCTTAGCTGACAAATCCCACATAAAATATACAAACTGCCTTTTGTTGTTGTTGTTTTCTTAAATTTATAATACGGTCATAATCTGGGCAGCTCATAAAAGAAGCAGGGAGGGAGGCATGTTCCCGAGGTGGAGACTGCTCAGTGTGAGTACTGAGGCCAGCACAAAGCGTAACAGCACGGAAACTTTTCTGTTGAATGGTAGCATTTTTAGAACAGGCAAGCAAAGTGTTTTCCCTTAACCCCATTTTGGAAATAGGTGAAGCCTTTGAGGTAAAAACTTGAAAAGAAAACAACAGTTAACTTTCCACAATCAATTGCCGAAGACCGCAGTGACCGTGTTTCGTAGATAAGCTTCCATCCTGAGCCCGTAGGATGTCAGAGGTTTTAATTGAGAGAGAGCAGAGTCTTACAATAGGAAGTTCTAGCAACCGAAACTGCAGTTGGTGCTACCAGCTTCAGCTATGACTGAAGGGAAGGGGGTTTTATTTTCTGAATAGTTTCCATGATGTTGAGTTGTTTTTCTGTTCTCTTGCTGTTTTTTTTTTTTTGCCTTTTTTTTTTTTAGTGTAGTTTGACTCATCCCTTTTCTTAGTCTGACACCAGTTTCCTGAATCTTCAGTCTTTGTGTTGAAGTTTTAAGAATATATTTTTGAACCTCGTGCTGTTGACTTGCTTCCAGAGGGCTGAAGAGGTAGGGTGCTGTGGCTTGCTTTCAGTAGGTAACAGGATGTGGGTCTGGAGCAAGAGGCTGCACCACTGTGTGGGTTTGTGGATAGGATTTGGCACAGCATTTTGATTGCTTCTGCTTGAGATCTGTATTATGACCTTGTTCCCTTCCCAGTTTTCTCTGCGTCTTTTTTGGTTGCTTGGATTGTTTATTTTTTAAAACAACTGGATCTGTGGAGGATGGGTGTAACCAGTGGGTGTTTGTTACACATAGGACCTTCCAGACTTTCAGATTTCTGCAGTTCATGATTTTAGCAAAAAGATCATGATCTTTCCATTTTTAATCTTCTGCTCTTGCTACTTATTGGAGGTTGACGAGGTTTGATCAAAATCTCCCTGCTGAAATGGCTGTCTCTTCTTCTTCTTTGCTCCTTTTAACCTTTAATTAGCGTGCTTAATGTCTGTAGAGGTGGCGTATCTTCCTTCTGCGTTTGTATCCTGGTATTTCAAGCTGATTTACGTTCAAGTGCTGCTTGGCAAGTTACTACTTTTGGCAAAGTCAGCCATGAACTTGCAGAGCAGTTTCTTCCCCTCTTCTGATAATTCTTTCCTTGTGTGTTCACCAGCACAGTGCTGGATTAAGAAAGGGGGTGATCGTCACTCATTTGTTGACTGGTAAGAGGCAGCGATCCCGGATTGAGAAATCTGGACTTCAGCAGTAAGAAAGAGTCTGTTTTTAAATAGTAATTTTCTTCTGCTTCCAATGGGAAAAGAGCATTTTTCTGACTTGGACAGAGCATAAAAGATTGGATTTCAAATACCATTAGTATTTTTAGTAACTTAGCATTTTAAAAATGTGACCCTTCCCTGTGCCAAAGACTTCAAAAAGGTAGAATCTTGCATAAGGGGAAATACAACTTTCTTTTTTTTTTTGAGAACAAAGATGCAATTTATCTTGTTAATTACTATACATGACTTCAATGACTGTGTTGTTTGTCTAGGCTGCCATCATATTTGCTACTATGACAACCTTTTTGTGGCACTTACAGCTTCAGACACGTCCTGTACACCTTTACATTAAACGCTTCTTAAAGATCATTGTGCTTATCTGGCTCCATTCCCCTGTGGCTTTTTTAATCCTTTCAGCAAGTCACTCTTTTCTGTGATGTTCAGTGCAGGCAAATTTTCATTACTTTCAGGTCTTCGCTAGCCTTTTCCCTGCCCTGACTTGCAAGCGAGAATTTTTGCTTCTATCTGGCCAGTCGCCCGTCTCTGATGTTGGCTTTGTAGATGTTCTGAGCGTTGTTCTGGGTTTCTCCTGTTCCTCCTCGTGCCCTCTGTCAGCAGCAACCCCCCTGAAGGCAGCAGCACACCAAGCCCACCATCTGTTTTACTGGGCAGTGTTTTTGTGTTGGTCCTTTCTACTCCACTGCTGGTGTCCACCTTCTGGCGTGTACTCAGTCCCTGCCACAGAGAGACCTGGAACCTGGCTTCTTCTCCAAACATGGAGACCGAGGCTTTCAGGTTCACTAGTAAGACATCTGGTAAAATAGTTGCTCTTTAAAGTAGGGAAATCTGTCCCGCATTCTGAAGATGACTGGACAAAGCTCTTACAAATAGCTTATAAATATAAAAAGCAACACTCTGTTTTGGTTGATTCAGATTTTAAAATCTGTACTGAAATAGAGTTCAGCAGTAAAGATGTGGAATAATATTTGGCCACCAGTGAGATTGCTGCACTCAGCAATAGCAGAAATTTTCAGTTACACAGATAAAGATCAAATCTATGGTTGTTTATGTACATGTTGCTCATTGTAACTGATAGGGTTTTCACTATTAAAAAATAAATAAAATGTGCGTGATCATAAATGTGATTTGGATTTTAGCCATACACTGGTGAATGTTACTGCCACGAGCATTTAGAAAAGTTTAGAGTTTAGAAAAATGAAAATCGTATTTGAAACTAAGAAATAGTATATAATTTAATGCAGACCTTTTCCATAGTTCATAAAGATCCGTGTTTACCGGTGTTGTTATTAAAACCCCACTAAAAATGGTGTCAACCTGCTAGAGCATACGTTGATACTAAACTTGTGATCGTGCTTTCAATTCAAAAGCGTCCACCACTTCCTCCATAGGAAGTTGCATTTGCACCTTCCTGCAGGATCTGAGGCCCCCTCCTGTGTTTTGTGTCTCCCTGTATGTCTTTACTGAATAGTAAGAACAAAATAGTTCCTAGCAGTGCTTAAAAATGCCAGCAGGAGTTCATGTGTTAAAATTCAGGGCTGTTTATTAAAAAAACCTTTGACTGAGTGACTTCACGGGAGAAATGGCATCTTGTTAAAGGATCTTGTCTTTCTGAAACTGCTCTGGCCTGGCCGGGTGTTGGTGTCACCACCTGGTCGTTCTAGCACGTACGGTGTCATCACCTACTGGTGTCACATTTCACAGTGAGTAATTCAGCCACCTCTCCTTCATTCACTAACACGCTGTCTCAGTGGTTTCGTACCATCCACCTGTGGCAGCAAGCAAAGGAGGTGTCCTGCTGACAGCCACGCTCCTTTGGTACATAACATTTATCTCCAGAGCAAATCCCTCCTGTGCTCTGAACCTGCTAGGCAGGGTCCTCTGTGATGCTATGCAGAAAGCCAGGGAAATTCAATATTTCCTCATTTCTGCCTACCTGGATTTGCAGCAGTTTTTTAGAGAGTATTTTGTGTGTGCTCAGACACCGCCATCATGTGCAATACATTCTTGGTCTCTCCTTTTTTAGGCCATTTAAATAGACTGGTACCCCACAGAGTTTTCTGTAGATGTATCTTGATGCAGTTAGTTTTATTTATGGTGTGTTACCCTTTTCAAATAATCACAGATGTGAATCTGTTTCAGGCAGTGCCAGCCTTAGGTAGCTGAGGAGCCATGCTCGACTCTTCCTAGTTCTCCTCACGCCTTTACAGTTTTCCTCTTCTGTCTGTAACAGCGTATGCATCCGATTCCTTTAACAGGATTCTGATAGGAAGCATGAAGGAGAGCGCTACAGGGAGAAGACAAAGAGTGAGAAGAAAGACAGGCATCGGAGTCGCAGCCGATCCCAGGAAAGAGGCTCCAGTTACAGCAAGCATAAGGACAAATACAGAGAAGATGTCCGAGTAAGAGACTGGGATAAAAAGGCAGACAGAAGCAGAAGTCCAAAGAAATCAAAAGACAAAGAGAGGTCCAAGTACAGATGATGGAGGAGAAAGAGAGAAGGGAACTAAAACTCTGTTTTCTTCCTGCATTTCCAACATTGCTGCCATATGACTGTGCAGGTACTGGTTGAAAGCAGCTATCTTCTGTCGGTGGTTTGGCCTCACGATTCTGTGAATTCCCAGTGTATGACTTGGAGTAAGGCTGGGTTCCCAAAAGCTTGTTTCAATAAAATATTTCACATCAGTGGAATGATTTGAGTCTCCGATAAGGAATTTTGTCTAAAGCTTGTTGGAAATGTAAGCGTGCTATCAAATGAATTGCCCGCTGTGAAGAGAGTTGCAGCGCTTGCCTCCTGTCTGCAAGGAGGCTGTGTTCCTCTTCCAGCACTTGCAGATCTTACAGGAAGGAGTGTGATAGAAGACCCGTGAGACAGAAATGTTCTGTGCACACTCCCTCCAAAAAAGTGCTCTGATACCATTATTACAAAGAATACTCAAAGCTCTGTTTCCTTCCTTTGAAATTAAATTGCAGCTTGCCGTCATCCTGCCAGCTCTTACCTCACTGAATCCCGTGCAACAGTGATTGAAGGCACCCAAGTGCTGCTTTGCTGCTTGCAAGGGAGATGGAAGTGCTGCACTTGCCGCTCAGCTGTTTGTGTAGCTCGCTTGGCTGTGGCGTTGCTGGAGGATGCTTCTCAGAAGGAAGATGCACAGCTGATAGTTGGCACAGCTGCCATCGCTGTTAAACATCTGACCTCTGTAGTGTCGGGGTGTGCAGCCGCTGTGATGTCAGGCCAGTTACGCTGGGTGGGTGAGGCAGAAGAAAGCAGGCATCAGCAGGAAGGCAGAGTTCGTAACTTGCGGTGCACTTGCCCAAGTGTACATGGGAATAATTTTTGGGTTTGGTGGCAGAAGTCGTCAGTTAACAACTCTTCATCTACAGAGGAATGCAGGTGATGTTATCAGAGTCTGGGGCTTACTGAAGGCAGCAGGCTCTGAAATGTGCAGCTCGCCCTGGTAAACACGATTTGGACATTTAAACAGTGTTACTCAGTTTGTGTATGTTTTAAGAACATCTATGTCCTCTTCCTCTCCAGAGGAGGAAAGATCTTGCATTGATAGGAGGGAAAGAGAAGCTAAGGCAAGGTTTGTCTTTTCTTCTCCTCTGTGGAATGTGTGGTAGCTCGAAGGCGGTCTGGTCTGGTGAATAAACTTAACTTTTGTTGTTGTGGTTTTGCTGTAATGCCTGTTGTATTGTCTGGTTCTCTTGTAGCAGTATAACAAGTTTTTATAGATTGATACCTCTCAATGGGACTTGATCTGAAGTACCAAACCAAAATAAAATACATGGCAGCCATGGAGTCTCACAACAAATCCCCCTGCCCTGGAGGGCCAGCAGCAGTGCTGCTCTGCCTGGCTGGTGCATTTGAAGGGGCCGCATGTGGAAAGCGAGCTCCTGATGAACGTGCTCCTACAGGAGGGCTGCTGTTACAGGAACAAAGAAGCTGTTTACCCCATGGCAGAAAATTCTGACTTAGCAGGCCAGGCCAGATGCCTACAATATTCAGACCCAGACTAAATGAGGATGCTGAAGGATGTTGTGTAGGGGAATGTGCTCTCCAGAGCCATCTAACCTCTGGTGCATTAAACATCAGGTATACATGGCTAAGAATACACTCCTGCTACATCTTTCCTTTCCATCTTTCATGTGCTCCAAAGCATGGAACTAGAAGTCCAGTTTTCCTTAACTGCTGCTAAGCCACTGGGGGCTTACAGGGACTTGTGCAGTCCGTACAGAGCCTGAGCACATGCCTTGGCCTCTGTCCCACAAGAAAAACAAGCAAGCCCGCACTCGGGAGTATGCTGGGGGGCTGGCGCTGAGGACTGCACACTGTCCGCATCAACAAGATTTCTTCCTTCAATCCATCAGATTTCCAGAGAACTCTGCAAGACCAGGATGTGATGATTTGGAGTAGTGCTGCTCAGGCAGTAGGTTTTCTCTAGCTCTTCCTGCTTTTAGCCTGCTTTGTTACAGAAATAGGGTCTGAACTGGTGCATCGTCCCCAGTTCCTTTCAGTGGCGCATTTTGAACACCAAAACCCATCGGCAAAGTTTGACAAGGATGTGGAGGTGCTGAAGCAGTGAAGCTCTAGCTGGTGTTAGAGCAGGCAGTCATAGAAAGAGGAAAGTTTCCACTCTGAGGAGAAAGCTGGATTCTTGTAAGAATCCTTTTGTGGGAAAGAAGATTAAAAATGACTCAACAGCACAAAGAGTTTCAGTCGCCTTTCCTAGGCTTCAGCTAGAGCCCAAGCACCTGTGGGAATATGAAACATCTTGGTGTATACAACAAGCACACTATTCCTGGAAAACGTGCTCACTTCTCAGCAGCAGAAATGATGGCTTCTTCTCTCAAAACAGGTAAATTCTGAACGATGAAACGTTGATATGAATAGCATGTGGAAGGGAACAGTTACTTTTGTGTTGATGGCCAAAGAGTCTTCAGAATAAGAAAATAAATAAGCACATTTGAAAGAACTCGGGTGTCTGGTTTTGGATACGCCTTAGTGCTTCTAAAAATGTAACGTCACTGGGTTGCTGGATCTCGTAGCTTCAGGCTGTGGGGCTTAACTCTTTATGCTTTTAAGCAGCAATTTTCAAACATTAATGCTAAAATAAGCGACAGCGAGAGAGTTCGGTATGAGGAGGCAAGTACTGAATTGCAAGCACTGCTTAAGGAGACTGCATTTCTGGGCTGCTCTGCTAACACTTGACGTTCACCTGGCACACACGTGAAGTGCTGTGTGCCGTGAGTTAGACGGGACTTGGCTGCAGCCACGGGAAGGGGCGGCTGTGTGCGTGTGGTGCTTCGGGGAATGGCACGCACGAGCTGTGCCAGCAGCCGACAGCACGGGCACAAGCTGCTGTTCCTGTCCTAGCAGAGCCGCCAGGACTTCTTCTTATCCAGCAGCTGGAGAGCTGCCTGCTTGTATTCTAATGGGAGCTCCCACTTCCCTACCCTCATTTCCTTTTCGTCAATGCTATCTCCAACCTCAGTTTTGGGGTTGACCTTTGGTGCTTGTGGTAACTAGAAGACAAAATAAAACCAAACCGCCTTCCTCTGTGATATTGAGAATAATGCCCCAAATGGTACGGCAGAAATACCACTTCTTCACTTGAACTTAGCTGGAGCCTGTTCAAAGGGGAGCAGTGCATGCTCTGGGCTCGCTGTTCAGAGGTTAAAGGCATAAATGAGCTCCCTAAAACAGCCACGTTATCGATGGCGTTTGATCTTAAGGCACTGAAAGCAAACGAGGAGGCTAGAGTTCTGCAAGAGAGCTCTCTTTTAACTCCCATGGGTGTCACAGAAGCCAGCAGAAATAACATAGGAATTATATACCCCAGTGGTTGGCGTTCCCAGTAGGGCTGACAATAAGCAGTTGCCCAAAATCATTCATGATAACCCTGTGTTTGTTCATTTGTCCTGGTGTGCTCTGCCTGATGGCTCTTGGCATTCTTGCTGATGACTTTTTTCCCCCCAAAGTTCCTTAGTGTGCTTATAAAACTCCTTGAGCATAAGCTTGGTTTGTGCTTCGTGTGGGTGAGGGAGCTGACAACATGAGAGCATCCTTGCAGATTCCCGTTTTGGCACGGTGACGCTGTGGGATCTTCCTTCGGGACGTGTGCCAGCTTTGGGCCTGGCTGCTGTCAGAATGTGCTTTTTCTCAGTGAACAGGCCAGTATAGTCTTGATAAAATGTGGTATGAGAGCTAAAAGGCATCGATAGGCCATACTAAGGTTTGGGTCTACCGAGCATGTGATAAATCTCTGAAACCGAAAGACGGCTCCGAGAGCTTTCTGAAATCTTAAGCCAAGCAGCGGTAAACTTTTGAACTCGAAACTTGTTTGGGGCTTTCTGGTTGTAAAAGGTACTTTTTATATAAGCTTAGTGGAAAACACTTGACTAATAGCAGTATCTTTTTTGTAAGAAGGCAGGAGGAAAAATAGGTATTTCAGACTGGCGAAAACAAGCTGGGTTCCTGCTGTGTCAGATCTGGAGATGGGATCGAAATTTTCCAAGAAGCAACAGAACCTGCCCGCTGGCCGTGCCGTTCAGATACACGTCTCTCCTCTTCGCCCTCTTCCGTGGACAGATGCAGAGCTCACGACTGCTGTATGTTTGTGGGGCGAGGGGAAGGTGGTCTTTTTGGCAAGCATGTAGAAACACCTCTTGTAAGGATACTGCCTCTTCACCTACCTGAATATTGGGTTGTCAACAACATCAGCGTTTCCAGTGCCTCCAGCAGTGAGAATTTCACTGGCAGAAAACGTCCAGGCTTTGCCTAACAGTGCATAAAGAAACGTATTTAAAATCAGGATCGTAGCTTGGACTGTTTGGTGAGGACTGCTTAGTGAGGGTTAACCAAGATACGGGCTGTAGCATGGGGTGAGGGTCTGCCCCAGGGGTGTCCTCCTGCCTGAGGCAGGATGGGGGGGTGCTGGTTCCAGGAGCTACGTAAAACACTCCTGGCAGTAGGACTGCATTTGATTAAGCTCTTGCTTTATCCCGACTGGTCGGGGACTAAGGAATTGTCACTGTGATGCTACGGCCGCGTCGATTTGTTTCATTTTCCCAGAAAGCGAGTGAAGGTGACGAAGGCAGGAACGCTTTTCCGTGCTGCTCATGCAAGGAGTGCATGTTCCCTGGTACGAAGCTCATAACTCACTGGGGCGTGGAGACCAAGCCAGCTGTGATGCTGCCCGCTACGAGGTTCAAGAGAACATTTTTCCGTGCTGGGGATGACACCGTGCCGGGGATGACACCATGCCTGACACCAGGGGACAGTGGCACTGCACGGGCAGCCTGCTGAGGTGGCGTGCTCGGTCCTTCCTGGGCACAGCCAGGCTGTTTGGCTCGGAGGCTGGTAATAATTCTTGCTGGTGAGAGCCCAGTTGTTTCGCAGGGCAGTAAATCCTCAGATGTCAGCTCGGCACAGGAACATCCATGAATGGGTCCTCCCCGCAGAAAGCCTCTCCCACTGGATCCGTTTCCCTATTGAACGTAACACCACCATCAAGAAGCAATAAATCTTTGCACTGGGAGAATTTGGTGTGCTCGTCAGCACAAGGAAGCAGCAGGGAGAGGAAACGTCTACGAAACCACTGCCTGCGGCTCTCAAATATTTATCTGAGCTGGTGAGCAAAAGGGTTTTGAGACCATTTTAGAGTCAAACCCAGTCCTTTATTTCGCGTGGCCTGCTGACACTTGCTAAGGCTGACCCGCAGCCACCCGCTCCTTGGCATTAAGCACTGTGCCGGCACGGAGCTTTCGGCCACCCTGCCTCCTGCCCCACAGCCAGCGGGCAGGGAGCGGGGACCCCACAGAGCTGTCTGCAGCCACGGAGGTGTCCCAGGGTTAACCCCACCTCGCGTCCTGCGCCCTCCCTCTGCCTCCCTGCGGGTCTCGGCAGGCTTGCCTGTAGCGAGCTGAGGAGCCAGCGGGAGAAAAACCCCAGGTTCCTGTTGGGAAGTGGCTGGCTGGCAGTCCTGGCTGCGGACACACTGCCTGCCACCACAGCTGGCTTTTAGTTCAGGCACCCGTGAGCTGGGCTGGGCTGGACGGGCTGCTTTATTTATTTATTTTTTGAAATCTATTTTACTGTAGCATCACAACAAGCTCTCTCAGATGTGGATGTGTTGGAATGAGGCTTTGCAGTGCCAGGCGCTACTAAAAACACCGATTTCTTTTCCCTGATGTCCCTAGAGGTCAGGGATATGCCAGATGTCAGGGGAGGAGGTCGAGATGACTTGGTCAAGCATCCTTGATGGAAAACTGCCCATGTAACCCAGAATTAATCCACGGGCCGTGTTCTGGCTGCTGGGGTGCTCTGGATCCCTGCCAGCGAGGGCTTGACTAATCTTTGCCTGTGACTCAGAACAGAGATATGTTGTTGGGAACCTCTGTTTTTTTTTTTTTTTTCCTTTTGAAAAAAATGAAGTGAAAGTTTATCAACCTGTGCAGTTAAATGAAGGATCAGCTAGCCAAATGAGGAAGTAAACCTTCCTACAGAATGAGCTCCAACCTGCTCGCTGCACTTGTTTGCTTTCAGTTGACATCAGCCTTGCCATAAAGGCTCTAAATACTGGCTGACTTCCTTGTGGGCTCAGTGCTCCCCTGAAAACAGCTTCTGGCTCGCCGATGGTGGGACGATAACACTGGGGCTCGGACAGGTAACGTGCAGAGCCAGTGGGACCAGCCGTGAGTACAGCCCCCGGGGGTGGCTGCTGCCGTTACGTTTGGCAAACCTGGTAGAGAGGGTGGGGAAGAAAAAGGCAAATCTTTTTGTAGTCACCTAGTCGTGTTGCTGAGAGTTTATGTGCATCTCCAATCTGTGAAAGTAGAAAATTCTTATTTATCCAAAAGTAGAGCAACTCCCTTCGTTCAGAGAAGAAAAAGCTCAGGGCAGTGCCCAAGGAGCTGGCTGGTGCAGGCACTTTGCGGGGTGACTCTTGGGGACTGAGGGGGAAGAGGAGGCAGCCCAGCCCGCGTGTGAGCGGGGAACAACCCCATAGCAGGAGGGGAGCGCCCCTGGGTAAATTTAGCCTGGAAGTGAGAAGAGTGGTTATAGGCAGAGGGAAAAGCAAGAGCAGCTTCCCAACGGGGGCTGCAGAGGGCTGGGGAAGGTGGCGGGAGGAAATCTAAGCAGCTTGGAAATGAAGGTCGGAAAGTTCATAAATCGGATTTTACAACCTGTTTGTGCGATAGGGAAATCTGGGCTCTGCGGTGCAGGGCTCCTTCCCATCATATCTTTTTGCACTGGCTGTGGCAGCCAGCTGGCCTCTTGGACTTGGGCACGCTCCTGATTGCTTACTGAAGTGTAAGCTGGCGATTTTATCATCCGCCAGGTCTCCCTTTCGGAGGGTGACCGAGGGCGCAGCGTGAGCCGTGACCGAGGCTTTCATCTCAGGGCTTCAAACGCGCTGATTCTGCGGTGAAACCCCTGCCGTCCGTCGCGCTATTACTCACCTTCAGCATCTGGCCAGGCAGTAGCAGAAGTGCAGTGGTTACCTCTGCAGAAAACCCGGTGCGGGCAGGAGGGCCGTGCTGGTGAGCAGCCCTCGTGAGCGTGGAGCTGCGCGGTGCGTGCGGGAGGCAGCCGTGGTCACTGCCCCTGCTGCAGCTGCAGACCTGCCCGGGGAAGTCGTGCCTCCTTCCTGGTGAGATCCAGGACCAACACGCAAAACACAACATGATGCTAACGTGAGAAATTGCGCTGGTGCCAACGGTACCCAGCAGGGTGCATGGAAACACAGCATTAAAAAATACCAGCCATGGCCATTGAAATATGCCTTAACTATTTTCTTTTTGACCTGAGGGCAGACGATCATTTCAGTTCTTCATTTATGATAAATTATTCAGACAATCCAAGCATCAAAACAAATGGGGGAGCACGTGTCAGCTTGACAGCGTGCTCAGAGCCGCTGGCTGCGCACCTGAAAGCTGGGCTTGGTATGCTGCCCAGCCAGCCCTGACGGCCTGGGCTATTTTCAGGCACAAAGTTGTATCTCTGTACTTCAGCTCAGTGAGCAGTTATTTCAAGGCTGAGAAGTCATCTCAGTACTGAAAAAGCAGGGAAATTCATTTTCATCTTCAGGACAGGAATTGAAAACATGGATTAGAGGTAAAGTGTGCCGCATTTCTGAAGTGCACTGTAAGGAAAGCCTGTCGAGTCCGCCAGCTAAAATAAATGCTTCCTATTGTTAAGATAGGAAAGTACATGTGGTAACTGCTTTCCCCTCATGCATGTGACACGATCAAGGTATTTTCTGTTTTGCTGCTGCTGTTCATCACTTGAATAGCTCAGGACTTCTTCTGCAGAAAACTACCTGACAGTTAAAACGCTACGTAGGGATGTAAAGGTCAAAGTTGTACGAGGTATGGTTACCAACTAATTATCGGGTTTTCCTGTTCCTGGCTGAACAAATACTAATCAGTTTTAAATTAACTGAGCCCAGTGCAGATTTCTCTTCCACCACCATGGGAAGGGCTTTCAGTGCCCTGGGGAGGAGCTGCCGTCACGCTCCCCTCCCATCGGCACCTTCCTGGTGGCTCCATCTCCTCCTCCAGAGGATTTCAGCTTCTGAGCTCTCGGAGGGGCCAGGTCGGGCTGGGAAGGGGAGTGGATGGGGGTGATATGTCCAGCCCAGAAAGTGGTTGTTTGGTTGGATAGTGCTGGGCCATTTGCTGGCCACGACGAGGCTGTTATCCTTGGCTTGTACCATCACAGAGTGAACTGCTGACGGGCTGCAGTGGCCCTGGAGTTGCCTCCTTCCCAGGCTGAACGCCTCGCTCACAGCTCCAGTGTGCTGCATTTTCTCCCCCGTGCACTTTGCATCTTAATGTGAGCAGCCCGTGCTTGTTCTCCCATCAGTGACAGTGCTGAGAGAGCTGCCGGGAAGGGGAGATGGCCACACTCGTGTCCTACACATGGGTGGGGGAACCGGCTGTGATTCTGGTATCACCAACAACCACAGAGAGGTGATGAGGGAAGCGTCAGCACAAGTGTGCCAAATGCAGCTGAGAGCATTTGGCCTGGTGTTTGAATAGTCCCCACGTGTGCCCGTGTCTTGTTTTGCTCACTAAGTTGAAGTCCTTCTAGCCATAGCTGCTTTTGCTGCCTGTCGCTTTCTTTTACGGGGCAGTGCAGAAATGTAAACAGCCAAGTTCTGGAGAAGCTGGAGGTAGCTTTCTGCTGCATCGGCACACTCATTTCTGAATTAGCTGCTTCTCTTGACAATAAATCTAAGTGAAATTGAAACCACTTTTCAGATTGCTTCCAACCACCGCTGATGACAGCTTTCAAAAAACAAGCTGCTTCTCCGAATGTGAAAACCCTCGCTGAAATAGAAAACAACAGGAAAATATTAGCTCAGGCATCACCCGAGCGGATGAGTGATGGGCTTTCAGGAAGGCTGTCTGCATGCGTTCGGGTATATACTGGGAAACACAGCCCTATGGAGAAGTGCAGAGTTCCCGGTTACTTTGCAAATAATGTGTTTCCTTAAATCGCTGGGTGAGATTTGCTGTGCATGTCAAGTTGCCATGGCATCCGAGACCATCCAACAGCATTTGCTAGATTTTTATCTGCGGCTCGTTAACCACACTGAGCACATTGAAAATCCCCGGTTGCACTGCCTTTTATATCATATCCTGTCAGATAAGTCCGAAGAACAAACTTCACGCATGCAGGGTGACCGTGTGTGACAGGCTCGCGGAGCTCGTGCAGCAGGATGACACCTGTCTGACATAACACCCGGGGACCGGCCCACGTCGCGTGGAACACGCCGCCGCTGCATAAATAGGAGCGGGACAGAAAAATGCTTAAACGCTGAGAGAAGCCTGGGACGGCTCCTGCAGAGGGGACGGCTAAGCAGCTAGGCACCCTGCTGAGCTTGTGCCTTCCTCCTTAACGTTTGTGCTTTGTCGTTTCTGATCTTTCTCCCACCTGAAGCTGATGCCTGCGGGACGAGGCTGGGAGGACGGCGGTGCTGTGTTCGGGAGGAGCGTCGATGCCCGCTGGGATGGCGCTGGCCGCTTCTAGCAACCCACCGCCACCGCGCTCCAGGGGAGCTCCTGCAGCGGGGATGGAGGTGCACCACAGCAAGCTGGACTTCTTCTGCAAGCTGGGCTACAGCAAGCAGGACATCTGCAAAGTGCTAGAGAACCTGGGCCAAGAGGCCCTGGAGGACGACGTGCTGAAAGAGCTGATTCGGATGGGGAGCAAACCCCAGGCTCTGGAGAGCCAGGCTCAGCCCGCCCCGCCAAAGCTCATTGCCCGTGGGTCCTGCAGCACCTCTCCGGTGTCACAGTGGCTTGGGGGAGACGAAAGTGATTCCTCCAGTCACTTGAGACCCATTGTGATCGACGGCAGCAATGTCGCGATGAGGTAAGCTGTGTTTCCTGAAAGGGATCTCCCTTCCTCGGTGGCTTTTGAATTGTACAGCTGCTGGCTTGAAGCGTGTTTTTTTCCAGGTGAGGGGTGCACTGAAGTATTTGATGTATAATATATCAAGCACTGCTTATTCCTCTTCTTTGGCTGAGGCACAGCTTATGGGCACCTTCTGTCTCTAAGCCCATAGATACATACACCTAATGCAGTCACTGGCTTTCTCCGCATTTTGACCTTTTATAAGGTAATGTCAGCATGATTCAGCAGCTCTTTCCCCTTTAGCTCACCACCCATGTTTCCCTACCTTTCCGGATGGGTACCTAGGATTTCTAGGAGGACAGAACAGCCCCACTTACTTAGGAAGTAGAGGGAAAATTAAAGACAGGTGGCTGTGGTCCCTAACGAAATCAAAGCTGTATTGTCTTCACTTACAACTAAATACTAACAAAGTTCCTGGCTTGTTATATATAATTTTTATTTTTTGATAGAAATATCAGGAAAACGATAACTGACTTTTGAGTTAAATAGTCTTACTTCTTCCTTAATTCATTCTGTTTCTGGGAAACATGATAGCAGCCCATGCTGGCCAGTTATATTTCCTAGGTAGTGTCCTGACACCGTAAAAGCACCCTCAGTGCTGCAGAGGCTGGCATTTCCCTGTGGACGGGCAGTCCAGGGGCAGCAGCGTGTTGGCCTCTGCTCATTCCTCTGAGCAGTGCGAGCTGTCAGAGGCCCCGGGACGCCCTGGCCATCCACCACCCCTTCCCCTCGGCCTCCCTTTCCTCTCTGCGGGGCCAAGCCCGTCCGTGCACCTCTGAGCAGAGCAGAGGAGGGCTTCCTGCTCTGGTCACCCCGGGGTGAGGTGAGGTGAGACCACAGCCCCCCTGGTTAGAGGGCAAAAGGGACACATGCAGAGCAGGTGGTTCTGGAGGCTAAGTTGTGCCATCTTCTGGATGAAGGGAGAAATCCCTCCCGAAAGCAAGGGGATCCTCGGGGAAGCCCACAAGTAGTGAGGAATACCCAACAGCTGTCCTGGGGTCTCCCGTCTGTTTGCATTTTCACCCTAGACCCTCCTTTGGGGTCCTTCTGTCTCTGTGTGAAATAAATGAGCACCAGCTTAGGCGGAGCAGCTGAGCAGGGCACCCACCCTGTTGTCATTTTAGGGGCAGGGATACCTGTGGCTGGCTCGGTTCTGCCGGCACAGCCGTGTCCTTGCTGACGTCCCGGGGTTTTTGGAGCAGGCAGAGGGGGACAGAGCAGAGAA
Organism: Netta rufina; assembly: GCF_964035555.1. Taxonomy (NCBI): domain Eukaryota; kingdom Metazoa; phylum Chordata; class Aves; order Anseriformes; family Anatidae; genus Netta; species Netta rufina. The sequence goes on along the minus strand of NC_140125.1, from coordinate 53,191,980 downwards.
CAGTGCTGTCTGTAAGGCAGCAGCAGCTGCAGCCTTGCCACATTGACCACACACCCACCAAAACGGTTTTCCAAAAGCCACCTGTGCTTCCAGCATGTGAAACTTAACTCTTTTTAAGAATAGCTTCCAAGATGCAAGGCAGAGAGCTGTTTGCCTGCCTAGATTCCTGAATGCTGGTGTTTTGCCATGGATTCCTTTTCTTTCATGGAAAAGGAATTAGAGGAATGTGCAGTAGTTCCCGGTTTCAAAAAGGCGAAGGTTTTGCAGCTCCTCTCAGACATCCCCCGACTCTGCCTTGATAAAGTTAAGGACTACTTGGCGGAGTGGAGAAGACTCCTGAGCTTGTCAGCTCATACCGACCTGATGCAGCCTGGAGGGAGCTGCTTTGCTGTCCTGGATGTCTTTCCAAAGTGGAGCTGGATGACATTTGCCTTTGGATAATGGGATGGGCTTGGTGAGTGGTAGCCCCGTTTCAATTTTTCTGGTCTGCTGCTGTCAGAAGAAGGGCCATTTACAGCATAGTCAGGGAAAAGCGATATTAGGACATCATCACCAACACCGTCACCAGTAAAAGTGCAGGAGAAGCAGCAGCTTAGGGATGGAGCTGTTAAAATGTTGGGGCTTGGAGAAGGACTTGCCTCTGTGGAGAAAAACATCTCGAGCCTTTGTATTCCCGTCTTGGGACTGGTGTTTCTGGAGCACTTCCGAGATGGCACCAAGGGCCTGTTGTGGGGTGCAAGGTTTTGAAAAAGATTGATGTGCCCCGATGTAATAAAGCAATTGGAAGATTTGGCAGTCACCAGGCAGCCTATCCGCAGACTGAATGGAAAGTAACCTTGCCTTCAGCTGAGTCTGGCATTAGGCTCTTAAATTCCCTTCCTTAGGCTGTACTTGGTTATCAGGGGTAAGCAGTGCTGGATCTTGATGCTTCAAGGCAGTAATTAGAAAGTCACCTGAACTTCTAATTCACCTGCCCAAGTGACTTTCAGTCTGTTCTTGGTAAACCCCAACCATTAAAACCAAACCAAACTTGTTCTAGAATAGAGATTATACACATTGAGCACTTCAGCTCACAGTATAGGCTCTTTTTTTTTTTTTCTTTTTTTTCGTAAGAATTCCCATTGCCTGGATTTCTATTAATAGACAACCAGATTTTATCCTCCCAACAGTACCATTTCTGATTTGTGGTCACTATTTCAGTAGTATAACTTCCATTATATATAAAACATGGCTATAAGGTTGATATAAGCAGAATCTGGACTTGAATTTCTGGGGGCTGGGGAGGAAAAAGGCTTCTAGGACTGTGGCATCTTCTTCAGCTGGTCACTCACTGCAGGTAGTAACGGAGTGTGAGAGTCACTTACATCCACGTTTCACAGAGGGGAAAGCAGGAGTGAGATTGTGGTGATGTTATCCAGAAAGCTCAAAGTACAAGGATGAGGTTTCTGTAGATACTGCTGGGGTGTCTATCCATTTCAAGACCTTTGTGAAGAGTTTATTTTTGTTTCCTTGTGCAGAAACAATCAACAAATTGCCTTCCTTTACACGTGCACTGCACTATAGTCAAATTTTAGATAACAGACACATAGTATGAACTTTCCAAAGGGGAAAGAGACTTAGGAGGGATATGACCCCTATCTATTTTCCTTGGGCATACTTTCTGTGTCTTGTTTTGAACACGGATAACTGTCCAGAACCCACTTTGCCTGCATCTGCTACAGTGCACATCCTGGGGGTTTTCTACCTCTTTGTGCAATGAAGACAAAATCTACCAACTTGGGCAAGATAAAGATGGGCCAGAGGCATCCTTGGCCATCCCAGCTGAGGGCTTGTCCCTTTTTGGGTGTCCTGGGTAAGATTCCCAATATTTCTGATCCTGCCTCTTGCAGTTTTTCTTTCTCTGTATTTTGACTCCTGTTTCCAGAAGAGGCCAGCAGCAGAATGACCTGCAATCACACTTGCAGCCACATGAAAGTCTGTGTGTCACTGTTACCACAGAAGGAAATCCCCACATTTTGTTTAATGCAAGAGAGTCTCACGGGTTTCTGCACATGCTGGAAGAAAATCCGTCCTCAAACCATTATCAGAGAAGGCATGTGAAGGGTCTGACACAACTTAGGTCAAGGTCTTGCTGGTACTTTAGTCCTAAAGTCCATCCAGATACAAGTCCAAGCCCATCTAGATACAGATGAAAGCAACAGATTTGGTTAGCAGGCAGGTCATAGAAATCTGGGACGGAATATCTCTGTCTTAAAGCATCCAAACTTCTTCATATAACAAGCAGTCCTGCTGGAGGAGGTATTTGGCTCTGTCCAACCGGGATAGCTTGCTCAGGACTGGAGGGTTATTTTCCTGGAAACTGGTGAATGACACAAAAGCTGTATGTTTTGCTTTTTGTTACTGATTCAGTTAGAGATCTCTGTATGCTTCCTCAAATCTTTGCCTCACCATCCTCCTCCAATTTCGTTTTCTTTTTAAGCCATGGGAATAAAGAGGTCTTTTCCTGCTGGGGGATCCGCCTGGCGGTGGACTGGTTCCGAGAGAGGGGGCACACCTACATCAAGGTTTTTGTCCCGCTTTGGAGAAAGGAGCCCCCTCGACAAGACAGTCCCATTGCAGGTAGGCCACTATCCCAAGCATAATTTGGCAACCACTAGGTGCAGTTTGGAGGCAGAGGTGTGAAGAATCCCGTATGGTTTTGCCCTGTAAACACACAGTGCAAACAGTGTCTAAGGTCTCCATCTCCATTAGTCACTAATTTATTGCCACATGCTCCTGGCTAGCAAGTAAAACTGCAGACTGGGCTTTGTTACAGTGCTTAGAAGCCTTCTGCTTCGAAAGCACCAGTTTCTGCCAGATGAGTTAAAGAATAATGAATTTGTTAGCTCACAACAGGACTGCAGAGCTTGTACGCCAGCCAGTAAGCAGTGAGGTTGTTTCTGAGCAGATATGTTTCACGGGTTATCCAAAAGTGTCAATGTCCAAAACGTGTTCAGTGTTGCATAACTGCTCTCAGTCTATCAGTTAGCCTCTTACCCTGACACAGGGGCTGCACGGGTTCCTCAACCAGGAGAAGAAAGTGCATCGTTTGAGGTCTGTGATGGAGATGTAGACTGTACAGAAATAGATCAGCAAGATGTGTGCCTGCAGCTTGATGTCTACAGCTGAGAAGGCTAGCAGCCCACCTCCCTGCGAGGCAGGAATGGCAAGAAGTCAGAGTGTGCTCAGTGGCAGAGAACTTACTGATTTTATCAGGCACATCTTATCTCCCAGTGATACTCACACTGGGGCTGGTTATGAGCTTCCTAGCATCTACTGGGGTAAAAAGGGAACTACAGGGGTTCAGCATCCTTTAATGGTTAAGACATAAAAATCAATAAAAGGCACCTCAAATTTTATGAGCTGATGCTTTTATAAAATACTTAATTTTGTAAACTGCCAAACAACCACTAGGTACCACTGCACCTGAAAATCACACCGCTTCAAGTTGCCTGAAGTGCTGAAACATCTCTAGATTCCTGTAGGTTTCTAGCATGACTGATATCAGGCCACCATTAATTGATTTATTTGTTTTTTATTCCTTTTTTCCCCCTTCTCCTTCTGCCAACCACCCCACCAGATCAGCACATTCTCGAAGAGCTTGAGAAGCAGTCGATCCTTGTGTACACCCCCTCTCGGAAGGTGAAAGGCAAGAGGGTGGTTTGCTACGATGATCGCTACATCGTGAAAGTTGCGTATGAGAAAGACGGAGTCATTGTCTCCAACGACCACTATCGGGATCTCCAGAATGAAAACCCTGAGTGGAAGTGGTTTATCGAGCAGCGGCTGCTCATGTACTCGTTTGTCAGTAACAGGTAAGGGAACATTGCTGTTTGTTGTTGAACAATCTGTAACTTAAACATTATGGGCCAAGACAGCTCAAACATTGCTGCACCTCCGGCTAGCACTGGTGTATGTGAACCCTGTTGGGAAAGGAATTTATCACAACTTTTCTTATCTCACTTCTTTAGTTCCTGCTCCCTCAGCTTTGGCTGTAAAACCCCATGTCACTTCTCGGTGAACTTCTCTATTTAAATGGCAATATTAATGACCAGCTTTGCTTCTCGCCAATCCAAATTGGGACGTTCACCCAAACCTAGAATGTGTTCAGTTCTATTTCCTACCAGTGTAACTGAATTAAATCAGAGAGGGGAGACTGGCTAAGGTTTTTTTTTTTTTTTTTTTTTTTTTTTTTTTTTTTTTGGTGCCCCTACAGGGCAGGAAAGTACTTCTTCCTGTGCTTTTATGATCGTAACTTTCTGATAGAAGAGAAAGGAGAAACTGGTCTCTGGCCCCTTAAGTATCCTTGCTGGGGAAAGTCTTGGTTGACACACTGGTGCTGTGTTCATGAGACTGAGCTGTGTGCTCCTTGGTTTGCACAGTTTGTACAAACTTTGTACACAGTTTTGGGAGTCTCTTAAATAAAACAGCAGCCTAAAGGTGGAGGTTTCAGTCCCATCCTGTGGATAAACAATCTCCTTGCCTCCCCCTTGCTCCCGACCTGCTTTGCGCAGTGGGAAGTGTGGTGGAGTGAGGGTTCATTCAGATCAGAGCTATATGAATCGGTTTTCTCCCTGAAGCATTGCATTCAGGTGCTGGCATAGATGAGTAAACAGTTTGTCTGAGCACTTTGCAGGCCTTGTTAGCACCAAGGCTTTCCTGAACCCTCGAAAATGCTGGGCATGTTCGTTGCACCGGATGGGTACTATAAACTGTAGCTCCCAATTAAGGAGTGGCTTCAGATCCCGTTCTCCTTTTTTTAAAAAAAAAAAGTGGATTTGTTGTGGAAGGGAGCTGGGTGGAGGGACTACAGAGGCATTTGCTGCTGTTTCGGAAGAAAAAGGAAGTGATACTGTGACATCTGGGGCTGCTGCCAGGCCAGGGCTGTGCCAAGCCCCAGCGTCTTTCCAGTTGTTTGAAGTTATTATGAAATGAGAAGAGTGGCTAATGTGAAGGTGAAGCACTGTTGGCTCGGCAAGCAGGAGGGATAATGCAGCTCCTGGAGGCCAGGCTGTGAAAGCATCACAAGCTGGTCCTGCCCCGAGCTTGTGCAACAAGCTTTGGCAGCACTCAAAGTACTTCTGTTATTCCTGTGACTTCTCCTTTTTCAGGTTTATGCCTCCTGATGACCCCCTAGGCCGGCACGGACCCACCCTTAATAATTTCCTCAGCAAAAAGCCCGTGCTTCCTGAACCAACGTGGCAACCTTGCCCCTACGGTGGGTTCCTTTATGCTCCTCCAGGGCCTTGCTCCCTTGCTGTGGGGAGTGCCTGCACTCCCTACTGCACCCTCAGTGTGGTAGAAGATGGGGATGAGGCTGCTCAAGCGTGTGGTGCTCCCACTGCGGGACAGCTTTCCTGAAATTTGGAGGTAGATCTCTGCACACCGTTTTTCAAAGCCGCTCTCTGTAGCAGTAGGTTTCCCAGCCCCTCGAGTGCAGCAACCAGAACACAGACCAACGTCAGACTTCACGCAGAAACTTCCTTCCGCTGCTGCAGCCTGCTATTTCGGTCAGCAGCATGTAAATCTGGGGGTCAAAAGTGGCATGTGGGAAAGTGGCACTTCCCCTCTGTGCTGCTGGAGCTCACCCCAGCCTTGTGGCCGCATAGCGCTGGGGAGAAGCCCTGGGTACGCGAATTGATGGTGGCACTGGTAACAATCTCCTATTTGATATATGTATTTTTAATTCTTTCAGGTAAGAAATGCACCTATGGCAATAAATGCAAGTTCTACCACCCGGAGAGGCCACACCAAGCTCAGCTGTCAGTCGCTGATGAGCTCCGAGCCAAGACCAAGGTGCCTGGCGGCCTGGGGAAGGAGGAGGAGCCATGCACCCACTCTCCATGCCGGACAGGCGGCGATCCCATGCCCCCTGCCACCAGCACAGAAACGCTGCAGGGAGCCAACAGCGGTGTGGGGCACTGCTGCTACACGGCCTGGTCCCCAGGCAGCTACTGCCCGCGGCTGGCTGACACCTGGGCCCTTGGCCCCGACCCTGCCCTGGAGCAGGACCAGAGGCTGCCGGAGGCCCTGAGGGACGGAGGAGCCCTCGTGGAGGAGCTGTCGTTGCTCTCCATCAGCGAGGAGGCGTTTGGTGGAGCTGGGCCAGCCCGCGCCCCCCAGGACCGAGAGGTGGCTGACAGCCCGCGGGGCTGCTGTGGCCTTGGGCACGGCCCCTTCCTGCTCCACCACCACCACCCCTCGGACTGTGTCTGGAGGCACCTGGAGCACCTCTGGCCCCAGGAGAGCCCACAGGAGCCCAGCAGCCGGTGCCTCCCTCCCAGGTCTCAGCACTGCCCAGCCCTACAAGCACAGCAGCAGCAGCAGCAGCACCTCCTGCCTCCCTCCACCATGTCTCCAGCTGGGCTGCTGCAGGGGTACGGCGAGCGGTCTGCACTGCCCCGCCGCTGCTTCCCCAGCCAGTCCCTGCTGCTGGACACCAGCAGCGGGCTCAGCTTCTTCCAGAAAGCCTACGCTTACCCTGATGCTGCTTACTGCAGCTACTGGCCGCCCCCCGCTGCACGACCTCCTTGCGCCCAGCCGGCCAGCATCCACAGGGAGCTGTGCACCATGTTCTCCTGCGCTGAGGTGAACCGAGTCATGGCCTTGTACCCCGACATCAAGGACATGGCTAGTTTGACTTTACTCATTCAAAGACACAGGAACTTGTGAAAACTCCAGGTTAAGCTTCCCAGCAAATGCAGAGCTGCTGTTTTGAGGGTTGTCTGTGTTGTTAAAGGGCTTATGGCTGTTCAAGTAGTGCGCATCTAAGCCTCAACCAGCTATGGTGCACGGGGTATCAAGTCAAGGCAACCATTGTGGTTCACAGCAGTGGGGTTCACAGCATTCACCTTGCTTGGATATGAAAAGAGGGCTTGGGTGAACCTCCCTGTGGCCTGTTTTTTAGGCTGGTTCCTTATTAATTCCTTGAAACACTAGACATGTTTTCAAAGTCTTAAAGTCCTGGTCAACTACCATGAAAGAGACATTCTCCATGGGTCTCATTAAAGGGCTCCTCACAGACCTATCCTGACTAGCAGAAAAAGTAATTTGGCATATTTCTCCTAACATGCGGCTGTGCTCTCTGCTAGAAGGCATCTTCAGGTCCCCGTCAGTGCCTGATGGCTTTAATCACTAAAGCAACCCTGTCCTACGGGCGCAGCCCTGCATCTGTGAGCTTTAAAAGAAGCAGCTAGCGTTTATGAACCAATGCTGTGAACCCATAAGGTTACTAGTAGGAGTTGTGGAGAGACTCCAAGCTCTTGGAAACAGCTGCAGGTATATTTCTCAGGGCTCAAGCACAACATAAATCAAGTCAGGGAAGTCATTGTTAATATAAGTCCTGCTGTGGACTGAAGGCTCTGGGCTGTTTCTTCTTATTTGAGTTAACACAGACAATAGCAAGGAGGAAAAAAACCAACAACTTTAAAGGGCCTCTGTTCTAGTGAACAAGAAAACTGTTGTTGAATTAACCCTTAATTACCAAATGTGGTCCCATAATGCTATTATACAGATGATTTATGATTACAAACATTTAAACTGTGTTCTGCTGGGACGTTCGATTTTCAGTAAGCTGTAAAGCTGCTAATCTCTGCATTATTCCACTGACTTCTTTAGGGTATAATTCAAATGTTAAGGTTGATCCTGAAAGTTTTTGGCATTTTACCAAAGTTTGAGTATGTCAGTATGACATGTTTTAAAAATTATTTAGCACATTGTAAAATGATCACCTAGAACACTTTGCTCTGAATATGTTTGTTTGTTTGCTTTTTTTAAAAAACGTTTTTTATACCATTCCTTTTAGCACTGATGGATAATTAGGTCTAATACTCAAGATTTATAGAATCTCCGCACTCTGTGGCCCTACACTCTAGGTTAGGTTCTTCTCAGAAGTACAAGAATTAAACAGAAATTAAACAGATCTTGCTGAGTTCTCTTGTTTTTGAAAAGGTGACCAAGGAGAAGTAATTTACCCTTAGTATCACTATCAACTATCAAATGATTCATCTTGAATGTGGTGCTACTTTAACCTGTTTCCTTCTGGAAACCACCAGCACCTTTTTATTTTTTTATTTGTTTAAAGACTCATCAGCAAATTAGTACAGAAATAAGCAAACTGTATCAGCTGAATTGCTTGTGGTCATATGGTGGTTGACTCTGTCAAGAAATAATTATAGCTTTTTCCTCATGTTATTTTCCACTAGTTATAGTCATTTTAATAGTTATTTTTTTTTAATAAGTTACCTCATTCAGATAATAAGTTTTGGATCATCAGAACAGCTTACAAGAAGATATCCACTGGAAAATGCACACAGATTAGAACTGATGTTAAACCAAAACTATGGAAAAAGTGTCCTGTGAACTACTTTGGAAAGTATTTAAGTTCTAAAGCCGTTGTTAGTTGCCATAAGATATGCACACACTGCTTTTAACACATTAAAGTGACCAGACAGGCTCACTGCATTGCCTCACAACCTGCACCAGAGCTTTCCAAGCTACCTGCTTGCCCATTGGCACACTCAAAAAGTGCCATGCAGAGTGGATAAATGCCTTTCCCACGTGCTCAAACAGCAAGTTCCAAATGACAACATTCAGAAAATACACATGCGATATGTATGGTTATAGCCTGCTGCAGTGCCAACATTTGTTTTTATGTCTGGAATGGAGGTAGGTTACCTGTTTCAATACAGAAAGCATTTAAAGCATAGAAAAAAAATGGCATGATGCCTTTATACAGTGCCCTTGGCTTGCTGGCAACACATGCGTAAGCTTTTCTCCTTTTCCTTCGAGAATGCACTGGAATTTGCTGCTTGTTCAGAACCTCTCTCTTAGGTTTAATAATTTATTTTGCATTCATTTCTGCTATAGTCACTAAGAAATCTTTCAGTAAAATACTTAGAATGTGCATTCTACTGAGAAAGCGTCTGAGAAAATAAATCAGACTTCGGTGCTAAACAGAACTTGATTTCTCTTGGCTCATCCACTCAGAGGGATTTTTCTCATGAAGTTTGTGTTTCAAGGGCAGAGCAGCAGCAGCGTTATGTCATTGAGTGCTGCAGAGGAACTCTGCCCTTGGCAAAAAGCCCACGGCAAGCACAAACCGTTTTGTTATTTTGCCACTGAGCAAGCATGTGGGACTCAGGACCTTCTGCTTCAGTCTTTTATACTCTCCAAGACAGTAGGATCACTTTCTGGCTTGAGAGGTAAGGGAAGAAATTGCTAACAGAAAGGAATAGGTACCTCTTGTGCAGACACGATAGACGGCTGTTGCCATTTGGTGTCTCTGCTGAGATGCATTTGAGTCCAGCTCTCGCTGCCAAGTTGAAAATGAATCCATAAATCCCAACAGCCTGAGAGTCTCAGAAAGCCCTTGATGTGTTTTGCTCTTTGGTCATCAAGACTCTTTTAGAAGATTGAAGCAGTGGGAGCAATCCTCCAGGAGCCTGGCTGCTTTCCTAAGGGAGATTTGCAAAGTTGCCAAATTTATTTTAAGACTTAAAAAACAAAACAACAACAACAAAAATCATAGAAGAGGAGCCTCTTCCCTTCTCCACGCTCACTCTTTCCCCAAAAGCTGAGAAGCCAAAGACACCCCAGTGTGTGAGTGGCTGGGGAAGCTGGATACAAGTATTTCACTGCAGGGTCGTGGCATGAAAAGGGCACCGAGCACGGCCCTGCCCAGCACTGCTGCTGGAGCCTGCTGCTCTTCCCTCAGCTTCCCTAGAGCAAATGTTTCTCCACGAGCCTGCTAACGGTCTGGTGAGCCTAGATGCCATGACAATTCATGCCGTAGGAAGGGCTTTGAAGTAGGTGATCTTGCTCTGTATCAAACACTTGGTGTATTCGCCAGTTATTCAGGCTGGGAGTTATTTTAACTCCCTATAAAAACTGGCACAACTTACAAGCAAATATCTAAACTGATGACAAATATTTAAGCAGGACAGGAGTTGTAGCTTCCTTCCTGCTTAAAAATGTTGGATTGCCAGGAAGGAAGGAAGAGGTAAGTACCTCAGGGAGTGTGACAGACCACCGCTGCAAGCCAGAAAATAATAACCCTCTGGTGAAAGCCAAGCAGACGCCTCCCTTGGCCAAAGGTACTTTGTGTTCTTTATCTCTGAGATAACAATTCAGATATATATATTTTTTTTCTTCCACCTTTTGCACGGACTTTCCCCAAGCCAGGAGCTGGCACACCTCTGCTTCAGCCCCATGGTGCTGGTGGGACGTGCAGGCCGGTGTGACTCAGCAGTGCTGTTTGTCACCAGCCCCAGTACAGTATTCTGACCTGCTGCCGACCTTTCAGGGGGTTTGTGGCGTTTTTGTCCCATCTCTGCTCTGGACTGGCATTGCCACCTTGACAAGGTGAGGCCCTGCAGGGGGCTGGGGGGCACTGGCATCACACGAGGCCAGGCAGCGCCGCCCTGCCCCTGAGCCATCATGCCCTTCATGGGGCAGGGCCCAAATCACAAAAGGTTTTTTGAACTTGGCATCAGCATCTTTGGCTTGGCAGAGCCCTGACGTGCTCAAGCTGTTTTTCCATCCTGCCTTATAGCAGTCCTCCCAGCAAACACTCTTTATACATGGAGACAGAGGCCACATTACACCCACATTTGCTTGTGCTGACTTCATCCAGCTTTCTCTATGGACCTAATGGGTTGCTAGCAGGACCTCAGCCATCACACACTCTTAGCTACATTAAATCCTAAAACCCATCTATCCTCCCACTGCCACCAAAACAGTATGTTTGAGGGAGTTACTAACAGTATAGGTTTCATATAAAAGACAAATGTGTTTTACAGCACTACATGGCAGAATAAAACCATAAAATGGAAGCTGACAGCAAAGCATGGATGGCATAAAAACAGTCAGTCCAGATAAATGGAAATAATTTTTCATGTAGAAGACCAAAGAGGTGTTAAATAAAATTATAGCAATGTCAAGCTGGTAGAAACAAGCACTGTATAGTACGCAGGGTATGATTTACCTCCAGAAGATACTGCTCTGCAAAGGAAGCCTCAAAAGGGCAGCTGCCATCCATCGGCATACTTGCAGCACTGAGCAAATGGGGCCAGCTCTCTCCTGTGATCATCACCTTACTGAATTTATCCACGCTGCAGACACTGCAAACAACTGAGGAGATCACTAGGTACGGAGTGGTATCAGCTACTGCTGACAATGAGAGTGAGCTGCAATGCTGACTGAGGAAAAAGGCAAGGATACCATTAGTGCCTGGCAATTTAGTTTCCAGATTAATGGAATAATGCTATCCTCCTACTGTCATCCAAAGAGCTGCAGACAGATGAGAGCAGCCTCGGAGGACTGAAGGCCAACCAACACTTGCTAAATAGGCTAGCAGGAGAAATACAGAGGAATGAGAAGGCTTTTACCACGTTAAATTATAAGTTGCAAAACACACTTCATAACTAATACCACATTCTGCAGCTTCATGGAATCCAAATGCATAAATGCCATGATGAGCTGGGCAAAAGCTGTGGTCCATCTGACCACTGCTCCAAAAGCAGCGCTGAAGAAATTTTAGCAGGGAAGCAAACTAGAATATGATTTGTTATTGCCAAGAAATACACAGCCATTGGCAGACAATTATAAATGGTACTCAAAACTATCATCAGAATGAGAAATACTAAGTTCTCCCCACAGGAGGTCCTGTTAGGAAGAGACTGAAGGGAATACAGAAGCTTGTAAAAATGTTATTTCCAGCAGGGAAACATTCTCGGATAAGAACTTCAGCATCTGAATATCCTTTTGCTCATAATGACTAGCTCTGTAATATACGACATGGTGGATTTGGAGCCCTGTCTTCATTTAAAAGAGCATATGGAAGATCTTTAACCCTTTAGAGCATCTTTTTTAAGTTGCACAGAACACATTTAAGCCTTGTAGAAGAAGAAAAAAGATGCAGATATCTGTCTAAACTGAAGTCAAAATAACAAGAGTATGGAAAAAGGGGCAGAGAATCAGAGTTCTAGATAAGTTTAAGAAAAAGAAGGAAATAATAGTCTGCAGTGATTATTTTTGTTTATCTTCCATGCTATTGCAAACACAACTGGGGACGATACCTGGGACATACTGCTTTAGGACAGCTTCTGCACTTGGATTTTCTGATGTTATTATTTGTTCTATGGAGCTTAAGCAGCGCTGTTTAAAGAAAAAGTACAAACAGAAGGGGGAAGCATCTCAGAAACCTCTAGCAACTGACATCTGAAACGTGTACCAATCATCCTGCAGTACGAAATATTTATAAAAATGTGATGGCCAGCTCCACCACAAGGTGTCAATGTGGTAGCACTAGAAACAGAGGAGCCGGCGCTCAGGGCTGACTTCCACAATCTAGCACCTAAAACCAGTCGGCAGCCCTGTTCTTTACGGGCAAGAAGATCGCTAACCCCAAAGGGGCACGATGCAGTCCGATTACCCACACTGTTGCTCTCAGCTCCAGGCAAGCATTAGAAATCACAGAAGGATCGCTGTGGGGATCCAACACATAGTTGGGTCAGGAGATGGCTCCTCCAAGCAGACCCCATGCTGCATCTTAACTTCAGCGCATTTTTTTTTGTGTGTAAGCAGCCCTAAAACCACACACAGCAGCTCAGCCTTTGGAGCTGCTGCACCAGGTCAGTCCGCGGAGCGGGGAAACCCAAACCTGGGGTCATCCAAATAAAGGGTTTTGGGAACAGGGCAGGGTACACAACCCGCCCTTTGCTTCCCCTTTTACTTTCCCCTCACCTGTGGCTCCAGTCGCCGCTGTGCTGGCATCCGCCAGGCGCGTTTGTCTTGGCGGGCGCCCAGGCGCCGCTGCCAGGCTTCCCTCTTCAGGCAGCAGCGCTGGAAAAGTCACGCCGGGTTAAGTTTAGAGTTCCAGGTTGGCACATTCTTAACGCAAGCCAAAAATAAGTGTGAATGGGGATCAATTCTATGAATTTGCTGAGCTGCCAATTGTATTTTAAAGCTGAAATTTGAGACTAGGTTTGCCAATTGGGTAAGTACCACTGCCAGCCCTTAGACAGAAGTTAATTAGGGAAACGCTTTCTATTTGAGTCCAGAGGGCATTGCCTTACAAACTGTACCTCCACATTCTTTCTAAGTGTACTTTGGATGGTATCAGTCTGTTTGAGCACAGGGGATTTTACCTAATTAAGTTTATCATCTCGCATAGACGTGAATCAGGAGTTAAGCAGGGATTTCACAAGTATTCCAGGCATGCAACTGTAAGGCCCCATTGAAGGAAAAAAAAAATAAAAAATAAAAAAAAGCTCTTTCCAAAGCAATTCCGAGTGCCACCACTTCCTATTTATACGTTCACCCCTTGCATTTGGGGAGCAGGTTCACACAGCTCCTCCACGCCTGCCTGAAGCTGCTGGCTGCAGGACCTGGGCGGCACCCTGTGCCTCCCCCGTGTCTCTCGCGCACGCCTGTCGAAGGGGGAACTCTTGTGCTTCGGTATTTTTAGCAAACTTCCTCTCGAGAGAGCGCCGCAGGGCAAGCAAAAACCACAAGAGGAATTCAAAAACAATGCCTCAATTATAACTGATTTCTTAAAAAATTTGGTTGGGGAACTGCTCGGCTATACAGGGGACGAAATCCCACGCCATACAGATCTGCCAGGGAGCTCCCACAGTAAGTCTTTCGGAGCACTCAGGTGATGTTTAGATGTAGCCATACTCTGAACAAAGTCAAGCTGGCCAGGCTGCACAGGGGCTTAGCTTCAACACCCCAAGGTTGCTGCTGCTGCTGGGTCTGGAAGCACTGTTCTCCTGCAAGCAATGTCCAAAGCAGGTCATCTGCATTGGAGGCAGCACGCCAGCCACAGGCATGGTCCCTGCAGGCCAGCCCTGAATGCAGGGATGGAGCTACTGCTGTAGCTACGTGTGATGCAGCAGGGCTGGAGGGCTGGGAATGCCCCAGGAAACCAGCTCCTTTCAATGTGAGCGGTAGCTGCTGTTTGAGGGGATCACGCAGGACTTGCTGGCAGATGACTGGTGATGGACAAAACAAGCCTCTGAGCAATCAGATTAATGCCACCTACCTCAGGCTTTTATCCGCAACTTCCTCCCTCATGTGTTTTACTCCTTACTCCTTGGCCTTTTATACGTTTGCAGAGAAATGCTTTTGCTCTTTATAAAAAGAGAAGAGGAAAAAAAAAGAAAAAAAAGAATTAGGCTATGGAAGTAACAGCAGAATCCAACTGTGTCGCAAAATGAACTGTCATCTTTCTGAGACCTGGCTGGAGACATACCATTAAAATTCAGAAAATTATATATATGTATACATGTTTTAAATAAAATAAAATAAAAATCATTTATGTAATTTATACGTTTTTAGTATATTTATATGTTTGTATATATACGTAGATACATACATAAAATTCAACGCTTGCTAACACCTTTCTTTTGGTCTGAGAATTAAAAGCCCTTCTGCACTAGTTAGAAAGCAGCAGCTGTGACCAAACTACAGAGAATCACTAATCTCAGCACTGCCTGTCACCCCTAGAGAGGGTGTGCCATTCCGATGCCAAAACACAGGATTAATAGCTCCGCAGAGAGCAGAAGTATCACGAAGCACAACTCTGCAAGCTAGTAATGAGGACACTTCCAGCTGGGGTGATGCAATCCCTGCTCCAAAGCATTACTAATGCATTTTGTCTTAAAGTCTTATGAGTTTCACATGTGAAATTGAAAGATATTTAATAAGTTGAAATCATCGCATGGCAGCCTACCGCCTACTGAGGCAGTTTGAGAACTAACAAAAATATTTTCAAAACAAGAAAAAAAGCACGGTCTGCCTGGGGTGACAGACAGATGTTCAAGAGCAATCTGGATGCTGGTTCAAGCTTTAACCAGGCCCCTGAATGCAATCAGTGATCAATGGGTTCAGTCCTGATAGCAGGATGCAGGTATTGGTCCAGGAAGAGAACAGGATGGAAAGGCAGGAGATTATCAAATAAATAAAAGACAGTGGAAAACAACGTGAGGCAATAAATCAGGAGGTGGATACTCTTTTCATCAAAACTGATGCAAGACATACTTTTGCACATTGCTTACCTTATATCTGTTTTGAACAAAGCTGGGATCTCAGTCAAGGTGGGAGGGAGGTACCAGCACTGCGTCACCTGCGAGCGCGTCACACGGCACAGCTATGCCCGGCGGCTCTCTTGGCTGCAGCTGTAAATCAAGTGACGGGGAGCTGGGGCAGACATCCTGGGTAGCTTCCCGCAAAGTGCCCTGCAGGTTTAGCTGCATCCAGCCTTCAAGTTCCAGCCTCATTCCCCGAGGACGGCACCCAACACCCGCCTTTCGACAGGAATCACAATTTGTAGAGTTGGGCCACCAACAAATGACTCTTGCAGACAGAAGAGACACCACACGACAATCGCTTTGTAGTTGTGCCAGCTGTCTGTCAGAAGATGGTATTTTCTTTCCTCAGGTCTTATACAAAGTTGATTTCTAACCCCAAAGCAGAGGGAAGGAAAAATCTCATGAGAGAAAACAAGATGCTTAGTTTTAGCCCCAGTCTTCACTGTGCATACTGGGTAACTGCAGCAAAACACAGCGACCTTGTCTTGTGGGGTTGTTCAAGTCTCTCACTGAAGTGGGGAGAAAGGGAAGCTGACAAGATGAGAGGCAAGGATAGGGACAGTGAAGAGTAAGGGCATGGATTAACATTTTACATCTTCTTCTAGAAAGGGGACCTGTGACTCAATCATACATCTAATGCTTGGCCTCAGGGTGCTGTGGTGGTACTGGCACCTGAGGGATCTTTACAGTTTTTGTTCTGTATCTTCTCTGACTATTTCTCCAAGTTTTGACTATTTCTTTGGCTAGCAGCAAACACAGTCCTTGCAACATAAACACTAGGAGAAAACATGGATGTTTTTGGGATGTCTTGGCAGGTTATTGCAGTGGGTTCATGTGGCAAGGCTTTGGTAGCAGGGGGCTGCAGGAGTGGCTTCTCTGAGAAGAATCCAAAAGCTGCCCCATGTCAGATAAGGGCCTGTTCCAGCTGGCTCCAAAGGGACCCACCACTGCCCAGAGCTGAGCCAGTAAGTGATGTGTTTGTGCCTCTGTGAGAGCAGATGTAAGAAAGGGGGAAAAAAATTGCTGCACAACAGCATCTGGGGGAGAGATGAGCGAGCCAGCCCTACAGCCCCCCAGGTCAGTGCAGCAGGAGGTGCTCCAGGCAGGCAGCAGCAGTTCCCCTGCGGGCTGTGCAGGGAGAGGCCCCTGGTGGAGCAGGCTGTCCCCCTGCAGCCCATGGGTCCCACATGGAGCAGATCTCCACGCTGCAGCCCATGGAGAAGCCGCCAGTGGAGCGGGTGGATGTGGCCTGGAGGAGGCTGCGGCCCAGGGAGAGCCCCCCCAGGAGCAGGCCCTGGGCTGGAGCTGCAGCCCGTGGAGAGGAGCCCACGCAGGAGCAGGGGGTCTGGGGGGAGCTGCAGCCCAGCCGTGGGGGACCCGTGCTGGAGCAGTTTGCTCCTGGGGGATGGACCCTGTGGGACGGAGCCGTGTGGGAGCAGTGCTTGGAGAGCTGCTGCCCGTGGGCATCCCCACAGGCTCAGCTGGGGAAGGACGGCATCCCGTGGGAGGGACCCCACGGGGAGCAGGGGCAGAGAGGGACTGTGAGGGAGCAGCAGAGACAAAGCATCAGGGACTGACCACAGCCCTCATTCCCCTCCATGAGGTGGGGAAGGTGAAAGGAGGTAGAAGAGGTGAAGGTGTTACAGTTTTTTGTTTCTTAGTTCTCTAGCTTGTTAGTTAGTCATTAAATCAATTTTACTGAGTAGGTCTTGCCCATCATGATAATTTTCATTGTATTTTCTCCCGCCTTTTCCTTTGAGGAGGTATAGTGAGAAAGCAGTTGTGGTGCTTTCTCACCTTTTCCTGAGGTGTTTTTTCACCTCAGTAAAAGCACCACAGTTATACATGAGAGAAAGCTCACAAATCCTACAAGTCCTAGAATGATATCAGATCTTCAGTGAAAATGAAGCTCTTGAAGCTCTGGATGGGTGTTGCTGCTTCAGTTACTGCAGAAGGTTTCTCAGTTTGCTTAAAGGAGCCTGTTCTTTGCAGAGGATGGGGGAAGCAAAGTGTTTTGGCTAAATGCCTTGTGCAGGGCACTTCACATTTTTTTTTTTTTTTTTTTTTTTGACTAGCCCATAGGGCATGCAATTCCCAGTCAGCTCCAGCAGCCCCAAAGTGTGCTGAGGGGTGGGAAAGGGCACAACACAACCAAGTCACTTCTGCATTTTTTTTTTTTTTCCAAACAGCAGCTCCCCAGACTGGGCACCAGTAAGTCTCTACTTCAATACCAGAAGACTAAGCAAATCACTCTGGAAATGCAACTAACACAAAAATAATCACACAAACCCTAAACAACAGAAGGAAAAAATGAGAAATTGAATGTTGGAGAAAATAAATTAAGAAGAGTTCGTGGGTTCGTTACTTTAAAATCTGCCCAATTGCCCAATTACATTATACCCCAGATAGATAGACCAAATATTAAAATAATAAAACCAGCAAAGTGCCACCCCAAATGCCAGAGACTTACAGGAATGCAGAGTTGCTACCATGAGTGAAGCAGTGTTTGTAAATGAAGTAGTATCTTTTTCTTCTCTTCTTCTTTCTGGTTAGAGACGTTCTGCCCACACAAACTTTTCTTATCATTTTAGATCAATATAAACATAAAATCATTATAAAGTTACTTATTTGAAGTTTTTAGTCTGGCAATTTTCCTGATCAAGTTTTTAGTTACTTAGCATTGTATTGTAGAAGTCTGCAAAGAAATAGAAATATTGTACATCTCTACCTGAAACATATGTGGTCATTTTGCCCAGGAGTGCTAACACGATCAGCTCAATCAACCACCTAGAAAACAGTGAATCCTCCTTAAAGACTGGCTCCATGATGGGATAAACCCATTTGCTGGTACCAACAGACTTCTGAAGTATCATCACTTCAGACCAAGCACACAAAAAGACCTCACGGTCAGGCATGCTGTGTGCACGATGTTCCCTGATTATTTACAGCCTTTCCAGCTCTGAGGTTCTGGACTTGCGCTCACCACATCCGAGTTTGTGCTTTGCAGGGGGGTGCAAACACCACATATTTTCACACATGAAGAACAAAGGACACAGGATTCCTTATTCCTTTTCCTTCACGTCTCCATCACCTCTTTTCTCAGCTCTGACTCTTGATTGTAAAAGGAAGTTGAATTTAGGCAAATCTCATCAGTCACAAGCCGAGTATGGTTGCTGAGTGTCAATTAAGACAACATTAAGACAAACACACATTAAAATGCTTACTATACGTTTCTCCTCTGTTTGTTACCTAATCAACTACATTAGAATTGTATCGGCACTGTGCTCCTGTAAACAGGTGGAAAAACAGCACGCAGTCACAGAACATAAAACCATTAACAGAATGCACATCCATAAATAAACAGGACTAGGTTTATACAAGCATCTCAGGTTGCTTATTTGTGTAGTACCGTTAGCATACGCAAATTGATATGCTACTTCTCTCCTACAAGATTAGCACTCACATGCAATATGGCAGTGTTTTATTATTATTTATAGTGAACTTGCATATAATACACAGCTTGAACAGAATCACACAGAACTGCAGAGTGGCTGAGGTTGGCAGGGGGCTCTGGAGGCCACCTGGTCCAACCTCCTGCTCAAGCAGGGACACCCCAAGCAGGTGGCTCCTGACCACGTCCAGGCAGCTTCTGGAGATCCCCAAGGGGAGAGA
The DNA here is from genome assembly GCF_964035555.1 of Netta rufina. Taxonomy (NCBI): domain Eukaryota; kingdom Metazoa; phylum Chordata; class Aves; order Anseriformes; family Anatidae; genus Netta; species Netta rufina. The sequence continues at coordinate 53,173,177 of NC_140125.1, read as the reverse complement.
CTCCACAGCCTCTCCAGGCAGCCTCTTCCATCACCCACATGGTGAAGTTGTTGCTCAGAGGGAACCTCTTTGTGCTCCAGTTTGTGCCCATTGCCCCAGCTTGGGTCTGGGCACCACAGAAGGAGCCTGGCTCCATCCTCTTTGCACGCCCCCTTCAAGTATTTACGTACACTGATGAGATCCCCGAGTCCCCTCTTCTCCAGGCTGGGCAGTCCCAGCTCTGCCAGCCTTCTTCACAGGAGAGGTGCCCCCACCCCTTTATTGTTTTTGCGGCCCTTTGTTGGGCCCATTCCAGGTAAGTAAACACAGATACTTGCAACTTAAAATCACAGAGCAGCTTCTGGAGAGCATCTGGTCCAACCCCCCTGCCAAGCTGTGTCACCTATCACATACTGCTCAGGGTGGCATCCAGGCGGGCTTTGACCATCTCCAAAGAGGGAGACATCACCACCTCTCTGGGCAGCCTGTCCCAGTGCTCTGTTACCCTTACAGTAAAGTTTCCTCATGTTCAGCCAGAAACTCCTGTGTTTCAGTTTGTGCTCGTTGCCTCATCCTGTTGCTGGATGCCACTGGAAAGAGCCTGTCCCCATCCTCTTGGCACCCTCCCTTCAGATACTTGTACACGTAAGATCCCTCTCAGTCTTCTCCAAAATCAATGAAGAGAATAGGACTCTGGAAAGACTATTTAGCTAAGATCATGCCTGCAGCATTGTTATACTTGCCTGAGATTGTTGTATTTTGATTCACTACTACAAGTATCCACGCATTTGATGAGAACAAGTGTGCCCACTTGCACTGCTGGCAATTTTCATGTCTGAAGTCCAACTGCAACTAATGTTTCTACGAGTTTTACCAGCGCTGCCCCTCAAGGTGGTAGCACCCGAGAAACTCTAGGTAACAAGCACATCACTGGTGCAGAACTGCTTGATCATGGAAAAACAAATAAAAAGCATGAAGAATTGTATCACAATAAAAAGGCTGAAATTTAGTCAGATCACGTCATTCTCGATGTTCATCATCACTGTCAAATGTTTCTGCAGCACTTGAGCTCATCATGGAGCCTGGAGCCCTCACACATTTCATACTAACTCCTTCTGTTCTCTCATTCTCCAATAATTTTTAAGTAGTTTGCACAAAATAAAGACCTCATGAGGAACATTGGACTATGTAAAATCAAAGACTGTCCCTCAAACTTAGCAACAAAAAAACCCTACTCAAGCACAGTCAAGGTTGGATAAAGGAACGCACTGCAATCATTCTACTTTCTAGAATGAATCAGAAATTTAAAACTAATAGTGTGTTTTTTGTTCACGTTACAAGGAAAGGTATTTTTTGAACAATCAATAAAAGATGCCAAAAATGTCAAAGCATTACCTTACTATCTGAAAGGAGAACTAAATATTAGTAAGAGTTACCATGGCTTCACAAGACTCACTAAAGATTCTGCTGATTAACTGTACTGCAAAATCTCTGCCATGATTTTAGCATATCAGTTATGTACTGAAAAGGGCAGATAATAGATTTTTATTAGCATAAACACATCTGGTTTTTAAATACGCGTGTTCATCATCTTTAATCAACTCTTCCTTTAATTTGTATCCAGGCTCCAATGTACATACAAAGAGGAATTTGATTCAAGAAATGCAGCACTAATAACGATACTTCCCTTAAAATGGAAAATGTATTCTCCCTGGGCATCTACAATATACATCGAAGGTATGTATTTCAAGATTAAAAATAGATTCTTAAATTCACAAAAATAAAACAAGTACAAACAGACAGGCACAAATATTGGTCATGCAGTTTTAAAATCATTATGTGAGATAGACGATACCCAATCTCACAATTAATCTGAAATATCACCAAAATCCTGGGCAACATAGCTCTATTGACTGGTGACTGCAGAAGAAAAATGCAGTTTCTAACTTGCCTAGAAAGCTGGCAACGTGAACTGAAACCAGTTCCACAGAACTGACATGCAACAGCACCCCAGTTACCATTCTTAGTCTGCTTTGTTGCCTTCGTTTTGAAGTTTGACCACATGATGAATATTTCAGTCATGAAAAATAAACAGGAGCATCTCTAAAAGCCAAGAAGTCTACTTCCTTTCTGCTAAAGAATTTCATCTATTTGTTTTCACAATTACAGACATCCCTGCCAAAGACATCACAGAAATGTAAAATCCTAAATCAGTATCCAAGATGAACTACTGATGCTCGTGAGATGAAGATTAACCTCACTGCATCCAATCTTTCATATTTATCTTCTAGGAGGAAAAAGGGGAAAATTCAGCAGTGAAGTCTGGTTCTACTTCAGCTTTCAAAGTTTACACCCTTAAAATTCTACCATTTAAGAATGTAATGCTGATATGTCTATATAGTGGTATCAGTTTAAGGCAAGAGCTAATGGCACACATAACATGAAATACAGAAAGCACAAACCCCCGAGGGTGAAGGTAAGAGGCTGTGGAATAGAAGACACTGGAGATGTCATTTCTCTTGTCCCTCTATCCCAGGATCAAGTACTGAAAATGCTGCTGGATACACTCTTACACTAATGTGCCGATGGCTAGCAGAGCTAGCTGGAGTTCCAATGTAAACAGACTTTTTATTTTCCTCCCAGAAAATAAACAGTAAGATAAGTGCAGAGAAATAACCAGTTAAGCATTTAGTAGGATGAGCAGAATTCCTTTTCACCTATTTCCCAACATGCTTTTTCCACCCGCAGCTGAGATTAGTTTTGAGTTTTGTTCGTTCATTTAAATTATTGCTCTCCTCGCTCCAAGCATTATTTTACACACGGTGGATCGAGGCAATCCAGCTAATCAATTTATGTTAAGGAATGTTTTTGGCACGGCATCACTGTCTCAGGAAAGCCCATGTACCATACACCAAGTATCTGTCCAGACAAGGTCCAAGTGGGAAAGACATGTCCAGGAACACTCCACATCCACATCTATTATAATATACACTGCAACAAAATACAGCTTAAGCATATCAATCCTTAATACACAAAATATTTCATATATTACCTTGGACAAAGTGGTTGTTCATTCTGATTTAGAAAAATACTTTAAAAGTCATATACCCTTAAGCGCACAGATTATCCCTCCTGCCCCCCATTAAAATGGACAATACATGGGAGTCAAGATACAGGATCCGACAAATCAAAGGCTTACATAAAACCTGTGGTCATAAGAAATCAGCTTTTTTTTTAATACTGTTAATACTTATTGCTCTGTTGACTATTCTGTTACTCCACAGCATGGAATAAGTAAACAAATCACAAAAACAAACATTAGAATATAATTTTTTTTTTTTTTAATTTTTATAAATAACTTATCTGTTACAAAGACAGTTTACCCAGCTAAATCACAAAACCATCAACTCAAGATATCCAAATTAGGTTTTATTAATAAACAGGTAAAAACTGATTTGTCAATCTTCACATAGAACTGCAGATGAAGCTGAAAAACAAGGCCTCATTTTATGAACAAAATGCATTGAATGCAAGTGCTTTGGGTCTACTGCCTAATTACCTGGGATTGGCATTTTCTTCCCACATAAAAAAAATGCAAAGCCTTCAAAACAAAGGCCTTTGTGCATTCACATAGATCACTTGTAAAATTCCTAATGAGTGTCCACTGGCAAATGTTTACAGTGGGTGACAGTCTACTTTGTCTCTTGCTACATTGTTAGCACTCCCTCCAGCCTCTAAGTGCTGCTACATGATCCTGTGTGCTGTCTTTCATACACACTGTACTGCAATTCCATTTCCTTGATCTGTTACATACATTCCTGATCACGTGAATATTTTCCTTAAAAAAATAGATCATCAACATAAAGAGATGCTTGAGGTTGCTTCAGTGTTCAAGTCTGTTTGATTTCTCTTTTCCAGCCTTTATTTCAGTTGTCCTAAATATTGCTATCCTTGTTTTCTATAAATATGAGACTTCACCACAAAGTCAGGCTTAGAAACTGGCTGCCAAAACAGGAAAGCATTTAAAGTTCTTGAACAAAGCTGTATGATGCTGCTGCTGTTGATTTTGGCACTGTGTGTACTTCCCCAACGAATCTCTCTTCAGGAGTCTGCAAGATACCCAGCAGATGAAGCAAGTTTAACTCGGATGCTGATCTGTTGGTGGGTTGAAAGTTTCTTAGTTTAAAAAGTTCCCTCATGCCAGACAAAATGCTACCTCGTGTCACCCACCGTAAAACTCAGTGTACAGAGTGAACTATATGCATAACTCTTCCAACTTTTCCTGCATTTTTACCACGCTGCATCTGCAGGTCTTCACAGATCATCAGCATTTACAAGAGCAATGTACAGAACGAGCAGAGGAAAGCTATTTTGTGCATAGTTTCTTATTAATGCTCTTATTTTAAGGCATTGCTTCTCTCAGATAAAAGCTTAAAAAAAGGGACATGATCGTGCTTAATCACTTAAAGGGAAAAAAAGTTAACAAAAAGACTATTACACTATACATACAGAAGTACAAGAAAATAATAAAGGTGAAGAAAAGAAATCACTTAAAGCAGGCTCTAGAGCTATGTACAGTAGGAAAAGCTTTGGGGTATTTCACTGTGTGTATTGTACAGACAACGCATGCAGTTTTTCCTTTTCATCTTTAGACGTGATTGTACTGATTTCTGGCTTCACAGAGATGTTTTCAGGGAAGACAAGGCAAAGAGTACCACTGATTTGTGAAATTCCTCCCTTTCTCAAAGGCACTGTGTGGCAGCAAACAGTTTAAATAGTTAAACCTTGTTCCTTTTAGATCTCCTCTGTGCATGTAGTGTTTCATTGAAAGCTCCGAAAACAAAAAACGCTAGCACTCTGTTCCTTTCCCCTGTCAAAATTCAGTAGTGACATCGGGGCAGAGAAGAGGATGGGCAACACCCAAGCACTGAACACGGCGCGTGTTACCGGGATACTGGTAATACTGCACATGGTTTAGGCAGCTGGCAACCGAGTCTTTCAGCAGATTACCTTTCAGCCGATGAGTTTCAACTGCCTGTGACACAACACTGAGGTATTACTAACTCTGTGGGCTGACATTTAACATTAGCAAAACACCATCTCGTCACACCTTCAATTTTACAAAATCCTACACATATATGCTTTTTTTTGCCCCCCCAATGACTGGATAGTTCCTTGTACGCTTGCTGTGGTTTTACAAAAGATATCGGGCCTGTTGGCTCAGAAATGCCTGGGCATTTCACACTGTTCACAACGATTTAAGGCCGGGTGATTTAAAAAAGTACAGGCAGTACAACTCCACTGAGCTCCCTCATCTTCATCTGTGTCTGGAACAATCTTTGGTGTTTTCACAATGGACCTCTGATCTGTGACATGAAAGAGATAAGATAAGCAGTTACTAACCAAGAACAGCATGGAAAGAATTTTTAGATCTTTTTTTTTCAGTAACTGAGAACTATCTTGTTCCTCTGAGAACTGCACAGTTATTACTAGTGACAGAGGCAGCTTTTTACCACCCCCTTGACTACAGCTTCATTGTAAGTCAGCCAAATGGCACAACGCGAAACTACAAAAAGCAAGTTTCCCATCCCTTCACTCTGCTTTCTTCCTTTCTGGTTTCAGCTCAGAGCTGTTGCAGGAAAATGTGATGAAACTTACAAGTTAATCAGCATAGGAAACATGCAAAAAATTTCAAAGTATGAAGCCTATGGAGAAGTCTAAATTATTTTTTATGCTACAAAATACGTGCTTTGCAAAAAATTATGAAAATTTGAAAAATGTATTTAACATGTTAACCCTAGAATGGATATTGAGAGTTCTTCCCCAAACCTGATAACCAGATGCACTAAAGAAAAACCAAAGCCCAGCTCTGTCATGCTGTACGGCAATCCTTTCAAGCATAAAAGTGCATCTTTTTCCATAGCATGTTAGGCAACAACCTTAAGCTATTTTAGAAGAGAAAACATTAAAAGTGAAGAGATGAAAAAGACGAAAAGAGAGGAGAGTGATTTCTGAAGTTAAGGGTTCCTTGTTTACGCAACTGCAAAGACTTTTAGCCAATTATTTCAACTGGAGAACACCTCATTAGCAATCACCCAGTTGCAATTTCTGCAAGATGACAGAGCCTCCCTCAGGAAGTACAATGCTACACAGATCACAATGGCAAAAAGAATTATTTTTCATTCTTCTGTGGAGAGTGATAACTCTGGTCTAAGTCTGCATCATACTTAAAGTGAAACTTTAGATAAAATGAAAATTAAATTTTATGAAGGATGAAGATGCAGTACTGATGACTTTATTAAGAATTTTATTAGGATTTTATTAAGAAAAGAAGGAAAGGACAGAAGGGTTGTTAGAGTCTTATAAACCAGTTAGAGTTAGCTTTGCGTTTTCAAGAGGGCTAGTACCAAATTATTAGACATTTAAATTTGTGAGTCAATGCAAATGCTAGCTAGTAACAGAAAACTAAAGTTAATTTCCTTCTATGATAGGCTGGTGGATTTGTATGCTCTTGCAGAAGTAATCTATTTCACAATCAACATTTAAGTTAGAATCACAGGAAAAAACTTAATATTAGATGCAAACCAGATATTTAGCATTATATCCAAATTTTACCAATACAGTACCTTTGGGTTTTGGTGGCACCGGACCAAGAAATCCAATATTATCATAAAAATTATGAATAGCACTGGGATTAAAATGTGGTCCTACAAATGAAAAAAAGAAAAGAATGTGCAATAGTTTTTAAAATAAAATCAGATAGGAAAGCATATCAATTTGTTTCAGTAATTCCAAGAGACAGTACTATGATTCACTTATCTTTTACATAAAGGTGTCAGTGCAAACCAGAATGAGATATTAGTGGTGTCAAGAATACACAGAGAAACTTACTGCCTAAAATACGCGATATAAAATGAAGTCAGAAACAAAATCCAGGAGTCCTGACTTCTACTGCCCAGCTCTTTGCTGATTGACCAAGCTCCTTAAATATGACTTTCTTCCCCACTCTTAAATATTTAAGAGCATTTTATTAGTTCAGCTGAGACTTTTTTAATTGTAACTGTATGATCTACTATGTAGTATATAATACAGGTTTGGATTCAATACTTAGAGGAACTCCTAACTCCAATTTGCTGTAACACAGATACAGAATCTGAAATTTGAAAGAGGAGAACACAGAGGTACAACAGTACTTTGGTTGCCAACTAGAGATGCTGAATACAAGACAGAAACAGAAGATGGGAAAGAAGGACATGTGTGTAAGGCTATATTATTTAGAAAAACTTCTTCCCCCTCTCTGCTGATATTCAAGTGACCAAAGAGATTTTTTTCCAGCATTTATTATTTAACGGTATTGCAAGTCTCCCTTCTGAGCCAAGTATGAGATACGAATGATCATGGGATTAAGAAGAATCATAAAGCCAACAAAAACAAAAGGCTTAAAACAGTTACTTTCATGGTTCCACTCAAACTAATGTGCTGATTTTGCAAACAGTATGTACACCCGTAATTTATAACACCCTCTTTTGATACATGCAGACAGTGAAAGGAGAACATAAAATCAACATCTACAGTTGCTGATGTACTAAGAGCATACTGTACCTCTTGCTTGAAAAAGATCAATCTCTTTGGTTAGGCAATCTATGTCTATCTGCAGCTGTCTGTTACAACTTCTTAACTGTTGCATTTCTTCCAGCTGAAAAAATAAATCTGCCTGTTAGACTAAGTTTTCCCATTTTATCATCAGTTATCATTCACACATCGGTAGATAGCATTTAGTTATTTTAGAAGTGAAGATAAGAGCACCTCCCCTTGCAATGATCTTTGTTCCAGTCCAATCATAACCCTACAAAAACCTTTCAGACCCACTGAACACTTATCAGACTTCAGAGTTGACTGTACAACTCCTGATTGTTGTTAGAACAGAGCCCGTGGTCCATCAGATCAATGGCTGATCTGGCACTAACAGCTTTATCAGTTTCTTTGAGATTGGTACATGCATGAAGAACAAAAAATACTGTGCAAAAAGCAGTACAACTATTCAGTTGTAGACTGAAATCTTTTGTGACTGCCATTGAAAGCAACATTTCACAAAACAGTTGAACTGAAAAGGCTGATGGCTAAATAATGCACGTTCAGTTTCTAAACTACACTGTTCACCAGCTCAGTTCTAGCTGTACTGCCTATCAGTAGTGTATTGTCAATATGCGAGCCACTGTTCCTTTAATTTATTATGACAGACCATGCTTGTGGTTTAGGTTTATAGCCTACAGACGTTTCAACTTACTGATGGAATCTGGGAAACAGAATTCGATCTTTTCAGCCGCCTTCGTGTCAGATTATTCTCCATTTCATTGACCTCTGATTTTAGTTTATCCAACTTTTTCTTTTGAATCTCAAGTTCTCGTTGAAGTCGCTCCATCCTGGCCTTCTGGTGTACCAGTAAAGCTGCAATACATAAAGTCCCGTTTTATCTACTTTATTATCCTTCATATGACAACATCAGATAAAGATGAAAGTTAGTATTTGGGAAAATAGAGACAAACATTTCTACAGATTGCTTTTCCATTCTCCTCGCAAGAAGGTCTCTGCCATAAAACATTACATTTTTTGAAACAGCACAAATCAATTGCAGACAACGAGCAAGTACAATGAGAAAGTCATATTATGTAATAGGTGACCGTGCAAAATTTAGCTGTAACCTGTAAAAGTCTTTTTCAAGAACCCAGCAAATCTACATGAATGGCTACCAGAAACCACCACCAAACTTTTCCTTGCATTGTGTTCTGCTCAGTCACTGTAAAGGAAATGGGATGAATGAAATTCCGGAAAGCGCACGATGTATGTGAGGTAAGAACTCAGATCTTGACTTTTATTACTGTTTGGATTAGAACATAACCCAGTGTTCTTTTCATAGCAGAGACATAAGCGAAACCAAAACAGAAAGTGCTACAAGCAATGCTGCTGGTAAACATCAGTTATATTTATCACAGAGGCTGGACTGCATGCCACCTATTTACCCCCGAACTGGGGTGCAGAACCATTAGCTCAGCTTCTAATTTCTATCGCTGCTTCCTATTCATACATCAAATAACGTAAGGAGGCCTGATTTAGAGACAGCAACGTCAGCATTTAAACCAAAGCTTTTTAAACCTATAAGGAACGTAAACAGAACATGCAATTGAATTTATACAAGAGTTTAGCTCATTAAAGATTGGTGTACTGTTAAATATCACCAAATGAGCAGACAACACTGCTCAAAGCAATAATCACTTTCTACACAAATGAAAGAAATATTTCATTAAATAAACTCAATCACTTCAACTTCTGCATAGCTGTTCATCCATTAAATTAATAAACTGTATAAGTGTGGACCAGCTTCGCAGACTATAGCACTGTGGAAATTATTTAGAAATAGCAACAACAAGGCTTTAAAAAAGATAGAAATTTGCCTCTGAAACCAAGCATTTAAACACGACTGGCTGAAACATGAGGTTTGATTCACCACAGCGCCTTTCAGGTGCCAATAAGGTCAAAGCACTAATTTGGCTGGTTAGCTTCCCTGAGCAGCAGCAGCAGGAAAAAAAAGGCACATCAAAAAGATGAAACCTTCCACAGCTTCAGCAGGTAGAACTGCTCTCCATTGCAATTCCTGGCTGTTTGCTCACTCACACACCACACTTTGTCTCTCGGAGGTTCTTCAGGAGGAACCATGCCAAACTATTTTTGTACAGTGTAAGAGAACTCCAAGGCCCTACTCAGATTCAGTCCAGGCTGTTAAGCCACGTGTTCAAAAGATATTGAAGTGACAGAGCTGTACTGCTTTCCACTTGTTTTTGTTCAGTTTAGAAGTGTTTGTATAGATGGGCACCTTTATTTGCCCATCCACAAGCCACACTGCAGTAGAAGGTGCAGCTGTGCTCTCATGCAGTGCAAAAGCATTGCAACTGGAATCCCAATGTAGATTTTTGTTAAGGACTGAGAATCATGATGTAAGTAGTCTCAAAATACAGCCTCCCCTCTCAAACAGCCTTTAGAAACAAGCAAGGAAAAGGACTTTGTTCTGTTGATGAGCTCCAGGAGCCAGAAACGTAGCTGCAATGATACAGAAAGGAAATCAAAGACTGCTTTGCCCCCACCCTACTCTTGCAGGGAGATCACAAAGCCTTTTTCCTCCTAGACTTATTTTCCACTTTCAGACAAGTCCCTTCTGCTTTCATTGCCTTGGTATTACTGCTGCACCAGCTCCTCAAAGGCCAGGTTACTGGGACATGACCTGCAGCAGCACAAGCAGGCCCAAGGACTCTTCAGAGCTGCCAGAGCTACAGATGCAGGCTGTGGGTTAGCAGCGACTGAGATGCACGTGGAAGGCGAGAAGAGCGCTATCAGAGCATCTCCAGGACACACGGCGTGGCACGCAGTCAAGAGCAAGGCTTTGAATAAGACTGCCTCTTTGGAAGACCTTTTTTTTTTTTTTCCCTAGCCGTGCTCCTAAAGGGCAAGCAAACAACTAATTTCGACATTCTCCCCCATCTGTGGTTTACAAATCCAGCTGTCAGTATGGAATCGCACGGGGCGCGGAAAGCACTGCTGGATGCCCATGGCATTTTCATTTTCACATCACTTTCTAGACGCTATTCATGTTTTTTTTTTCCTCCTAGCTGCCTTGTGACTGTTTTACCATTTTAAATCCCCAAATATTTTATTTTAAACACACGCATTACAAAATTATTATTATGATTAAAGAAAAATAATCATTTGCTATTGCTATGCTAAACTTCTATTAAAAATAACTTGGATAAGGAACTGACAAGACATTAGTTCAAGTGGTGGCTTTCATATGGAATTTGGCAATTTTGCATAAATACTCATTTGGCAGCTGTAGAAAAATAATGGGGTGACAAAACCCCCCCACCAGTACTCATTAATAAGGAACAGCAACGTAAGTAATCGGCTCCCCCTAGTGTTGATCAGAGCTAGCGAAATTTTAACAGAACTGCAAAGGGCATCTCTGAATTAAAGGAAATTCAGGTACTAGGTCTAGTGGAGAAGTGTATTAGTTTTTTTTTTTTTTTTTAAATATATAATTCTGCATTACTTGTAGGAATAGGATCCCATCCATGCAGGCAGCACAGGCACATGCCGGTTTATTCTCTACAGGCTAACTTGCAGGACAAAGCAGAAAGGCTCAGGCTTGCACTTCTATATTCAGACATCCCTAAAAAGAAGCTATTTACTGTAGTCACCGTGGCACAAGAGCTACCAAGTCTGCCTCCTTGACTCACTGTCAGCATGCCACAATTTGAACTGATTTCACAGCCATGTTTCACGTTTTCATTATGTGGAAACGGGGTACTGTGCACCCTCAGTTATTCCAGCTTTGCATTCTCCATTCAGCAGACTGGCATGAACAGTGCACTTCCATTCTCTGACAACATGCGTGTCAATGTCAGAGGAAACAGTGGCACTTCCCACAAACCAGCTGCAAACCAGCTTAATTATAGGAAGCATGCAACTTGGGAAGACAAAAGACCATTGCTTCCTCAGCAGAAACCCATTCTAACAGGTACAGAACATAACCTGTCTGAAAGTGTATACAGAATTGTTTTCCCAGAGCATCTGTGAATGTGAATTTTAAACAACAAGAGCCCATCTAAAGCGGTAATTATTTTAAGTGTATCTAAGAAAAAAGCTAATATAGGGACACAATGATTCCACCCTACTCTATAAGAATTTTCATTCTCCAAATTTCTTCCTTGTTACAACGTGGAGGAAATGAGAGTTCCAGCAATGCAATTCCTCTGTAGCAATGTCTGCGAAATTCTCGAGGACAGACCTCTGTTCATGCATACTTTCAAAATCTGTACCTGAAGCTCCATAAAATTCCCTTATTTTCCCATGCAATTTCAACACTCCATACTGATTTCTGTTATCCTGTAATGCCCTTTCCACTTTTATTTTTAATGCTTTGAATGAGAGCTCCACTGAGGGCGCATATGCCTGCCATGCAGAGCCAAATATAATGCTGTATGTTTTCTTATGTCACATGATGCAATGAACTTCAGGACTCTTAGAGCATGGGGCACAGCTCTATCTAAAATCACTATTTTTTTTTAAGAACATCTATAAGGATTAGCTAGGATTTTAAGAAATTTACTTCCTGCATCTTTTTCAGTTTGAAAACTTAAAGCTCCAAGAAACAGTGAGATTTGTGCAAAAATGTCAAGTTATTAGTTTTGCAATTAATATATTGACATTAAAAACAGGGTGGCAAGAGTTGCAAAGTAAATGTACATCCACATAAATACCTATATACCTGGTACAGGTGATTAAGACTATAACTATGTATACCAGCCCCTCCTGAAGTTAAAGAAAAAAATCTGGAAGTGTCAGATAATCAAAAGCCAAACAGTATTGAACTAAGGGACTTAATTAAGCTAGTACAACAACTTAAAGCCACAAATCATTACATAATTTTTTGATAGCATCGTTGCTTGCCCATTATAGAGGCTGAAAGCTTTACAGAGAATGAGCAATGACTAAATAATTGTTTCGCCTCACTATTCAACAGATGCCTGCATGCATGAACATTTCCGAGCACTGCATTTTCAGTTTCTACATGAGTATCACTGTTTATCACCTGTGAGGCACTTGAACAGCATACTGAAATCTCTGTTAAGTGTATTAGTAAAGTTGTATTACACACTGAAATCTCCTAAGAAATGGGAATAGATACTCTTGTACATACAGGAAACTGACACTAACTAGATTAGCATGGAAGTTTATCCTCTTTTGGCTGTCCTTTCCAGCATGCTTCTCGTATGATTTTTCTAACATTATTAATTCTTATTGACCTCACTAGTGGATGGGTGCTGTCAACATTTCCATGAGCAAGTCCACAGGATCTCAGACTGGAATTCCCGAAAACAAGGAACATGCAATTAGCAACTGCTTCAGAAAAGTCTGCCGGCAGTGACTTCCTTGGCATCAAAGCCAATTGCAGAGAGATAACCCAGTATTCCGGGGTAACACGTATGTCTTAACTACATCAGCAGTATTTGAGCATTACCCTTCTTGTTTTCACAACGTACAGCCTACATTTCTGGCGCTAAGCTAACCAAAAATCTGTGACAGCCTTCAGCTACCCACTGAGACTTCAGGGAGAGAACAGCAGAGGAAACCATGGCAGAAAACCAGAAATGTAATCATGAAAAGAAAAGGCTGGAGTGCCTACACAATATCAGAATTGAAATTAAGTTCCTCGGACAACTTCGGTTCTGCAATGCCTTCATTTTTCTCTGGATTCATGATTCTGTAACTTGTATGAATGGACGAGCTCCGAGGCAGACAAGCCCTGTGCTTTACCAGAGAGCTGCATGGCTGTACGCCGGCACAAGGACGGTGTTCGTGACCTGCTCCAGGCTCTGAGCGAGCCCAGTACTCTCTAGTGGCCAGAGGCCATCCTGCTCTTGGCTGGTGAGACTTGAGGTCTTTGTATCCTGTTACTGACCACCTGAAATACTTATCCTCTCTTTGGGATGACTGTTTCATCCTGCCCTTTTGATAAGGAGCTCAAATCCACATGTTCAGGCACTCTAGTCAGGTCCGTACTTCTGTCTGAGCAGAAACCAAGACGATGGAACAAAGGAAGGAGAACTGCTGCCATCAGTTCCCTCTGCTTTTCACCAAAGCAACTACAGTTACAGGCAGCGCTTGGGTCCAACACCTTCTATTCCCTCCTCCTATTCCGGGGCTGGACCATGCTTATGAATCTGTTTCACTGGAACAAAGTGAAAGAGATCTCCTTTGACACCAAATCAACTCTACTTTCCACATTCCTTCTACCCCAAGCCAGTTTTAGTTCTCCCTGCCAAGATACGGAGCGTTCGGGGCAGAAATGGAAAAGCTGATGAAAATACATTTTTCTCTAATCAGAGCCAGAGAAACTACTCATCTGTTTTGGCTAAAATTAAAGTGAGACAAGCACCTGGTATGGACGGACTCTGCGCAGCCTTGCTAAACTACATGTAGCTGAGAACATGGCCTCACAACGGAAAGCACCAAGTAACTCAAATCACATGTAGTGTGTACAAAAAATACAAAACCAAGGCCAACCACCTCTAGGAAACAGATCCAGCTCTAGAAGCAATAATTAGGACTTCCAGGTATCACAGTCATACCAGTAAATCAGTCATAAATGCCTTGACTTTCAAAAGATTAAATCATGACGAAAATAAAGAATACTGTACTTGTTACAGCAGAAATGGAGCTACACATGCCAGAAGTCCCAAGCACTTCTGAACGTGGGAAACATGAGAGTGGTTTATACAAACTCTTGAAAGACATAAAAGGAAGGTATTTCTCCAATGTCAGCACTGAGACAAAAGCTACACCAGCTCACATCACACATCTACACTACTAAAAACTGTGTCTATGCCTTGGCTTCAGGAACAAGTGGGCCCTCTGTCAGCCAGTCACAACTTTTGAATGCAAGGCTGCACGGCAGAATTGGGCTTCACAAACTCGCCTCAGCTTGGGAAAGTGGATGCTGATACCCACTGCTTGCAGAGACGGCAGCAAGTCAGGCTAGAGCAGCCATTGCTATTGGGGGAACAAGAGATAAAGGGCTGGCCTGGTATGAGTCAGTCCCCCAGTAGGAAGAGGGGAACAGGAGAGAGGACACCCTTCCCCAACAAGCACCTCAAATGCAGAGTGCCCGGGAAGTAAGTGTTTACAGTAGTAAGGATGAGATTCCTCTTGCTTCATTTCTGGGTATCTTAAGTTACCTAGAACTAAAGTAGGCAGGAAAAGAGTAAGGAAAGAGTAAGGAAAGGGGAATACTGCTTCTAGAGGGCATTTGTTTCACTTATCCGCATATGAACCCCATTCCTAAGTTCTTTAATTCTTCACACATTGTAAAACACCGCCTAGGATGATTTAGTTTCGACACCTAACCTTTAGATACTTGAGTTAGGATGGGCTACTCTCTCACCAACAATATAATTGCCTCCAGAAGTAGTGCATAAGCTAAAATCACTTTCAATTCTCTTCATTACTACAGTACTCCAGATGTGCGCCAGCCTTAGTGTCCTGATCATTGTACTTACACAAAGTCTAACCTGAAGTGCATTTAGTCATGGAACAAAACAGTTGAATGCCAAATTATTTGCTGAGTCCAGAAAGAACCAATAAGCTGAGAAATGATTTTGACAATCCGTTCCAAATACTGCATAAATATCCTAACACTCATTTGACGTCTTCATCCAAATGGCCCACAGCAGCTTACTAAACCATCACGACAGTAACAAAAGCATGTAAAAATATTAAAACAGAAGAAAAAGATTAATAGATCGGGTTGTCGTATCACATTACATTTTACCCTCCTTTTACGTTACCGATCCTTTCAAATAGTTTTCTTTGTTGTGGTCCTCTATCTCAGTTTAGAACATAACAGAAGTATCAAAACTTGAAGCATTTTATTGCTGGGCACATATAAGGAAACAGAGGCATTAGGTCCCACTAATTGCTTCTGAAGTCTGTTTGTCTTGATTTTTAAATAACATTCGCAAAAACAAATTGGGATTTTTATCCAGTAGAAACAGCATCTCAACTGATCCAAAAATCTGCCAGTAGACTTGTAACTTTAAATCATCAGGACAAATTGAACAAGCTGAGACGTTTCCTTCAAAACGACAAAGAAACAAAGACACTACGACTCCACTTCATTAAACAGATAACGTATCTACTAGGACAAACAGAAGAATTATCTCCAAATATTCAGTTTCATGTCTTTGCCATAAAAAGAAACCTACGACTTGCTTATAGACCTTTTATTGATTTAGGAAACGCTGAAGAATGCTAAAATTGAAGATAACATTAACATCACAAAGGTTTATCAACTGCTTCACGTTCTGTAATCTACATAGTGAATTGACAATCTGGTTGAAATCTCTACTATTTATATGAAGAATATTACCTTGCGTGTAGGCAGCATCATCAGATCCCATACTCAATTTCCGTGCATCACTGATCCTATCCACATGTGCTAAAACAGGGTCAGTAAGATGCTGGATACCCTCTGGTTCAACATAGTGATCGGGAAGGTTTAGAAGGTTTGTAGGTTCAAAGGTTGGGGAGACTACCCCTGGGGAAACTGCAGGGGGCTTATTTGGAGAAACTGTAATTTTAAAAGTATATTTTGTGTTAGGCTGCGTAACCACCACTCGAGGAGAGGTTGCAGTGGTGCTGTTGCCCACTGCTCGACTCTTGGGTGGATGGTGATGAATAAATGCAGGACCCATGCTTACTTGACCAGACATATTCCTAGAAGTGGTAGATACTCCAGGATTTGTCGATATGAAAAGCGTGGGCTGGTTCCGTACAACTTGATCATCTCCTGCTGTGGCATTTGCTGAAATGTAGACCTTAGGCTGACCACGTGTGATCACTTCATCAGTATTTGGAGGACTGGCCGATATGTAAACAGTGGGCTGACTTCTACTTAATGTCTGGCTGTTGAGGGAAGAGGGAGTAGTGGAGGTGCGAGGGCCAGTTGAGCGCAACTTAGAGGAACTGTTTCGTTGTGGTGGTTCAAGTTTGATTTCAATTTGGTTTTTGCGAGGTCCTGTGGATATGTTCTGAATGTTGTATTGGCTATGAGCAGAGGATTGCGAGCTACCAGATGAATGAATCATAGGTGCTTGTGGAGTAGTAGGAGAACTGATAGGCATATAGACATGAGAAGTCTGGTGGCCTTGCTGGTTTGGCTGCGTTGAGTGTTGCGATGAGGTATGTGGCGTAGAACTGGATGTAGGAAGAGTAGTCCAAGGACTTGGCTGCGAAGGCTGGTAGACTTGCTGAGGGTGCATAGGATTAAACTGAGATGCCCAGCCTGGCTGCTGCTGCGTCTGTCGAGTTGTACCACTAGGAGCTGTGATATAAGGCCTAATATAGATAGAATTTCCCTGTGGACTGTTAAGGACAGGAGGAGGTACACCATGTATGTGCAAAGACGTGGGGGTATTGCGGCCAGGCTGAATGTTTGGGGCTAAAGTTACCATAATGGGGTTGAATCTGGGCGTTTGTTGAGACAAGTTAGATACTCCTTTGCTGCCTAGGTGAAATCCAAGGTGTTGCCCTGGATTAGAAGCACTAACTGTATTAGCCATGCCAAAGACATTAAATCCTTGTGGAACCTGCGCAGGTGCTGTCTGTGGTTCCTGCTGAAACAGTTCATTGCTGGGCTGACTGGTTTGAAGGTGTCCATCGCTAACGCTGTGTGCTAGAGTCCTACTTCCATTCATTCTACTTCCGTCTCTTACATGGTGATACACATTCTGTGACTGCAAATCCAAATTAAGAGAAGTCATGTGATTTCGTAGTCCAGGGATCCCAGAATCATCCGAAAAACCTAGGTCTCCTTCACCGTAGAGATACTTTGTGCTCTCCTGAGACAGAACTGCACAACAGGCATCCAAATTATTGTTATTCTATAAGAGACAGATGAAAGTTTGACATTACTGATCAAATACCATCATGGTTGGATATATATTTATATATGCACAAAATCATCACTGAAAAGTTATCAATGTAGCATGATATGGACAGCTTTAGGTAGTTGGCCAGCATAGCTACTACACATGCACAAGGGGCCTGCATGTGAAGCTTACTAGTTTGAGAACAGCAACTCCATCACTGGCATCAAGGGCAGAGGTCTGCATTGCTGCTTAAGCAATGACACTGACATCTTGGGTCTTGACAAGCTAACATGACACAGTGTAATACACCTTGGATGAATACTTTTGCTATTCCTTCCCAGTTTCAGAACAATCTGCGGCAATGACAAGTCTCCAGCTTGAGAAGAAAGTGACAGAAAACAATCCACAATACCTGCATATCTGTGTATTTCTGGTAAATAACTGAAAACCAAAATAAAAACACACATTTATTTTAAACATTCTTGCAAAAGCTTCAGTACCAGTGATGCACTACCTCCTGCTGAAAATGAGAAGTGAATCTTATGCAGAGAAGAAACATGCAGACCAAAGAAGTTGTACAGGAGTATATGACTTCAGAAGCAACGTAAAAAATTCAATTTATGCACATACAGCACATGATTACCCTTTTGCAAGATGAAACAATTAAAGAAAACCCAGGGGACATTTATATTTTAAACCACTGTTTACAAAAATTTTAAAAATACGTGTATTTGTATAAAGTTACTTTATAAAACTGGTAATAGGATGACTCCCACAACCTGGTTATTTTGCTTTTAAAGAATAGTTCAGAAGCAAATTAAGAGTTAATCCTGCTTCTGTATTTCCACAAATTCAATAATGCTGTACTCATAGCTCCACAACAGTTTCCCCACATAAGGGCTTTTAGAAGAGTGCACATGCACTGGTGGCATAACTTCAGAACAGTGTGCTCTGTCCATATTACATTTTCTTACACCACCCCCCGTGCCCTCCCCTTGCCCCCCACCTCAAGAAATAAAGGTTAATACTTGAAGCCAGAAGAGCACCTGTTCAGGCCCAGATGTTATTAAAATTAAATAGGTGTCAAATTTATCCAAACACACAGAACACCAGTTACAAGAATACAAGTGATCAAGGAAAAAAATGCATATGCCGAGTAGTAACATTACCAATTAGTTAAAGAATACACAAGCAAGAAAGTGATTCATACTACATGCTTTGCAAACAGTTATTTTTGTTAAACTAGCACATAGTAACTCTCATCCTTAAGCAAGATAAGAGCTTAAAGAGATTTGCAGACACAGCAAGACTATCGGGAAAAAAAAAAAAAAAAAAAAAAGCAAAAAATGAAAGGACATAACAGAAGTGGGAGGACAAGCCTAAACTCCACCCACAAAACCAAAACTATGTGTTGATACAGGCCAGATGCAGTTCTGAATTCTTAAAGAAAAAACACCAAAACCAAACAACATTAAAAAGACACCTTTTAAAAAAGGAAAAAAAACGTGATTCCCTAAAGGCTGTCTAACTAGCCAGTCAAATAAAAGAATTGTTGCAGAAAAGTCTTGAGAGCAATTAAAATGGGCCAAATGATTTTATGTATAATGATAGCTTGGAGTAAGGACAAAGTAATGAAATGAAGTTAGTAGTGAAGAAAGGAATCACACTAAGACAGAACAGTGTGTAAGAAACTATCACAACAATAGCCTTGTACTCATTGCAAAGAACAGAAGGGAGCCAGAAAAGGGACAAAGATAGGATGCCACAAAAAAAAAGAAAAAAAAGAAAAAAAACAAGCTAGAAATCTTAAAGGCAGATTTTGCATGAACTTAAGTGAATTAAAATTATTAACAGAAAGGCCAAAAATACAAAACCAAAAAGGAACAGGCCAGGCTTGCAAGGCCCTTACATTCAACTTGAATGCATTTCTTTGGACAATTTTTGTTTTCTTTTTAAGACTGCATCCAATCAATTCCAAAATTTCAGTGACGTCAATGAGCAAATTGGAGAACTCAAGGGGGAAATGGGGCACATGGAGCCCCTGTCATCTTCTGGCTGGCAGAGGCAGAGTTTCAACCGCTTCTAGCTCTTTATAGATCAGAGAACCGGTTGATGGCAGAACTGAGCATATTCCAGCAAAACAATACCCCTCATCTTAGCTCTGCCCATGTCCCAACTGAGTTTAAAATGTTGGCACCCTGAAAGAGAAAGAAAAAAAAAGAAAGAATAAGAATGTTGGAGGGAAATGAGGAAGCAAGGAGAGGATGTAGACTTGAGGAGCAGGTGGTTATAAAATGCCCCGGACGAAAAAAAAGAACAAAAGGGGACAATGTCCACGGAGAGAGGAAGTCGCAGCAACTCCTTTAAGTGAGGAGAAGGGAGCAGTTGAATGCAGGAAGCTTGCTGGGAAGAATGGAGGGATACAAAACTTTTCAGGAACACTCAATGCAGTCAGCCCAAGAAAGCAGTAGGATTGTCAACTCCCTAGATGACGCAGGTTTACATTTCACCTATTAGATTTTGGTTGATCCCCTGGTTTCAGGATATTAGGATATTGCTAGTAACAGCGGGCAAAGAGCAGCATTGAGGTATCTGTGTAGTATTCCTGCACAACTCACAGTCCTCTGAAGAAACTTTTGTTGTAATGAAAACCTCTTGTCACTTTTAACTGCATAACTGCTTAACTTCTTTTGGGTTCTCTCAACATTATACTTCCTGATTTAAAAATAGCTTCTCTCTGACACATCAGGTACTGGGGGGGCAAGGCAAATGGCAGCATTTCTTATTGCTGATAATGTACTTACTATGCTGCATACTTCTGTTACCACATTTATCAGAAATTCCTTTTACCATGCTCAGCTTCTAGAAGGCAGAACATGGGATGCAGACGCTGTTCTGGAAGCATTGCAAATACACATAGAAGTACCCTCAAACTCTGCTTTCCAATCTTTACCTCCACCTCAGGTACAAAGTTTCTCAGATTGAAAAGGTTATTTTATTTTTTTTAAAGAAGGCTATCTTAGAGTAGCATAACTGGAAGATGATTCAAAGAGATCAGAGCTCATGAATTTCAAAGAAACACCAACCTAAGAAAAATGTTGGTGAGTCTTAGAAACTCTCAGTTCTTGCACAAACAACTATTAACAAAAAGGTAACTTTCCAGTGTACTGAATTAGTGTAGTAGTATTGCACATATGGAATGTTAAATCACCTTATATGATTTTTAAGGCTCCTTTTTATATTAAAAAATCACTATTCAATGGTATGAAGACTGAGTCTCTGAAGAGACATACACCAGCTTTTAAAGAATCAGTAATTACACCCAAAAGGTGAATATTGTTGCATTCACTGTCTACTCCATTGACCTTGCTCAACAAGCAATTCTCTTGTTTGAATAAAAAAAAAACTTATACTATAAAAAATAGATGATTCCTACAGAGAGCTAATATAAAAATGGTGAGGTACTATCCTGAGAATGAATCCAGGCTATCCATAGTCTGGTTCAATTTCCCCTTTAGCTAAATAATGAAAGAGAAAAAGTTAAGGCAAGCCTGAAACCTCACAGGCCCTCTTGCAAATTGAAACCAATTCTCTCAAGAACTGCAGTTTTCATAAATTCTTACTCTATTTCAAATATAGAGTTATGACGAGGTCTTGAAAATACACACATTCACTTGACACAGTCACACTTGTACTCCCAACAGTACCAACAGGCACAGCACTGCGTTTATATGCATGTATGTGTGACTATAGATACTTATATATGAAGTATGTACATATATGTATTTTACATGTTAAAATACATATAAAAATAAGAACCAGCAGTGTTTATATCATAATTGTATCATAGCCATGGATGTCATAGCCATAGTCCAGTGACATCCAGCTTCTGGGAACTCATGGCCATCTTTCTCCCAATCAAGTTGTGTATAGTGTTGATCATTATGAGTATGCACACAGTTCTCTATTATCCAGAGTACTCAAAGGTTGAATACTTTAGATAATGACAAAATCCAATCAGCATGGGTACTTTGGGATAACCAGAAATGCAAAGCAAACATTTAAGCAAAAACAGTTAAGCCTATCAGCATGTTAGCTCTGGGCATTCAGCTGTCCCCATGTCCTGCTTCCTCAGGCTTTGGTCAGGCTTATTAAGTCATCTGCCGAAGTAACTGATGTGATGTTATACAGCAGAAGTGACATAAAATATGGGTATATGCAATGTTGCATTTGTGCAGCACTGCCTTAAATTACTCCCACTGGACTCAAGTTGGCTTTGCATCTCTCTTTTTGCCACAATTGGCCTTGGCTCTTGAGATGGCAGGAGCATACTGATTGGAAAAATGGTAGTCTCCATGCACAGGCTGCTTTGGTTTACCTTGGGCCACCCCTGACTAGACATGAAAGAGAGGCCAATTTAACACTTAGCTCCCTATGCAAAATAAACAAATTGGCTGTGTATAGTTGTCTCATTCAAAGAGGAAAACAGAATAAAAAACTGCTTTCAATGCAGACACCCACACATGATTAGTTAATATTTAAAATAAGTACCATCACTTACTCATACGGTCTTTAACAGAACACTGACCTGTAACATGCATCTGGATACAACACCTTCAGGTACCTCAGGAAACTTCTGTCGCAGGTCATGTAAAACCTGAATATCAATTTGCTGGCTTCCTTGGGCCATTCGTATATTGCCTGGTCAGGATTGTTTTTCAACAGGCAGTTTTAGGCCTTAGTAAAGGGAGTACTCATCTCTTCTGTCCCAGCATTTTCTGAAAGAGGAAGGAAAAAATTAGGGCACTGAAAACACGCACTTTTGATATAAAAAAAAAAATCAAAAAAAATGAAACGCACAAAAATCCCTCTCCAGTTATTAAATGTAAGTCTGTATTTTATGTCAGTGTTCTCCCACACCACACCTCTGACTAACAAACTGCCCTTCAGACACTCAAAACCTTACAAATTGCTCTTTTATAGGTACATCTCTTAATCAGCTTCCTTTTTTTTTTTTTTTTTTTTAAATGTTGACCTTATAAAACGTATTAGGAATAAGAGGCACTTGGTTAATCAAAGTATTAAAATTCATGGTTTTAAGATCAGCATTTGTTTATTTAAAACACGAATAGACGCAAATAAGTTTACACCAAAAAAAAAGGGAGAAAGTCTTAATTCAGCTTGAGTGTACTTACAGTTACCTTTATCTTCACTGTTACTGCTTATTACCAGAAAATTGTGGCTAGAAGCTCAGTGTTTTGTAAGTTTCAAGATTTATTAGCAATATCCTACTCTTTTTTACCCAACATACCTCTGAGATTAGGACTACAAGAAAATAACCCTGTAACAACTTATGTTTCTTCAACTAATTGTTTCTTTTTAAAAAGAAATTATGAAGATCATATCACAGTCAGCCAATCAACACATTTATACAAAGTATCTGTCCTGAGCTTATGGTATCCACATGTTATTAACAAGAACAGTCTCTAGCAATTAAGTTTGGAAGAATGCACTTGTGCATTAAGCAAAGAAATGCTATCTTTGGTTTTTTATTGTTATATTTATGTATAATATTAGTTTATACGAAGTAGTCAACTCCAACACTGTCCTGGTTTTGGCTGGGACAGAGTTAATTTTCTTACTAGTAGCTGGCACAGCGCAGTGTTTTGGATTTCAGATGAGAATAATGCTGACAACACAGGGATGTTTCAGCTGTTGCAGAGAAGGACTCTGCACACACAGCCAAGGACTCGTCTGCTCCTGGCACTGCCCAGCCAGCGAGGAGGCTGGGGGTGCACCAGGAGCTGGGGGGTGACATGGCCAGGACAGCTGGCCCAAACGTCCCAGAGGGATGTCCCATGCCATGGGGGCACCATGCTGAGCAGTAACACTGGGGGGGCTGTCTGAGGGTGTGCACAGCCACTGCTTGGGGCCTGCTTGGGCATCGGTCACTGGGTGTGAGCAGTGGCATTGCGCATCATTTGCTTTGTATGTTGTTATCCCCTCCTTTTCTGTCTTAATAACCTGGCCTTAACTCACAACTTCTATTCCCCCCTCCCAATTCTTTCCCCCATCCCACTGCAGGGGGGGTGAGCAAGCAGCTGTGTGGTGCTGAGCTGCCTGCTGGGTTAAACCACAGCAAACGCTTGTTTACCTCTTAAGTTCACAAACCTTCAAACATTTCTGTCAACGTATTCACTTTTTCCTTCCCTTTTCTGCCTGCTTTTCTTTTTTCTCCCCTCCTATCTTGCCTCACACCCAACAGGCATCACTGCTCCACCACCGCCACTGACACTCCCAGCCTTCCCTGAGCACTGCACCAGCTCTGCTCCTCTGCAACATGGGCACTGCTATGAGCAACACCTTCAGCACAGGAGAAGTACTCCAAAAATTAAATTGGTTTGGAAACATGTGAATTGATGCCTCTTCCTTAACAGACCCTTGGTTTTGTTAAGTACCTCACACGTGGCTAAAGAAGTAATCTAAGATGTGCTCCAATCAAAACAAAGGAGTTCTCACAAAGCAAAGTCCATGCTAAAAAAATAAATTAATTAATTTTGGTGTTGATTTTATGCCTTTTTTTTGAAGGGAGGTAAAGAATAGGGGATGAACTATTTTTTTGGTTTTGTAAAAACAATGGATAAAAAATAAAAACTGGATATGTGACAGATTATTAACTTGTTTTGCTTCCTTAAGTACCTTATTTTTGTGCTCTAAACACTGTCTGGATGCATGCCCTTTGGTACAGTGTCTCTTTAACAATATGGGTACAGATTCTTATCTCTAATGATTTCCCCTGATACTACTTTAGACCAATTATTTCCTCTCATACTTTGTCCTCATTTGGCTTTCATTTTGCTCTTTCTTCACTAGGAATTATTAGGCTAACATTCAACACAGCACGGGTTTCTTTTATGCTGAAGACTAGTGTATTTTTTTTTTTTTTTTATTTTCCTTCATTTTTAGTCAGTGCTTATGAACTCTAAACGTAACGAGGACCTTCTCCTGCTGCAATGTGCTCGCTCAATGTCTATCTTTTGGGACAAAGACTATTTAATTCCTTTGAGATTTAAAATACCATAAAATCCACACCAATCTGCCCTACATATTCACTGAAACCATCTTCCTCTACGAAAGCAACCAGTGAGTCAAACCTGAATACGGGAATCAGCTTTTATTATTTTTCTTGAAGCAGTATAAGTATTTTGAGATCTTGCTGAGCCCAGTGAAAAAAACAAACAAACAAACTGCATTTCCAGTTATGAAGACTAGTAGCTATGGAAAAAGTTGATGCATGTGACTGGAGCCCCAAACATAAAAGACATTCCTCAACTCCTCACATTTGCATCCCCAGCGGAGCTTCTCTCTTCATATCCCTTCCCTCTCTCCACCTCTGCCAAGGATTTCTCCTACCTGACCAAGGAAGCTCTAACCAACCTGCTAAAGCACGCAGCTGCTGCCTGCAGGAGCTGCCCCTGGATCCAGCAGCCCAAGCTCTTCCCAACAATCCCACTGGCACACTCCCCTTGTAATGAAGTGCAATGTATTGCAATGCCATGGCTTTTCTAAGACTGGAAAGATAGAGACAAAGTGCAAAGAACTGGTGATGAAGCAGGAAGCACGTGATTTCCAGCAGGGATCACAAGACAGGCACAAAGCCCTTCCAGGACGGAAGGCCTGAATCACTCCACTCTAAGACCTCTTCAACTCTTCTGCCGTCTCTGGCCTGAACTGGTGAAGCACCAGTCAGCTGGTAACTGGCCTGCACCAGGACACTTCCAATAATAGCTGAACACGGTCTGAAACTGCAACGCGTTACCCTTCAACTGGCTGCCAACAATTCAAGAATAGCTCTAGGGAAGAAAAAAATCATCAAAATATATGTTACTCTGAGGACTGTCTACATGCGCTGCACTTGGAAAAAAACCTCATTAGCTAATAAAACAGCAAAGACTGAAGGTCCTAAGAATATTCCAGGAAACATCTGCTCATTATTTCAGCCCAATAAATCCCATCCTCTATGATACAGTCACAATACATATTTAATTAAAAGTACGGGAAAGGAGAGGAATTTTTGTTGGAATGCTCAGAGATGCTCTGAGAAGAGACCACAAACCTACCCACAGTTTTTAGTGTACGTAACAACGCAATATTCTACTACTGAAGGCAATACAACTTCAAAAGGCCTTAACACACGTTTAGTATCAACCAAGACTGCGAGAACTCGAAACTCAGATTATGCAACTCCTCCTCAGCACACACATTCTGTTCATCTGACTGTGCAAGTGCAGCTTCCCTTCTCTTCATGCACTTCATTAATGGAGACAGAGCAGCACAAATCTAAGATCTGGTTCCAATCAGACCTGTGCAATTAAAAAACCTATGTGGAAAGGGATGATCAATATGAAGATATGGGAAAAGAGAGTGCAAGGTGGTTCTGGGAGAGTCCTACACAAGCCAACTAGGAGCAGAAAGACACTTTCAACACTACCAGCCACAGAACGACTATGGTTCACCTAGGACAGATGCACCTGCACTAATACTGCACAAATTTACTGTGTAACCCAAGAGTGCCACCTCAGAGCCATAGAGAAACACTTCAAGAGACTGCTACTACACAAGGCACCCTATGGCAGCTGCCACCAGTCCTTAAGATCAACCACTTAAGGGTAGCATGGATATACAAAACAAGCAGTGCACATACCTTAGAGTTAAAAAAAATAATAATAAAAAAAATAAAAGACTGCAAGAATCTCTCAGTGAGACATTCTTGTTATTTCTTCAATGGTTTGGAGTGGTAAGCAGCTCTGGGTGGTGACAAAAGCAACACTATTGATACACTTTCTTTAAGGAACTGTTAAGAAAAATACTATTCTGCAGAAAGAAACGAAAAACAACTGAAGAATTCCCTTGTAATCAGCTCTAACTGCATTGCAGTGCTTCTCTAATTAACTGCCAAAGCTGGCAAAATCACAGCAAGTCCAGAACAATGAAGAATTTTGTTCACAAGAAGAAAATTGATTTAACTTGTTCAATACCAAGTGCCATTTTTTCCATCACTCCTTGACGGAGTAATCCATTAAATTGCAGAAGAAACAGTTAAAGAAACCCTCACATGCACCTTCCTAAAACCTCTTAATTTCAGCCCCCAGTTCCTCTAACCTATGTAAAACTAACCCACAACACACTGCATCGTTATCTGTAACTTCTACACTTCTCACTCCCTCTGTAAAGTACTAAAAAAATTGCATCTACTATTTATATAATTTCCATCTTTTGCCTGACGGATCAATTGGCTAAACATCATTTTCTGCTGTCTTCAAGAAGATTAATACACACTTTCCCAGCTCTTACCACAAAAACTGCATGGAAAAAAAGTCACACATCAACTGCTTTCATGAAAAACTTTTTTTTTGTTGTTTATCTAGAACCTTTAAAACCAGCAGAACAAATCACTTTGTATTCTAGCTCAGTGTCTGGTGTCTTGATAAAATGCCCAATGTCCACATATGGCTTCACTGGCAGTTTAGCATATAAAAAGTGCACTTGCGTCATATGAGCATTAAAGTCCTACTCCAATCCTTACCTGAAGGAAAACCTACTGCATAACTTGAGTATTTAAAGATTATTAATAAGCAACACTGTGTATTGCCCATCTGAATGAGCCAAAATTTCAAAAGTAAACTGAAAAATCTATTCATGAAATTGTCAGTAGAAACAGCAGAAAGGAAGATATACTGGGCTTTATATTTCAGCTACATCCAAGTAAATTGCTCATGCTATCCCATAGTTTTAATCTGATCACATATGATCTGTGTTTTACTGGGTTC
Source organism: Netta rufina (assembly GCF_964035555.1). Classification (NCBI taxonomy): domain Eukaryota; kingdom Metazoa; phylum Chordata; class Aves; order Anseriformes; family Anatidae; genus Netta; species Netta rufina. The sequence continues at coordinate 53,145,891 of NC_140125.1, read as the reverse complement.
TAAAAGACAACTAATTGCTCTGAATCACGTTGTGTTACTCACACAGATAAAAATGCTGGAAAAATAATCAATTATATTGGGAACCTGGCTGTAAATATATATTAAGAGGGAGCTATGAATGCAAGAACAAGAGCACACTTCCTCGCATTAAGGATGCAGATTACAGATCCGCACATATGAGACTGCTCTAATGACAGCAAATTCAACGCACCAAGCTGCAATGTGAGGCCAGTAGAGGTTGCTAAAGTGCCTGTTGAGACAGCAGCCAAGGGACTTCGGGCATTTCTTTTCATGGGTCTAAGAGGTGCAGAAAGACAGCAGAAACAGATAAGCAATCGTAAAGACAACAAAGAATAAAAACAACCTTCTACCTCCTGTTCCTTCGGTAGAATCAGCAAGCCCCCCAACTCTCCTGAACTATTCACCTACCTAATGCCTACCTCAAAATAGAAAACAACCAGCTTCTTCCCTGTGCTCCACCTCCATGCCTTCTTGAGCAGTACCTTCCCCCACATACCGAATTACTTTTTTCCTGTTATTTCACCTGAACACCTATCCAAGCACCAGGTCAATAAAAGATATAAAAAACCTCTCTGTTAACCCTGCTTTCCCAATTCTGGTGCATCACTCCAAGTTGCTAGTTCAATTGCAGACCAACTGGAGTCCACTTTCCATCAAGGACTTCCTTACACCAAACTGCAGGAATCATAAAGTACAGCAGATATAGATATTGCTATAATTTCTTTCATGAAAACAGAGGTCTCTGGTCTACACTTAGAACTGGTAATCACATCATAAACTTATGAATCTCTACCCACAAAATACCCCTAAATGGGATCTCATTCCTCTGGCAGTAACAAGCAGCCTAAGTTAATCACCAGTATACAATTGTTATGCATCAGTACTTTCCCCATGAATTACATTTTTGTATCCTCATTGCCTGAAAAAAATTATCAGCTAAGTGCCAGAACTTAAGTGCTTGCAACTTGCCTCCCCAACCTCTTACATATCGACTTCCACACTTATTTTTCCTTTCTTTTCTTTCTAATCTCTATCTGCAAGCCCTTGCCAAATGGAAGACTAGAAACTCCTGCCACGTGCGCCAAGGAAATGGGAAAGGAGAAGAAGACTCCCATATTCTGTCTGCAAAAGGGATTATGAGGAACAACAGAATATAAGAGCTTACACTAATATCACTTTAAATACATATATTTAAATAGAGAGCCCTGTGGAAAAGGATCTGGGAGTTCGGATTGACAACATGTTGAACATGAGCCAGCAGTGGGCCCTGGCAGCCAGAAGGGTCAGCCCTGTCCCGGGGCACATCAGGCAGGGCACTGCTAGCTGGCTGAGGGAAGGAAGTACTGTGTGTGGTTTGGGGCACCACAATGTAAGATGGATATAAAGCTATTAGCGAGTGTCCAAAGGAGGGGTACAAAGATGGTGAAGGGCCTGGAGGGGAAGATGTATGAGGAGCAGCTGAGGTCCCCTGGTTTGTTCAGCCCTGAGCAGAGCAGGCTGAGGGGAGGCCTCATGGCGGCCTGCAGCTCCCTCACGAGGGGAGCGGAGGGGCAGGCGCTGAGCTCTGCTCTCTGGGGACAGCGACAGGACCCGAGGGGACGGCATGGAGCTGGGACAGGGGAGGGTCAGGCTGGGGGTTAGGGAAAGGCTCTGCACCCAGAGGGCGGTCGGGCACTGGGACAGGCTCCCCAGGGCAGTGGTCAGGGCACCGAGCCTGACAGAGTTCAAGAAGCGTTAGGACAATGCTCACAGACCCAGGGTCTGAATTTTGGGTGGTCTTGTGTGGGACCAAGAGTTGGACTCAATGATCCTGGTGAGTCCCTTCCAGCTCAGGATATCCTATGATTCTATGAATTTCATTTTTATAAACACACTATTCAGCTTTTCTGTGGTTATTTAAGTCATTTCAACAGTCTTTATAGTATCTCTACTTGAAATAGAATAATTCTCCTATCACAAATCCAAGCTACCTTCCACTCCTTACCATTCATCTCCTAAACAAAGACAAAAAAATCAGCTTATCACAATTACAGTTCCGAATCCCATCCCCAACGTACCAATCAGTGATACTTTTATTCAGTTATTCACTGAACGTCTGCTCTGCACTTTCTCAAGCCAAGCCAGAGTACAATACAGGATACAAAACCGATTCAGCCACATGGCCATAAAACAAATATCAGAATTGCAAACACAGCGTGGCTAACAGTTCACCTCCACATACTGGATTTAACAGTACAGCAGACATGTATCAAATAATGATGAGTACAATCAGAGGAAGGTGGAGAACTCTGCTATGGTTCAAAGAGACGATCTGTTCCTTTGGAGAAACTACTTTAAGTGACCAACTTGTGCTTCTCTTCCACCTGTATTTTCCCCCCAAAACTCATTATTAAATATTTATTTCTGTGAATGAATATTAACACATTTCATAATGTCTTTTTAACTCCTGTTCTAAACAATAATCTGCTATAATAAGTCCCACCACAAGATTTTATACATGCACATATACAATACTTAGAGCTTTAATCTGTCAGGTATTTCCTTGGAAACTATGAGCAGTTGATATAATTACCAATTATTTTTCAAGGAAAATTAGTTAGTGGGGGTTGTACTTATGTTAGTCAAATAAAAATTACTTTTTTTTTTTTAAAACTGAATTCTTTTAATTTTTGCCATGTTGGCCACATTAACATGCCCATTAAGGTTTCTATTAATGGATTTTACAGGAACTTTATAAACATACTTTTGAGGGTGGATGCCTACACAGCTAATTGAGAACAAGGGCACTTTACTGAGGGTCACTCTGTGGATTCTAACAAAGCACAGCTTTTGCCATAGCTCAGCAATATTAACGAACCTTACCCACAAGCACCTTAGAAATGAGGTTTCTCAGATAAATATAACTAATTCATCAGGAGTGTGGCTTCATTAAAGTAAAATCTTTCACAACAGTTATCACGCTTGCTTTAACCTATTGTTAGCAGGTATTGTAACAGGTTGAAAACTGATCTGTATTTTCCACACAGCATATTAAACAAAAATCTGGATCTGAGAGTTCTAAAATTTGTTTAAAAAAAAAAAAAGTTTCAATTTTTTACCGTAGACATAGATGTGAAGAAAGAAAAGTATCTCAAAGAGGGCTGAGAAGGTATTTTAAATTCTGCAATTACTCTCAAGGATATACCCATCGATTTAAGAGCAGCACTTTGCATTTGCTGTCTTGTCTGCTCTGTTCTTCCAAAACCATTACGAGCTTCGCACTGCAACAAATACTGAACACTATATGTATCTTAAATACAGTACTTAACATAGGATGCCATATGGAAGTGAAGTAGACAAGGTAAGAATTGCATTGCATAACCCAAGCAGTGGAGTTTTGTCAATTAAAACCTCTAAATGCTGCCTGCCTGCATTAAGATTTCAATCTTAACATCTTTCAGGTCAGTTCTACACAAATAATCAATTATCTTCACCTTTGATCAAATTTATTCCCCTTTTTATGCATCCATGTATTTGCTTCCATTCCTTAGCTTCCCTACGCACAAAAAAATCCCTCATTGATTCAGGAGAAGTTCAAGCAGCAAGTATTGACCTATCCTTAACTGTGGCTTTTATCAGGTTTCTTTTACAAATTAACAGTATCAGAAAGCTACAAAGTATATTCCACATTTTTTTCCTTCATAGAGTTTCCTCTATGACGAGAGCACAGCTTTCATAAAGAAAATCCTATACAAATCCACAGGATTCTACTGTCAAGTGCAGGTATTGATATTTTGAAGACTACCTATTATTTCTAGCACTGACATTAAAAGGAGAGAAGAAAAGATGAAAGAACACCACTGTGTGCAAAAATGAAGAATCAGAGAAAGAAGCAGGAAAATACACACTGACATGATTAACTTTTATTTAAGATAGTCTGAAAACAATGACAGCCTACACACAAGCAATATTTGGTTAATTAAGCTTGTTTTTCTCTCCAACTCACTTCACTAGATTTCCTTTAAATTTTTTTTTTTTTTTTTTAATAGATGCTTTGGAAATGGAAAATTCAAAAGCTTCCTAAAATGTGGTTTTTAGGCAACAAATTTAATATGGAACTAGATGCTACAGTCTCTTACAGATTCTCTGGTCCCAGTGCACACTAACGCAACAACATAAGAAATATTCCCATGAGTCAGACAGTCATTTTAGCCAAGTGCTGTCTCCCAACAGTGGCAACAAAAAGCAGGAAAAAGCCTGAGCCTTTTTGCTACAGTAATCTCACATTCAACAAGTCCATACAGCTGTTTGATTAAGGGAATTAGAGAGCAGAGCCCATCTATTCCCTTTACAGACCTGTTGACCAGTATACCCTCCCTCAGAGACACGGATCATAGCACCCAGTACTCAAGAGGTTCACCAGGGCTTTATGCAGGAGCAAGACAGACACTGCTCAAGTCCTTACTGACGATGCCCGACACCTCTGTAGGCTTTTCTGGCTGCTGCTGAACACTGAGTCGACCATAATTACAGGAGCTCTACCCCTAAATTGTAATGCCAGTTCTGAACACAGTGGCTGTAAGCATCACCAGACCTGCTGCACACCGCAGAACCACATGCTGCGACTTTAAGCCCCTATTGCCACCCCTCCTTCCCACCTATGCTTTTTTTTTTTTTTAACCTCAAAGTCAGAAAAAAAAAGTGTTAAGTTTGTGGTGCAAAGCCTGTTGTTCATGCTGCTTATGATCACAGTAACAAGTAGGGTAACAAGCATGGAAGTGTTGTTTGGTTTATTTTTATCCTCTCACTTTCATAAATTTTAAATCATTACACACAAAACACTTCTAAAAGGCGCTGGCTCCAGAGCAGTTTGTAAGATTTCTAGTTTTTATACCTGACCTCATTCCAAATCACATCAAAGTTTTCCTTGAACAAGTTGCCCCCTAAAATGATGTAGATATTTGGGGAAGTTGCCAGTAATCCACTGCCAACGGCAGCAATAAAGCGGAGGCAAGTGACAAGTTCATTCAATAGCTTCAGGAACCTCTACAATAGTTGACTGTGGGCCAAATGGGACTACCCTGCAGCCCAAGCGCACAGAAGTCCATCTCAAAACCTCTTGGCTCCAAGCACGCTCAGTATCATGAAACCACACTCCCATTACAACCAGAACTGCACAGCTTTCTGACTGCTGGCCCCACCACCACGAACTGCAGCCTGGCATGGCTGGCTGCTTCGGAGCTGTCAGCCCCAACCCTGGAGTCCCCAGTCCCACCATAGTTCCTTACCAGGTAAGATTCAGCTTACGCTTGCTAAGGCCATGCAATCTTTTCTTCAAAACTCTTTTGCTACAGGAGGCAGCCATCTGATCAAGCAAGAATTGTGATTTCTAGGTCACCATAACTCTAGACATTTCCCAATACTTTTTGATAGCATTTGTCCAGTTTAAAAACTAAACAAGACCAAACCCAAACTAGTTTTCAAACCTTTACCAAGGACAGAGGCACCTGCTTACCATCAGAGGAGCCACCAAGGGACATCACCATGTGGAAGCAAGCACATAGAACAAGCGTGATGCTTTTCGCTTTTAAAAGCTACCTGGAATATCTTAGGCTCTCTCAATGTAAAGAAAGCCCTCTTCAAAATTACACATAAACAGTTTATTTTTATAAGACAGATATATGATTTCTCAGAAATAAACTCAGATGCAAACAGTTTGTATTTATAAAAGCACAACTAAGAGAATCAAATCCATGCTGAAATACTCAACTGAAGAACAATTGCAGGGTTTCAGCTGATGAGCTGACAGGTTTTGTGAAACTATGTATTTATCCCTTACCACACAACCCTGGTAGAGATGACCCATTACTACAGCATTGCTGTAAAGTTTCTCACCGATCACTTAGGCGCAGTTAGCTCTAACTTAGCACACCCCAGCTCTCACTCTTGGAGCTATTCTCACTATATCTCACTATTTAGAGCAGCAGGACCTGTCATCGATTCAGCAGTAAATAAAAGCACTTACTTCAGCCTTCTAGTGGGAAGACTGTCAGAGAGGCACTTTACACCTAAGTGGTGTATTGCTGAAGTAACTGTCAGATTTATCCATGAAAAAGGCTTTGAAAAAAATCACTGAAAGTACATCACTGTTTTTCCTGTATCTCCAATTCGAAGATGAAAGTACACCAAAAACTGAAGTGCTAACGTACATGCACCACATACAATGATTTTGCTCTCCTTTATAGCGGCCTACAACTGTTGAATGTAAAATTATCCCACTGCCACGTTTCCAGAATTCAGAAAGTCTGAGAATGAACTTCGTGCCCTTTCCAGTTTGTTCCCATCTACAGTCGTCATCATATTTCTTCAAAATTAAGATGTGAACATGAACAAGAACAGTTGTACCATATTTTCACTGCTTGCCAGGTATTTCCATTTCTGATGTGCATTTTGAATTGTTCAGTTCACAGCAGGAAGCTCTGGAGTGTCTCAGTACCCAGGCAAATATTTAACTGAGCCGTTCAATACAGAAGCCAGTGACAGCACTGCACATCTCACAGCTTCCACTGTGAAACCCAGTATTACAGTGCTGACGACTAGGAGGGCATTTAACTCACAAACTAAAAGATAACCCCATTAAACAAGATGACTGACTCTAAATCCTACTAGGTGAAGTTGGTTCTCAGTGACAATTGTGACAATTAACACTTCAGCCCTTCTTCCAAGACTAATCTTAAACAAAGAGTCACTCCTAAAAACTACAGCAATATCACAGAACCTAAATATTCAGTGGGCAAAGCTACTTCTCAATTGCACGTCACTGACTTCCAAATCAAGTAACCATAAGCCTTTTAAGTACTAGGAAGTTAAGTAAAAAAACTAAATTTCAATGCAGCCACATGACTTGTGATTGCACATGCATCACTGAGCTCCTGTCCAACCTCATGCAGTAACTCCACAGAAACGCCAGGCACAGAACTGCACTCTCTGATTTTAACACAGTGGAACAAAACCACAGACAATTTCTCTCTTCATACCATACTCCAGCTCATTCATCAGCATTAATTGGTAACTCACTGGGCAAAACACTGTGCTTCAGAACGGTGACGTCTTGCAAACAGCCTTACCAACACAGACCCTTTGGTGATCTCATTTTACAGGATGGCAGCAGTTCCAACCCGTGAAACAACACCTTTCCCAAGTCACGGAGACAAAACCTCTGATACCCCACAACCTAAGCAAGCAGAGAAGAACACTAACACTCTGCAAAGTTTTCTAGCAAGGGCTCTCAAATCTGTTGTGGTCATACCAGTGCTAACAACTTCTGGTTGTATACAATGTACACAAAACCCTCCCACACAAATTGAATTTGCACAAGTTATGGTTATGTACCCTTCGCTGTGATTCACAGACCATGTTGAGAACGCCTGGTTTATAGAAAACACCACCCAAAAGGAGAGTGTTGGAAGTGAAAATGTCTGACTGGTATCACTGGCTTTAGAGCAGTTACCATCTGCTTGCAGCGAAGCCCAAAGCCACAAAGGATAGCTTAAGCAATACCGTTTTGAGCAGGTCTGCAAGCTGTTACAAGTGAAGAGCTGTATGATTTAGGAGCAAAATAAACTCCTCACATATCATCTTTCATGTTCTTTCCTATGCAGCATAAAAATTCAGTTACCTGAATGTAAAAACATACATTCAATGCCATGTACAAGTGTGCTTTGAAATTCCAGCAGTGGAACTTGCGATCCTGCTTACATGAAAGCCATTAATCAAGGCGTTAAAATGGATCATCAGCAACCCATACCTGTGTGTTGAACTGCCAGCATACTGCATCAGGAGAGTTAAAGGACAAGCTGCGTTACTTCCTCCTAGCTGTCACAGCCACACTCTTCCTCACTACACGTTCTGCTTTTTAAGACACTGGAGTCCCATCCAAAGCATACGCATTCAGTACCACAAGCCAAATCCTTCCACTCCCATCTCAGTGCAAATGTAAACAAAGTTTAAACTGCTTGGCTTTCATTTGTAGCTCAGTCCTGCTAATCAACCTGTCAATTCAGATAACCCTATAGAACTAGCACTCCCTGTATTTCAAAAGTTTCAGTACGAGACAGCAGTGACTGACATCAAAGTCACTCATGTGTGTATTAAGTGGATTTATACCAGACATGGTGTCAAGGTTCAGACGAGTGGTGTTTAGGACAGTCTAAGGTCCATTTTCTCTCGTGGGTAAGATCCCATTTTTCTCTCCTCGACCAGGCAATACCACTTCCTCCCTCGCACAAGCACACTTGTGTGAAGTATGAAGAAGTTAAATTACTTACAAAAAATAGATCTTAGTCTACTTAGTAACACCCTCCTTTTTTTTGGGGGGGCTATGTTAATTTTAACCTAGATCAGTTTCCCAGTCTTGTTCACCACTCTGCCAGTCAAATGCTTGTGCCAACAGGAGCAATCCGGGCTGGCAGAAGCAGTGTCAGCTAAAACCCTTCTCAGAACCACGATGTGAAGATGAAAAACTACTTCCCAGAATACTAATGCTTGCCCTGTTCCCTGATGTTCTTCCCTAAAGAAAAAATACATACGTTATTTGATGCCAAGGAAAAAAAGCTTGGGGAATGTTTTTTCAAAAGTACATCTAGCAAGACAGGTACTTTATTCTCACTTACAATCCAGATGGAAGGAACACAAAATTTAGCACTTCAAGAGCTTTCAGCTAGCGTTTTCAACCTTACCTGCGGCGTAAATTTTGTGCAGAAATCAGCCAATCATTTTTAGTGTGCCATTTACAGAGAAACTGGTGCCTTTCTTTAACTTTAAAGGTCTCAAACTACTTCCAACAACAGAAAACAAGCAGTTCTATTCTACTTCACAGATGCCAGACCAGAGAGTATTCAAAGAGTTGCTAAAAAGCATCAGGCTATGGGTATCGCTTCAGATTTTAATGTTTTACTGACCGTATGCTAGAGAGAACGTTGCAAAATTCATTTTTCCAAAGTAACTATTTAGCCAGATTTCAAGTATAGTTTGAAAACTTACTGAGCAGACACTACTGCAGTTAAAGCAAACACGAATGCTATTAGTGTCACTAGTAGCATGTATCTGTGTTTCAGCAGTCCAAAGCAAAAGAATATATAACCAAATAAAAGTGAAAGCTTTTAGATTTTGGCAGTGTGCTTTTCCCTTATGGACAGAACAAGCTGTCCCCACAAAACTAGTATTTACCAAACGTGGCTCGATGATCAAATTACACCTTCTCTGGCGTTCACCAAGTAGCGAATGCATATGTCACAAAAAGCCACAAAGAATCCAAAAAGTTTATAGGAACTCTAAAGTATTCCCTCTACTTTCCACACACTCCTTTCAGAAAGCACTCTCAATTCCCCACTCCACATGCAGAAAGCAAGTTACTTGTTTTATGCATTCATATTTCAAGAATGAATCTTTTCAGATTAATTAAAAAAAAAACAAACAAACAAAAACACTAATGCAAATCATCTGCCCAGTATGGTAGTGACACTGATTTTAATGTGTCAAGGAAGCAGGACTCCTCTTTCAATTCGGACTGCCAAACCAGGAGTGATTTATGTCAAAAATGTATGTGGAATGAGAAAAAAAATAGTTGCTAAAGTCAGAGTTGTGCTTACCCAGATTAAAGACTCCACAGGTAACGTTCATTCCTTAAGATTCATAGCTTTCTTGTTCTTCATTAACAAAATAATGACGTATTTCTAGGTATTAATCTCAAATTTTTACCAAAACAAATTATTTTTAAGATCTTTTATTAATTCCTCTCCCCCCTAAGGGACATACTGCTACAAAATGTTTTAGCTAAGATGTACTGGCTTTGACGCAAACGAAAGCTGACTAGTCAACCTCCTAACATTTTCTGATTTTCAACTCTTGAAAGTAATTCCAGAATTAACAATCTAGCTTACTTTGCTTCTGTGGAAGGAAACAGAGTAAATCCGCTGAATGATACAGGCCCAAAAGCTCCACAAACTGTTCAAAACAAGTCCAGAACGCCCTCATGGTTGGAGGTGCAAGCAATGAAGCTCCTGTGCCCACATTACTAGGTTTGCCAGCTGCCTCCTTTTGAGCCACGAGTCCAGAGTGCAAGGTACCTCAACCAGGAAAGGACAGAACCATCTTTAGGTGATTTTGCTCTTTCTAGCTTCAAGTTCCAGACAGCTTACGAGGAATCCTCAAGCCCACCATCGTAATGCACTGCAAAGATGAGCTGGACTTTCCTCTAAGAAAAGACTTCAGGTCTCTTAAGATGTATGGGATCTGCACTGTGAGTTAGTTGCCTGGCAGTAATAGCCAACTTTACACACCCCTTTACTAATGAATCGCTTAGAGACTTCCAATGAAACTACAGGAGAAGGTCAAGACAACTGAAAGCTTCAGCAAGAGAACATCACTTTCCTTCTTTCTCCATCCTGCTCCCAGACATTGCAATTCTCCTGTCTCTCTTGCTCTAGCCATGATACTTGCTGGCCTCTTCCATGTTGAGCTTATTCGAAGACAATACCCTTCTTTTGCTGGATTATTCTTTATGCTTCAGCAGCAGTGAGCTACGGAATAAGCTCAAAATGCCTTGGGTACATCTGCCTTTATCACATCCAGCACATACTAGGGCACACTGGAAGACCTGGCATGCAAAAAGCCTCTAAGCGTGTTATTCTGAAATGAAGGACGTGAATGGATGGATCCAAACTGATCCAAACATCCATTCCAAGCAAGGCTAACCTGAAGTTTAAATTAGGTGCACAGCACCTTGGTGAGCCCAGTTCTGGAAATCCCTAAGGATGGAAATTCTACTGGGTCTCTGGGAAACTTCCTCTAGTGTTCCTCCACTGACACAGAGTTTTTTTTCCTTACATGTAACTGGGATTTCTCTTGTTGCAATCTATGATGGCTCTTGTCCTTCTGCTCACCACCTCTGAGAGGGGTCTTTCTTTCCCATTCTTCCCTGTAAGTCCCATTACGTTATCCTAATGCTATACATAAACCTTTAGCCCTCACACTTAAGAGACTGAATCTTCAAACACTGGATAAAAGGAATAATCACATCTACAACCTGCCGGATGTGCTCTTGCATACATACAGTCTGCAAAGCCCTTTTTGCCTGTGCTTTGAGAAAACCAACACATGGGAGGTACTTAGAAGTCAATTTCGATCACAGCTACTGCTTGAAATGCGCCTATTTATAAGGTTAAGTAACTTGAGGCTTTTATAGTGCTCTTGCATCAGCAACTATATTCTAAACAAAGTAAAAACGGCCATCTAAAGAACTATAACAATTAGTATAGAACTACTTTTCTCTACTTTTATGTGTGCAATGCTTTCAACACGTGAATCCATTTCTGATTATTTTGGGAACACACGGCCAACCTGCAGAACCTAGAGAAAATCATTCAGTTTCACAGTTGCGTACTTAAGAACCTGAAATGGGAATAAACACACAGAAAAATGAAAGCTGTGGGACCGAGTATGCTATGGAGAAAAGCTATGGGCCTGCGTGTGTTTTGTGACACTGCAGCCAGATTCAATCCAAACCTCTGTGCCAACTATTTATCTGCTACTGTTGAGATATATGCAGATCCTTAATAAGTAACTTATGCGAACCCCAACTATTTTTTTCTCCCGAGACCTTTAGGTCCCTCTCCACTGGCATGGCACGTCTCAGTGGAATTTAGTTCCACTTGAATAAGACCAATTTCTTTCTAGCCCAGACAAATGTCCTCTGTAGGCACCACAGAGATCCCATTTAAATATTTGAAATTCAAATTTAAAAAATGCTCAACTTCTTAATGCCAAAAATCAAAGCCATGGCTAACAATGTTTTTCACAGTAGGAAAGTTTTAGATGCCAGTATAGACAGTGGAAAAAACTTTTCAATATCATATATTTAAGTTCAGAGAAACTATCAAGACCATCAGTGTGGGAGCCACAGCTCCCCAGGTCATAGCAGCCGGCTGGATCTTGCTCTGCCTTTGTGAATAGAGGCAGGATGGCCACCTGTTAGTTAAGAGAACAGTAAACCTCATCAGAGAAGGAACATTTAGGTATCAGAAGGGCTACTAGGAGTTGTTACTGGCACTGGCTGTTATGAAACTAAGAAAAGACAAAAACAGTTTCAGATGGGCTTTTTAACTTCACCCCCCAGCCCCTGACTGCCTTGAAAAGCAGCTTCTTTCCAATAAGGAATGGAAACTGCTATACTTTCCGTGAAATAAAAGTTACCACCATGTTGCAAATGAATAGTTGGTTATTTTAAATGAGGTGGTATAGTTAATTCCTTATGTGGAAAGAAACGATTAAAAACATTTTGAAATGCTGTGGCTTCCTCTTATCCTACAGACTCCAGCAAGCCTACTCATGAGTCTTGAAACAAATAGACACGCAATCACTTCTGGTCGTTACGTGAGAAATCCTCAGAGCAAAAGCCTATGAAACAAAGTTGGAAGAATCTATTTTCTTTGAGCTTTGATGGTTTTCTACCTTACCCTTACAGCTATGTTCGGCAGCAAAGAACAGCGCCCTGTCCACGTGTGCAATCAATGGAAATGCCACCTCCTCCTCATGCCGGTATCATCAGGGCACATTGCATGCTTTTAAAAGAAGTAACAGTCCTAATGATTAGGTCCTAGAGGGGAATCAAACAGCAGAAAATTCAAGGCACCTCTGAAATCTTGCCCAGTCTGCAGACGATCAGGGTTCTCACCCTCCCTTATGTAATAAGAGCATTAATGACACTGACCAAGACATCTTAACCGCTTTATTGGGAGCCACAGGGGACCAATACAGCTGCTTGATGTTTTCTCTCTCTTTTTTATTTATTTTTTAAATTAGCTTGAAATAAGACTCCATAAATAGCAGGAAGCAGCAGCTCCTGCACATTAGCTGAGTTAACAGTAAGGGAGAAAATCACATCTGGAGCAATTTTCAAGGCATTGCAGCATGAATTTTGACCACACTGCACCCGTTTGCGTCAATGAGAGCTAGAGCTATATAGGCTTAAAACACATGACTAATTTTATTCCCTAAAATAGAGGCTTAGTGACAGTGGCCACAGGCAGCATTCAAGGAAGCAAGTAAAATGCAAAGCAAGCCTTCCACTGAATCCACTGAATTCATCATAATGTAACACAGATTATCACAGATAATGAAATTAACAGACCTGAAGACATTCAATTCAACAATATTAAAACGTATTCTGAAATACTCACACTTGTTTCTCTGTTTCAGTTACAGTAAATTCAAGCCCTTTTACCATCAGTGAGTCACAACAGGATCGATTGCTCCAGCCAAATGAAAAATAAATGCCAGTAACACCACCAGCCTGAGAGGCAAGCTGCAGACCCACACCTTTCGGGAACAGAACAAAGCAACGTACTCAAGAACAACAAAAATCCATCATGATGGAAAGCCACTTCAGTTATATCAATTTAGAATGAAGAACTACGAAATGCTTCTAGGCCTGGATTAATACTGAAATTAATAAGCAGCACAGTCTATTAATTTATACCAGAAAAGAGACAAAAGCCAGTTCTTATTAACTGTTAAAACTCTATAAAGATGACTCTCTTCCAAACAACACTGGAATTTAGAAACGTTATTATAGATTCAAGATGCCTTTTTTTCCAACTTCAAAAGAAATTCTGCTTGAGTTTTCTTTATAGCTTCTGAACTATTGCATAACTTTCTCAAATATCAGTGATTTTAGCAATTTCACTCTTGTGCAGATCAGTAAGCTTACCCACATATTACAATTTTGCTTCAGTGCTTAGGAAAGCTACAAAGAATCAGCAAAAACACTGCCTACAAAGAACAGATTTGTATTTCCTCTCCAAGCCACAAAATGTAGAAGGTTAGAAGCTGCTTTTTCCCCCTCCATTTTAACGAAACCTTAAACTTTGCATAATTAGAAAAAGCTCTTTCCAGTTGCTGCCATAGGATAATAAACTCTTAAAGGAATATGCAAAGCACAGATTTCTGCTGTAATACTAATTTATATTTACCAATTGATTTGTCGTTGTTCAACATAACACGATTATAATTAACATTTTATAGAAGTTTGTTTCAAAATCTAAGATTTCTCACTGTCATATAAGTATTAGAGCCTATTCCAGGCCAATAATTGGAAGCAAATTTGGGCAGAAGGCATTCCAAAAACTAATTACCAAATAAGAACAATAAAACCGTGTTACAGCCACATGTGAGCTTAAATATTTATCAACTTAAGAGAATAAAACAGATGAAATACTGTATTTACAGGGCAACAAGCTAATTAATTACATAATTAGTCAAATATGGTTGAAAGAAGCCCGCAACTACATAGCCACCTTTGTAAATGCTTAGTGACAACAACTCCATTCTTTATCTCCAGAAATCTTGAACTTCTTCAGGTTTTAGCTTCTCATTGTATCTACTCAAGAACTGTGATAATCATTTCTTCTAAGATTTTCTGTTCCCCTCACCTCCAAAAATAAGGCTTGTTGCTAATCTGTCATCATCTGGAAGAGTAACAGTGCAGTTAAAGATGGAAGCAACTACTTCTATGGTAGATGTATTCCAAGTAGGCAACACAAAGAAGAAAATAAAAAAACTAAGCCTTGACTTAGTTCTGTCATCTTCTAGATGTCCATAGTAGCTCAAATCAGTTTACATGAGGCACATTCAACAGAACTGACATGTTCTGAAGTGGTGTGTACATAATTTGACAACATAGAAAAATCAGAGAAAAAAGCAAGAAAGCACAATTATCTTTTTCTCCATGCCACAATCAAAATAAACTGCACTGATGAAAGCTGCATCTGTATGAGGAGTATTTTGCCAATGTAGTCTAACTGTACTTGACGAACACCTACAAACACAGATTAAGCCATGGGCTGCAGTTTCACAAGCACTTTTTTTCCCCCCTGCAGTACCAGCTTAAGCAGTCCTCATCCCTCAGCTGTGCTGGCACAACTGTTTGTGCAGCTGAGCAGCGAGACCGGTCAGGGAATCGATCCAGGTTAAAAATAATATTTTTCTGATGGTAAATTCCACAACCTGCTTTGCTGCACAGCCACCTGGAACAGTTACCCCAGAGCAACGCAGGGGCAAGGCAGGAATAAGCAGTAAGGTCAGGGCGGCTCATGCCAGCGTTGACATGGAAAGAAATGCTCATGAAACTACATTCTTGGTCTTCAAACGTTTTGGCGATCCCCGAGTATGTGCATTACCCAAACATTATCCAAAGGAGAAGAATACCACCTCACAAACAGATAAAGAAATAGCAGGAGGCTCCCACCTACTTTTCAGGAAACACTGTTTAGGGGGTTGGGAATTCTCATAGAAGCTACAAATTTTCAAATATAGAAGTTAAAACAACAAAATCACAACAGAAGAGGAAAATCAGCTGTAAGCTAAGACAATAACATCAATTTGCAGAACCTTTATATGCAAGCACATTTTTGTGCTATAAATAAAGTAACAGGAAGACTAAAAATAATCTGACTATTCTCTCAATATTAGGTACACTGTTTACAATAAGGGCTACACCACATCCCCTCAGTAAGGCTTTCTTTTAGTGACCTGCATCATTTCTCAAGTTTTTCAGTCCAAAGGAAGTATTGGACAAACTCAAGGCCACAATGAGGTACAAATCCCTGCTGGTTGTGCACCACTGACATGATTTCAGCTCCGGGGGACAGCATGGAAGACAAACTGCTCGAGTTTATCATTGTATGAAGAGGTCTTTCAGACAGAAGTAGCTTTATATCATGTTGAGGTGCGTGCAAGGTGTCTCAACCATGTTCAAAAGGAGCATCCCTGGCATGTGATCTTTTTCCTCCTCCTGCCTGTAAACACAGCACGCAGATTTTTGAAAGGATTGCTGTTAATGCCTGAAAGCGAATGCTTACTTTTATTAAAAAAATAAAAATTTTGGGAACAGTCAATTATGCAAGTTCGTACCTTATTCACACACATGCTTCACGCTCAGGCAAGTTTCCCAACACCTCTCACAAAAATCGATCACTCCAATTAAAGAAAGCTCAGTGACATGGTTTACCGGTAGACTAGGCAGCGCTAGGCTAAAGGTTGGACTAGATCTTAGAGGTCTTCTCCAACCTAAATGCTTCTATGATCCTAGAAACGTGCCTTTTCAAACAACACTGATGCACTTTCAATTTGAGATTTCAAACAGCCAAGTCAGGGCTTTTATGACTTCTCTCACTGAATTTGTGCCACAGCCGTCATGGGATACTTGAATGCTATCTACTCAGAGAATCAGGGAGTCAATGCATTTTTTTCACCTGTTACGTTTAGATGTTTGTAATCAAATTTAATTCAAACTGCAATGTAGAATTTCAAGACGAGTATACCAAAATTAGTGTTATAAAAATTATTTGAAATCAGTAATTGCCAGAAAAAGATTGCACTCTCTCTTCATCATTGGGCAGTAGCAATTCCTCAAGATGGCTCACGAGCAACCGATCTTGTTCGGCAGCAGACCAGGTAATAATCATGAATTTTGATGTGGCCAAATACTCAACACAAGTATTACCTGTTTATGCACACACACATCATCAAAAAATATGCATTTCCTTTTACGTAAGTCCTACCATCTTATTATGGTAATCTAGATGCACCTAAATTTATATGCCTTCTCAGAAGATCCTACAGCAGGGAGCTGAGCAAACAGCTCACTGTCACTTGCAGAAATTCCTTTCTAAATACCTTTACCGAGCTCTTTTGCTAAATGTCATCAGGGTCAGCATCCTGCATCACAACAGGTTTGCAGGCAGAGTTTTATTGTACATTGTTTAACAGTACATCAATCATTAAAAGCCAACGAATTACTCTAAGTGAAATTTCTTCACCTGTTTATCACCTACCTGTCCCCATGTTTCTGTCCCAGCCAACTCAACCCAGTTGCACAGGTTGCTGCTGCCACCTATCGGAAGAGGCCTGACTCTTCTTTCTCTTCTATGCTACCTTTTCTCTGGTTCACTGCTCACAGGATGCTTCAGAGAGGCAATTGCATTTGCTAGTAGAGCAGAAAGCTATTCTTTGGGGTGGGCTGTATCAGTGTCTAAGAAATTTAGCTGTCTAGAAATGGGACCAGGAAATGTCAATACGAGCACACATGCAGAGGAAGAGTACAGGCTGGGAATGCATTTCCCTTGTTAAAAGGAGGGAACTCTTACTTTCAGTTATACGAACAACAACAATCACAGACCACTAGAGTTAACAGCCAAATAACACGTTGCCAGTTATAAATGAAGTGACCACTTCTACTGCTATCTTCAACAAATATCTTACCATACCATTTCTGCTTAAATAAACTGTGAACAAAGTTGGTTTCACAAGCCTACTGCTTTTATATATACACACTTAAAGACACTTAAGCCTCTAAAAACAAACATTTAACTGACTTTTGGCACCTTTTGTAATTCTTGGTTTTGCATCATTTTTGACTAAAATGTCCTGTTCTACATCCTCATAAGCTGGCAAATGACAGAAATCTGGGGACAGTGGCAGATTCACCTGAGGCTCATGCTGCCATCCACAGGGACAGCAGGTTGGAGAAATGGGCTGACAACAACCCCATAAATTTCAATGAGGAAAAGTCCAGCATATGGGGAGGAACAACCTCAGGGACTTGTACGTGCTGGAGGCCACCCAGATGGAAAACAGCTTTGCAGAAAAGTACCCAGGAGTCCTGGTGGACACCAGGTTGAACACACATCATCAGCAGGGTGCCCCTGCACAGAGGCAGCTGATGGCTAACAGCATTCCCAACTGCATTAGGCAAAGCGTGGCCAGCAGATGGAGAGGTGATCCTTCCCCTCCACACAGCGCTGGGGAGGCCACACCTGGAGTTCTGCGCCCAGTTCTGGGCCCCCAGCTCAACGGGAGCATGGACATACTGGGGAGACTCCACAGGGTTAATGGAGGGACTGGGGCACCACTCCTATGAGGAAGGCTGAGAGAGCTGGGACTGCTCAGCCTGGAGAAGAGGGGACTCGGGGGCATCTCATCAGTGTACATGAATACCTGAAGGAAGAGTGCAAGGAGGATGGAGCCAGGGTCTTTTCTGTGGTGCTCTGGACAGAAGAGGCAAGGGGCACAAACTGGAACACAGGAGGTTCCCTCTGAGCATCAGGAAGCACTTCTGCGCTTCCACATCATAAATATCCACATCAAGAAGCAAGTACAAAGCATACAGTATAACTCAAGTTGTATGGTTAGATGGTAATTTACAAATAAGTCTCTAGCACCAGAAACACAACCATGACACTTCTGCTTAGATCAGTATTTTACCACTCAGTTATGAAAACCCTTCGGAATAATACTTTTTCACCTAGATGGTTGCACAATTGCAATTTTACAACTAAATCTTTACAAATTACAGTTAATCCAAAGTCATCACCAGAATGAAGCTGACCAGAAGCGTTCGCAATTTCAGATTTAAAAGCATGAAACTGTAGCCAAAAAAACCCGATTGCTGTGGAAACAGAAATGAGCCTTCTTTTTCTGAAAGGCTTCAGACAAGAAAGAAAGAGTGAAGAAATTCTCACCAGTATAATTCCTGTCTCTCTCTCATTCAAAACAAGCAGCAGTTATGCTCTTTAATGGAGCAGATAAAGCATGAGTCAAAGTTTTGAGAAATTCTGTGGTATACAGCAAGAGCCTAGGCTCCACGCAGCCTCTGCCTGACAGTGTGAAAGGAAGAGAGTAAAAATCACCCTAGAAGCAGTTGAAAACTCAGCACAGACTTTCAGTTTTACGTCCAGCTGTAACATTAGTCTACCTATTCCAACAATTTTGTCAGACAAAAGCTTAGAAGGGAAGGAACCTCGCTCTAGGGTCTTACTCCAGCTGCCCTATCCTAATTTCTTTTGCTTTTCCCTTTCGTTTCTGTCACCCAGACTGCATCCATTCCAAAGATTAAAAAAAGACAGACCAACCTTCAACATCTTTTGGTTCTTATAACAAAGAAAAAAGACATCTCAACCCAAATTTATAACCTTGAATTATATGAGCAAGCTTTGCTCTTTAGCCTGGAAGGACAGAATTTTGTGTTTTAAGAACAATCAAGTTCCGAGATGGTGATCTGACTTCAGAAGCCAGAGCTCCATGAACACCAAACATTATGAGCAAATTGTTGAGAAACGACTCGGCTTGGCTCTATGTTTCCTTTGCTACTTGTTCCTCTCATCTCTTCACACATACCCTACTAGTGAGCAAGAATACGCCGAGAATAATCACAGAATAAACATATGCAGAAACCAACGCTTCAATTACCCTACATCCCCTTTTCTCCACTCACTCATCTCCTGAACAGTAACCACAAGTAGAAATTTCACTTTCAGATCTTCACAGATTTCAACAAGCTCCACTCGCTGCAATCAGCAAAACAAAACCAGCTACAGATGTAGTCTGAAATAGAGCTGTCCCTATAGGCTGGAGGAACAGGTTAAAAAATGTGTTTGGAAAGATTAAAGTACATAACCCCTTGTAGGATACCCAGGAAAATGAACAGAGGAGAAAGGCCGTCAGAAATAGCCACTAGCAAGAGCGACAAAATCTGTATAGTGCCTAAAAATTCCTGTTGTCAGCCGGGAGCAGCACTACTCACAAACACAAGGTCCTCCATACAGACAGCTCTGTGTGCCTACATGACTTGTTGATCCCGTTCTCCTTGGAAACGGCATCTGCTCTCGAAAGATAATTTTACTGGCTTCTCTGATAAAACTCTTATCTACATCAAAACATAAGACATCAGCGTGACTTTAAGACCCAAAACCTAGTCTCTCATACTTGAACTCCAGCAGCCTACGAAGTATTACGTTTCATTCTCTCAGCTCAGGAAAGAGGTGACTGAGATACAAAAGGAAAACTAAAAAGAAAAGCGTACACGATCATAACTGAGAGAAGAGGTGGCCAGAGCTCAAAACAGATCAGAGAAGACCTTCCCAGCACCCCCGGTCACAAAGCTTGATGTCCCTACTTGCCATTTCCTCAAATACCAACAAAAGGAGATCTGTTCGACATGCATGGCATTAAAGGTAAAAACTAACATGTATGGAACAACCAAATAATTTGTTACCAACATATTTATCTAGTTATACAGGAAATATCTGAAAGCTATCATCATGATCCCTTAACAGACCACAGATACTTAGAGCATCACTGCCCCTAACTGCTGAAGATAAAGGCAAGAAATTTAAGAAGTACTCTTACTAACATCTGTAATCCTAGGCTTCTTTTTTAAAAAAAGATATTGATGATAAAAAAACACAAACAACAGAAAAACCAGTTCCTTTCCCTCAGTTAAAAAAGTGAAGGAAGAACCTGGATTCTGAACTGTCACGAGATCCAAATCTAATTTCTTAAAGAAGAAATTAAACGAGCAGTTCAAACCTAACCAAGACTCATTTGCTCTGAGCTCGAAATTAGGATCTCCAGCTTTTCAAGGAAAGCACTCTCCTTCCTTCACACCTTTCACAAGCAGAGTATTTCTTACTACTTGAAAAGAGCTTCACCATTTCTTCAAAACAGAAAATAAACATTGTCAGTATAAAGTGTTTCACATATCTATTAACATATACTGTGCAAAATAATTACATTACAGACTAAAGCCCTATCAAACAGAAGAGCAGAAATCAGAGAAAAATATTTCTTTTCAAAATGTAAAGTGCTTTTCTTCTTAAGATAGGAAGTGTTTTTTCAAGTTTAAGGATGACTATAGCAAAAGCAATCAGTTCTAAGTTTCTCTTATTACAGCTAAGTGAAAGCAGAATTGCTCTAACGAGAGCAAACATTCTTGGTTATTTTAAGCATTTGGAGAAAATTTTCATGCATTTACTCAAAGACATCACATTTTCAGAACAGCAGACTTAGATATAATGGAATAATGAAACACAAGATTAAGAGTTATTAAGAGTTAAGTCCAAAGATCTAATAATAAAACACGTCTTATGTTTTGTGCTTTGCTGTCCTTTGTTTTACCCATACTTTCCTGAGAAAGAGACTGCCATTACTAAAGAAAAATGCTTGACATTACCTTGCTAAGCTTATAGGCTTCCCGGCAGTATCTAAACAATTCTCTCACTCTCTTCAGGCACGACCAGCGATACCTTGTCCTGCAGCCTCCACAGCAGTGAAGTCTCCCACGGTTAACTCCCTTTCCACAGTGATTTGATCAGCTGAGAGGTGGGTAGGCAGAAGGAGGCTAATGAGCAAGGGAGAAAAATCCACCCACTGCTTGTAAGTACATTTTCAAAACACTTCCACCTTTCGTAATAAATGACAGTATCATTTATCACTACTGAATAGTAAGAAGGGTAAAACATATGATCATTGTAGGACACTGGTATCAACGAGGCCTTCCCATGCCCTGTTTCCCACAGAAATAGATGCACACAGAAGGAAAGGTCTGAAGCAACTGCAGCAGTGGGCATGGAGTCCGCTAACTAAGCAACTTCTGCTCCCTTCTCATTGACCCTGGAGACCCACCTTGAGCATCATCTTGGTTTCTTCCACGAACTTTGAGTTTTCTTTTCCCAACAACCTCTTACACCACTCTCTCCTGGTCAAGGAGTACAGAGGATAACCTCACAAACACACTTTGACTTCTGGGCTGGTCGAGTATTTTCTTTTTCCCTCTTTACAAAACAAAATCATTTCCTTAGTCGATGGGAGAAGTGCAAGGTGGAAATCCAGCATTTGGGTAGAAACTTATTGAAAGCCAGACTTCACCAAATTGCTTTTTGCATCTTAGTAAGCAAGCCAAGTCCCTGGCTAATCCACCGTTTTCTCGTGATGTTTCAGTGTCAGGAAGGCTAGATACTCCAGCCACTCCTGGGAACACATCTCCAACACAACTCAGTATTGCCACTGCCATCCCCCCTGCTCCCAAGCAAGCATGTCGCCTCTCCCTCCTGCGATCTGAGCCAGTGCTGGCACACATCTGATCCTACAGCAAGCCAGTTTAGGGAGCAAAAACAGAGGGGAAAAAAGTAGGGTTAATTTTCTGCTAGATTAGCTTTGACTCAGACAAATGCCAGTGCCAACACAGGGAAAGGGGCTGAGCCAACTTGGATTTATAAATCACACCCTTTGGTTTTCCTGAGGGTAATTTTAGAGGAGGGAGAAAAAGCCCTGTGTTAGCATTGTAGTGTTGTGTTCAACACTAGAAGAGACTTCTCTGATTTTACATTGCCTTACCACTAGAACAAGCATTTAGGAAGTAAAACATCTAGTACAGCTACACAAGACTGTGCTGTCTTTTAACACAGTTGTTGAGACACAGCCAGAAAGCAGGAGCAGGTGGAGAAGCCTCACAAAGACTGGCATGACACCCTCAAGAGCGAAGCTCCAAGTGGCAGGTAGGGAAGAAAGCTCTTCAGCTACTAAAGACAGTACCACAAAGAAAAGTACGGACACGAGTCTGCTTTTCTGTCTCTCCTGTTATCTAGGAGAGGAATTAAAGCCCTTGGGTAGGAAGGAAGCTTATACCAGGAAAAGGCCTACAGCCAGGCTGCTGCAGTTCTGGGCTACCAGAGCTCAAGCTTGTTACACGTGGCCACCTTCACCTGCACAGCCACATGGGCAGCAGGTCCTCGGGTAGCCTTCCTTCACAGAACGGCTGCCAGGGACCAGGGGAGAGAAAGGAAGAAAGGTGGTCATCAAAACTGTGAATTGTTTGCACTTTCTCCTCTGTCAGTTCCCAAACTAACACACAAAAGGACAAAACCAAGGCCCCCACTGCAAAACCCAACCTTATACAAAATGAGGTAACAGCCACTAGCAAGGAAACGTCAAAAAGAAATATTCACGTCTGTGCCAACAACTAATTGTTCCTGTGGCATTTCTTCAGGGAGCATATTTTACACACAAAGAGGCAAAAGCAACAGACATCTCTAAACAGTCGTACCTCTAGCTCCCACTTTCCCATATTTACCTCCTTTAGAGAATAAGATACAGATCTCCTGCCCAGGAACTGGTAATACATCACTTTAAAACCAGCCCCTCTGCCCCAAGCATTTCCCATGCTTCACTATGAACCTTCTTCAAAGAAGAGAAAGATGACACTTTTTCTCCAAGCATCTCTAAAAGCAAGATGTGATCATCACTGTGCTTCCTGCTATGTAAGGGACTAACAACAATGACTTTTTTTCTGTACCTCATTGCAAACAGGATTTGGG
This sequence comes from Netta rufina, assembly GCF_964035555.1. Taxonomy (NCBI): domain Eukaryota; kingdom Metazoa; phylum Chordata; class Aves; order Anseriformes; family Anatidae; genus Netta; species Netta rufina. Next base: position 53,122,681 of record NC_140125.1, on the reverse strand, counting down.
AAGGGGAGATTAACAAGGGATGAGGAAATGTATGTTGGGAAGGGCAGAAATGCCTCCAGTATTCGAGGTCTCCCAATAGGTATTGCCATGCCATACATGAAGACTGCAAAAAGTCTTCTGCAAAAGAGGCAAAATTTAAAGATCACCCCCTCAAAAATAAGGTAGAACACCAAACAACTGAAAAAACCCACAGACCAAAACAGGGGACGAGGGGCTGAGGGAAAGCATAGAGATGAGCCATTATTTAAGCAGCTAGATATCAAGATTACACTATCATCTAGCAGCACAAAAAGAAGAGCTGCTTCCTGAAACTGACAAACCTACTATTAAACTATGAAACCTAACCAACTTTTTTAATTGTAGAAACAACAATTTTTATACATATTAACACGTGCCAAAAGTGGACAAAAGCTAGTATGTTTCACAGATTAAAGTAGCATGTTATCAACTTGTCAGTAATTCTGAATGAATTTCCCACTCCCTTTATTAATCTCTTATTCTCCCTCTCATATTTAATGTTTTTGTGCTTTCTAGATATACCACCACATAGCCCTTAACTAAGAAATTAGCTGCATCTCTTCACAACCGAGTTAAACACTGAAAATATGAAAGCGCATGCAAGTCGGAGCTTCCAAGCTATTGAGCTTCGGTGCCTACGTGTATCCTTCTGACCACAGGCATAACCAGATACCAGGTGTTTCCAGGAAACTACAGAGTGCCGGGATCCCATTTTATAAAAATATATTAAACAACTGCATGGGGGGAAAGAAGTGAGGCTGTATGGATAGCTATTCACAACACCGAAGTAACAATCCATTTATTTCATTTGCATCAAAGATAAGAGGCTTGCTAATAGAGGTAGACCAACTACTGAAAGATGAGATTAACAAATGCAGACTAAGTGGTAAAGGATTTGTTACTCTTGTGCTTAGCTTTGTATTTGAGAAGAATTCAATTTTTCACCCATTCCAGTTTTCTGATGTTTGTCCTGCAAAAACACTAAGCTGTGGGCTACAGGCAGGGATAATTGAAAAACACAGATGTGGACTTTTCACAAGAGCTGGCAAGAAGAAAGGTATGAAGAAAACCTCTGTGCTTTAGTTTTGTGATAAAAGTGCATTTTTTCCTCCATCCATGAATAGCAAAGTAAGTATTGTTCCTTCTAGTTACATGTAGCTATAGATTCAGAAGTGAGGCAGCGACAATAAATTCTTGAATTCCGAAGGTGCACAAAGCCATGCTGCCAGGCTCCTCCTAAATCGATTTCCAACCTTAGCTGGTCGATGCATTCACATCAGAAAACACAACTAAAAGTTGGGAGCTCTAGGTGCGATGATAAAATGTGAAATAAGAAAGTGCTTCTGAAACCAGCGAATTTTGACAGCCCAAGAAGCCACCGCACACATTCTGCCACATTCACTGACGCGACAGTGCGAGGTGATGACTTGCCCTTATCACACACCGGCAACAGCCTGAAGTCGCACATCCAGAGCTGAAACACTATTTTCCTGTAATACTCCTAAAAAAAAAAAATAAATAAATCTGGTTTGGAGTTTAATTAACAAGATCTCATGCTAGTGTAACACTGACTCTTTTTTTTCAGCTGAAGCATTCTTTTTCAGCACGAGCTATATTATGTTGAGTCAAGCTGCAGGTCTCAAGATCTCATTTGCGTTGGCAAGAAGCTCCCTGCTCATTGATGGGGAGTGGAAAAAACATTCGGCAGGGCTGCCACTGGCTCCGCAGCGCAGAAACACAAGCTACAGTTTGGCCTGGTCTTTTGGCCAGTTTCGACAGGAAGGAAGCCTGTAGCTCCATCAACTCTGCTAACACCATTAGGTGGTACTTGGACTTTCAGATACTCTCCGTCGCTGGGAATTTACTCGAAACTGAAGCCCGCAACAAAAATTTAATCAAAAGCAAAAGAATAAAAAATCAAACAACAAAGAGGTGATGGCAAACTTCAGCACCTAAATAAGGCTCAAATGCTTGTGGTTCGGACAGCATTTTGTATGCAGGTGGACATTTACATTAAGCTTCAGTTTCAGAAAGTTGTTCAGTATCTGCCAGCCTGAAATCTGCACACACAGGTCATATTGGTAACTATCCTATGATGTTCCAAAGTCCACCCCAAACCTGCAACTTGAAGAAAGAACAGCTACACACTGATTTTAATGCACTGATCTTCAGCTGAGGTTTCACATTCACTAGTGCAGCTGAATAGCAGACTGTAATTTAATAGGTTCACCAGTTTCCTCTCATAACCATTAGAGATTACAGAAGGCTCTAACTCAAACCCAGCTCAAGTAAGACTCCTCTGTAGTGTGCTGGTGAAACAGGACTGTATTTACAAAACATCTGTTTTGCTATCCCATCTTAACCACCTCCTTCCTCAAGCATCAACAACATTGCATCCCTTTTCTAAGTGACTCTCCATCTCTCTCTCCCTCCATACTTCGCATACCTCACTGCGGTTAGGCTTAGCCATTTGCCACGCTTTCACCAGCTTCAGTGGGACCTGCATATCCTTCTATATTGCAACACCAGGCTACAGCATTTCCAGACTAAACGCTTTAGAAAAACCCAGCCGTTCTTACTGAGACTGAGGAGACTGCTAGGATTCTTACAGGCACCATCACTTACAGCCCTGTAATTAAAACATGCCTGTTTAAAGCACTTGAGATTCTTTGCCTACCTCCAGATAACTCGAAAAGAAATTACTGCATCCATCTTTCGCCCACACAGGCCACTGGTGAAGATTTCCCTGTCAGAACCCACTCGCCTGTTCTGTCGGTGAAGTCGGTTCAAGCAGTTCCTGTCCCGCTTTTTCCAGTGGCTAGCTTTTAACCTGTGTTATTTCTGTGATTCTGTTGGGGAGCATGCAAACAGCAGCACAGCCACAGGCTGGCAGAGATGACTTCTTGAACTGCCCTTGCTGCTTGGCTATCACCGCTCTCAGGACTGCATTTTCATGAGAGGCTTTCTTCATCAGCAACACAAGCTTAAAGAACTCTTTATCCCTTCCTCCTTGTCTCAGCTGTGCAGAAAAAGTTATTTGTGGGATCAAACTACAAACCACATCAGTGAACTAAAGGGAAAGGACAGCAAATCCATATGCTAGAACTGCTGACGCGAGAAACATCACCCCCAGCATGAAGTTGCAGGACACTGCTGAACTGATCTAGCGGCTTGCCAGCACCAAGGAGGGACTCTCCTTCCACAAGATCACCTAAGAAATGTGAACAGCAATCCACTTTTTCTGGTTCGTTTTCTATCTCCCCGTTCATAGACTGACCTGGCTCATGGACAGCTGAAACCAAAGACCAGCCACTTGTGGCAGCAAAAGAAGCTTTCAGCCCTCAGTCACAGCAAGCTCTCAGACCGGCCCAGATGCTCACAGCCATTTGCGTTCTTCCATTTATTTCTGTGAAGGTGCAGCCTCAGGGGCACTTCTACCTACACTCCAAGCGTACTCATTTACATAGAAATACCAACAAGAGTCAGAGCACCCGGTGTATTTCACATCCATAAAACGCCTCACCCCAGTGAAGGAAGTTCTACCACCATTTTACCTGTATAACTGCACCGTATCTCTGCAGACATACAACTGCATTACAGAAGGATCTCACGCTTGCATGCATCCAAAATAATGCAAGTATGTTGGTAGTGTTCACAGCCTCGACGAGACCTGTTTTCACCAAAAGCGTGAAGATAACAGATTAGCATATTGATATTTTCCCCCTTTGCAGTTATGTGTATGAAAGCACTACTGGGAGAAGTGATATTTTCCCTTCAGCCTGGAAACCACAGGGGTTTTCAACCCTTTGTAGAGGAAAAAGAAACAAATAATGGGTATTTTCTCTGAACCATGCTGCTCAACACATTACCTGCTTGAAACAAGAGGCTGGAGAAAACAGAAAATTCCCCAATCCAAAGGACAGTTGCTCTCGGGCTGCTTACAGTTTATTTTTTAATCTCTTTTACCAGATACTGTGGAAGAGGAACCCCAAAAGTGGTGTACTTCTTTAGGGCTGGGAAAGGAAGATTGAAATGTGCTTCTTGGGGAAGAGCTGCAACTAATTCTTTATCAACCCCTTTCATTCATACTTTCACGTTAAGTCCTAACTCAAACACAACTTAAGTTACATTGCTTAAAAAATGCTTAGTTGTCAAATTTCTACTTGCATTCAACCCATTTAAGACAAAAGCTCTCTCATTCTGACTGGCCTCGAGTGCCGTACCACAAACGCACGCCACCGTCACAACTGGAGCAGCCTTCCCAGCTCTGATGCACCTACCTCTGCCCTCAGTAGCCACCACCAAACCCAGGCTGGTGAAGTTCCCACTTAAGTAATTTCATAGCTTTTGCATGAATCATTCAGACAAATCTTAAAAGTCTTGTGTCAAAACAGCTACATGAATTACTGCCGTTCAAGACAATGCTGCAGCAGGCAGGCAATTTTAACTTTTTTTTTTTTTCCTTTAAGATAGGCACTGCTTAAAATCACTGAAAAACTAACAATAGGCATATAAGAAATGAAAGCTAACATGAACACTTTGCTAAACGTCTCTGTCTAATCCAATATATGTATCTTAGTAAACTTTTTATTATTCATGGGACTGCAAACTCTTCTGGGACTGCCTTAATAAATATTTATATAGTGCTCTGCACAATAGAGCCTAATCCAAGTCAAGTTCTCCAGCCAATACCAAAGCATAAATAAAATACAATAATCTAGTATTGGCAATTATTCCAGCAACACAGTTTAAACTACAGTCTCAGACCAAAAAAATAAAAGTAAAAAACCACTCATTTACCACAGACCTGACAAATACACTTTTTTTTTTTTTTTTAAAGGGAGTACGAGGCACCATTTATTTAAAAAAAACTGAAGCAGCTTTTTCATAAGCAAACGTGAAACTTACTGCTTCCAGAACGAGCACCTTTCACTAAATCCATTTAACTAGTACGTATCAACCTAAAATGCCTTTTAAGCTCACTTTTGCTGAGCCCAAGGAGATTCCCACTGCTGTTCACAACCGGCTTAAACCTGTTAGATTAAAGAAGGCTCTAACAAAAATAACCTACCATTCTCTTTCAAAAAAAATGCTTTGTCCAACAAAGGGAAAGTAGCAATTTGAAGCAGATGAATGAATTGAAAGAAATCCAAGCACAGAGCTCATGACACTTTCTTTGTCTCCCAGGAAAGCCTGACCAGAGCAGGGGCAAACTTAGCAACAGATACTCTGAAGAGGAAACAGAATTGAAAAGGGAATGACAAGTGCTGAACTGTTTTCTGAAGAAGGAAGAGGAGTTTCCGAGAAGAACGGTTGGAACAGGTGAGGAAAAAATGCCAACGAAGTAAAAACAAACACAAACAAGAGGGCAACAGCATCTGAATTGTGAAGTATATACCACAGATTTGCAAAGGGAAAGGGAGAGTGAAGAACGATACAAACAAACAGATCTACTCTTTTCTAGGTCACCTACAATTATGAAAGGATGGCAATAAAGAGGTGGCTAGAGGAGACTAATTCTGTGTTCTGCAAAATCTACGTCTGCAGAGACAGATTCTTAAAAAGTCAGGAAGAAAATTATCAACATTGCAAAAAGACAGCACAGTACTGCAAAAATAGATACCTAGCACAGCAAGGGCATGGACCTTGTGAAGGATTTGAAGACAACCTGAATTGACAAAGGATGCAATTCCATGCCACACTATACAACTTCATTTCTTTGAAGTGTGAGTTTTTTCCTACAGAGGTGAAACCGTTCATAGTTTTTTCCACCTGAGGAAATCAGACTTAGGACTTCTGCAGGAAAAGTATTTTCTGTATTTCTAACCTTCAGTACGAAGCAAAAGCCCATTTTTTTTCCTAAATAGATGCAGGAAAATAGGTGATGGAGGTATCCATGTATCTCGATGTATACGTTACTCACAGCTTCTGAAACATCAGATCAGTAACAAGGACTAACATCTGGTGGGGTGGCTAGGTATTGAAGCCTATTTTTTTTTTCCAGTTAGTTTACACCGCTGAAAAAGTAAAACATGCTGAAAACACAGTGATCAACAAATGAGTTTATATATATATAAAAAAAAAAAACAACAAAAAACACAACATATAACAAAATGCATTCTAAAGCCCTAAGTGTGATAGCTTTTAGGAATTTTCCTAACAATTACTCCCTGGCCATATATTCACACTTGATCTTTGTACCAGTCACCTACGAAAACAGCAAAGCCTCTTCTTGCCCAATAGTTAAAGAACATACACCGCAGTAAATAGAATAGAAAGTTTGCTGTTAAGCATTTCACCTGCCTGCCAGTGGGTTCCCTTCCATTTTGGCTAGCATCATTTGTGCAACAGAGGTCTACAAGATAAATACCTATTTCAAGATTCAATGAACTAGATCAAAATCTTCACTTGGAAGGGTACTAACAAATTATTTCAGACATTAAAACAGTTTGATGCTACCACGGCTCATTGTCATGGATGAACCTGTTAGACCCGGGAGCACATTCACTACACCGCTGCACGCGACAGCCCACATAGGCGTGACTGAGTTACACTGACATGAGGCAGCTAGTCAGGTCATTTAAACTTGGAAAATGGATGTAACAATGAAATAACACGTTGGCTATCAAGTATTTTGAGAGCAACATGTATTTCTTATGCAGCTGAAGCAACTCCTCCCTCATGGACATTCTTGCCCCGTGCTGCTGCAGGTGGGGATAAGTGTAATCACAGCCCTGCAGTGAGCCAGACCCGGGGGCACAGAAGAGGTTTCATGCGTGGAAGCACCAGCAGACACCCAACAGGCACCTCAGCAGCGTGGCAGTCCACCTAGCTACCTTATGTACCATACTTTTTCTCCCCCTTCAGTCTTCATCTTCTTAAGAATCCTTTGTAGCATCATTTTTGTTCAGTAAACCCAGGCTGGCAGCTGCTGCTCTCCAAGGAACTGTCCCACGAGCAGCAGGGCTAGCACAGCCTCATTCCCCACAGGTATGCGCTGCTCCAGCCGTGCTCCCAATTCCCAAGGAATCGCCTTCCACTCCTGTCCCTGATGCCCTTTATCTTGTCCCCTTTTTCCAAGCCCTACCCACAGCGTACCTAACCTCTCCTGCCCTCTAACTACCAGCTGAAAAAAGGAGTACTGCCCGTCATATCTAGTTCTTACCCCAAAGACTGGCCAACTGGCATGCTCAACACAGGTAACCAATATGCTCATGCAAGACTTTTCCCCCAAAGAGATCCTCTACTCAGTGAAGACATCCATTTTAGGAAAGCTTGTTAAATAATATTAAAATGCAAAAATCTGAGACCTTGCCTCTTGGCTAATTGTGTCTTCAATGAAGTTAGCTGATGAGCTCAAAATTTATTGAGGCACGGGATTAAAGAAAACATAATTGCTTGAGACTTGTATCTTCATATTTAATTTGCCTTTCTGAAGACAATCTACACAAACAGAAGACCAAGGTGTCAAAGACCTGTCTGGAGCAACATTTTAACATCTCACACAATCCTCAAAAACACCAATTCTATTCAATTTTTAGGTCCGCATGTAAAAGCCAGTGAACAAACTGAAGTCCAACCTCTTCAAAGGTAACTATTTCTTTTAAAAAGTTACACAGAAAACCAGTTCATCTCAGCATCTTATCCATGTGAGATCGGTTGATTCTGAATTTCCAAGTTCCAAAATTTATTTTCTACTAGGTATAATTAAGGTTTCTTAAACTGCACTTCCATGTTCCTTTTAATAACTATTTGCATCCTTTGACCATTTCAAACACATTTTCAAGGTGGTGTAGAAGTCTCAAAGATTAAAAAAAGGCCTCTGCAAGTTTTGTGAAGACTGACGGCTACGTAGAGAAGAGAACCTCAAATCAGAGCCTTCAACGACGGGGAAAAGCAGGCGGCAATCTGCCTGCTCTGCCAGCAGCACCAGCATGCCAAGCAGTCAGCATGGAGATAACACCAGATTTCATTAGATCTGACACAAGCTTAAATACTTAACACGCAAATACTAACTTCAGAAAATCATAAATATCTCGTAGTTTTGTCTTTCTCCTTTTTGGAAATTCTAGCAAGCCTAACCATATCACGACTAATGGGCGTACACTTCTTAAAAGTGTTTTCAAGAAAGTCCGTGCAACCTTCAGATGTGCTAGTTTTTATTTTTTAAACCATTCCACATTGCTAAGTCAACACTTCTCTAAATATCAAAGGGAGCACAAGTTTTACATCCCTTCTGAAATGCTAGCAATTAAAGAAAGGAAAAACTAGGTTCTGCTCATAGTACAACCAGGATGTGAATGAGTTTTAAACCACTCATCATTAAACACAGTGAAATTTGATCTTCATCTCTGTTCAGCATAGTAAAGAGCTATACATTTTCCATACTGCCATAAAAACTGATTATACATCTATTATATTCTTAGCAAAATGCTTTATTTTTAATGATTTTTTTTTTTAACTGAAGTTCTGCGGCCAGATATTGAACAAAACTATTCAGCACACTACCGTAGGTAATGCTCAACTTCTTGCCGCCAAAGATACCCAAGACGTTCTAAAGATATTAACTATTTAACTCCACCTTGGCTGCACCTACAACAAGATCATCTTTAATGATGCCTTTCATTCAACAACCGATGTGCTCCAGTTACATCAGGATATCACATACACACAACACCAAACTCTCCACTTTAATTATGTGCAACTATTCCACTTGGCTTTACTAGAACCAGATTACTAACTGAGGAACACCAAAATCCAAAGGCAGCACAACACAAAGCTAGAAAGAATGCAGTAATCATCTGTACGCTCTTTGGAATACCTTGAGCTTGCTGATCAGTTCAATAAAAATAAATTCTTAATTCTAGAGTCATACAAAAACGATCTAAAAAGCCTTATGTCAGGGACAGCATTAATACTGTCACAGTGATTTTTCTGGTAGGCATTCTTAAGAGAAGGTGAAACTGAAACAACTCTTATACTGTAACCTCTAAGTGCAATTACCAGTTTATCAAAACTTTTATCCAACTGTGAAACCAACCGCTTTCTCGCTCTCCCAGCTGCATGTATGTATGCGGAATCCAATCAAGACCGGTTTGCTAATCAGGGTTCCAGATGTTTTAGAGCATCCACCAGCATTTTTCCTGTTTGAAATACAGAGTGTATACTTTTAGAGTTGAGATAACCTACTACGCAATTGAGGAGGAAAAAAAATGCAAAACTCGAATCATTGTACACATTGGTGGAAAAAAGTTAACTTTTGCTTCAATCATTTAAATATTTGAGTTTTGAGTATAGCTTTAAAAAATCCAGTTCTGAATCACTGGAATTTTTGTTCTATTTCCTGTAAAAGCACCAACAGCAACATCATTCGGCATTCCGCTTGCAACAGTTCAGAAAAGATCAGCCTGATCCCTCAGTCCTAAATTTACAGTCACTTCATAAACTCGAGGTCACATCTGACCAACTTATTTCTTCCACTGTTTCCAACCAAGGAGATCACAGTCAGAGGGAGGAACTTGCAATAGGATGAAGAGCAATCTAGTTTTATGTTTCAAAGTACTTACTCCCAAAGAAAGTTTGCCAAAAGCACTTTAAGCTCCCTAGCAAAAAAAATATAAGTTTGCTGAAAATAATCTCTTCAACAGATGACAGGTTTAATTCTATAATGCTTAAAAAGCATACCAGTTATTCATAAAACTAAAGACCATTATGAAACAACACAACCTCAGCCCTCAAAGCAATGCAACGGTGACAAAAACTACTGCTTTCTTTCGTCCTGTCACTGGATGAGAAGGTTCGACCAGGACACCATCATAGGAAGAGTGCCCATTTTCACAAAATCTATATTCGTTCCAACAAACTTAAAGGAAGAACCCATTTGACTTCTCTTGATGTTTAGATGAAAATGGTTTACATTTCAGAAAGATTTTGAGAGCTGGTATGCGTGAGGGCAGCATATCAGGAAGATGGCACTGCCCACACAGATAATGGTATGGAGGACGCCTTATCAAACATCTCTCAGTCGCAACACCTCCTCCAACAGCTCCACCCACTCCCTTCTGCAGCCTCTCCTGCAAAGCAGCAAGAGGAGCAATGACCCAGGTCCTCCCAGCTCTTAACTGACAGCTCAGTGAGCCTTCTGCTACAGCCCAAGTCAAGGTACAATCTGCAAATGAGCCTTTATAAGTCCAACAGATGAGTAACTTCAATGAGCTCAGAAGTGACTGAAGCTTTCTGTTAAACTGAGGGCAGAACTTACTGAAGCTGACGACATACAGGTCTCCTAATCTGTCAGGGGAACTTCCCTCTTGCCAAGAGACATAAACAAGATCAGAACTGTGAGTTTTGACAAAACCTAATTACAACAATACAGATAGAGAACAAAATCGAAATATTTAGATGAAATGCAAATGCCTAGCTATCTGCTAAGTCACTGGCTAAACCGAAAATTATTCTTGATTTCAGCAAATCACGGCCATGCTACTGCCATGGGGCCACTAACTCACCTTACTGTAGTGCACACGCTGTACAATTTTAGTGTCTATGGTTATAATGGAAAATAGCTGCAGCAGTTGAAGAGAAAGACTTTTCGTGTTTATCTTTCCAGTACCTATATAGGTCAGAGCACTGAAAATTAGGTGCAATGCCATCTTCAGCCCTCTATAAATGAAAAAAGCGGTTCCTGAATTTCAACCGGTGTCAACACCTTAAACTAAAGGTGACGAGAGAAGCACGCCTGAAACCCACTCCTCGCAAGGAGGTGTTTTTTTGGGATTACTCTCCTTTTTTAAAGCCCTGCACTCGGTGCCACTAGGATGGAAGTGCCTACAGGTCCTGGGCACAGCGCAGGGACCGCCGTGCTGCCCAGCACAGGACAAAGCACACGAGGCCCGGCCTGCAGCAGCTCAGGGCACCGTGCAGGGCTCGGGCTTTCCCAGCAAGCCTTCCAATGAATGAGACAAAGCCCCACACACCTCCCCACCGCGCTCCCGGCTCCCGCAGGGGGGCCAAACCGATAGAGAAGGCCACCAAACCCCACGGCCGGCTACACCCAGCCCCTGCCCGCCCCGCACCCCGGCCCCACACAGGCTATATATGGCCTCGGCGCCGGGCAGCCCCCGCCGGGCAGCCCCCGGCACCGCACCTCGGCCCCAAATGGCGGAGCCGCGCCCGGCGGCCGCACACCTGTCACCTGCCGGGCCCCGGGGGGGCAGCGGGGCCGGGAGCGGCGGGGCCGGAGGCTGCGGAGCCGCCCCGAGGCCTCCCCCTGCCCCCTCCGCCAGGCCCCGGGATGGGAGCGGGGCAGCCCGGCCCCGGGAGCCGCCGCCAGGCCCGCCTGGGCGGGGGGAGCCTTACCCTGCTGCTGCCGCCTCGCCTCCGCCTTCCTCCTCCTCCTCCTCCTCCGCCGCCGCCGCCGCCGCCGCCACTACCGCCACCAGCGCCGCCGCCCGGCAGGGGGGACCCCGCCGCCCCGAGCCGCTCCGCAGCCTCCCGCCGCCGCCGTCCCGCTCCGGGGGGAAAGGAGGAGGAGGAGGAGGAGGAGGAGAAGGAGGAGGAGGAGGAGGAGGGAGAGCAGCGGGGTCCGTGCTGCTGCTGCCGCGGCGGGCGGGACTAGCGGGGCGGCCGGGCTGCGGCTGGCTGGGTGGCTGGGTCCTGGCTGGGTGGCTGCTGGGTGGCTGCGGCGCCGCCGCCGCCGTCCTCCTGCTGGCACCGCCGCGGCTCCTCCGCTCCGCTCCGCGTCGCGCCCGGCCCGGCCCGGCCCGGCCCCCCCTCCCCTTCCCGTCCCTTCCTTCCCTTCCCGTCCCTTCCCCCGCGGCTGCTGCGCTCCGAATCAAAATAGTGTCACAACATGGCGGCGGCCGCACGGCATCGCGAGAGCCGGCCCCGGGGGCTAACGGGAGCGGCGGCGGGAGGAGGAGGAGGAGCAGCAGCAGCAGCAGCAGGAGGAGGAGGAGGAGGAGGAGGAGGAAGGGGGCGGGGGACGTGGGTGCGGGGCTCTGCCCGCCCGCCTCTGTGCCGCTACCTCCCCTCTACGCCTCTTGTCCCCCCCCTGTGCTGTGCCCGCGAAAGTTGTGTTAAAAAACAACACCGCACACACACACACACACACACACAAACACAAACAGCGCCGTGACTCGGAGCTGTTGCGCTGGGAGCGGGTTTCTGTCAGAAATGCCGGTGCTGTCTCTGAATGCCGTCGAGCTTCATGCAGGGTGCCTGATTGCCATCACTACGCTCACCAAAATCCTCTTTCTGAAATGCCAAATCAGCAAGAGCAACTCAGTATGGAGGCTGGCAAAGCCCTCCGTGCCCAGCCCAAAGCCCCCCTCCATGCCCAGCTCGGTGGTCACCAGCACCCACAGAAGGGACCCCTGACCTGGCCAGGAGCCCCACCGGCCTTCGAGCAGCAGGCCCTGTAGGTCCTCGTGCAGAGCTCAAAATGGACCAAATCTTTCCTCTGACAGAAATATAGGCATCCTTGGTTTTAGTGGGACATTCAAGTCGGTCCTTACATTTCATTTTACAACAACTTTCAGATGAGCTTCTAGAATCATCCCAATTGTTTTTTGTGTTGGAGGAGTGTTACGTCCCACCACTGACTCTTCCCCGCTCTTGCTTTATTTCATTTCTTCCTGCTGTCTTGGTCTCTTCGTCCCCACAGCTCTTAGCAGGTGCTGACCCATGCAGTCCAGCAGCGGACAGTCTGTACGCTCATTCTTGCATAATTCTAGTCAGCAAAGTACAGCTAGAAACAGAAATGCTGTAAAATGAATCTTCATCACTGGTAGCAGAATGAAACTCTACGACTCTCAGCTTTCAGACATGACTATACAAGTAGAAACTATACGACTATATGACTTTCAGATTTCCCTGTACAACAGCGGTACTGTGCAGAAATTGGTTAAGAGAAACTTTTTTGTCCCCAACCTTAATTCTCAAAGGTACCAGAGGTTTCCAGTGCCTTCCAGCATATGAAAGGAACCACAAAACTGCTAGGCCGTAGTCATTCTAAAACCCTAAAAAGTTGCAATATCCTTCACAGTGGTGTGATGAGAGGGCTCTAGTTTCTTCACAGGACATTAGCTGAGAGATTGGCCAATTGACACTTGTGATATAAAATTGCATAAACTAACAAAAAACAAACATGCATTAGACAGGAATTAAATTATTTGTGACATAATTTAGGCTAAGTGTTCTGTTACAAGAAATGACGTTCTCTGACATCACAACAATGGATATTTTCAGAAATGGTTAAAACATGTTTTCCAAATGAAAGCACTAACCTGTAAAAAAAACAACCCTCTGAACCACATTCAAATTGTCAAACAGAGTAAGCAATAGCAGAGACGAGTTTTGTTTGGAGTAGGCAGGGAAGAGAGAAAGCACAACACCAACGTGCCTGATAGTGAGAAGGGAAAAAAAAGGGAAAAAAAGGAAGACATTTTTTTCCCCCATCTAAAATATAGAAATATAGGCGTGCATATACATAATATGAATTAGTCATTTTCATATGCTGCAACAGAGAAGTTTGCAGTTCTTCTGCACATCAGCAGTATGGCACAGGAAGTGCATGTGCCCAAAGTTTATTACCAAGCCTGTCTTGAGTCAAGGTTATAGAGGGTGGAGAATCTGCTGGAATTTGTTTATTAATTGTAAATAAAACAGTATCTGCCCCAAAACAGCCAGAAAGGAAGGTAGTCTCTTGCAAAAATGGGCACTGGGGCATCGAGAAAGAAGACACAATGGAAACATCAGATCACAGAGAGCCATAACTGGCTTGGTCCACTGTAATTGTGCAGATGAATTAATCAAATCTTCTTCTTTTGAAACCTGTGCTGTAGACAATTAATGATCTACCCATCATCTGCCCAAGCACACTGCTGTTCAACTCTTCCAACACAACTGTTTCAAATGTCGCTAAGCAGTACCTGACCTTTCAGACAGATGTGATAGTATACTTAAATGAATAAATCTTGTGCATTAGAAACTGAGTTTATTTTGTTAAGTTAAATACCAAGTTAAATATTTGACTCTTTTTGCCTGCAGTTGCTAAAACAGGGATTTGCCACAGGAAAGTGAAAGCCCATCTCTCACTGCTCCACAGAATCACAGAATTTTCTAGGTTGGAAGAGACCTCAAGATCATCGAGTCCAACATCTGACCTAACACTAACAGTCCCCACTAAACCATATCCCTAAGCTCTACATCTAAACGTCTTTTAAAGACCTCCAGGGATGGTGACTCCACCACTTCCCTGGACAGCCTGTTCCAATGCCTAACAACCCTTTCGGTAAAGAAGTTCTTCCTAACATCCAACCTAAAACTCCCCTGGTGCAACTTTAGCCCATTTCCCCTTGTCCTGTCACCAGGCACGTGGGAGAACAGACCAAGCCCCACCTCGCTACAGCCTCCTTTAAGGTACCTGTAGAGAGCGATAAAGTTGCCCCTGAGCCTCCTTGCTACAGCCTCCATCAGCAATATTTACTGCAGTGCTTAAGCGACGGGACATGGGACCGAGCTGCTCAGTTCTTTTCCTTCTCTTCCCAGGCTCTGTTCACACTGCACCTATGTCTGAGCCCGTTCCTAAAACTGCCCTTCTCTCCTCTATAGCAGCTAATTTGAAATCATTTTTATCACCTTCCCAAAGGCAAAGAATGCAGTATTTAAGAAAATTGTTCTGTATACTGATATTCAGAAAAGAACTATTCTCCTATGTATCTGTAACAAGAAGTAGGAGGATATATCTAATATTAAAATCTGGGTGTAACTCCTGAGATGATGCAAATCAAAGCTTCAGTCATCACCGAGGCACAGGCAGCTGCCTGCCCAGCAGTCCGGTAGATTCAGAGCCTTACCTCTTTTGCTGCAGATTTTAAATATTACCTTTTTTTTGGCCTTACAGGTTACAAGTTCATGTTTTTCAAACCTTCACCAGAATTCATATTCTTCACAGCTAGGGAATAAAATTATAAATTAGATTGGGGAATTATTCTGAATATTTTGTACAGGAAACCTGTTTCTGCAAAAGTACAGTGAATTCTGTGAGTCCAGTACTGACATTTCTGGTGCTCAAATCTCCTGAGAAAGCTTTTTACAAATGAAAAGAGAACCAGTGCAGTTAAACCCAATGCACAACAATTGTCATAATTATGCCTGAAATTGAGTTTAAATTTGGTTTTCTGCAATGGAAAATGGTGGCATTGACAGCTTTAAAAACACCACTTTTCACTTAAACAGTCACCTGACAATTTCTTTTCCATTCTTCTAGACAGAAAGTCTGTCAATCTTCAGGCTGACAAAAAGAGGACAACAAAGGAGAGCCTTTGAAAGCTCCCAGTCTGAGGTTACACCCACAGCTTTCTCTGTAAAAACAATTAGATTTATTTTTTTTTAATAATGTGACAAGGGAATACAGAAATTCACCTTATTTCACAGAACTCATGCGTTGTGCTTTTCCTGTTCTACCTAGCAGTTATCAGCCGTGTGCCACAGTACAAGAACTTGCCTGGTCTAATGTACAGAAGTGGACATTGCTGGATTTGAGAGAAAATTCAGCTGCAGAGCATCAGCACAAAGCCAAAGCTGTGATCAATACACAGGACAGGTTTGCTGAAGGGAAGGAAGGTTCTCAGAGCTTGTCCTTCCCACTCCCCCTTTGGGTGCTTATTCTGTGAAATAGCTTAAAAAACACACACCTTTTTTCTTTTCAGTATTGCACTAGTCCAGTTATTGATGTTTATTTGGAAGAGTGTGTTGGAAACTGTAGTGTCAATAGTCTACTTTCTTCTCCTTCTGTTATAAATGTCAGAGTAATCCTGAGTCTGGTTTAGAAACAAAACAAAACAAAAACCAAACCCAAAACACTTTATTCTTTAATCAGAAACAGTTCTAGGAGCTCAGAATTTATGAACAACCCTAAAATAACAAACAAGTATAATCACTCAAGTAGGAGAAAATGTTTTGGTAAAGAAATGGGTTTCAGCTCGAGTTATTCAAAGATTATTTTGAACTCTGGATGCTTGGGTTGCACACACGAGCAGTTGGGAAAGGCTGTTGTGCCCTGACATTTTCCTTGTTGATCCGCAGCACACAAACAGCTGCACTATCGCTGTTGAGGCTCCCCTGGTTTTCCAGGTTGCTCCCTTCCTTTCTTCAAGATAGCACCAGCTTTTTTACTTCCTCGCAGCTCATCTATTTAGGAGTAGAGAGCAAACATGACATTCGAGATAAGGATGTGATTAAGAGGTGCCTTAGTGGTTCATGAGTTCTCGCAGCCTCACAAGATTTGGATAAGGCATGAGGGAAATCCACTGAGAGAGGCAGTCTACCTTGGCATTTCGATTTTAAGGCTTATGTGGTACAAGTGAAGCATTATTGTAGGCTACGTATTAATCTGACACACAAAAATAAAACAATAACAGTTTTGGAGACTTGGTAAGGCTTTTTTTTTTTTTTTTTTTTTTTTTTTTTTTTTAGCAATAGCTTGAATTAAAAGCATTCATTTATATCGATCCTGAGTGTCTTAGAAGAATGTTTATACTTGAATGAAAACATCTTAGCCTGGCCAGAACAATTTTGAAGTTTTTTAGAAGTGTTGTTTTAAAACTGGGAAAGAGTGCTGTGTTAAATCAATCTTTTGACTAAGCTGGAAAAAGCACATCATTGATAAATAAACAATTTATGGATCTTTCAGTGCTCTGAATAAGAGAATACAAAATGAATAAAAAGCCATCTAGGTTCACATGACATATGGCTGAGACACTACCTACTGGTGGGACACATTTAGTATTATTTGATGCTACCATCAAATGACTCTTTTATGAAAATATTTTTTGATGGCTCACATAAAATATAGAAAGCCAAGATCATCTGAGGCTCCAAGGCACGTAAGAAGAAATACCAGTTATTTTTCATCCTGAATCCACCATTTACTATGATTTGTGGGAAGTTCAGTAGAAAGTAATGATAACAATACATTTCTGCTTTTCTTTAGGGTCTTGGTTCAGCAAAACATCCAGTCTCTTGCTATGGTCCATCTTTTTTCAGGATACCCCTCAACCACTTGCTTAAATTTTACACTGTGCTGAAACCTGAGGCAAAGAATGGGCTTAAGTGTTTTTCTGGACAGGTATAACTTGCTGGTCTGAGACAGGAAACCTACCTTGAAGTCCAAACAAATAACTTTCCTGTTCCAGATTCGAATCAGTCATGAATGTTTTTGTAGTAAAAACATGTGCAGAATGCCTTAAAGCTCTTTCATTTCCCAGCTACTGATTTTAACCTCTTCTGTCTGATTGGCTTGAGCCAAATCCTTCTCCTTTACACACTTTGTAAATGTGAGCACCAGAGTGCAAGCTGCAATACACTTAATCTTATTGTAAATGTCAACATACAAGGTGCAATAATTATATTGTGTATAAATTCCCCCAGGAGGGGGGCATTGGTAGGTGGTTAGTATATTTTAAAAAATAACCTGCAGTACTCCCTAAACCTAAATGGTTGCTGGTATTAGATTTCTCCATCATCTTCTGGCCTTCTGCCTTCTCCTGTAATTACCTTAACTCCTCACCCAATAATAAAACTCTCCGAGCAAATCCTGTGCCTGTTATTAAGTGAAATTAAAGCTCAGAGGAGATTCCCCGCATTCTTTCTTCTGTTCAGCTGTGGTGCTTGACAACTTGCATGGTACAGATGAAACGCACAAAGCCTTTAAGCCATCCTGTATTAAAAGAAAAAGTAACTTGGAGCTTTCTAACGCTGATATGCATTAGAAACAGTTCATGTTGATGTAGAGTGGTAGTGGATTCACCGTTTTGGTGGAAAACTCACCAGTGTAACGAAACAGAATCAGTCATGTAAGCTTATATACACACTGTACCGGTTTGTTTCATCCCAGATCTCCTGCAAGCCCTTGTAAGGAGAAGGCATCTCAGATTGCAGGTCCACTCTGTCCTAGGTCTGCCTGAGATTGCCAGCAGGAGTGAAAATTGCTGGAACACGTTTCACCGTGTAACCAGCCACCCTCTGCTCACTGCATCAGTGTCACCAGATTCCTCTCTGACCTGTGTGACTTTCAAGTTCCAAGTCGAGCTGCGTTTCAGTCATCATCTCCCAAGCTTCTACCTTTCCTATTGGAAAAGATCACTTGTATGTATTCACAGTTGAAAACCTTTCGGTATCACAGGGCAAGATATTAAGAAACACTGAAGTTCTAACTCATTAGCTCACTAGAAATAAGGAAGGTCATTCCTTCTTCAAACTAAAACACCCAAAACAGGTAGAAAAAAACAATACAGAAAATAAAGCTTTCTACCTGTGAAAGTATCAGGAGGAATTCCTGAGGTGGCTGGTCATTCATGAAAACAATCAGCTAGTGCCTCAGCTGTGTTCAGCTACTACAATGTCACGCAGAGGTTGAAGAGGAGAGTTGTGAGAATTTTCTTAGGAAAATTGCATAACTTACATATTTAAAAGAATGAATTGAAGTCCAAAAATTTTCAGCATTTCCTTGTTGGTTCATTTTTCTTCGCAAGATCTTCCGATAAATAGCAAAATACCTTAAAAATTCATGACAGTCTGTTTTTCCATCAGGAGGGTGCCCGTTCTGAGAAAAGCACACAATCCTCAAGAACATAACCAAAAAACTATAGCCCCAGCTAGGCCAAAGACAAAGTTGTGCTTAAATTTAGGCATAGGAACAGTTCTCCTGGCTTTCCTCGCATGCTTAAAATTAAGCATGTGTTTTAACACTTCACTGGATTAAGGCCCATGTCAGCAAAATAAATTTCTTGGGGAGAAGTAATAAAACCGTAGCTTGCAGTGAGGGACAGCAGAGCTATTCACGGCTACAGGAGCTTTAAAACACTGGCTGGTATTTATGTATTTAAAGAAGAAATCAGGCGTTAAACAAAACATTTATTTTAGATAGCTATCTAATTAGCCTGCTACAGAAGCACCTTCATTTTTCTTAATTTGATGAAAAACATTTCTTGCATCTTTGCATCCCTAAAAGCAAATTAAACTCCACATCAAGGAAGAAAAGTTTTCCAAGCATGAGCTTCAAAAGCAATTATCCCAGTGCTTCATAACAGCCTGGCTGCTCCAGAGATACCTCTGCATTCCCCAGAGAAGGAGACAGGCAGACAGGAGGCCAAGCTTTCTAAACACTGAGCTTCGTTACAGGCATGCACCTGAATTTGCTCATTCAAAAGATTTACGCAACAAATAAATCATATAATCGCATATATACAATAAATGTCAGCCAACTAATTCTCTTGTATGGATTGTGCACTGATGCATATTTATTTTTAATGTTAAGCACCTCTCTAAATATTTGGTATTGTATGCCTGGCCTTTAAAGAGAACTTACATCATCTGCAGAAACAGAAGGCGTACAATTCTCCTAGATGGTGCCTATGTTGATTTTATTTTTTTTCCAGCAAAAACTTTCTGTTGCTAACAACAGTGCAGCAGAATATGAATTCTAGCACAGATAGGGCTCCTTTGGGGTTTGACGTGCAGTGCTATCTGGCCCCATTTGGGACAGACCTGACTTAGGCAATGGCACCGCCGCTTGCTCTGCGGTAGCACATCAGCTGCTCCCAGCAGCAGGGGAGCTGTGCCCGTGGGCATCCTCTTGCTGATGTCCTTACACAGAAGATGTGCTGAACTTGCACAGTAACAGCTCCATTTATCCCTCTTGCACTACTTTGCAACCGTATTGCCAAGCAATGGATGCACACTGCATTTTCTGCATTCTCAAAAGGAAAAACTTGGATTCAAAAGACAAGGCACACTCATTTGTTTTCAGGTCAGATCCCATCTTCAGAAGCCTTCTTGTTGCAGGCAGTTTTCCAAAGGGAATGAGGCTGCTGAGTGCCCAGCCTCAGGCATGCGCTCATCCATCCTTCTCAGCCGCAGCTTCTGAGCCCAACGGATGGTTCCAGGCAGCCACATTTGCAATGCACGATTTTTTCAGAAAATAAGTGCCTGGGGTGTAGAAAAAGATAGTAGTGTCTTTACAAAAGGAAAGAATAAAGACCAGGCTGCACTCACCCATGTTGCATAGGTGGGAATCCACAGGGAACCCCAGCCTGGAGGCACCAGAGTATAGTAAAACATGTTTTGTGACTCCGCTATTGCCAAAGTCCTGCTTTCACCAGGACTGAAAGCTCAGGATCCTCTTTTCATGCCTTATGTGCACAGCCCACTGCTCAATGAAGACCCGTTCAAGGTCCCAATGCCCCACAACACAAATAAACATTAAACAGTAATTTTTTTTAGCTCTGTAAGACTTCTGAGATCACAGATGGGAGTAAAAATGGCTCCAAGAGAGTTTTTTTTTTTTTTTTCCTGGTAATTCTTTTGGATTATCCTCTAATTAGCAAGGCTGCTCAAAGAATGTCCCTCCACTTCTTACCATGGAAATGAGCACTTTGGAACCCATACCAGTCATGTCTCACTTCCAAACTATGCCTGTCTTCTGCTGCTGATGGGCAGAAGGGTACAGGAAGACCAGAAGAACGGGTCAGATTCACCAACAGTTAACTCTATGCCGTGCTTCTAAATAGCTGTAGTAATGGGACCATAAAAACTCCCATCAGGTCGAGGTTTCCAGCTTGGGAGCTTGCTCCCATCATACTACATATTTTAGAGCTTAATCATCAGCCCTTCTCCAAGCAAAACTCCTACCTGTTTCAGTTAATCTTTGTCAGAATCAATCCCAGTGCTGGATAACAGGCTGCATTTAAGGTAAAAAATAAATAAATAAAATAAAAAGAAGTTTCTAATCACGGAAATGAAGTGCTGAAATAGTCTTCCAGCAGTGATGGGGAGTGAAAACCAGTTTCAAAATGCAATAAAAAAATGCTATTGCAGCTTCATAGAATTATGTTCAATGAACCAGAGAATTCTCATCCGCTCCAATTTCCCAGCTACTAAAATGCAGTATCTGGCAGTCATCTGAAATCCGTGTGGGCACTGAGCTGCAACTGATTAAAATAATTGTCACTGATCTTTTGTGATAGTGAGACTATCGCCCTCAGGAAACCAGAAGATGTAAACTCCTGTTAAGAACAAGTTGCTTTTTTGTTTGTTTGTTTTCCTTCTTTATAACAAGCCACTTTTCAGCTTGCTTGTAAATATTTGATGCCTTACAGCATGGACACGCTTTGTTTTTAATTTAGAGAATTTCAATTTCATTTTTAAGAGTATTTAAGAGTATTTTTCAGTTTTATTTTTAAGAGTAACACTTCTATCCAGAAATGGATAGAAAACATTCATTTTCAGAAAGCATACTGTGTTCTTTAAAAAGACACCAAAATATTTCATGTTGTATTTTAAGGAAATATGCTAATACATAAACTATTTGCATTATAATCATTCAGTACATCAATGACTAGTTTACAGAATTGGTAGCTTGGATTAGATAGGGTGGAGAATATGCTCCTAAGCAATAACTAGAAAGGGATTCACGTTTCTTTAGACTCTTCTATTTTTAGCTGCTAAAGAAATCACTTTCTTCTACCTACATAGCACTAACATGTGTGTAGCTGTTACAGCACTGTGCACACACTTTTGCTCCAGATAATGAAGCTCTAGTAAGGCAATGCATATGCTAAATTGCAGAAACACCTGCACATTCCCAAGGCAATAAATATTTATGCAGTAAAAGTGTTTTAAGTATGATTAGTGCTCTTAAGAAATCTTGGGTTAAAATCTGCATTTTTAAGCTTAAACTAGTTTTCATCCCTCAGCTTATACAAGAGGGAGGAAAAAAAATGTACAAAAAAAGGACACAGACATGTAAGTTAGGTTTTGGTTGTTATTTCTATTATAGATTTCCTAACCATTAAAAAACAAAGGAAGATCACAATGAAAGAAAAACAAACATGGAAAACAATTAGGACACAGTTTTACATTACTGACACTCATAAGGTACCTGCATAAAGACCAAGGAGCATGGCATGTTGCACAAGAGGAGGATAGAGGTGATTTTTGGTGTCTATGTCAAGATGAGATACCCCAAAGAACAAGTTTCCTTTCCGCTGCTCACCTATGATACTTATTAGCTCGATCTATCCAACTTTTAGCTTAGGAGTGTATAAGCCATTCATTTAGAGTCACGATCCTGTTTACCTAAACGTGCAGCCATTATTTCTCATGCCTGTGTCACAAGTGGAGGTTTGCAGCTTCCAATTTCAATAATGCATGGTCAAAAAATGAATAATGTCGACCGCGAGGCCGTGTAACCAGGCAGTATAGCTGCAGCCGCTTTCTGTTTCTTTTAGAGGTATGGTGACTCGTACAGGAAAATTATGTCTGTGCAGTCACTCTGAAGCAATGTGATGATGAAAAACCAGCATCCGGTATCATTTTAGAATGGAATCAAATGGAAATGTTGTAAAAGGGAGGGGAAAAATGTTGCAGTACAGTGTGTAATTTCGTGCTTAAATGAAAGGACGCGCTGTCACAGATGATGCAATAAAATAATAGCATACAACATTAAAACAATGCCCTGCAATAAGGGAGTTGGCTAGCAGATAGTACACCTATGCTTCTTGTAAGGTGTTTCCTATTGCAGTTGGTTCACCAAAATGAAGACCTCTTTCCCGGGTATCTTTGGACAAATGCTCTCTTTTATTTGCATTGCTTTGTAACAATTCCTGGACTGCTGGAAGCCACGTTGGAGCAGCCGGAGGGGCTCATCCTGCAGAAGCAGCAGGCATGGCCCCCCATCTGGCTGTGCAGCCCATCCCCAAACAGGGCCCTTGCTACCCATGTCTGCTGTACTGGTAGAGGTCTCTCACGGTGCTGTACCTGAGCCATGGTGGCCCCCCATGCCCTAAAGATGCCCCGCTGAGGAGCGTGTCAGCAACAGGCACTGAAAGCAATGCAGTGTGTGTTTCAGTCACGTTGCACGGTGCAGGTTGCTCTGAAGCAACCACTGCTGATGCTGCCACCCCTGCAAAGTACACTTATGGGGGAGGAGGTGCTGCTGTTTTATTACTGAGAGAGGAAAGACAGAGAGGAAGAAGTGAGCACAAGGTTCCTGTCTGGAGTAATGCCTGAAACAGTGTTAATAAAGACATATTCTGAGCACTGTGATTTTAACATTTTTCTGTAGGAAGATGCTCGCCTGTGAAATACTTATTTCCTCCTATGGTAAGAAAAAATCCCCACACCTAACTCTGGAGACATCACGAGTGTCTTAATTAAAAGGCAAGCATGTAGGACAGCACAGAAACAGACTTGTAACAAACAAATCTTCATGTAGAAAAAGCCCTCCATAAATCAAAAAGCAGCACAACTACCTGGGCGAAGGATCAGTGCTTCCCATTAGTGCAGAGCAGGTCCATTGGCATATGGTAAGGAACCCCAGGCTGAAGGGATGCGCACCAAGAGCATGGAGTCACTGCCATTTGGCATGCATACGACACCAAGCAACCTGGAAACACAGAAACCCCCCGCCCCAGAAGCCCCCCACCCTGCCAGTAACAAAAGCTGGGAAAGAGATCAAATACATCAACTGAATTATTTCAAAATACAGAAAAGTTCCATTACATGAACATTTTTTCTCTTCCACGATATGATCAACAGTTCTGTCTTGTATTAGATGAAAGACTATTAGAATTCCTTTAGCTTCCAACATACTTAAAAACAAAAGAAGTTAAAACCTGCACTGATGTTTTATTTCCACCAGTGTATTGTCCCTTGGCAAAGTTCTACAATTCTTATATTTAAAATTATTAACAAGCAACTTTCCTTGTTCTTTATGCTTCTGTGTTTCCTTTTAAAAATGAAAATATATGCCTTTTAATTTTGCATTTTTTTTTCTTATTATTTATGGCTTATTAAAAGCATTTCTACTGAGAGCCAGCTCTTGGTCATCATTCACGCTACCTTGTTTCAGTTCTTTTTTTTTTTGAAAGTGCCTGGCTGATGTGTCCTCACCTCCACTAGATGACCTTCTCTTAAAAACCACAAAGAACTTCCAGGTAAACAATGTCATATTAGGCTTTATAAACAAGAGTAAAGACAGCAAGATGCAGAACGTAATCTTGCCCTGCTCAGCACTGGGCTTCACAGGTCAGGGTGGATTTAGATCAGTTTTATTGAAACCAGAGAAAAGCAACAAGGAAGGATTAGAAGTGAAAAAATTGCAACCTATGAGAAAAAGATTGAGAGAACTGGTACTCTTTGATCAAGAGAAGGAAAAACTGAAGACTGATAAACTAACAAACTTCAAATATGGGACAATTGCTTAAAACAAACAAACAAACAAACAAACAAACAAACAAAACCACACCACCAACAAACACCTTCATTTGCTGTGAGGTTTGTGGTTAGACCTTAAGTGAAGCTTTCTAGCAGCGGGTGCAACAGAAGTACTGCAGTGCTGGGGAAGTTCACACAGGTCCACCTCTGGAGATGTCTACAAACAGGTTAACACACAAATGTTGGGCAGGAATGCTGTAGGGTACAGTCAGTCTCAAAGGGAACGGATTACATTACTTCTTTAAGGCCCTCCCCAGGTCTATTTCTATTATACACTATTCTGTATATATATATATATTTAGAGAGAGAGAAAGAGAGAGAGAGTTTGTTTTGTTTATATATAAACATGTGTTTATATAAAAACAATATCTATGTATCTATGTATATATATATGTATATATATGAACATATGTTTATATATAAACAAAACAAAACAAACAACCACCACCACCAAAAAAAATAAATAATGAAGGTGCAACTATTTCTGCTAGCTTATCACAATATTTTACTGTTGTGATCAACTCCTTTATCAATCTAAACCACTACCATGTTAGATACATGCAAAAAAGTGTTGTTCAATGCAAACATAAAAAATATGTTTTTACAAATTCTTACTGTTCACAAAATACCTCTCTCCTTTACCTCTTCCCTCAGACTAGCAAGTGATGAAAGAACAAGTCACTTTATTCTTTAATATAACTTGAAATGATCATCTTATGCATTATCAGTAAGAAGTCTGGCCCTTAAGCATTCCAGCTCCTGTATTCCAAATTATATACAAAGGATTAGAAAGGGTCTCCTGGGTCATCAAGTCCAGGTCCCTGCTATCAGAGTCAGCCCTGTAGTCTGTAATTTATCAAGATTGAATTTGTTTGCAGAGTTCTGTCTTGAAAGACTGCTTTCATTATGCTCACTGGATGGCTGTTCCAGACCACACTCCTCTGATGTTTCAAAACTTCTTAAGTTTTCAATGTAAGTTTAGTTAGGGCGGTTTATACTACTTTGCTCTTGTGCCAGCACTGATTTTTATCTTATTTATCTCCTCTGTGACAGCAAAGTCCCTCTTGATTTGGGGGTTAAAATTTTTTGTTTCTTCTTTAGCTGGTCCCTTCACCACCTTCCATTTTCTCCTACTAATTTTCATCTTTGTGGCATTAACTCTTGTTTTCCCTGATGTGTTTCATTGACATCCAGATGGCTTGGATTTGCTGCTTTGCTCCTCAGCAAGATCAGCTGGTAAAGGCATATACCTTATTAGCATGGCATAATCTACTCTCGAAGTACGTGTTGTATTTTATCTTATTTTTCATTTTTCTCAATGTATGCAGTTATGTTTCCTTCAATAATTGAAAGCTTTACACAGGGATGAGATATAAGCAATGGATCCAGCTGCTCATGCTGTATCTCAATATCTTAATCATAGGCACAGTATTTGCTACTTATGCTCTTCCCTCACTATCTGACCTCGTGTCAGCTATTTATTCAAGTCTTCACTCTTGGATTCCATGTCAAGTGGTAGTTCTTTCAAAATGCTGCTTATTTTAATGTCTATTTCCATCATCAGCCTTTCAGTCTCGGGTTGTTCTTCAAATGATTGTTGGTTCTTATTTAAGCCAGAGGACCTCAGTCAATAGTCTCACCAGCTACATTTGTGTGGTAGTCCTACAGCACCCTCCAGGAAGGAGGCAACTAGGACATGGAGTCCCCCTCAGCCAGAGAGGGCCCAAGCCAAGTTACAGAGTCACAGAATCATCTAGGTTGGAAGAGACCTCCAAGATCACCTAGTCCAACCTCTGACCTAACACTAACAAGTCCTCCACTAAACCATATTACTAAGAAAGTAGAGAAGTTCTTCCTAGTATCCAACCTAAACCTCCTCTGGTGCAACTTTAGCCTGTTCCCCCTCGTCCTGTCACCAGGCATATGGGAGAACAGACCAACCCCCATCTCGCTACAGCCTCCTTTAAGGTACCTGTAGAGAGCAATAAGGTCGCCCCTGAGCCTCCTTTTCTCCAGTCTGAACAAGCCCAGCTCCCTCAGCCTCTCCTCATAGGACTTGTTCTCCAGACCCCTCACCAGCTTTGTTGCCCTTCTCTGGACTTGCTCGAGCACCTTGATGTCCTTCTTGTAGTGAGGAGCCCAAAACTGAGCACAGTACTCGAGGTGTGGCCTCACCAGAGCTGAGTATGATCCGCTCACCGACCCCCTACAGGCAATTCTCTTGCAGGACCTTCCTCATCCCATCTGTTAGGCTAAGTTATGGCATAGTTCAAACAAAAAACGTTGGGGGACCACGAGTGGGAGGAGGAAGACAGAGCTTGTGCCTCTAGCCTAGTGTTAGGGACTGGGTCATAGCCCTGAGGTGAGGTGCCCAGGCTGTGGATGCATTTCACTCAATGGTGGTTAGCGAAAAACTCAACATCACCTGTCTGTGTGCCAGGTACAGAGAGGCAGGAGCTCCAAGATGGTATTCTCAACAAAGCAGCCTGAGTGGATGCGAAATGCTATATCTCACTTGCGTTTCAGTATGTACTGGTGGTGTGGGAGAGAGAAACCTGCTGCTGTGGTGTGAACTGCCATGACTTGGGATGGGGAGGCAGGCAAGGAAGTAGGCTGGGTGTTTTGCCAGCTATAGTTAGGCGCCTAAATTCCACTCTAAACAAAATGTGAGTGTTTCAGTGCTTACAAAGTAACCTGTTGATCAACAGTCTGCTGACAAAACCTGAGTCCAACACCAGTTAAAGGAAAGCTTTATGGCTGTGGCTTCCCTGACTTTTCTGACCACTTCAAGCTTCCTAACCTCTGCAGCTTGCCCGTCTCTGGAGGAGCAGTAACACCCTAGCAGAGTTTATGTAACTGCTACTCAATATTGCTTTAAGCTTCCTCCATCTGACATGTAAAACTTCCACCTGCTCAGTCACCCAAGTCCTGACTTGAACTAATGACTCTTGATACTACAGTGCTATATTTGCTCCCAGCAGGCTGATAACATATATGGAGGAGCGCCTGATCCAGTTTATGCTATAGCCTGAGACAATAATTGCTTTGCACTGGTTGTTATCACCTAGCAGCGGGATCAGTTTAAGTTTGTTGCTCTCGAGAGAACAAGGAAACTGCAAATATGGTGAGAAATCCGTGTGCCATTCTGCCTTAAAATGCCAGAGAGCCACTGCTATATCATTAACTATAATTTTAACCTTTGACAATGCTGTCGATGAGCCTTGGTATTTTGAGTGCTGTTGATTATGCTGTCGATGAGTTCTTGGTATTTTGTCATCGCTGTACTATTTGTAAAAAAATGCTTCTCTCCATTGGCTTCTTCTTTCATCTCCGCGGTTGGCAGCCTTGATATTTGTTTTTCTGTATAATGGAAATTCTAGAACTGCTGGTAGAAAATGAAGTGTTGCTATGAAAAACACATGATTTCTCCCCTCCCTTTAAATACTTCTTTCTTTCTCTCTGTTTAAAAAGGAATACTTTACAATGTAAATGAATACTGTTTCCTCCCCCTCCCAATTTGTTCCAAAGGCAGCAGGAACTTTTTAAAAGCAGTTTCTCTCTAAACTTACCAGTGAGATAATTCTGAGTCACTGTGAAAAGTTTGTTTCTGTCCACCCCCTTCTCTTTTGCACAGAGGGATTTTCACAAATCTGTTATCAGACAGTGCTGAGAGCAGAGCAACTGTGGAGTCTCTAAAATGCCAGCAAAGATGATCAAGTTTCCAGTGATAAAATGCAGGAATAAACAAAGCATTGTAGCATGCCTTGCTCTTCATTCGAGCATTTCCTTTGCCTCATTGACACAAAGTAAATATAAAAAAGGCCAGCAAGTACAAAATAAGCCTCTGTTCTACACCAGAGCAGAATAAAGCAGCTCACAGGCTTTCTGTTTAAGCAGCTTTACAAAGTTCTGGTTATCAGTGAAGTTTCCTCACTTCTAAATCTGGCAATTTTTGTTACTCCCTTTATGCTCAGTGAGAGGTCTCCACTCTCCAGTCCTCTGCCCCTTATCCCTGCCCTGCTTCTGCTGCTGTGTGCAGAATGAGCTTTCTGGATGCTCCTCCACAGAACACAGCAGAGCGCAAGTTCCATGCAATAGCTGCATCTGCTCCAAAACCATTTTTTTTTTTTGGTCTAAATAAAGGCAAAGATAGAAAATCCATTCACCTTGCTGAGACACGGCCACTGGAAGCACTTGGTTCCTCTCCATAACACTCTGGGAAAATAATTTTATGAAATACCTGGGCATTCCCTGTCCCACATCTCCTTAGATAACATAGGCTTTATGGTCACCTTCTTTCCCTGGCTGTCTGGTCATATTAGGACAGGAGATGGGAGTCCAGAGGATTTGCATGCAGTATAGGCAGGGCAGAGGTGCATTAACATACAGGAGGGACGTTTTAAAGGCTCTTTTGTTGATGAAGAAAACTTCTCATGTTCCTTCATTCCTAGTGGAGGTCAGTTTTGGCACTGTACTAGACACTTTCCTGGCCATACACAAGAAGATTAATGAGAAATATTTACCATGGCACTGGTGTGCTGAATTCAGTGTATCCCTGTGGAAACAAGCCCCTCGGATGACCAGAGACACCTTGCTGGAGATTTTGCAGTGGGGTTGGGTGGAGATAGAGTTGGAGATGCCCAGTGGCATCAAGGTGCCACTGTCCTGAGCACGTGGCAGCAGAACTTCAGGGCTGTACGGAGAAATAGAAGTGCCTAGGTGCTAGAAAGCAAGGTGTGTTTTGTGGATGGCTCATTACATTTCACTTTAGTAATGTTTTAGTTATTATTTTTTTTTTTCTGTGTACATAATTCTGTATTATTTTTTTTTTCTTTTCTGTCTGATCCTGAGGAACAGTCATTTTCACAGCCTGGGAACTGCAGGGAAGAGGTGAGGTAGTACTACTCTGCCTTATCCTGCCTCATGGGTGGTTTGCTGCTGTGTGCTCCAGGGGTGCTTAGTCACAGGTGGTGCCACAAGAGCAGCAGCCCGCTCCCTGGTGGATACCCTAAACTCAGCTCTTCCAGAGCACAACTTGATACTCCAGTTCTGACCCACAACCAAATTAATGCACAGAAATCATGCAGGTGGTTTTAAGCCCGTACTAGGGACTTTGGTGTAAACATTGCTATGGATGCACCAACTTGAGCAGAATACATCAAGATGCCTCAGGGAGGTCAGGAGACATCTCAGACACAGCGCCTCTGCTTCTTGCTGAGTCCTAATAAGCTTCTGGGTCTGATTAAACATGAGGGTTTAAAAATTTCTGTGAGGGCCCTGAAAGCAAATGCTGAGTCTTTTGATGTATCTCTTTCACCACCGGGCAGCCAAAAATCACCCACAGAAGAAGATAACTCTACCTCTTTCATGGTGGAGGCAATGAGGGATGCACATGCAAAGTGAGGTGTGAAAATGTTCAAGAAAATTCAGAAGTTCAGGAAAATTCAGGAGGCACCATGCAGAAAATGACACACATTTACATACCTGTGTGCTGGATTTCATCTCTATAAGCCCTGGACTGCTGGTATCTGAGGGAACCAGGTAATTTTCTGTTCCAAGAGTTCTTATGCCCCACTTCCTAGGAAGCAAACAAAGAACTGGTGGATAGGATTAAAACAAGTAATGTGATGAAATGCCACCTTACTCTGTTGATGCTGGCAAGGGCTACCTGAAGAACGGTTTTATCTTGTTAGATCAGTTTTGTGCCCAAGTTACTTCTAAACCCTGACATGTATCCTTTTCACAATTTGAGTGAGACCAAAGACTGGAATTAGAATATTTATGAGAGAAAAAGATGCAGCAGTGTGTTAAAAGGGATTGAGGAATGAGTTTGTTTTCCAGTTCTAGAGGCACAATGAAACTAAGTGTTTTGCATGAACTATATCATCAATGGCTTAAAAAGATTAAGAGAGCATGTGTGCTTTGTGTGCATAACCTTTTCAGCTGCATGGCAAATAAAATAAATTAAGAGAATAGACCAGATCCAGCGGTGGGTTTACATTTAAATACAAAGTTTACATTTAAGTTTCTAGGAGAAGAGTTGGAACAATTTGGAGTAGGTTTGGATCTTCACATTCTCTTAATATCGAATTGCATAGTATTTTTAGATTTTAATACTGTACATGTTTTGACCCAAAATGCAGTTAAAAACTTCTTTTGTCTTGGGTCTATTGTGAAACATTAGCACTTGACATGCTATAAACTAGGGCTAGCATAGACTTTCATAGACATAACCCCCGAATCAGTGTTTTTTTTTTCTTTTTTCTTTTTTTTTCTTTTTTTTTTTTTTTTCTTTCTTTCTTTCTAGTAAACACAGATTTACAATGTGCCAAAAACTCTACAGTTCCCTTGAATCAGAAGTCAGGAGGGAGGCTTTCAAAACATTCTGTGCTTTTTTATTTGAGCCACCTCATGGCTTTTATTTTTTGCAGGCATTCCTTCCCAGCAAATAGCACAAGAGCTAGCATGCTGAACAAATAAATATACAAAGGTTACTGAATGTATAACTCTTTCCCTCCAAGGAACCTCCTTTCACCTTGCATGCACACAGTGCAGGCTCAAGTTGAAAACATAATTTTTTTCCCTCTCTCAAGAGGAAAAAAAAAAAGGCCAAAAAAAAAAAAACAACCCACAAACCTGTAAAGACTCAGAAGAAAGATTATTAAATCATGGTAATTTATTTTGTGTTTGAACTTTCCAAAGGTCAAAAACCTCCAAAAGTAATTTCTTTTTGTTGAAACATTTGTTTAGACCTCCTCTTAATGTTCACTGGGGGCTCCCACATTTTCCTATCCCTCCACAAAGCAAGACTTGAAGATTGTCAGTGAGACACACCAAGTTCATGTTGCTGTTGATCAAGTTTCTAATAATGAAATCTAGCCCTTACAGCATCTCATTTAGTGCTATGGCAAGGCACATAGGGTGAACACAATTCAGTATGGCAAACTGCCCTGTCCAGTAAGGTAAATTATTTTCTTAATCTCAATCTGTATATAGGGCAGATTTTGGTTCATTAAAAGTGAAATCTTACAGCTTTACAAAGCTGTGCCTCTCACAACCTCAAAACAAAAACAAAAACAAAACAGGCTGTTTCCTAACTAGCCAGCTCTGAAGCAGATAGAAATATCAAAGGAATTCACCTCACTGGCCAGTTACCTGAAGTGGGCTGTCTCACTCCATTCAAAAGGTGAAGTTTTGAGCAATAGGAATTATATACTTTTGGGCTCCCCTGGAACACAGACAAAAAAAAACAACAAACAAATGGGGACAGCAGGGTCTTGCACAGGAAGGAAGGCAAGCAGGTGAAGCTGTCCTCTCCACTGCTGCTCTTTGGGGCATATGGAGGCTGAACATCACAAGGTTTTATGTCAGATTTTGCCTTTTTTTTTTTTTTTTTTTTTTAACAGTCACTTGATCTAGGTCCTTTTGAAAGATCTTCACAAGCAGGATTGCATCTTTGGAAACACTGTTTTTTATAGGGTTTAAAACACACATGGTTAGAAGAACCTGACCCAGAATTTAATGTTTCTTGGGTAACTGATAAACATGGAGTCTTTCTGCCTTTTCTTCCTTCTATTAAAGTGTCATTAAGGAAGCATTAGATGTGAAGAACATTCACCAGCCCATTTTTGTCTAGGGAGGGCAGTACTCTTCCCTCCTTATATCCATGTGTTGGGATGCTGGACATCACTGGCAGGGCAGCATGACGGGCAGCAGAAATCCTGTTACAGCCGTCGAGCCGTGCTATAGCCACGACCAGCAATGTACCCAGTGGTTGCCTGTGGGGAGGATGGGTGTATCCGCAGGAAATCCTTCATGTTTAGGGTTTGTCATTGCATTTGGTTCCCATGAAACTGGAACTGAAAGAAGGCCACACTATCAGGAACCTTTTAAAGTTGACCTTACGATGTACTAACTCGGAGTGTTTCCCTGATTCTTGAAAAGCAGTAGTAATGCATCAGAAAATATGGGTGAATAAATCAAACCTACACTTGCACTTGTCTCTATATTCACCCTCACACCTCACAGTTTTCAGAGTGAAAACTGGCAGGTGCCTGCCATAACGCAGACACAGCCATTTAGAAAAAGGCAGTAGCATTGGTTAAGGGCCATAGGAATATAAAATATGAGCCACTTGTCACCTGTCAGTTAAAAGAAAACATTGCACGAGCATCTTGGGACATCTCCTTTGCTGTGTTTGTGTAATTTGGTAACTTTTCCAAGCACTTTCCTTACAGAAGCTTTCAATTCGTTTATTCTCTCACCATGCCCACTTCCCAAGATTTGTCCTTCATTTAACCAACGGAAGCACTCATTTTATTTTAATTTCCCCTTCCCTCCCCACTCGGGGGCTTTTCCCCCTCCACAGAGGGCGGCTGTGGCCTGTTGGGGCCCTCTCAGGCCCTGGGAGCACCCGAGGGCCCTGCTTGCTCTGGTGGCCTACAGGGGCCTGTGGGTGCCGTGGTGCTCAGGCATGGCCCCGCGCTTTGTAGCTGGGTGTAAATACAGCTCAGCTCAGGGCAGGGCCGAATCCGGCCCTCAGCCAGGCACAGGGCACGGTAGTGCCGCTAAGTATAGCAGCGGCTTCGCGTACAGTAGGGTGACCCAATAATTATGCAAGATAATACTGTATGCAGCTTGCTCGCCTCGCCATTCAGAGCACTTGCCAATAATACACACGCACACTTCGTTATCTCCTTTCCTAGCTGGTGGCTTTTATACGCGGTCTGTTTTCTCCCGAGATCACTGGAGCTATGGCACGGAGGGCTGTCTAGGTATATTTAACCCTGCGGGTCATTCCAACGTGCTGCTTTAAAAGAAGATCATATTGTTTTTCCTGCTTTCCATTTTTGAAAGGCTAGGCTTTGGCCAGAGGGCACTCTACATATCTGGCTGCAAATAGACTGCTCAGAGCCAAGCAATGCGGTGCCTTGACTAATTTCAGCATTCACTTAAGCTAAATTATTTATGATACTCTCTGCACAGGCCTTTCTCTGTTGTTGTTGTTTTAATGTTGTAATCTTCGCCAGAATAAAGGGATAATTTGCATGCATTTTCAGCTACTGCAGTAGCTAACACATGGCTCTGCAGATCGAGGCCAACTACAATATATTCAAAGTTTGAACTGAGTGGCCAGAAGAGGGAAATTTTGACGTGTCAGTAAATCACATCCCTAATGGTGAGAAAGCTTAGCATTTTTACATAAGCAGCTGAAACAACATCAGAAACATTTTCCAATGATATAGTTATTCACTTGTATCACAAGCTCATCGCCTTTGCTGCAGGAACGTAAATCAGGGAGATGTTAGGCTAAGAAGGGTCTATTTTCACCTCCAAGCTGGTATTATGAGTCCAAGTTCATCGTCAGTGGAGCGTGGCTCTGTCTTTATGAGAATATCAAACAGAGGGAAGAAATACAATAGCATTTTAAGGAGCCTTCTCGCTCCCAGCAGACACAAGGTACAAGAGATAAGAAACCAAATAAAAGTTGGAAGGGAATGCAAAACAGAGAGGTACCCCCTGCTTCACCAGCTGCTGGCTTGCCAAAGAAAACAACAGAAATGGGGATTAGATCTTGCAACGTGCACATTAGCGCAGGACTACCTATTCCCTGCCTTTTCTCCTCTGAAAAGCTGCCATGTGAGGAGAAACATTCCTTTTATTATTTATGGGGACAGCCACTCTTGTTTATTATGCTCATGTTACTATGCTCCATGCCAAGTACAAGCCCTCTTTTTTTACAGAGAGGTTTTTCTTTGTATGAAGGGGGGAAAAAAAAAGAAAAAAAAAAAAAAGAAAGAAAAAAAACAACTGTTTGCAGGATTAGTGAGGAAATTAAAGCAAGGGCAGAGAAAGGAGGTCTTTCTGCAGAGCTGGGAGCAGTAGGAGCAGTGTGCTGCAGCACCCAGCACCAGTGTGCTCGTGGTCAGCTTGCCCTGGCCTTCTCCAGGCACCCAAACACCTGAGCAGCACCAGGAGCCCCAAGTTCAGGGTGGAAAAAAGATGAAACAGCCAATAATGTGAACAGCAGTGGCTGGGCAGTTTGTGGGAGAGGGATATTTCCCTCCCCCCCACCCCATCTCCCTGGGTTTGGAACAACATTGACAGGATGGAAAGAAAAACAAGTTTATTCCCCCCTCCTCCTTTTTGTTGTTGTTGTGGCCAGGCAGCTGAAGAACAGCTGACCTATTTTCTGAGTTCTGCAGCTCTGGAGGCTCCACAGCACCTGACGGCTTCTTTGTGCCTGTCCCCTGAAGCATGCTTAATGCTCAAAGGCCTTGCCCTGGTCAGGGACTGCAAAGAAGGAAACTCTGGACTGCTCTTGGATCACATCCTGAATGCGGGCAAGGGTTTGAAACACATAGCCAAATACAAAGAAAATCCAAAGGCGAATGGGAGGGAAACCAGGCAGCAGCTTTGTCTGTGGTGGATGGCAGTAGATTTACTGCCTGGTTCACAAACTGCCTACAGCTGGGGGAAATTGCTAGTTCAATTCTCCCATGTTTAATGTGATTACTGGTACTAGTTCACAGGCTTAATTTCATTCCCTTGAATTCCTCGCCACTAACAGAAAACAATCAAACAGAAAAAGGCACAATAAAAATCCCTTCCAAATGCACAGAATACAGAATGCATTTCTCAAAGCAGGAACTTTCACTCATTCTGTCTTCAGAAGAGATTTTTCTTTTCTTTTTAAGTAAATTTTACGGAGAAGAGGTTTATATTGGAAGATGGATATGCAATGTTGTATGGAAAGAAGAGAACTCTTTCTTCTTTCTCTCTGGGGTTTTTAAAAACCCTGACCAAAGACCCTTGAGAACATAATCTAGGAATTATATATTTGGATATGGGAGAAAGTAGAAAGACCAGAGATTTGCAGAGTCCACATCAAACACCTCACTGGATGGTGAGAAGGGGCAGCTCTCCCCTGCTGGGGGAGTACATCAATCACAGAATCGTAAAAGTAGGAAAAGACCTCCAAGATCATCTGGTCCAACTGTTCCCCAACCACCAATATTACCCCGTAAACCATGTCCACATCCAACCTTTCCTTAAACACCCCCAGGGATGGTGACCCTTGGGATGGGTCGTCAGCAGACCCAGTACACCTGTTCCAATGCATGACCACTCTGAGAAGAAATGTCTCCTCATTTCCAACCTGAACCTCCCTTGGTGCAGTGTGAGGCTATTCCCTCTAGTCCTGTCCTATTCCCTCTAGTCCTGTCACTGGTTATCTGCGAGACGAGGCCGACCCCCAGCTCCCCACAGCTTCCTTTCAGGTAGCTGCAGAGAGCAATGAGGTCTCCCCTGAGACTCCTCTTCCCCAGACCAAATACCCCAGCTCCCTCAGCCACTCCTCACAGGACTTGTGCTCCAGGCCCTTCACCAGCTTCGTAGCTCTTCTCTGGACATGCTCCAGGGCCTCGATGTCCTCCTTGTACTGAGAGGCCCAAAGCTGAACGCAGTACTCAAGGTGCGGCCTCACTGGAGCCGAGTACAGGGGAACGATCACCTCCCTGCTCCTGCTGGCTGCACTATTCCTGATACCAGCCAGGATGCTGTTGGCCTTCTTGGCCACCTTGGCCACTGCTGGCTCACGTTCAGGCAAGCATCAACCAGCACCCCCAGATCCTTTTCCTCTGCACAGCTCTCCAGCCACTCTGCCCCAAGCCTGTAGCGCTGCATGGGGTCGTTGTGGCCAAAGTGCAGGACCCGGCACTTGGCCATGTTGAACCTCATCCCATTGGCCTCTGTCCACTGACCCATCCTGTCCAGGTGCCTCTGCAGGGCCTTCCTACCCTCTGGCAGATCAACACTTCCCCCCAGCTTGGTGTCACCCACAAATTTACTCCTATCCTATAAGGACTCCTATCCTATATGTCATTTTTCAGATTTTACCCTTAAAATACAGGCTACAGCAACTGAGTTCTGGTTCAGAAACCACTTATTGCTTCATGATGGCCTTACAACAAGATGTGGAGCAAATGTTTTCCTGTTTATCAGCAATACAAATACCATATGACAGCAATACTTCAGGCAGAGTCTTTCTTTCTTTATTGGCATGATCTGAGTTACAGCATAATTCCCAATAATGAAACGGAGCATACCATAGCAAATTGTATTCCAACAAACTGTGTTTTTCTCTGTATGAGGTTGCTAATATGAATACTATAAGCAAATTATATGTTTAACATGCCATTTCACCCTTCTTTACTATAAATTGCTGAGCTTACCTGGATTTCATCCTCAACATAGCATTAGGGGTTGCTGCAGATACTGTATATACTACATTCCCAGGGCAGGTATCTCCAGGTTATTGCTTCAGAATGGTTGATAACTTTCCATGCTCTTTCAGACTTGCCTGGGTAAATTCTGCAGGCATGGTTTCTCTAATGGTGTGCCTATGGATGTTTTATTTTACATTTTTCTCATAAAGAGGCAGAAATAACGGCCACCTTATAAACAGAACGCCTGATATAGTGCGCTGAAATACTACTCTCATTGTGCCTGTGCTATCCAATGTACTGTGCACAGCACAATACATTTTTGTGTGCTGATTTTACTACCTGTTAAACATATCTTCTCTGTCAGTGAGACTGTCCATTTAATTTAATATACATCTGCTCTGCAACTGCTACATTATTTAAACATTTACAATCTTGTTTGCCAGTGATTGTCTCAGCGTCTCTAACTTGTTAATTAATGTTTATTGCGTATCTGATTATATTTTACTCATTGTTCCCTTAATTTCCACTGAATAAGCCATAAACAGTTCTTATTAGTTATTATCAGTTTAGCTCGGCACAGGATTAACGTTATGCCATTGTTGACATAAAGCTGCAGTTAATAATTCACTTCCTTCCCTTCAGCCGAGGCAGGCAGGGAGTTATTTTCTGGCTGTTTGCATCCCCAGCCGCGTGCCCCTGCCCGAGTCAGACACTGTCCAGTAGATGTAGGGATGAATTATGCTCCAGAGCTCTCTCTTGCATCACCATCATCATCTTCTTTCATCCCCTCACTGTCCTCACCTCAGGAAAGTCAAACTGAGTCCAGTAGCCTCAAGGGAATTATTTTCATTTACAGTGCTGCCCTGCTGCTGCATCCTTGTCTCACCCCAGTGCCTTACCAGCCTCATTTTCCTCAGCCCTTGATTTCCTCCTCTGAGAAAGGTGCTAAAAATTACCAACTTCCCCTTGGGGCTTGGTGGCACAGGTAACTCCCAAATTTTTCTGCCTGGGGTGAAGTCAGCACTTTATAAGCACTGGTGTGCCCTCCCCTTTGTGGTTCCCCTCCAAGACAAACATGCTCTTGCTGATGTACCCATCCTTGGGAGCTTTGCAGTCAGCAGCTCTTCCCAACAGTGCTCGGGGACTGGTCTCTGGCATTATACCCAACCAAGAGAAGTTGTGGATGCCTCAACCCAGGAGGTGTTCAAGGCCGGGCTGCATGGGGCTTTGGGCAACCTGATCTAGTGGGAGGTGTCCCTGCCCATGGCAGGGGGGTTGAAGCTGGATGGTCTTTAAGGTCCTTTCCAGCCCCAACCACTCTGTGATCATATGCAGCATGGATATACCTGTATCTCTGGCAGGTAGATATGAATCTCCCAAACTATCTTTGGCTGCAGTTGTTCAGAGTCTTCTCTGGGGCATGCTGCGATGCACATCTTGCTCACAAGGCCCACCAAAGCTTGAATCTGTTTTTGTTGTATCGCTCTTCCTGGCTCCACGTGGGCTGGCTGTGTGCTGAGAGTGTCAGGTCTCTGTGGGAGAACCGCTGTCAGCTCATCTCTTTGTAAATCATGCTGCAAAGTGCAGGCAGGATGGTTGCGGGGGCTCTGGGCACCACTACAGTACTAATAAATGCTCAGTAATAATAAAAGTAAAGGAAAAAAACTAAAAACAAATAGCAGCAGCAGGAGCTGGCAAGAACCAAGAAACCGGAATGTTTTCATTTCTTTGACCTTTTATTAAAGCTAGTCAAAAATGTGTATCTGAGAAGTCTTTTCCAGGAGAAAATCTCTCTTACTCTTTTCTCCAAAGTGAAAAGTTACCAACAGTTTTATTTTTTCACAGAAGCTTCTACAACATTATAGTCAGATTTACTGAAACTACCCACAGATGTGTCAATTTACTGAAACAAACCATCTTAGACAAATGCAAAACATTTGACAGGAGTTCAAAGAGGACTCTTTAAAAGCTGCTTAATAAAAATGCTAGAAAAGCTGAAGAATCACAGAAAGAGAATAATTTTGAATACTGTTACACAGTTCTAGTTACACAATTTCTGCTATAAAAAATTGGAACTGTTTGAATATATTGAATACATAATTGTGTGTGCATGTATCCTTATAAAAGTAAGTATCATTTATATTTATTATTAATATTTATTATTTATTGATATATGTATGCTAGCACATACAAATACCTATATGTGCTTAACTGTTTCATGGCCTTAGAAACTATCCTGGCCCTCTCAGGTACCGACAGTCACTGCTATACAGGGGCTCTGGAACAAAGTCTGGAGAGACACCCACACTCTGTGGCTCTCAAGGGGGTTGCAGAACCCAAATAGGCCATTATTTATCAAAAGTTCATCTGTCTTGCAATGGAAATAGGAAATGCTTAGACACATAGAGACAAAAGATTTTCACTCTGTTTCACAAGGTGCCTCAGTCTCTGTTGCTGAGGAGCTCTTCTTGCAGTACGGTGCTGTCAGGGCCACCTAACAGACAGTCTCCGGGGGGTGATTTTGTTCTTGAACTGTAAAGGGTCACTGGCTTTAAAAAGCTTCACATTCCCACTCTGAGTGGAGCAATAACTTTTCTATTTTATAAATAATGTCGTTGTAATGTGCGTGTAAATTAAGGACCCTGCTGATTAGTTTCTAATATTTGTTCTGCACTCCCAAAGGAAAAAAAGAACCTGGCAAGGAAAACAGGTATCCAATGAATCACTCTTCTGTTGATTGAATGAGGTTACTATTATTTCTAGAGACTTGAAAAAACATGACCTGTGCTTCTGAATTTAATTTTATTGTTACTGACACTTCTGGTCAACTTAATGCAATGTTAAGGCCTGCTGGTTCTCCAGAAAACTTGGCTCTTATAAATAATGCTCACTGTCTGGTTGCATTGTGGAGTGTTGCCCAGATCACATCCCGGGTGCAGACCTGGACAGAATGAGCACCTGTACCAGTCAGTCTGACCCAGCATCCTACTTCTGACAGGGCAGCAGTACTGTGGATGAAGTGATGCCTTCTCTGGTACACCCTTCCAGCCTCCAGCCGTCAGCAGGTAGGGGATTTCCGGATCAGGAGATAGCATCTGGGCAATTGCATCAGTAGGTCTTGATTAAGCTATTCCCTGTAAATTGTTTAGTGTTTTCTTATGACTTAATTTACTTTTTTGGCTGCCACAGCATCCCGTGGGAATGAAATCTACAGCATAATTGTGCTCTGTGTGTATTGATTTAAACCTGAGGCCTGATCATTCTAGTTTTTCTGACACAATGAGTAAGTGCTTCCTATCCATCTTTCTCCCCTGTTGACTTGGTTTTATAGCTACCACATCTCCTCACAATTATCTCTTTTACAGGCTAAAAAATTGCAGCCTCTCTAGTTTCCCCTCACATTCCATACCTCTGAGCATCCTGCTGCTTTCCCCGACCTCTCTCACTCAACCAGCCCTGTCTGAGGTAGGGCAGCAGAACTGCCTGCAGTAACTGCAGTGTAGGTGGATGATAAATTTACCCAGTGAAACAATGACGTCTTCTGTTTCACTCTCTTTTTCTTTCTCGGAGGCTTTTCAACTTTCTCTGAGCCTTGTGCAACCATTTTTCTGTGTGTTAGCCACAGTGACTCAAAGGTCCTTTTCCCAAGCAGCAAGTGGGTTAGTTCCCAGCGTTCTGCACACGTAGGTCAGTTTCTCTCATTCCCCGTGCCCCTGGTTTGTGTTTCTCATCACTGAATTTCATTTGCCAACTTATCCATGTCTTTTAGGGCACTCCATACATGAAAGAGTTGATCCTGAATGCAAGGAATGGGAAAGATCAAATGTTACATTCATTTCTCATGCACACATGCATGAATCTAGACTTTTGATTATTTCTCTCTCTGTTTGAACAACATACTCTCCTCTTGCTAACAAAGCTATGCTGATCTGTCACTGACACCCCCCAGATCAGAAGCAATTGCTTTATTTTGTAGCAGCTTAGACTGCACAGCTCATTACAAGCTCTATTATGAACACCTTGTTTTTAATTCTCTCTTGAAAGTAAACTGTTTGAATATCTTTACTGATATTTTATTGGCAGGACAGAAAATGTCTAATACATTCTGATTAATATTGCTCAGTTAATTTTCAATAAATATTTTACATATAAAACAAATCAGACTTGGTCAAGTTATCATAGCCAAACAATGTACAATCTCATCACCACCTTAGAGTTACAAAACCTGTATCATGATGATCTGCTTTTTATTCTGTGTTTTTAAAACTTTAATGCTGGATGCCTGTTCCACGCTGTGTCACACAAGAATAGCAATTCTTTATTAGGAATTGGTCAATGGCACAAGTGGGCATGGGCTTCCCATGTTCAGTGTGAGTGCTTTCCCCACAGTCAATTGTTAGCACATAAATCTTAAAGCAGCCTTAGGTGAGTACTTCAGCTTGGCTCTCAGCCTTGTCTGGAAGTTCTTCTCAAAAAAAAAAAAAAAAAAAAAAAAGAAAGACCACCCAACCAATTTTCTGTTGCCAGTTATGTATTGTTAGATATGCCATGTTTTCTGCCCCAAGGCACTCTTTCTAGTATTATTCTACCTTTGTCTTTCCTTCATGTGTCCTCCCCTTAACTCATTTTTATTCAGAATTCTGCATATCAGGAAAAAAAGTTACAAAATCAAAAGAGGAAACATTAGATTTGCAAGGCAGCAAAAACAGAAGTCCAGCCAAAGAAGAGTAAAATTTTAAGAGAAGAAAATAATAATTTGGTCAAATAAATTGCCTCCTACTTACTTTCCTTCTTTTATTACACCAGATTGTTCTTTTGGTGAATGTGTCAAGCTGATGAAGGTCTCTACCATGATTCCCAGCTGAGTTTCACCTCAGAGAAAACAGATCTTAAAGTCTGAAGGACCTTTGGAAATCCCCGAGACTGAAGGACTCTCCTGGCATAACCGTGTATGTCTGCATTAGGAGTGTTGTCTCCCCAGCTCCTTAACCACATACCCCTTTAGGGCTGTGCTGGAAGGGATGCTCACAGGTATGGCTCCTTCTGCTTCCTTAGTACCCATTCATAGATAGCACCTGACCATTTTCAGCACAGCTACAGTGAAATGACACATTTCCTACTGCAGTCATGCCTCCAGCCTCACATCTAGATTTTGGCCCTTGTACAGGATAAGGCCTCCATGAGGAAAGAAGTGGGATCTTGGCAGCCAGCACTGCACAATCTGGGAGACAAGAGAGCATGATGTGGAAAACTGATTACAAAAAACATCTCCCTCTTTGCTATACTTTATGAAAATACAAATGAAATACAAATATACATAAAAAAGAAAAAAACACGCACAAAACCAGAAACAAACAGCTCCTCTTCCCTAGAACTAGTGACTATGGATACCTTGCTAGCTGAGATGACTTTGGGTGGCCCCGGGAGCTGGAGGTGTATGCAAAGTGACAGTGTCTGATGTGTGGTATCCCCAGGTGCTGAGTTTTGGGAAAGTCCCTCCTGCAGACACAGAGTAACTCTTCCTTAGCAGTTAGCAAGCAGCAGAGGTGACTTTTGCTTAGGGAAACCAGATTGCCACATGTTCTAAACGTGTTTTAAAGGGGGCTTTTTTTTTTTTTTTTTAATAGTTAATGCGTAAGACCAAAGAGTAGGTAACAAAAGAGTTACATGTGAAAGAAAAGCTAAGTTTCATAGCCATGATTATGGTACATGGGACCTAGAGGACACCCAGGCCAAAGGCACTACAGAGTGGATGTGGCCAGCCTGCTCCAGGGTAGACAAACCCTGAGCAGTGTGAATTTGGGTTGGTCTTTATCACTAGGCTGTGGATTTACAACCTGGAGTTATGTTTTTTACACTATTTGTACATAACAAGAAAAAATGTTTTGCATCTTACAGCCTTTGAGGAAAGGCTCTCAAGGCGATTTATGAGCACTGAGT
This sequence comes from Netta rufina, assembly GCF_964035555.1. Lineage (NCBI taxonomy): Eukaryota > Metazoa > Chordata > Aves > Anseriformes > Anatidae > Netta > Netta rufina. The sequence continues at coordinate 53,080,217 of NC_140125.1, read as the reverse complement.
TTCCAGAGAGCCCAGTGAAATTCCTGTTAGGAATTGCTTAGTTGTGGAGATGAATGAAGCAATGTGCCGTAAGTTTAAAGCACTCATTCATCACCATACAAGCTGTTTAGCAGAAGAAGCCCAAACCCAGAAGCCTTTCTGATGTGTGGTGAGCCCTTCACATGTGTCATGCTATGGCAAAGGGCTCCTGAGGTGGCGGCCTGCGGCTGATAAGGCAAGAGCTGCCTTCCTGCCCTGCATCTCGTGCTTGCTCCAACCTGGTGGCTTGGCAGCATTCTTTCCAGTGAAAGGAATACCGTGGGAATCTTCTTCCCTTCCTCCTGCAGGCCAGGCTCTGTTTCTGGGCAGATCGCAAGGGTTTACCTTATCAGGAGAAATTCTTGTGCCATGCAGCCTGATGAACAGTTCAACTGTGTGCAACGTGCATCCCCGTGCTGCAGCGAGAGGGAAGGCTGGTGGACTCCTGTGCACCATCCTGGTGACATATAATAGTGCAGTGACACCATAACTGAGTCTGAGTGCTCTGGGAGCTTTATTGGGTTGTAAGGGAGCTCTGCCCTTCGTGTGACATAGTGACAGAGCTTGCATGGTCTGCAGAGCTCGGAGCATCCCCCAGCACCTCAGCCTGCGCCAGACTAAAAGCACAAGCTCTAGTGAGAGGACAGGAAGCCTCCCACCAGCCCATGAAGGTGGGACCTGCGGGCGGTGCTGTTTTACCTGCCTGCTGCCTCCTCACCCGGGGCAGTTTGGTTAGCAGCTGTGGCATTGGTGCTACAGGCAGCTGTCCAGGCCATCTGGCATCCTGGCTGGCAATATCCTTGAGGGAATAAGGGAGCCTCGAGGCTCTGCTCCTCCTCTGCCATCAGAGGTGAAGCCCTGCAGGATCCAGGCATGTGCTGGCAAAGCAGCCTGGGGAAGCTTCTCTCACAGTGACACTTGCCACATATGCCCTGAGGATGCCCAAAGGGTTTCAGTCTCCCTCTGGCTCCTCGAATAAACATCACTTCCAATGCAAGCAATGTAAAACAAACAAAAAAAAAGTTTGGAGTACAGGCTCAGTTTACTGGGGAAGGACAGTAGGGTCAAACTGCAGGGGAGTCCTGGGCTGCACTCAGCATGCAGCGGATCCAGCTGGTTTGGTTCATCTTGCTCTAGCTGTAACAGATGAGAGAAGAAATGCTCCTGCCTGAAACTCTGTTTCAGTTCCTTTATGGGATTAGTGCTGGAAGGACCCCCGCCTGCATCACGCTGCATTGCAGAGTTGCCAACATCTCCCCATCCTGGATCCAAAGAAATCCCTATGCCACCTGCTGTGTCCCAGTCAGAAAGGAAGGATGTGAGATGCATCTTTTTCTATTTTTTTTTCTTTCCAAGTTCACATCTGCAGGAAGGGACTAACTTTGTTGCCTGTACTTGAGACCATGTGAAGATGGGAGCTGCTTTCAGCAAGGGTCTTTGGATTCATGTGACACTGGTAATACATGTAAATAGCTAGGCACGTTCAGTAAACAACAACAGCTTTTATTTCAGTTGTAGAATGGTATCTGGCAGGCAGACAGCATCTTTTTTGAATATAAGGCACTTAGTCTACAGGTGGGACGCTCCGTCCAAACAGTGACAATTGTATATTCCTAATACCTTTTGCAAAAGTCTGCAGTATCATCTGTTAAAAAGTGTCTGGAAAATCCACCTTAAAAAAAACACACCAATGAAATGGCCTGCCAAGCTGCAGCTTCCTGATCCTTCCATTATAAAGAAATTTGCTTATGGTGCAATTTATGTAGGCTCCATATTCCAGCAAAAATACATCAAGTGGTATCAGGTTACCAGAATCAGTCCTAAAGCAACTGTTTCCTAGAGGGGGAGGTAAAAAAGCAGCAGCAGCTTGCTTCACGTTCAGTAAGTGGTTGTGACATAGGGAAGTAACAGGAACATGAGAAACAAGATTTTTTTTTTTTTCCCCTTTTTGAAAACCTAATATGGTAACTAAAAGGAGAGGAAGTGCCTATTTTTCAAACTGAACCTTAATCAATTTTCCAGCAAGGACAGTGTCTCCAGACAGCGGTCTATCTGCTGCAACAAAACAACGACCATAATGATACCCCTCCCTCTTCTTTGAGAAATTTCCTGGAAAAAATATCGCTATCATCTCTAAATCTTCAAACGTTGTAAAATATCCTGTGTGGGGTCAAAGAGGCTTCCTGAAAGAAGGTCTAACAACACAACCTCCCACTCGCTATAGATAAGCTTGTGTTCTATCTTCCAGCAGGAACTCGCGTTTCAAAGACATGATTTGAAATAAAAATAAAGAAAAGGGTTTTCATCTTTTGCTGAACTGCTTAGGTTTTTCTGTTAGGGAAGCAAATATTAGCAGAAGCCAGTGCAGCTGCTACAGAGCTTTTTTTTTTTTTTTTTTTTTTTTTTTTTTTTTTTTTTAAAAAAGAAGCTACATAGATGCATGAAACAAAACTAAACCACATGTTCAATCGGTGGAAGTTAGAACAATTTCTCTAGAACCCACAGTCATATAGTCATCAGCTGGAAACACCCATTTTTTAAAGAGCAGTTATTTCCTTACGTTTTTCCATTTATCTGGAGCAGAAGCAGCAAGCCCAGTAGCATGCTCGAGCCCAGACCGTTCCCTATTACAGAAACCAACCTGAGTGCTAGAGAAGCGAGTTCACACGGAGTGGAAGTGACCTATTTCATGACCGTGACTCACTTTCCTCTCTCTTTAGGCTGGCAGTTAGCTGCTGTGCCTCTGCTCCCCTCACCCCACGTGGAAGGGATCTGGTTTTGCTGAGTGCATCTGTGTAACTTTAACTGTGAAGCACTGCAAAATAGGCTCTGGAGATGATGGTGAGCCTGAAGTACCTGCAAAACTTCAGCTTTACAGGAGTCTTATTTTGGCAAGCAGTAACCCTGCAGTTACATAGCTGGGTATTCTATTGTCTTACAGGGTAAATCCAGGCAGGCACATGCTTGCTAAAACATTTTTAAAAATCAGATCTGCAGAAGATACTGGCTTGTCTACTTTCTCAGCTGATGTGATTACCTGCTCCCATTGCTGGACTTCCTGATCTATAAGAACAAGGTGATCTTGAAGAGGTGACACCCATACGAGGTATTTCATTTGCATACTAGCAGTGGCAACTGAACTTTTAGAACTGATGGTTGCATTTTGAGTTTGGGGACATGGGAGCAAGAGCTTGACACTGAGTACTTGATCTTCAAGGTATTTGATCTTCTTTATGGAAAATGTGAATAAGGCTGCACATTGCTTGTGCTATCCAAGCTTGCCTGCAGCTTTTATTCACATAGCCATGAGATCCTAAACATGCCATTTAGTTTCAGGGCACTTCATAGTAATCCTCTCATGAATAGTCACTATGTGTGCAGAGGAAGAGATTAAAACCCGAATGGTTGGCTCATGCCAATCCAAAGACTGGCACGCTGTGGGCTCATTAGGGAGCAGCTCTCAGAACTTCCTACGCGCATAGCTGCGGTGTGACACTGACCTCTCCGGGGCTTCAACCTGCCACTGTGATGAACGGGCTGGGGACTCTCCCTTTGCACCCGGATCATCCCCTGTCATAAACTGCCAGCAGCCTACTGTTTCCACAGCATGACCAGGGCTCTGTTTCACCATCACAGCCCTGGTGGCGGGGCATCTACTCTGGCAGATGCACAGCCACAGATCTGCTACTGCTGAGGACTGTGGGTTGGGCTGGGGCTCTCCTTTGCATAGCTGCCTGAGGCTCAGGGTGCCTACAAAGTCCACACCATTTTCTATGTGGACAGTCCTTTAAAAAGCAAAAGAAAGGCAAGTTATTAGTACAGTTTTATATCTCTGTCTGAAAGCAATACATCTTTTAAAATTAGAATAATGTCAAACCTACATGTAGATATGAAAAACACTGATTGCACATTCTGCAGTAGAAAGGAACATGTACAGCAAACAAATGAGACTTTAAATATATGTGTTCAAAATAACATAACTCACCAGAGTGAGTCTGCATTTTATTAGCATCTTCACTGTCCCAACACCCCTTTCTGCAGGCTAAGGAAACACCGTGCAGGTTCTCCTACCCTGGTTTGTTACACTTGCTGAGGATGGACTGCAGGTCTGTACAGAAGCTACTTATTTCGATGTTTCTTCAGCTACATCAAAATCAAGTAGATGTCATGAAAATATTTCTGCACACCTCTGGTTTATGTGCTACAGGGGAACTCTGCTGCAGTGGTTTTATTGTATTTAGCTTCTGAAATTTTTCCATTAAAAAAATCTCATTGTTCTTAACCAGAGGGATAGGGCTGTAAAGTGGAGCCCCATATCAGACCCCAGTCAGGCAATTGCTCTATTCACTTAGTTTTCCATTAGAAATAGATGCAGTTACAAAATAACTTGATTTTGATCCTGTCTATCCTAGAAACCAACATTTGGGGTTGGTTAGAGCATGGGTAGAGACAGAACAAAAATGTACTGCACGTTCATTACTCCTGTCCCAAATCAGCAGGCTCTCCTCTTATCAAATACCCACTGCCTTTAGTGATCAGCTGAGGGGGATGCTTTTAGTGCACCTGTGTAGGCCTGTCAATTAACTGTCAATTAATTGCCAGCTTATCAATTAAACGTCTGGGGTAGAAGGTGCAGCTGGAGTAGGAAACTTGCCATAGGAAGACAGCAGTCTGCTGAAACAGTCTGGGAACCATAACTTTAACAGTTACTATTAGACTCTTTGATAGTCTGGTTTCACAACTCTAAACTAAGAGTAGGTAAAGCAAAAATTTTGTATCTGGGTGCTAGAACAGCCTTATGCCAAATAGTGGCATTAGACGATATAAAACTGAATGAACAAAGTCTTCCAACACCATCTGTATTTGTTTTTTTCCATTAAAAAGTGCCTGTGAGAAAAGTCACATTCTTATGTTAACGTGTACTTACCAGAAAATTTCTTTCCTACATGCAAATCATCTTTCTTGAAGAGTCAGTGTGCAATATAGATTGAAATTTCTTACCGTATTTTCAATGTTACTACAAAACAAACTTATCATTTAAGATCATCTCTCTTCATTCAAGTTTCTCTTTCTGACAATGCTTTTTGCTTCTGTACCTCTTGTAGCTTTTCTTAACTTGTGCCCTCTAGTCCCTTCTGAAGATCTTCATTATTTTGCCCTTTTCTGACAGCCATACTGATCTTCTCTGCCAGCCAGTTCTTCCAGTAATGCCAAATGCAATTTATATGGGATTAAGCACTAAAGCTAAAGAAAAAACAAACAAACAAAAAAAAACAACAACAACAAAGAAACCAACCCCAAAGACTTGGCCAGAGACTTTTCTTCATGGTGTTCTTTCACCACATACATTCGGTGCCAAGCTTGTTTTAAAATGAACTTCCTCTGACAGTTTACATCTTTTAACACCTCCTCCCCTCACCCACCAGATATCTCCCCTCTCATCAGCCTCTGCCATTTCTCAGGTGAATTTTTTAGATACTCTATAATCTAAGAATCCAATTAAAGAGTAATCACAGTAAAATAACGAATCACCAAGCAACATGTGGGAGAACTCACACTGAGAGAATGAGGAGAACTCAGCAGGCATAGAGCCTGCATCATAGGCAAAGGCTGGCAAACTGCTGAGAAAAGCAGACACACAGCCAGGCCTCAGTGATGGGGCAAAAGATATTTCCTAGAGTCTCAGAGATCTTCTCAGAGGAGTTTTTGTTGCAATACAGAAAGTTCCCGAGCTGCTGAACTGAGAGGAAGCCTGAAAAAAAGGACCTTTTCTGCCAGGACATAGTGGGCAAGAAGGAATTCGGTTTCTAAATGCTTTTTCTTCTGTTTTGTCTCACGCTAAGTTTTATCTGTTTAAAAAGCTACAGGATCTAGTTTCTGTTATAATAAAATGGGTTTGAGTTTAAAAGCTCTTTTGCAGTCTTGGGAGTGCCCAACTTAAGAAGAAAAAAATTGGCAGATCTACTGCAAAGCTTTAGTCAACTTGGAGTCCCATCGCAGCCTTCAACAATCTGCACATTATGCTTAGTTGGGAAAGAGATGTTTGCTTCCTCCAGTGAAATAGATGACAGAATCTGTCTCAAAACCTTCAGAATTACCAAGAACAATAGTGTACATAGCACATATCAGCCTCTTTTCTTCATTTACTTGCATGACTCTTGCTGATCTTTGCTGCCATATGAGATTTGCCTTCCTTGCTTTCCCCGGGAGCATAGATTTTATGATCTCGTGCTCACAGTAGTGTTAAGCTTGATGAAAAGGTAGGTAGTCAGCTAAACAGCAGAACAGTCAGAATATCAGCCTGCTTAATGATGAAATAATTTCAAGACTGTCCTTCATAATGAAAATACAAAGCTCAGGTAAAAATGTGACTATGGTGTGAGGCCAAATGAGATGGCAGTGAGATGGCAGCGTATATCTACCTATTATTTGTCACTCTAGTTTTCTCTTGCAAGTTTTACCCAGCAATGAAATAGTTAACAACACTAAACTGTATTTTGCTGCATGGCTTTAGTAATAACATGCCATTAAGATGAATGGCAAAAGTTCAGATCTTTGAAGATCTTGCTCTGTCTGACTGTGGACTCAAGCAGACACCTTTGAATTGCTTATCTTTGGCTTACGCTTTCAAAACCATTGCTACAACTATCTGAGGGCCAGCAGGATGTTTGTAAAATACTAAAGCCATGGGATAGAGCACAAAGTGGCATCCACTACGAGACAGACTCATCCTATGCTGCCTGTGAGCCAGCTCAAACTGCCCACACACTATGTGTCTTCATGATTTGCATGCCTCTCTTGGGCAATATGCTCCCTTGCACCTCACTTTGTCTTCAGCCTTACGAACCCTTTGTTCAGACCGAGCAGCAGAAAAGCAACACTTAGAACAGACAGGGAATTATCTCACTTGTAAAAATAATCATGCACGTGTATGCATGTGCATGCATGTATGCTTGTATGTGTACACACACTAAAATTTAGTTTAATGATTGATGTTGTTTTTCTGCCTTTCCAGTCCTGCCCTGTTGATGTCCAGAAAGAAGTTGCCATTGACAATAGTTTGGAAACTAGTGGGCATGAATTTGTGAATAGAATTTCATTACTGTGCTATTTTGTCAGTCATTAGTACTTCATTTTACATGCCATCCATAACATCCCCAAACCAGAATCTGATTGACTGAATATGTTTTGGCTTTTGCTAATAATAACTCTTCTGTTTTAGGGGCATAAACCATTGCTGCTAAAGTGTGGTCCTAATGAGGAGTTTGTGTTAAAGGAAATCAAGGTCTTGATTTGACCCTGGTTGGGACTTACAGCCAAAACACTTTTAATCCTTCCTTCAGTCTGCCAAACAAGGTGTTGCTGTATTTAGGCAGCCAGGCAAAGGAACCTCTAGCATTTCAAGTTACTTCCAATGCATATACCACATGTAAAGCATAATTTCATATTATGATGTGGTAAATAAAAGCAGAAGAAATTCCCAAAAGCATGAGCATCCTGAAAAATACTGAGTTCAGCCTTTGAGGCTTCCTCTCAAAATGGATGAAAAGTGGTCTGTCAAGCAGCAGCTTAGTAGGCTGCCAGCTCCTTTTCTGTCTCTTCAGACTGTGGCTGAGATCTTCAAAGTTCTCCAGCTACTTCACTCTTGGTTGAATATCTTTTGGTGTCTTCTGTCAAGGTGATGCAAGGTCTCTTTAGAATTCCCATTACCTGGGGCTCCCTTCATTTTTTCTTTCATTTGCTATATTTATCACAACAGCATCCAGGTTAGTCAGCACAGAGCACTCTGAATATGCAAATACAGACTCTCCTCCTTCCCTCATCCAGCCTATGATCAATGGTGTTGCTCCTGTGCCCTTTCTGAGTCCCACAGTAGTCATGGGTGGCTTGAAAGACCTGACTTCAATGAGGTGTCAGTTGCCCCACAACCCACCTCTGTCAATGCAATAATCAGGACCTGCTCTGCTCCTAGCAGCTCACAAAATACTTCATCTCTATCGCCGGCTCTCATCTGCAGCATTGCTTGGAGTATAAGCTTTCAAGTCTATTATTGTAATACAATCCTTTTAGCAATTGCTATTGCTTTTAAAACCAATTTGTTCCGCACTCACAGGCCTCTAAGCTCTCATAATATTAAGATCGGTGATTGGTGCCTGCACACTAGACTCTGCTTGCTAACAGAGGTCTCAGAAAACTCTCTGGTTACACAACAGGCTAGTGTGGAGACAGTGGAGAGAGAAAGGGAAAAAAGAGCACTTTAACTACACTTACTAGTCTCTCTTCCAGAATTGCAAAATTCCCTCTGTTGTAAATTACTGATGAACAGTTCCCCACATACCCGTGCAGTGCAATGGCTGTTTGGAAGCTCTTTGTTAGCATAACACAGTGTAAAATGCTGATCTTGTGCAGCAGGTCTGAGAACAGAAGGCAGTAGGGTATTTCAGGAAGATACTTCATCATTTTTGGCTTCACAATGCACTGTTCTAAAACTGTTGCTTCAAAATGTTTTAAAATACATTCAATATACTATTACAAGCGTTGATGGATTCATTTGAACTAAACAATTAAGGAGGTATAATAACTCTACTCCCTGAGCACTTTAATTTCACTTAACAGTGCAAGAGCTCAGAGGAACAAGGGCTTACACAAAGCCCATCTGTTAGCCCGTTTCCCTGTTAGTTGGTTTCAACTATGTTTGAGAGAGCACCAGCCTCTTAAAGATAATTTCACAAACTTGGCAGGAAGGGTGGGGGGTTGAGATGATGTGTGTGTGTGTCAAAGTGGTGGATATTTGAGTCTGCACAGCGGTTACAACAAGCCAGCGGACAACATCCCAGAAACAACAAAGCATGCTTTATTCTGCTCTAAAGGCTAGGATAAGAACATGAATTGAGGATGGCTTGCTGCAGGGGTTGGAACTGCATTCTGTTGTTCACCCTATTGTTGTTGTTATGTATTTACCCTGTAAAAATATACCGGGAAGGACAGGACTAGCATCTTGATAGCCTTAAGACTTCCTCACCTGAATCTTAGTTAAGAAAAAAAAGTTATTTTCAAAGTTCCAATGTTCCAAGAATATTTCAAAATAAACATACACGATTATTTTTTATTGAACTTAGACCTGCAAAGATGTATCTTATGTTAGGCAAAGCAGACAAGTGTGTCTTCTTGGGATTGCTTTTCCACTGCAATTAATTCTGGCACCTACTGAAAGGATAAGAATTATATTAGTACTATGAGAGTGACTATGCCAGCCAGCTGATGATATGAAAGCAGCTAGGTTAAAGCATTTGCTAGGCCACTGAGCATTCCCAGCGTGAGCTCAAGAAACATGAGCAAATTTAGGCTGAGCAAATTGCTGATTCAGTTACTAAAACTGCAGTGCCTCCTTGTCAGCTGAACTCAGTGCTGAGCAGAGTGTTCACCATCTGCCCCCTGTGCAATGCTCATAAATGTTGCAATCAATATACAATTTGGGATGTATGGGCAATGCTGGAAGGTAAAAATATATTTTCCTTGCCAGATATATGTTAATTGGTTGTTTCATTTTGCACATATGGGACAGTAAAATGTATTTGTTTTCTTGCCAATAAAGGAACATTTTCCTAACACTCCTTAGTCACATCATATCTACAAAAGGAGAAGGCTCTGATGTTTCCTGTTGGGTTTATGGTTTACATTACAATTCATACACAAATGTTTTTTGGCACTCTAAATCCTGAGCTAGAAGTATTTTTAAAATTATGTCCTGAAATAGGAACTTCAGAACACTGTGTCGGCATCTGGCAGATATCTCAAGAGTGTCATGAACTGTTACTACTTGAGGAACTTGGCAGGCACTGCATGGGCCTTGTGTACCTTACAAGTGTGTAGGAGTCCACTAACAGCTTAATTGTTGAGCATCTGTATTGCTGGGCTCTGCAATAGGCTGTGTCCACCCACCAACCTTGGCAACACACGGTGATCCAGGAAGATTTCACGGGATGTGTCTGGGCTCCTGAGCAGTGACAGGCTGCTCAAACACAAGTGACAGCACCCCACCATTTCATGAAGCCCAGCATTTCCTCCTCAGGACAAACCTTTAACTGCTAATCAGTCTCACTGCTCGACAGGCTTGGCATGTGCGTTTCCATCCCCGTGTGTTTTACAAAGTGCTGATCTGCATGCTGAGGCCGAAGGCACTTTATAAAGTGTTTGGGTTCTCATGTACAATAGCGTTTCCTGGTAGGAGAGCAGAGGGACTGCTGCTGGGGCCCTGGGTGAGAGGCAGCGGTGAAGCCAGCAGGCCCCAGAGCATGAGCGCATGGCTGGCGACGACTACGGCTCTCCCATCCAGCAGACCTCTTGCTCCAGGACAGAAAACCCTTCCACTCGTGCTTAAAAGTGGTGCCACGTTGGGACTGAGGGCTTGCTGGGTCTTTTTGTGGGCCTTGGCCCCCAGCCTAATTGGCGTTGTAGCCACGCTTTGTGACTGCTCGGGAGCAGCCGCAGCTGTGCTTGTAGGCTGGAGTTTGCCTGGAAAACCAATTTCATGTCCATCTCTCTAGCTGGGCCTTTGCAGAGGCCTTTTGGTGGGAGCTGTATACGTGTTGTACTTCAGAACATCTGCAATCATGTGTGTTCAGGACAAACTCTTGCTCCTTTAAGAAGACACACATATGCCATACACTTCCATATGGTTAATGGCAAGGCAAAACTTTTGCCACTTTATAGGGTCTTCATGGAAAAAGTTACATAAATTTACATAAAAATGTTAGTATTTTTTTCATGGTTTACTCACGATTCTGGCACAGGAATCACATAACTCCAGCACAAAAAACAATGGTTTTGGCACTGTCTGAGCCATGGAACTAAGTGCTGGCAACCCAGGAGCCCTTCTGGGATGAGCAGCAATGCCAGGGACCTTGGAAAGGGAATGGAGGCAGATTACTGTTTTCAACCTAGGTATGTACACTACAACGAAGTCTGAGGCAGCTTTTCCCAGATGTCTTGGTGACACTGAATTCCTTTGCCTCCCATTTTTTAGTAGAGCAGAGAAATCCCCCAAACTGGGAAGAGTAGAGAGAGAGATGCAAAGACCAAAGTGAAGAATATGCAGTAAGTCAGTCCCACGATCCACCTCCAGCAAGAAGCAGTAGGGAAATAAGAAAACAGGAGTGCCAGAAGAGCAGGCGCCTAGGTGAGAACAAGCGTTCCTCTGGGGCTTGTGTCATGTGTGCCTTTTTACGACACCAGCTTTCCTAGAGCTGAGTGCCTTCTAAACCCTGCTTTCTCCAACAGGAGCTGGGATCTGCCCTTGGGCTGTTAAATTTTTACAATAGTTGAAACAAACCAGAGTGCTCCTGCTGTCTATCTCTGGGCCTGAGCTACTGGGACCAGGCAGGAGGACTCGTCCCCTTAAGCCCTTGGCTCTAGTATTTATTGCTTCTTACCATGCAGTTTGGACAGTTGTAGAATGTGTCGCAAGACAGAACTTTTAACTTTGGCCTTTATTTAATTTGACACAGGGTGGGGCCTTTATTCTACATCTTTCTTTAGAGGATAGAAATGTGTTTGGTCTGTATTAATTTTCTGTTCTGTACCAATGGTTGGCATCGATTGGTTTTGGGTTTTTCTTTTGCACTATAAATGTTAAAATAAACATACCAAGGTCCCAAGTGGTGGTCAGGGGTTTTGCCAGACCATGGGAAGTAGTGGGCCCCAAGAGGCTCTGAAAACCACCCAGAGAAATAGAGTACAGAAGATCTGCACCAAGCAGGGATAATAATCCATTCCAGAAGCTAGAAAATATTTTCCAGGAGACTTGGCAATTGTGGCTGGAGATGGAGAGAGAAAGAGAGAAAGAGAGAAAAAGAGAGAGAAAGAGAGAGACAGGCAGTAAGAGAGAAACTGTCCTTTTTCCAGGAAAAATTTAAATGTCTGAGAAAAGAAACACCCCTGCTATTGCAGGGTACATAGCTACAAGGAGAGATTCACCCAGCAGAGGATTTGCATCTCCAGATATGCAGAAAAAGTTCTTCACCTACTGCAGAGTCCCAACAGGTGATAGCTGCAGGAAGTGGTTGATTATGAGAGAGATGACAAGGCTGGTAGATAAGAAAAAAATTAAACTAACCCATATGAGTCTCCTAGACCCACAGTATGAGGGTCAGAGAGACCAGCAACTCCTCTGGTCTGAGCCTCCTGAACCCAGTTTCAGCCCTTAGGATAGGCTATTAGGTTTTGGACAGTTATTCTCATAAGGAGACCAATGGCTTGTCTAACAGAAGCTTGTCATTTAGAAAGGCCTGGAGCTCTGATGTGATGATAGCTTGACATGCAGAACCTACCGCTTTCTTTGACAATTTGTTTTAATGCTTACTCTCACTGTTAAACATTTCTGATTATTTTCGTATTTGAATTTTTCAGGCTTCCACTTTCAGCTGTTGGCTTTTGTTGCACATTTCTGCTAGATTAAGAGCTCTTTAGTTCATGATAATTTCCCTCAGGAGGGAGACATCCTCTGTAATCGAGTCACTACTCATTTTTTACAAGTCTTTATTACACTCAACCAACTGACTTCTCCAAGTCATGGCATTTTTCTCTAGACCTTGCATAATTTCTTGTGGCTGTTTTCTGCACCCACTCCGGTATTTCAACAACCTTCTAAAACTGTGGGCACTGAAACAAGCTCCCTAATACTGTACACAGGGATAAAAGCACATCCCTGCTCAAACTGGATTGGGGTAGTAAACTGTTTTTACAATCTTATTGTGATTTTTTTTTTTTTTTAATTTCTGTCTCTGTCAGAAGCTGACCTGGTTTACAGTTGATAATGAGGTCCTACTCCCTACAGTGCTTTACTGGTGTCTCTTTCTCACACACTCGAAGTCAAGCTGGTCATCTGTCTTGGCTACAAAATCATCAAGCACCTTTGTGAGGTTTTCACCTCTTTCTACAGCATAAATCAGTCACATATTTCTAACCTGAGCAGTTCCTTGCCAATGTGGCAAGATCACTGCTCCCTCTGTCTTACCTGTGACCCACATCTGATGATGGAGACACTGTGGTCCAACCACCAGTCTGGTCATACCTAAGCAACACTGAACAGCCTGCTGCATGTGGATGGCCATCTGAAGGGAACCCTCTAATGAACTCTTTGTTGTGGCTTCAAGCCCTGTGTTAATCCCTTTGGAAGGAACTACACAGACATTGCGTATCATTAGCCTTACAAGAATGCTATGTTGTAAAACAGTGTAGACTTCTAGTGACCGTGTTTCCATCTAATGTCATTAACAATTCCTTTTTTTCTGCTTGTTATCCCATTTTTTGGCCTAGGATCCTTTGTCAGGCAAACTAAGCTGCAGTGCTGTCAAGTGTCCTTGTGACCCACTGGGACATTGGCTGAACGCTGTGCATTGTTCTTGGGTCCTTCCAGTGTTTCAAGATTCACTGTAAATGAGTATTTCTAGGCCAGGATCTTCTCTACCATGTCTGTAGGTCTCTTGACTGCAAGTTATCTAGGCCTGCTGATTTTCAAAATACCCATTCCAAGTCAGAGTGGTCTAATATATTATTTTTGTTCGTTTGTTTGTTTTGTTGTGAGTGGAAAGAAGGCATATACGCACAGCAGCTTCTGCCTTCCAAATACAAGTAAAACCAGAGTAAGTCTATCTTTTTTTTATGTGACTATTGATCATCTTATCATCTTTGTCTGTCATGCATCTATTTCCTTCTCTAGTACTCCTTTAAGCATTGTGTCAAAGTAGTCATGTTATTGCTTATGGCATAAATCAAGCCTTCTTATCAAAATAAATCAAACATAAATCAAAATAAATCTTCTTATCAAAATAAACCAAACATAAATCAAACCTTCTTATCCATCTCCTGCTGCTTTTTACATAGGTTCCCTCTTATTAAAGCTCCATAATTTTTCTTTCTCTTATTGGTGCATAGCTAATTTCACTTGAATATTGCTTTTGATGACTGGAGGCAATATTCTGAGAGACACCAAAAACCATACAGTCTAATGTCTGGCATCTGAGTCATTCTGCAGAAGAATCCATCTCCTTCAGTAGGGAATTCAGGCTCTTTCGTGATGTGCTCTGAATTTCACCTAATACTGAAAACTTGAGTGAGGGTGACTGTTGCAACTTTGGGGTCACTTTAAATACATTTTTGGTCCTGGTTTACTTCTTTTTGATTCAAGTGCTCTTTCTCTCTTCAGTTGTACCAAATTAATAAATCAGTTTTATATAACTATCAAGTTAATTTGTTTCTAAATAAATTTTTAAGTTTCTAAGTAATAAGAATTATAATCTAAGTTAATAATCATACTTCTACCTGCTTTTTTTTTTCACCTTCTCTCAGTTCCACAATTTTTTTAATTTTTATTTTTTTTTAATATGTTCAACTTGTCAGCAGTGTCTTCCATTTGCCCCTACTGAATGTCATGCTGCTACAGGCAGTCTACTATCAAGTTTCAGGCCAGTCACTAATTATCTTTATCTAGCATAAGGAAAACCAAAAGATTTACCTCTGTGGGTACAATACACTTTTGTTGAAAATTCTTTTCAGACAAGGATTATCTTGCAAAAGAATCATACCTCTCTAGATTTTTTTAAAAAATTAGCAATTTGTCATATCTGCCCCTCCCCAGCCTTCCCAAAGTCTCCATCTGGGGCTTTATGCTGGAAACAAAACAAAAATGGGAGGAGGGGTAGAGGGAAAGAGTAAGGCTGACTGTGAGGTAGATAAATCAGTGAACTTAACTTCACAGACACATTTCCAACTATTTCCCCATATATTTCCACTGTATTAAGCCGTATGCTCCATTTTGATCTCTGGAAAGCCTCCACCTATTTTCTGCTTAATAAAACATAATTAGCCAATATTTGTACTTACCGTAAGCCCTCTTAAATCAACACTCTATGTTAGCAAAACTCAAAGCAGTATTGCCTACACCATTTTCAGTGTTGACACTATTTCTTCCAGTGTACAAACCTCTGATACTAGTGCTATTGGACACCATGTGGGAAGCAGTGCTCTGATTATACCCTCCCCCCCTTTATTTCAACATGTGTAGATTCTTTGGCATTTTTTTTAAATTTTTGGGGGGCTTGCAACAATATATTCTTATCAGAGGTACACAGGGAGAGCTTGCATGAAAGAAAGGTGCTGTATGCTTGTGTTTAAGTCCTCGTTCTGGAAAGCACAAGAACTGGGAAATGCTGCGTGGTGGCAAAAAAATGACAAATGTGGTTCTTCCAGTTTTGTGTGTGAACAGAGCAAGCTGTTTAGTGATGCCTCTGGCTGAATAGTTTTCTTAGTTTGTGTTGAAACTGAACATAAAACTGTCTCCTGTACCTCGTGTATCAATATTTTTTATACCATGGTGATGATAGTTAGGGAGTTGTTAAATTCAGAACAGGAACATAACTGCATAAATAAACCTAAGGGATCCCAGCCCATGGAGAATTGGTATCCAGGTATTCAGCCAACCAAAACCGAGCGTGTTTATGTAAGAAAAGGACTTGTATTTCCTGTTCTGTGCCAGGCTCCTTGGTAATTAACGTCCCGATACAAAACCGTGCATTCACTAACGCCATGCACACATCGTGTGGAGCTCTTTCAAAGCTCCTGAGCAGTCCCAAACTCAGTAACAAGCACTACCGTGGGCCTCTCCAGGTTCACCTGGAGCCAGAAGCAGAAGTGGGTAGGTAGTAGAAAGGGGACGGCAGACAGCTCTGTTTGTACAATTTGGGTATGAGGTAGCTGAGAGCAAAAAGCCCATAGCAAACCCTAAGCAACAAATAACCTTAAATCCCAGTGCAGGTCATCTCCCAAGGAGTGGCTGCATCCCACACACTTGCTGATTAGTGGCTCACACTGAAATAACCAGGCAGGCCCACTCAGACAGCTGGCTGGCAGACAGGATTCCACAAAGGAGGAATCAAAGCCAGAAATCCCTCCTAAATGCCAGTTTCAGACGTGCATCTTCATTCTTCCCCCAGCCTCCTTCCTAAACCCTGAAGACAGCAAGTAGGATGGACATCTGATGCCAGAAAGCACTGTCTGAGATGTTTATTTTATTGCTGAAAAATTGAACAGTATGTTGAAGTACAGATTTTGTTTTGGGCTAGCCAAGACTGAAGGCACAGAGGAGACCTGTCAGAGCCAAGGAAACTCTGTCACAATCCCTTACGCCAAGCATTTTGCACTTCCAAAGTAATCACGGAGCTATATCCGTAAACACATATGGAGTGTGTGCAGGACCTTGTACCAGGAATAAGGAAGGAAGGGAAAGTTACTGTGTGACCAGCAGTGTGTACCGTCTGGCAGACATGGTCTAAAACAAGTCTGGAATTGAGAAATTTATCTATTGTGCCTTTTTTGTTGTTGTTTTAAGAAACTTTTGCCAGGGAAGATGCCACGTTACCAGGAAATGGCTTTTTGATGTGATACCGTATTTTCTGCTGAGTTGTTCTGGACCAGTGACTGGACTGAATGCCCAGCTCCAGGAAAACAATTGAGATCAGGCCTCCAGATACAAAGGAGCTGCTTTCCATCAGCGCAGGCTGCTTTTACAAAATATTTCTGAAGGTGCACAAGGTTAGATGTAGGGTGCCTGTGCAGGGAGGCCATGCGACCGCTCTCAGTGTCACTTGTTTGCTTCCACCGTGCGCTGGTAAGTTGGCCACCCCGGTGTGCTTGTAGGGACAGCGGCCCACAGGGGACATGGATGGGGCCCAGACCGTGCTGAACTGACTGTGGTGAGAGGCTGCGCCGTGGGCACCACCTCAGCCTCCTGCTGCCTTCGCAGTGGCTGAATCCCAAAAGCACCTACTGATCCCCTGACCGGTGGGCCAGACCCAGCCACTCCTGTGAGAACACGGCCCACCTGCAAGCTGCCATCCGCAGGGAGGGAAAGACATTTGCCCTGTAAAAAACAGAGTGAAAAATATGTTTGTCTCCCCTTTAAAGATAAAGCAGTGACTCTTATTAGCAAAGAATATGTAAGTGGATTATGTATTTATGACCGCAGATTCACTGCTTCACAAAACGCGAACAGGGTTTTTCTTGGTAACAATTCTTATAGGATCCATTTGGGGCGCGTTTATCACATTTTCAATAAGTTAATAGAGATCCAGAGGCTGATTCTTGATTCTGACCTAGGGTGCTTCCCACAGCTCAGCCATCTCATGGACAAAACCCTAAAAGTTTCTGTTCAAGATCAGTGCAGTCATTATGTCCATTGGGGAACAACGAGGGGAAAGCTGTGAGGAGCTGGGAGGTTTAACTGACACATACTGAGAGTAACACTGACCATGGCTGTGTCCTCTCTTTCCTATCTTGTTTGCAGTGAAAGAAGAGTTCTTCGAGTGCTTTCCTGTGTTTCGCCATAGCTTCATAGGTTTTGAAGTATAAAGAGATGGTTAGATTTGAGCTGCTTCGTCAAGAGTCAGCTATTTCTGGAAACTTTCTTTGGATAGCTTGCTCCAGTGGCTTATTTGGCTCACTACAATAAATGATCGTTTACACATAAACTTGGCAAATGTCAATTGCTCCCATTTCAGTTTGGGAGGCCTTACTGCACTCTCTTGAGAAGAGTGACAGTCGCGTGAATGAGGACTTCTCGGCCCCATTGGCCGCTCAGAAGGGCTAAATTTGCCCTGTTACAAAAAGTGTCAAATTTCATGATTCTTAGAAGCAAATCTATTGCTCAATCTTGCAGGCATGTCCAAGAAGCCCTGCTGGGCTATTATTTACAGATTCTGAGATAATAGCTTTCAGGAGATTTTCTGGGAGGCACTGGATATTGAGCGAGAAAAGGGTGTGCTGTGCGGGGAGGGACTGACACCTCCCTCTGCTCAGTGGGGAGATCCTGTGAAGATGTCTATGGGCTGCTCTCAGTCTGCGTCCTCCAGGGTGCTAACTGGGTCAGACATGGTGCTGGAGGGCAGGTGGAGTCCCTGCAGCAATGGAAAGAAAAGCTTCTCCAGAAGTTAGAAGTAAATATTCAACCGTTGTGCACCGTGAGATTTTTTTTTTTTCTGATACTAATTTAATAGCTCAGCAAACTGAGCAGGTGAGACATGCTGAATTTCCTAGACTGGTTAGAAATTAAACTCAAGTATGATGCCTGCAAGCTGCTTGCTTGATCAGCCCTGTCCTGTAGCAGCTGCTGCAATCAGTGTTTAGAGGGGGCTCCAATCAAAACCCCGCTCTGCCACACCTGCACTGACTGACATGTCCGAGATGTCCCAACTATTACAACAGTGAAGAGCTCACTGGCCAGATACCAGCCCCAGGACTGCTTCTAACTCCCTGCAATTCCTTGTTTTTGATGGAAGTCATGTGAATGGGAGCCAGAGCAGCAACACAAAACGCTGTGGCTCCGAGAATGAGAAACATGTTCACACAGCAATGGTAGAAAAATATTTTGGATTCCAACAACAACTATGAGAATTAATACGAGTTTTATAGGGACACACATTTGTTAGTCCTCTAGGCTAATTACAGCACCATAAAATACGGCGATAAAAAATTACTGATTGAATTGCTAGAGATGGAGCGTGGAGAAGGGGGAAGGCAGGAGAGGTATTGCTAATAAATCATTGTCCTGTCCAGCGGGTTTCCATTATTTGGAGAGAAGGGCAATTACCGAGGCACACTGCTGCCCAGCTTTCAAAGTTTAACATTCCTGTTTGATATCTGATCCAGCAAACAGTGTTAGGGGGTATCCAAGCAGCACGCACAGCACTTTAAACAGTCAAGAGAGCAGGGGTGCTTGAACAGGTTGGCCTTCTTGGCCATGGGGCTCTGGTAATTAAAGACACGCACACATAGGTATCTCCTTAGAGACTTATAGGTACAGCCCAGATGTGGTTTTGATGAGAAGGGGGGACCATGTTCCAGGCTCAGCATCACCAGTGCATGGTCCTGTATTCATGAAAGAGGTTGGCTTATGTGGCCTGAGTCAGAACCTGCCTGGACTTTGCTTTCTAAAGCACAGGCTGTGCTCCAGCTGGACCCCAGCTCTTCGCTTCCAGAGAAAGGTCAAGGGAGAGCTGGCAAGATTGGGTGGGCAGCTCAGA
Organism: Netta rufina; assembly: GCF_964035555.1. Classification (NCBI taxonomy): domain Eukaryota; kingdom Metazoa; phylum Chordata; class Aves; order Anseriformes; family Anatidae; genus Netta; species Netta rufina. The sequence goes on along the minus strand of NC_140125.1, from coordinate 53,061,123 downwards.
CACAGCCACCTTGATGCCACCCCAAATAACAGGCTGTTTGGCTTCACATACATGTGGATGTAGTGCTCAGTGACATGGTTTAATGGTGGACCTGGCAGTGCTGGGTTAAAGGTTGGACCAGATGGTCTTGGAGGTCTTTTCCAACCTAAACGATCCTAAATGACTCTAATTGCACAGGACAGATTCAAACATACAGATATTTTGCGCTCAATGCAGTGCGGTGCCTAGCCTTGAAAACAAAATATGAAACCACAAATTTCTACAGCAGAAAGATGCAAACACTTCAGTTTCTGCATTTACATTTATCCCCTTCTGCTCCCAGTGATCGTTGGGGGGGTTCACCATGAATTAAGGACACAAAAGTCTTTCATTTTATTGTATGGTTGCTTGCCATAACTTTGCTGCCACCTTCCACGATGGTCCCAGTCATCTCTGCTAAACTGGAGAGTGCTGCACCATGGGCTGGGGCATTATTTTTTCCCAGGGGCCCTCTCACTGACCTGCTGTGTGAGCCTGGCCCCTACCTTCTCTCTGAAACCTGGGTGCAGAATAGGGCCAGTGAGACTGATCTGTCTCTCTCTCTCTGTGTCTATGAACACGAGGCTACAGACTGTGCACGAGATGCTGTTAATACAGCAACAGTGGAGTTAACATCTAGTGTCGTACACTGGAAAATGAGAGATGAGTTAGATGGGCTAAACGAGGCAAATTTTTATTAATATCCTGCAGAGTCCAACAGAGCATACAGCCCAGTGTACAGCCCACTGGGTGTTGAAACATCAGTTTGGCTTGCCCGACCTTATCCTTGCATTATTTATGATTCGAACCACCCTCTCCTCCCCTGAGCACAGCTAGGTTTTAACCATTTGAAAGAAGTCAGCACTCGGAGTAGCTCTAGCAGTGACGGGGTAAGGATAAAAGCCAGGAAAGGATTGCAGGGAGAGGTACTTACTGTGCATATTTCCCTTTGCCTTTGAATCACATTTCAACTTTCTCTGCCACTTCTGTGTCTCTTATCAAGCCTCTTCTGGGTTCAAAACTAACTCCCAGCGCAGGGAGGGAGCTTACTGGAGCCAGCAGCTCTACACCGCAGGTCAAACTCCGTTGTTTTCACTCTGCTCAGCCAGCCAGAAACACGGCCCTCCCCTTGCCGATGTGCTGTGCCAGGAAAATTGGGAAGAAACTTGCGGATGGATAGGCAGGGTTTCAGCCTGCTAGCCCTCAACTAGTTAAAGCTGACGTACACCTTTCACAGTACTTCACACCAGCTTGGGTTGTACTAATTTCACCCAGATACTAGGGCTTCTTGTGGCTGTTGGGGAGGACCCAAGGAAAAGCCTATTTCCTCTCGTAAGATCCACTGATGTACCCAACCTGTGTTGGTTCCCCTTAGCCTATCTGTTATGGCTCTCCTCTCCTCAACATCTCAGCCCAAGGAAGCATGGGGCTGGCTCTGCTCCTGCTGATACAGATGTTGGCAGCCTGTAACCCCAGGGTCTGCTGTGCCCGGGTGCAAATCAGTCTCCACCTTCCTTCGGCTGCCAGGCCAGAGGCTGCTTACTGAAAGTGATGGTCACACACGGGCAGGTGTCCTGGCACCGTTAGCTCCCTCGCCTGTGTCACATTTGCTCTGTAAGCCTCTAGGTGTTGGTCCTCATCTCAGCTGTTATCATCTCACTGCTTGTAATGTTCTGGCATTTGGAGGAGCGATACTTTCATTTTCAGCAGCGAAAGAATACACTCTAGCATGGCAAACAACTCTTTACGGTGAAAAGAAAGTCTCAAGTCCTGTTTGTAACACTTTCACCTCCGAGCTACGTCAGCAGGCCTTCCAAATGTGATTCTTCACTTCTCCCCATTTAAAAAAAAAAAAAAATTATTATTATTTTTTTAAGTTTTATTTTATTTTATTTTATTTTATTTTATTTTATTTTATTTTATTTTATTTTATTTTATTTTATTTTATTATTTTTATTTTTTAAAATGCCAGTCCAATTTGCTGGACTTGCCTGCACTCCCCAGGAGACCAGGGAGCATTCTGGACCAAGGGGAGAGATCTTATCCCCCCCAGCAAAATAGAAGGGGGAGATAGTGGCCCACAGGGAAGTACTAACATGCAGCACCTGGAGGTAAGGGATTCCTGTTCCTAGACACAAAGCCAAGGGTGCAGTGTCTTATATCCAGATTGTTGTGCAGTCTAACCCAAAGTGGTATCAGTACCACTGTTGCTGCCGTGAGGTTTTCTCCAGTCAAAGAACTTGCTCTGCAAGCTAGCCTCTGTGTGCTTATGTTTTAACCGCTGCTGACTCCAAGCCCCAGAGTATTCCCTCAGTGGTTACCTGAAGTACTTAAGTGAGCTGCACCTGGAAGGAATGCAGCTACAGGAACTTTTTTTCTGGGCTACAGAATATTAACTGGTGTTACCCAACTGACTGGCATTTCGGTTTACATCATTCAACATCTTTGCCTCAGAAGAACAAAAACACAAATTGAATTTTGGCAATGTGAGCAAGCTCCATTCCAGGAGCTGTTTATGAGCTGTCTTACCAGTCAGGGAGCAGAGAGGGAAGCGAGGCAAGCTCCTCAGAGAGGCTGCATCGTGTGCTCTTGAGCAACCCTAGAGCCATTATCTCAGGATCTCACATTTCAAATACTGTAAGAAATGGAAGCATTTATTAAGAAACTGGTACTCCATGGTCACCTTCTGATTTCTCTAATAGGATTTTTATAGTGGCCAAGCTTAGGGAGACCCAGATTTGGGTGGGGGACATTTTCCCACATCTGTAATAGATCCATTGTGACAGTGAAGACGTGTCTGGACTGCCAGTATTTTCTTGGAAATATAAGCTGAATATTTTCCTTATGGAAGTGAAGAATTCTCTGTTGAAATTTATAGTCTTCCCTCTCTAATATCCTGGAGGCTGGACTCCCACAGTCCACCTTTACCATGGCTGGTACCTTACTTTCCCACAGACCTGTGGAGACCACCACCTGACCAGAGTTTACCACGCAGTCAGGCTAATTTGAGACCCTTCCTTCTTCTTCTCCCCGCTGTTTACAAGCTGTGCATGTACAAGACATCAGAGGAAGGAAATTGGTAAAGCCGGAGAGAGAAGAAAGGAAATTAAAATCTTCAGATCCCCCAGGCTAAATCCTTTCTTGCTGACAGAGGCTGGTCTGCTGCAGGACCTGGTGGGAGCCGCTCCCCCCCGGTCTGCTGTAAGGTGGGATGATGTGAGACTGGGTTACCTCTGGTGGAGGAGCAAGGAAAAATGGCTCAGGAGTAGGGTCAGAGTGCACTTCTGGTGGATTACTCCAGAGAGACATGGGGAGGAGGGAGAGCCACAGCACTTCCCCAGCCTTTTACATGTAGATCTGATCTGCCACAGGCACTGAACAGCTCTGTTACGCCACTGCTAGCCACTACCACCCCATCTGGGCACGTTCCAAATCGTTTTTGATGCAGAAATGTTTGTGTTTAATCCTTCCTTGTTTCTCTCATCCAAGCCTGTGCCCACCCCATGTCTTTCCTCATCAGCTTTGGGAGAAAACATGGTCATAAGGCAGGTAAGAAAGAGCAGTGGGAGCAGAAGTCCTGGCTCCTTGATTGCTGCTCTGCCACGGCTCCTTCACCAGGGATAGCAGCAGGCTGAGGGCACAGAAGAAGGCAGAGGGAGCTGCCACCATGCCGCTTCGTTTTCAGCCGAGGAGCTCTCCTCCTTAGGGCTAGCACAGCGATCTCCTTGTTTCCAGAGTAGGTGCAGAAGCCATCCTATTTTCTTAGCACTGATTTTCATAAAGAAAGGACTTTATGGAAACCACATGTGATTGACTCGAAGACTGATGCTACCAACACCTGCCATTCCTATTTATGCCTATTTTTAGCATCTCTTCACACAGTGCTGATGCAGCACAATCTCTATTCTATAATATCCTTCCTAAAAGCTGAACTTTGCCAAGAAATTTCACACAACCATATGTAGAAATAGCCAGATAAATATCCAGCAGAAATGGATGAATCCTTCTGTGTATGTCTGTGTGTCTTGAAAGGTTCTCCCTGAATCCAGCTCCCAAGGGTATGCCAGGGTCTTATGAGAAGACAGAGAAAAATTGGAGCGTGTTGGCTGCCCAGACATCTGTTGATGTACAAAGTATTCCCAAGCTCCTGCACTGCAGCTCCTCACGATGAATGGCAGCTCTAACTGCATGGCACTGTGCTGAAATTCTCTGTACCTGTCAATTATTTTCCCCTTGCTGTGAATGATGGACAATTTTCCAGAAGAGGTCCATACTACTACTTCCCAACCCAAACCCCAAATCTTGGACTCCTAGCAATCTACATTAGCGATCTTGACTCCTAGTAATCTACGTTACTCTACATTGCAGGACTCATAAGGATGTTACTTCTAAATTTTAAAAATTAAATATAAATAAAATGAGCTGTACTTGAGTTACAGTGATAGTAGCAGCTTATTAATTATACATGAATTTGATCCACACAGTCCATACAAGTGATCTGTCTCCATCTTCCTGAGAAAGCAGTCCTCATTAGTCTTGTTAGGAATTTGTTGAAGATGGGACTAAAAAACCCCTGAGCCATTTGGATCATCTGCCTCAGTACATCTCAGCTATGAGTCCCCTTTCCTGCTCCTGACAACAGAATCTATTTTGCTCGTTACTCTCACTTTGTCGTCACAGATAACTCTACATAGCTTGTGGATATCAGCTATGGAAACCATGCCAGCTTCTCCAGAGTAGCTTTAGCTGGTAGCTTGTCACAATTCAGTGGTGACAGGAAACTGAATTTCATCCCTGGATTCTGGAGCAAGTTAAAACACCTTTTGATATTTAATGGGCCTTTGTTCTTTAACGTGTAGCTGTTTACCATCATATTTTGGCAGCTTCTTTGGAGATACCAGCCCAAGGAGGTTGTTTCAGTGGAAGTCTTGGGTCCCTGCTGCTTGTTTCTGCCATGCCGTGATGGAAGGTGCTGTTGGGCCTCGCCATGCCCTGGTGAATCCAACAGTTGCTAGGAGCCCTTGCTTTCTAGCCAGGAACTGCTGCAAGCATCCATTCCATTCTTTCCCAAGTACTTTCCATTCATTTTACCCCTTCTTCCCATATTCAGACTCCCTCATATATCACCTGCATCCAAGAACAGTTCTAAAGCAGCATCCAGGTGACCCAGACCACCAGCAGCCTGCAGAGACGCTGGTGTGACAGCCCTGTACCTCTTGTGTTACTTGCCTCTCTATCCCACCCTCAAAATCCAAGCAAACTGCTCACCTGCTTCACTCTGGCTGCCATTTATCCCCACCTAAGATGCATGGTGCTGCTTTGACCCTGTTCGCTGGTTTGTGGCCTCTGAAAGGACCGGTAGGAGATGTGCTTTGCAGGATGGGAACCACAGTGAACCAGAGAGCTTATCCTTTCCACCACGTGGATCAGATAACAAAGGTGTGCAGGGCTTCTCTCTCAGACCTGCACCCTGAAGATGGAGCGCCTGCTTCCCAGGTCCTCTCTCCCGTTGTTGCTGCAGGTATAGGGGCAGGCTGCCCCATGCTAAAGCTACAGCACAGTGGGAGATGTGCTAATGGAGAAGGAGGATTAAAACCCCCTTCACCTACCCAGGGAAATAGATTCTGTGCATCCCAGAGGCCATGAAACATTTGCCTTTCAAAGGCAAATGGTGCTAGTAAATTCATACCTACATTAGTCCTCATTATCATACACCAGATTTTGCTGACCTTCATTATATTGCAGCAGGTTCTGCTTTAATAGGGCTCTCTGAAGGGCTCTCGGATGCTGGCAAGCCTCTATTTAGTACTTCATGCCATTGGTACGTGGCATGGTGGGAGAGATGAGTGGCTGCTCTGCCCAGACCCCATCCCGTTCCCATTGCCGTGGCCACACCAAGAAAACTGCAAGCCAAACAAACCACCTTACAGCACCAATTCCTTAACAGGCAACGGCCGTCTTCCCATAAGGTCTGAGCAAGAGACGATCCCTGCCACAGACGCTTGGGTGTTGCCCATGGAATTTGGAAGGATGAAATCATCACACGTCCCCCCGCCCGCTCACGTTGAGGCATTTCTGACTGGTATCATATGATGCGGTCGCCTCCAATTAGAAAGGACTGGGATCAGTGATTCAGGAGGTCACTTCCAGGCCTGCGGCTGGAAAGAGTTAGTTTGAGGTCGCCAGAGGAAGGCAACGATAATTGTTAAAAGTGGCTTAGGGCCTGGTCGTGTGTGAGGAGGGCAGGAGAGGGGAGATTCAAAGCCCAGCTCCTTAACTCTGTTTGTACGTTTTGGCAAATCCTTAAGCACGCTGTCCTTTTTATTCTCAACGAGTTTCCCTTGTCTTCGCAGCTTCTGCACGGCCCCGTGGGCTGTGTATGCCACGGACTCAGCCTGGCTGCTGGCACTCAGTCAGGCTCAGTACACGCTAGCAGCACGGTGAGTGACACAGTTATTCGGGGACCTTAGACATGGCTATTGATATAAACAGCTTTGTATCGTTTGCACCTGGATCAAGAAGGATGTACTTGTCATTGCCCCCCTGGCACATCTCCTGGTGGGATGCAGCAGGCACTGCTGCACCTCCTGTTCCAGCCCATTTCCAGATTCAGGAGCATGCATCTACACTGCAGCTAATCTGTTGGGAAGGCTGCTTTAAGAGCCTTTACGCCTCTAAAAAAGCAGAAGTTGAGCACTCTGACTGGCTGCCGCAAAATAAAGCCCTTCTCTTCTTTCCCACATGCATGCACAATATTAAATAACATCTTCGTGTCTGAACTGGGACAGATCCCTGCACACGCTGGGCACGCAGAGCCTCAAAAGAGCTTTCTTACACAGAGTCTATGGCCCAAAATATTTATGCACAACTATGTTTGTATGGATGTGTTTATATTCACAAGTAATTATGCAGCAGCTAGGCATTTTACAGGCTTGTCCTCTCTCTGTCTCCAACAAATAGTGTCTTTAATGTCCTAATGATGTACCAGTTCAATGTTTACATCCCTTTTTACTGTGAATGTGGTTGTTTGATGTTTGACAGCAATATTTCCTGTCTCTTACCAGCAGGACCAACAACTGATTTTCATTTCCTTAAAGAAGAAACCCACATTTGTACTCTCTGAAGGCAAAAAATGTATAAAACGTGTTTTCTGAGGAGTAATTTCTGGGCATGGTGTGATGCCAGTCTCAAGCCCTGATGCTGAAAATTGTTCTTCTGTAACTTATTAGTGTTAGTTCCTCCTTTGGCCTGCAGATGAGAGTGCATGTACTAATAACTCAGCAGAATAGTACATGTGGTAATATATTCAGTAATATTCAGCTTTACCCATGCATTCTTTCTCCTCTGTTTTTGTAAAGAGTTCCCCTTCTTTTTACAGTTAAGCCTGGACATATTTTTCTATTTTAAATTTTCCAATGATTTGTACAAGAGAGTATTAAATTGCTAAAGGGCATATTAAGTATTACAGCTCTGTTAAACTTGAATGAAGCAATGCAAGTCTGGAACACATTTAATAAATCTGCAGCTTGATAAGCAAACTTTCTTTGCCGAATGTGACATTCCAGTGCACTAATCAGCTGTGTGAAAGACCTGCCTCTAATTCTTTTATTCTTTTCACTTCCTCACCCAAGGACTCCAAGCAGCTGTGGGCCTCCCCTTCTCTTGGCACTTTTTAGTTTAAAACCATTTCTGTATCCTTCAGGAGAAGGTTTGCGGGAGCTGGGCATTGCAGACTTAAGGACTGTCTGCACAGCCTCACTGCATCTTACATTTTCCAGCCTTTTTTTTTTTTTTTTTATTTTTTTTTTAAGTTGGAGAATGAGAACCTAGTAGGTTCTGGTCTGAGGAGGGCTCACACTAAGTGTGTGGAAGTCATATCAAGAAAACACCTATGTCACTGACTGCAGGGGGAAGAGATCAAACTGGGCCACCCAGAATTGCCTGGGAAAGCTTAGAGATATGACAGGTTTTTTTTTTTTCCGTTTTTTTTTTTTTTTCCCCAGTCCTTTTATTTATTTATTTATTTGTCTGAGTGCTCTTTTATTTAAAAAGATCACAGGTCATCTCCAGGGTGATGCACCTCTTTAATTTCATCCACAGAGGCACTGGCAGTTGGATTGGGCTCCATCAGAAAAAGCTTGTGAAATGTGAGATCATTACAGTGGTGACGTATGGTGGCAAATCATCTTAGATGGATGGTAACTGTTCTAGAAGGCTTCCCCTTGTGCGTTGGGTTCTGCTGGTGGTGTGTCCCACCACCGTGCCTGTCCATCCTTATTGTAATCAGCACTTCTTGCCTGGAATAGCATCTTGCACAGCCCCAGACTTGCTCCTGGACCTAAACTGAAAGGGGAGGCAGAGCACGTACAATGCTATGTTGCTGCAGTGCTCCTGGAGGGCTGCTGACACTCGTGTTGGTCAGAGCAGCACCTGGGGCAGGTCAGTGAGCTGAGCAATTCCCAGGTTTATTAATTAAATTTAAATAATTAATAAATCATGTTTAATTAATTACGCCATTTAACATCCCCTTTTGCAGTGTCTCGAGGCAGCTTCATTGTAAGTGATGTGAAGAGCGACAAATAAAATGCGTGCACACAATTTGCACAGCTCTCCAGCCAGCAGTGCTCCAGAAAACAGAAGCACCTTTCCTCACAGATGCCCATCTGTTTGAAGACGCTCGAGGGCTGACATTGCAGAGTTGGAGAGCTCCAGAGGTGTTTCTTGAGTCTTTCCCAGCCACTAGGAGAGCAAACATGATGACCACTGAAAGAAGAGAGGATAGCAAATGGTCATGGAGACATGGAGAAGAACGGGGTGCGGGACTGATGGTTGAGTCCTGGAGCTCAGTGAGAGGAAACTGCGTGTCCTTCTCCTTTAACATCAGCGTACAGTAACTGGTCCCCATGCCCTGCGCCAGCCTGGCAGGACAGAAAAGGCAGGCTGGGCTGCGTGAAGAGGCCAAGCACCGCACTGACAGCGGGCGCACAAGGCTCCTCATGCTTTCCTGATGACACGCTTCAGACCAGACGGGGCTCTTTAGGAGCGAGATGCCGCATGTGTCACAGCCCTCAGAGCCTTGGCCCCCGCGCCGAGGCTGCCACCGGGAATGCCAGCTATGGCGCTGGGGTTATTTTCACCAGGCTGAATGGGCTTCCCTGCCATTCCGCAGAGAGCACGAGACAGCTGGAAGGCAGCGGCAGCTCTTCCTCGCACAGGAGGCTTCAGCCACCTCATCCCTCCGTGCCCGACCAAAATAGCCAGCGGGGAGCCGCGGGCAGGCTCCTGGAGCTCGGGCACAGCCCGGCTCCCACCGCCCTGCTCCCGGGGCCGACTGCCCGCCCTCCATGCCCCGGCCCCGGCCCCGGCCCCGGCCTCGCCCCGGCCCCATCGCCGCGCCTGCGGCTCCCCCTAGCGCCCGGCGGGGCTGCACCTGCCCGCGGCCGGGCCTTGCCCTTTTAGTCGCTATTTTTATTATCATTTTTATTATTATTATTATTTTTTCGAGGGAAAAGCGGTAGTCCGTCAGGGCTGCGGCTCGGGAGGAGGAGGGCACCGCTTTGTTTTGGAGAAGCAGAGGGCCCGGGGTTGGGACTGGGGGGTGAGAGAAAGCCTTTAAACGAAGCTGATATTGGCTGGTTGCTAGAATAAAGCGTGAAACAATGCAATAGGCGGCCTTGCTTCCTTGTGTAAATGTGCGGTATCAGCTTGCACCAGCAGTGCTGAGGCGAACCGAAGGAAGAAATGCCCATCTCTGCTCCACTTCCCTCAGGCTGGCTCCAGCACATGAAAGCCAGTGAGGTTTTTTAAGCAGCATCACCCGGACCCATCACTACTTCTGGACCGGGGCTGAATCCTTTCCCTGCTGCTCTGTGCTCCTGACTTTTATCAGGCATAGGCTTTTCATGAATTGTGCCTACAGCAGCAGGGAGAGCGCTGCCAGAGAGGCTGCGACTGCCTTTCCGTGAGCGCTGGCAGGGATGCCCAGCCCCCTAACACCTGCCTGGGGCATATCTTCCCCTGGTGCCCCTTGCACAGAGCCCTGCTCCTTCCACCTCACCCATGCTAACTGCCTCACTACGCAGGGACCTTGTAATCACTGCATGTGCCAGCCGTGTGGCACCACTATGCCAGCTCCACTGGTGCTGGTCAAACAGCAGTAACCATCACACAGTCTCCCAGCCTGAAGCAACAGCTAACATAATGCTTCCCCAGGGGAGAGCTAACCAGCCCCCGTTGCTTCCAGTGCAGTTTTGGGGGTTTGTTCAAGCCATTTATATTCTTAAATGCAAAGAGGAATGATGAGTAAGTAATAGTTTTCAACTCACTGGGCTAAAGCAAAATGCTTTTGGAGGGACAGGCTAGAAAAATAATGGATACTTTGGTTTTGTTGGGCTTACTATTTTTTTTTTTTTTTTTTTATAAGAGGCTGTTTCATCTAAACTGAAATGACTAGCAAGCACTGGAGGGGAAGGAAGAAGGAGAAGCTAGCAACACTCTGAGCATCCAGGCATGCAACCTGGTCCTCCTCAGTAAGAGGCTCCCACAGCTTAACCTGCACTCGCCCTCCTCTTGCATAAGGATTCTTCTGCATAAAAAGGATTTTTTGGCTCATTACAGATGCTGGAAAAGGGGGGTGGAAGCCTTGGGCAAACCAGGTGGTTTGGAGCTCCTCAGGGCACTTGCTGCTGGAGCTGGTGGGAGCAGAGGGGCAAGCTTTCTGCTCTCTCTGAACGAGGCCCTGGCTTCAGCAGCTGCATGTAAATAAGGCAACCACTGCAAAGCATCCGAGCCTGCGAAGCCAGGCTCTACCACAGCTATTGTGATCCACGTTATTCAGGAATTCTACAAAACGGCACCAATCCTCATAAAAAGTTTTGCAGAGTAGATAAATACTACGCTCCAGCCCTCGCAGCGAGGGAGAGGGAAAGCTTTAAGCAATTAGGCCAGGCCACACAGCGATTCGGCAGCCGGCCGGGCCGCCAGCTGCACGGGGCTCCCGAGGCAGCCGTGCCTCTGCGTGCTCCTCTGTGCCTGGGATAGCAGCGTGACCCACACCGTGACCCACACCGCAACCCACACTGCAGCCTGGGGAGGGGTACTGCAGGACCACATGCATTTTTTAGGGAAGAAAGGGTCTGACCTTGCTCACCTTAGTGAGGAGAAGCAGCTCACCTAAAAGATGCCGTCTGAGAGCAAAATGTGTTTTCTCTGTTTGCCCTCCCCCTGGACTTTCTGGATTGCTCTGGTAAGGTTTCCTATCTATTTTGTGCTTTTCTATCTGTTTTGCAGGGAAGTTAGAAGCTCTTAGCTTTGGTCAGAGCTGGTCTTGGCCCAAGTTTTGCTGCTGCCTCTGCTGTCTTTCCTATGATGAGAACAGAGAAACTGGGCCGTTCTTGTCTTCCTCACAGGAGCTGGCTGCCACTGCACTCTACCTATGCTGTACAGAAACACTTTAGGCTCCTTCGGCGTGACTGGTACATGCACATGCGGGACTGGAGCAAGCTCCAGAAAAGCCTCCTTCCCCCAGGCAGAAAGAGGACATTTGCTTTCCTGTCAGAGAAGCAAAAGCTTTTCCTTTGTCTCAGAAGACATTGTTTTGGAAAATCAGAGCTGACTACATCATAATTCCATCCCCTTCTCCCAGTTTTTGAGTGATAAGACATGCACGATGCTGCTTGACACTGTGATATTTATAAGACAAAGTAGAGGTCAAATTTGCTGAATGGTTTCCAGATTCCAGTGAGGTTTATCACAAAGAGCCCCATGCATGGACCGAAGTGGCGTGACTGACAAGGCCAGGATTGTGGAGTCACTGAAAAGCCCAGCTTCCAGCCAGCACTGATGGGCCACATCACGTTCACTGGGGCACAACCTGCTGGAAAGCTTCAGCTATGTGGAGAATTTGGGGAGTTTTCACAGCGAAGTTTCTGGACAAGAAGCCCCATTGTGAGGAGCTCAGTTTCATGCTCCGAGGAGCAGTGCTGTCCTCCATCTGCATGCTCCTGCCTGGGCCTGGAGGGGAACAGCCCGGAGCTCAGCCCCCATGCAGCAGGCAGGCAGGGGGCTGCTGTCCTCGCTGGATGCCTCCAGTCTCCCTGGAAGAGAGGCACTGCCGGGCTCCGCTTGCCAGCTTTCTGTCCCGAGAAGTGCGGGAAGAAAGGTTTTTCCCACAGCAAGTGCTGACAGGACTAGCACGGAGTTGTCCAAAGGAGATTTGGCAGAAATGCCCACCAGCTAGCTACAGTTAAGTAACTGGCTCCGTCTCCCTCTCTCCCCTCAGACACTGGCCTCCAGGGCTGCTGCTGACACCCAGAGCCTGTTCTTGTGTCTGAGGCCTGACGCTGCTGAGACTTCTTTGCACCCTGGTGCTCTCACCTGCCAGCGCATTTCAGCCTCCCGGCCCCAAGCCAGAGGGGACGGATTTGGCATTGCTAAGCCTCAGTTATTTCAACAGAGGCAGGCCATGACTAGCCCCAGTACTCAGAGCAGAAATGGGAGCAGGGGTGAAGCTGACACCTCCAGGGTGGGCTCAACCTCAACGTCTTTGCCCCAGTATCAAGGTTTAGACCAAGGCTCAGCAGCTCTCGCTCCTCCACAAAGCACTCAGACAGAGGGGCTGGGGTGACATCCAGGCTCGTTCACTCTCCCTGAAGATGCTCCCAGAAGACACAGGCAAAGCTCCAACAACACGCACTGCCGAGGCACCATGGTAAGGCAGGGAGGAGTTGAGGGAAAGCACTGTGTCTGTCAGCTGAGAGGCACACGCCCTGCCTGGCAGCTGGAGAAGCTGTCTTGCCTGGGGGTACGTCACGCCAAACCAACTGCACAATGGGCAGAGTGGGAGCTGTCCTTTCGCTCTGTGCTGGTGTTGGTTGCTGAGCAGGAAGGCATCGCATCACGGTCTGGGCTTCTAGGCACTATTGGAAACAGAAGGAAAAATCAGTTTAGACTATGTATGCAAACAGATTTGATGACTTTTCAGGTAGGTATTCTTGCAAATGACTAAATCTGCAAGGTGTGACTTCATCTACCCATCTATCCTCATCTGTCCTCATCTAACCCATCTACTCATCTATCCTCAAGATCACCTTTGAAAAACACAAAGCCTCTCCAGTTCTACAGGTGTCTGTTGTGTAACCAAGTAAGAATAGGAATTACCTGTTGTCCCCAAAGGACATAAAAGATCTGATGAATGGCTAAAAAGTCATTCCTATTTAGGCTGTTAACTGAAAAGTTGGGAAGTTTCAAGGAAAAGTTATGGGGAACAAAAAATTTTCACAGAACTTGTTTTGTCTTCTTATATCTAGGGCCAGTGTTAGAGCAGGAAAGAAGGGAAAAAGGGTTAAGACAATTGACTAAATTGTAATTGGTGTCTTCTTCACACCCCTCCTGTGCAATGTTGGGAATATCACTTACCCACTTGCAGTATCCGTTCCCAGTGTATGAAATGGGGATAACAGCACTTCTTTACCTCCACTGTGGATCAAAAGGATAAAGGTATTAATCATTTTCCAAGATGCTCAGACAATATTGTTAGTGCAGAAGTACCCTACGCAGACTGACTTTGGGAAATATACCAAAGTCTGTGGTTTGTTCAAATGCAAAACAAATGGATAAGGTAAAAATAAGAAAGGCTTGCAGCTCTTCAGGGAGGCATGGGTGCCTCATTGTCACTTCTTCAGCAAATCTCTTCAGCGTGATCTTATGAATCTTGTCTTCTTTGGGGAATCAGGGAGGAGACCAGCAACTGTGTAGTTGGTCTCCCCTTCCTCCTTCCCTTCCTGAGTTTACTGCCACACAAGCTAGACTGCAGGTGCCCAAAGGAGAAATCCCCATGTGCCATGGGAAGCTGTGTTCTGGACTTTCCCTTGCATCTGGCACGGGCTGGAACAGCCTCTGTTTCTCTCCTGCACCTGATCTGGAGATGATCATGAGTTCAAAACTGGGAGATGCCATTGGCCTTTGCTATCTCCTGCACTGTCCTGGCATCTGTAAACTGCGGCAGCGGCTCCCTTTGTGGCACTGTACCTGAGTATTACGCAGCTTGCTAGCAGCAGTGCTGCACTGAGGAGCATTCAGTTCAGTCAGCTTATCCACAGCACTCAGCCTGGAGAAAAGTGTGCTGAAGGATCAAATCCTTGTCTCAGATCTGCTCCTGCACGTCAGAAACAGGTACAGGCTGCGTGCTCTGCCAAGTTTTTAGGTAGGGTAGCATGGGAAAAGCTGTGAGAGTGCTAATTAAATAGAAGCACGTATGAAGCAGCATTTTATTTTAAATCACGGTCTCAAGTTCTCCAGATGAGACAAAGACAAAACGAGAGTGAATTTGTGTAACACTTCTGCTGGATGCTCTGTGTAATCCTAGTGTTTAGACCACTGTACTTAACAGCGTTGCCTCCATGTACTCCTGCTTTTCACAGCCCTAATTCCCCCTCAATCTAGCAGATTTCTTTGCCGTTCTCCTTTCTGCCCATCTGATAGGAGGAAGGGAACTGAAGGATGGTGAAAGTCTGAATAAAACACACTCCTACCATGCCTCGCTGACACCAGTGTTATTACTTACCCTTACATGACAGCTAAATTCGTCCACAATCAGTTAAATGCAAAAACAGACTTGCATTCTTCCTTTATGTACTCAGAAAAGGAAATCCACATGTTTATATTCAAAATCCACATCCAAATATACCATTGGTGAGATCTTACCATTTTCCAGCATGTGAAAGGCCGAATACATGTTTGCAGAAAATCCTCCCCCCTTCCCACCCCACCGTTGCCCCCAGAGCAACCTTCCACCCTGCCTCCAGGCTCCCGAAATGTGGCAGCCCCACACACTCTGCCATGACACGACTGCTGTGGCATGCAGGGACAAACTGAAGAAAAGATACAAGCGTTTTTCAGTTGGAAGTGAGACATTAACAGCTGATTTATGCTGGCTGAGGAGCTGAGATGTAGCTTTCAACCTTCAGCACAAGATCCCTGCCATCTATGTCTAACCTTCTGCATTTTTTCCCCGGTGTCTGTCACCGAATGGTCTTGTAGCACACTTCACCTCCGTGCACCTCAGCAGAGCCGAATTCTGCAAACACTCCCTTGGGACACTACACTGTAACAACAGAAGTGGTCCCAGCAGTGCCAACACCACTGGGTGTGCATTTTCAAGCATCTCACCAGATGCTCTTCATTTTTTCACATGGAGTCTGTTTATAGAGGTCTATACATAACAAGGCTCAGTTCTTTTTTCTCGTCTTGGCTCATGCAAGCAGATTGATCAACACTGCTTTATATATTTGCTCAAATCTTTGCAGTAAAGGCTGAAATCTTAAAAAAATAAAAAGAATGGTGCAGTATTGTATTACAGTCTAGTTGCCCTCAGAAATGTTGCTGCTGTCGTTTTAGGCTATGGTCTGCTGTCACAGATGTTCCCTTTCTTAAAATGGAGGAAAAGTTCAGAGCACCATTACCCTTAACTGGGAATTACAGAGCTTTATTTTTTAATAAGATGGGGAGCTCTATTCTCTGGCAGACCACGCATCTTCATTTAATAAAGAGGGTCTAAGTTGGCATGCAGTGTCATCTCCTTTATTAGTCAAAAAATGTACCTTTATATTGAATATTTGTCTTTATTACATCAAATATTGAAAGCAGGACAAGTTCAATGGCTGACATCCACAGATGTGCTCTCTGGTGTTTTAAATTTGTAATTTTCTTTTGTGTCTTTATGACACTATGTACCAGTGGTAATCATTTACAAATTGAAATACGTCAAATATACCATTGATTTCACATACGTTGAGTTCTGCTGAGCTACTTCTCTATGTGTAAGTAGAGAACACTTTAGATACTCTGATTTAGCCACACACCATCAGAACAATTTATGTGGAAGAGAGGTAAATTAAACAGGAACAAAAAAATGCACCATTTGTCACCATCATTGAAACTTAAAACTAAGATTTATTTTTTTTTTTCCAGAATGCTGCATTTTAACAATGGTTGATTCTTTAGTGTGAAAGCACTGATGTTTTGCTTACATTAGAACATTGCTTTGGACTTTTGGAGCTTTTCAGCCTGGCCATCAAATACCATGTCTAGCAAAATGCTGTGTATGGGAACCAAGCTGTTTTCTTTCTACACAAAACTTCTTTCTACTTGAGCAGCCATAAAGCAGACTACACAAGGTATTTCGGGGAACTTACTGCATGTATCTCAGGTGAGCAAGATAATTCTGCTTTCCATCTCATACCTCCAGGCGGTTCTGGACGCAGAAAATAACCCAGGAACAACCTGCCCCAACCTCTCTGCTGAAGTTTGACCTTTAGATAATAAACTGTGCCGTATAAAATCCTGTTCCACCTGGTGCCATTCCAACATGTCCCCGTAGCCAGTACACCCAGGCAAGAAAACTAGTGTAAGCAATTAGATTATAGTGCTATGAAGAAAAGTACAAGTTTTATTTTTAAACATTGCTGGGCTGAAAAATATTTGTATGGCTTGTTTATCTTTCAGGAGATGGTAGTGAATAAGTTAAAGAATATTTCATCCCAAAACATATGCTGCTTTCATTGATAGCTAAGCTAATGTACACATAAGTTTTCTTATTTTCATAAATGTCAAGCACCCGCCTTTTTCCCCCACAAAGATTTACAAGTACATGCATGGCACTTCCTACAAAGCTGTCGTGGGCTAAAGGCTTAAAAACAATGTTGTTTTTTTCCTTGAATAAGAAATATTCATCAGACCAAAATATAATCATTTAAATCAACTTCTTCCTGAGAAACTTAGAATTTGGAATGTGCTGAAAAGTTTCAATAAATAAGTCAAAGATTAACCAGCTTAAAACGTACCTTTTAACAATTACGTAAAATATATTTAATGACAGACAAAAAAGCCGTAGGACCAGGAATCTTAGATGCTATGTGCCAGATAAATTTATGAAGTACCATTCGAGGAGGAGAGGCCAGGTTGATTGTTAAGAAAAATACAACAACGTTAAAACCTAGCAAGTAAATTGTTTAACAGTTTTTGTATTTAGGTTACAAGTAGTGATGGCTGAAGATACCATTAAATAAACAGATAAAAATAGACTTTACAGTAAGCGGCAGTGAACTTGCAGGAAGGGTGAATGTGTTAAGTGACTGATTATTCTGTTACAATGTTGGCAAAAAGGATTCAAACAGAACTTCTGAAAGGTGAGAATACTAATTTTCTTTCCAAAATATAACAATTCCACAGTGTGTAAACTAATCATTACTCTTTCAATGTAATTTCATAGAAACCACTTAAAATATACAATGCAGCAGATTCATATTTTAGCTAACATGTTAGTTGTTATCTGTGCCATGTTCAGCTTTCTTTAACGCACTCCCTCATGGCAGCGCATTGCTACCACCAACCTGGGATGTTAATCATGAGAACAGAGTCTTCTACGTAGCATTTTCTGTAAATAAATGTCTTGTCTTAACACGATTACACTTCTTTATTCTTGTTCTCTATGTGTAGGTACGGTAAAGACTGACTGCTGATGAAGACAGGCCATAATGGGTATTGGCTCTCAGCAGGCTCATGGCCGAGGAAACCCTTGAAAAGCACATGCGAGCTTAGCCTGAGTTCATGTGCCTCGTCCATCACAAAATAACTTTTGCTGTTAGTTCAAACCGAAGGATTACCTTGGAGACAGCAGGCGTGCTGCTGAGACAGCCACAGGATAGGAAGCCAATAGTGCCTGGCAGATGTTTGAGAGGGCACGAGCTGGACACAGGTGCTTTACTCCAGAAGTCTTACTGGGTGGGACTCATGATGCAGTTCTGCAGCTGTGCTCTGGGACAGGAATTTATTGCTATTATCCTCTACTGGTTTAGCTTCCTCTGGGCCTAAGGGTGCACAAGTGGCCAAGGCCTCATTGAGACCCCCAGGCCCCCCTGTTCTGCTGTGGAGCAGGGTGGCTCTGCCCATTGCGGTGTGCAGGTCTCTTGGTTCTGCACCTGCAGCCCAGGCAGATCATCACTGGGAACCCCGGGGACACCTACCTTAAAGACAACAGCCTGTTGCATATGGGAGCCATCCCCATTTCTCCTCTCAGCCAACCCTACTCCACTTCCCAGTGTTTGCTGGTAATACTTGTAGTGATCAGCCAGGGCAGGCTTGCACAGTGCCTCTCTCAACAATGCATCATTGAATTGGCTTTGGTTTTACAGAGCATAGCCTTTTCTTTTCGTTTTATCATTCTGAAGTATTTCAGCTAGGGAAGTGGAGTGTCTCCATATTGTTAATTTTACTTCTAGCCACACTAGTAGCAGATGTTTGCACTGGTGTGGCAGCTGCGCTGTGCTTCAGACACGAACAATTAAATTCTGCGATCACAGAAGCATTGCTTATGTTGAATCAGAGCTCCGTACCCTTTTTTTTTTTTTTTTTTTTTTTTTTTTATTGAGCAACTTTTTCTGCATCTCTACAAATACTCTCCCTGAACAGAAAAAACACACTGCACCTTTTCCACCAGAGTCTAATAGAAACGTACTCAGCCGCAAGGAACAAAACTGCAGTTTACATAACCCTGCCCCACAGACTCTTCATTCTTGCCATTCACTGACCTGGTAGCTTTTTCCGCTCTATGAACTAGAAGGGCTTACCAGAAACATCTAGTTCCTGTAACTTGCCTTATGACCAGCCGCATTAATTTGCCAGAATAGTAGACTTGCTCCTCCCACACTGAGCAATTCAGAAGCCATTATCTAACCCACTCTTGAGCCTGTTATCCTTGGACGTGCACACACGGCAAAGGCTCTGACTGCATCACTGGAATACCAGTGCTCTCTGGGCAGAGAGAGGCACTCTTCCCAAATGGCTCACTGCCTCCTCATTTCCGTAGTTAATGCCGCAGTATTATGCAATGAAGACTTGTTTCTGGAGAAAGAGAGAGATGAGAGTCTGTAAAATTCACCTTGAAATAGTGCCTAATCTGTTCTTTTATGTTTTGCAGATGCCCAGGGGACTGTTGTGTACTCCAAAAGTTATTTTGTGATAGACAGTAGATACTTCTCTCTTGAAATATGCTATAGCAAGGAATCTATGGAGCCAGCACAGTACAGTAACATCAAACCCACAAAACCAGGCACCTCCCGATTGCCCCAACATGTGGGACTGCTCTGTTTCGTTCTGTTTTAAATGCTGCTGCGCATTAACTCAGTTCCTTAAAGAATTACTTTTAATAATAATTAAAAAATCTTAACAAAGCTGGAGGGGTAACCAGAAGAGAAAGGATAGCTCTTCCATCCATCACCTTTTATAGATATCCTCTAGCCACTTTTCATCATCTTCTTCCTCATCGTCTATGGGTTCCTCTGTTTCCAGGGGAGAAGGGATGAAGAACTCGGGTCTGGGACGTGGTTTCCTGATAAGAGACTTCAGTCCAAACTTGCGCTTTAGCAGGTGGAACTGTTCTTTGACATAGTAATAAAACTCGTATTCATATCTCATGCGTTGGTAGAGGATCTGTATTGCTTCTGGAGAGGGGACGGTCTTTTTCACTGTCACAGTCAGATTGCCAAGTTTCCTATGTTCTGTAAAGAAAATAAGCCACATGGTGGGTACTGATTAATGAGACCACCTAAACCTTTTTTTTTCATTAACATTAAAACTTGACTGTACTGCATTACTGGCACAAATGACCTCAATCTGCCTCCTTAATAACGTAACTACTCTTAGTGATTTGAAGTTAGACTTGCATGTTTAAACATGGCTAGTTCGCGCACAGCATTTGGCATTGCAGATAGTCGCTGAGGATCTTAACAGGCAATGGTTATCTGCAAATACAAATCAGGTCACACCAATTATGAGCACAAACTACATTTAGGGAAACACACATAGTACCTAATTGTGCACTAATCTTGCCTAGCTTTGGAGATTTTTGCTGATGCATGTGAAATATATATCCAACACACAGCTGAGCTGAACTAATCATTTACTTCCTATGTGGCACAGTATGCCGTGCTGCAGTTGTGCTTTATGACTGTTCAGACCTAAGCGGATATGTATCCGTCTGAATCCATCTCAGGCTAGCACCGTTGCATCAACAGATGACACCCCAAGACTGAATGCGCCTGTTGACTTTGTCATCTTGATGCACATATTAATTACACTAGTACATCTTCCTATCATGTCCTGGGACTGGAAGATTTCAGTACGTTTCTCTTCACCTGATAACTTTTGCATTGGTCAACTGAAATAAAACACAATTATTGCTGATAAAGATTTAGCAAAAGCACTGTATTGCCTCTCTCTTTGCCTCCTCTCTCAATAGATTATTTTACCACTAGAGATTAATTTATTTGAATAAGGTGCAAAGTAAACCACTTCAAGCATCCATTTTGCTGTTTTCTACCAGATGGCAACAAACTGCTGGACTATCCCAAGTATATTCTTCTTCTCCAATACAGAAATGTAACTGAAGGTCAACCGCGAAAAGAGCAGAACAATAACCTCTGGGAGTACTGACCCCCCTACTACAACTGTCTTAAGAAGAAGTGGAGATGAATGTTACAGTGATGAAGCAGTAGCCTCTGTCATTAATCAGTTTTTCTGAAAACACAGTGCTCCAATCCAGCAAAGTTCGTGTGTTACTTTTATATAAAGTGACACCCATGGAAATGATCCTAATAGCCTTAAAATACCCCTTGGTCCAGACTAGGCAAGATGAATGGGACTTGCCATGTAAGCAAAGAGTAAGACAGCAAGACTCAAGACAGCAAGTGCTGCTGGGCTGGAAATTCTCCTATTCATTTGGTTTTATTATGTGAACACATCTGGTGCAGAAGAAAAAAAATGTATCTGAAAAAGGTATTTTCCCTCTCATTTTTGCTTACCAATTATAGTTCAGCAATTTGTAATGGATATCATACAAAAAGAGAACAGGTTGACTAGTCTACCAAACTTAATGTGGTTATAAATCACAAAAAAATGATTTAAACATTGATTTTATTTTGCATTTGTACTTTTAATTCCTTCTCTAAAGGAATAATGGTTTTCATTATTTAGTGACAATTAAAACATGCTGTTCTGTTACTAAATGGAGCTTTTACACCAAACTTCATAACTTTTGGCACTGAGATGTCTTTACTCATATATCTAAATAATTAAACAGCTTAGTGTACAGAGTTTTTGTTCTTTAATTACAACAGTACCGGTGACATGCTGTATACTTACTGACTGTTCACAGTTTGTCAATTTGTATAGTTTTAGTTAGGAGTAAAACTATTAAAATGCATAGAAGTTGACTTTAAAAACAATCAGGGGGGTGATCTTTAATATGCTGTCTAGATAAGAAAAAGCGTAAAGGAAGGCTCATGAAATATTTGCATTTAAAACTGGCATTAGCATAAAAAGCTAATGAATGGGGTCAAGAACTTATTCTCTTCTACACTGCCTACATCCATAGACTGAAATAGACTAACAAAGGTCTCATGTTTTTAAATTTTTAATTATTCGTTCATGTTGTCATTGATGGGCATTAGACAAATGCGCTCAAGGAAGGACACTGTACTCAGCCTGTCCTTGGGTAAGAAAGAAAGCAAGAGCTGTCTTCTTATGATGATTTAGCACTTCAAAAAATTCCTCATTCTGGTGCTTAGTTGGTAGCTTCCACCAGCTTTGCAGTCTGGTTTTCTTTACAAACTCAGCAGCAAATATACACTACTAAATATTTCATTTATTAAGTTCAAGCCTTTATACTGCTTGCCAACTGCATTTTTATTTTACGTAGGTTATTTCTGTTACAGAAAACACCATTTACATCGCTGGAGAAAGCTCTTTATTTATACGGTCCCTCCAGGACTCTAACTGGGAAAAGCCACTTCTTAAGGCACCAGCTCCCTTTGGTGGCTGCTCCTTCCAGCAGAGAGAGGCACTTGTGTTCGGCCCAGGAGTGCTGCCAACGATGACAAGGTGAAAAGAGCTGGGCTGTTTTCTTGGGGGGGGAGCAGCACAGGGTGGGACCAGCCAAAGGGTGGCTTACTGGTGCTGTGCCAGGCCAGGAGCAGCCCGCCAGCACCAGCTCGGCCAAAGAGCCAGGTGCTGCATGCCACCCTCGCAGACAGGCACCGCCGGGGGAGAGCCAGCCAGCAGCTAAATACACTCAAGCTGAATTGGCCCGAGCTTTGCAATTGCAGTAAGCATGACATAGAGTATCTGGATGTGTGCAATTATTCTGTGCTCTATGAACGTACCTATGTGCATATATTGATATATACAGACAGAAATGCACATGCTCTGAAAGGAGAAACGTATATTCTCTGTCTTCTTTCAGTTTGCCTCTCAGTGTAACTATCAGTAACTGCAGCGCTTAAGTAGCTGTGAGATGCTGCTTGTCAGATAGGACTAGTTGGGACTTCAGGCTTAGCATTTTGATAAAACAAGTTTACTTTTTTTTTTTTTTTTACACTTGAATTTTATTTAGACTGGTTTGTAATCTTAAATACACTTGAAAGGCTCTTTAATACAAATATGAATGAAATCACAGAACTGCCCCTTGAAGTCACCTTAACCACTTCTCATCGTATAAGCAAGATGGAAAAATTATGTAGATTTGGCTTAAAGCCAAAATAACAATCTGCATATGCTACATAAACCCAGCTGTCCCACCAAAGGACCCCATTTTATGACCTTTGAGACAGCTAACCATATGGAGGGCAACAAACTACACCATTTACTTTTTAGGGTTATTTTTTTAAACTGTGTTTGCTTTGGCGTTCTTTTAAATTACTAAAAAGAATGTACTATACAGTAACCAAACCTCCCAGTACTGCCTGCTCACGCCTTGAATTAACGTGGTGAAGACTAAATTGATACACAGATACGGGTGAAGAAAATTAAATTCTTCTGGGTTACCAGGTGATTAATATTTACTGTTACTTTCCCCACTTTCACTTCTCCTTTCTTCTCTTTTTAATTAAGAAATCTGACATTACTCACTGCAGTAATGCAGTAATCCAAACCGTAGGGGAAGGATTTTTTTTTTTTTTTTTTTTTTTTTTTTTTACATTTTGTGGCTTGAAAAACCTTGGATTGCCATATTTAGACAAAATGATCCTAAAGACTACCTCCAAAGAGAATTTATGAGTTGTGCTTTCTCCCATGAGGTGCGCGCTCCCGAGCTTTGCTCCCGGCTAAGCAGAGCTGCGGGGAGCTGAGCGGCCTCGGGGGCCAGGCCAGGCCATGCACACCAGGCCTGGGCCAGCTGTGGGTGAGCAGAAGGTGGAAGAACTCTGCCCTGAGCTCTGCTGCTCCAGGACTGAGTGAACACGATGGTTGTCAAAGATAGAGCAAACTCATTTCCTGCAGCCACGCAGGGAGGCCCCCGTCTCAGCCGCACTCAGCTGAACTGCAGCACATACCTACTTCTCCACGGTTTTAAATGGAAAGAAACGAGTGTCGCTGTGGTTGGGCATGACGTACAAACCACTGAGGGCCTCTGCTTGGTGTGCCACTCAAACGAGTGAAAAAAACGAGCCACTAAAACAGGACTCTGGTGGCTGTGTGAAGGGCAATCTCCCCTCAGAGTATTTAGCTGCAGCTCAGCTGAACATTTTCAGGCACCACTTTTTCAGACTTTATATTTTTGCTGAGCTCTCGAAGGGCATCAGGGAAATGATGATTTTGGGAAAGCAGAGGAAATACCTCTGTTTGGTCTTTCCCTCGGGCAGGGCCTGTTCCTGGGCCAGGTGGAGGAGGCCGGCAGCGGCCCATGGCCACACCGAGCTGGGGTGGTGCAGACCTCTCCGAGTCACCAGCTGAGGTGATGGGTACTAAAATGGGAAGCTGATGAAAAAATAGGCAACAATTTGTCCCACAGCATCTACTAGCTCTGTCTGAAATACACCAAGTCCCTCTTATTAACCTCCTTATTGCTTGTATGCACCGGGGGTCATACCAGAAACAGAAGTTAGCTCTCTTCCTCTCAGTTAATCTCATTAACAAGTTAAGGTGTAAAATTTAACAACATTTAGATAAAGATTAAACATTTGTGTGTGTACCGAAGACAGTTACACTAAGCTCACTAGCAATACTTGCTTTGTTTCAGTATTTTTATCTTAATTGCTGTGTTTCCTTCATGGCATGAGACAATTCCCAGCTCCAGAGGATTAGAAAGAAAACTCCAGCACGTTGGCACACAGTAATGGCCCATCTCTTAATTGTCAGATACGTATCTCTGTGAAAAGACAGCTATCTGGAGGTATGGAAACACCCAAAACTTCAGAGACCTCTGGTCCTAGGCAAATCTGATGTCCTTATTATCAAGCAGGGATCACGGGAGCAAGTACACCAGATTGTAATTAGTTCAGACACTGCAAAATGACTGTCTATGAGAGCGTCTGAACTAGGTGGGACATCACAGCAGTTCTGTTTCTACTTTGTTACCACTACAATGTATAAGGAAACCTCAGGGAAGAATAATATCACTGTTAACCTAACATAATTTCATAATTTTATTAACAGTAACATGGACAAACTGCAGGGAGCTCAGAGAATGATAACCTAGCAGAGAAAAATGGAGGAATGCCAAAAAAGAGATTAGCCAGGAACGGCTCACAGAGGCATTCTGAAAGACACATAATCAAACAATTACTAAAGCTGAAGGTTATAAACGCCAAGGAGGCAAGGGACAAAACCAGAACAAGGAGGAAAGAGGAAAGGGAAGGAGGAGGGAGAAAGGAAAATAAAAGGGAAAGGAAATATTAATCATAAATGTATGAAATACATCAGTAAGGCTCAAATCAACAAAAGAAATATCTTCCCGTTGTATGCATGTAACACATATTAGGAATATATTGCAGAGATAAACACTGCACTGGCCTGGCCATGGACTGGACAAAGTAACAGTGGTATGTATCCAACAGTGCTCTGTAATACTGCTTAAGGTATCAAAGGCATCATATCACTATTACAAAACACTTGCGTTACAGCACATTCAACAACACAAATATCTATCTTTCTCCATACTTTGTGAACAGCCACCACTCTTTGAGGTCTCTTCTCCAGCTAGAAAGTATTTACATGTGTCATGAAGTCTCCAACTCTCCTCTTGGAAACTTTTCACAGTATTATGCTCATGTGTCTACCCATTCAAAGCTGTGGATACAACAATGTGCATTTCCAGCTGACACCTCAGCTGACTCTCCTGTATGCTCTGCCTGTGGTGCCGCCCAAGCCTGGAAACGTGCTGTATCTCACACACAATCAGATAACAAATCTCAACAGGATCTTCTGAGAGACTCCTTTTCTTTGGTTCAATTTATGCATTGCATTCCCAGTTAAGATAAGTTATCACACACACCAAAAAAAAAAAAAAAAAAAAAGTTGAAAATTAACCCCCATTGGTAGAGCGAAGAGGCAAATTCTTATGAGAATGTGGTCAGGTACTTTTACTGCTGTTTAGCAACTTCTGAGCTGAAACTAGACAGAGTTGGAGGTGCCAAAACCAAAGTCATCTGCAGAGGAAATGCCAGGATTCTCTAGTTCAAGCTGCTGAGAGAATTGCTAGGTTTGCAGTTCATATGAAATTCTGAATATATCTTTTATAGCTGTATAAGTATTACTGAATGAATCCAGTCAACCTGACAATCTGACAAAACCACAATTTAAAAATAGTTTCTTACAGATGATCACTTGTGAACACTGTTACATAGTAGGTTAGGCAGATACTACCAATATTAACTTTTTTTTTTTTTTTTTTCAGAGAGAAGAGAAAGTTGGAGTGATCGAGACAAATTTCAGCTGTGTTCATGAGCAGGAAAAGCTACACCACAGATATGTAACACAGAAAATCTGCAAACAGAAATACAGCCTGAGACTTGAGCAACTTGAACGGGCATCTCGCCTTTGTGCTTCAAGTCACAGTAGACCGATATGTGTGATTTGTGTCCGCAAAAAGGAAGCCTTGGAAGAGGCATGCAGAGCAAGCTTACAGTGTCTAAGTGGGATGGAGCGAGGTGGAGGTGTCTTTATTTCCATATATAGTATTGATGAGTGCAACTGGCATATAGCATTCAGCTTTGCAACCACAACCTAAATCAGACAGGATACAAAAAGAGCCTCGGAATGAATACCGGGGTTGGAAGGAGGACTTTAGAGAAAGAAGATACATTTGCTCTGTTCAGCTGACCAAAAAAAGATAGAGAGGTGACTTGTTTACAGCATCCACGTACTTTCATGGTAAGAAAACTACAGATACTTGGTTGGAAGTTGAAGCCAGAGAAATATGAACTGGAAATAAAGCACAGTTTTTCAAGTGGTGAAGGTGATTAATCACTAGAAAAAAAAATAAAATCAGTTGATTAGCCCTTGGTATTTTGGTGTTTTTACATCAGAACTGGATAACTTAACCAATTCCAGTTACTGATCTCTGTGCAGAAGTAGGAGAAATTGTGTGGCTGGTAGCACAGAAAAAGCCAAGCTAAATGCTCCAGTGGTCCGTGTAAGACTTTTATAGCTGCAGATTGCAAAAGTCTTGCATGTCTCAGCTTCCAAGCTTGTAGCACCACTTCTGAAAGCCTTTTCTGAGTGCTTTTGAGACACCTAAGTGAATGTCATTTTAAGAACATTTTGAACACCTAATTTGCTACCATTTTCAGTTCTTAGCTGTTCAAAGACCAGGGGTCACCACCCTGCAATATCAGGCCCTGGGGGACTGCGAAATAACAAACACTAGGTTAAAATAAAAGTTTGAGTACATGATCTTAAAAATTATTAATTCTAAGTGTTGCACCTTTCTAGTGCATACATATGACTGCTTATTGCTTTATATGAGAATAACTACTGAAATGAGAAACTAGAGCAAAAATGCTAACTAGAGCTAAAGTAATTGCCAATAAAAAAAATGCATTGCCAAGGTAAAACCATGACTGATATGGTATAATGGGGCTGGAAGATACGCAATACTGTATGCAAGTGGCTATTAAAATGGAGAAAAAAAGAAGGTGCCAGTTCTCTTCTCCCTTGTGAGAAGACTGCTGGTTCTAAGAAGATTTTCTCCTAACTGTGTCTGCACACAAGCAACTCAGAGCCCTGAAATTGCTTTATTTCTTATTATTAAAAGTTAAAGAAGGTCAAGAGAAAATTCTCTCTTTTCCCCTTAGGTTCTTTTGTGTATAATGAGCAACTGAAGGCGGCCAGGGGCTGAGGCACTAGTGAAGAAGGAAGAATGCTACAAGAGCAGAAACAACACACTGTTCCTTTCAAGTTCACCCCCTCCTGGCCCACAGCCTGACTGCCTTGGCAAGCCGCCAGGGTATTGGGACAAAGGCTTCCTCCTCTGGCCAAAACCGAGGAAAAGGGCCCGTTGTTTAACACAGGCAGACTTGTTTCAGCAAGAGCAAAAACTAAAAATAAGGGGAATTATATTAACTGAAAGTCCTGAGAGAGAAGAGAAATCTCCTAGTGTGGCTAATGCAATTCTCGCTCCATGCCTTTCCCATAGAGGGAACGTCTTGACTGTCTACCTCTCAGGCTAGAAGGGAAAGTGAAATGTCTCAACAGGGTTAAAGCCATAAGGCTGCTGAAACAAGAATGCATCTTTCTTCTTTCCAGGAAGCCCCAGGTGTCCCACTACTCCCCTCTATGCCTGCCCTAGTACGCTTACGAGAAGGGCAAGTGTCCTCACTCATAAAAAGATTGCAGAAATTTCCTTGCTCCTAGCAGACCTTAAAGATTCTCCCAGATAAGGAAGGCAGGCATTTAGCTATCTAGGAAATTCACAATGACCGAAGCTCCTACTGGATTTCACAAAGCTGTTAAAACATAGTGAAGGTGGATTCACACCTGGGCTTGTTGCCATCTCATGGTCTGTGATGGAGAACATGGGACACTCAGGGTTCCCCACAGGCTGAGAGGTCTCCCTCCTCCCCAAAACCCCTGAGGGAGATGCTGTTGCAGAGGTTACGCAGAGATGTGATGGCTATCCATGCCACCCTCAGCACCTCCTCTTCCAGAGCCCAGTCACAGCCAAGGGCAGAAGACTTGAAAAGGGCAGAAAAAGCTCTAGGTCTGAAGCAACCCACTTGACTTTGAGCACTGAAGTGCTTGAGTGATGTCAGCTACTTCAGAGGTTGTATTACAGGATGTAGTGTCTCAGTGAGCTCTTGCAGGAGACTTCCCCCAGCAATTATTCATGTGTCTGAGAGCTTTCGGAAGCAGGCCCCAACTCAAGAAGTGATTTTCATCTGCCTGGGTTAAAATAAAATAATACAGGACACTTTTCAGTGCTTAGATGCTGTTTGAGGACCATCAGGATTTAAATGCGAATGTACTTGCTCTGTATTACAGGCAATAGATTTTCCTCCTGAAGTGGAGAAATGGCATTTTTGACACATACTTACAAGACCAAGGTCTTTCCTGGAGAAGGCCTCCGTGTACATCTGCACCAGCCAGTAGCAGAGACAGGCTCCGCTGCAGCACTTCTCATCTATCTTCAGATTTGTGTGATCTGTGCCAGCACACCTTGACTGTTTTTGTGCGTCAGCATGAGAGCAACCCATTGAGGAAACAGAGTTTGCTCAATGATCCCTTTTAATTCAACTCGCATTTCGCATTACTGTGCTGACAGGGGAAGAGATACATGGTCACATCGTCCTGCCATCCATCACCTTGTTTACAGGAAGTATATTCTCAGTAGCCTCAACTCGATTGCAGGATAAAGGAATTAGCTGAGTATTATGAAAACATGAATCAGAATGGGAGATTTAGATGGTATGAAAAGCCACTACTTCTGTACTTGATCCTGCAAATTGCCTTGAGTCTGTAGTATTTCAATCAGTAGTTTCGTTCCAGCATAAGAGAGACTGGCTAGTATCAAAGTTTCCAGGATGACTGCACTTTTTTGATTTAATGACAATACTAGCCCTGACATAATGACTACCATGCTTTAAGGCTATACTGCACAAAACTTTCCTTTGTGCCTAAGAAAACAGGAGAAAAATGACCTACTGTCTTCTTCTATTTCTGTATTTCTGTATTTTTCTATTTCTATATTCTGTATGCACATGTAAACATTAACACCTCCAAATGAGTACAAAATGGGAGAGAAAACAGGAAGGATGTGACAGCAATTAACGAGAACTCTTCAAGAAAAATCAGTTTTGAGAAGGAGCTAGGCTACTGAGAAGAACCCTAGAGCTGCAGCAAACCAGGCTTTTGTTGAAGAAGATTGCCATTTTCTACATTGCAATTTTCAAGACCGGTGAAACACAGGTCCCCAACATTGCTCACGAGGTATGCAATGTTAAGAGTTGCATCAAGATAAAGAGAAAACCTCGTGGTGGGTTGACCCCAGCCAGCAGCCAAGCACCAAAAGCCACTTGCTATCTCCCCCCACCATGGCCCCCACCATGGGATGAGGGAGAGAACAGGAAGAAAAAAAGGCAGAAAACTCCTGGGTTGAGATAAAAACAGTTCAATGGATGGATTAAAAAATAAAAATGTGATGCAAAGGAAATCACTCAGCACCTCCCACAGCTAGACTAGTAGCTCACCTAGTCCCTAAGCAATAGCCAAAACCTCTCTTCTTCCTCCTCTACTGTTGTTATTGCTGAGCATGAAATTGCATGGTATGGACAATCCCTTTGACCAGTCTGGGTCAGTGGTCCTGTCTGTGTCCCCTCCCAAGCTCTTTCTCACCCCCAGCCTAGTGGCTGAGAGGGCAGAGTCAGGAAAAGAGGAGGTCTTGACCCTTACTGAGCTCTGTTGCACAACCACAACACAACATTGGTGTGTTATCAATGCTTTTAGCCACAAATCCAAAACAGCACTACACAGGCTGTTATGTAGAAAGTTAACTTGAACACAGACTGCCCCAGCACATCCACTGACACAGGGACATCAGTTCTCCTCAGGGAGTCAGCATCATGGGCCATGTCCTGCCATGGACTCAAACATGCATAAAAAAATGTCGGATATAACATGCATGAGAAAGCAGGAAAATAGCATTATCATCTTCTTTAAAAAAAAAAGACATAATGGTAGCACTGGGCTTGAGAAGGCAGGATGACACAGGGTGTATAAGAATTGTTCTGAGTCACAGCAGCTCTCTAACAGCTTTGCAAGGCTTGGTAGACAGAGCCCGGAGAGGTCCATAGGCTGTGAGGCAGCTCTACCACATGCAGGCAGGGTCCTGCAGGGAGCCAGCATACTCTTGCATGGCTGTGTAAAGCCTTTCTGAGAACACAGATCTTTTTCCCAGTCCCTCAATTCCAGTCGTTCTTCTGCATGGTTCCAAGGCAGTAAGTTTAGTTGAGGTTATCTCTGACTTCATATTAGCACTTCGGCACTCATGTCACCACTTGGATTTTTTGTGTTTGGCTGGTCACTCCAACACAAGTTGAAAGGTTCACTTCACCCTGCACGTTTGGCAGCGTAGATAGGGCCACTATTCTGTACTTTCTTCGGAGGTCAAATTTTCAAATTTTCAGCAACTTGGGGCCACCTGAGTACTGGTAGCCCTGTCATCTTTGATGTTTCAAAACAAAGACATCACAAATTTTCGTTCGAGAGCAAAGCCAGAATAGCAGAGCTCAGCTCCTACAGGCTCCACAGGCTCTAGCATGAAAACTGCCAGGAGAAGAGATTTTATTCCCAGTTATCACATTGATGAGGTAGTTTTGACAAGTCCCTCTA
The DNA here is from genome assembly GCF_964035555.1 of Netta rufina. Lineage (NCBI taxonomy): Eukaryota > Metazoa > Chordata > Aves > Anseriformes > Anatidae > Netta > Netta rufina. The sequence goes on along the minus strand of NC_140125.1, from coordinate 53,030,448 downwards.
TGCCAAACAAATCAGAAAGTATAAATTAGAATGTTTTAGGCAAGACATAGATAAGACGAGAGAATGTATATATATGTAGAGAAATGAAAAGTGGGCGTAGGTTGTATGCCAAGATGTTAGAAGAAACAAGAGAAGACGGGAACAAGAGTTAGTTTGATAAAGATGTCCATGTGAATGCTTATACCTTTGTGCTTAGCTGCCAATGTGCATCTGCCATTATCATTTACCTGATATTTACATTTCCAGAGTAAAAGCGGCTGCTGTCAGGTATGGGCAAACCTGTCACACCTTTCTCTAGGAAACTTAAAATACACATACAACTCACACACGTAACAGGCACAGTGGATAAGATGAAGTATCCACTCAGTCACTCTGCTGAGTATTGGAATGGTGGCCTGCCATTTCTCTTCCTACCAAAGCCATGCCACATCTCTGACCATCTTGATTGCTCCTGCTGTGTACTTGCTCTAATTCTGCTAGACACATTTTGACAGAGTGCGATTAAAGCTACAAATAATTAATGAGGTCTCAAGGAAAACGCTGCAATTTGTGGTTAAAAGCACGTACAACATAAATAATTTCAACATTTTTCATACGTAAGAGGCAGAAGCAAAGACATAGATTTAACATAGATTTGAAATAGTGCTTGTCCCGAAGCACAGGCTGAGAATACTTCTTTTACTTTAAGAACAAAGGCAGTTCAGTGCAAGAGGTTTCTTCAACTTCATTGGCTAATCCTAAAACCACGAGCGGCACCTACAAGTGAATTTAATTTATCTGGTAAAGTAACATAGAAAATGTTATTAAAAATGGGAGTTAATAATTCAGTGCCCATTTTCAACAGATAATCCTCAAAATATTAATATTCTTTTTTTCTTTCTTAAAAAATAAGAAAAAATCCCATCCCGAGTGGATTCTGAATCTATGAAATCCAAATCCTATTTGTTAAGCTTATCAGAAGAATAAATGCTTGGATTTTAATGAAGTTCTGTGGAAAACATATCGGAGAGGATGACACATTCAGGGTTTCCACAGTAACAGAAACAATAAAAAAAATAAAAAAAAATCAAGGGAGCCTTGTAATGGCCCATCCAAACCCAAGGAGATTGTCTCTGGGAGACTTGGAGTGAGTTTACATGGAAGGGACACCTACTGTGTTGGATGTGCACATGCCCTTACACATGCCAAGAGGGCCATAAGGCCCACACTTTGACTCAGGCTCAGTTCTCCCTTGGACACCAAGGCATGTATAATCAGGTTAAAATCAGATTTGTTCTTAGTGTTGAGTATATGGGTCCCAGAACTCTTCAAAACTCTCAAGTTTAGTGTTTAAACGAAGGCCAAGTTCTCCTATAAGCATTGGGGTTATGAAATTGCGCTTCTGAGGTCTTTTAAAAATATATTCCTCGCTGGTGTGGCCAGTGGCTATGGTCATCATTTTCTGAACAAACATGGTACCCAGGCACATCATATTCAGCTGACATTTCATCCATCTGCTTGCCACAGTGGCTGAAAGTATTTCTGGCATATGCCTAGAGCATTTAATTTTGTTAAGTATATTTACTGAAGAAACTAAAATCCCTAAACTGAGCAAATACAGAGTCCCCATAAACATAACTACATTTTTTTTTTTTTTAATTTGCTCAGAGTAATAGCGGGAAATGAAAAGCCATGAGGCTGAAGGAAGTGAAAGGACTATTTATGTAGCATGGGAAAAATTAAACTGAGTTTTAATGCTTTAAAGTGTCCACCATCTGTTTATCAAAATATGTTTGTTGTGCTTCTTTTGTCTTCAATTATCCAGCCTGTCTGCTCTGATTTATGGACACTGCACTAGATTCTTCCTTTGATTTTAATGGCAATCTGCGTAAGTTCTGCCTCCACTTTGAAATCAAAATGTTGGGTTGGCACTGCCAATTGCCAAAAAAATATACCAACGTATCGTATGCTGTTTCTTCACAAAATTGCTCACACATATGTATACAGTATAAAAAGATGCATGGGGCTTGGAGTTTTTCCTTTTCTGTGCATGAGATGCGAAGTGTCTATGCTCTACATTTTTATTTATGTTAAAATAAAACCTGTTGAACAAGTGGGATGTACACCAAGATGTGGTCTGGAAGGGTAACAGAAACAGACTGTAAATTAAATAGCTGAATTAAACAAGAATTCAAACCATTGATTTCTACAAGCAGCTTGCAAAAACATGCACCAAGGAAAATAATTGTCAGCGATTCAAAGCAGAACCTTTGGCTAAATAGTGAGTTTGCCCTTAAAATAGGCTATATAATGTATTCTGCAACTGCAGAAAGTACTGGAGCTAGCAGGGGACCACATGCTATATTCTACCAGCAGCAGAAGGCAGTGCCAAGTAAATACTGAAATTCAATACACAAAAAAATATGCTTTGCAACTTCACTGTTGTTCTGGTGTTAGAAGTTCTAGATGAACTGGGCTGACATTTTGGTAAGCTGTTTGCAAAAGTTTGACAGGTTTTCTACTATCATCCAGCAGCAGTGGCATAGCTGCACCAAACAGGCAAAGCTGCAATTTGTACCTGTTATTTTCAGCTAATAAGAGACAGGAATGATTGACTATGAAAAGGGTTTGCAGTCCCATAGGAGCTATTCTTGGTATATCAGGATGAGTATACTTGTATATCTGGATGGTATTCAGGATAATGCCTTTCTGTCAAGCTCTTGGACACCAACAGCACTCATCTCACCCTTTTCACCATGCAGACTGAAAAGAATCATTTGCCATTGGCAAATAAAACAAAATAATCTGAACAAGAGAAATCTGTCCATAAAGAAAAGCAGCTGGTTTAGCATAGAGAATCATGGGCTAAACTGAGTACCCCAAAATATGAAAGACCACGACCTCTTCAAAGCGCTCTTTGGCATTCAGGATTCCCAGCTTATACCCTATCTCTACTGGTATTTAACTGGCACCACAGGCACCCAGAACTTACCACTACATCTGACTGGGCTAAATTCAGAAGGGGAATGCTTAAGATAAGAATTTGGAGAGAAAAACAAACAAATAAACAAAAACAAACAAACAACACCTGAAGGATCCACAAATCTTGAAACAATAACCCTAACAAAGACATAGAAATCACTATTACCTGACACCTTTATGGTGAAACTGGACAAACAATAGTCACTATGAACTAGGATTCAGTGCAGAAAAAATGATCGAGGTCTTTTCAAGCAGTGAAACATGAGCTATGGACAGGGCAAGACCAGAGACACACCTCACACGTGGTTGCATACAAAAAAAGCCATGGAGAGAACATAGAGCAGGCAGCTGGCAAAATTACTCCACTGCCAAACATCCAAGCAAGTTTGTTTGATCATTGCTTTCTGCCCCAGTTGATCCTGCCACACTTTACCCTCTTCAAGATCTCTTCAGTTTTACTATACAAACTCCTTCCTCAGATTTCCTGCCTTCTGCAGTTCATTCTCTAAGCATTCTTCTAGCAGCTGCTTTTGTCTCCACATAGGGGTTCCCAAGATTTTACTGCAGTAGATCTTTCTTTTCATCAATCTCCTTTGCTCTTGGCAAAGAAGTCCTGATCTTCTACTGCATTTCTTTGCCATACAGGGAATCAGGCCATATACTTTGCTCCTGAAAACACCACAGCAAAAAATATTACAAAAGATGCTAAGAAAACCAACCCAACCCAACCAACCAACCAAAAAAAACCCAAACACCCAGACATTTCCCCCCACCTCCCCAAAACAGCTCAAATAGCAGTCACATGCACATATTCATCTATTGGATAGGCAAGGAGAACACTAGTAAGGCATAGCATAAACTCTGTTTTTATAAGCATACCTCTTCCTTGCCCCTACAAACAATACTAAATGCAGGCTCCTTGACAGCATCCATCTGCACCCAACTTTATACAAGTGTACAGCACAAGAGAGAAATATTCCTGCTTTAGGACTTCTGGCAGCCACTGAGGATATCAAACAACCTCGTGAAGAGATAAGTAGCTGTTCGTTTCTGTTCACTGACCACGTAGACTTCAGTTTCTCTTCATAAAGTACCTCACACTACATAAAGTCAATACCCAGTGAAGTGAACCAGGTTTGGTAAGGGTCTGAAGACCCTCCAAAGATCAGTCATGGCTACTGTGAAAGTGGCACAGCACGTACAGTGACAGTGGGGAGTGGAAGATAACTTGAAAAATAAAAATAAGAAAACAAAGCCCTTCAAATTTTTTTCATTTCATATTTTCATTGAAATAGTATTTATTGGTATTAAGGTTAAAACAGTTTTTGGTGAACATTTTCATTCAACATTTTGCATTAATTTGTTTTGGCTATGTTCTCGCTATTGTCATGTCCAATTTCCACTAGCTTTTAGGAGATTTATACTACATAGCAGCCATACATTAATCCCCCACTCTCAATCCACATGGCAGAAAAAGTGCATGCTCCTGCCCAAGCAGTAAACCTTGACACTCCCTAATGCCCTGAAAGCAATGGGAGCACAGTCCTGCAAAGCACAAGGACTTGTGTGTGCCCACACGAATCCTACAACAGCTACCAATTTAGTAAGGCATCATGCCCTTTATTCAAGTGACAGCCGTAACCTTATTTCCAATATACCTCAAGAGTTTCTGACATCAGCTGAAACTACTATTATGTATTTATTTTTTTAAATTAATCCAATTTCAGAGACATTTTCCTAATGTTGTACTTGTGTTCCCAATAACCTATCACTTCTTCCTGGCTAGAAACAAAGAAAAATCCTCCCTACCCTCCTTTTTCCTAGGTGCAACAGTGCTTGTTATCCCTCTCCTCTTCTCCCTTTATTTCCAAGAGAAGCAAGAAGTCAAATAATGTAGTTGACTGTAAGTGAAGCAAAACAGTCAAACAGCAGGAGCAAAGAGATTGGGACAAGCATACAGACTTTGCTCTAAGCCCTGAATTTTCATGCTCTGTAACACCAAAGGTGCAATACTTGTTATGATTAACAAGTAGGTACACACATACATGTACTTAGAGCACGATATATCACACAATCACACAACAGATTCATGTACCTTCCAAAACACAACTGGGAGAAAAACTATGGAAAGGAACAGACCACTACCATTACCTATTCAACACTTTCACTACACAAAAAGTATGGACTCATACCACAAAAGATGTGGGATCGGGATACATCATTTTTCCATTGACCTAGCATAGCACAGGAAATAAGGTTCCTTTTTATGTCCGATACAGAGAGCTGAGTAATCCAATAGTTACAGGGAAGCCAGAACAGAGGAATCACGGAAAGCCATGGGGAAAGTAAATTGATTGTGAAGAGAGAATATTTCAGGGCCTGAGAACAGAGTGGGAGCACTGTGTCACAGACAACGGATGCTGGTGCAGGCTTTCAACAAGCAGCAAAGCAGGGAGGGATGGATAAATGCTCGAGTTTACTTGTTCTAACTGAGCAACTGCAGGAAGATGCCTATTTAAGGCACTGCCCCCTGGATAGCTCTTCTATTTCTCCTGAGTCTCCAATTATTATTTTTTTTTCTCTTCAATACCCTCATTTCCCCTGAGTATGCACTCATCAGCAACTTGCATTCCTCAGAAATCCTCCCACTAGCTGTCTGGAAAGACATTCATGCTAGAGGGCATAACACTCTTCTGACACGAAGATGCCTTTAAAACCACAAGTCATCTTCAGAAACCGAACTGCATGGAGGTGCACGAAGAATTCCTCCGAGACCTACTTTGGAGGCAAGTGAATTCAGCCAACTCACAAACATCAGCAGTAATTTCATTCAAGTAAGCATGTTTGGTATTCTGGAAGCCTTCCCCCAAACCACACACCTCTTTGCACGTGCACTTCTTTTAAAAGTATTTTCTTCTTGGCCTGTTTTTATGCTTACTTTTTGCCCTCAGCTTGTATGATAAAAATGTTTTCTGGGTGAGCCCTGGAGAACCGAGCAGACCAAACACTAATGCTCATATGGAATTTATTTAGAGGGGGGAAAAATCCCTTAAGTTGAGTACTTATGTTATTTTGAACTGGTTTTATATTTTATATGTACATAGTGGAGCTGGAATTTCAGGGCTGGCTTTTGTTTGCATTCATCATGAAACATTTGTTATATGAGCTGCTGCTACTGCTACCAAAACAGCTGCTGCTCACTGCTAGAAAACCAGAGCCCATCTCAACAGTTTCTTTCTTTCACTGGTAAATCTAGCTGGCAAAAGAGGCCCAGTGTTCCTACAGAAAAACTGCCTTTGTTTGGCTTCACTGTCATCCTCACCATCTTCTGCCTACCCTGAACATGGACTTGAAAGAGAACAGATAAATCAGAGCAAAAGCAGGTATGTACTGATGCTCCTGACATATCTGCAATTAAAGGCAGATCAGGACTACAGCTGCATGAGCTCTCTGGTCTGCAGCTAGGACAGCACCTCAGATATGAATGCCTTCCCTTCAGCTGCTCCTAGGATTTAGCCAGGATTCAGCCTTTCTGTCCTATGTCATCATTTTCTGCTATCCAGAAAAACTGAGCCATGGCTTGATCTACCTTCCAATAAAAACTTCATTGCCATAGAAATGCTGCTGTCCTGTGACTCAGGCGATCTGTAGGAGACTGCTTCTCTATGCAGAAAAAAACAAAACCCCCACCTACCTGACAATCTGTACACTTTCCTAATCACTTGGCCACAAACCAGGACCCAGCAGATGAGTGGACTGTAGTCCTGAGTGCTGAGGACAGACCTCCTGAACTACACATAAGCTGAATTTTAGTATGTTGCTTTCTTTGTTACAAGCACCACAACACTTAAGTGTTGTTCTTGCTGCTTCCTGGTGATTTCAAGTTGGCAGTGAGCACTCTAACCCCATTCTCATCTTTTTAAGAGAAAATTTATCCCAGACTTAAGCACAGTCCCTGCAGGACTCCACTGCTTCTTTAAAGTAAGGGGAGACTACCAGATAATTAATGCCTACCACTTTAGCCAATTCTATCTTTCCGGAGAACATTTTTTTTTTCTTTTCTCATAGCTGGGTAACTTACTTTCCTTAAGAGCTTTTGGACAGATCCTGATGAAAATCAAATGTGCCCCATCTTATATCCATGTGCTTGCTGACTCCTTCAAGGAACTAGCTGATTTTTGAGGCCCTACAAAAGCCACATTTAATTTTCTCAACTGTCTACTAATCCCATTCTTTCTTATAATTCCCAGACATACCTAAATGGGATTCTGTCATCTGCAGATGTCTAGATCACCATTTCAGCCCTTAAAAACTTGGAATCATGTTAACTACCTTCTGTTCTTCCAGTGTAGCTGTGGATTGATAGGACACACAGCAGAGCTGGCAATTACAGTTTCAGAAACATCCTTTGTGAGTAGTGGCTATGACAGCAGCATCTTGACACTGCCAAGGAGGAAAGAAAACTGAGGAGAAAATTTGTTGCCCTAGCAACAAATCTGTTACCTGTATCATAGATGGCATGTGTGAATAACTGAAAAGTTATTCGGAGTTAGTCCAAAAAGATATGTACAACTCATAATACGGCATTTTTAAAGCGCAGTAACCATTGTGCAAATGTTGGGGATAGAAAAAGCAGCCCAACTGGAAATAACACGCTAATTAAGGAATACAATAGGATTGCAATGCAGAAGAAAGGGTTGAGAGAGGGAAGATGAGCCAGAGAGAAGTGGAAGGGAACATGCTCGTTGCTACTACATTTGTAAACGTGTGATTCAACTCCAAGAACAACGTAAAAGAAGAAAAAAGGAATCTTCCTAGCCATATTTAGTAAAAACCTCTTCTCTTGATACAGCTTCTGGGAAAGCAAGCTTTCAAGAGGGACAGGTCAAAAAGGCTGGAAAATTCCAACTGGGAAAGGAAGCGGGGAGCATAAACTCCAAGGAAGACTTGCTCTTGGAAGAGCAAGGGGTCAGCTCAGCAGCATTGCAACAGCCTCCTACCCCAGGGCAGGTAAAGGGGACCTTCAGCAGAGGGGCTCTGAAGAAGAAGCAGAGGAATGGTGTGAAGCTCTGCTCGAGTGAGCACATTATCCCCTCAGGAGTGATGGTGGCAGACATACCAAAAGGATTCCCGTGTAGCAGCTGAGAGCTACACTGCTAATACATTTCCTTGTTTTTAATTCTTTTAACTTTGTAACCAAGGGCCAACCCTTACACTTTGCTGAAATTTATTCACTAATTCTTACATTTTTTTTTCTTTTTTGGTAAGAGTAATCATAGTAGTCTTAAAGTGACTTAGAGGTCTTTGGATGACCAGATGATTCCCACTCTGGGAGTAACTTACCTATTTACAGGTACACTCTTGGGATGCTTCAGTCTCAAGAGAAGAACCACTATCATCCAGGGACTCAGAGACCCCAGACTGTGTTTGGCATTTGTAAGTGAGGAAGGGGTAACAACTCACAGTTTGAGGATCACCTGGCACTTTCCCCTTAATATTACTGATTTTTAATAAAACCCCTTTCTACTGACCCTTCAGTCTCTGATACCTCCTCATACCCGTCATTACTAAGAATAGGTCCAACATGGAGCCTTCATGTTTTACCTGTAGGCAAGGTAAGTACAGTGACATTTTCTATGACGGCTTTCTTCTGCTTGAGAGTGCCTGCCTGCCTGCCACCTCTCCCAGCTACCCACCGTCTCCCTCCTTCCAGCTCTCTGGCAGACCAGTCAGTTGAGGTTGAAAATAACTTTTGGTATTAACTTCAATGCTTTTATCAAGCTGCATGCAAGAAAATGCCTTGCTATAATTTCATATTTAACTTGTTAGAATTTATGGTCTTTCATCTTTTCCTTATTTTTGTTACTACAACATTTTAATTGTTATAGCAACTAATTTTTATCACTGTAAAAAATTGATTTTCAATTGCTACAATTATGTGAAAACCCAAGTAATTCCTTAAGGATGGCTACTCATCTTGACTGTACAAAAATTACAGGTAAAATCTCTTTAATTATACTTCTTTTCTGTAGTTACCTTACCCTTAATATTTTTCAAAACATTTCAGAGCCATCAAAGATACTTTCTGATGGTACTCACATTGCTCTTGCAATGTGTCTCCAGGATAAGAATCATCAGTTGAACATGTAACCTATTCTATTGCTGCTGTAATAGGCACAACTTATGATTAGTTTGAGGTTAAAATACAACCACTTCTTTGAACACGGAAAACATGATTATGTTCCTTAAAGCAAAGTGAATAGTCAGCTCCGATCTGCTCCATACTGTTGCTGTTATGTCAGATATGCTGTATCTTCAGTTAAAGACATTTCTACCCAAATGCTAACCCTGAAAATGTAATGTGGCACAGAGTCATGATCAAACCAAATGTTGAATTGTTATGGACCTATTAGTAACAGAAGTTCCTCATATTCCAGCCTCAGCCACTTTGTGCAATTCAGTTGTTTCCATGCAGGTGAAACGAAGACCTGTGTAAATGTACTGGAACTGTAGCTGAGACCAGAAGCATGCCTATTAATTGGAATTTAGCAGCCATCCGCCTTGTCCACTATGCCTTACGCTGCCTAGAGGTCAAAGTTGCTGAAGAAGCAATTTGCATAGTGTTACTGCTATAATTTTTATTCAAATGCTGTTTTAAAAGCATACACAGTAACAGAGGTTTAGCTGGAACGTTAGTGATTAAAATAGCATTATGATTTTATTTGGTAAGTTATTCAAGGAGGAATGAACTGTCAATGCAAGCTTGAATTGTCTGCCATTAAAAAGATTGTGGCATCCTGTCATCAGTGACCCTGGATTATTTATGAGATATTAACACTGTACCTGAATGCAGCTTTCCCTGTGTGCCAGAGCTTTAACAATGCTGCTTCCCCAAGTTTTTTTTTTTTTTTTATACTAGGAACAGGAAACATTGAAAAGATGCATCAGAGAAGCAACCTTGGATGAATAGCAGGAGCACTGTTACAAATCCATAACATCTTTAGTGACTGATACACTTATTAGATAAACATTATAGTTTCTTGAAAGATACCAGCATCAACGCTTCAAAATGATCTCCTGACACAAGAGAATACACATGAATTCTAGACATGTGGGATGCAAGGGTTTGGCTGACTCGCCCCTTGGGGTTTAGACCACAAATACATTTTGTTTTTACTCCAAGAAAGTATGAAATTACATCTGTGTGGGTTTAGTCCAAAACTGGACAGCCCATCAATAGATCTGATGAAAGGAAATTGAAAGAATGCATGCATCATGAAGATGGGGGATGAAATGCAGAATCTGAAGACTAAAGTCTTTTGGAATTGCACTAGAAGATGAAGATGAAGCTGCAGGTAGTCTCGGCCTTCATAAACCTACAGATACAAATGCACTACGCAGAAAGTTTAGAGAGGGAAAACTCTGTTCATGGTGGAGAGGTACAGACAAGAGCATGCAAAACAATAAAATGGCTTCAGGCAGACTTCGCCAACTGATGACCAGAAAAAGGTGGCAGAGAGGAATAAGAAAAAGGTAGGTGACTGCAGAGCACAGCCTGCAGTTCTGAAAACCAGCCAGAGATGTATGGGCTTGGTCTCTGCAAAGGTTCACAAAGAACCACCTATATAAGCAGGTGAAACCAGCACCCAACGAGAGCTGTGCATCAAGGGAACACCACGCCAACCAGAGAGAACAATTATGGCAAGCATGCCAAGAAACTGGATTCAGTCTCTAACAGAAATCCTTTCCTACGGGAACTGAGCTTAGTGCCCAAGCCAGCAATATTAATCCAGCTAGCATGTATTATACCACAGAGAAATGAAAGACTGAGTAATTCTATGTCATACTTAGCCTATCTCTGCAATACCTTGTAAATTGTCACAGCTAATGAGCTCACGTGTTTAGAAGCTTTAGTAGAAGAGGAACATTTGACCTAGGTTTTTTCAAAGGATGACCCAAGGAAACAGGGACTTCACCTTCCATTACATCTTCACTTCAGGGCAATACACAGGGCAAATTCAGAACCACAGCAATAATTTTGGCAGATGGACCCATAAATTGCTCTTTTCTACACCCTAAGCTCAAGGAGCAGATTTACCCTGGATGAGAGCCGTAACCATGTCAAGCTCTTAGCTATCTCACTTTTCAGCTCAAAAGGCACCATTCATTTTGGACCATTTATAAACAAATGTTCTGCTGCATAACCATGCACATATGGACTAACTCCAACCTAAAAAGCACATGTTAGCAGGGAACAGTAAGTACAGCAGGCTTGATCCTGGATGCATACAAGCTCCCTGTAGGCTTGGAAAGCCTTTCCAAACTCTCTTGCCACAACTTCAGTGTTGCTGGTATTTTAACAATGATATTTAAACTATCTTGGATAAATCTTTTGGTCACACAGTTATGTCTCCCATGTATCACACACATACTCTGGGCTGGCTTCACCTTCCAGAGCAGAATAAAAACCTGCAGCTGTTATGAGATGCCAATTGTTTCTGCAGAACGCGCCACAGAGAGTTTAGTTTCTGAGATGAATCTTCAAAAGATCTAGAGGCTCTCCTGAAAAATAGTCATGAGAAAGTCTAGAAGTACTCAAATGCTTCCAAGAGTTCCTATTCTTAAAACAGCTTGGTTTATTCACAGTGGGATTTGAATCCTCTGAAAGTCAGAAAACAACATATTTTCCTTTTATGGAATTGGAAAAAGGAAGAATATTTCCACTGATTGTGCTTATCACTGATTGGTGCATCCACTAAATTCAAGGCACCCCAGATCAGGCAGTCTGATTTTGTCCCTGCTCTCTAAACCTTATTTTCATGGCTAAAGAGCTAAATAATATATCTACAGCTTTTTACATTGTCCTCAGCTTTATAGAACAAACCAAAGAGCAGATTTTTTGTGTAAACTGTCCTAGATGCTATCGACAAAAAGGGGAACAAATATCCCCCTGGGACATGTGCTGTGGCTTCCCCTCCCCATCTTTCTTGCACACAAAGAACAGGGAATTTGTTTTACAATACAATAAACAACAACATAATTAAACACTTTTCCTAGAGCATAAACTGCCTGTTTTAGTGTACAGATTATTTTAAAGCATTCTTCTAGATAATTTTGAAAGTTCAGACATCAGAGGGAGAAGAAATGAATGCCTTGTCCACATTCCTGCTTCTATTTTCTTTTTCAGAACAGGATGTTGGGTGATAAAGAAGAAAACGCCACCCAGGCAGAATGTAACTTCGCATGTGCTGTTACCATTGGCACAGTGTTCAACTTCCCTGAAAGTCCGGAAAAAGCAGGGAGATTACACCACCTTCTGGACAAAACTTTTTAAGTCACACAGACAATCATTTTGCTCCACATAATGGATGGAAACATGCCATCAAAGCGTTATACAGCTAGCTACTTCCCATGTCCAACTTCATGTACTACCTCCATGCACAGCTTATGATTTTCCTTTTCTGTAGAAAATTTTCATATGTAGTGATTCCTTTTCAGAGTATTATTTAGGGAAAGCACAAAGCTGGTTTAGAGTGTGAGGCAAAAGAATATACAGCATATTTGGAGTCTCCAAAGTTTTTAAGTATTTGAATGTCTGCAAAGTTTTCCCATATTCTGTTTTAAGAAAGTAAGAGATGCAAAGAAGTGATGCAAAAAATCTGAGAATCTAGATTTAATCTCATCCAAGCTGGTTTTCTTCTCACATCAAGAGTAAAGATGCTTGTAGGAGAGAGAGACGATGTATTTGTGCACAAGAGATGGGCCAGTGTATCCTCTTTCCACCTATCAGTGCTAGCTCTGCCCTCTCCAGAAAGGATGGTTCTTGAGAAGTAGGTAGAATATTAGAAGGTACAGATCACCTGACCTTTTTTTTTCTTATTATTAATTTTCATTTTGTATTGAACAAAGGCAGAGCACAAGACAATCACTGTTTAACACTGCACAAAAATCACCACCTCCTTCCATCAAACTTCTTTCAACTTTTCTTATTCAGAATTTTTGCTCTTAGAGGTCACATCTGCAAAGGCTTTCCTCTCAGTTCTTGGATGGAAAACACAGTGGGATCCTTCCTGCCCTCCCTTTGATTTCTCCATATCACAGCAACTTTTCTAGCAATGACAATCAGTTCATTTGAACTGATTTTCTGAACATTTCCAAATGCAGAGCATCCATGTCCTGGGTGCTGGAGCACTCTAAGAACAGGATGCCAGAAAGCCTGCCTGGAGAACTTAGTACTAAAGGTATCAGAAATGTCTTTCTTTTCTGGGGGAGCACTACTAAAGAAGTGATGTCATGAACGGGGGATAAAGAAAGAAAAGCCTCTCAGCCTTCTTCACTTGCAAAGAGTTTTATTTCGACAGAGTGGAAAAAATGCTCTTTTCCACTTCTAGCACAAGAACCATCTGAAGGCACGTCACACCTTCAGTGAAGTTTATCTCATCTTTTTCCTAACTCTACCAAAGGGTTTATATCTGTGTTACAGGACCTCAGCCTTGCAATAACAACAAATGGCAGCAGTGCACTCCTTACTGAGTTTAAAAAGAATGAGAAGTTCATAAACAAAAACAAAACTCTATCATCAGCATTCATGAATACAAAATGATTAAAAAAATCAGCATTTTTATATTACCTAGGACAGTATTACTACGTTTAAAACCATTCTCTGCAAATGTAATTGTCTCTAAGAATTACATTTTCAAAAAAAATCATTTTACATTTTACCTGAACAATGTATTTTGTTCCAGCTGACAGTATCAGTAATTTCATTACAGTCAATAAAAGTAACTGTCTGAAAAGTCTAAGTTGGTCTTTTTGCTTTCAAGTAAGATCTGTATGTCCTTCATAGCAAAGTGTAATGTTCAAGAAACAAAGTTATGGTACGGGGAAGAAGTGTTTTTATAGGGCTTCTAGTGCCAAAGAAAATTTCTGAAAGGTGAGAGAATAAGGCTTATTTCTGAGGTGATTAAAAAAACCTTTTTATTGCCTATTCTTTTACATTAGATGCTGTTAACTTTTACCCCATGTCAGAGAAGTTGAAAAGGCCAAAAAAATGCTCTGCTGTGCTTTGTGTGCATTTTCTGCCCCTTTAAAACACCAAAGATACAAAACCCACCCGTGCCCGTTTAAAAATAAACCGTGTAAGCATTCTCCACTTTCTGGCTACCAGCCAGACCATGGAAAAGAGCTATAACCAGCAAAAATGAACAGGACTGACCAATTATTTTTCCTTCAGTTGTGCTCCTGAGAGTGAGGAGAGATTTTGCATGTGAAGTTATTCTGTAACTATTTTGGGCCTTTCACATTGCAAAGGAATACTTTCAAATTCTGCAGTAAAACTTATCCAAGGCTCCGCAATTGGACCCTATCTGCTCCAATGATGGGGAAAAAATGAAGGAACGACAGAACAGCAAGCAGCTTCTACTGCTTAGCACAGAACAGAAATCCAGTAAAAAAAGTAATACTTTTTTTTTTTTTTCTTTTTTCTTTTTTAATTCTATCCATGTATATTTTGCACTATCCTCTCCCTACTTTTGATCTCTTGTCAAAAGCAGTTGTGGCCATCAAGGTGGGAAGTGTGCTCTGCTGATCCTGCTTGGCAGGGGCTTGGACTAGCTGACCTTCAGAGGGGCTCCTTCCAACCTTGGCCATTCTGTGATTCTGTTTCTTACTTTTGGACAAGACAGGCACTTAAAAAAGAGGAGTACCTTTGCAATGCTTGATTTGATACTGATATTAACATGATACTTAACTTCAAGGAGAGAGTAGAAAAGGGAAAAAACAAAACAAAACAAATGAAACAGCTGCAAAGAATGCTACAAGATTAATAGTTCCAAAGAGCTGTCACATTTTGTTGCACATTGTTATAAAATACACAAGTCAAAATATTTGGCATATGGATTAGCTTAAGGAACCATTGTTATTAATGCAGTGAGGACAATTATTCTTCTAACATTCTCTGACATTGAAATTTCTTTAAAAGTTACCTTCCATCAGTCTCCTCCTGTCAGCTTATATAAGACACGATGAAATAAATCTTGTGTCACCAACAAATGCCCTTAAGTCACATTACATTGCACAGTTATATCTGTCACTACATAGATAGACAGCCGCACTTCAGTTTATGTTCTCTCTGATGTAAATGTCCTACTATCTGATCAACAGAGCCACAATTTTATTGCTCTTCTGCTTCAGAGCAATAAGAGCAAAGTATTTTTTGATGGTAAAAAGGCTCCAGGCTTTGTTTTCTTGCTAGGAGAAGAACACTGAGCAAGAGTGTTTATTAAAAATTATTGACCTGCTGTCTCAGATGAGAAATTCTACTGCAGACAAAGAAAAGAAAAAAACACTTGAATAAGACTTGTGTAGTTAAAAAAGCAGAGATGAGGAAAAGAAAGTTTCCATATTTACTGATATGTGCTATTATCACCCTACCCTGAAGGTTCCTGATAATAACAAATTTGCTCAGATTAGAGCTGTAGCAAGCTGGTTTCCACCCAGAGCACCTGTAATGAGAAGGATGGCCCAAACTTTGAGAAGAAAGGGTTTAACCCAGAACTGCCACAGCTGTATCTTAGATGCTTTTCAAGATGCCCAAAGCAGCCTCCAGCAGATCAAGAAGTGCAGGTATGGGCATGTCCAAAGGTCACTTTGTGGAGCATGTGTTTTATGGACATGAATACAACCAGCAGTTTACTACCTACAGTGGGAGGCAGGTGCTCCTAATTTTGCTTAGTTTCCAATGTTGGTGGGAGACCAGCCACCAAGTTGTTACTTTACTTTCTAATCCATGTAATCCACTAAAGGATGGACTTCAACCAATTTCTGCTGCTAAGCAGCTCTATAAATTCAGTTTTTGAAATGTATCTAATCCAGAACTGCTTGTTGCAGTGAGCTCTGGTGCAGACTCATTAGCCTGGGAATAAATCCCCCTCTCCCCCCCCCCATACAGGTCCTTCCACTGTATTTTTCTCATCTGAATATGTTAAATTGATAAAAAGTAAGTTCTGGCAAAGCTTTACCTTTTTTATATGAAGAGAAGACAGACTGCAATTATAGTATCTCAGGTGGAACAGCAGGCTAGCACACAAAACTGTACATTTTATAGAATTATCTGCAAGCGTTAGTCACAACAAAAGGTTGTGTTTGGCTTGAGGCATTTGCTGCTCTGTGGGGTACCACACAGCTGGGCAGGAGAATAGCATCTCTTCCTCCCAGCACTTCATGATGCAACAGCAGAGGGTGTTGCAGATCAGGTCTAAGGTGCACTGAAAAGAATTACATAGGATTTCTTACAAAGCACTTGGATTTTTTTTTCTTTCTGACTGATTCTGTTAAGTCCTTTGTGACTTAAAAAAAAAAAATAATCACACAATACACCCTTGCATGTATGAAAAGAGTAGAGAAGGGTTAACAAAGGGAAATGGTTTCCTTTCTATTACTCCTTGTTAATCAGTGAATGGAAAGAATAAAACAAACTTTAATCCACATAGGGAATATTGAAGCAAAGAAATGACAAGACAGGTCTTAGCCACGAAATCCCAGAGAAGAGGAAATCACTACCCCGAAACGTGGGTCAAACCTCCCATATACAATGGGATATACACAAAGAAGAGATTATCCAGCACTTAAAGATTCTGGGAGATTATTTATTTCACTTCTGATGATTTCAAGGGCACTCTGATGAAAAATCAAGATCCTGTGTGCTGTTTATTAGCTTCCCATATTGGAAAAGAAGTGAAAATCTATGCTTCATAGAACAGCTGAGGAAACCCTACAGATTCCCACTGAAAAATCTGCTGATTACAGAGAGTGTCCTTCTAGTGATCCCCAATCTCCTTCCAGTCTAGCATTCCTATGGAAAAACCTTGGAGAAAGAACTGGGCAAATTTTAAGAAGACTTCCTCATGCTAAAAATGTCTTGTTATTTTATTTATTTATTTATTTAATTTACAAAGAAAAGAGAACTTTCCCTGTAATATCTGTATCATGGCTTAATACAAAACTTCCAGACATCTGTCCTAGAAATAGGGACTGGTAGACAGTCACCCACTGAAACCCATAATTTTTTCAAGGTGACTGATTACTGTTACAGCTGCTCTCAATCAAAAGCCAGTGATAAGCTTAGTGCACTACAAACAAAATTCAACATTTGATTAATGTGTTTTTGATATATAAATCGGTACAAAACATACTTCTCAGTGGCTGTAGGCATTTCTAATTGACATGAATGCAACCGAGTCACCAGGAAAGAAGGGAAGTTTTACCCCTCCTTAGTTCATACCATGTTAATTACCCAGTCAAACGTAAGCAGATCAGTTCTGCAAAAACAGGAACATCTATTCCTTGATTTAAGCATAGGACACAAAAGCATCTTCTAAAGAAGTTAACAGAAAATAAGCATTGGGAGGGATGGACTGAACACAATGAAAGAAACCTTTCAGGTTGATGCCACAGTGCAAATTAAGAGGTTCTCATTTATCTCTGTTCTCCTTTATCTGCTGAAGGCCACGTGAGTCTTTTTTTCTGACCATGCTTTCTATTCAGCGTGCTGTGAATTTGTACTTTTATTTGTACTCATTTAATCTCTGTTTAAGTGAACAGTTATTTCAACATAATTGATTAAAATCTTAGCAACTCTCACTCAAGATTAAGGGAAAACAAATAGCCTGGTAATTAAGAATCCTCGCGGTCCAGCTCCCCAACCAATTTCTTCCAGATTTCATTAGGTAGATATTGCTGACAGCATTCTGAGAATTGGCAACATTATGTGACAGCTCACTATGCCAGAATGAAAAGAAGAAAAAGTCACTCTAGTGATAACTGGGAAGCTTTCCAGCATGTGGCAAGATTACTGGAGCACCAAGTGCTTGCCTGGGAATGAAAACCACACAAAGATATTAAGAATAAAAGCAGAATACATACCTTTCTCCATCAATCAAATTTGCTGCCTAAAAGGAAGATAAATCTCTTCATTGACTAACTAAGACATAAATAGTCTACCTTTCAGTCGTTATTTAAATTTTGCCAAAATTTCTGTGAAAATAGCTGTGTAATGGAAAAAGTTACCTGGGTTTTTGTAGATGCTAAGCACATCCTTGAAATAATGAGGTAAGAATCTTTCTAATAAAAGCAGCACATCTTCCAACTCCTCCAGAATACCCACAAGCAGAAAATTTTCATTAACGTTCAGCTTTGCTCTTTCAAGGGCCCATTCACCAGGTTCCCTGTATGAAATTAACAGAGGGAGAGGAATGGAATTAAAAAAAAAAAAAAAAAAAAAAAAGGAATGACTGTTTAAATATGTATTTACTTCAGAAATTCAAGCCAAGAAGACAACCGCAGGGGGAAAAATATTCAGTGCTGAATGCTGTTCCTCCAATAGAAGATTAAAAAACAGAACAAGACAAAAAACTAGTGTGCCTTACTGAGATTTTCCACACGACATCTAGACTTGATTTAACATATCATGAAAAACACGATCACAATAAAATGAGGTTAAAAACTGTATGGAACTACCCAGTTCCATAGATAACTTCCACAGAGATGTCTAAAAGCTCACACTTGTGAATTCACACATTTCTGCTCAGAAGCACAACCCATCTTGCTGGAGGAATTATTTTTCCAGGTGATGAATGGCTCTGAGGGGACAACTCTGGCAATAACTCTGAACAACACCAGGAGAACTGCTGCATGCAACCATTGCCTTTTGTTATCCAGTGAATGCCACAGAGGGGGCAACTGGCCTGTTTCCTGCCTTGTCCTTGGGTTAAGGACAAAGTCTGCCACGGTCTCCAGGAGCTTCCCTTTCTCTGCCAGTACCCCATGACTGCCCTGCAGATCTGATACAGGATTCACATTTGTTTTCGCTGACAGATATTGGCTTCAAAAATCATTTGGGGGTTATTCTATCTTTTCCCTCACTGACAGAAACTATCAGGAAACTATCGCATCTCCATCATACCAACAGGCTATGTCCTAAGACAAGCACATATCAGTTCCTGCAACAGAAAATGTGTATGTGGTGCTACATGTGGCTGGACATATATCCACCACATGACGAAAAGCAGTATGTGTTTTTCTCTTGTCATGGGTCTGAAGAGACAACCATCCTGTATTTCAGTTGTGTGACATCAAGAAGACAGGTGGTCTGTCCTAGCCAATTCCCATCTGGATTTAGGATCTTTCTTAATATCATTTCCTGCTCTTCTGCTGGAGACAGCATGAAGCTTTCCCAGCGAGGCCATGACATCTTAGAGAAAGCAGGTCTTAGGACTCCTCACACTCAGCCGAAGAGGCTGTAATGCTGAACTTCATCTTGAAAACGAGTTTAAAGACATGATTCTTCTCAGACCTGTAGCCAGTGCATGATAGGAGACAGATCTAGAACAAGCTAAAAACCAGTATTTTAATGTTCAGGAACCTCATAGAGATATATTGTGAAAGTATTTATGTGTGCCACTCTCGTTAATGGGATTATTCATATATGCAAGTCAAATATGCGACCATAAGTATTTGCAAATGAAGCCAAAATATATAAAGAAAAAAATGTTTAATGAAGACATGAATCTGTTTTGTTTCTCAATACTATCTTCCTTTATGCCAAGAAATAAAGTAGAAATTTACAGCAAATAGAAACAGAGACAAAAAGACAAAAATATGAATGTATTTTTACTTGTTATTACAGCTACAAGAAAGTATGGCTTTTGTAAGAAATTTTTGAAAATATTCACAGCTATTCCATTATGGAAATGTGATAATAATAAATAAATATATAATACCTTGAAGTTGAACAAGCCTACTTAAGAATGTGTTGTGACCCAAAATATAAAAATATTTGAAAACAAGAAGGTATTGAAAATTATTCACACACTGCATGAAAGTTTATTATGCCTCATCAATAATACAGCAACATGAGAATGGCAAAAATAGACACATTAAAAATGAGCTAATTCAATTACAGTTGTAGAAGGCTCCACTTTACATAATTTTAAGCATGTTCACTATTTCTTATGTAGAAACAGAAACCTAGGGTTCCTAAGATACAGGCCTGGTATAAGCATCTGAGCAAAACTAAAATGTGTATTAAAAAATTACAGTATGGGTAAAATGGTTAACAAGCACATAAGGTCACTCTGCCAACTCAGAAAAAAAAAATTCCTACCCCTCTTATTCCAAAATATACACATGCAGTTGCCACATACAGAATTACACTGTACTTAACACTTTTCTCTTGTACTTGAAATAAATGTTATCTCAAATTACCAGTTTCTGACAAAATGCTGTCAATGGCTACTAGTGAACAAATTGAGATACCTTTTATATTTATTTACCTGCATCTTGGATGCTGTCCACAGAAATATGGTATGATATAAAATAACCTGGGATTGGAACATTCAGGGTAGTTTTCAAGGATACATACATTAATGTCCTGTGGGTGAGAGAAAAGAAAATGAGGTTGATTACTGTGTTTTCCTTTCTTTATTAACAATTGTTTTATTTATCTCACACTTTACACAGACATCTCAGAATCAAAGAATTGTGCTGAGGCTATACCAAATACCTTAGAAGGAATTTACCAGTCATTTTAATACTTGCTACATTTTATTAGAAAGCTGCAGAAAAAAAAAAAAGTTATTTTGTTCTATAATGTTTTTCTGCAAAAACCACAATTTTTATTTTGAGATTAATGCATGATTCAAAGCGTGACATATGGATTGACTTTTACAATGAATTATATATTTAAAATAGTTAGGATATTATTTTCAGACTTTTCTTTCTTCTGAATACACCCAAGGGGAAACAAGAAGGGGCCAGAATAAATCAAATTTAGACAATGATTATTTTATTTATTTATATTATTCTGCTTCATACAATGACTGGAATGAACTTGTAATTCACACAGCTTGCTCCTGATATAAAAACATACATCACCATTGATCACGTTCCTGAGATGTTCAGAATTGAGCCTATTGTGTAAACCCTCACTGAGAGAAGAACTTATTAGAAAGTATTTATCATTTTCCTGATTCATCAGCCATCTAATTATGGACTATCTTTCATTTCTCAAAAGACTAGGCATAGCTACTGAACCCTGAGGAACTGCACCCCATTTCTAGTTTTACTCAGCTCACTAACACTCCTGTAAATCGGATTGAATTCCACCACCCTTATCTAGCGCCTAGTAGACCCTTGTTCTGCAGGCAGACTCACTGATTCCAAAAGGACTTACTGGGGAAAGAAAGAGTAAGACAACATAAGCAAAGATGAAAGAATCGTATCTTTGCAAAACTCTCCCATCGTTCTTCAACATGTGCTTTTATAATGCAATAGCCTTGGTACACATGGACAGGAAACCAGTGACTAACCATAGAATCATAGACTCATTCAGGTTGGCAAAGACCTCTAAGATCATGAAGTCCAACTGTTAATCTAGCACTGCCAAGTCTACCACTAAACCATGTCCCTAAGCACCACATCTACACGTCTTCTAAATACCTCCAGGGATGCTGACTCAACCACTTCCCTGGGCAGCCTGTTCCAATGCCTCACAACCACTACAGTGAAGAAATTTTTCCTAATACACAACCTGAACCTCCCCTGGCATGACTTGAAACCATTCCCTCTAGTCCTGTCACTGGTTATTTGAGAGAAGAGGCCGACCCCCAGTTCCCCATGCCTTCCCTTCAGGTAGCTGCAGAGAGCAATGAGGTCTCCCCTGAGCCTCCTCTTCCCCAGCCCAAACACCCCCAGCTCCCTCAGCCGCTCCTCACAGGACTTGTGCTCCAGGCCCTGCACCAGCTTCATAGCCCTTCTCTGGGCAGGCTCCAGGGTCTCAATGACCCCAAACTGAACATAGTACTCGAGGTGCAGCCTCTCCAGAGCTGTGTACAGAGGGACAATCACTTCCCTAGTCCTGCTGGCCATGCTATTTCTGATACAATCCAGGATGCTATTGGCTTTTTTGGCCACCTAAACACACTGCCGGCTCATATTCAGCCAGCTATCGACAAATAGTCACAGAGCCAGCTTTTTACCTAGCAAATGGTATACCTGTCCAAGCCATAATCAGCCGGTTTCTCCAGAAGAATGCTGTGGGAAGCAGTGTCAAAAGCTTTATTAAAGTCTAGGTAAACACCATCCATACTTTATAAAGTAAATGAGATGGGACAGAGAACATTTCTGTGGGCACCACACCCTCTAAGAGCCAGAGTTGCTCAGCAGCATGGGAGCTGTGTAGAGCATCCACTATACCAACAAGTGCCTTGGGCAATCCTAGGGCCGTGTGGGGTATAAGGCCCTGGCTGCAGCATCAGCATCTGCGAACTCAGTGCAGAAAAGCTCTTCACAGAACATAAGCCCTAACTAGTTTCACATTTGGGTCCAAAAGCCTGTTTAAAGTATTTTCCCCTTCCTCTCATCTTACGCTTCTGTAAATCAGGTTTTATTAGTGAGTCAGGAGATACTGGACTGCAAAGTAAATTACATGGTGAGGAACTATCAAGGAAAACAGCATAAAAATTGCAAACTGGCATACAACCAACCCATCTCCCCTGCTCCCCACAAGCATACTGAGAAGATATATACTGTAAGATTTATGTTCAAGACATAAATTTTGAAATTCAAGGCTCAGACCTTAACCTAATAAACACCCTTTGCTCTCACTGCTATGAACATCACTGAGAAATCTACTGGTGGCACAGTAGGGTGGCACGGGTAATTTGCTAATTTGCTCTTCCTATGCTCCCAATTTTTTTTTGTTTTTCTTCTCAAAGACCTTATTGCCACCTTTCAATATATAAAGGAGGCTTATAAGAAAGATGGAGAAAGACTTTTTACCACAGCCAGTAGCAGCAGGTCAAGTGGCAGTTTTTTTCCAGTTTTCAGCTGAAAAAAGGTGGATTTAGATTGGATATACAGAAGAAATTCTTCACTCTGAGGGTGAGGCACTGGCACAGGCTGCCCAGAGAAGCTGTGGATGTCCCATCCCTGAAGGTGCTCAAGGTCAGATTGGACAGGGCTTTGGGCAACCTACTTTGATCAGACCTCTCCACAATAAAGAAAGAGGGATCCTTCTTTATTCCTCAGCTCTCAGATGTGATCTACACTGTTCATGTCCTGCTGGGCTTCTCTCTGCAGGGAGGCAGAGGGCTGCCTGGAACCAGCAATGGTCCCCTCCCCACAGCGGCCCTGGGGCTGTCAGTAACAACAAATGATTTCTTTTAAAAAGAGTTTTTCTATTATTGTTACAATTTTGGCTGGAATGGCATTTTGGTAACAGCAATGTCCATTTCCTTTGGTAAAACTGTCTTTCATATAAAAATAATGATGTGCCCTAATACACTAATCTGTGAACAACTCAGACTACTGATCTATCAGAGGTGTATCAAAGACGTGCTATTAATTTTTTTTAAGTTAATAATAGAACTGTTTTATTTGCTGTAGCATGTTCATATATGCTATAAGAGGAAGCCTGCATGTGCTAAAAAAAATTTATGGATACAAAATTTCTTCTGGAATTTTAGTGCTGTCATAAAAATACCAAACGTTAAAGCACTTCCTGTAAAACATAAAACAATTTACTTAAGTTAATGACTTTAATTCATTGCAGATATTATACCATATACCAAAAGACCCAGTCTTAGATTTGAGACTTTTTTTTTCCCCAGTGTAAAATCCTAACAGTACTGGTAGAAAAAAAAATCATTTCTTTGGCCAGAAGATGGAACACCAAAGTTAAAAGAAAACCTGAGCTTCAAAACATTCCATATTTGTTTCCTTTTCTCACAACCACGATGCAGAATAAGACAGTCTTTCCATGTCCTGCCCTGGTTGAATATTGTGGCTTCTGTGACAGAGCCAGGAGACCCTGCTTACAGCTGGGTCATGGTGCATGGTCCTTATTCATGTCCAAAGGCAGCAGATGTGAAGTGAAGCTGTGTCATGAGGACTACAGAGGAAGCAGGGAACTAAATAAATACCTTTCAAGGAGAAATATACCCATGAAAGGAAATGAAATAACCTGATGTGGAAAACCAGCGAGTAAGCCCAGTCAATGGTGACCTCTCCTGCTTACAAGGCTGCTCTTAATACTCCGTGGCAGTCAATGGCCCAGTCTAGTCCTCACCATGGGCGGCCAAGAAAAATTTTTCTTCTCTGCTGAGAGACCCCAAAATCCTCTCACGGCTTTTTGAAGGTTTTCTCACATACTTGCTCAGTGTTTGTAAGGAGGTCAAGCTGACCATTACATCCTTAGGACAGCGTTGCATCATACAAACTAAATACAACCACATGGAAATAAAAAATAAAATAATTTGCCTCTTCCTCTGACCCCTGGCTAGGGAGCTGCGGGTACCACAGAGCAACTGGGAAGAAAATGTAAACAACACAGTTCAGAAAATGCCTTGCAAATGTAAATATGAAAGGAAAGAAGGAAATGCATGGTTTTCTACTTTGTAAGGCTACAGAAAGACATACCTTGCTCCTAAGAAACTGAAAAATCAAGGTATAGTTGGAGTTAAGGTTTTCAAATACAAAGGTAACATCTTACTGAATGTTATTTAGCAACACAGGTTATGTATGTATTTTTACAGAAAATAAACTATGCCATAAATATTTTTAACCCTAGTTAAAAACATTTTTACATCATCAGTTGATATTTATGGGTTTTATTCAATTGCAATCAAATATTTGGATAATGAGAGCCACGCAGCAGCAAGGAGACCTGCTTTATTCAGACTCTGGAGGAGCTTGGTGGTGCATCAAGCCTAACGACTTTGGCAGGAAATGGCTGTGAGGTGTGCAGGCGCTGGGCATCGCTTCCCAGACCAGCACTGCCAGCACAGCTGAAGCCAAGTGCTTCCCAGCCAGTGCTGTTCTGGTATCGAGCCCCTCCAAGAACTGCTGCCAGGCAGGGGGGATTGAGCCAAACTGCATGGGAGATTTCCCAAGCAGATGATTGCCCTCTGGAGACTACAGTACGCTGGTCAATGCTATCTGAACACCAATGGCAGACTGCAGATCGAGCAGCGGGTACTTCAGGGAGAAGCTCCACGAGATGGCAGAGCTGATCTAGCTAACCAAAATGCAGGTCTTTGTCCCCAGCTGGCCCCTCTGCACCAGCTGTGATTGCCCCTTCACTCTTATGCGGGCTCCACCAGCCCAAAAAGGCAACAGAAACCCTTTTCTTTTCCTCCACTGCCTGGTCTCTCCATCTGAATATGAGGGGGCACTTCTTTACTGGGAGGGTGGCAGAGCACTTGGCACAGGTTGCATGGGGAGGCTGTGGAGTCTCCTCCTCTGGAGATATTCAAAACCCACCTGGGTGCCACCCTGTGCAGCATGTGCTAGGTGACCTTGCTCGGCAGGGGGTTGGACCAGATGGTCCCATACAACCTCATCCAACCTGTGATCCTGTCTTCTACATCCCTCCCCAGGTGAAGCAGGCCACACCAAACGTCTTCAGCTACACTCTTCAATTTTTAGTTTTGCTAATGTGGTCATTGCAATGACTAGGAAACTGTCACCAGAGAGCGTGGTCATTTCTCCCTGGCACCGGTTGCCTACTGTGCCCAAATACTGCCCCCATGGAGATACCCATCCATGCTCACACATGCACCTAGTGGCTGCCAGGACCAGAGTCACTTTGAGCATTTTCTTCTGCGGCACTGTGAAACTCCTCACTCCCCAGGGACCTCTTTCAGCTGGCACTGCCATGCCTTTTCTGCTTAAAGGCCAAGTGTCAATACCACTTTACCTCCAATCACCACTACGTTAAAAGCTGAGCTAAGGTTTAAGCTGGTTTTAGTCACCAAAAGTATTCCTTTCAACTCTTTCTCACTTCACATGTCTGTTTTTGAAGAGATACATTTCTGAAAGCTTTTGTACAGCTCTTAAAAGGCTGCACAGACACTTCACATTTCTGCAGGTTTTCAACTTCCCTTCTTCCACATATTTGTCAGCAGCTGAAATATGCTTTTTCTTAAAAAAAAAAAAAAAAAAAAAAAAACAAACAAACAACACCTTGATCTAATAAATTCCCAGAAAAGCCTCATTATCATTTCTCCCCAAAATTCCTCTTCACCTTAAGCTAAATCGAATATTTGATAAAACGCAGCAGCAAAAGCTACTAGAGAATGACGAGAAGAAAAGAGAAAAATGGAAAAGTCAGTCCTCTCATCACCCACACTGCTGTCAGGCACAGTGCTCTGCTGGTGAAGGAGACAATACAACAGCCTACACAAGAGATCAAAGGAGTATCCTTCAGAAAGTTTCAGGGACTCTTAGCAACAGTGTCTTGGAACAGCAAAAGCACCCCGCAGAGCCAGCTCCTTTGATTCAAGCTGCTGTCCTCCAGCTATCTGATGTAAAGGTTAGTACAAAACAGAGATTACCCTGTAAAACAAAGTGATGTGCTCTTACAAATGGTTTACTGAACATATATATATATATTATTTGAACATATATTTGAATATATATTATGAACATATATATATATATATTATTTTTTTCTCCCAATGATTTTTCATTTCCTGGAAATAGAAAGTGAAAAATCCCTTCCCATCTCTTCCAATTCTTCAAATGCTTCCTACAACCCCACTTCTCCCCGCAAAGCATTAGTTAACCACTTGCTTTGATGGTGGGACTGCTTACCTACCCACCTCTCGCCTCTTGATGCCTTTTGCTCACAAGACCAGAAATGTGGAGAGCGAAAGGCAGTAGTGTAACACTGTCAGCATTCAGGGACCACCAACGCCAACCCTGCATCTTGCACAAGGTCCCCCGGGAGCCCATGGGAAACAATGAGGACAACTTGAAGGACTGGATCCTGCTATGTTTTTGGGAGTATTCACAGGGCTATTTTTGAGAGGAATCTTATGTAAAGTTGCCACGTACACAATTGTTCTGGGGAAACAACAGATCCCCACAAGCAGAGGCAATGCACAAATGCCTGCACATTAGCTCTTCTCCACATCTGCCTTTCTGCCTCGTCAGGCTGCCAAAAGGCTCCAGAGGCATCTTGTCCCCTCTAAGAGCAAGCTCCCTCCCTGGCAGTACTGAGCTGGGTAGCAAGTCACACTACTATATGGACACTTGAGGCAAGTCAACAACGTGTACCATAAATACATTTTGCAAAGATAAAGTGTGGAACATAAGGTAAAGTGGAGAATAGGAAGGTCTCTGTTCCGAAAAAACTTTCTTTAAAGAAAAATGCACTTGAGAAACTTGAAAAATGTTTTCCAACGTTTAATATGAATAAAATTGCTGTTTATTTTTTAGAATGGCTTTCGCTGCCACAAGCAGGACTGCACCACTTCCCCTTTCTGATCCTCCAGCTCAGAGACCTGATGTCAGGAGAAGACATGCCAGACAGCACTCCTTCCCCCAGGC
This sequence comes from Netta rufina, assembly GCF_964035555.1. NCBI lineage: Eukaryota > Metazoa > Chordata > Aves > Anseriformes > Anatidae > Netta > Netta rufina. The sequence goes on along the minus strand of NC_140125.1, from coordinate 53,003,100 downwards.
AGGGGCAAGGCCACCAGCCATTCTGAGAAAGGGTGGAGGGGCCTGGCTGCAAGTGCTCTGAGTTGACTTGAAAAAACAAACTTTAGAAGTACTTGTGGTACACGTGATAAAAATATTGGCAAGCCCGGGAATATTGTTTTCTCTTTCAGTTTCATCTCCAGGGAACGAGTTTTCACCGATTAGCAAGGTTAGACAAAACCGAGCTTACCTCTGTACCCAAACCAGCATCCAACTGCACACAATGTCTGCTGTAACCGATGGGCAGTGCTGCCACTTCCACAGACAGAAATAGATTTAGTCGAGGTGCCATGGATATCGGTGACTGTACAGCCGCTCATCCCAGCAGCCTTTCACTCCTCAGCCCTGTGGCTGGCTAATTCTGCTTGGCTCCTGGGGGTACGGTCACCTCCTTGCTTCCTTGGGGTGGGCAAAGCATACCACCATCCCACCCCACCAGTCCCATAACTCCCCACTGCCTTCTGCTAAGCCTCCTTTACCCATGGTTACCAGGGCAGACTTACTACTGAATATTTCTATCTCATGCTGCCCAGGGTAGCAGACTAATGCTGTATTTGAGAGAGGGGATGCGGAGCTCACAGAAACCTTGGCTACTGTGGATGACTAAATATCCGGACAGGTAGTGTAAGAAGGAATACATACAAAGTTCGAGATTTCTCATGAATAAAGGCATTGGTAGGCTAGATATTTCTAATCACAAGTTAATGAAACTTCACTTTGTTTCATAACATGAGATAATTTTTCTTTAATTAAAAAAGCCTGTATTATAAGAGTACAACTATTCAAGAGAAAATTCTATTATGAAAATCTGAAGAAAGAGACAAAAACAGTTTCAACTGTTACCATACAAAGACTGGTTCACTTAAGCCTTCTTTTAATTTTATTCAAATGAGAGAACTTGACTTTTCAAAGCTAGCCTAGGGTAGCCTATGGTTTGCTTAGATTCAAACCATGCTGTCTTTACATCGGCATAGATTTCCTTTTTTTTTTTTTTTTTTGGATAATTCTGCATTTTCTTTGAATTGACTTTCCACTTTTTTTTTTTCTGGCAAAATGTGTGTTTTTCATTTTTCCCCCAGACCACATAAGCAAATATGCCGCCAAGTTGAATTCCCACTTTTTTCTTACTGACGGACTTTTTTTGGCTCAGCTAGTTTGCCTGGCTTTTCTGCCAACAATGTATTCAGCTCTTCTTCCTGGCATCCCAACTAGTGAAGCAGCACCTAACAAAACAGTGTCTTCTGCTAACTGTCTACATGTTCGTTTAGCACAGGCATAAATTATTCATTCATGTACAAACTTTTGCTGGCATTAACGTAGCAGAGGTGAACACCTCTGCCCACAACTCCAACATGTATTTGGCAGACACCAAATGCATTTGCAGATCCCAATTTTCTATTTCATAACTCCTCTGTTACCAGAAATATAATTAATTTGTAGACAACCAGATTTGCTAATTAGAACCAAACCACTCCTTAGGGCTGTAGCACTGCTTCTATGAAGAAAGGCTGAGAGAGCTGGGGATGTTCAGCTTGAGAAGGCTCCAGACAGACCTCATTGCAGCCTAAAAAGCCTTAAATTAAAAGAGGAAAGATTTAGATTAGGTATTAAGAAGAAATTCTTCACTCAGAGGGTGGTGAGGCGCTGGCACAGGTTGCACAGAGAGGCTGTGGATACCCCATCCTTGGAGGTGTTCAAGACCAGGCTGGATGGGGCTTTGGGCAACCTGCGCTGGAGGGAGGTGTCCCTGCCCACAGCGGGGGGTTGAAACTGGATGGCTTTTAGATTCCTGCCAACCCAAACCATTCTGTGATTCTGTAACAGTTGTAAGTAGGTACCTTCTGACATCTTCCTTTTTCATTGCTTTTGTATTTTTCACCTCAAACCATCTTGGCACAGGAAATATATTAAAAAAAATAGAAAGAAATTATGCCACAAAGAGTACCTGCCAGCTGGAAGAAGCGTATGATTTAAATAATCATCCTGTTGTGCAGGAGCATTATGCTGTGATAAAGAATGAATTGCAGTGGCAACTAGCAGCACCGAGACAGTCCATCTGTCACTTCTGCTTATCAACACCTCTTCATAAAAGAATCTGGAAAATTAGTTTGCTCAGATGATAACCCTTAATAAAGCCAATTAAGGATGGCACATATACAATCCTGCAAGCCCTGACCAGGAAATACTCTCTACCTCACTGATTTTTCATCCCTTCTGAATGCAGCGGCTGGATGCTGGCCAACAGATGCTCGTGAGAAAAGCAGCGAGTCAACAGACAAATGCAGCTCACAAAAGGTAATTGTGGAACACAGATAAAGTCAGTTGGCTACAAATGATGGACTCAGCCTGGACTGAGATGCTGGTCAGTGGGGTTGAAGCAGACGCAGATGGCAGGCGAGGCTCACCACGGCAAGGGTGGTGGCACAGGTAGGGACATGGTCTGTACCTGGACAGTGGGATGCAGCGCAGCTCTGGCTGCTGCCTCTGCTTGGGGGGAAGGCTGCTACAGACAACCCAGGGCTTCAAGAAGCTTTTTAGTCCATCCTTCGCTAAGGGAGAACTATGTTTTTCTAAAGTAGGGTTGTCATTTCTCCATAATGACTTATCGCTATGATGACATCTCTCTACATAAAAATGTCCATATCCTCTCTCTCTAATAGTCAAGAAATATTTACTAGTACCTGACATGAATACACCTTTATGTAATTTAAGGAAACTCCTTTTTGTCTTAAGTTGTGATGAACACATGGAATAACTGGAGGACAACTGCTATACAACACATTTTCACTCCTTTGCATTTCCCTGCAGTATTTCCTTTTTCAGAACGTCTTTTGGACTCCCTTCAATTTCTTAGAAGTCTGAAAACAGAGCACTTTTAACTTAGGCTTTTCCAGCTCCAAATAAAGCAGAAAATACCTCGCTGATGTCTTCTGTAAGTTCTCTTCTGAAGAAGAGAGTGCTATGGAGAGAATGAAGGAATCATTTCATATCTCTGGCTCCTGGAGCCCAGCATCTTCTGTTGTACTTGAAATGCTGGATCCCAGCTTTGTGCTACGCATTTTTTAAAAAACGAATTAGATGAGATACAGAAGAAATTATTGTAAAACACTGCAGATCATCACCTCTCTACTATACTACTCTATTTATGTTAAAAGACTCACTGACCAGTCAAGTACACTACAACACTAAGACTCAGCGTGTACTGAGTTGAGAGCAAGTCCTGCTCAGAACTGAGCAATATTATGCATTAAAGATTGTTTGGAATGAAAAATCATATCAGAAGAAAAATATCTCTTATCCCATAGGAGAGGTGGGATGCTTTCATACACAGGAAAGGGCCCTCTAGGGAGGGAATTAATCAGAAGAAAAGTTTCAAAATGAAGTGACAGCCAGTGATGTTTTAGGAAAAATGCATAAAATGAACAGAAGAAAAGATTGCCAGAACCAGCTAGTATTAGAGGACACTATAACAAAGAACACAACTAGCAAGAGGAAGAATCAACATATGTTAGCAGAGATAGCTGAGCCTCTCCAATTTCTGACAGTTCTGTGAGTCAGTCCCTGAAGAAATGGCAAAGACAGCCTTATGTATCTAAATTCCCAAGGAAAAAAAAATAGAGGAGGGGCTGATAAAGGATAGGAAGCCAAGGGCAGGAAATAAAATGGCTAGTTTTCTTAGTGAAATGAGACACTGAGTAGGGTTGCACAGTATCTGAAACATCACTTGTGCATTACAGAGAAGGCTTAACAGTGAAATAATGCTTTTCAGGGGTTATTAGTGACAGTGGATGAGAAATCTGGCCTCAGAGAGTTATAGAAGAACCCTATAATGCTAAATGATTAGTTGATGAAATGCTGGAAGAAATTCAGGGCCGGTAAATGCATACTCTGGATGAAAAAAGTGTAATTGGGTTTTTAAATCCGAAAATAAGAGAGAGGAATGGAAGGATGGTCTATCAAGGGTTATTAAACACAGATATGAAAACAATGTCTGGCTGAGGAAATCTGCAAGCTGAAGAATATCAGGAGCTGGGAGGATGCTGGAGGGGAAGCAGCCCTTCAGCCCTTCCCCAGCCAGGCTGGATGGTGCTCCTGTCTCGCCCAGGACATCTCATCTCATCTTCATCTCCCAACGAGGACTTAAGGCAGGAAGTTCACACGTTTACTTACGACACTATGTTGTTTGCACAGATAACATGGGATTTAAAGTTTTCAAAATATTGCTCAGTTGCTATAATACAGGAAAGCCTATTTTAATAACATGACATTTCTGTAGTTTCACATTTTTCTCATGTCTTCTTTCCCAGGTCAATTCCTTTAAACTCTGACCTCATACTCAGAAATCATGCTTACTGGATTTTAGCAAAAACCTCAAAACACCTATACTAACAGAAACACATTTAAGTTCTATGAACTCCATAACATCTTGACAATAACATTACACTGTTTCAGTAAATCTCCACAAATAAACAATAATATTGTTTTAACAATACGAAAGTTTTTTTTAATTTATTTTCTTTTTTAAAGTCTGGTTAAAACAAGTATCAGAGTTCCTAACAGTAAATATGTAATCAGAGAGAAACGATCCATGAGACAAAGGGAAATTAATTTCATTGGCAACAGGCATTAAATATGAATGCTGCCTTACTCATTCTATCAAGACAGAGAGAGAACAAACAAGAGACGGTTCGATTTGCACATGCTGTAATGGAAGTTCATATGACAAAAATTAGGGAGAAAAGGGCTTACTTTATTCAATATAAATCTTCAAAGTAAGAGTATGTATATGAAGAAGGGAAAATATGCCACACACACACAAAAGCAAAACTGCTTTCCTGAAGCCTGTAGTATTTATTTATATTGCTAAGCTTTTCTCATCAGAAGATGCAGCAAAATTCTCAATGAAAGGAAACACCGAGTAGCTTAAAATTTTCATTTTAACATACAGCTCACCCATAGCTTAGTCTAGCTCTTTTGTGAATTCCAGCCATTCTCTTTCCAATTCTCTTTCAGTGATGATCAGGGAAAGGGACTGTAGCCAAGAGCCTATGCTGTGTACCTGAAATAATCGTCACTTAAAAAAGACACTTAAAAAGACTTTTTTGTTTCTTTAAAAAATAAATAAATAAATAAAAATAAAATAAAAAAAAAAAGCTCGCTGATGTCCTCTCATTAAAAATGAGAAAGGGTACGATCATCCTCATACAGTACAGGTTATATTTTCCTAGTATTTTTAAAGTTAGATGATAGTTTTTAAAAGCACAGTATTGACCTTTAGGAAAAATCAACAGACTTCCTTACAGCAACAAGGTCTAAATGTCTTCTATATCCTCTCAACCTACTTCAGTTGTGGTGGCACTTTACCACAAGCCTTTTGAATGGTGAGACAAGAGCTAGAAGTGTGACTTGTGCCCTGATTCTGTTTTCTTATCAGATTTCTGCTGTGTCTGCTGACCTTGAATCTCTTCCTCTCAGGGCTTAGATACAAAAAAGCAGAGAAGAAAAAAAAACGCTTTTTCTGCACATGGCTTCCCTGCTGCTGCACCTGGGGATGGTGTCTACTCTGCTGACCCCATCTAATTTTCATATTTATAATCTTCCCCACGCTGAACAGCTATAATGCTTTTTTTTTTCTTTTTTTTTTTTTTTTCCTGGATGATTACTAGTACTTTGCATTATTTCTAGCAGTGCCATTCTGAATTGTAGAAACAAAATGGAACAAACATATTGATTTCATCTGTCAGTTTGACAAGACAATCACTGTATGGACAACTCCAAGTATTTTAAACTCCTAAAATAACTAGATATAGACACATAAAATGTTCGTATTTGCCTCTTTTTGAGCCTTCAGTCCGCTGAAATTCTTTTCTACAGTGTTGAAAAACGGAAAAATGCTTTCCTACCTACGTGCAAATCCAGAATCTATCATCTTATTCCAAATGCTACTTCAAAAGGTACAAGTAACACGATCAATTATAAAATCATGTAAGTTAATAACTCTACTAGGAGGAACAGGGAAAAAAATAATTTATTATTTTTTTTTAATTTTAAAAATCAAAGACATCATCTCTTTGGATTACTTTCTGACGAAATTTTGATTTTTCTTTTCTTCTCCAACCATTGATGCATAGTTTTGTTTTATTTTTCTCCCCTTTTAAAGGGAACAGAAAATTAATTTCTAAAAAATCTCATTTAGCAACCCACATTCACCATGGAAAGTTTCCTATTTGCCACCAGTTAGTGGATTTTTCCCCAAGAAAAAGGAAATTACTCTTGACAAGCTTAGTTATGAATAGTAGCTGGCTTTGCTTGGACCAGAGCTCATAGGAAAAAGTTGAGTTCAAGGCAACCTGACTAGACTGTGTTTCAACAATTCACTGAGCAATAGGCAGCTTTGCTGAAACAATGGCAGCCCCTTTACCAGAGTCCCTAATAATCATCTAAACACTCTTCTGTTGTTCTTTTACTTTTCTTGTCTAGGTATAGTGCCTGTAGTTGCAAGGGATATAGGATCTTTGAAAATACTAATCAACGAGAAACAAGAAGAGAACGCTTAGAATGAAAAAATCAGAAAAAACGTACACTGCCTTTGCTTGATAGGAAATTTTCCCTAACTTAAAACAGTTCATGGACAACATATTTCTTAACTGTTATGGATGGTTTACAGCTGCTTTTGAATGAAGGATTTACCTTTTCATTGCAGAGAGGCCCCCACTGCCTCCCGTGTTAGTTCATAACCATCAAACTGTAACCAGCATCATCAGCCAACAGGTCCGCGAGTGGCTGTGCTTTTTGAGTAAGGTTATTTAACGTTAGTCATCCTAAGAAAAAAATAAAGCATCTGAAACAGTTGACGTCTGTCTCATGTTTCCTCTCATTTCTTTCTTTAAAAAAGTGAGGAATTATAAAGAAAGACAAGAAAATGAGTTCCTGGCATCAATCCCTTTCCTTAGTTGACTGACTTTAAGGAAACAATGGCCAAGTGCCCCAAACCCCACTCAATGTCAACAAATACAGGTTTGCAGCTTGTCACAGTCTGTTCCCTCTAGTTTTCTTCTAGTTTTCTCCTGGCAACACCGCCTTGCCATGCTATTAAAAGTTGCTTTTTTTTTTTTTTTTTACTTTTTAATTCAAGTAAAATCCATCACGAAAAGGCCGAAGGAAACAGGGCATGCACAGTTTTCTGAAGTACCCCCAGTGACCATCAGTGACCACTCAGCTGCCTGGGTTTATTTCCACTGGGCTTTCATTTCATTAAGATGCCAAGATACCTTAGAGCATGTGGTTTGAATCAGTCTTCATCTCAGGGCACAGAAACCATTATTCTTCCCAAAGCAACTGCACTGAACACTTGCCAAATGCTCTTTTGATTGCAATTGCTTATCGGGCTGGCAAAGAAGCCGATCTTCTGACTCATTGTCCCTGATCCTTTCATATCCCTCTGGGAAAATATGAGAAGGGAGGACACTAAATACCATCCCAGGGCCTCCATGTTAAAAAGTTCATTTAAGTTCATTTAACTGAAGCTATTAGCATGCTGATAACCTCATAATAAAACTTTGAGTCTTACCAAAAAAAAAAAAAAAGAAAAGAAAAGCACCCACTGTAATACCCTTTATGCCAAGATGGAAAATCTGAATATCTGGAATATCTGACACCTGAAGACACTCCTGTGAGAAGGCAAACCAGCCACTTGCCAGGTGGCACCAAGCACTGGAGAGAACATCCAAATGCAGTTGCCAACAAAAATCTGTGGTGTTTGGTATCTAGTTAGAAGTTGTTTTGTAGAAACACAAATGCATATTTCTACCTCTAAGGAGCTTATTGAAGCAAACAAAGCAAGACTAGACAGACAACATCTGTTTGTTGGGAAGACTACTCCCCAGTTCTGATCTGTTCATTCTGTGAGGAGACAAACAAAAACGAAATTTGCATTTTGTGCTTCATTCTCACTGTGTCATTCAGAGGGTTCTTTCCTGTATTTGTGTGTTTAGTCAGCCAATGATTACAGTCAATTTTATTTGTAAATAAGACACCCTATTCTCTTAGCATTGTGAGCACGCTGCTTTTGGCATTATAGAAAAGCCAAAAATCCATGGTCTAACATTGTCCAAATAGATGGCATTGCCATAGGAGTTGCCACAACAGAAGAGTTACTAGTCACAGGCACCGGTACTTTTATTTAGCCTGGGCAGGAAACAACATATTAGCTTTAGCATCTGAAGGAAACCTCTGGAATTGCCTCCTTCTGGCCCAGAGTGGTCGTGCACCTCAGCTGTGTCCCCAGTGACATTTGGCACCCTGTGTTTGTCCTGGCTCCAGCCATGTGAGCCTGGTGCTGACCAGTATAGGGCATGGTGCGCTCATGCAGGCACCTGGGTCCATGCTAGCTGCCACCAAGGGTAGGTACAAGACTTCAGAAGGGAAGAAATCTACAAGAAATAGGATAAGCTAAGTCTTGAGTATGCCTGGGCACTGAAGGTCCCATTTTTTTTTTTTTTCTGCAACATGCTGCATCTCAGCTTGCACATGGTTTCCGCATAAACCACTTCAATCTTAGAAATACAGAATTTATCTAGTTATTCTGCATTCACTAGAAGAGTCCACACCACCACCAAAAAATACATGCCTGGAAAATGCTTTGCTGATGATACACAGTTTAAACTAACGATAAGAAGAGAAACAGATTAACTTAGAATACATTCAGGGCATCGGTCTAACTGTGCACACTAACTAACAGTTTAACACTGCACGATACCTTAAATATCTCAGCTGTGAATGTGCCAGGAATCTAGAGCACAGTATAGTCTTGAATACTTTTAGGAAACCACTGCTATATTTTACCATGCTATCAGTGTGCCATAGGCAGGTTATTCTGCTGACCTCAGGACACTGAACTCACACTGCGATTCCGCCTTCTGGAAGGCTTTAGCAAAGAAGTTTTAGAGATCAAGATTTCAGTTTATTTCACTTTACTGGCAGTGCTGACAGCCAGAAAACTTATGTATTAACCACAAAAAGGAAAGAGGAAGGAGAGTGACAGACAAGAAATAAAACAGGCTAATATATATATATTTTTTTCTGTCAGGTTGTCAGTTCCTACATATTTTTTTTTGTAGCTACAGAATGAAGAGTATACCTGACTGCTTGAAATTACATTATCACACCATAAGCTGAACGTGTTCAATATATTGACTGTAAGAGGAGGGGTGCCTGCCTCTCAGCCATCTATAAAGAGGACTAAAAGGTCCTGCAGTTTCCCTCCCCACCACACTGTCAATAAAATATTTTTGATTTAATGTGGTTAGAGCATAAAACAACCAGGAAAAACAGATCTAGTAAGGAGCATAGTTAGGAGGGTATTTAGTACGCTTTTCTAGTGAAGGTCCCTATGTCTTCATTAGACAAGACTTCAAACCTTCTTTTTTAATTAATCATTAATACAATACCAAGCATTTAAAAAATCAGACTTCTATTGATGAATATATAAATATGATTATATGGTATTAAAAATATTATTTGTTGTTTAATGCAAAGTCTATGTTATTTAGCTCATGTATAATGTAACTTTAAAGACATTAATTTTAAAATTTACGCTAACAGAAGAGGAAGTTGGAGTTATTCTTTTCTTCTTGATAAAAAACCTGCTATTCTAAAAAAGTATCAAGCAATAATTGGTTTTACTTGATGACTGCTACAGCACAGAGCTCTTTAGCTTAACACAAAACGTTGGTGTGCATTTAACAGAACACGCACATCACACAACGAGGTTCTCTTAAGCTTTGTTTCCATTCAAATGCAATGGTTACTTACCAGCTAATTATTGTAAGTACCCATTTATTGGGAACCATTTAAATGTAGTCTCCTTAACTGTGTCCTCCTGTTCTCTTCACATTAACAGCAATCAAAAATACATGAAATACATGAGGAGAAACAAAAATGTGAACACTCAATCAGGAGTTACAGAAGTTATCAAAACACCTGAAGCTCATCCTTACTGAAAAAACTGTACATCAAAAACAATAGATTTCTACATTTTGGAAAGCATGTACTTAAAAAAAAAAAAAAAACAGTTTAAAACCACCATATTAATTATTTTCACATTGTCTGTTTTGGCACCTTTACTAGTAACAGGGCACAATGCAAAGTTGTGAGTGCATTTCACACTTTAAATATATTTGTCTCATCTTTTTCAGATAAGTTTGAGAATAATCAATACAGTGTAACAATTAAGAGCTTCAGGCCTGTTTGGAAATTGTAAAAAATAATTCAATCGGAGCTCTAAGACAACAAAACTGTGGCATAAACCCAAAAACATGAAATTGGTTTAAAGTTAAGACACAACATGTTTAACTAGAAATGTCTGTAATGAAAACTAAGTGAAATCACCTAACAGTAGAACTCATCTGCAGGAATGTTTGATACAAAGTTTGATTTTGACTGACATGGATCAGTCACTCATTTTAGAAACTCTTTATAGGCTATGAGGAACATCTACTCATGTTCCTCTATGCACAAGAGGAAGTGAATTGCACACTCCCAGCACTTTTTCCTGGGTAGGGAATGAGAGCTTAAGGTTATTAGAAAGATAGGCTGACAAAATAATGCTTAATAAAGCTAAGAGTTAAGTCAACTCTTAGCTAACACATGAAATACATATATGCAACCAAATAATAATAAAATGCCACCCGTATACTTAATTCTACCTGCACCACTGCAGACACTTCGTTGGCCTTACACCAAGAGCTCCCCACCAATCTTCCCCTTCTCCCTGTCCCCAAACACGGTGCCTCCACTGCCTCCCAGGGTCCTCCCAGTGTCTTCCCATTACAAACCAGCTCCAGCACACAACGATGGCCATCCTGTTTCAGATCTGCAGACTGCTCCACTTGTGCCAGGACCCTGACCAGGGCCTCTCAGCACGCACCTTGCCAGGACTGGAAGAACAAGACCCTTCTTCTACACCCCAGGCTTGGGCTGTGTACCAATCAGAGATTTCCTGAAGAAGAGATCTTGCCCGGATATTATTTCTTTGTGCAACTTTCCCATGCCTTCTGCAAATTAGTCTTGTTATATCCTCTCCCCTCTTTATTTCTTCCTCATTTGAAGCGTGCTAATCTACTTAGTCATTCCTTGCATGGAAATTATTCCATACTTTCATCGTTACTCCTACCCAGCTCTGGATATTTTCCAGTTCTTCCAAACCCATTTTGGAAATGGGAGGTCACAAATGTTCGAGGAGGTTAAATGCAGCCATGCTACAGATTTATACACAATGACGCTCTCTGTTTTGTTCCCTGTGGCTTTTGATTTGCCTTTTTTTTTTTTTTTTTTTTTTTCCAGAACTGAGCTGATGCTATTGCAGAGCCATCCACCCCACACCCCAGGCCCTACTGACTGGTAACTGTCCACTGAGTCCACGTCGTTTCCTCTGTGAAATGAGGCCTACACACCCCTCCAACTGCCCTCCCGCCTGTGCTGAAGGCGAGGCTTGACTTTTATCCCTGGGCTACCCAAGAATGTTCTTTTTTGTTCTTCTTTTAAATCTCCAAAACATTCTGAAAATATAACTTGGACATAACTTCTTCCCTTATCCAGTTATTTGGCCCAAAAAGGCCAGTATCAACATATTAGACACTCGGTTCGACATTTGTGATTTTCTACCCCACAAACACTAGCTTCCTACAGAGAAGTTGCAGAAAAATAGTTCCCCATGTTACCATAATGCATTTAAAACCAACCAACCCACCCACCCACCCAAAAAAGAGACCATCAAGTCCTATCTTGTATTCTTTACACTCATAAAAGTACTACTAACTAACTTGGCAAAATCAACATAAAAATGAAGATTCATGTTTCTCAGCTGGGATTAATACAGCTGGGTCCTTAAATATGAGAACATAAATTACTGTATATACTAATGCTTTAATACCATGTACAGTTTATTGCTGGTGCTAAGACTCTGTTATTTTAAGGCCTCAGATTTCTCGTGTAGTTTCTTAACATTCGCAACAGGCAGAATTTTTCAGTCTCATATAATTGACCAGTAGAACATTGCACAAAAAATACCTCATGTTTTTAAATTCTGAAACAAATATTGTGGTTATCCTGTATCCTGACTCCATGAAAAGGAATGCAATACAGAATGATATAATTAAAAGAGCAATATTAATAAAATCCATATCTTTGTGTATTTGCTATTAATATATCTATTATGAATTACATAAAAGATTTTAGTGCTGCAATGTTAAACCATGATATGTTGCTTATTTACCCTATGCAATTGACTCAGATCAGTAAATGAAAACAGATTAGTAAGACGCATTTTCTCACTCTCATGTAATTGCATAATGTTGCAACATTAGGAATGCAAATCCACAGAGGAACGTTAAAAAATATTGCTTTGTAAATTAAAGTCACTGAAAAGTAAATGTCAGCCATGAAAACATTTCCTTTAATGTTACTTTATAAGTTGTTTAATCAGTCTCTCCTCCAACTGAGTCTGAATTATCCTTAACTTCAAGGCCCAATATATTATTAATAAAAAATGGGGAAAATCTGAGGGCAGGATAGTTTGCTCGATGCTTTGGAATATAAACAGCAGGCGAAGAGTTACAAAAACACGAGAAAAAAATGCCGTGAAGAGTTAATACAGCAAAAGAGAACAGCTGGAGACTATTAAAAGCACTCATTAGAAGGAAGAAGCAGCAAACTGTTCTAATTGGCTCAGCTGACAGGTGGCTGCGCTTTGGCGGTGCCTTCCCGGCAGCCGCAGTGATTGATGCTACTGTGTGATCCTTTGGCCAGGGGTACAGCTGCAAGGCTGCCCTGCAGCTCAGGACACGCTGCAAGGCCTCGAATGATCACTTCAAGTCATCTCAGCACCGATATATGGCACAGGGAGCAAAATGACTACTGTATGTTTGGGAAGGAAGGGAAAACAGAGGGTGTGTAAAATACTCAACTAAACATAAGTACCATTTTCAGTTACTGGGTTCATAAAAAAAAAAAAAAAAAAGGAAGAACTCCCTAATATCTGGTATGCACTGCATGGACATAAGCAAATCATTTTAACCTCTGCATGCCACAGTTTTTAAATCCAAATGATACTAAGTTCATCAGACCCTCCAAAAAGTCTGTGGTTCAGTCAACATCTAGGCATTTGTGAGATCCTCGGCAGAAAAATCCCATATAGAAATGTGCCCACCCCCAAGCTGCAGACAGGCAACTCTCCCGTTCCCTTCTAAACAGAAACATGGAGGAGACTGGCAGCAGGGAGGGACAGCCACAGGCTTAGCACCATGACCTCTCCTACTGGCCATGTCTCTGGCAAACTGAAGGACTTCAAGAAACCTAGCTAAAGTTATGAAGGAGAAAATTTTTTAGAATTTTGTTTGTAAGTTATGAAATAACCAAAAAACCAACAGGCCACTTAAAAATTTTAGTAAGAAAAGCCAATCTTTGTCAGAGGAGATGTCTATGTTATCACAATAAATCTGACTTGAAAGTTTCCTAACATCCTTTGAATTTTAATTTGTTCCTTTGGAGTGATCCTAATGCACTTTTTACAAGTTTAACTTAGAAAACAAAAAGACAGATGTTCCTTTACAAAATTATCTTTAATGTAACCAAAGCTGAATATGATCAAATATTATTTTTTTAAATGAGAAATTCCTATTTATTTTCCTGAGATATTGAAATACTATGCTGAGCCTGGGAGAGAGATGCTGCAAACTTAACCACTAATTATAATGAAAATCTGAAACATCCTATATGTGGATGACAAGTTCTTAATTTATTAAGCGCTCTCTCTCTCTTTCTTAACACAAAATCTCTCCTGGCAAATTAACTGAAAGATATCTAGGTCTTGAGTTAGAAGCCATGCTACTAACAATCCCGGAATTAAAAGAGATCAGAAGCACACAGAGCCAATTTTCTGCAACTCAATCAACAGGGCACAGCTCACAATGCTTCACGCCTTTATTCAGGCTTGGCAGTCCTACATCAAAGTTCTAGAATGCATTAAAGGAAGATGAAAAAGCCATGCATATCTTTTGCTTTCGATGTTTCACACTGCAGTTGTAGTAACTGCCAGATAATCATTAATAGGCCTTTTGGAAGGGACAATTTTAATACAAACCTTTCAAACATTTATGGTAGTCACACCATCAGGAGTGCTTCTTACCTTCTGCACTTTCAGGCCTAAGCTATATCAACTGGTGCGTAATCTTCTCTTGCTGGGTACAAGCAGTAATTATAGCTGTACTGACAAGGGATTACTTGCTTTATTAAAGTGTAATTATTCTAGTTCAATCTGAAACACATCCACTACAATGAATTTGAATTCATTATCATGAATTTATCCCATCTTACAGGAACATAGGGCAACTCTCCCATGAACATGCTTGAGAGTTTACCTGAGGTCCTTGCTACGATTTCAGACCAGCACCCTCTCCACGGTATTCCACACGAAAGCATTGTCACTGTTTATTTTGGGATAGCTTGGAAGTGATCTGTTTAGGTGACTGACAGTAACTCACTCCAGCTGAGAAAGTGCCAGGTCAGGGCAAGGAGCCGGCTAATCTGGATGGGAAGTCTCACATTGCAGCAGCTGCCTCCACCGTATCTGGCTTGTGAATAAAGGACTTGTTTTCTATCTTGGCTTTGAATTAAATTTTGGTAAACACAGACATTTGCAGAAACATTTAAAACAATTTATCTGACTCCTGAATGAATAGTTGTTTTCTCTGGAGTGGAGTCAAAGCCTGAAGCTCTATTCAGAGAAGATTTCAAATGATCAGTGAACAGTGGAAATTTCTGTCTTTTTTTTTCCTCATCTTTGCAATGTCAGCAGTTAGGATTTTCACAGTTGAAAAAAGAGCACCCAAGGAACAAAAGGACTAAGTTTTTTTTTTTTTTTTTTCCAGCCCCTTCTCCCCCATTTCTTTTTTCTTTAAGGGTCAGATCTAAGGGGAGGGAATGCCTCCATTAAGGATATCACTACCTGTTGACACAGCAGGAGTTCACTGGGTACAGAACTTTACAAAACCTGATTTTAAAATGTTTTCCTTCCCTTATTTACTTATTTAAAAGCCCACTTTTCCACTTTTTAGAGGTGCTGAGCTCCCACACTTTCACATTGAAGTTTCTGAGACAAAATGCATGCTCTTAGCTTCTCAAGAGAGAAGGGCAGTGTTCAGTCATTGACCAAAATGCCAGGGTGGCCAAAACATCTGCCAAGAGATGTGAAGCCAGGAACATCAGTGCTAGGAGGAAAATGCAATTAGCCATGAATATCCCAGTTTCAAAGGTTGAGCACCTTTCCTCATGTAAACCTGGCTCTGGTAAAACTCAGGAATTACTTGGCCTTAGACATTTACAGGTTCTCCAGTCCATTTTGTAACTAACTGCTGCCAGCACAAGGCTTTTCAGGATCTTCAGCAAAGAGCACAACCTTTTGTAACAATCAGCAGTTCTGTATTTTCCTAGCTTTTGATCTGAGGCACAACGAAAGAAGAAAAGTAAAAGCTTCTTGTATCCACCCTGTGCTTTCCAGGCATCTGCTCACAGTCAGGCACATCTCATCCCAAATGATTTAGGTTTAATTTTGTGATCAATACAGAAAATATTTAATATGTTAGTGTTATCATTAAGAACTTGAAATTGGGATCTCTTAACTTCAAGTTTATCATTCATATAGTCCCCCACAGAAAAGCAACACTTTATGTCGAATTTTCAAGAAAATAAAAAGGCAAACATTGGGGAAGAACTGTGAGAGGTATGAGGACAGCAATCAGGCCAGCCATCGCTTGTGTGCTGAAGTGCTGCACTGGCTCACACGCACAGAGGTAAAACCAACTGCTTAGTTCTTCACAGCTACATCAGGCAATTGATTTAGCAGACTTCTGAAGCTACTATGCCACAAAATCCATTACCCTGAGTTTTAAAACATATGCCAGCAGATTCTTTTGCACCACCGAGGAAAAGATTAAAATGCAGTCACATAATACATTACTTGGTTGAATAGCAGAAGTCTTAAAAATGCTTAACATTCAGAATAAGTGGCTTTCATTAAAATTAATTTCACTGGCAGGTGGCCTATATGTTACTCTGACAGGAACAACCACCCTCTTTGAGTAGCGTGACTGACGATCAAACTTTGCCAAGGAGAGGTGGAGGACAGATTCCAAAAAACATTTCCAGGCTTCTAACAATGAACTGGAGATCAAAGCAAAAAAAAAGATATTTTTGACGAAGGTTATGAAGGTTATGATCAGAGTCTCAGAATGACAAACAGCCTTTTCAACAAAACAACTAATGTTCTCAACAGATGGCCACTTAATATTTCCTTCTGATTGTAGCTTTTTTAATGATTTGTGTATGTGTACGTGTGTACATGCATATAAATAATTAAATATAACTTCCGAAAGAATACCCCAACACAAATGAAAATAAGAGGTGATTTATTTTTTTTTCCCCCTCTTAGCTTTTAAACCCGCACAAACACAGGAATTAGATCTGTATGTTTCAGTACATCTGGCTTGTAACATCTCATAGGATAACATCATGCTGTCCTGTCACAGTTGTGTCACTGAACCCTCTCTGCATGATCATGTGTGGCTGAAGGCTGAGTCCAACCAAACTGGATCTCCATTATAAAGAAGTTAATATTTAATTCCACCTTTTTGCATTCTTCTGTAGGTGGTGATGAGCATGCAAAGAGATCGGTTACCAGGCATCAAACAAGTGAACCAGCACCCTTACTTCCATGTTCCTCCCTCAGCATTTGTACACCTCCTGACATGGGATCCTCATCTGTGACAAAGGTTTACGGGCATTATGATAGTTCAGCAGTTGTGCAAAATAAAAACTGTTGTTATGAACAGCAGCACATCAAGCATTATTACCACTTTCTTAATCAAAAAAGAATACAAAGCCAAACCTAGAATTGGTGTGAAGAAACATTGCACAACTCACCAGGAAAAGTATCAGAGACTTGGGCACACTGAATTTACAATTTTCCCAATTTTCCTCTAGTGAGGCTGAATATTTACTGCTGCAGCTTCAACCTAAAACTTTGTCTGAATATTCCTAATAACTATTGGCAGAATGATTACATCTTACTACTTAGTCCAGATCCAACTCACTGGGAGGACTGAAATTCAATGGCATTTGGGACTTGCTGCCAGCTTATACAAGATCAAACAGGACAACTGAACTCACCAGCAACAGCCTTCACATAAAGGTGGGCAAACTAAGGACCAAGAAAGATGAAGACAGTTGAAAACCACAACACTGAAGGTTCCTCGGTCTCCTGCTTTTCAAGCATCCAGTTTGAACATCAGCATTATGTATCTACACAGGGACATCAATAATTGGAGCTTTTGTTTAAACATACCAGATATCTTTCCTCCTGCCTCATACTTGGGGTACGGATCATGTGATTCTGTTCTCCTCTCCAGTCTCCAAAACGTCGAAAAAAATAATTGGATAAAAATCGATTGACAGGATCTCTAATAATATTGATGTACACTGGCTGGTCTCCTCCAAACCTGGTGGGAAGAAAAATGGGTGAATCTTACCAGAAGGTTTCAGATAGGCAAATGTATCTCGTTCCCCTGAATGTTTTCAAAATATTCTCTACAGAGTTCACAGCATTTACAAAGCTAGAAGTAAAGCTGAGATGCTTATGACTAGTTACAAAACTGTAAATGCATACGAGATTTATTTAGGTGTAATGGCAAGTATCACATTAAGCTGTATGTGGACTACGAACATTTTAGTTTAAGACCATTTTTTTCCACTGTGTCAATGGTTATGCTTCTCAGCTTTCTCCTTATAATTTTCAGATGAAGAACCTTTTGCAGATGAATCCAAGGATGAACATTTCTTTTTTCTAAACACTTGCTTCCCGTCTCAAAAGTCATGTCAGAGCAGGCAGTGCCTGACACTAACTGCCATAGGGCAGCTTTGCATCACCTTCACCTGTACAAGAGTGGGAACGTGCTAAGGATTTTGCAACTTTCAAGCATATTTCAAAAGGCTTCTTTTGGATGAACTGACAGATATGTATGGTATTTCCATCTATTTATTTGCTGTAACTTGTGCAGATATTCCTCCCCTCACCCCCAAACCTGCCCCATCTGCTGGATTTGAGGTTATTTAGTGGCTATCTAGCACCTTACACTCATACTGCATTTCATGGAAAAAAAAAAAAAGTCAATATGAAAAATCCTGCTTCAAAAAACAAATTAAGTATTAATTTCAAGTACACACAAGTCTGAAGAAAAAGAAGGTGTAAAACCATCTGTGACCAGGGTCTGTTAAAAAAGCAAAAGACAGCATAGGTACCTGCATCTTAGAGGACCTGTCTCCTCCTGATAGTTAAGACAAACATGTTCAGTTTCATATACGGGATACAAAAGGAGAAAGGGAGGAAAAGAGAGCTTGAGAAAATACGGCACGTGATTTTACTGTATTTTCAGAGTGTTATAATATTGACTGCTTATTTTACATCAACACATATCACTAGCAGGACAGGGAAAATTGCCAACCCAGTGGAAAGAGAGAGGAAAGTTGCTTACATTCTTCCTTGGTCAAAACAGAAGGATGAACATTTATGCCCTGGAACTGACTTACAGACTGCAAACGATGTGAGACAGAGCAAAGTAAAACTTATTTGGATGGTGCTGTTCCTAGGATAAATCCAACTTGAAATTTTTCTGATCTAAAAGCATGCATTATGTTTCTCCACTCTGTTTCCCCACTTTAAGAGAACAATCTTTAGTTAAGCACTAGCTTATGTTTTATTTTTGGGAGCTGAAGGATATAGCCATATTTAAGTATTTAAATGCTGTTTATATGATTGTCTAAGCCACAGGTTGTATTTCTTTCTTATAAAATGTGAAATATTAGATTAGAAGACAGAAAACAGAAGACACCACTTAGATTAAAAAAAAACACAACACAACTCTCAGGTTTTCTTCATTTTTGAGTCAGATAAATAATTGAAGGTATATAATAAAAGATCAGGGCTCCTCATAAATATTAAAGACACAGCAAAATGGTTTAAAAATATGACTTATAGTAAGAGACAAGAAAAATCCCATACTCTCAAATTTATTTTTATTCTCCATGATCCCCCAGACCCGTAAACACAGCCTGCAAAGGTTTGTGTATATTTATAACTTATTATTTATGCATATCTACCTATGTATACCAGTAATTAGATAATAATTTATTTATTTATGCATATCAGGAATCTGATTGACCTTAATGTTGCAGGATCACCCCCATAATTTGTAGATGCACAGACAGCAGAAAGCTTTGAAACAATCCAATTAAGAAGGCAGATGCTTCTTGCTTCCTGATTAGCACATAGCCCAGTTTGGACATATGTCTGTAATGGAAACATCCTGAATTCTTCTCTGAGATTGTTTTTGCTGCTGTCTTTGCCTTTATACAGAAATAAGGCTTACATAAAAACCAGACATTCCTGCAATTATCATAGAAAATTAAAGGCATAAACCTTTGACAATATCTTTAAAAAGAAAAAGGTTGGTGAATGCCATGGCTGGTAGCCACAAAAACTACTTGTTCAAGTGAAATTGCAGGCAAGATTAGGTTGCACCTAAATTACCAAACATACTATTTTCCTGCTGCTTGATGCAGATTAACAGTAATCTCAAGACAGTAAGAACAGATGAGAGCAGCAGCAAGTTGTCTTAAGACATAGAGAAAGATTACAAGAGTCAGAGAAGCGAAAGAGCAGCGGTATCCAGCCTGGGGTTTGTAGAAGATGCTAAGCCTAAACTAAACACTCCTCAGCAGAGGAAAACAAGCAAAACCAGACAGTTATTATTTGTCTAGATACAATATTCAACAAATAATCGTTGTCTTTTCTGAAGTAAAAGGAGTGGTCGGATTGCATAACCAACCACCCAAAGCATTAAAGCCTCTTCTTTTTCTGGTAAGGTCGTGTCCCTGAACACGTGAACTGTAAACTCAGTACCAACAGCTCTGAGAGAAGAGGCTCATCTGTCCCTAGAGGACAGCTGGGATGGGAAGTCAGTCTCTCACAAGGTACTGCAGAGGAACTTCTCATTTTGGAAATGGAGACTGTGGCCTCCCAAAACACCGCACAGCTCAAATTTCTGACTTCCTGCACACTTTAACCGGCCTGGTATACACCCAGCTGCAGTTGCTCCATCAGGCAGCAAGCAGGGAATTTTTAGAAAACTTAAATCTGTTCTGGCACTTATTCAAATCTGCATTTTTTAAGCATGCTTTATAATACTCCAAATTCCAACCATTTGTTTTTACGGACTGTACTAGGACTCTGAGGGAAGCTAAGCAGCAGTTGCAGGGCATAAAAAAAAAAATCCTGATGGTTAGAAATCAATAATCTTAGGCTATTTAGATAAAAAAAGGAAAATCAATGCTCCATTTGTTCACGTATATTCTGCCCATTTTTAGATATCTATTAGTCATCATATTAAATATTACTTAGCTCTCCCAAATGCAACTTTTCAAATTAATAACACCCACTTGAAAATGCTCCTGCAAACAGTAATAACATACAGTGCTCTCATTATACATGTACATCATATTATCTTATGTATTCCCAAATATCTGTTGTGAAGGATTCAGAAAAAAAAAATAATTTTGTTCTTCTAGGCCTGAGCAGAAGGCTTATCTTCTATAAGAGGAATCACATTTGGATCCTGCCTGGTAAATATATTGGATCCTTCTCACGCCCCGCAGCTCATCGCCATAATTGGGTTGAGTGGGACAGGACACAGCCTCTCCAACGGAGAACTGAAAATGTACACACTGATCCTCTGCAATGTTCCTTCTGCACTTAGCTTCCGATTTATTTAGCATATACAATTACATCGCATTAATTTTAATTACTCTGTTGTGACAGATGTGTTTTCAGATTCCTCATCAAAATAACTAGCATATTTGCAGGCTTCAATCAATGATACTTAGATTCATTTGTAGCATTTCCCCATCCCTCTTTTTTTTAAAGAAAAGAAAAGGAAAAAAAAAGGCTGAGAAATAAGCCAGATGTTGCAACTCTGTCGTAGAAAAATGTCTCTGACGAATTCTGATTTTATTATTTACATGAGTAAAACCTTTGCCCAAAACAGTTAGCAAACCCCATTTGAGTCAGGAAGAAAAAAGCAGTAAAAGATTTCAAAAAATTCAATCAAACAATTTGTTTTGCTGTAAAATGGAGTGTATTTCAGCTCCTGTCATTCTTCATTTAAGCTCTTTTTTAAGGAAGGTTAAATATGAATGCAGTCCTGTCACTTCACTTCAGGAGGCTGTTGCAGGTCTGCTCAGCACAAAACTCTTTGCACAAGCAGGCTTCTTCATCCCTATAGGCAGAGCACATTCCTAGAGGAAATCAAGATTCCCAACCTTTTCTCTACAAGAACATCAGCTGCCTGTTACTCTTTTAATGTGAAGAATGTCTTCTTAAACAAATGAGTTGGTTGCTGTAAGTTAAATACATGTATAATGGAAACAAACAAGAACTGACAGTCAGATTAACATGGATAGGTATATTGCGTCCTTCTCAGAAAGCCCAATTTCCTTCTGCAGCTTCATACAAACAGGCTGAGAGCACAATTGCCCAGGAAGCTTTACAGATTAACTGTGTTACAGCTCCAGTACCTGGTCTGCAGCACAGATTCAAGGAAAGATCAGGTAAAAACCCCAATGTACAACTTTCAGCTTTTCAGGACTTAAACAGATGAAGTCATATCAAATCCTGTCTTCCGGAAAAGGTATCTTACTTGCAGAATTAGAAATGAAAAGTCACTGTAATCTCTCTTATTAACAAACACTTCTGGTGAAGCAAACCCATTCTGTACAGGAGGCATCAGGCAACTCTGGGTTACTCCACCGACCCTCCTCAAGGATGAGCTGCCACCTTTTTTTGCAACAAATCCCAGAGGAGTGGGCTGAGGTATTGTCTGCTTGGTGCTGCATTGTACTGCCAGACTCCCAACTCAAGGAGTTTATCTTCTTGCTTTTGTGCCTTTACCCTGTGCTGTGGCCATGCTTTCAAGCTTTTCTTTGGAATTAGGAGGAAAAAAAGAAGTGTGCAGAGATAATTCTTTTAATTTCAAGACTGCATTCTTGGCTGGGCTGGCCTTGAATGGGAGGTGTGATCCAAAGTGCTCAGTGGTTCAAAGTTAACAGTAAAATGGTGCAAGCTGGCAACACTGCTCTCATAAACTACCCCTTCCGAAGCTGTGACATCAACAGCAGAAATTTCAGCTTCCGAGTGACATGTCTGGGTAATGTCATCATAAAAAAAAACAAACAAAACAAAACACAAAGAAATTGCTTAGTAAACTGCCTCAGACCAGTGAACAACTGGCAGATTACACTGTGAGGCTTTCTATTTCACTATGCTGTAGATCTCCCAAAATATTTTATGCTGTATTTCTGCCAGCCTTTTACGTTCATGCATGGCAAACATACTGAAAATTATCCGTATCTATGCCTTTCCGTACACTAAGGATATCAAAGTAGTTTGAAATATAAATTGATAATGAACAGCACCAACACTGACACAACTCCTGCCTGTGTCTATGTAGCATCCCCAGCTCAAGTAAAGGGAATACTTGAGAAGGAAATACTATTTGTGGTTTTATTAATGAACAGCTGGAAGCAAGAGTGAAAACACTAATTATCCACACAACACTAATAGCAGTTAAAGTCAAACTCTGCATGATTTAAAACCACTTAATTCCAGATACTTTGCTTTCAAGGCTTTCAAAAGGTCAGGCTCAGGAACTCTCTAGACCTCTAATTAACATTTTGCTACAATTTGGAGATGTTCCATCAAAAGCAAATGTTGCACATTATGTAGAGGAATGGAAAAAAAATTACAAATTATTATGAAAAAAAACCCAAACATTTATAGTAGAACAGCTAACACAACACTTTCAGAAGTATTAAATCAACCAATATGGTATGCAGGAAAGACGCATCTTCAAAACTGAGAGCACAGATTTGGCTGAGATGGTTATTCACATAAATCTTGTGACCTGACTTCTTAGGAAGGCTATCATGCAGAGGATGTAGACAAGGGTCAGAAGTTACAATGCACTCGGTATTGCATATGCAGCTTCCCGTCTTCATGCTTTTATCGGGGTTGTTAATGGGGACTCCAGCTGTTTTGTGGAAATGGCTGTCACAGAGCAACTGAAGACAATGCTACGAGCACCATATGGAAATTCAAATACAGTAAACTGGGTGTAATGAAAAGTCACCTCTCATCACAACCCGTAACTTGGTAGTAGTACATGTTGCGTGACAATGCACAGAATATAAAAATCAATGTAACATGACTGAAAACAACAACTGAAAACATGGCTGCCACATCCCAAAAGTGAAATTCTAAGCAATCAGCATTGAATAGAAGGATCTGTGGATATTATTACGTTTCAGTATTTGAACCTATACTGTCTAATATCACCATCTGTGGTTCAGAAGAAAAGCAGAAAACCACTGGTCACAGTTTCAGATAATAAAGTAGCAAGAGGTGAGAACAATAAACAGAGCGGTTTCATGGTACAGAGACACTTGAACAAGCCACAAGGTAAGCAAACACACATTGTTGGACAGAAAAAAAAAACAACCACAAACACCACCACCACAAAACGAAACAAACAAAAAAAATCACAAAACAAAACCAAAGTACCTAGAACCAAGAGCAGAGGACACTCACAGGAAAGGAACCATTTTTATAAGGACCAGCATGCCTGCACTCAGCAGTGTGAGATTTTCTAGGCCAGAATGATCCTAGTTTCCCTTCTTCTATGATGCACGAGTGGAGAAGAGCAAAGACCTGCCACAGCACCAACACAAGCACTAACTGAGCTCTGAGTCCTTTTCAAACAAAGCACGCAGAACGTTCAGAGCAGAGTCACAATGATGAAAAAATGCCTTGCAATGAAAAAAATGTCAAGAAGGGCAGAGCCTTCACCTTGAAAACAGAACAAAAAGGAAAATAAAAACACCTGAGAAGCCTGGAAGGTGACTTTACCACAGCATAAGAACCTACACATGAAAGATAACATAGGAGAAAAATCAGATAAAAGGAGCCTTCAAGTAGTAGGGCAAATGGATTCTGAGATCCAATAAAAAGGAGTCAATTGGCTTTCTCAGAAAAAAATTATGAGGAAAAACAACTCAAAATTTAGAGTCAGAGGACAATTCAATATCAGAAGAATTTACCAAGGATAGCAGATTCTCCATTATCAGTAATTTTGAATCAAGGTTTAAACAGTCTGTATAAGGTGTTGTGCAAGGGTGAGGAGGACTACAGAAATGACTTGATTGCCGCAACCCAACTTTTGCCCCAAGGCAGAATCAGCTATGCAGTTATCACTACCAACTCCAGCATCCATGAGTATACTGCATTTTGTTGCTTTGCTGTCGTCTTTGTTCACACATTTTCTCAGATGCCCAATCTAGAACTCTGCTGATGCAATTTAAGACCACCACTTCTGATATCATTACTTTCAAAGAACAGTGTATTTCCTTTACCTTATCACAGTCCCCTCTTTCCCAGTCTTCTCTCTTGTTTCTTTCTCTGCCCTTTCAGTCTTTTGTCACAGGTGACTTTTTTCTCTCTGATCTTTTCCTTTACTTGTTTTTGGACTCTTACTGATTAATGAACATCTTTCTCAAGTTAATGTACTCCAAGAATAGTAATATAATCTACAGTGCAAATATGAGCACAGAAACCAAAACAACAGTAAAAAATGATAATTTAAGCATTTTGACTAATCCCACTGGCCTTCAAGTCCATGGTAACTAAATTTCAAGTAACGATTTCTATTCAGTGAATATTGTATTACCTGCTAAATGAAAGCTGTAAAGTCTACTATGTGAAGAACATGGAAAATCTATGGAAATAAATTTTAAAGCAGATAATCTAAAAAACTGTGAAAAAAATCACTACAGGGCAATGTTTTCAAACAACAACAAAAAAACAACCACAAAACCCCCAAACTCTTAGATCATACAAAGGTCAAACTCCACATTAGATTTGTGCTTAGCCTTCCATCAAGTCACAGTTAAAAACATCATTACACTGTCACATCATTAAAAAAAATTAGTATAAAAAAAGAAAAAAATTTAGTAGGAGGGATTACAGCACCATGTGGCCATTCATGAAATGTGTACTTTACAAGGCGGACCTCACATGATGGTAGAAAGTGTTTCATGATGTGTTAGCAAAAAATATAGATTATAATGAACACACATAAAGACACAGTGTTAAAGCCGGGCACATAGCTGACATTTCCCTACTTTTAAGGGCTTACCCAAAGGTTAATATTTTTTTTTTCTTAGCATATTTTTATTGACATTCTCTTTTTTTAAAGGAGAGAAAATCCACAACATGAAACTACTTTAGTAGGTAAACTTAGGCTGCAATCATTGTTTCAAGATGTCATTTCAAGGAGGTATTTCAAAAGCCTGATCCCTCCTACCAGTGAACTGCACAAAATGGGTGCAAGCTGACTGATTTACTGTATGAGTACTCATGCAGTATATTCATGCAGAGTATACTATAGTTTGTATTTGAAGGGGCGTGGACATTGAGCATCTTCAGATTTGCCCTGAACATTTTTCTCGAAAGCTAGTTGAGTACAGTTAAAACACATAATAGGCATGTTCTGCAAAACATCTGCGTTCTGTGTGGTATTACTTGCTCTGGAGAATTTGGAGAAACAAGAATTCTCAAGTTGTTAATAAATGGGAGGGTTATGACAAATATTCCATGGCTCTGTTTTAAGTCAAAGAAAGCAGCATCACAGAGTCACCGCTGTTTTACAGACGTCTTAGCAGTCTATAAAACATTTAAATTATATTTCCAAATTGACAGGTCAAAGACACATGTGCAGGTTAAGCCATGGCAAAGCAAGATGACCTGCTTTTTAAAAATGGGAATAATTTTTAAATCGTATCATTTTATCATACAACCCTTATGAACAATCAAAATCTGACATGCAAGGCTTTCAAAAGCCAAGCTTCCAAGCAGAGTGCCCCTGCTTTCAAACATGCAGCTGATTTGCATGACGTATAGGCAAGTTACTTTTCCAAGAGTTACCTCCTTTTTGTTTTTTTGGCCATGGACACATTTTTACAGAGCCCAAGAACAAGAATGCTGTAATGTAAAAGTGCTGTGCTGAACTGTTATTTTCTGCATCAGAAGAAACATGACTGCCAAAGAACAACAACAACTGAACAATATTCAGAAATCAAGCACAGTTTTGCACTTATCCATACTGAATCTCTCTCTGCCCATATCTACTTCAAACAGCACGTGATGTACTGGTACCTAAAATTCAGAACTTGGGTATGAGTTGAAGCAAAGGGTGTAAACTCATCAGCACTACTGCACGTGACTGTGTCAGTCCCTACAACAGACTGATTTTTATTAGTTAGTGTTGGCCTCTGTGTCTGTTTAAAAAAGTAATACAAAAATCAGTAATGCTGATACAGACTGTTTACCAAAAAAAATATATTTTTTTCAAGAAAAACAAGGGCTTTGCACATTAACTTTACTAATGAATAACAGAAAACCAGAAATATTTCTTATGTTGATGCCAGAGACTCAAGGCAAGTACCCTCAGGAGCAGAAGACCTAACAGATTTTTCTTTCCTCCTCCAAACCTGTCCCCCTCGTGCACCAAGCAGGAAAGACACAGGAGAGCTGGGGCTGGCATTCAAGCAGGGCAGAGGGTGGTGGCCGCTGGCTGTGGCCCAGCAGAAGCCTGGCAGCTCCGTCTTGCTTGGCTTTCTTTTCGGCGGAGGCACCTGCAGCAACGTGGTTGTTTCTGGGTTTTCTACTGGCCTTACAAATTGTATTTGAAACTGTCCAACGGGTTCAGAAGTTATTTAGGAATGAGGTGTGGGGGGAAAATGGAAAGAGAGGCGGAACAGCTGGAACAGCTGCATGAGCCTTACTTTAGAATTTAGTAAGTTGTGCTAAAAGGAACGCATTGTCCTCTCCTGTCAAGCACAGGCACACAGACACCAAATGCAGACGCACTGCAGGTATTAAACTGCAACTGAAGAGAAGAACGGGGCAGCAGCCCAATGGTGCAGAAAGGCCGATTCCTCGCATCTGCTGCTGGCCGTTAATTCATTCCGGCTTCTCAGACAAATAAGATATACTGAAATTTAAGGGCTAATTAAAACGTGAGATTAAATTGAATTCACGCTTCATCTCTTTGCATCTATTTACCACATCATAAGACATTTTAAAGGAGATTACTCCAGTGGCTTATGACTCCTCCTACAGTAAGTAAAGAATTCATTGCTTTGGTGAAACCTGAAAAAGCCTGTTTCTCTCTCTGGGTGGTCTTTTTAATGCTTCTCCCACCTATGACTTTACCCTGACCTAGCCAGCCAGCCTTTATGCAAGCAAAAATCACTTACCAGTCACTGACAGAGGCACGCCTTTAGACTTTAACACATTCCTGTGTAATGTTCATTTACCCTGAGACAGGAGGGAGCAGGCAGGCTTCCAGCTCTGCTTGAACAGGGGGCTGTAAGTGCATGTTCCGAAGATATAAAAACACCTACTGTGATTAGGTGTTGGAGGGAAGAAATCTGCCTTACCACATCCAGACTGGGAGTTGTGCAACTCTCTGGATCCCTGACTCATCCTGAACCAAAGCCTTGGCCTCGCTGCCCCTATATGCATTCCTGCAAATGTTCTTCTGCTTCTCTGAAATCTGTGACACTTGGAGCACACTCCAATGATCTTGAATGGTTGCCAAAAGACTGTTATAGTTACTTAATTCATCAGAAGAGTTCAAGCGGGGCTTTTCCACAAACTTGAAGCTTCTTCCCACTTAATTTTTCACAGGCTAAATAAATAGATGACAAGGGGTGTCTATGATAAAACACAGTGAACTTGAAATATGAAATAGCTTTTTATGTTTCTGCAAGTTATTCCAGTTTTTCAAAGCTTCTACAGCCTAACACCATGCTACTTGCATCTACTAATAACACCTGCCATCTCAGCAAATGTAGCAGCGGCATATAAATCTGTACCTACCTTGAGCATATACATTCTTATGTATTTGTTTCTGATTAACATGTCAGAAGCTTTTCACAGCAATATTAATGTAGAAAATTAAATTCAGAAAGAGACATGTAAGAGACCTTACGAAAGATGCCACAAAACCCATAGTACTTTTAATAATGGAATTGTTCCCACAGTTCTTTTTAAATAGATGCAGTATTGATACTGAAAAGGAATTGGCATATGACAAAGCTAAATGGCAGCTGTCATCCTGATCCTGCCATGTGTCCTTTTCAGGCAGACATCCATGCACAGATACAAACCTTTGGAATTCTTGAGATCCTTGTAAGTGGCGATGGGTGCTTCTGCCTTGTGCATTGTGGGCTTTAGCACAGGTTATTACGGACAACTTCTACCTTCTTTGGGTACATAAGATTTTTTTTTTCCTTTTTGTTCTTAACGTTTTTCTTTTTAAACAGCAACAGCCAGTATAAAACCAAAAAGCATCCAAACATTTACCTCTGCAGATAACAACATTTCAAAGTAGGGTTATCAGAAGAAAGCCAGACATGTAGAAGCCAGTCCAGCATTTAAAATTACCTGAGCAAGACAATGATCATTAATGAAAAGCCTCATCCAAGAATCACAAGCAAAGGAGGATTCAATAAACAGCACCCTTTCCCCCAAAATAAATAGTCCCGAAATGGACTGGATGGAGCAGCCACCCATCTGAGGCACGGGGATGTCTCCTAAAGCTGGACAGACACAAGGCAGACTGGAAACACAAGCTGGGAAACTCTGTGAATAAAGTTTTTCCTTAACTGGTTTGTGACATGTGCGACACATAAATTCCCTCACATTAGAAAACAGCAAGAAATCTAGTTTTTTGTCTTCTGTTTGAAGCTGCAATTAATTAGATTTCTGTCAGTAAAAGTTCACATGAAGATTTGCTTTAACGTGTTCTGTTAAGATTTAACTTTTTGTCTGCCTCTTTGCACTCTTTTCGATTGAGAAAAGATAGTACTGAACTAAAGAAAGACAAGAATGTAGGAAAGTAAATGAAGGTTCATGACTGCAGCTGAACCAGCAGACACTCTTAAATTGTTCAAAAAGAGAGGAAAATGTCCCTGGCAAGCGTTCAGGTTGGGATGGGATTTTCAAATTTTCAGAACTTTATTCAGCAGAACTAACAGTGCCTCTGAAACATGCATGTGCTCAAATTCACCGGTGACCTAAGCCTTAGCTCACTTCCACAGGAGATTTTTTCTGGAAAGAAGATGTAAGTGATATAGGCCTTTTTTTTTTTTTTTTTCCCCTCTCCAGTTGGAAACAAACTAAACAGCATAAGTAAATGCCACAATGCTTTTCTGAATATTCAGAGAGCTTTAAGTGCTGACAGGTTTATAAGCAGGTGCAGGATGCGAAGGAGGAAAATCCAAACGGTCTGTCATTGCTGTTATTCACATCAGGGACATTAAACAAAAAGCAAGTTTATTTTTCCTACTACTGTTTGGGAAGCTGCGAGGCACCAATAACTGGAGGCGAAGCAGACTCCCTTTTTGCAGGCCTCTGCTCTGTTTTATCTGCTTCTCTAGTAGCCAATGCTAGGCTTTGAACTGCTTACAGCAATCCCTTCAGATCCTGAAAGCACTCAAACAAAAATGTGTGGTGACCTTGAAGCTTACTGAAAGAGTGGTGAAGATAACATGCCTTTACCTCCCACCTGTCTGCTCGATAAACACAGGTGGAAGGAGAATAAAGCATTCTCTATCCCTTCCTACAAACAAAAGGCTAGGTTCAAAGGTATAAAACACCAAAGGTGAAGTGACTTTGTTCACTGGACTAATATCCAGGATGGCTGCCTGGGAAAAACTTTGTGATGTCCAGTAAAGGTTCTGCTACAATACCTTGAAGAAAGCCTCATCCCTTTCCTTGTGAAGGAGCAATGATTTTCACCAAAGTGGGCTTCTTTTATGTTCAAGCTAAGCTGTCTTCTACCTTCAGCCCCACTCCCCGCTGTGCTGCCTTCCAACCAAGAGGTGCTGTGTAAAGTCTTGAGCTGTCAGTCAAGAAACACCACACTGATACTTTGACACTGTTGTGTTTTTTTTTTTTTTTTTTTAGTTTCTGGGGTATTGCATGGCTTTTATGTTGAGCTGGTAGAAGGGCTAGGTCAAACAGGAAGAAGCATATCCCATAGGCAATTTCAGTTCAGCTATCCACTATGGATGGGCCATAAAGGAATAGTTCTAAAAAAAACCATCCCTCAATCAACCAGAAAGGAAAAAGAATGCACAGGCAAAACTAGAACACCTTCACAATACCATACTATTTATAATGCCTATTTAAATCACATTCTTGAAACTTCTGCAAAATCGGTACTTGACACTCCGCTCCCTAATGAAATACAGTCTAAAAATAACATTATAGAATTAAAGAACAAAGTAAAATATCCAACATCCTGCTTCACCATTAGATGGAACACCACCAATATATTTTGAAACTAAAACTCTTACAGATGTTTAATTTATCAGAAAACACTAGGAAATCCTAAATCAGAAGTAAACAATGTTGATGCACCTCAGTGGTACCCTATTTAAAAGACTAATCACAGCCTCTTCACTACTAGACAGCTATCAGTTAAACCAAGTTTTCTCTCAATAAAAGGAAAAATACATTTTCCTGATTTGCAAGTAACAGCCAAAAAGGAAGCTGAAAATATTTTAATATATTTTACACCGTTCTATGTATTTTCACAAATTTGTACTTAAGAAAAGTGTAGATGGATTTAATCTTATGGAAAGACTACAGAAGATACATGTTACCCGTGCGACAAGGAGGTACCGTATTTATAGGAAATGGAATCATAGGAAGAGTAAGAGGTAACCGTGTTCATGTTTTTCTCATGTATCTAATGCTGTGTACCGCCTCTGAAAAAATCAGCTTAATCAAGAACTTCCCTTTGACCCTCAGGCAGGCTACTTGTTTGATCCTGTATTTTGGCTGGGAGAAAAGATCATTTACCAAAGATGTGAAGTTCTATTCTAATGAGTTTTATAATTTAAAAATAATGTATTAGTGATGGAACTGTCACAGAATCAGAACAGAGAACATGGAAGACTAAAATTCTGTTTAACTCTTCAGGTTTTCATGCAGTGAAAACATGCCTATAACCAGTTACAGGCAAGTGAACTTTCAATTGCTCGGAATAATGTATTTTCTAAAAAAACAAAACCACCAACCCCTCCCAAAATTTAGCATTTCTTACTGCATTCTCTACCCATGCCTGAAGCCATACATTCAAAGCACATCCACTAATATCATCCACTAATATTATGGCATAAACAAAACACTGGGAAGCTAGGCAAGCTCTTGCAAAGCTGTAGAAAATTCACACTTCCACAGAAATTCTTTCATCTAAATACCAGGAATCCAACTTAGTAGCACAGATGGCACACATCCTGATTATAATTTTTAAATGAAATTTAAAGCCCGGGCAATAACCATCTGCAGTTAGCTTTAACCTCTGTATCCTGGCTAAATGCTAACTGGCATAACTCATTCACACCGTTCCAAAAGTTCCTCAGAAGTTTCATCCAAATTCAATTTTCTTCACATTCTATGCTATAAATTTCTCTAGAGTCTTACTGTGTAATTTAAAGAGCTGCTACTTTTTATGCCAGAAGGGATTGCACTCCCATGATATGGAGTGTAATTCATTTGCATGGTTTCTAAATACTTCTGTATCCTGTGGAATTGGGACTATTTTATCAGTACAAAATTAAATTGGTTAAATAAAAATCATTCCAGGTACAAAATTAATGAGCTTAGCTGAGCTTTCATTCTTAGATAAGCATCTAATTACACAGAGATGCCACACAACTGTGGCACAACAGGCTGCTGCTAATCTCAAAGACCCAAGTTACCACCTCTAGTGTGTTGACTGGAAATGTTAGAAACCAAGGTAATCTTGGCAAAAGCATACAATAGTTTTCTGGCTTTTCAAAAACATACTGTATGTAACTATTTGGTAGGAAAGAGACAATAGAGAAAAAAACTCTGAAATGTGACTTCCAACGCCAGAAAAGAATAAAAGTCCATTTTTATATTTGAAAAAGAAAGACAAATATTGTATGTATTACAACTAATAGAAATCAGCAAAAAATACTGTGAAAATATGTCTTACCTTGAGAAGTTGAGGAAATGAACATGTCTAGTGAATAAATAGGGCTGCTCAGCAGTGCTTATGTTTTTAATCAATTCCATCTGAAAAGAATTAACAAATCAAATTTTCCATGTTATGTCAAGGCACATTATGGAGACAAATATAACTTAAACAACATATAGTAACATAATTTTCAAGTCAGCATTACTCAGGAACTCCTTTCCCACCATCCCTCCCAAACATCCTTACCAAGATAGCACTATCACTATTGCATGCCTAAACAAGGAAGGTTAAAGATGCAGACACCATCATGCTATCATGGAGCTTATGTACTTCCAAAAGTGGGTATTGGTTTAGAGGAAGGCTTAAACTAAGGGAAAAAATGAAATCCTGCCTAAATCTGCACCAGAAGGTTGCAACTGGCAGCTGCCTTCTGAAGACACCAGATCCATTAGCTAGAATGCCAAAATGTAAAATAACTGAAAATGTAACAGAAAACAGGACCTGAGCCAATGTCTATTAGAGCCTGGCAGAAAATCATATCCAGACTACAAAAATATTAAACTGCCTCCAAGGGAGATCAATCATTAATTATTTCTGTATTTCTTAGTTTTGATATTTGGACTTTTTGCCATGTTTTTTACATTGCATATCACATTTTGTTGCTTCTCATCCATTTTTCATTCTCCTTCTTTTTTTCCATAGGACACACAACCTGCCTTTGTCTTTCAGACAAGACTAGGTGTAGCCATATAATTCTTAGGACCAAATGAAAAGTGCACACACAATTATGTTCTTCCCTACTTTCCTCTGTCTTCAACATTTGTATACGCATACAACAAGCACTGAAGCAAACTGTTCATCCATCAGGCAGGAAGAGAAGAGGCCACTTAGCTTCAGTTGGTCATCTTTAGACTCTGGATCCAAGTACAAACATACCTTCACACAGCTCCTCCAGCACAATAAAACTGCTATCAGCAAGAAATTCAGAAACCTAAAGAGCAGAACTTGCCCAGCCCAAAATTAGAAAGCCCAGGACACTTCATAATAACCCAAATAGCTGACATCCAGTTAGGACTTGTAACTCTCTGTGCCAAAAAGTTATATTCATCCACCTTGTTTCCAGAAAGAAACAGAGGAGAGACTCTAGGGGCTGGATATCAGAGGTCTCACTTTGTTTCTTTTTTTGTGTGTCTGTTTTATCCAGCCAAGTTACAGGAGAATTGGAGTTCTCAAAACTGTATGAAGCTTTCTGCTGTATTGGTATTTTACCTGTATTACTCTATCTGCACAAATGAGTGTCAGAAGGAAAATACTCATATGGTACAAAAACTCTGTTCATGTCACTACAGTCATCACTGTAATTCGTTCTTGGAATAAATGAGGTACCATCATTATAGCATAAATACGGAGATGTAAAGCTGTTATAAACATACAATTAATTATGTTGTGTATTACTTTAAAGCTGCCTGTGTTTTTAATGACAGACAAATGCGTGCAATGGGGTACATGTGAGCATTACTAAGTACCTCTCCAGCCTCCCTTGTCCATCACCTCACCCTGTGGCAGGTGCCAACTGGCTATAGCACCTCATTGAGTCACAGTGCAGTACCACAGCACTTCCCATTTCTCTTCATCTGATGTATTGGGCTTGTGTCAGCCTGCTGCTGGACCAGCAGAGGCACTTCGGCATCACGAGCACAGGCAGTCTGCAAAGATACATGCAGATGGCTGCAGAGCAGCTGGCTGCCTGGCTTTTTTTTTTTAAGCTCTTGCTACCAAACTCAATCTCTTGTGCTATGATAACTTACTCTAAGGCAGACACAGAATTTTGTTTTGACTTAAAGTACCTTCATACTTAGACACTTAATGTTCAGCTGGGCTTGTAAGCAGATGTGGATAAAGCTACAACGTGCATATGAACAAACAAGCAAAAAACATTCTTTAAAAAACCCTGCCAAAAGGGTAAGTAAGGCTCAACAGAAACAACACACAGATGTCAGTAGGGAAAAATAAATAACTGTAATGGCTCACGGCCACATGCAAATTGTGTCCATATTTCCCATGGGCCTCTCTCTCTCTGATCCCACTGTGTTGAACTGATTTCAGCTTAACAAGCCAAATGTACTGCTCAGGAATACCAAGCAATCAGCTCTCCTTTTAAGATGATGCAAAAACAAATAAAAAATCTTCCAATGTCTCCCAGAAGAGTAGGGTCTCTAGGATTTCTTTTCTACAAGAAAACTGGTATAGAGGAAGAATGAGGAGTGGACGATAGCTCAGGAATGTGAGCACCTTTGGGTGCCTTTGAATGGGCCATGCAGGAAGGAGATAGACACAAGTACAGATCATCTAAACCACCCTAAAATTGAAAAGAGATGAAGACATACAAGCACCAGCAGATACTCCTTGGTATAGTAGCAGATACTACAATTGTGCTAGCAAACACAGTCAGGGGGTGAGAGGAACCAGAACACATCCATGTTTGGGGAAGGAAGCTGCAAAAATATCTGGGGGAAGCCTGAAAGGCACACATGCCCGCTAGGACATGGGACTGTAAGAGCCGTCCACCTTTCTCACTGTCACCCTGAGCTCCCCTGCAAGAGTTAATTTCTAGCTTTTTCAGTGAAACAGTGCTTACAAAGATATCAAATGCATTGGAAATGAACTAAATTGCACCAGGAAGTTGATGCTGCTGAATGAGGATCTAGGGAGAGGGAAATGGCAGGACATGAAGAGTGTGTGGACATACTGAGGCAGTGGCACCCTATGCCCACATGCTCACATCTGCCAGCAGAGCCCATGGTGCTGCCTGAGCACTTCAGCTCCGTCGCTGGGCAAAAGTGAGCCCAAATCACTGCCTGCACTGTGCTGCCAAGGACAGCGAGACTGCATGCCCCACAGCAGGCATTTGGGAGATACTAAACCAAAGCAAGCAACTGCAAGGAGCACTGTGACATGATCAACTGTGCTGAGACATTTGCTGTCATTGACAGAAATACTTGAAATTTAAAGATAAATTACATGAGCAGAAGAAGAACACAATCCCCCTCAGCAGCAATTCATTGCAAGGACTAGTCTTTCTGACTCCTGTGACTCCTTGCTTAAGCTTTCATTCTATTTTTTCTCCAAAATCAATTTTCTGTCTTTTAAACAGGATCTTTAAACAAGACCAGATCTGCAATTAGAGGCAGCTCCATAAATCACAAGCTATTTTTGAATCCCAAAGCCCACCTGAGCAAGAAAACCAAGAGGCAATACTCCAAGGGAAAAAAGTTTCCCTCAGACTACTGTCCTACACTATTGTAGCATCTCAGCTGGCCATGCTGAAAGAATCAAGTCACCATGGCTCGGCATCAGCAGTGTATTTTTCAGTCGCTGCTGCATTGTAAATAACAATCCAGCAGATGGCACAGTGAAATGACTTGGAGAGAGACGGCTTGGGGCCCTCCCTGAAAGGAAAGAAACGTGGACCATGGCTTGGCTCCAGCCACAGCATTGTTTCTGCATCAAAACTCAGCTCAGCCTTGTGAGATAGGACACCTTCTTTCCCCCTTCCATAAACATCTATTTCTACACGCTGGCCTGCTGAGAGCAGTCCCATTGCGTTTGAGATTTGTAATGGTTAATTGCACTGGGAACAGAAAGAAATAATCAGATAATAATCTTATCTAGAGAACAGCCAACGTGTTCCTACTTTTTGGAGCTGATTCATTTCACTGGGAGAGAATCTGAGGTCAAAATATATAAAAACAGTGAGGTGACTGATTTTCCAAGTGGATGACACTATGGTTTCCACTAACACTGATGCAAATAGGACAAAAAATTCTCATTATTTGTCTCTCTTTTGAGTTGTTTGCCTTCTTTTATACTGGTTACGGTCTCTAAAGAAGGCGTGTAGGGTCCAGGAGGCACAAGTATCTACAGGCATTTGGCGTATCACTTTCATCTCAGTATTACTTCATTTCCATAAACAATTCACAGCTCACAGGAATGAGACCAGATCTTCATTTTCAACTCTCAGAGATTTGGAATTGTTTCAAAAATTTCTTAAATTCCCTGAGCTGCTACGATCAATTTTCTGCTTTCAAAAGAATTTAAGAAAAATTAGCAATGGATGTTTAGTGTGTATAACTTGAATTATATATAAAGCCAGCTGTCCGTCCAAAAGGATGGGGGGTAGAGTGAAATGATGTGAGGTCAAACTATCAGGTACTCCTATATGTGGTCAGTATTTGCATATCTATAGACAAACTCATTCTTACTTCTGAGTGCAAAAAAGAAGTTGAAATCTGCAATTACATTGACTTTGTATACATAAATACTACTCATAAGTTCTGTAGTTGGAAGCTCCTAATTATGAATTGAAAATATAGTAAATGGCAATGACCTAATTAACTCATCTGCTTCCAGAAGCCACTCCTTTATGCCCGTGGAGATTCAATGGCTACACTTCTAATTGCTGGCAGGCAGACATAATTTGGGAAAATTTCTTCGTAGGATGAAGACTGGAAGAGGCAATGAGCATACAGATTCCAGTTAAATGCAATCTCCATAGTCATTAAAAACACCTACATGCTTAACTTTATTTAACAATAGCAGACTGTGCAAGCTAAATATTTACAGAAAAGTCTTGGCTGGATCAGAGCTTTAACCAAACATGGGACAGACAAATGACAGAAGGGAGAGAGCAATAACATCTCGAGCGAGTTTCTTATGCGGGGAGCCTACAGCCCAGCCCAGACCTCTTTTCTCTCATTCCAATGCCTGAAGCCTCAGACAATTCATTCTCTTAATTTCCTCTTGTGTGTACCACATTTAAGGTGGGAGAAATAATTCATTTTTCATATTTTACTCATAAAAAATGGGAAGACAACTGAAAATACCCTAAACTACAGAACAGTTAGTGTCTCCAGGCATGTAACCTGGCGATCAAGTGTGCTTTTCAGCAAAAGTATTCATTAAATTATGAACCTATTGTAACTACGTAAATAAGCCATAAATTAAAATAGAAAGACTCACGTTATAGCAGGCCATGCTAGAGAGTAAATCATCAGCTCTGTAACAGTATGTCTACCACTGTTTGTGTTCCTGCACATTCACTGTACAGTAACCCAAAGCTTCTGGAGTGAAAAAAATAATGCACCTATTTATCCTCTGTCAGTGTATTGCTTGCATCACAAATCAGTCTGGGCTTTTTTGGAATCTTGACATGTTGGACCAAAGCACAGAAGACTGTTTACATGGGATCTGTTATCATGTTTAACATGTTCTCTGCCTACCAGAGAAATGCAGCAGATTATGAGGATGAAGGATTGTGGCTGTTAATACTTCTGAGGTTTTTAGATTTTATCTCCCAATTAGCAATGAAATACAATGAAGGACATAATCAAAACAAAACCCAAACAACCCCGAACACAAAAGCAATCGTACCAATAGAAATCCCCTACTGCATAACCAACAATTAAGCAGAAAAAGTAAGAAGCAGAAAAAATAACACAAGAAAGCTTGCCCCTGACCCGGCCATTCTGCAAACTCCCCAGGCTCGGTTTTGCTGTGCACAGAAGGATGCTGCGGCAGCTACAGCCCTGGGCTCTGCCCCTTCCCTTGGTCACCCAGTGAGGCTGAGTAGGGGCAGCAGAGGGGGCACTGGCCTCTTCCACAGCCTTTTGGCTGGTGGGCAGCCCCTTATAGCCAGTTCCTGTCTCTGGCCACAAACAAATGCCCTAGAGGGTTAGGTGAATTGCTGTCTGTGGGACCCGAACGGCTACACTGCAAGGAAGGAACACGGGAACTGCAGTAGTTTGGGAATCTGCTAAGTTTGGGAACTTTCATCTGGAATGAACTGCTATATCTAAAATAACAAACATTGAAACTTATGCTCATAAACAGGCTACAGATAAATAACGCCTAACCCCAGGCTGATGCCACTGGTAGGCCCATCCCTCTGTTTTGATCACTGCCCACATCCTTTTGTGGTTTGTAGATTGCTCATCTCAGGAGTGATGCAGGCAGCTACAGCAGCACTTACCTGAATCAGCAGATCAAAAGAACAGCTGTGGGCAACGTGTGAAACAGCTGTGTGTAAGGCATCTGAACTAATCAGCACACTTTGGAGACTGAGTTTTTTTGTGTTACTTGCATCAATACCTATGGATGACATTGGTAGTTCTGGTGGGCACACAGTTACGCTAGATACAAGTGAATTTAAATAACTAGATCTCTTGTGGAATGAAAATAATGCCCTCTACAGCTTTAATGAAGAGGGTTGTCTGGGTAAAGAGGTTTCACTTGGCATTGATTTAGGGAGGGTTGTTTTACAATGTGAAAAAGGTAGACAAGTGAGAGGCTGAGATAGGTTCAGGGATGTGTCAGACTACAGCAACATGACTTAGCATGGCCTGGGGAAAAAAATTAAATTGATGCAAGTCATTACTAAAAGTGAATGGGAAAAGCCAGCAGAGAAATTGGCTATTATTTATTCATACTCTGCTTAAAGAGACCCAAGCTAGGTCTGAATAAGCCAGCATGCCTACGTGACAAACGGCTGTGCCCTGCAGATACCTTAACACAGGTCCCAGAAGCTGTTAGCACCTAACTTCACTTGTAGTAACTCTTCTTGCATCTCTGCTGGATTAACTGCTATGTCGAGTACATTCAAG
The DNA here is from genome assembly GCF_964035555.1 of Netta rufina. Classification (NCBI taxonomy): domain Eukaryota; kingdom Metazoa; phylum Chordata; class Aves; order Anseriformes; family Anatidae; genus Netta; species Netta rufina. Next base: position 52,964,189 of record NC_140125.1, on the reverse strand, counting down.
AGCTGTCTCACTGGAAGCTTTTTTTTCACATAACCCTCCACATCATGTTGCTCTTGGCTCTACCATCCATTTCTCCTGTTAACTAAAGCTACTTAGAAGATGATGAATACTGGCAGATTACTCAGGTAATACATCTTTTCAATATGATTTGTGCTAGTTCCCTTTGTTTCTCAGCTTCACAAACACAGTAAGAGAACAGGATCTAAGTTGAGCAGGAGTAACTTACCTGTTCATTTTTGGTCAGTCTTGTTTTGTTATGAATGTCAGACGTTACCAGGTTGAATCCATGTTTCTCTGATAAAATTCTTAAAAGCAAAACCACAGTTCGACTTCCACACTTTCCAACTCTGTTGTAGACAACCTGGCTGGGGAAAGGAAGTACCTAAATAAAGGTTGAAAAAAAAATGAGTCAGTATATTGCTATTTTTGGCTTTGTATCCCAGTCACAGAATATTTTGCCCGTCAGCCAACAGGTATGTAGAAGAGAATTTCTAGGACCCTGCCCAGGTCAGAAACATTCATTTCCACCAGCAAGCCATAAGCTCTTTATAATAAAAACACGTCACTCAGGAGATGGCAAACATAGACTTCCCCCTCATGACCTACTTTAAAGTAACAGCACAGATCAGTAGCTACACAAGGAACACTAAGCCATGGCTGATGACTTCCAGTGAAGATGACGATGGACTTGTTGACTTGATGGGCTTGTTGACTGCCTCCATACAAAGAATGAAGAGCAGTGAACTTGTGCTACAGTTTGGCAGCTCAAAGTGAAGTTGATCTAATGAAAGAGGAATGCTCAAGTTGCAAAACTTCAGCTTTAAAGAAGCAACAACCAATTGGAGAGAGCTAAAATTAATCAACCGTTTCAATGTAAAATATAAACATGAATCTTCTAAAGTCTTAGAGAAGGAATTGTGCCACTGGCGAGGTACGTACTTGTGCAATAAACCAAGCCAGAAGACACTGCTGGGCCTGGAGGACAAATGGCACAGTCTGGTCACAGCCACACAGGTGACATTCACTAAGCATCAAACCAGACCAGCCACATCCCACCCACCTACCGGCAATGATCTCCAGCTCAAGTTTCTTGCACCACACTCCTGTCCCCACTCGGGAGACTGATAGTTGGCTTGGGCTAAAACTATGCCAAGGACTATTCAGATAATTTAACAGCATGGGCAGCTGCGACCCCAGACTTGGCACTCTTCATGCAACTGCTGCAGGCATCAGTGCTCTTCACTGAATACCATCTCTCTGAAGCTGAAGGTAAGCTTCTTTTTGGCTCCAAGAACAGCAAACAGAAGGTCGAAAAGTTTGAAATTTCTTCTTTCAGTTATTTCTCAGAAATTCCTATTACAGTTTGACAACATTTATTATTATAATTATTACTGTTTTTGAGGCAAAGAAGGAGGGACCAGGGGTGCAGGTGGGGTACCTGTGTGGTTCTAACAGTATTTTTCCAAGGCACAACCAAAAGAGCAGCTCACAATAGTTAACTAAATGCTTTTAGACAGCTCAGGTATTCTAGAAGAGAAGTGCTTCACAAATAAGCAAAGCAACACATCATTGATGGTGCTTCGTATGCTAGACTAACGTGAGCAAATATAGCATGTTAATTAAGAAGTTTTATTACTAGACATATTGAAACCCAGCTTAGAGCAATCGCAGGAATAATAAGGCCAGTAATACAGGAAGTGGTTTGGCTCAAACCCCAGATCACCTGGGGAAAGGTAACAGATCTACAGTCAAAACTTTCAAGGATGAAAGAATAGGACAACTGAGAGGTGAATATGATATCATGATTTGTGGGCATAAAAAACAACAGAATATGAAAACCACAAAGGCTGTCATTACAGTAAGTCCAGTGAGGAATTATGGCCACAAGTCTGCAACTAACATAAAATGATACCAAAGTCCAGAACCACCAAGTGTCTTCTACAACTATCTACAGGCTTGCCAAGTTGAGACCTGCCATGGATGGGTGAGCACCCACCTCTGCTCCATGCAGTGAAGCCTTATTTTGGCTATTTCCATTCAGACTGCCGACAAGGAAAAGGCTTTTGATTATTTCTCCAAATGAATATTTAGAAATAGCTTTCATTAACTGCCAGCTTACAAACTGAACTTCATTAAGCCTGCTTTCATACATTTGCACCAGCTGTTTTCCACTTCTGGAAAATGTCTGTCTTGCCTTTGAGGCAAGACAACCAATGTCAGGAGTGATGGACTCTTCTTTTAAATACAGTATGTCCTATCACACTTCAGACATTTTTCATGCAGAAGCTTTCATTTTTTGCTACTTAATGAATTGTTTGGATTCAGTCATGGCAGACATGGTGCCCCAAGCCTCTTCTGTACTGTCCTTGCTGTGCTCTTTCCACGTCCGCTACAGATCTCCCTCACTAATGTAGGCACAGCACAACTTCTACAAGAGGCAAACAAGGCTTCCTCTGCAGGAGTCAGTGGGCACAACTAGCTTTCTGATCATTCAGCAGTTTGGATTTCTTCAGTGACATTGAGATAAGGTCACTGTTTCTTATCCATTATGTATTGCATGCTAATTTTAGCTATTGCCTTAAAAAAACCCTTCTGGCTCCTAAATTTCAGCTGCTCCTTACTGGTAGTGAAGAGAAGATCAATGAAGCACTGATCTTGCCAATACTAGTCTACTGCTGCTCCTGGGGATGCCAGTCTCTTAGCTCCATGTCACCCATGCTGCATCTCTTGGAATTCAGATCCTCAAAACACACTATAAAGCATTTCATTGTACTGTTTACTGACCAAATGCTACTGCTGTCTGATAGTCCACAATTTCCTTGACTTAGACTAGATACCAAAGCAAAATGATGAGAAATTGCATGATGTTGTAGGAATCCATTATGCATAGCCATTCCTGCAGGATATACAAAAGACTCTCCTGTCTATTTTGTAAGATGAATAAAACTGATGTTTGTTATTTATCTTCTAAGAGCAGAAGTATTTTGTCATTCTGGTATATATTTCTAATATGTCAGAAGTCAGAGTGTGATTGTTATATGCACTACATTTTTATTTTTATTTTTTTAAAGAAAAAGAAGTAAAAAGCAGTCTATCAAAGTACATAAAACAAGCACATTGAGCTATTCTACTGATTAGGGTCACTACTGATCAGAGATGTTAGGAACAAATAAAACTGGAGTGAAAAGGAAGGAGACATCAGATTTGAGATCTGCAGACTGCTTTAGAAGCTTAAATCATAAAACTGGGAAACCAAAAAATGCAACTAGCAATTCAGTGTTCTAAAGAAAGCTGGATGCAGCCTTGTTTTGTTCCTGGATGATTTCCAAGGGCTATTCTATCAGTAAAAGGCACTCTGAAGTCACATTATCACATTAGACAAACAGTTGGTATAGCAAATAGCAGCAGCATCTAATGCTATAGACCAAGAATCATCTGTTTTCAAGACCTTTAAATTGGCCAACATTGTCAGGACCTCACGGTTTCACCTACAGCAGCACACGTATGGCACTTAAGGAAAGCTTGTTTTTCTATTAAGACAACTGCACAAAATGTTTCCTGACACAAGGCCTGCAACGTGGTTCTAGGCAAGACATTTTCAGCACAAGGAACAGGTCATGTGCCAAAGCAATGGTGTGTCTCAACCTACAGTTACTTTTGCTGGTGGTGCAATCATGTTTTCTAGCAGTAGGATTTCTAACATAACAGCAGTCAGAAAAGGCATAGAAAAGGCTTCTGGCACTTCTCATGATATTGGAACAGCTAGCAGATCTTCATCAGAGAAGGAAAATGCTTCCTCAGGAAACCCTTCAGATTACATTCATAGAAGACTGCTAACTAGAAAAAAATAAAAGGAGAAATCTAGATACCCTTATATATAATGGGAACATCATATATAATGTTGAACATAACATAAAGTGTTGGTCATTCATGGCACTTTGCTATCATCATTACACTTCAAGGCCAAAAGAACATTACTATTGCTTCTAGTAGCAATGTTTAGGATATCCTTCACTGCAACGTAACTATAGGTGCTCAATGCCTTCTTTGCCTCAGTCTTCAGAGGTGCTCAATGCCTTCTTTGCCTCAGTCTTTAGCGGCAATACCGGTTGTTCTCTGGATACTCAGTACCCTGAGCTGGTGGAAGGGGATGGGGAGCAGGATGCGGCCCTCATTATCCATGAAGAACTGGTTGGTGACCTGCTACGGCACTTAGATGTGCACAAGTCGATGGGGCCGGATGGGATCCACCCAAGGGTACTGAGGGAACTGGCAGAGGAGCTGGCCAAGCCACTATCCATCATTTATCAACAGTCCTGGCTATCAGGGGAGGTCCCAATCGACTGGCGGCTAGCAAACGTGACGCCCATCTACAAGAAGGGCCGGAGGGCAGACCCGGGAAACTACAGGCCTGTCAGTTTGACCTCAGTGCCAGGAAAGCTCATGGAGCAGATCCTCCTGAGAGTCATCATGCAGCACTTGCAGGGGAAGCAGGCGATCAGGCCCAGTCAGCATGGCTTTATGAAAGGCAGGTCATGCCTGACGAACCTGATCTCCTTCTATGACAGAGTGACGCGCTGGGTGGATGAGGGAAAGGCTGTGGATGTGGTCTACCTTGACTTCACCAAGGCTTTTGACACTGTCTCCCACAGCATTCTCCTCAAGAAACTGGCTGCTCTTGGCTTGGACTGGCGCACGCTTCGTTGGGTTAGAAACTGGCTGGATAGCCGGGCCCAAAGAGTCGTGGTGAATGGAGCCAAGTCCAGTTGGAGGCCAGTCACTAGTGGCGTCCCCCAGGGCTCGGTGCTGGGGCCGGTCCTCTTTAATATCTTCATCGATGATCTGGACGAGGGCATCGAGTGCACCCTCAGTAAGTTCGCAGATGACACCAAGTTAGGTGCGTGTGTCGATCTGCTTGAGGGTAGGAAGGCTCTGCAGGAGGATCTGGATAGGCTGCACCGATGGGCTGAGGTCAACTGCATGAAGTTCAACAAGGCCAAGTGCCGGGTCCTGCACCTGGGGCGCAATAACCCCAAGCAGAGCTACAGGCTGGGAGAGGAATGGTTGGAAAGCTGCCAGGCAGAGAAGGACCTGGGAGTGATGGTGGATAGTCGGCTGAATATGAGCCAGCAGTGTGCTCAGGTGGCCAATAAGGCCAACGGCATCCTGGCTTGTATCAGGAACAGCGTGACCAGCAGGGCTAGCGAGGTGATCGTCCCCCTGTACTCAGCTCTGGTGAGGCCGCACCTCGAGTACTGTGTTCAGTTTTGGGCCCCTCGCTACAAGAAGGACATCGAGGTGCTTGAGCGGGTGCAGAGAAGGGCGACGAAGCTGGTGAGGGGCCTGGAGAACAAGTCCTACGAGGAGCGGCTGAGGGAGCTGGGCTTGTTCAGCCTGGAGAAGAGGAGGCTCAGGGGTGACCTTATCGCTCTTTTTAGGTACCTCAAGGGAGGCTGTAGCGAGGTGGGGGTTGGCCTGTTCTCCCACGTGCCTGGTGACAGGACGAGGGGGAATGGGCTTAAGTTGAGCCAGGGGAGTTTTAGGTTAGATGTTAGGAAGAACTTCTTCACTGAAAGGGTTGCGAGGCACTGGAACAGGCTGCCCAGGGAAGTGGTGGAGTCACCATCCCTGGAAGTCTTCAAAAGACGTTTAGATGTAGAGCTTAGGGATATGGTTTAGTGGGGACTGTTAGCGTTAGGTTGGAGGTTGGACTCGATGACCTTGAGGTCTCTTCCAACCTAGAAAATTCTGTGATTCTGTGATTCTGTATAAAGGCTGTGACTCCCCGAACTAGCTGTGGAAGGGGTAGGTGTTTGGTGACTTGTTTGAGCTTTCTCCAGTACATCTCATCTGCTGATTCAGCAAGTGAACACGGGCCCCATAAAACACACATAACACACGACGTCTTCACTATTTTGCCACACTTATGTAAAGGTTTTCTATGAGAAAACCAGCCCCCTTATTCTTTAATCAATCTTTCCTGCAGAAGCTTTACTTCCCATGAAATGCAAAATCCCATCCTCAGTGGTTACAGAACTCCAAAGGTGATGAACTGGATGGTGCACCAGTACCTAACCTTTGATACTGGTAAAAGTATGTAGTGGAGAGTTTGGAAATGTTAAACAATGCTTCATAATTATTAACTGCTTTGATTTTCATATCAGAGTTGCACTTTGCAAGACAGTGAGCAAAAATTTTTCTACATTGATACTTAATTCATTTCAAGTGAATTTTGCTGCACTCAGATTAAATTCAATTTTTAAAGAAATCCCTGATTTTATTACACAATAACTTTTGGATGAAACTTATTAATACAGTTCTTTTTTTTTTTTTTTTTTTTTTAAAGAAAAGAATGAAAGCAAATAAAAGTAGGCCTTTGTAAAGTTTCTGTTCTAAGCGCAAATAATTTTGCCAGCTAACATCTACTAATCAATTTTGGCCAGTTTTCACCTTTGTTTCTGAAACTCACCTTCTTATGTAATGCAGTTCTGCTCTGCATGCAGACAATAACCATGGCAACGCAAAAAAAAGAAACCAAAAGCAAATGCTCACTACAGATAGAGAAAGCTGAAATAAAGGGCTATTATTTCCAGAGAACTGTTTAGTTTAAAGGAGGCCAATATATCAATGCCTTGATTGAGTAAACATGTGAATGCACTTGGGTAAAATCGGACAAGATTCAAGATAAACACTACAGCTCTAAGATTGCTTTAGAAGAACACAATAATTAGCTGTAATCAGAACTTCACTTGTAGCACTGCTGAATGTGGCTAGCTTTAAGGATTCATTGCTGATGCTTTGCTAACATTTTATCTATTAACGTCACCACTCCACTTACATACCTAAATGCAACAGAGAGCGTGCCCAATACACAAAGCCATGCAGCACAGAGGCTTTTGGTACTTAAACAAACTTTTGTTTAATGTGACCAGTTCCCTTAGGACACTGCAAATCTGCTTTCTGCATTTTAGGAAGAGATTAAGTAATTTCTTGGAAGAAGAAGTACTTCTTCTAGAAACCTGAGTTTGTATCAGGCAGATCTAGCCATGCAAGACAGAGAAAACGAGGAACTTAAAAGGAACTTTAAAAGAGGAACTCCTTTGTTTTCCCACTCACAATACCCACAACAGCAACAGTCAGACAATATAAGAGATCATAGCAGAAGAGACACTTGAAAAGAGTGCTTCTATAATATTAGCAGAAACAAGATGGAAAACAGAGGTTTGGGATTTACAAACTGCTAATTGGGTTACATTTCATTTTGCAATGGGAGTTGCACCATATAGGCTAATTGACTGAGGTGATGCTCGGCAACATAATATTCATGTAACAATGCATAACTTCAAAACAATTAGAGTGACTTTATTGAGCATGGCATCAAAGCCCAGAGGTAATAAAAACAATTCAAACATATAATTAATTTTGGAGTTATACAAATTGGTACTTACAGTTATAGAAAAGTAAAACCCACAGTATAATTGCAACAGCTCTTTTCAAGGAATTGAAAAGTTATACAACAATGTACTTGTCAATTCAAACTGTTTTTTTTTTCCTTTTGTTCCACAGTTAAAGAAGTTGACAAGAACCATTCTGAATGAAACCCAGTGGAAGAAAAATCATGTTTATCCCAAAATGAATTTGCATTAAGGGTGACAACTGTCAAAGAGCTCTCTCTTTAGGCCAGTAAGAATTTCCCCAGATAAGTAACTCATGTCAGAGATGCACATACCCAAAAGCAGTCCATTATCTCCACAAATTTTGCAGGTAAGTGAATCACTCCAGTGACCACTGTCCTTATGCATAAGAGAGGCCTGAAGCTGATGCCCTAACTGGCTTCTCCTTTCTCAGCAGACACTAACTTGTGGTCAGAAGATGCTCCACCTTAGCCGTGTGAATGAGGCCAACCAACACACACACAAGTGATATGATTACGAAAACAAACGCTTGCTAATGTCACGCATCTCTGTGTAATACCAAATCTTCCCTCTGCAACCCCTCCATTTTCTTCCTGCACAGCTGAGAGACAATCATAAAGCTTCAAAAATGGCTTACTGTGTCAAAGGAATGGTCTGTTTGGCTCATGAGTGGTGGAAGATGCTCATTATGGAGAGCAAGCAACACCCAACACTGTCTGCAGACCATTTCTCTCTGACATTTCTCCTCCCTTTCCAGCACACCCAAAAGAAACTCCAGAATTTTGTTAACCACCATGCATTTCATTTTTACCTTATCTTCTACTGTTCCCAGTGAACACCCACCCTCATATTGCGGGTTTCAAGAAGACAGATTAGATAATTCAATTACTAGCTTTGAGATCTTAGATCCATCTGATGCCTCTTTTTCTGTGAGGTTTGTAAAAAGCCTGTCACAGGCTACTTAAAGACAATCATCGAGGCCAGTTAGAGATAGCATATTGCAAAGATAACTTCAGAAATTCCACCCCCTCCCCCCCCCCCAAAAAAAAAAAAAATCCCTTTCCAAACAAAAATTACCTTATTCTCACTTAAAAGTGCCTAGAACAAAGAATTACTAACACAAAGATTTACCAGTAGAAAGCGTGGTTGAAAGGTGAAAAAGTTACCCTCCCTCTCTCCTAGCTAAATATCATAGACACAATTCTGTCAAGCACCATCATGCTTCTCTGGGCAACCTGTGCCAGTATCTCACCACCCTCCGAGTAAAGAATTTCTTCCTTATATCTAATCTTAATCTACCCTCTTTTGCATACAGGTTTTAGAAGCTGTGGATGCCCCATCCTTGAAGTGCTCAAGGCCAGGCTGGATGGGGCTTTGAGCAACCTGATTTAGTGGGAGGTGGCCCTGCCCATGGCAGGGGTGTGGAACTGGGTGGTCTTTAAGGTTCCTTCCAACCCAAACCATTTTGTGATTCTCTGGGCAGCCTGTTCCAGTGCCCTACCAACAATAAAGATTTTTTTTTTCCTCATATCTAATCTTAACCTATCCTTTTTTAGTTTAAAACTGTTACCCCTTGTCATGTTACTACACTCCCTGATAAAGAGTCTCTCCTCATCTTTCTTTTAGCCCCCCTTTAAATATTGGAAGGCTGCTATGAGGTTTCGCCAGAGCCTTCTCCTCTCTAGGCTAAATAACCCCAGCTTACCAGTTCAATCATCCAGCCAATTGCTTATCCACCAAGTGGTCCATTCATCAAATTCATGTCTCTCCAATTTGGAAACAAGGGTGTCATGCAGGACAGCGTCAAATGCTTTGCAAATTCCAGATACTCAGCAGTACCTGTCTGTCTATCTGTAGAATGTAGTGGCAGTAGGGAAAGACAAGCTTTTGGAAGTAACCAACACTAAAGCAGACTAGACAGCATCATCCCCTTTACGGTTCACTGAAAATACACTTAAAACCACAAGAAAGATAAGGGTGAAGTTTGTTTGCAAAATCTGAAGTCCATACAGCTGCAGTGGAGCACTGAAAATAGGCAGAAGAATAAACAGAAGATTCTTCTGTTGCATCTTCATTAAGCAACTAATTCAATTGAAAAAGCATGACTTTTAAAAACAGAGCATTTCATCTTTTTGGCAGCTAACATATTTGGAAGAATAAGTTAAAACGTGTTCCCTAATGATTCAACAACCCTAAGTACCAAAATAATTGAAAACATAAGCATGGAGCACAAGCAACAAAAGGAGATTGGATGTAGACACAGTCCTCCCACTTACTAAGACAGAAGAAAACCATTACTATAAAGTGTCTTCCAATGTTAGTGATTCCCAATTTGTCCCACAGAACATATCTATATAGCCAATACCAAACCCTCCTATACACATATATATATTTTTTCCTTTTTTTTTTTTTTTTTTTTTTTCTGGGAAGTACTGAACCCCTATAATTCTGAAAAGAGCTAAGACCAAAGCATAAAGATGTCTGCCTGTTAAATCTTGGATCAGATCCTATTACAAGATACCAGGTCCTATTACAAGATACCACATCTGTACATACAGCAAATTGATACTTTGATAATATCAGTAACAACCTGTGAAAAGAAAATTGCAAAGAGCAAGCTTTCAAAGTTAAGGCTGAACCTTGTCAACACATTTCGCTTTGCTCATTTTATCCCTCATGTCTGATTTATTTTCCTACAACAGCAGCTTGCAGGTGAGTAAAACCTCTACTTCTGCCATCTGCTGCTCAAGATTTCCCAGAAAAGAGAACAGAGACCAAGTTTATTTCAGGTATGTGAAATGACCACAATTTTTAAATTCAGCACAAGCATACAAAGAGCGAAACAGACTGGTAAAGAGCAGATGTTCATTCAGATCACTTGGCAGTTTCAGGTGGTCATCGATATTAGACACCTTGAAGTGCGAGCAGACTCCTGGATCTAATCCCTCAGACCTGAATGGAGGTGGTGGCAGCTCCAGCTCCTCTTGGGGATGAAGCAGGCGAGAGGGAATCACCCTACCAAGCAGGTAATGACTGGGGCTACAGCTGAACACCTGCTAGATTAACCACATCTTTTCCTTTCACCCTTTCTTAGCACAGAATGCTTTTCAGCCTCCTCTTCATTCTTCTTGCTTTCCTCTGCAGTTGGCAACTTGTTCACCTCTTCTGAGACCAAAATTAGACACAAATCTGTACCTTTTCACCCTAGCACCACAGAGAACTGAACAACTATGCTTCATATCTTGCAGATGTCCCTTTTTAATACACCTGAGAATGACATTTAAAACAATCGATGACTGTTTCTCGTATACAGAGAGGTGCAGAACAGAAAGACCTTACTCTTTTCCTGTGGTTTGACCTCTCTCAACCTTACATGGGTGTATGCAGATCACAACAGAAAATAAAGTATGGTAAGGCTGTCATTAGTTCTCTTCTGAAAACTAGCATTTTAATCTCTTAGTTATAAAGCTCCTCACATTGTGTAATTCCTCTTGCTGGCACGTGCCTATCTCATAACAAGATAAAGGAGATCAGTGATCCAAATTGTTCACTGATGCTGGCAATTGAGAGAATGAGCATGAATTCAGGTAGGTTAAAATTTTTTCATGTCACTTCAATCAACCCAGCTTTCCACTGAGAGTTTTCCACGTACTATTGAAAAACCCTTAAGCTGCAGATTTTTTGCAAGCCAGATTCCAACTCCAGAGTACCTTCACATTTGTATATATATATATATATATATATCCATGAAAATAAAAATATTGGAACTGTAAGGTTTAAAACCAATTGGTTTTCCTCCTGAGCCCAGGGTTTTGTACACTGTGATGTGCTCAGAACACACTGGCACAGTTATTCTGTTTAAGTAGTAAATCCTATCACATCCAACCCACATATTTATATTGGATACTTACAAAATAAGAGATATTAAGTAGCTAAGCCTGGTTTTAAAACTTTTTATAACACATTGTGGCATTGGAGTTCCCTTAAGTAACCTAACTACCTTGTAGCAGTTTCTGTGCTTCCAATGCAGTATTCATGAATTCACCCAGGGAGCCAATAATATTGGATTTGACTGTGGTGAGTGGTAGACTAAATAATTTATTCTTCTATATGCATTTGTCTTGCTTCACATTAAGGTTTAACTCTTTTGTATCTCTATTGTGGTTGACTATCAGTCAGGCTGTAGCTAGTGTAACACATCATGGTTTCACCACTACCAAAGACCTGTCACACTATGTCTCAGTTTGCCCTCCTATCCTTTACTTTAGCCCCTCTTCAGTACTTTCACATTTTATTTTAATGTTTCCAGCATGGTCTTAATCATGTCTGTATTTTCCATTGCACTCTGTGCAGGCACTTTACAAGTCAATTGCAGCATGAAATATATGTTGTTTATAGCCAAAACTGAATTTTAATTTGTAAAACAGGCCAGTTGTGCTGACACTGTCAGGCTGGCTCTAGGGTGCTCCTGCTCCACATGCTCAGAGGAACTCAAAGGATCTGGATTTCCTTCAGAGCTTCTGAAGGTAACAGATTCAAATCTGGTTCATCACAGTATGTCACCACCTGGAAGGAGCAACAAGAAGCACCCACATGAAGGATGATGTACTGCCGGGTGACTCTTCCAGGGCCATTATTACTCACAGGGCCAGAATAACTTTCCAACTGACCAGAATTCACATCTGAGCCGCAAATGTATCCCATGACTTTGGAGATGCCACATGCTGGAAGCCCAGTATCAAGTGCTCCCATTTTACCTTCCTGCAGTCTGACATGATGAATCTGGCTTGCTCAGGGAAACCAAACTTCATTCCTGCTGCCCAGAGGAGGACTCCTTTCCATTACAACGGGAGGAACTTCTCCCTGCACCTACTCAAAAATCCCAAATAGTTCCAGCAGCAAAGGGCTCCATGTTCCCCCAGGATGCCAGGGCATTATTGGTAACATCCTGAGAATTACCTGTTCACATCCCCACTGCCCCTGGCTTATATTACTCACCCAAACTCCTCCTCCACCTGAATTACCATGATACCATCACTCTTGCACTGTCCCACTCAAGACAAACTGTCCTCTTTGCTCAGTTATGAGTCTATGGTTGACCACACATAGTTGAGCTCCCAATCTCCTTTTTGATTAAAGCTCATGGTTGTTGTTGAAGTACTTCATCACTATTTACTGTTCCCTCAGCTATACTTTATAGTTAGAAAACTATACAGTAGAAAAGTGCCAGGAGCTAGAGTCTTGCTTTTTAAATCACTAGGCTTTCAAATTAACATTAGAATTCCTATTTGTTTTTCAGTTTTGCAAGCTTTTTTAACATCTGGGTTTTCATGTTTTTTTCTTCAAACAGAGTGGCTGGAAAAGGAATATTTTTTTCAAGTCAACAGAGATTCTTTCAGAATTGTTTTATGTTAATAGATCGGGTTTTAAGAACATCATCAAGGAAGATGAAGCTTGTGGTAAAATCATGAATGTTACTCAACTGAGTCACAAGGCTTAGAAACTTCCACCAAATCAGTTTGTCACTTTTACAAGATATCCTGTTGTGCTACTCTAATCCAGAATGGCAGATTTTTATTTTCTCCACTGGAGGTTTAGGTCATCCAGACCTAGCTGTAAATTGGACCTCAGTATTATGAACCAGCATTTCCTACACAACATATAATCAAGGCGGACGTGATTTATTATATTTCTTATTTACCTGGCATTCTGTGGAGCCATGTATTTCTGCTAGGTTTCCTTACGTAGTGTAACATATATCCATTGGAATGTATTCGATACAACAGTATTCTTATTTGAGTGGATATGACTAAGTGACTATAATGTCCTTCTGTGCTATGTTAGTTTAACACATGCCTGTCACGAAGGGGAAGAACAGGGAGAATGAACTGGGCAGCTGGAAATTTGAAACTGCAATCTGTAAAAGATCTTCATATGCTGTGAAATAATCTGCAAGGATGCTTAGCAGGTGAACAAAAATCAACTCGGTAGAAATCATGTACTAAATTTCAATGAAAATACAGAGCTCTATTAGCTTCAGAAGTGGGGACACTAATGCCTTGGACAGTTTATTAGTTATTGTACATGGTATAAAACAAAACCTACAGGTCAAAAAGTTGGTGATACCAGAATTTTTCTGTTTTGTGTAATACTGGAGTGACTGCTGTGTTAATGCCATAAGCAAGAAAAATCCACCTTTAACTACGCATGCAGCTTGACAATTAGAATACAAATCAAATACAAGACACTTTCGAAGCATCTTTGAAATAAGTTAGATGAAAACTACAGACTGCTATCATTCACAAAATCTGCACCCCTGTTGTTGCTCAGTCTTTTGAAATTGAGAGGCTGAAAATGTAAGGCTTAGTAAAAAGAAAATTCTCTATTGTTGGAACTTTTTCAGGATATCAGCATGCATAGTATCCCTCATGGATTTATCTTCTTGTGACAGGCAGTCTGGCTTTAATTTCCCAAGTCTCTTTGTACTGTCCATTTACTATCAATCAATCTTCCTATATGAACATGTTTCTGATATACTATGAAATGAAGAAGAAAAAAATAATTAATGATCTTCTCTATTTTGGGGAAAACCAGTGGAAAACTATTTATTTTCCTGAAGATTCTATATCAGTAAATGAATATTAACAAAACAAACAAATTAGTGCTCTAGAACTATTCAAATATTTTTACAACACAATTCAGACTTAATAGTGTAGATTCTATTGTAGCTTTTGGCAATGTCTCTCTAATACTAGAGGGCTACATCATTCACCAGCTATAGCTTTAGGAGGATTTCAACTGATTATAAATAATATACAATGGTGTAATCTTCTGGAAAATCAGATTTTTATTCTCTCGAGATACTGTGATTTATAAGCAAGAACACCATTTCAGAAGAACATAAAATAATGATTGCCAATATTTCAACTACTCTTTTACAACCCTTTAATAAAATTAAGGAAATTGACAAGTATTTTATATGTATTTTTTAAATCTAAGTATTTATCGATTGTACTAGGCTCAGAAGCCCAGTTATACAGTAAAACAGTACTTCAAACTGTGAAGGGTGGTCCTTGTTGTTAAGACACAGAATTCTCTTTTAATATTTTGATTTTATCATCCATGTAATAAGTCTTGCAACTGCAGTAAGTTACTTACTGTATTTTAGCATTTCTGAATTCTGACAATTTTGGCTAGATGAAAACTTTCACACTGCACAATCATGTCATAAACAGCTCTTCTCTCTATAAGCAGGACAGGCTATTTTTAAATCACTGAAATTTCTGCCTTCCTCCCTCCACCCTCATCCAGATTGACTGTTTCTCAGTGTTTAACCTAGACTGCAGTAAACTATAGGATGGCTTGCTTCAAAGATTATCTGCTATTTGTTTTAGAACAGAGAATTAAAATACTATCAAAACCACAGACACTTCTGATTCATGCTTTTTAAAATTCCTAATAAGCATGTATCTGAAAGAAACCAGTCTTTTTTTGTGTATTTTTTTAAGTCAAGTAATTCATCCCTAACAAATTGATCACTTAATAGTGCATAGCACTACAGGAGTAGAAACCCATGCTCTCAAAAAGATTGCTAGCAATAAAGCAAAAGTTCAAGTGAAACAGGAAGTATCCACTCAAAAAATATCTTAACAAAGGAAAATACAGCTCTTGGCTGTTATCCTTGTAGTGCTACCAAATAATTGGAAAAAAAAATGAAGTTGGCAAACCTGATGGATATGAAAACTCAAAGTAATGGAGGCAATGCTGAGATCAAGACAAAATAAAATAATTAAAAGAAAGTATGTATTTGATAGCTGTGTGTGGCAATGAATGGGCACAGTGCATATCAAAGGCTGCTCAAGATTTCTGCTATATTTTCTGTAGTCTTGATCCATATGGAAAACATGAACAATTAGTGCAAGACTAGTAGGTAATAACTAAAATAATGGTGTAGAAGGAATTTGTCCACTTTGCAGCTTCAAACAACAAAATCAATTTAAATTTTATTTTGTGCATGCGTTTTTGTTGTTGTTGTTGTTTTGACCTCATACTGACCCACATCCATTTTTGTGTTCACTTAAAGCTTTGAAGTACCGTCGCACAAGTGCTAAGGACAGGAATTTACTGACACCTAAACAGCTGCCAAAAGGCATCAGAGCCATGACAGGCATCCCATGGGAAAGCCATCAAGAAAAAGAGAAGGGACCACTTGAAAGTCATTTGTCATCTGTGTGCACAGCTCCTTTACACATATATATCAGCTGCACCAAAAGAGGGATGTATCCTGATGCTCTTAGCAAGTTCTCAGGGGAGAAGCTCTCATCAGTAAAAACAGTAGGTTTGACGAAGATCACATCATTAGCCCTCAAAGGTCAGGTTCACCCTCATGGATGGAGAAAAAACATCTTATTCACTAAGGAAATAGCTAGAACAAATATTAGAACAGAGTACACCATTTGTATTCACTGAAATGCTCACACAAGAAAAAAATCAACTGAACATCATCTGCCACTAATTAACATCAATTTCACAAGTGTTTTTTACAATAGGCTAGAATCATTGATAGGCATTACTTATATTCCAATCTACATGGAATGGTAAACAAACGATCACCTTGAAAAAAAGCTTAAAATTAACCTTTTCAGATGTTTATAAGGAAACAAACAAACAAAACAAAAACCAAGAGAATGAGATAGACACTCAAACTAGGAAATCCAATGCTTTAACTTCAAGAGTTATTTTTTACTGATAGAATAGGAGGTTATGTTTGGCTCAACTGTATTCCCTTTTTATCTGCCACATGCTAATAATACCAGCAAGATCAGGCTATGTTAGTGTTACTGGGAGTTGTTTCTACTCGCAGAAAAGCACAGACAGATCTATTTTGGGACTAGAGAAAGTCTAAGATTAGTAAATCACTGGTTAAGTCTTCAGTTCCTAAGGACCAAAGAAGAGTGGCCTATGCTAGGTGTGTTACCTTCATACCACTGGCACATTCCCCTTATCAATGAAGGAAGCCTCAGCTGGGGGAAGATTGGAAAAGCTGGCTGAATGAGACGTAAAGGGAGAACCACAGCCACCTCGGTGACATTGATCTGTGGCACTGAACAAAACCTTCCTTGTCTACCTGCACTGGGAAAACTGCTGATGATACCTTTATTTGAAAGAGCAACCATGAACCTTGACCTCCTGACACATAAGCATGCTATTCCTTGTTCAGAGAAAAGTTGCTACTTTCAGTTCTTCCACTGGGGGAAAAAAAAAAAAAAGGTACTTAAAACAAAATTAAGAAAAAAGGCTCCTAGCCATGATGAAAAGCCAAAACTAATATGATTTACAGTAAAATATTAGAATAAATTCTGCAAAACAGCTACTATTCAGTGATTATCAGCTGTTGGTGGCTTTCTTCTACAACTACATATCACTGATGCTAGCTATCATTCATTTCAACCCTGGACAATTAATTGTTGTTCATTAACTGCATTCCTATTTTAAAGTAGACACACAAAATTAGAAACCCTTTGATTCTAAAATTCACCTCATAAACCTACCAAATACCCCCCTCATGTTTTCATTTCCTTCATGGCATGTTGTAATTCCCTCTGATTAATGCAGCTGGCATTAGAAAAACACTGAAGAGTTTCACATAACAGTGCCAAGTAGGACTGACCCCAGTTGAATGAAGCAAGACAAGGATACACTTCCCAGGATAAGTGACTGCCAGGATTGCAAAAAACAAATCAAGGGCTTTTTTGTCTATTCATTATGCATACTAATAAAGAAAGCTGTATTGTGTATAGAAGCCATGCATAGCTTCTATAGGTACATGAGGTAAGTCAGTGATAAAAGGAAGACTAGGGAAATCGTGGGCCTTCTCTAGGAGGAAATGGGAGACCTGTCTACCTGAGATATGGAGAAGACTGAGGTATTCAATGACTTCTTTGCCTCAGTCTTCACTGTCAAGAGCTCTATCCACACAGCCCAAGCCCCAGAAGGCAAAGACAGGGACTGGGAGAATGGTGAACCATCTACTGTAGTGAAAGATCAGGTCTGAGACCAGCTTAGGATCCTAATGGTGCACAAGTGGTGGCTTTCTTCAATGGGGTTACAGCATTGGTGGATAGGGGAGGAGCAACTGACATCCATCTATATAGACCTGTGCAAAACATTTGGCACTATCCTGCACAATACCCTTGTCTCCAAATTGGAGAGACATGGATTTGATGGATGCTCGGTAAAGAAGTTGTCTGGATGGTCGCACTCAAAGAGTTACAGTCAATGGCTCAATCTCCAGGTGGAGATCAGTGACGAGTGGTGTTCCTCAGGGGTCAGTACTGGGACCAGCATTGTTTAACATCTTTGTCTGTGACATGGACAGTGAAATTGAGTGCACCCTCAGCAAGTTTCCCAATAACAACAAGCTGTAGGTGCGGCTGACACACTGGAGAGAAGGGATGCCATCCACAGGGACCTGGACAGGCTTGAGAGGTGGGCCTGTGCAAACCTCATGAAGTTCAACAAGACCAAGCACAAGGTCCTGCATCTGGAACAGGGCAATCCTAAACACAGATACAGGCTGGGCAGAGAATGGATTGAGAGCAGCTCTGAAGAAAAGGACCTGGAAATGTTGGTTGTTGAGAAGCTTAACATAAGTGTGCACTTGCAGCCCAGAAAGCCAACCATATCCTGGGCTGCACCAAAAGAAGTGTGGCCAGCAGGGTGAGGGGAGGGAGCCCATGGGGGACCCATGTTGGAGCAGTTTGCTCCTGGGGGATGGACCCCGTGGGACGGAGACATGTGGGAGCAGTTCTTGAAGAGCTGCTGCCTGTGGGCAGCCCCCGCAGGCTCAGCTGGGGAAGGACGGCATCCCCTGGGAGTGACCCCATGGGGAGCAGGGGCAGGGAGTGACCGTGAGGGAGTGGCAGAGACGAAGCCTCTGGGACTGACCGCAGCTCCTGTTTCCCTGTGCTGTGCCAGGGGGAGGAGGTAGAAGAGGGTGCATGGGGGGGAGGTGAAGGTGTTTTTAATTTGCTTTTAGTTTCTCACTGCTCTAGTCAGCTAGTGATAGGCACTACATTATATTAATCTCCCTATGCTGAGTCTGTTTTGCCTCTGATGATAATTGTTGAGTGATCTCCCTGTCCTTATCTTAAGCCTTGAGCCTCTTCCTTGACATTTTCTCCCTCTTTCCTCTGAGGAAGGGGAGTGAGAGAGTGGTTGTGGTGGAGCTCAGCTGTGTAGGAGGGTAAAACCACATCATCTGTTATCAGTGTATCTAAACACCGGCAAATACTTCAAAAAGCAAATTACCTGTGACTAATACAAGGCTATATCCTGCTATTCCACTGAGCTATCCATCAAGCTTTCAGGAGTGAGGATGATTACATAAAAAGCCCTAAAAACTTTACTGACCACGTAGGCAGCTAATCACAGACTACCTACACAATCAATCACCTACGTACCTAATCAACTGGCCTTTCTAGAGACAGCTGAGTTCCAGCTGGATGAGGCTGTGTTCACACAGCTTCAAACTATGTGTTTAGAAAGGCAAGGAAATTTTCCCAATGTAAACAGGAAAGTGTCTGGGTTGGATAAATCTGGCCAACGGCTACTATCCATTGGGGTATAGTTGCTATCCACAGTACTTTTCATCAGCAAAACAAAATTCCTGAAGTAAAAGTTAACAAAATGTTAAATCTGAATCAAATTTTCAAAATTCAGAACTCTTATTTAGATTAGTGCTTTTTCCCTACTGGTACAGCTAAGCATATTTGAATGCAAATGCAAGCATGACAAATACAGGTCTGGAATAAGCATTGCTTTATTCTTTGGAGCTGAGGGTTCACTGTGGAGACCAGGCAAACACAATCATGGAGGCTGATGTACTTCTGGGAAACAGAAGCTGACTACCCAAATAATTAGGAAAAAATTTAAAGAGGGTACAAGAGGGTACTAAATGAATTTTAAGTATGGAACATTTGTTTAGCTTTAGACTTCCCCTCTACCTCCCTCTCACCCCAATCTCAGTTAATAATGATTAAGATAACAGGTGATTAAATCACTTCTGTATACAGCCATTTGTATTTGCACATGCAGAAAACATGAATAACTTCTGTTCTTTGAGGGGACAAAAATCAGAATTCCACCATCCCTCTTTAATTGGACTTTGTGAACCTGAGTGTAACAAATTTCCATGTACTTGCTGAAAGTTACAGATCTCATGCACACACTGAATTTTCAGGGAAAAAAAATAAAGTGAAGAATCCCAGTAGCTTGCTTTCACTGAGAACTGAGCTAAATCAAATTTGTTTCCACATTACCCTACTTCCTCTGACCAAACGCCAACCGTTTCACCACACTATCTTACACATGTGGTTGAGCATTTAAAGTGAAGGCATTTAAAGTGAAGGCTCAGGATGTGATTTCATGGTCACTTTAAACAGACATGAGTGGGAAATGCCATCAGAATGAGTGGCTCTTCACTTCCACCCCATCTCTAACTCCTCGTACCTGCTGCACTGGCATTCACAGTGGGCCACATCAGTGAAGCAATCTGTCTGAAAACTAAACTAGAAGAAATATGCATTTTCAGGTAACTGCTCCAGCTCTCCCACACGAACAGCTGTATCAGCCCAGTGGAAATCCTGCACCACTGTGAAAAATGACCCCTCCATCAGCACACTCCACTTTTTTGGCTCGAAGTGATCATACAATCTCACCTTTTGACAAGGAGTTCTTAAAGTAGGTAAAATTTCTACTGAAAGGCCAAGAGAGCTCAGAAAAGCATTCAAGCATCTAAGTCCCACTAAAACAACATTACTTCAAGTATGCCCCCTTCCGCTTTGGTGTTTTACAAGTAACAGTGCAAATTCAGCATAATTTGGAAAGGAAACTTTCATAAAAAACGCACCCTGAAGTGTTACAGTTGCACAGCATAAAGACTACAAAACCACAGTTCTGCCCAAATACCTCAGTAAGATAACATACTGTACCAGCAGAAATAAAGTCAGTCTGGAGAAATTAAAAACAGCAGGAGAAATCTCTCTCTCTCTCTTTTTTTTTTTTTTTTTTTTTGAAAATGCTACTATACAGAAGGAGTTATTAGAGCCTTGCTGTCTGGAAAGACAGATACAAGATTGTATCAAATCAGGTTTTAGAAAATAAACCAGCAAAACAAAACAAGAGACCCTAAATTTCTGCTTCCACTTCCACTTCTTCCTCTTGAAGAACCATCACAATGTTGGCTCTCAGCTGTAATGTCATGAGATGCCATGACTACAGTAAGGGTATAGACAGCACCACACAGACATACTTGATAGAAAAAGTATATTCTACCCCCATAAAATGGCTCATTATGTACATTTATTAAATATATCCTTCCACTCTGCTTGAAAGGATTGCTCCTGCAGCAGAGCCCATGCTTCAGGAACTGCTACCAGCAAAAAGGCCATCTTCACTTCCCTTATTAGCTCTCACAGTGGTGTCAAGCCTCCTGCTGCATACTTGCAATGCTATAACCATACAAATATTCATACAAAATGAAAACAGTTATAGATCGGATATTCTAGCATGAATACAGTTTGTCCTCCAGTGAAAGTAGTTCACCAGGAGTTGACCATTTGCAAGCAAATACTTTGCAAGAAAAACAACATTGCAACAACTGGTATGATTTCCAAAACAATTAAGGGATGCCTGTCCAAGAGAGACAAATCTTGTCTTCGCATGACTTTGCTGACAGAAAAAATTCATCACTAGAATCCTATCTCCCCTTGACTCAATGACAAAAATCCCATTAGTTTAATCACCCAGACATTTAACCCAAGTTACTTACAAATGCCTGAGAACACTGGGAAAAAAAGTCAGAAAGGCCAAGTGCTGTTGATGTAAACTCAGCAGGGCTGTTTTGCACATATTCCAGAACAAGTAAACATACTAAACGTTAAAAAATAAAATGAAAGAAAGCAAAAGCAAGAAGAAAGCAAATGCAAAATAAAAGCAGCTCACCTTTTGAGGGGGTGGTCCGTGGTCATCCAAGTAAGTGGAATTTCCTACAAAAAGAAGGTTGAAAATAAATAAAACTCATCCAATGCAACTTCAAAACTTGCCAATGCATGGGAACAGTTACCTTTATTGCATCTGTTCTGTGGTGTCAAATAATTCAAGGAAAATAAATACCCTCTGCTTTAATTTCTGCTTCAAATGAGAAAAACAGTAGTAATTTGATTTGGCTAAATTTATGATAAAAGGTTAGATGCACTTTTTATTTTTTTTTTTAAGCATAAAATTAAATGGGCCAAGGCAGCATTAATTAAACAGTCATGGCATTCAATTATTTGCATGACAAAAGTTGTCAGCTGCACCCTGGTACACTTCAAGCAAATGAATACAGTTAACCTCAAAAAGATTCTTAAATAGTAAAGTATCAAAGGCCTTCAACAGATTTTTCTCTGATGTAGTTCACAAGCATTCACTATCTTCCTTCTAACAAGGGTTTTTCCCAACCTCCAAGCTGCACCTTTGTTCCTAAGCAGTACAGATGGAATAGGATCTGTATTCTGATGTGATTATACATGTATGTGCCTTTCCAAGATGCTCTTTTAATTCAGAAGAAAATTTTCAGAAAAAAAAAAAAAAGCTTCTGAAATTCTAAATTGCTCTCTTTTTAGGTAGTTACAATAGAAAAGGCAGCATTTTCAGACTTTATACCTATTACTTGCACACACACACACTGATAAATAAAATAATCCCTCCCACACTCATCCACATGATGTCTCCTCTCCAGCTATCCTTCCTGAACCCTTCTGCCGAAGGATTAACTATGAGCTTTCCCAACATGTCCCAGCAGAGGATAAAACCTTGGCGCAGGCCGAGAAGTTCTCCTCAAGCCATGCATACATATCCTCCAAGTCATCCTCATATCAAAGACAGCAAAGATACCTCTGTACTAATCTTACATCCGTATGGACTATGAGAATAACTTTTAACAAGTGTCTACTAAATACTCAAACATGACGTTGGTGAGGTCTCTAAAAAGCATGGTCCCTTAGTGAGCATCTCTACTCTTGGGGCGTTGAAGGAGCAGCAGATGATGCCTCTGGGGGAACATGAGATAGGTGGGGGGAAAACAACTTGCTACCAAAGAGCTCCTCTCTTGTCAATCTGGCCAAAATGATGGTGTGTCACATGATTTTTGAGAGTGCCACAAACAAACAAACAAACAAACACAAAGAACTGGGTCTAGGAGGCCAACTTTTCTGCAGCCAACAGCCACCTTCTGTATGATTTAACTGTTCAAGTGCTTTCCATGACTCTGATGCAGAAAAACTCAACTTTCTACACATTCGACACAAATATCCATCCTCTGAATGACACAGCTGATTATTTTAATGCCATGGATAATTTCAATCATCCCCTATATCCATGGATGAAAAATTTCTGTTATCCTTTCCTCTGATATGGTTCTAACTGCCAGGATAGTCTTCCCGTGCACAGACTGCTAACAGAGTCTCCTGTACGACCTTCTGGTAAAAGAGCCACCTGTACACACAGAGATGGTCTTGAAAATAAGCTTTTCAGAAAAATGTGGAGTTATACATTGGAGTGGTGCAAAGAAAGCCCTGTTAGTGCTTCCCCTCCTGCACTTATTCAGAAGTTAATTTTCCTGTAGGATCAGGCTTCATAGCAACTTTCACCTCTTTGTCATTAATCAAGCTGAAATACTGCCACTTCGTCTTTAGCAAACACTCATCATAGCTCATTTTGCTGAGGAGAAGGATTTGAAATTATTGAGAAACAGATAATTACAGCCATTGTTTATATGATATCTTAGACTGCAGTGTCAAGAGAATCTGAAATATATTACAAGAAACATTGTTGAGATATCCTTTAAAATTAAGGAGCCAATAACTTAAGCAATTTCACTTTCCTGTATCACTAACCTATGTTCTTGGTATGCATACTGCATTTTCCTTCCTGTGTCAGTTTTTAGTTATTACAATTAAATCCAAATCTTCCTGGCATCGAACATGTATCCTGCAGACTTGATTCCTGTTCTTATTTATTTATTTTATTATTTATTTATTTATTTTAAGCACAGTCTAGTTACTGCTGTATCCACTTTTCCACTTTAAGACAATAGTAAGTTTTGGTCCATTTTATAAAGCTCTTTTTCATGGCAATTTCTTACTCAAATCCAGAAGTAACAACTGGCTATATAAAATAATCACAAGACTGACACAAGTGGTCAAGCAAATTCAGAGTACTGATTTGAAATCCAGTCAGAATACCTTACAAATCAAGAGACGAGGATGGAAAGCTACAGAAATTCACCACTCCCTTACACTGCCCCAAATGCCATGTGCTGAATTAGTTTCCTTCTCCTGCCAGTTCTTCTGCTTGGGCTCCTCAGGCATATAAAATGGAGCTGATTTCAGCATCCACAGTGTGCCAGACCAATTCAATAGTCCGAATTCTTTTAGGTTCATGTTTAAAATGAGTATTTGTTTTCAGTAATAAAAGTGAAACCTTTTGCTGTATGATTCATACCATACCCTTAGTAAAAACACTAAAATAATTCAACAAACCCAGCTGTGATGGTGTGGACCAAGCAGGCTCTGTGGTCTGTCTGCCAGCTCCTTAACCCTGTGAAGCCCTTCATGTGCTCTCATTGAGCATCTTATCATGGAAGATATCATTCCCTTTGGCCAGCAAAAGTAGGGCAACACTACTTGAGCCTTAACATGTGCAGAAATATCCTGAAAAATACACACCAAGCTCAGAATATTTTTGCAGAATACCTGCAGAAAATAGTAATTTCTAATACAAGAAGAGGCAATGCATGTTACACATGGCTCCTAAGTTAGGTACTTACAAATTGTACGAACTTTTAGTGCCACTTCTCAGAAAATACATATCAGACTATGATAATTAAAAATACAAAAAAAAAAAAAAAAGGAAAGAAAGAAAAATCAACATGATAGGTATTGCAACAGTGAAGAAACATCAAGGTAAAGCCAATCTATGAACTATTTTCTACTAAGAGATGACACAGAAGTACAAAAAATGGAAGTTGCACAGTAAAAATCAGGAACTTAGGAATGACTACCATAAACACTGAAACCACTGTTCATCAGGCTGAAGTGTTTATTGTAACTACATCAACACAACCAGCTAATCTCAGATGGAGAATATGATTATGCAGCTTTTATATGCTCTGGCAGACAACAACTAGAACATTATACAAATATGCTTTTGACATTACTAAGTGTCACAAGAAGAGAAAATATTTTCTGTGGTGCCGCTTTCTGTGTGAAGTGATAGAAGTCAACAGTTTTTCATTAAGAATCTACTCCGTTCTCCTGAAACAACATATTTCATTAAATTATTAATAGGATTTTTCTGAAACCCTTTAATAAACCTTTAATAAAGCTTTTGTTCTTGTCTGTCATCCAACGAGACTTTTAAAGATTATTTTTTTTTCTGGAACAGAGTATTTATTCTTTAAAAAAATTAAAAAAAAAATCTGCCTTATAACTTTTTCTGCCTTCCTTTAATAGCACAATAGTCAATCATTAGAAACAACAAAGGAGACAGAATAATCAATGGTCAAAACAGTGGTATGCATTCCACAAACACGCTCAGCAGCACACTTGCACTGACTGAACACAGTCTTTTACAGTGTCTCAGGAAAAAAAAAAAAGAGTCCAGCTTTATTACAGAACATGGTGAATATACGAAAGCAGTCCAGTTTTCTCCATAATTTATTATCTTTGAGGTTAAGTGAATCAGATGTATGCAAAATCTTTGGGGAAACCTTGTGGTTATGTTCCTTTTTTCTTGGAATCACTGAAGTGTGGGGGTTTTTGCTTGAAGCAAGCCAAGTTTAAACAGAAAAAGATGGTCAGTCTCCAGGATTAAGGACAAACATGACTGTGTGCAGTTCATAACCACAGAAGGCAAGATTAATTGCAATCCTGGAAAAACATCTTAAAAAAAAAAAAAAAAAAAAAGAAAAAAGACTGGAGAGTACGGGAAGAGGTGGTAAATGGGCTTATGTATGAAGATCCTTTGATAGTAACTGAACCACAATCACTGCATTTGAACAATTTAGCTATCATATGGAAAGAAATGGTCAGAGATGAAGGGAGAAAGCCAACATGGAAAATATGGCATTTTTACTATTTTCCTGGAGCAGGTTTTTCCCTTGGTGGGGATCACAAGAAGTGGTCTAAGGGAACTGGGATGCAGTTACTGCCAAATTTATCATGTCTTCTGAAAATACCACTTTGTTCTCTTTACTTGGTCACTGTCTCAAATTTCTACTAGCCAATGTAATCTTTCTTGGCATTCCGTCTACAAAATAAATGAAAGTGCCAATGACTACTCAGAAGAGGATTAGTTCTGCTCTGCTTTCAGTCAAAAGTTATTTAAACAAGAATCTGAAAAGCCACTCACAATCAAGATCAGTTCATGGCTCCCCAGTGCCAATCGTCAGTTTGTATTATACATTTTCCTCACTTTCTCTTTTCTTTCCACCATGAAAAATTTCCCAGGACAGGAAAGACTGCAGAGGCTCCACCAGTAGGAGCGTTAATTTGAACAGGATGCCTGTGGCCGGCAGCAGGTACCAAGACCAGCCGGGACTGCCAGAAACAACAGACTGAAGGTGCTGGGGTTGTTCTCAGCCTTCTGTGTTTTATAAGTCTTTTTTTTTTTTTTTTTTTTTTTTTTTCCAAGGTAGCAGTGGACATCCTCAGAAATGTTGTGGATTTTTACACATCTGAAATAATACCATGTCCTTAGTCATCATTTCCTGGAGCCCTTTATGGATCAAAGGCAGGAAGGGGGATATGGACTACAACTTGAAAATCAGCAGCTTAGCAGTCTGATGTTGCCCAGCTCAAATCTAATATAGAAGGGAAACCCTCTGATTGCTGAGGTCAGCAGAGCTGTACCAGCCTCAACAGAGGGATTTTTTTCACAGGTGTACAGAAAAGATTAACATAGTAAAACCCTAGTGTCCAGTCTGCACTGCAACACACAGTGATTCACTACAATTTCTTCCATTAAATATAAAAGGTCCTGTACCTACAAGCGGTTTCCTCAGCTTAAGACTAACACCTGTCAAAATTTTCATTTTGAAGATGGAAAAATGTAGAGCACTATTTTTAAAAACATTCTGAAATGGATTTTTCTGCTTCCTTTTTTGCCTTTCAAAACATCTTAGTTATTTCTCATTTTTTAAGTCATAAATACCCCCAAAATAACCCCAAAGCTATGTATTAATTCCATGTCACTGCACGCAATGAACCTGGAAGATGACTAAAATGCCTGTTTAGCTTTACTTTCCAGTCACTGAACCCTGGAAACTTCATTAAGATATAATTCAGATTTGTTTACCTGCAAGTTTGCTCTAATACAAAGAGGAGAGAAACTGGCACACTCAAATACCGTTTTTGAAAACTTACTTGTAATTCAACATATGTAATATATTTAAAAATACTACTATTATAAAGACATGGAGGGTTTAAATAACTGCAGGTTCTAAAGTAATGCAGAACATATATCAAAGAAAGACACTAAAGGAAGAAAAAAGCCTTTATACATATATATAAAGATATGTTATATATATTTTATACACACGTATAAATACTGTCTTTCTTTATACTTACAAGTTTGTCCAAATCTATTACTGCTTATACATTTCCCTTTTAATGTAATCAGGCTAGGGAGTTAAATTGTTCCATAGGTCAATTGCTTCGGAAAAACGTCCATACTGATTGTATTTGTTCCATTCAAACATACTGAATGTATAATTACGATAAATAAAAGAAGAAAATCAAAACTTTCAGTGTTTTCATTCAAAAAACGAACCAAATTTCTAATATGGCCAAATTTATCCAAATTGTGTGAACTACAGCAAACACTATGATGGAAATAGGGCAATCCCGGACATGAGTACAGCCCTGGAGAAGAACTCATTGAGAGCAGCCCCACAGAGAATGACTTGGGGGTTCTGGTGGATGAAAAGCTCGACATGAGCCAGCAGTGTGTGCTTGCAGCCCAGAAGGCCAACTGAACCCTGGGCTGCATCCACAGATGGGTGGCCAGCAGGTGGAGGGAAGAGATTGTCCCCCTCTGCTCTGCCCTTGTGAGGTCCCACCTGGAGTGCTGTGTCCAGGTCTGGGGTCCCCAACACAAGAAGGATGTTGATGTGTTAGAATAGGTCCAGAGGAGGACCACAAGGAAGATCAAGGGGCTGGAGCACCTCTCCTATGAAGAAAGGCTGAGAGAGCTGGGAATGTTCAGCCTGCAAAAGAGAAGGCTCTGGGGGGACCTCATTGCGGCTTTTCAGTACATACAGGTAATTTATAAAAAAGATGGAGAGTGACTCTGCACAATCAGACAACAACAGGACAAGGGGGAATGGTTGTAAACTAAAAGAGGGAAGATTTAGATTAGGGATTAGGAAGAAATTCTTCACTCAAAGGGTGATGAGGCACTGGCACAGATTGCCCAGAGAGGCTGTGGATGCCCCATCTGTGGAGGTGTTCAAGGCCAGGTTAGATGAGGCCCCAGGTGACCTGATCTAGTGGGTAGTGTCCCTGCCTACAACAGGGGGATTGGAACTAGGTGATCTATGAGGTCCCTTCCAACCTGAGCCATTCTATGATATGATTCTATGAAATATCACGGGCATTGGTTTATTTGTGATATTCCTAATGTTTTACTTTATTTTACTTTTAAATTTTCTTCTATATGCTAATGAGACAAACATCCAGTCTATACTTCTACAAGAAGAAAGACACAGTTTAATGAACAATTAGAAATGCTGTCCAGATGAAACGTAATCTGAATATTTAATAATGACAACTCTTGGCTATAACTGGTCTCAAAGAAGGGGAAAAACCCTTCCATCTTACAAACTAACAAAGACAGAACCAGGCAGTCTGAAATGAAAGTACAAAATTGTCCTATTACCAGCCACAACATCATGTATTCTTCTTGTATACAAACCATGTACAGAATATTTTGCTCTGAGACACTTTCTGGGAGACTTTTCCTAACCTGCACATGCAGCAGAGGTGCAGGCAGGGCAGGTGAAAGTGCACACTACACACAGCCCTCCTCCTGCAAAGAGAGGAGACTCCAGAAGGCAAAACAACTCGAATTGTGTAGTTAAGCTTTGTTTCAACATGCCTGCTACAGAAAGGCAACAAACCTTTCCACTGCAAAAGTACAGGCACGCGTTTCATTTTCATATTTGTTTTGTCAATACACTACTTTACTACCACTGGAGGCAGAAAGAAGAAAACAATAAAATAAAATCAACTAAGAAAAACAGATATTTTCCTGTACTCTAGGCAGTTTGGAGAAGAAACTAACATCCCAAAAAAGGAGGTGCCATTAAGCAAAACTATTTCAATGTTACTTGAATGTGTTTCTCTATGAGAACAAAGACTACTGTCTATCCCCACTGCCAGGTAGCTCTTTGCAAACTGCACTTCAAAGCTGCATTAATCTGTTCTTCGTCTTCACTCTGTTTTTCAGCTGGTTCTCAAATTCTGCTTTCTGGTATCACACAGCAAGTGAACACTGATTAAATAAGAGGTTTTTCTTTTCAGAGAGGATTTTTACCCTGCCTTCTGTCACAATGTGTGCCAGGTATTTTGCAATGACTTGTGTTTACTTCTTAATTTCCTCAGCAAAGATTCACCACCACAAAAAGGCAGAGTAAATTCTCTATATAAATACAGTACTATATTCCCCTGTGCCCTTCAGGGAGTCCTTCTGAAAAAGTTGTCATCGCTAGGCAACTGCAAACAAAGCTGGTCAAAATTTGAGGGGCAAGCTGAGACTGACAGCTGAAGTGCCACCCATTCAAATCACACAGACAGAAAGACTGGCCCCCGACTTTATTTCCTAACTGGCTAACATGAGAATAACAGTGGAAGCTGTGTCAAATTATTATGGCTGAATACAAAAATGATTTGCGTAGCATAGAAACTGTCAAGTTTCTCTGCAAGAGAGTAGTTAGAAACATGACATGCCGAAATGAGCTAGACTTAAAGAAATTCATGTTGCATGCTTGGGAAACTGCCAGTAGTCTGCACTAACCACTATCTTTGAGAATTCACAGAAAAGGAATGAGTGAAAGACAATCCTCTGAAAACAGATATCAAAACTCTTAAACTGAAAGGATTAAGCACAGAAAGATGTTGCAGTAAATTGTGAGGATTGGCCATCCCCAGGGATGTTTAGGAGCAGATCAAGCAGGCACTGCCAGGAATGACACAGGCGTCACCATGCTGCTTAGATCAAACATAATAATTTAGATCCCATTCCAGCCTTACTTCTTAATTTTAATTTTTATTTTAATCAAACAAAAATTCCCTGGGTGTTGTACTGTGTCCTATCATTCAATATTTTCATTCATTTATTGAAAAATGCAGTACACAGCACTGGTATTAAATTTGGTAACCATGCCAAGTGAAGGGATTTGACAATGGAGAAACTCTGGGACATTGTATTAAGTTTATGTGGAAGTCTGGGAAGCAGGGGTCTATTGGACTGGCATCTACAAGAAGAGCCCAGCAGCTGCCCCACCTTAGATCAGAGCCAGCTCCAAAATGGGACCCACTGCTAGCCACAGCTGAACCCATCAGGGATGCTGGTTGGGCCTCTGGGACAGGCAGATTTAAGAAAGAGGGAAAAAAAAAAAACAACAACAGTTCTCCTGCAGCCTGTGGAGAGGCCCCTGGTGGAGCAGGCTGTCCCCCTGCAGCCCATGGGTCCCACATGGAGCAGATCTCCACACTGCAACCCATGGAGGAGCCCCCGGTGGAGCAGGTGGATGTGGCCTGGAGGAGGCTGCGGCCCATGGAGAGCCCCCGCAGGAGCAGGCCCCGGGCTGGAGCTGCAGCCCATGGAGAGGAGCCCACGCAGGAGCAGGGGGTCTGGGAGGAGCTGCTGCCCAGCTGTGGGGGACCTGTGCTGGAGCAGTTTGCTCCTGGGGGATGGATGGACCCCGTGGGACAGAGCCGTGTGGGAGCAGTGCTTGGAGAGCTGCTGCCTGTGGGCAGCCCCCGCAGGCTCAGTTGGGGAAGGACGGCATCCCGTGGGAGGGACCCCACGGGGAGCAGGGGCAGAGTGACCAAGAAGGAGCAGCAGAGACAAAGTGTTAGGGACTGACCACAGCCCCTGTTCTCTGTTTCCCTGCACTGCTTGGGGGGGAGGGGGGGGAGGAGGTAGAAGAGGGCATATGGGGCAGCCAAGGTGTTTTTAGTTCACTTTTAGTTTCTCACTGTTCTAGTCTGCTAGGGATAGGCACTACATTATATTAATTTCCCTATGCTGGGTCAATTTTGCCCATGACAATAATTGTTGAGTGATCTCCCCATACTTATCTCAACCCTTGAACCATTTCCATCATATTTTCTCCCCCTTTCCCTTTTAGGAGGGGAAGTGAGAGAGTGGTTGTAGTGGAGCTCAGCTGCCCAGCTGGCTAAAACCACCACAGACAAACAGAGTCAAAAAGATGTTGATCGTTCAATGAAATGGCCTGAAAATACTAGATGCAACTCAGTAACAACAAGTATAAAAATTTCAACTCAGGTAAGATCAACATCTTCAAAAAAGAAGAATGGGAAACAATGGGGAAACTGCAGAAAAGAGCACAGGGAGAGATGATGGGAAATTAATATCAATTTGCTTCCTTTGGATTTCTTTGAGTACTCTGTGAAAACTTTTCAGAAAGATCCCTCCATTCATCCTTCCATTCCAGCTGAATGTCTGGTGATACTTTCACTAGCTTGGCAAAAACTCCATTTTAACTAATCTTCTTAGGATTAAGCCTTAAAAGCCTGTTTCCCTCCTCCAAAGTGAGAGATTCATATGAGGATATTTTAAGACCATTTGCCTTCATCAGAGAAATTTATTTATTTATTTTTGCTGTTACCTGCAGAACGCATGACACAGAGGAAGAAACTTTGTTGGACAAAAGATGCTGACAGAGTCAGGACACATCCCCTCTTAATGCTCACACTCTCCCCTGCACCAGGGAAGAGCATGTCAGATTCAGGGAATTTCCAAATGCACATCTGAAGTTTGGGACTGCAATTCCACAGATCAGCTTTCTCTTTACAAGACTCTCCTTACCAAAGTGACGACAATTTAAAGATGGGCCTGATGGCTGGAGAACAGGCATAATGATGAAGCTTCAATGAAAACCCTGTCAAGTGCGACGCCTCTTATTCTCGCTTCACTCTGCCATTCAGACTGCGAACTCCAGGGAATCTGTATCGACCAGACACCTTCTCAGATGATACAATTCTCAAGAGTTTCCTATTACATCAGTACCAGACATCAGCTCTGGTCTTTTGCATGATGTTTTTCCAGAGACAAGGATTTTATTTGCTTAGTTAAACCTACGCCAGCTTGCAAGTTTTATTCCTGTTCATTGCGTTTATGTAGATATTTTCAGATTTTTTTTTTTCTTTTTCTCTCTGTTCCTCCTGCACAGGCAATCTTGGAAACCAGCAAGTCAATGAATTTTGGAAAACGCCCAGCTGGCAAGTCACCATTTATTCAAGGAAGATTTTTATTACTGTTATTATTATTAAGCACTATGCAGCAAATGCTGTCCAGAATGGGTTGTTTGTTGGGTGTTTGGTTTAAATTTCCTATCCCAGGAGGCACATTTCCAAGAAACTGCTCAGGGCTGCGGTCTGACCCCAGCGGTATCTTCCTAGCGGAGAAGAAATGAACGTGCTTCACAGATAATTGATTGCATAAAGCTCTAAAGAATTATTCATATTTTTATCATACTAAAAGCAGATGAGTTTTTGTGCATATGCTTTTCACAACATCCCTCAGGTCATGTGGTTGCTATGACTTTGTCACACATCGTTACAGACGCAGCTGCATTTAGGATAATGGACCCCCCATCTGAGGGAGGTGTGCAGGATCAAGATATGTCTCTACAGTCTTCTGCTTTCTCCACAGTCAGGTTCCCTTTCTATCTGATCTTAAGTACTACTGAAAACAGAAAAATATATTTCTGCGTTTTTTTTTTTTTTCAAGTCTGTCTCCTTTTATTCTCTCTTTTTTTTTTTTTTTTTTTTTTTTTTTTGTGCCATTAGGAAATCACTGTAAAACTCTTCCCTACACTTGTATACCTTTCAGAAAGCAAAAGCACTCCACATAACTGCCTTTGTGTTGCTTTCCTCTGTGAAGGAAACATGAAAAAAAAACCAAAAAAACACAAGTTGTTTAACTATGATTAGTTTCCCTTCCTCAAAAGGTTTAACAAGCATAAAACATTGAAGTAGCATTTCTTGCCAAAGTCTATTAGAAGCCTACAACCGCAAAACAGTATATATAAGTAGGCCAGATAAGGAACATACCGTACTTAAATGAACTATTTCTTCTGTATGACACATTAGCATAAAGTTTTATTAATCTCTATTACAAAAAATACTTAAATATCAGATGGTTTTCTAGACTTCAATATGATTTAATGTAAATATTTTCCATTACTATAAATGCTTTGGCCAAACTACTCAATTTTCACACTATCCAGCTACTGGCTTCAGTTCATGAAGACATTTTAACTCCTTTCTACCTGACTCAAACAGATGCACTTTAATGACAGAAAGACTTCTGTAAGTGTTCTGTGTTTTAGGGACTTCTGTGTACAAATTGCATCTTTAAAAATAACAGGCAAGATTTAGCAATCATAGAGCATTGGACTTTGCTTAAACCTGCCTTTCCATTTGAGCACCCCTTCACCTACAAATGCAAAAGGACAGGATCGACCCCATTCCTGCCATTCCAACCCCTTGCAATACATTTCCCTCAAATTCAGTTTTCAGCCTTTACTGGAAAAAAAGTCATTTTAGCACATGGAACAAGCAACATAAAACTCAATGTTTCTGAAATTATTCTCTTCTACATCTGTCTATTCCTTCGATCACTGTATGCGTTCAGTATAAATGTCATGATTTAAAAAGATGAGTTTTCCTGCCTTCAGCCTCACTTCTCATGATCTCAAGCAAGATATACTCATTTTTGTACCAGTGCTTGATTTGCTAGATTGACTTGTTAGCATTCTGTAAGGTGCCCTAATAATTCAGTGAATTGTCATAAAACATTTTTGCTCTTCAAAATCTAATGCTGCCTTTATTACTAAGTCTAAGATCCACATGGCATACACAAGACTCACCTGTATGAAAGGACAGTGTAACTCTCGTGACTCTCATGAACTCATAAATGCATACAGCAAAAAAATATAAATATGTACTGATGGCTTTTCCCAGATTGTGAACAAAATGATCTGGCCCTCAATTTTTAAGCATTTAGTACACTCTTGACTTTAAGATGTTTAGGTAAAAACATGGGAAAGACAGTGTTCAGATGAACAGTGTTCAGATGTGTTACTTAATTTCAGCTGCCTTAAGCTCTCTTATGACTAAAATAGTCTCCCAAAAGTGTCAGCAATGCCAGGTTCTACATTAACATTGTTATGTTAAAAAAGAACCATACAGTGTCATAACAATGCAGCGTCATACAACCATACAAATAGTCCAAGTTTCATCGACCTCAGCAGAATTTTTCAAAATAGCATTATTCCCTTCATGCTCTCTACCTGTCCCAGAAACATTTCTCTTTTATATGCTACCAAACACTTGCTCCTACCGGTGAGGAATTTAGCTCGGTGAAGATGCTAAGAAGATCTCAAATGCATTTTGACTCACTTGGATAACTGTTTGTTTATTTAGGACTGCTCTTGGTTGCTTTGACCGCACTTATGAACTCCAAGATGCAAACATTCACTCCTGGTAACAATTACCTAGGCGTGCTCTTTCTTTTTATATCGTTTTCCTGTGTTTTATTTAGCTTTGAGAACCACATCAGGATGTCACAACTAAGACATGGTAGTTTAATAGATCTCTAACTGCCACTCACCAGCCCTCCTACAGACCATGATTCTTATAAGAGACGTCTCAAAATACACAACAAACATCTGTGCTATGTAGGCTATCACCATATATCAGCCATTACCTAAATTTGGCTTCTTAGTGTACATATGCATTAAGAGAAGCTTTTTACTATATTTACATATAACTATATAAATATATATCAGAAACAAACTCTAGTTTGCACAAATGGTTGGGAGACTTCTAACCAACAATGAAATTAGTTGTTAAAAAAAAAAAAAAAACAAAAAACACAAAAACAAAAGGTATCACTTCATTTTGTCACTTACTACTCGACAAAACAGCATAGACGTATTATTGCATTATGTTACTAGAAGGTGTATTATCACTAAGACATGCCTTAGCCTATTTTGGAAAGGTAATAGTGCTTTAATGCCAAAGCATTCGTTTTCGCAAAGCTTTTCAACTTTTGCTGAAAGGTGAGAAGAGGCTTATCATTCTAATCATATAGGCACAATGGCATAATTCTGCAACATTTCATGAGGTCATTTCAGTGACAGTATTTAATTTCTAGAAATTTGCTTGGCTGAGATACAGAATAAAGAAGTTGTAGCACACTGAAATTAACATCCAGATACCTCAAAAAATGCAACTCTTCACCTTTCTACAATTCTACATAATTTTTATTGTTTTCCAAAGAAAGAAACTTGAAGAATGTCTAAAGTGAGGCCATGCTGCTGCTTAATATTATCTGCCAGCTGCAGCACTTGCTAATATGAATGTACAAAATTCATGATTAACTCCAAAGGGACTTTTTTTTTCCTACAGCTGAGAAAACAAGAATGCAAAAAAATTACTTATGCTAATTTAATACATAAAAAGCATCTTCTCCCCTATTACAAAGTCTATAGAGTTATGGCTTTTTTGTGTATTAGAAGTTTAAATACCAACATATAACTACAGCTTAGTTTCCTCCTATGTGCTGTTTCCTTAAGTGAAAATATTCCTAAAGCAAGCTCATCCCAATCTCATCCATTAATTTTCTTACAGCTTTTTCTTTCTTCATGTGGGATTTCTCTCCCTTTACAGCCGAGGTTCTGTAAGTACACTAATTCTGAAGTTAAATTACTGCATTGTTCCACCAGCAGCAAATTGCAAAAAGTGAGCCCTATTTAGCATGACTGGAGGTCCTTACCCTGGAGATGTATAGCAGAACTGTTTTCACATAGATACCATAGAAACTAAATCAAATCTCATCCCATTCTCAGCACATATTGATGTGCTCTTTCCTCAAAGATTTTGCCTTTTTAATGCCCAAGTTTTAAAGCTAACAGACCAATACCTTACAGCTCGAAAGAGACCATTTTCAGAGGGTAGATGCTCAGAATTTTCCAAAGCCAGGTACACATGCTGGCAAATTACCTACAAGGTAAAGAAGCTAGCACCTCCAGACAGAAAAAAATGGTCTGCAGTGTAAAGGGGATGAGAATAAACAGACAAGTACATGGATGGTACCTGCAGTACTGATATTAGTCACTCATGGACAGATTAATGCTTCTATGGATTGTTCTGACCTCTGATCCAAAGACAGAGGATACTTCTGAAGAATATTGAACTCTGATTTAGAAGAACTCCTGTGGGAAATGAATTCTATTTCTGGTAACATCTAAAAATTGGTAAAAGGCCAACACCAAATTTGTTTTGATTTGAATGCAGCCTTAAGTGAGTGCATTAAATTGCACTGCCCTGCCACAGCAGCAGGCACACTCAGTCTGCAACCTTGCTATGAAGGTAAATAACTTTCACCAATGGCTGCAGCAGATTGCTTAATATTCCACTGTCTTATGCCTGACAAAGCCCTAGGCACTGGGACATATGTCGGGGCTTTTTGTTATTATTTTCCTCTCTGGTGTTCAAGAATTTGTCCCAGACTTCCTACCAGAAGTCATCATATTCCAGGTCTTGATGTCCTTATGGATCCACTATCAGCAGCTTTCATGCTATGGTCAGCCAGAGTGTCAGCTCCTCGGCTCCCCTGCCTCCAAACAAAATACAGCTGTGAAAATACATCCTCTCAGTGGCTGTTGCAATTTCATGCAAGCCGTTTTAAAGGTCTCCACTGTTTTCTTCTTGTTTCCCACAGCAGTTTCCACTGTATTACATTATTTAACAACGAAGAGCTTTCCAGAACTTATTTTTGTCAAACAGTAAGAAAGAATGTAATTCCCTTAGCTGCCTCCTCAAAAATAGTACATTACTTTTTTTTACTCAAATTAAGGATTAAGAAAAAAAAAATCATCCTGAGACAGAATCTTGGCACTGCAAATAAAACAATCTGTTGAAAATTAGGAGTTGAAAATGGGACTTTAAGGAGGTAAAAGAAGGGGGTAGAAACTTTGACAAAATGCTGTGGTACTGGGATTACTAATATTCGTATTTCAGAATACAACGGTGTATTTACTCAGCTCAGGCTGTAACGTGTGTTCACAGCCAAGGCATAAGCAGTAAAGTGTTTCGGATGACTCAGCTGGGCCCAGAGCTCCTGCTCTGATGCCAGGCAGTTTCCCTCCCTTTGCAATTCTTCCTTAGAGCGGGACACAACTGTGTTTCCTCCAACAACTCTAACAAGAATTGCTTTTCTTCAGAGCCATCTGAAAATCCAGATCATTGCGTGAGATATTTTGTAAGAGCCCTTACAGAAGGGAATCGATCTAAAAGCCCTGTGAAGGGTTACTTTACTCTGACATGTTCATACAGTGCCCAACACTCACTAACTTCATAATTAAAGCACATCAAGCTTCCAGCACTACCAAGAGATTTGCATTCATCTGTTTAATTCCAGGACTTTCTATATACTTGTGTACTTTTCCCTGTTTCTTTGGGATGTAAACAAGCATTGTATCCAGCTCTGGAGAATCCCTGCAATATGCTGCCATTTTAGTTCACGGAAAATTAAAGGAAAAGGCATAAATATGGTGCTGTCAGTTGGAAAACGTGGTGAGTAAACACAAATAAGATTTCGCACAGGCAGCTGACTATACAAGACTCCTATAAAACTATAGCATTTTACTACAGGCTTACAAGACTTAGACTCCCACACACCACCATGGATGGAAAGTGGGGAAGCTGGGCTTCTTTTGTTTGCTTTCTGAAACAAACGGCCTGGCAAATGAGTCACAGCGGGAAACTAGGGTGCGCACACATCAGAAATAAAATTAAAAAATCTGCACCACACACAAAGCATTCTGCCTAGAGCTTCACAGCAGAACTGGGAAGGCCAGCTTTGCCCTTAAAAAATCCTTTTTGACTTTGTTGCTTCTCTCCTTCCCCCTCATCCACTCATTTAGAAGGCTGCCTTTATCATAATGAAATCACAGATTATCCTACATATAATTTCCAGGGGTAGAAAAGTAACTTTGCACTTGATTTATCATGTTGTATTAAGCTACTACATTTCTGCTGGGGCTGGGAAGGATGCCAGCAGGCTCAGCATACCCTCTTCCGCCACCTCCAGTCGAGTAAAAGATTTCAAGACCTTCTGCTTGTTTCCAGCACTAACTGTAGTTTTTTATAGTATTCTCCAGTAGAGTATTTTGATAGTATTCTCCATTTACATAGAACAGTTAACTAACAAGATACATTTTTACCATGTATTCTCATGGCACTCGCTGAATGTTTAGTCACATTTTAAGTACCACGACTGAAAGCTATTAACAAACAGAAGTCATCCCTTATGAATTCCCTGGGAGAAGAAAAAACAAACAATCAGAAACAAGGATATCACACCTCGTCAGTGACATTGCAAAATCTTAGCCCTACACTGCAACCTCCTGGGTTGCTTGGACAGCTTAGCCAAACCCTGGCAATGCCCAGAGTCCATGCAAAATGCCAGCCTTACTTCAAGGGATTGGGTCAGGTCTTTGACCACCTTCAGCATCACCGCTGAACCTGGAACTGTTACCAGCAAACAGCTGGACCACTTATTTTAAGTTAAATGTCCACAGTGCCTGAGAGACAGTTTTCACAACTGCCAACATTCACAGCTCCTGGGAATTGTGAGTCTTGGTTTATACTGTAAAAACATTCAGTTATTGCAAGAACTAGCAAGGAGAAAGGACTACCGATGAGCCCCAGGAAATCTGAAGCAAAGCGTTAAGCATCAGGTGAGACAGGTCCCTCTCCTCTTTATCAAAAATGGATTGGCAAACAAATATTAGTAAACCAAAGAATTGTTAAGGAGTTTAGGGACTTTGCTGTTTCCTCAGCTTGGAGGTTCAACAGACTCAAGCTAAGACATTGACTGACATCGGTATCATTGCTAGGACTATGTGCTGGGACTATGGCAGACCAAGCAGAAGAAGTGAATAGGTTGTATCATCACATCAGACTATGGTGTTCTAGCCACAAACCACATACAAAGGAAAAAAAAAAAAAAAAAGAACAAAAGACAAAACCATCACTACTGTCATTCACCTAGGGATTCCCTACACCCATTTTAGAGGACAGATACTCAAGTAGGTCATTAAAACCCAAACAAACTTTTAAAACAATTTTTGCTAGAAGCCACCTCTTGGCTACACAAAATTGTTTCTCTGCTTAAAGAAAGAGTGATTTCCTGCATGAACCTGAGTTGTTATAAGATGCACATCTATGATACTTCACGTTCCGCATCATATTCCAAAAACGTTAATACAAAAACACCAGACAGACAAGGCACCCTTCCCAAAGCATGCGTGCATCCACAAGTGCACAAGCAGTTTCCAAATACATACAAAAAAAGCAACTTTGAAACTTCAAGAACTTCAAGTACTCTATGTGACATTTTTAGATCCAGCAATGGCTTTGCACAGCTAGAACAGGACAGCAATATCAGAAGTAATTAGAGCAGGCTGGGAAATGTGATTTCATAGTATAGCTAAGATCTAGGAATAATTTACTCATTCAAAGATCACAAAGGGGAAAGTAGTTTTACTCCTCCCAGCCACTCACCAATATCCTGGAGGAGCTAAGGTTTCTGTTAAAACGATCACAGAGGAACAGGCATTTTACAGTTTCAGAAATTGTTTTCAATACAGAAATAAATGAAGGCAGTTCACACTTTTCAGGAAACTCATAAAGGCAGCACAGAAATGTCAGAAGCCCAGTTCGGATGTCTTCAGTGATTAGAAATTTCTGCCATTGCAAATGGAAGAATACCATCACCTCTATCATAACACTGTTTTCACACAGCTGAAATTACAGTCTTTTTTACTTTGCAATCTGGCATACAACCTGTTTTTGACTTGACTTCTGTTTTTAGCATGCTAGTTAGTACTTAGAACATTATGCAGTTTTGGTGTTTTGGACTATATTTCTGCAAAAATGCCAGCTCCACGTTTTTTCCAAAACTGACCTGGTATTTACTGCCAATCTGATTTTTCTAGATTGTTCTGACACACATCTGTGCCCTTTCCAGCTCTTACAATATCTTTACTTCAGATTCATCTGCAAATATAATCAAAATGTTAACTCTGCACTTCTTGAGCATTAATGCAGATGTTAAATGAAACCAGAGTACTGATCCTTAATAGATACCTTCTTCAACACATACATATGCTGTTAGAGCTTAACACTGTGCTACGTAAGTATTATAATCATTGCTGTTAATCTCATCAATTAAGAATATATACACTAATGGAGAATGCAGGTTAGATGAAGGAAAGAGACTTAGCTTCTGTACATCATCTTTTTTTTGTTTATACTTGTAGTGTTGCACTCTAGCACAGCTTACATGATACAAAACTGCATCCAGCCACCAGCAGCATCCTCAGCACCACAAG
The DNA here is from genome assembly GCF_964035555.1 of Netta rufina. NCBI lineage: Eukaryota > Metazoa > Chordata > Aves > Anseriformes > Anatidae > Netta > Netta rufina. Next base: position 52,924,019 of record NC_140125.1, on the reverse strand, counting down.
AGGCTCTCACAACCAGCATGTGGTTCTGCTCTGCCTTCTGTAAGCCTGCCCCAAGGTGTGCCTGGACGCAAGTTCCTGGTACAGCTCCTGCTCGTGCAGCTGCAGCTTTGGGGTTTCAGGCACAGTTCTGCCACCTCCACTGCTCAGCATGAAACCAGGCTGCATATGGAACCAGCTCAGGTTGCCTTACTGTCCTCCCTACCCCCCTACCACATTACTCAACGTCACCACAGTAAGCACAAGGTTTCCCTTCTGAACTCTCCAGATTTGATGGGAAGTTAATAAAACCGACTGAGACTTACTAGAAACGTGACAACCATGCCCAGGATGCTGCTGGGAATTTATTCATTATCATCTTAGAGAAAAATAACTTCCTACAAGAAGCATGAGGCTTTTGACTACAACCTCTGAGCAAAGAGCCACTTGAGCAAGGCACTGTCACGAGCACACAGCAGCCACACACCGCTTCCTCTGGGCACCGTGCAAAGCACTCAAACGTTAATGGTTCTGATAAGAAAAATTTCAGGGCTGCCAGCACTACACACCATGACATCTTTAAACTTGAATTACTTTATGATTGAATCATCAACTACTGCTTCAAATGTTCCAGAACTACAATGTGGCACGTATGAAGTTATTCGCTGGGACACAATTCTTTACTGTGTTCTAGTTTCTAGCAGCCCTGAATTGAAAACACACAGTTTGAAAGCAGGACCCATGACAAGCTGGTTGCTTTTGAGACTTCTGGCTAAGTGTCAAAACTAGAAAGGTGAAACGGGAATTAAAGCTGTTTTGAGACAACATTTTTTCTCCCTTTGCTTCTATAGAAACCAAACCCTATCTGCTTTCTCTTGCTACTGCTGTTTTGAGAAAAAATCAAGTACATTAACACTTTCATTTAACCTCTTGCTTTTACTTTAGCAGAAATTCCAGTTCTGCATAATAAGTTAAAAATAATGATAATAATACTTCTGGTGTGCCAAGAGCATCCCTTACTGAACAGCGGTAGAGCTGTGCTACTGCTGATTCGGCTGCTTCTGAACCCCGTCCTGATTCTGTGATTCACCTGATTGGCAACAATGGAAAAAAAGCATGGAGAGTGCAAACATTCCAAGTAACAGCTGAATAACCCACTACTCATCAGTGATTTTTTTTCTTAAATTAAAACAGATTAACACCACTAGGCAAGCCTAGCTCTTCCACTACACTCCATCATATGTTTACGTTTCCTGTACACACTTTAACTATGACAGTTCTGCATTTCCTTCAGCTGTTAGTAATGTAGTTTTAATGTAATAATAATGAGGAAAAGCCCCAAACCACAACCCGAAACATGCAGTAAATAGGAATGACAGCTTCCCTCAAGTGCTACAGATACATTTCACTTGCGATACAAACCAAACTAAGCTTTCTGAGAGTCTCTTGCTGAAATCCATGGCATACATACAGCGTGAGTCAGGTGGGAACTGATGAGCCTTACAGTCTCACAGTTTTTGAATCTCCATCTCCCTCGGTGCAGGAATCCAAGTGGAGCTGAGTGACCGTGCTCTCGTTGCAGGGCCCGTTGCTGCTGCCATCACCACCAGCACCTCCTGTGTGAGCTGAGCCAGGCCCTGGCCAACACCCCCATGGGAGCATTCTGCAAGCGTGGCCACAAGGGAACCTAGCGCAAGGCCACCATGGAAGAACTCATGTTCCCCATATCCACAGGCATCCAGCAGGAATTTCAGCCTCCCACAGAGGCCCTGCAGTCCTACACCAACCCTCAGACCTGTGGCCAGGGTAAATTTGACATGGCCACACAGGCAGCCACAGTGATGTTTAATCTGAAAAAGGCTCTCCAGAGGAACAAGGCTACTTGCTGGTTGAACACGAGCCAGCAGTGTGCTCAGGTGGCCAAGAATGCCAATAGCATCCTGGCTTGTATCAGAAATAGCATGGCCAGCAGGACTAGGGAAGTGATCATCCCCCTGTACTCAACTCTGGTAAGGCTGCACCTCGAGTACTGTATTCAGCTTTGGGCCCCTCACTACAAGAAGGAACCCAAGTTGGTGGAATGTGTTCAGAGAAGAGCAGTGTAGCTGGTGAAAGCGACTGGAAAACAAGACATATGAGGAGCAGCTGAGGGAGCTGGGGCTGTGTAGTGTGGAGAAGGCTGAGGGCAGACCTCATCACTCTCTGCAATTACCTGTAAGGAGGTTGGAGTAAGGTGGGTGCTGGACTCTTTTCTCAAGTGAGAAGTAATAGGATGTGAGGAAACAGTCTCAAGTTGTGTCAAGGTGGGTTTAGATTAGATGTCAGGAAGAATTTCTTCACAGAGAGGTGTGGTTAGGGATTGGGAAGTGCCCAGGGAAGTGGCGGAGTTGCCTTCCCTGGAGGTATTTAATAGATGTGTGGATGTGGCTTCACGGTGGAAAGGGTAGTGTTAGGTCATGGTTGGACTTGATGATTTGACAGGTCTTTTCCAACCTAAATGACTAGATGTTACTCTCTGCTGGGACAGGCTAAGGTACACATGTAATTGGATATTATCAGCAAGCACATGATCCATGGACACAGAAGCAGCTGGAGTCACAGAGCAGTCAAGAAAACCACGGGTAAATTCACTTCCTTGGTAGATTTAAGCAGGAGGTAAAATATCTGCTGTCCATAGTAGAAGGGGGTGAACACCACTTTGGTCAAATTTTCCCCCAGGTACCACATGGCAGTATTACAACTTAATGCACTCACTTTTGCTCATCTCCTTCACTCCTGCAAAGACATTATTTTCACAATGTGGCATCATTTCTGGCATCAAGCTATGTCATGAAGAAAGTTTAAGTGCTAATTTTTACAAATGACATTTCTATAATCTGAAGACTTCAGAATGTGTGAACAACTTTCAGCATTTCCCTTCTAAAATTTTATGATCTACAAAGAGTTGTAAAAACAGTGAATGTTTATTCTGAAACAGATTCTCAAGCTAGACATGAAAATTGCAGCTGGAAATGCAACTTTTTTTTTTTTTTTTTTTTTTTACTGAGCAGAAAAATAGGAAAGCACGACAACACATGCAGGCAAAAGCATGATATTGTGCTATCCAGAGGGTTTTCAGTACATGTAAAAAACATAATTATACCGTAAGAAACAAAGAAATTAAAATTAAAAAACCCTTTTTGTTGAACCAAATAGTATCCTATTTTTGTGTTTAATTGAATGTTCTCCAAGCAAGACATCTGAATTCAATTAACAGAAGTTTTGTTTGGGGGTTTGCATTTTTGTTTTGTTTTTTAAAACACTAAAAAATTAACTGTGTGATCTCATTTTTGTTGAATGACAGGATCATGAGACAGAAAAAGCACAGTCCAAGTTTTTCAAAAAAAAATTGTGTGCAAGAAACATGGAATGTGATCACACTGCAGTAGTGCAGGGATATGTGCCATAGTCGTGCTGTTATGCTAATACATACGTTCTGAATTTCGGAAGTTGTTGTTTTTCCTCAAAGTCTTGAGCATATAGATGATGTGCTAATTTGTTCCCAGGTGCCTCTAAGTAATGACTTTTCTTCAGAAAAGGATAGATTACAGTTTTGTTCCTGGTAAAATAAAGGCCACTCAGATAAATCAGGAAACTTGAAAAACGCATATAATTAAGAGTTATGTTTTGGCTAGTATTTTCAAATGTCATTTCACAGTTGATACGCAGAGATTGATACACAGAAAATTCTGATACAACAACACAGTAGTAGTCACTAGCTTCTTTCTGCTATCATTTGTGACTATTTGGGTTTCTCTAGAAGCACAGCACTGGCGTCAACTGTTCAATTTTAACTTGGAGAGTGTCTCAGATGCAACCTACAGGCTGGAACTGACCTGCAGGAATGAAGGTGTGAATGACCATCCAGACTTCCCCTTCAAAACCTGCCATGAGCACAGAGCATTACTGCTCACCCAGGAAGCCTGGGACAGAGTACTGCTGTTACAAGACATCGAGGAGCAGAGTTGTCCACCAGGGCTGCGAGAACATGCACTGGAAGGTGAAAAATCCTGAATATTCACAAAAACCCACAGCAGTATTGCACACAGCACACGGGAGGAAGATGGAACTCTTGCTGAAATACATTAAAATGGAGACATGCTGCTATTGCCAGTGAGTGACAGCAGTAGCTTGCGGGGGGATTCTAGATGCTGATCCAGTCAAGCCAGTGAATACAGATAAAATACCTATTTAAGGTATTTTCAGACACTGATTAGTTCATTAACAGATCACAATGGACTCTTCCCCAAGTCTCTTTGTGGGGGGCTACTCTGGCTGATAGGTGTTAGCACACTGCATCCTCTTCCACATATACAGGTGTCTCAGTCCGTTTTGCATTTCACAGGAGTCATGACTATTCTTTTCTTATAAAAGCCACCTGATTCTCCTTTCTAATGTCCAACCAAAATTATTGAAATATTTGTTTGTATCTGATCCACCTTTCTTTCCAGAAATATTTGTTCAAAAACAAGAGACAAGACAGAAGTTTAGAATTCAGCAAGCACCCAGGGTAAGAGCAACAAGCCTTGCAGCACTGTCCACGTGAATACTTTCCTTTGCACAGCTTGAACCCATTAGCTTCTTTTGCTGTCTCTACACCATCCAATAAAAGTAACTGAATCCAGCCCCATTTGTAACATCCCATTATTTAAATGTAAGCATTTATGCCTCTCTTTCCTCCAGATTTATAGAGAGAACTGTCTGTAGATTAATAAAGCTGGAGATCTAATAGGCTGACCAGCATATGGGAATAAGAGGCTGTGTTATTAAAGGGGTGGGGATGTGCATCTTGTGACCTATGAATCCTCTATGAAATTGTAAATACAGCAGCAAGTCCACAATGAAGTACTCGAACCACACAACAATATAACAGTGCCTATCAGCCACTGTAATTTTAAGGTATGTCATTTTTCTCCAAAATTGCAAATGTTGGTTTCAGAATAAACACATTTAAAACTTGAGAAACTACTGCATGCTTTCTGTAAGCTCAGCACGCACACTCCCATCAGAGTGTCAAGCCCTGTTCTACAGAACATAAATAACTTCCATGTAAAATAGGGAAGAGACATGACAGCATTTGTTTTGAGGTGCCTCTGCAAGAGGCAACTGACATCTCGAAGTTTATAAAATCGTTTCCATGCCTCAGGTCACACAGTTTCAAATGACAAAAATACTTCTTTCCAAATTGTTACCTACCACATCTGACTAAACAGCATGCATACAAGGATGAGTATGTTTGTTTTTCTAAAACCATTCCGTATATAAAATTAGCTTGTTTAGTGACAAGCTGATGGTAAACCCAAGCAAAAAGCACTTTTCTGGTTTATCTTGGAACAGATTACCAGCTTGCAGCTCACACAGGTAATGCTGTGCATGTTACTCCTAACGTGTGAAAGCCTAGGACCAACTGTAACACAGGAAGAGCAGCTGGGATTATTCTCCCCTATTACAGAGGGCTAATCTCCTACTTTTCCTGCAATTTTACACCAAGGAAAGAAAAAACATTAATCATGTACAGTCCTGTTGTTCAAAACGTTAAGAAGAGTAGTACAAAAGTCTCAGCTATCTTTAGGAGAGAAGACTGACTGCCATCCATGTGAATGGAGCCCAAGCATTGCAAGACCAATAGAGAAACATGGTACTAATATTGATGTTGATATTTGGTACTCGTTTAGAATTGTTTGGAAAGTTTAAGCGTTTCAGGGAAGTATATGATATTAGCTGGACATCTGCTCTTAAGCTACAGGAATTCATACACTTTGCTTCCAACTTCACCTTCCCAGGAGGTCAAACTCCAAATTCAATCCAACGCTGAACCTCTCGCTGTGTTCTACGAAAAGCCCAACACAGAGCTCCAAGAAAAGCACAAGCATCAAAGCCTTCCCCTGGCACATCTGAAGATTTCCCAGGAGCAGCTATGATTGTTTAACTGGTCCTTGGCTCCGCTTCTCGGATGGGCCTGCTGCACTCCTGCTGTCAGCCATAAGACCTGGCTCACTGGTGGAGCCTGAAGGCAGCCCTCGCCTGCTGGCTGCGCTCTGCAGCGCCTCTGCCAGCCTCCCTGGCTCTCACTGCCTCCTCTCCAGCCTGCTTCCTCTCTCTGCTGATATCTGCAAAATGCAACTGGCTCTACCAGACACTGTCTCCGTGCAGCATCTTCTTTGCCCATGCCAAGGCACCCTTCCGAATCATATTGTCTGCAAACTTTCTTCCTCCCTTGCTGTCTAAAGGGAGGATGATCTTAGGGGGGAACGTGTGGGGGAAAAAACAACACAGATGGGAAACCATTCTTGTTGCATAAATTTACTTAGCGAAATGAAAACTCACACGTCGTGTTTGGACAGTTCATGGGGAATTCATTTTCAGCAAAACTTTGTAGGTCTGCTGGCGACTGAAAGTTTGCTAGAGCACAGGACTGCTCCTCTCTCCTTGGCTTGCACACAAGCTACTTGTTCTAGGCTGTGTCATGAGTAGGCTATTATCCACAGTTGTTTAGTAATACCAAGCCTCACAGCTCCTGTATTTTGTAAAGGGACAAATATCCAGCTCAAGCAGAAACTGTTTAACCCTTGGGCAAAGTATGTAAAATGAGCACACAGCAGAAAATGCCGCATAAAGTTCAGATTCCTTCCTGAAAGCAAAAAGAATTTCCCTTGGCTCCCCTTCCAGATGCCAGAAGAAATTATTCTCATATCATCATCCTGTACAACAGGTTAGAGAAGTTCACCCCTCAATTACTGCCCTTGCAGTGGAGTATTTACGGAGTATTTACTTGCCCACCAGTTGGCGCTTTTGAAGGCAGAACCAAAGAATTTGATACTTCTCAGAACAGCTCAAGTCCATTTTGACAAAGACTGTTGCAGCCAGTTTTATTTCAGAACTAAAGTGCCGTGATTATTTTTTATTATTATTATTTTTATTAAAAAAAGACTTGTTTTTGAAGTGTTGAGTACTTCAATTCTGGCATTCACCGAAGAAATCAGCAAAAAATGATGTTTCCACTTTTTTTCCAGAAAAGACATATCTGAGCCTTTGCCACGAGAAATGTTTTTGTCCTACATTTTTGATAACTTCCCAGAACATTTTCTCCTCCCTTCATTATATTTTTTGTTTTGTGTTTTGTTTTTTTTTTTTTTTCTCCCTTTTTCTCCATGACTTCTACACAAACAGCACAAGAAAGCCAGAATGTTTCTCAAAATGTAATTTTCAAAAAACTTGCTACTGATACTGACTTTGTTGCAGCCATATGCTCTGTGACAGGTTTTTCTCTGTACATCTCTTAGGGCTGACCCCAGATTTCTCCACATAATGAGATTATCATTGCTACCTTCAATACAAATTTATCTGATTTCAGCTTCCAACTATTGCTTTCTGTTATAAGTTTCTCATGTACTATAATTTTCTTAGTATTTTTGGCCAGCAAAGGTACTTGACCGCTGTAATCAAGTTATATCCCAGTCTTCTTTATGCTAAACCAATACTTACTGAGTTCTAAGCTTCATTTTGCAACATTTTTTTTCCAATCCCTCAAATCAATTTAGCAGCTTTTTTTTTTTTTTTCTCTCCCCTGGTACTCTCTCCAATATATTTTTCCTTTTAAAAAATGTGGCTGTTAAAAACTACACTATGTACAGAGATAAATGTCTTCTAATTGTTTTTGTTTACTTGCATTAGAGCAAATTATTCCTCCTTACCACGGCACCAGCCTGAAGTGCATGCCAATATATTGGCAGAAAGAACATTATATTGTATAGTATAGTGGTGTAGTATAGTATATTGTATAGTGTAGTGGTGAGCATAGCTGCCTTCCAAGCAGTTGACCCGGGTCTTCATCGATGATCTGGACGAGGGCATTGAGTGCACCCTCAGTAAGTTCGTAGATGACACCAAGCTATGCGCATGTCGATCTGCTCAAGGGTAGGAAGGCTCTGCAGGAGGATCTGGATAGGCTGCACCGATGGGCTGAGGTCAACTGCATGAAGTTCAACAAGGCCAAGTGCCGGGTCCTGCACCTGGGGCGCAATAACCCCAAGCAGAGTTACAGGCTGGGAGGTGAGTGGTTGGAGAGCTGCCAGGCAGAGAAGGACCTGGGAGTGATGGTGGATAGTCGGCTGAATATGAGCCAGCAGTGTGCTCAGGTGGCCAAGAAGGCCAACAGCATCCTGGCTTGTATCAGAAACAGCGTGACCAGCAGGGCTAGGGAGGTGATCGTCCCCCTGTACTCGGCTCTGGTGAGGCCGCACGTTGAGTACTGTGTTCAGTTTTGGGCCCCTCGCTACAAGAAGGACATCGAGGTGCTTGAGCGGGTCCACAGAAGGGTGATGAAGCTGGTGAGGGGCCTGGAGAACAAGTCCTACGAGGAGCGGCTGAGGGAGCTGGGCTTGTTCAGCCTGGAGAAAAGGAGGCTCAGGGGCGACCTTATCGCTCTCTACAGATACCTTAAAGGAGGCTGTAGCGAGGTGGGGGTTGGCCTGTTCTCCCACGTGCCTGGTGGCAGGATGAGGGGGAATGGGCTGAAGTTGCACCAGGGGAGTTTTAGGTTAGATGTTAGGAAGAACTTCTTTACCGAAAGGGTTGTTAGACACTGGAACAGGCTGCCCAGGGAAGTGGTGGAGTCACCATCCCTGGAAGTCTTTAAAAGACGTTTAGACGTAGGGCTTAGGGATATGGTTTAGTGGGGACTGTTTGTGTCAGGTCAGAGGTTGGACTTGATGATCTTGAGGTCTATTCCAACCTAGAAATTCTGTGATTCTGTGATTATATGTAAAGCAAGCTTAACCTTGAATACTGACCTACACAATTGAGCAATTTCATGTATATAAATATTTGCAAGGATTCTAAATCTAGATAGCAAACCTTATACTATCTATTACTGCTTAGGCTAAAATTAAAAATATATAAATATATAAAAATATCTGTGTTTCTTTGCAAGACTTAAAGGATTTTTCAGATTTTAACAAACCAAAGCAAGTTTTACTCCTTCAGTTCCTACACTTGATACCAGCAATGCTAATGGATAAGAAAAAACAAGCTGGACAATGCCGCACACTAAACAGAGTTTACAAGTGTTACTCGTCCAGCTCATTTTCAGAAGTAGTCTTTAAAAAATTTGTCTTTAACCTATGAATTAGGACTGATTTCTGGTTGGTCATAGACACAATATTTAGCATCAAATATTTTAGTGAAAAGTACAGCAGGTACCAACTGATTCTAAATAGGCCCCAGCATTGTATCTCTGGCAAATTAGTAAATGATAATTTAAAGCTGCTATTTCGTCAATTGCCATTGAACTAGACCTTAAGTTAGTCACTGTTATTCAATATTTCTTACGTGAAACAGCATGTCTACATTAAAAAAAAAAAAAAAAAAAGTCTATAGCAACAGAAGTCAAAGCGTAACTGCCATTAAAATCTGTTATAATTTTTGGTCATCATACAGACTTCATGTTTTGTAGGAAAATACCACTGGCATTCCTGTTGTAGATAGACTGGAAATGTCTTTTTCCTCCATATAAAAGAAATATTTTCCTGCAAAATTTCAAGGTCTTTGAAAAATCTTCAATTCTTAGATTTCCAGAGGAAATGTTTCCCTGGACACAGTCAAAAAGGCTACAATGTTTTAAACCCGAAATATCTTTGTTATATTTAGTGTTTTTTTTTTGTTTGTTTGTTTGCTTGTGAGTATCCTGTGGATTTTTTTTCTCCTTTTTTCCCATAAGTAGAAGCAGTTTAAGCTGTTATGACAGACAGATGTACACAGACGTGCATCAGCACTTCCTTGCCTTCATCTTGGCTTAGGTGTTAAAATAAGGCAAAAACTACACTCAGCATCTGCCCTTTCAACACAAACAACAAAGACAATGCCCAGAGAATTTTAAGGAGATTCTTAGCTCTTTCCGTTCCCCCTTTGTATTTTGATTATCACAGATTTTATACTTTGGATTATTCTTAAATACAAATCAAGCAAATCTGAACTAACAATTTAAAATCTAGATCTCTCCAAATGTTAACATACACCTCTGCAAGCACCAATTCCTTTCTCACTGATCTGCTGGCACAGCTTTAAATCATGACATTCTGCTAGTACCAGAAATAAGAAAAACACTTTTTTTTTCCAAAGGTCTCCAGTAGTTCTTTTTCACATTCCAATTCCATTAGAAGTCCTTTCTTCAAAATAGCATTTCTTTGCTGCATCTGTTGAATCACACTCATGTTGACAAGTTCCTCTTATAATAAATGATGAACATCATTAGAGCTGGCCATAAAGCTGGTGGAAAGCAAGAAAACACTTAAATGCATTCACTTCTGGATTTCACCAAAATATGCACTGATGACAACACGAAAGCCTGCAACAGTGGACACCTCTGTTCCGCACAGAAGGTGGCGTATGACAGCAGAGCCACACCTGGAAACAAGTGGTGTAGCACACCGATGGTGGGCTGGCATGTGGACTACAACGCTATCCAGAGCCACAGCGCACCATGGAGGGCTGTGGCACCCATGCCACCATGCTCAGGGACACGTGTGTGTCCCATACCGGGGGAATATCTGCCCTCACCAGCATGCTTCTCACTGGCGTAGGCATCTCCGGGCTCTTTGTGGTGTCACAGCACTGCAAATGAGGCCTTATGTATGAACAGAGTGGCACGGGCCTGGACAGAAGGAAACAGGAGGCGGACACGAGGCCTCGCAGCAAGGGCAGCTGTGGGCATGCTGCTCACTCTGTCCATTGCCCAGGTTAGCATTCACCTCCTGTTGCAAGGTCTTATTTACAGCTGCTTAGAAACTAAAAGGGCTTTGGCCATTTTATCCCGTATTTACCAGATGAAACGTGTCTTATGCTGTAGGTGTTCTGGAAGTAACATCTGACATACGCAAAATGGAAGTCTTCTCTTATCAAATACACAAGAGCGACTAAAGACTATCTGAGAGAGAAAGTGCTTATTTACCACTGGCAATTTTTCAAGGTGAGGTAGACCAGCATAAATCTTACTGAGACATGCACATCCTTCATAAGAACAAGCCATGAAATACTGTTTGGTGTGGTACCCTACTGACTACATAAATAATACTAAATAGGGGGGTTACCTACAAGCTGAAGAGCAATTAAAACAGGATCTTTGTGACATCAGAGAAGATGAATATTGAGCACATCTTCAGAGCTAATAAGAAAGTGCTGTCACAAACTTGTCACCTCAGCTAGCAATTTTTATTTTCCCCAACATTTTTTTCTAGTCGAAACTTATCTAATAGAAAAATAAACATTAGCTCTCTTTCCACAAGTCAGGTTCATTAGTCGTTTGGTAGAAATGCCACATCTTTTCATCTCTTCAAGCCAGAACAAGATGGGATGTACTAATCTGGGACAACTGTGAAGGCTTCCTTTTCTTCTCTGTCCCTCATATTATGTACCATATCCTTTCCTATCCCTCTAGACAGAAAGTCTGTTTCATAGCTATTCCTGATCATTTCCAATTGCTAAAAACACTCACACACTTCCCAAGTGCCTGTACTTCTGGAGGAGCTGTGGCTATAATATACCCAAAGCCACAGACCTCAAAGTAATCCTGTCACTGTGAGCACAGTTACTTGTGTAAGCAGAGAGCATAGGCAGGAGAGGAAGGGTGGCAGAAGGAAACGCTTCTCTCTGACATGCTGATGACCCAAGTCACCTACAGTAGACCCAGAGTCCACCTCTGGAACTGGCTGGGACTGTATAACAAGTTATATATATGAAATGTATTCTTGCCTCCTGAGGGAACCTGCTGTTGCCACCAGAACTACGTTCTCCATTGCTTGACCTCCTGGCACCTCTTCTGCCCTGGTGTGAGCTCTCTTACAGCAGCCAATTCAGCCACCCTTCGCCCATTCTCTGAATAGAAATGCTGGACTGCACTGTTACTAAAATAGGTATTCCCTAAATAAAGGATTTGAATTCTTCCTCCTGGGAAACATATAACTGAAATAATATCTTTCATTATTGTACAATCCCTATGTTTTAGGCAAATTACTTTAATCCACAACAAGGGCTTCAATCACATGCATGAAATCCCTCAGCCTGCAGATTCTCGCATGTGGCACAGTTTGTTTCATTTCTGTTGCTATTGTAACACTATTACTTAATCGCCTAACTATGTAAAACCCAACATATGCCTCTCATCTTTTTGTATATCTTCAAACCCCTTTGACCTACTTCACAAACAACACTAAACAGCACAGTAATCACACACACACAAAAAAAGCTTTCTGCTGGCTTAATGCAGTACAACGAGCAGTGATCTCTTCTAGAGAAAAAGCAATGAAGGTAATGAACCACACTCAAAGCAACCTTCCACCCTCATTCTCTGCACTAAACACATCACCCAAAACAAACAAAGCCAATTACAAAGAAATAACAGCCTTCAAAAAGAGAAGAAATTCTGTTTCAGAAGAGGAAGCCTTCACCTGTTCGGCACAAGCATCACTTCAGATACAGACTCACTGCTGTGTAAAGCCTCATCCTGGCACATACAGAGGCCGGAATGAAGAAACAGAAGTTGAAGATGCTCAAACACTTTAAAGGTTGTTACACTGAGGACCATATGTCTTCACTGTGCTCTCATTACCTTCCAGAGTATCATTTTCTGCAAATATGAGCAACTCCGCATATAGTAATTTTAAGTTTTAATTTGTCTGTATCATGAATTTAGAAACGGAAACCTTTCAGGTGTTTTGGATGAAGAGTGCTATCTGATGTGAGGGAGAACTATTTGATGTGAGGAAAAAGGATTTCTCTGGGACCAGAGGCTCTTTCCAAGGACAAGGAGTTGACAAGTACCAGAACTGAACCACTTTCCATCATTCCCTTTAACTGATTGAATTATACATTTAGACCATAAGAGCCACTCGTGAAGTCTGGAATTGCAGATATGGCCATGATAAAGATATTCTTTATTCTAGTAAAATAAACATACAACCATGGAAAGGCAGCCTGTATCTAGAACAAACTAAATCCAGTACTGGGGCAGGGTGGTCTCTTCATTGTTTTTACCAACTTAGCTGAGGGAAAAGCTGGAAGAGTAACTGTTACCAGGTACCACTTTCGATCTTAATCCTTAAGCCAGTTCATAGGGTATGAAGAAGATGTAAGATGAGTTCTTCACCTGTGCTGTACTGAGCTGTGAGACTGTCAGCCTGTTTTGTGGGCAAGGAACTGTAATGTTTTCACTCTGCTTTTCCCTGAGCTTTGAGAAGCATCCTGGAAGTTACTGGAATTCTTCTTCAATACAATTTAGAGTAAAATACTTTAAAGATGATACAGTACCATTTTTCATGGTTTCCTTAGTCCTTTCAAGTTTCAGGCTATAATAAAATCAGGAATTTCAGATGCAAAGTGGCTGGCCACTCCTGCATTGCTTAGCAGGCAACTGTGTATGAAACCATTTCAGATGGAAATAAATTTACCCAAAACTGTCAGCAAAACCCAAAAACATTAAGGAAGACGACTGTAGAGTAGGGTCCCTCCTCCTATTTCACCTTGAGCCACCCATTCTATTCAAGGCAGATCCTCAAGGGCCATCAATACGCAGCAACAGTTGGGAAGAAGAACCAAGAGGATAAAAGACTCTGATATAAATACATGCTAGCCTCTCTCTATTTTGGGGAGTTCTGTACACCCGTCAGACTCTTGTAGTGTGTGCTGGACATAGGGCTCTACTTCACTGCAGAAGAACAGAGACACCAACAGTAAAAAATGCAGAGCATCAGTCTATAAATAAACCTGAATCCCCTCCAGTTGGAATCAGTGAGTGGGAGCAGAAGAGAAATGAAGTAGGAATTTATTCACTCTTGGTAAACAAGCACTAGGTTTCCAGAGGTTAAACAAAGCATCATCCATCACACTGATATATGCACAGGTCCCACTGCAGTCAGATTCTGAATAACTAAGAAGTTGTTTCCTGAATCCCATATTTTCCACAAAATGTTTGCCTGACATTCACTTTCCTACATATCCATTGTTATGTTAGGGACAGTGATTGCTCGTGTAAGCTACCATTTCTTTCAGAATGGCTCAAGCTAAGTTCCTAATGAAATTCACTGCACCAGGTAGGGTACCGTAAGATGGTCTAACCACCCATTTAGGGCTGGAGAGGGAGCACTTGAACAGACAGACCTGCAACTCAGTTTTGGCAATACTGAGCAGATCTCGTGAATACTTCAAACCACTTAGAGCACTTGTCAGCATCTGGACAAACTTTTTGTTGTTTAACAGATAGAAACAAATGCAGTAAGAAAGCAGAAACAGTGTACTTAAGGCATTTTAGAAGGTTTTCAAACAGCAGATGTTACTTTTCAAACATCCTATCTGCCATGTTACCAATTGCCTAATTCAGCAGAAAGAACAAGAGATGATGTAGCCACTCCTGGGCTACACATCCCGATTAGGGCAATTAGGCCAATCTTCAACAAATCTTGTTTGCAAGTCTCTTTAGCAGGGTTTTCTTGCCCAACATGAAGGTCAAACTAGTTCTCCCTCTGTTCCAAACACGGGGCCAAACGCTGCCTACGTCCAGCACAAGAAAACATCAGAAAGCTTTTCTTCGCGATAACACATTCATTTGCCAGCCTTCAAAAACTCCAAGAGTGAAAACAGACCACCCATGCATTTAAAGCTCTACACAAAGTTTCTCTTGCAGATGTGTAGTCCTCCTTTTGCCTAATTGATCATCTCTTACAGGTTTTACAAGGCAGAAACATCTCTCCTCATCATGACAGTTCATTTGCTTTACTGGACGGACAAAAAAAATTGGAGACATCAGAGGTCAACAATTAAAAGTATATCCCATTTTTAAATGACAGAAAGATATTTTAGTATCTCACATAAATGACTCCATATGTTTTTCTGAAAAGAAAGTCCTCCGAAGACAGCCAATAATATCCAGAGTCAGCTGTATTGCATCTGACACATATGGAAAGGGAAAGGTATGCAGCTTACACTTAACACAGTAAGATTTCACTTGTGATATTTATTCATAAAATAAATTAATAAATTCACAGACCTTATAACAACTGCTGAAATGACTCCATATAACCAAGATGACTTTTCAGCATAACGTGTCACAGAACTTTTCAACCCTATCTCTAAACCCAGATCACTGGGTTTAGCAATCTTCCTGTAAGATGGTGGAGTACAAAACTAAGCTCCCTTCAAGAGAGATTTGTTAAAACCCATCTCTACTATTTTTTCTTAACTGGTTTAAAAAAAAATATAAAAAACCTACAGTTCAGTAAGTTATTAGATCTTCCCATTTCAAAAATAACTATATTGTGAGTTTCCAAATACTCAGTGTTACTATTCAACGCACAAGTAACTAGTGACAAGACTTTTAGGATCCAGTCGGAGAAAGCATCCATGCATGAATCTCCCCACCTTCTCGTATCTTGACTTTGGTTTCCATGCAAGCTCCACTAGGGCTGTGGAAGGAACACATGACACCAGCTGCCATGGAGCATCTTCAGGTACAGTGCAGAAGAATAGAGGCAAAAAGCCATAGTAACAGTAATACAGTTCTGATTAGCAACCAGAGTGTTCCCTGGTACCATCCATCTCAGCACTTACACTATTCTTAAATGTATGTTTATATTTTACAAATCTATCTGAAGTTATAAGGAACTGAAACAGCAAATTGAAAGTGAAAGGCTTCTTATACCACAATTAATCTTAAATCTGATACAAGAAGGAATGCAGAACTGTTACAGTTTCATACAACAACTGTAGATCAACACCAAAACAAAATACAACTTAAGCATTTGGCCCTCTGCTTTCAACCTAATCGTGTGTCTGAGGCAGACAGAAAGGAAGTTTGTAACTGTATAATATGAACCAGAAGTTGCACAAACCTTACTTTGGACATGTTGTAGTCTATAATCAGAAGGCATAATTTTGGTAATTACTTTGGAAAAAGGTTAGGACTGCTACAATGAAGTTTCCTGGTGACACAAAGCTGAAATGAACTGTCAACAGCGAAGGATTACGATCTGGTGTATGAAGAACCATAGTGATGCTGAGGGTTAGAATAAAGAAAAAGGGTTGAAACTAGGTAGTACAAAACCACTCGCTGAGAGATCTTCCCTAATGAGGCTGGAGCCTTTCAGATGGACACTCTGTGTATTGATTAATGTGTCCAGATCTATAAAAAGATAACAGTGAATGCCAAGAAAGGCAAACGACAGCATAGCATGCATCAGGAAAGTCCTGTCCATGAGAGAAAAAGGATGTAGTAATTACCTCTGAACAAAGTACTGAAAGAGACTGCTTATAAAATATTGTGAACCATTCTTGTCAATTTTGTTCTAGAAAGGGTAATTCACTCTGTAACAGGTGCATGACACGTTACTATCCCCATCAGAGGTACGGAGGGCATCAGCAGAACCTACCAAAAAAAAAAAAAAAAAAGTGGCACAAGATCAAAGACACACAAAGATGTCATGGAGAAAAGTTTCAGCTGGAAGAATTCTGAGGAATTCTCTGAACATCTGAGAATTGTTGTTCAGTACCGAACTTTCAGTAAGAATACAAAAGTAATCAAATGTAACTAGCTTTAAGGTTAAATCTGAACAGTTAATAAAAGGGATTACAGTAGGTAGTTGCATACAATAGCACCGGACTGGATTTGGGGTCCCTCCCTTCTGTATTGGTAGCTTTGATTACATAGCTCAAAACTCTCTAGTTCTGCTCAGAAGAAAGAAAAGAACAAAAGAGATTTCTTCAGGTAGGGTTCTGCAATTTTCTCCTTCCAGTCTGGCAGACAACCAAGCTGATACTGTAGTTTGTTTTATCCCAGTATACCCGGCATCCATAAAATCCTCCTCTAATACAGCATGTACAAACAGACCTGTAATCTTCTTTTGTCAACAGTTTTATGCATATTCTTAGAAGAACACACATAGGCAGGGATTTCAGCTCCTGGGCAATGCACACACCCCTCCACCCCCATAATCTCATGTCGTTGCCAGAGTAAGAAAGTTGGGATCAGGCAAATTCCAAAAGGAGGTTAAGTTTTCAAAGTCATCCTACAGGCAGAAGAAAGGATGCTGAAGTGGAATGCACAAGAACAATCACCAGCCCTTACAGTTGGGTGCCCCAATACCTTAACAACACTCTGCTACAGTTTCAAACCTACTGGCAAGCTCAGTCATTTAAAAAAATTACTATGATGTAAAATTAGAAAAATAATTTGCTAAGAAGAAGGTGAAAAATCTAACCTCAGCTAACTACTAGGGTTGAAAGATCTGAAACCAGAAGTTCCAACACCATTACTGTTGCCACTTTGTCCACAGTTTACTGCTCTGGTGATATGTCTAGACAGACAGATCAGGGATTTAACACAAGATCATCCTCCCTGCAAAAGTTCAGTCCTTCAACTTACAGTTCAATCAACATACAGAGGAACCGGCAGGTAAGAAATGCACAGTGGAGTCACAACTACCTAGGAGGTAGAGGCTAAACTTAATTTCAACAAAGCCTGCTTGAGATAATTCCACAACAGTTAACACCAATTCTTCCCTCTTTGCACTTCTTTCTTGTTTTCAGCCTGCAATAAATGATGTATGCTGAGCTGCCTTACAAAAAATGTAGCCTGTAACCAGAAAATGTTACAAGCTAGACCATTTCTAATAATAGGGCTTAATCCACAAATACTCAGAGAAACTAAATCTCTTTGTCGTGGACTTCTGGTAACTGCCACTTCTGCATTCTGTTTCTGATGGCCAGTGTCCTCACAAAATGCATGGAAAGCCTCCTCAAACACAGCAAATACAGCACCACACTTGTGCCGCTGAACATACAAATCAAATCTGGAAGTGGGTCAGTGACGGATTTTTTTTGGCTTATTTGCCAATTTTCACTTCTGACAACACAACAAAAGCTAAAAAAAAAAAAAAAAAAAAGTTTTCAGCAAATGATGCCACATCGTAAAGTTTCAGCTAAATTTTAGAATTCAAGTGTTGATAATAAAGTCAACACCTTTTAAACAAACAGCTTTGTTGATATGTGCTATTAAAAGCTGTTTATTTTGGTCCAACTCGGACAACGCCAAAAGAGCAGGTTTGATTACGTTCAGAGTCTTTCCAGTAATTACACATCCAGAACCACTGCAGTGTGGTTTGCTATTTAAAAACAAACGGCTTAGCCCATATGCTTATCAAAAGGCCAAAAAAAGGTAAGCTATATTAAACATACCCAACGTAACCAGCAGGAAGAGGCACACAAAACATGGGTTGTCTCCCCATCCCAAGCCTCCAATCCACGATTTCTTCCACTGAATTGTTGTTACAAAAATTCCTAAAACGTCAACAGTGCTTAACATACAGGAAAAAAAAAAAAAAAAAAAAAAAAAGAAGCAAAACATCTTAACCACAGTATTCCAAAGATTCTCGGCATCTGAGGAGACACAGCCCAACAGCGTTTTCACTTCTTTATGCTCTAAATACTTCCATAAAGCCATAGCTAAATACATGTATTTTCAGCACTTCCATACAGCACTCTAAAGAAGTGTTAGACATCCAAACAGCTCAAAAAATGGAGACAGCGCTCCTTGTGAACTTGGCAGTGCCCAAATCAAAAACTTTGCAGCCATCAGTTTTCAACCGCACTAAAAAGAAAAAAAGAAAAACAAAAAATCCTGCAAAACCTAATTCAATGCATTATCTCCAGCTTTGTCAAATGTCACACTTCTCAGATCTGCAGAAAGGGCAGATTTCTCAAATCTCATATTGCCAGTTTTAGTATCACACAAAACAAATGAGCAAACAACTACTTTCAAGTGTTAACATGCTTTCCAGTAAGATGATTGAACATTAAACAGATATCAACAGACAGGACAGATGTAATCAAGTATCATAACCAAGGCCAGAGAGTCCCTGCTTGATGAAGAACATCAGAAAATATCATCATGCATCAGCCAATTTGTGCTCAGAACAACACCCAGCGATGAGGACCATTGCTCTGACCACAGCGTGCCCCACACAGCCAGGTGAGGTGATGGACCTCAGGGCAGCAAGGTGGGGACAATTGGAAATGTTCCCTGAATTGGAAGACTTTGCAGGAGCAAGGCATCAATGAAGGAGCAAAGACAGATCCTGGCTGTACCTTAGTCCCTGACAAAAAAAACAACAATGAAAACCATTACTTTCTATGTTTGGCTACAGTAGCACCCAAGTTTCTAAAAACAGCAAATAAGTTGCAATTGTCAGGCCTTTGAAAATAAGTAGGTTTTATGCAGAAAACAAAACACCATACGCTCCTAAGAGAAGCAAACCCTACCCAGGCAGTAATCCAGTTCTCTGTAACATGAATCCAGAATCATGTTACCTCTGCAGAAATTAAGACAAGCTACATACAAATGTTTTCCTGCACAACAAATTATATTTGTACTATTGAGAAAATTCTAGTGTTCCACCTTTTCTAAAATACCATGCATTGTCTAAAACACAACAAGTGGCGCATAACACTTCATTTGCTGCAAGCCAAAAGAGCATTAGCTTATTTTTGTGGAGTTCAGAAATAAGTTATTGTATCCTGTGCCATCTGGAACAGCACACACAACAGCAACACAGACGGAGCTGTGTCAGTTCTCAGTAATAACCAATGGACATCGTACTACATAAAAACCTCAAGTCACTTAGAACAGTCAGATTTTATGGCAGTATTAAATTTATATTCACTAGAAAATGGTTAGTCAAGAGTTTCTAGCTTGTAAGAGAGGAAAGAAAACTATGGAAAGAAAAGTTTAATATCTCAATGAGATATAAAGTGATATTTTGCACACCATGCTACACACAAACAGCTGCATGAATGCACAACATATTTATCACTCTTTATACTTACTACTTCCATTTTTTCTTATAGTGTCGCTTATTGCCTTATACTGTAGTCACAACTTATTCTTTTAACTCTGCCAGTATGCAGATTCAGTTGCAGCTTTTACTGAAACGCAACACCCACTATTTGCTCCTCAATACTCACATCCTGCAACACAGAAGACCACCAAGTAAAAATGCTCTATTAGGCCACCGCCACCTTTCTTGATGATATTCCTATTCACGTGAGTGAATTTTTTTGACCAACGCATGATCATATAGCTTCAAGGATGCCGACTGTCCTCATTTGACAGCCTCTGACTGAGTATCACAGAAACATGGAGAAGCACAAAGGTAAGGAAAAACGGATGCAGTAACTCTTAAAGCCAACACATTGCTATACTTTTTTTGAGTAAAAAAACTTTAATCCTAAATATCACTTAGAAAAACTTATTTACATATGCAAAACGACCCCCAAAATAGATAACAGTCTGAAACAGAAACAGACAAAAAACCCCACCACAGTGAGCGAGGCCAGCACTGCTGCCTTTGAGCTATGCTATTTTTCAGAGCGCAGCTGTTCCCTCTCTCAGCTCTGTTTGTACACTAGCTGGCAGCTACAACCGACTGCATTTTTCTGAGAGAGAGAGAGAATGATTTTGATGCAAGTCCAACAGTAAAGCAGTGGTTATTTGTTCTTGTTAAATCAGGCTTTTTTTCTTAACTATTAGTACGAAGTGTCAGCTATGTGATGACAATCACATTACTTTAAACATTTACAGAAGATACTGATATTCACTTTCAGAAAGCCAGATTCAGATTCACATCCCAGGTGTCTCTCTAAAAGACTAGCAAAAGTAATATTCAGAAGTTCCTGCACTTTCAAACGTTCCTCGTAGAAGATTAAAACACTGCTAACTTTCTGAAATCCCTGCTGATTTCCCCATTGTTTCTAGATACTTGTTCATGCAGTGCACAGAATGGCACACTGACAGAAACAAGTCCAAAATTCAAGTAATTTTCTTATTTTGCCCTATAGCTACAGAAGGTTCCCTCTTTGTCAATTCTTATATACCTAGATCAAAGTTCATATGTCTTGACGTTCACTTTATGTTTCTAATAATAACGAACATCACCTCCTAGACCATTTCCTCTTTTTGATCTCAAGTGTTCTTTTTAAGATATTTGTTTTGTTTTTAGTTTTGGTTTCTGATAGGCATTGTTTCTACAACCTTGCTCTGATAACCTGGATTTGTAACTTCCAAACTTTTCAGTTTGCAAGAAAATTACTGCTCAAAAAAAAGTTGAATCTGCTGCTTGTAAGCACCAGAAATCGCATAATCACTTTCACAAACAATAAAATTAAGCCACAGTGTAAAGTAATGGGTGTGTAATAAGGAGATAAGTTTTCATTTCCCATGCCACTTCAATGGAAATTCTTATCATATTAACAAGAATCATGTAATCATTAAAATGGTTATCATTCAGCTGTCATTCAGCTCCATTTACATGTGAGAACAGACAAAGCATAATGCAGTGCATTATTACGACTGGAATATAAAAAACCACCAGAACTATAACTCTTCTAATATTTCCATAAGTGCCCTGTCTTGTTTAAAGTCCTTTTTCCAGATTAAAGTATCATAGATTTCCTTTCCAAAAAAGCAAACAGAAAAACACAGCAAACCATGAACTATAGAAATGTTCAGAAGAACTTTCATTAAAAGGGAACAAAACAGCTATAGTTATGAAACACTTTTTCAACTTTGATTGATAATTCTATTCATACAGAACAACAACAACAAAGTCCAGAAAGGAAGTGAAAATATGCTTGATACCGATTATTAAAAGTAAAAACAAACAAACAAAGAAAAAACCATGAACATACTCCCTCTGAAACTCTTACCTTATTATCTAGGGCATGGCCCTACTGCAGGCCATGTCACCAGTATGACTATTTCAGAAGCAAAATCAATTAACAGCTTATGGGTTTCTTATGACTTGAAGATGGAAATGACAGAATGACAGAAACATCTCTTGTGGGAACCCATCAGCTGAAACAAAACCCACCTACTCTGAAAACCTTACAAATAATATATATATATATATATACACACACACACACAAATATATATAGTGAAGACATTATGAGTTTAAACCTAGCTAAACCACTAATCAAAAAAAGTTTCTGAATCTCTGGAAAAGTTTCTAGATACCATATACAAGAGTTTTTCCTCACAGTGGCTCCCTGTATATTTTTATAACAAAAAATATTTTTTATCAAGTAAGCAATATTCACAATTATCTGCAAGTGAGAGAAATGGGACACACCACAATACACTCTAAAATGAGACTTCTCTCATAGCAGCATGAGGCTTCAAGGTCCTTCCATGAAGAAATCAGCTGCACTTTTGTGATCTTGCTAAAAGAGTTGTTCACATTTGAGTACTAAGCATAATTAGTAATGGAAGCTGATTATTATTTTTTTAAACTAAATTACTTCAGCCAGTGTGTTGATAGAAAGTAAATCAGATAACTCGAGCTTGGAACTGTGCATATGAGAACTGTTTATGACTGGTTCAATGAAAGACAAGCAACACAAGCATTTCTTAGCTAAGTCTACATTATTCTAACTTAACCTATAACAACGTTCATGTTTTTGGTCAAAGCACTGTTTTTTCCCCCCTATAAAAGTTCCATTTCTTCTCCTTCATCTCCAAATATATGTTCCTTGTATCATGTACTTATACTATCATATTATTCTACCTATTATATCATATATTATTATTATACATGCACACTTATGTTACAGACCATTATCTTTTCTTTTTGTTTTGCTACTGCTTACGCCCTGCCTTTCCAAGATGAGGTAGACCTGAGAAGCAAACATGGTGGATGAGGGAATGAATGCTCACTGCCAGCATATCACTAAATTGCCGTCTCACAAAGGGCTGAGAAATGGCTCTAATCTTATTTCCTATTCCTTGCAGCAGCACATACAGTTCCATACAGCAACAAAGCGCAGCATTGTGAAAACGGCGTACAAGTCTACCATGATAAAGAAGGATTAAATATTCACTCTGTAGTATCCATGCTTATCTGTATTTCCACTTTCTATTCCCACTGTTTGTGTTCTCTCAGAACCAAGACTCTTTAGCTCTAAATGACCACTGGTGTGTGGTGCAATCCTGTACTGATCCAAGGATTGGATCCTCTTCCCTCTAAAGGACACTCTCACCCACCTCTTACTTGCAGTCTCAATTCTAGTGTCCATCAACAACTTCACTGAGTTCAGTTTACGTCAAAGAATCAGGTCAATGAAACAGCAGAAATGCTTTTAATTTACTTCTTAGGCAAGCCAACCCATGAAACTAACAGAAACCAGAAAGATCTTTTGCATGGCCCACAACTCCCAGGGCAAATCACCACTCTCAGAGCAACAAAGCATTTGACAATTTTATGTGAAAACTACACATCCCTATTACCTGAGAATTGCTGCCCAGTGGGCAATCAATCCAGTGCGGAGAGCAACAAAGAATCAAGAGAAAAAGCCTTCCAGAAGAGAAAAGTACTTGGTACCTCTTTAAATGGAGAACTTCACAAGAAAGACTTCTGTGATTTATTAAAACATTTGATGAAAAGGAAGTGGAGGAAAAAAACATCGATGATATGGAACGATGTCCCAATTCTATAATTTGAATTATTCAAATGAATTGTTTTCCAGTGTGCAGTATCACTGTGGGCATTAAACCTCTGCAAAGACATCAGAACCTGCCTTGACAAAACAGCTCTGCTTCTTTCTATCTTGAAGCTTAAAGGTTTCCTTTTAAACTTTAAAGGTTTCCTTTAAAACTTACTCCAAGTCTCCCAACAATTTAACTAGATCCAACTAACACATGCAATTACAGTAGGAAAAAGGATGCAAAAGTACTCAAGCTGATCTTCCTTAACTCCAGGAAACAGAGAAAGTACTGGAGAAAAAGAGGAAAAAAAAAACAAAAAAAAAAAACAGGCAAAATTCCTTCAGATAGGAATGCTTGCCAGTGCCAAATATGAATGTCTTGTGTGTGCTAAAGGAAATCTCAGAATATTACTGCTAATCTCAGAAAATAAATTAACACAATAGCAATTCCTCTCTCAATCCACAAGTAATTTTAAGCTAAGCTTGCTATAATTTCTTTAAAATTAAACTATAATTGAAATTTTTTATTTTGTTTTTTTTTGGGGCTCCTCAAACTTCAAGTCTCCCATCCTTGGAACACCAATCTGAATTAGATCCAACCTGCCAGAGGTATCAGTTTCACTGAAACAAATCTGCTTCAATATTTTTCACTTGCAAAGGCACTGTCCAATTTATTTCAAGACAGAATCACACTGGAGTCAGAGTAACAAAAACAAGCAGGCTTGATTTTATCTAACTTTGGCGAAGAGACGGAAGCATCATATCGTTTGAAGTTAATACATCCTAGAGGCACAATGGATTTACTGTACTACTTCTTTGTTCTAAGAAATCGCTCTCCTACTGACCTAAGAGGAAAAAACACAAAGAATGAGATGAAAATGAGAAAAAAGGATTGTGCTGAAAAGGGTAAAACGGTAGCTGGAATCACTCAGGAGCAATCCCTTCCCACCATAATCATGTTTACATCCTCTCTTGAACTTCCCATCCATTCTCTCTCCCTCAGACATATATGTTCTCTAGGATTTCGTTGTTGTTTTGGGAGAGCTTAACTTTGCAGAATACATGCAGAAGCTAATCAAACTGTACTTCTAAAATGTTTTCTGCTACAATAAATTGTAGGTCTAAATAATTTTATTTTGACTTCTAGGCTCAAGTCCAACTGGATATTTAACTGCGTAAAACTTAAGAGCAAGTTCATTACTAAAGTTCAGACTCCAGAAGAAATATTCAAGCTATAGAAGTGATTTGTGAATGTGACGTGCAATTTTGACATATCCATCTCCTTTAGGCTGCAACTGAAGCCTGGACGTAGGCCCTACTCCTAAATCTGCACCCAATCAGCAATACATCTATCACATCGATCACCCTCAATGCATGTGCACTCTAGACTCAAAACAGCTCCACATCAAGTACAGCACAACAAACAGTGAAAAACTGGCTTCTGGATTCTGTTCTCACAGCATTCAAAGGCTTTATTTTATGAGATCTCATCTACAATTGGAAATACAAAGTAGTATGATGACTGCTTTTTCTATGTCCTTTCATTTCCTAGCGCAAGAGAAGAAACATTTCCTTCACACTTCACGCTAGAGCTGACTTTTCCCTCCTACTCTTAACCAAATTTCTGGTAGGACAGAACGTGCAGTCAGCTTTGCACAGCATAGCAGAGTTGGAAAGGCACCTCGGGAGGTCATCTACTGCAGCCCACCTGTTCAGGGCAGGGTCAGCTGGAGCAGGGAGCTCAGGGACTGCTTTGGAATATCTCGAGGCAACCTATGCCAGTGCTTGACCATCCAGACGTAAAAAATGTTCTGTTTAAGTGGAATGTCCTTTGTCACCAGGGCCCCACCTTATTCAGGAGCAGAACCTCAGTTTCCCATCTGTATCTCAAGAGTAAAGGAGATCCAATGGTAGATGTTTTAATTCCTTACAGCCATTCCTAATTCAATTGTAAATTAGAGGGAGGACACACATACTGACCTCTGCGTAGCAAGGCAAAGAAGTAATGCACTGTTTAGTATGTGCTTTAACTCTGCATCTTTTTCATATTGATTAAACTGTGTGTAACAAAGGATATAATTTCTCTTTTTATACACACACACACACAATTGATGCTGTTTTTTCCATAATCACATTACATTTTCTTTCTATTAAGGTAAGTCCTGTAACCCAGCGCCTAAACTCTGCACTATCTCTGTACTCAAAAACATGCAGGAAAAAAAAACCTACCACTGAAGAAAAATCTAGCAGATCCTCCTCCTAAAAAATGAACATGTGACACTACAGACTGAACTCCAAATAAAACAAACTGAAGATAAAGTTACATAAATAGAATAATATTAAATAATGAAATGTAAATTCTAAGAAATTTCAATATACGCCAGTACAATAAACCCAGTTTGGTCACACACTTTATGTTATTTCTAGTTAAAGAAAATAAACATCAGGCCCTACTGAACTGTAGTTCTCAGCAGTAACTTAGCATTTGTGTCTCAGACGCACTGAAATTGGTATAATTCACATAAGGACTATTAATGCAAGCTCTGGCTTTTTAGTTGCTTAACACACACTTTCCCATTCTAAACTCCTTTACTTTACAGGACTTTTAAGCTGGTGAAGCAAAATTTTTTTTGGTCAAAGAAATTGCGATGCATTCAAAAGCACACAAAAGAGCATTTCGCAAATTTGTACTTTATATAAACTGTTCTTTGTGGTTCACAAAGAATTACAGCTGCGGGAGGCAGAACGCATTTAGCCATACATTAGTACTAACATCATTTTGTTATAAGTGCCCAAAAACATGGCAAAGGAAGGAATGAGGAAAAATGCTTACACTTTTCCTCTTCCTTGTTCTTCCATCCAACTTTCTTTCCAAGTTGAACAGGAACATTTTCTAGACAATACATGTGACCTGCACAGCATTGTAAGCCTCTGTGAGATATGACCAAACGCATACAGGTATGCACTAATAAATCTATCCAGTCACATGGATTCCAAATCCTTGGGTCTGCAATCCAGCAAGCATTCACTGCCCTAGCATGCTACCAAAGCAAATAAAAGAGATTAGTAATGCTTGGTCAGTAGGCAGGACCCTGTGCAGTCAAGGATCAGGAGTGCAAACAGCCTACAAACATCCATGCTTCTTTTTTCTTGGAGAAAGAAAAGAGTGTAAACCTTACTTATGATGTTATTTATAGAGTAGGAGTAAGGAAATCCTTTGAACTAGAGCCATACTACAACTGAACAGCTAAACCTGCCACTTCTAACTCAAACTTAACTATATATCGAAGCACTGTGGGTCTCTTATTTTCCTTGATGTTGAACATATACACATAAAAAATAGCTCACGATCACCACATTTATTTGTTACAGGAATGAAATTTCAAGTTTGAATTAGGATTCAGAGTACTATGCATGAAAATGGAGAACGTTCATACTTTGTTAGCCAAAATGTAATCACATAAAAGCAAAAAACTACCACATAAACCACTCAATTCTTCTGCCTTATTTTTTTTTTTAATATTGCTGTTTTGTTTTGTTTGTTACATGGTAACGATTCTGATAGAATGAGAAAATAAATTCCCTGGTCTTTTTTCCTCATACCATGCAGTAATTACCTGTGAATTAAGGCAATTTGTGAATGTAAAATTTTAACCAATTGTAGCCACAGGGCCTAAACAGATGAAGCTTGCATGAAACTCATTGACTCCCTCACATTATGAGATCCTTTGTAGTAAAAACATTTCTGTTTTCAGCACAGATAAGGAAGTGTTTCTGAAGATGAATATACAGCTTTTAAACTCTGCTGGCTACAAAAGCAGCTGTTTTAACATCTACCCATGCCACAAATACAATTTTTCCCATGACAGTAGGGGCTTTGGTGAACAAATTACACAGAGGTGATGAAGACAGCTGCAAAAGGCAACAAGAAATAGGCCAATTACCTTTTCAGTGGGAAGAGGCTCCATAACACGCCATTTATTGCTTATCTGCTCCCCCACTGCTATTCCTGTCTCCTGCTCACTCATTTTAAGAAGAACACAGTAAGAGGTGCTCTGTTCTAGCTTAAATCAGGAAAGATTCACCCAGCAACCTGTCCTTCTCTCACCCCACTTTTCCCCCTCCCAGTTATCACTTCTTCCTACACACTTTGCTTTTCTTTTGAGAGACTCAAGTCTTACGTATGGCTCTGCAGAAGCAGGCTTCTCCTGTTGATGGGAACAGGTTGAGTGAAGACTAAAAAGTGGCTGCTTGCAGAAAGGAAAATACAAGTTACTATATGTACATAGGGCAGTGGCTCTGTAAAAGCTACTCCACAGTCTGTCAGACTTCACAGGATCAGAACAGCTTGGGTGGGAAGGGACCGTATCCAGTTCCAAGCCCTCTGCCATGGGCAGGGGTGCCACCCACTAGATCAGGTTGCCCAGGGCCTCATCCAACCTGGTCAGACTTGGTTTCACTCTCTTCTGAACCTTAAAAAGCCCCACCAAAGAAAACCAAAACAAACAAACAAAAACGAGTAACTCCATTGCCTTTCAGGAGCATTGTGCAGATATGCTCCCCACAGGCTGCATAAACTTAAATCACCCCAACCAGGCGAGCCAGATAAGTGCTGTGAAAAAGGCAAGCAGAAGGGCTGCTGTTTTGTTAAGCATCAGTGTTTCATTAGACATGCTGTATGCATTTCCAGGCAAATCCCTGTCCTTCTGAGTCCAGGAAATTGTGGATCTATTTCTGATACTTCTATTCACCAAGCAAACAACACCAAGCAAGTTACAAAGCCCCTCTGTGTGCCTTAAATAAAAGGTGTTAATATTTACTTTCCTCTTTGAAGTGTTGGATGGAAACTGTCATATGAAGATAAAAAACAGAAAGATGTACCCTCTGGTCTGTAATCAGAGATAGAAGGGGAAGAGAGGAAGACAGTCAGCAGCTCCCTTGCAAAAGCTGAATGACTTCTTGGTCTATGACACCAAGCAGGAAATTCCAAGATTTTTTCATTTTTAAGAAATAAGTTTATCACTGATGCAATAGCTCCAGACAAACATCTCTCCCTACAGATCAGGGGTAGTACAAACAAATCCACTAAACAGGGGCAGCTCTTATCTCGGGGCCAGTTGGGGCTCAACAGCCCCTCCAAGCTTTATAACCCTCAGTAACATCTCACTGAATCTTACTTCCCTCATGCCCAAAGCACGGGCAGTGTGTGCGCCCTCACCAAGCCCAGCACCACAGCACACTGGAACAGGCAGCCCACTGGGATCCCTGCCAGGTAAAAACCATCGGACCCTCCACTGCTGCTGCCTGCTCACACTCCAGCCTGACATGCCTTATTCTAGAGCTAGAGGAGTGAAAAGGAGAGTGGCAATGCCAGCAACGGTATCACAGCTTACACAGTGAACTTACTGCATGCGAGTCACTGAACACCTCACCCCAGTAATGAGATCCAGCTACTGCCAGCCTCAGCTCTGCTGGAGCTGGGGTCAGAAGGTGAAAGACTGCACGCAACTTTAGAATCTTTCAGCTTCCAACATTCATAACCAAAACATTCCAGGGAAAAAAAATGAAGCCGTCAGCTGTTTCCATGTAGCACAGCGCAGAAAGTAGGTGACTGCTGAGCTATAAAGAATCCCAGAGCTTTCCCAAAGTTTGCCTCATTGATTAGATAAGATTGAAAACTAGAGGGGGGATGCAACAAGATTAATAGAACAAGGCTGTTTATCAGTTCAAAAGTGATTTAAGAAATAAATCAGCACCAAAAAGGCAATATGTAAGCACCTTGGATTCCTTACTTGGATTCCTTTCTCCCTCATATATGTGCTGAAAAAGACTTCCAAGGAAGCCTGTATTTTGCAAAAGACTTCCCTCTCACATTCCCATATCACCTTCCCTTGTCCAGAAGGTGAGGCTACACCTTGATTTTCATAAAACAGACTTGTCTTTCTTCCCAAATTACCTCTGGTTTCAATGTTTCCTCAGCCGGTAAGAGGCAACACCTCCTCAGGTTGCAGCTAACTCTCAGTCTCACCTACCTCTGTGCCCCTTGGTAATGGTAGCCAATACATTAGCTTATCTATTATTCATTATTATATGTACTGCTGCGCCTCTATCAGCCTGTTGCATGGATGCAGTGATGACCAAAATGACACAAGTGGAAAAAAAAAAAAAAAAAGACAAAAAAAAATCACAAAGAACCACAAGTGCTGAAGTTTAGGCACTGCTATTTTGCTGTTCTAAATAATTTACTTATTGTGTTATCTCCCAGTGGGCAACACAAAAGAAATCTGTACATTTGTATGGGAAGTTCTGGTAGGAAAGAACAATCAGCTGCAGATAAGAAAGGAACTAAGATGTCAGCAATTTCACAGCCTTTGCCTTACAATATCTGCTACAATGTTTTAGATTATATCACAACCCTTGTCACACACCCTTCTCATGGAACTGTGAGACTTTGGGAGAAATACGCATACCGTATTATCAAATCCACCCATCAAGCGGTGACGAATATCCCCTGTGGTGTTATTTTTCCAGTGTTTTATGCAGTCTATTTCTAGGCATCCTAAGCACTGAGGTTTCCATGACCCACTGACATGAACTGCTCTCTCAACCTAAAAATCTTGCTAGTGGGGCTTCCAGTCTCCTCTCCCTCCCCCTCATCTCCAGTAGTCATCAACCCATGGTTTTAAGAATAAATGCCACAACGACCCAGATTCTTGCCATCAAACTTCAGAAGTCAAGGACTTGGCTGTCATGAAGACACAGGCAGCCCTACTGCTCTTGGGAGTGACCTCTGCCGCTCCCCGATGGCTTCAGAGGAAACCTTTGAAAGGAGAAGTCAGGGCCTTAAGGACAAGCCACACTCGGTCTAAACCTCATGCAACTTTTTCTGATCATCAAAGACACCTTTCTGTCCCCTCTTCCCCCAAGCAGTTCTCTTCCACTTAACCTCTTCTTGGAACACTACTGTCCAAAATGCCATTTCCGTCTGTAGTCTCATCAAACTTCAGAAGAGGCCTACAAATATCTCAGCTCTACAACCTTTCTGTGTATTTTGAAAAATCTTGTTTGCATTTTTCTTTGCTTTTTAAGAACGCAAAGGTATGGGATACTTGTGGGACACTTCTCCCAAGATCCTTACTTCTGATTTTCAACATAGATTCAGATCTCTTTGCTAGATGTAGGACACACAAGAGAGGGAAGAAAGCCACCAAGGGAAGAGAAGCCACTCTGGAAGCCACCAGCTGCTAAATACGGTCTGGTGTTGTACAGGAAATGATTAACCACGGGACTGGGCCACTACCCGTAAATACAACAGAAGCAGAGGGAAACAGAGATGGCCACATCTTACAAGGCAATGAAAAAATGAGGAAATGAGACCAGAAAAAAAAAAAAAAAAAAGACCAATACTATATTTATCTCCTTTCTGATAAAAATAAGTGGGAAAAAGTGGCCATACTAAAGCTTTATTTGCTGTGAGATGAAGCGATAATAATACTAATCAATTAATGTAAGCATTCATTTCACAAAATTATCGTGTCATTTGAAATTGAAGCTGGAACTGGTATACTGGGAGACAAGATCTCAAACACCTTCTGAAACAGTATCATCAGACTTGCTTTCTTTTCAGATCTCCTCAGCCGTCCCAGTCCCTGCAGGTCTCATGTTGTTTTCAACACAAATTGAGAATGGAAATTGAAGTTGAAAAATGAAATTGCCATGGAGCAAAGCTGTACAATTTCATATTCTGAATAGGTAATTACTAGTCTATCTGGAAAAACAACAGACTTTCCAAATAGGGGAAAAAAATTGAAATGATGAGTCAAACCCCTTGATTAGCAGCTTTTGATCTGGCCACTGGCTGCTCATCTCAAAGATCCGTAATATGCTAGCAGTTTGGTGACCTCCTATGAATACTATGTTATGTATTCACAACGTATCTGGGGCTGACACATTAAAAACCTCTACTGGCCAAGTGGATGGTTGGTTCTCCTTCAAGTCAACATGCTCAGGAGTGGGAGCACTAAAACCTACCTCTGAGTACCCAAATTGTCAAGGGCTCCATGATCTCCATGCCAGTTTCATGACAAACTTCCACTCTGAATCATTAAGCGTGACAGGAAGGAAGCTTTGGCAAGCATCCAAACATCCGTTTCTGAAGCACTAGTACTCATAAACCCTAATACAGACCTAATAATCGTGCTTCCACACTTAAAGCCAAACATCTATTTTCCATACAACAAGATCTGCTTCCCTCATTCCAGCTCTGAAGAGCAAGAGAGTAAAATAAATTTCAGACAAATTATTGCTCTCCACTTCCTATCCACCCTTCATTCTCCAAACATCCCCTAACACAGATCCTAAAACAAAGAAAAACAAATGCCTTGATATATAAACATAAGCTATGTTTGAAAATCTACTTGCCTGCTCACCAATAAAGATGGGGAAACTTTTGGTGAAAAGTCATGTGTCATCATTTTCCATGGCTTTCACTCAAAAGTTAAAAAACAAAACAAAAACAAAACAAACAAACCAGCCAACAACCAAGCTTTTAGCTTACGCTTTTGAGCCACTGCTGCATTGGTCAGATGAGGTGTTGGAGACAAGAAACTCCACTGCCCAGGGAAAGGCAGCGGTGGCTGAGACAGCAGCGGGGTACTCGAGCCTGGTGCTCCCTTTCACCTTAATGGCAACGTGCTACGACTGACCCGCCTGAAAATAACTGATCCTACTTGTATTACACAGCTATCACAAGCTGTAATGATCTGGAAGCAGCTCTTGCCCCTTAACGATTAGAGAGGAGATAACTAGCTGAGGGTAGATACCTAACTCAGGAGATAAAGTCTGGCGCATGAGTCCTAAAGCAAGACACAAACAGGCACACAATTCTCATGCATTTCAAAATGAGTCTCATCCCTTTCATGCCCCCATGGTTCGAATGATCAGGTTCTGGACCCTTGTAAGCCCTGGATCCTGATCCCACTACTCCAGAAGTAAAACAACGCAGAGCAGTGAGCATGGGGACCTCCCCCAAGCACCCAATCCTTCATGAAAGACAAACAAATTTGAAATGGCTGCAAACATGTCCTTAAAAATTATCTGTCCTGAATAACAACGTGGTAGTTTATTTTCTTGAGTGTGTTCACCAAAGTCAGATGAACAGAGAAAGCAGCTATTCGCTCCGCTGGCTGTGCTTCATAACACCATTAAAACACAGGGCTTCCTTTCACAGCGCTGCAATTTGGAACAGCACTTGCAGGGGGTCAGCAGCAGGTGCACAGTCACAACTTCCAAAAAAAGGATAAACAGACTTTTTTTTTTTTAAATCTTGGATTGGAAGAAAAAAAAAAAAAGTGAATTCTTACATCTCATCTACAAACCTTGTCTTTGCTTACAGAAACAGCTACAAAACCAAAATAGCTACTGGAAACTCTTCTTGAATGAGTTACTGGAGTCAGAAGTTAACATGTAAGTACTTCCCCTCAAAGCTAAGACAACCCAGGAAGAAGGGCTCTGTTCCTCTTAGGTGCCCCAAATTTATGTCTGAAAAAAAAAAAAAAAAAAAAAAAAAGGCTAATATTATAAAAATACCACTCAAGCAGTTCCAGTAATTTCAGTTTCTTGCTACCCACAGAAGAGATTAGAAACTCTCTTTTGTGACTAATATATATATATTAAATGACAGAATCATAAGAAGAGGTAGGAGAAAGATTCAATTACTAGCTGGAAACAAGGGATAGAACAGCATACCATAAAAAAAGAGAGAGAAAGGGAAAAAAAAAAAAAAAAAGTGATGTTCTTTTTCTTTTTACTCCTTCAGGCTTTTGTGCCAGAACTGTCCTAGGACCAAAGCTGACCTGTTCAACTATTTTACAGAGCGTTCCCACCAAAAATCAAAGCTCTACATTGTACTTCTATGCTATGTTCCAGAAATTTTGACAAGCTAGACCTGCACTTAAGTAACAAATGAAAAAACTCCACTTACTGTCACTGATGATTCTGACATGTGCTACTGACTTCAGAATAGTTTTCAGAATAGTTTTATCAGGAATCAGTGTGGTAGAGCTAGCATAGATGTTAATCTCAAACCATTTAACTTTTTTTTTTTTTTTAATTTTTAAATAGCCTTTATCCTTCCCACAATGCACTATGTGTTGAAGCTTTTGTACAAGTTACTGTTGTTAGAGTCTGCTTTCCAACATCCTTTAATGCTTATCATTTTTTGCCAAGCCCTAAGCAAAAGTAATTTTCTTCCTCCTTAATTTCATATGAAAATAGAAGAACTACTCCATCAATCACCTTTTTTTCTTCCTGTGACAGCCACCATTCTTTTGGCTGAACATTCCCTGACAGAGCACAAAATGCTTGCCTTTCACTGGAAGTGAATCATGCTTCACGAAAATGTGGTTTTACTTTTGTTTTTGCAAATGAAGTCTATGCAGCACAAACGGAAACAAGAAGTACGCGATCTGACTGCATTCCCTTGGGCATGAAGTCTTTGCTATGAAGACGTACGTGCAGAACTGTTAGAAACTGATGCCCTTTGATGAGACCGTGGCTATCAATTATAACAATAACTCCTAAAGTAAAACTGCACAGAGACTGTGTTAATGAACAGTAGCAATACCCTTAATAGGAATAAAGTAGCTGGACTGCTGACTGCCTCAGCCTACATGGGATCTCCCTTCCAACA
This sequence comes from Netta rufina, assembly GCF_964035555.1. Lineage (NCBI taxonomy): Eukaryota > Metazoa > Chordata > Aves > Anseriformes > Anatidae > Netta > Netta rufina. Next base: position 52,889,794 of record NC_140125.1, on the reverse strand, counting down.
CTCTGCCTGCCTTAACACTTTCATAAATGGCCAAAATCACAAGTATCTTTCTTCTTTAAGTATTTCTATGCCTACCATCACTGTACAGAGAATATAATATTCTATTACATGTTTATCTTCTTTATGTCCTTTGGGCAAAAGGGATTAAAATAAGATGGAATTAATGTACAACTTGTTCAAAGTCATATGAACTCTGTCACAGACAAGAACTGAAGCCTTCCCCGCTCCCCCGAGTCAAACTCTAGCATCCTATTTACCCAGTGGACTCATCTTCTCACAGGTGTATATACCTAGGTCTGTATCATATAATCTCAAGTTAGAAATATATGTGTATATATATAAATTTTGAAAAAAGTTGTAATAATATTCCCTCTCATCAGGAACTGAATTAATCTTTTCAAGGTCACAGGCAAAGCTGCCAAGATGAAGCAGAAAAATGTACACAGCTGCACATACACAATACCTGATTGCCATGCTGGCTTTTGACTTGGTAAAGCAGAAAATGTACCTCTGAATGAATATCATCCAATTTTCCAAATATATTTAGAATATCAGCATCACACTTTCAGGCAAGTTTAAACACTTTTGCTATGACTTTGCTGTATGAAGTGTTTCATGGCCAGGCAGGATAACGTTCTGTGATTCTGTGGTAACATAGTGCAGTGACCACTTCATCTTTCTGAAAGGAAAAGGCTTGAGTCAGTCATAAAAAAAAGGGACATTCCGTATCTGCTTAGAGTATTCCTTGACAGCATCATGTGTTAGCTAGAGCTCTGTTGATCTTACAACTGGACAAGTGGTGAATGATGAGCAAGTCTTGCAGCCTTTTAACAAAAGTTTATCGGAGATGAGGCACATCTTTTGTATTCCAAAATAGCTCGCTTATAGCATGAGGATTTAGCAACATACATTGAAGTCCAAACACCTCAAAAGAAAATATGTACCGCATTCTCCATAGCAAAATTAGGAAGTCCAAAGAGAACAGAAAAGTCAGTGAGGAAAGATACAGCTACAGACTTGTCATTTTGATTCAGAATCTTTCTTTTCAAGGCTTTAAGAAGCAACTTCGAAGCTGACATTTCAGTTCCTTGTAATGTTAATGAATTTTAACATGTAATAAATTTCAAGTGTAATGTATTCTTAAACAGTCCACTGAAAAGCCAGACAAAAATCAAAATTCTTAAAAGTACAGAAGAGCTCTTTTGAGAACACCGCATGTTCTTGAAATGATGAGGGGAAAAAAAAGGTCAATAGGAACATAACCAGGGCCTTGTTAAAAGCATATTCATTTAAGAAGCAGATACTGTGTATCACCATATTGACTTCATCCATAGTGGAGGCTATCTTTCCTTGAATGTATTTTTCCTACTCACACATCTGACAGGCCTTCAAAACCAGCAAGTTTGTGGAAAACAATATTGATGATCCAAGTGCAAAACAAAACTGGATGAGCCAACTTTTTGGCCATTAAGAAACAAACAAACAAACAAAAAAAAAAAAAAAACACACAAAAAAAACCACACACACACACACAAAAAAAAAAAAAAAAAAACAAAAAACAAAAAACAACAACAACGATAAAATAACATGCTGTCTACCTAAAACGGAGCATGCTAGGTGCTTTCACTCTCAGGAAAGCTTGCCCTGAAAAACACCAGAAAAAAATACAAAAGAAAAAATCAACAGCCACACTGTACTGAAATAAAACCAATTCATACTACCTCAATGAAAATTCTTCGCTTTGCATTTAGTTTAAAATAGTTTGAAGATTTCTGCTACAGCTTCCCCTGAAAGATTTCTTTCTGCTGCCTCCACCTGACAGAATTATGGCTGGATTCTCCCGTGCGTCCAAAATAAACAGTCACCCTTGTTGTGACAACTTTAAGCCTACGGAGCACATCTCCTGGCCAAAACACTTGAGAGCTTCCAGCGGAATGAAGAGTGAGAGTGGGGAGCAATTTAGAGCCTGTTTCAGCACAACCGGCCACTTCAGTCTTTTGTCTTGCATAGGAAGCACAGCGCAGGCAATTTCCACATGCAATCAAACCCCTGACATCAAGCAGTGCACTTGTTGGCAGTCTCCCGGGGAGTTCAACAGGGGAAATGATTTAATTGACACGAACAACAACAACAACTTCACACTGCAAATACTGAAGATCAAAACATTTTTTTTTTTTTATTGGCCATTAGAGGGTTGCTAGCAGCCCTTGGAAATACCCGTTTCTGTGTTTTGAAGCACGTCTTTATCACAAGCCAAAGCAGGAAAGACTACAGCAACGTAAAGCCACTGCTGTTCCAAGGGAAAGGGGTCCCCAGTGCCTTCCCCAGATGCCACGGGTCTGCCCAAGATTTATGAGCTCTGTCCTATACATCTTGCAGAAGATCCTCCTCACTTCCTCCAAGTGCTGGAGCTGTGTTTTGGTTAGCGAGCCAGGGTTACCTTGGCAGAAGCAACAAGCAAGATCTCATAGATGTTGTGTAAATCCCAATACTCCAGTGCATTACTGAAAAGCCTGGCAGCTTTTAAGCTTTCTTATTTTTTGAAGCTCATGGATGGTCCAGGACTGATATGTGCCCCCACACAGCAAATTTAAGCCCACTGGCAACAGGCATGCTTTTATGAAGTATCTTCCACAGATTCTTTAGAAATAGCTGACTAATACCCGTGCCCCCACAGATTACATGCTGCAAACCAGTGCTCTACATCTATCCTGATGGCCTGACTACAGTGTGAAACTTGAGCCCTGTTCTTGTGAACCACAGCCAGAACGGACAGCGGAAACCAACAGCATTCCACAGACCTTTATTCCTATTAGATCTATTATGAGCTTGAATTTGGAACAGGATTTAAAAAAAAAAAAAAAAAAAAAAAAGCACAGCCTCATATCTACAGATCTCCTCCCATTTTCCCCATATGACCCTTCCAGAGCTCTGCAAAAGAGAAGAGATGGCAACGCAAAGTGGAAATACTGAATAGAGCTACTTTCTCCCCCTACAAGACACCACAACATTTTTCCAACTGATTCTCCCCGATTAGTAGAGCAAGCAAACAAAAAAGGAGACAAATATGGACAAAACACCAGAGAATCTGGTCCAGGAGGAAAAATAGTTACTAGTGGTCTGAATGTTCCAAAAATACAGTCATCTGCCCCCCCAAACCTGTCCCGTGCCTTACCAAAGGAAAGTTGAGAGAATTAGCAAATCTTCACACTTGACTCCTTTGAAAACAAACTTATTCCTCCTCCACAGAGTATGCTGCAGGCCTAAGAACTAAATGAAAGCTGTTCAGCCTCGCAGTTCTCTCACCACCTAGATTTCCTTTAAAGCACACACCTGCCCAACACAGGTGTGATTTCCATCCTGATTGAAGTCTTTTTGTCCATTGAAGTCTTGTGCTGTTACTTGTGAACTTTCTTTCAAGTTCTTAAGTAAAAAAAAACATCCAAGCATTCCTTCCAGAGTATCATAACTAACCAGGAACAACACAGTGAAACCTGAAATGCAAATAAAAAAGCAAAGCTGGACAAGACGGCCCCCCTCACGCTATAGAGGCCGCAGAGTAATTAAACTGAGAAATAAGTTTTCCCTTTGGTCTAGTGCCTCTTGGTTCTTGTAGCTATAAATGCAATAAGGGCGGCTGCAAAATTCACACACTGGAAACATGGTTTGCAAACTAGCTGTCTGTCTGATTGGGGATTTAAATTTTCACACCATAAACTGTGGCTTGGAAGGACTGGAAGGAAAGAGTTGCTTGTTCACTGGATCTGTGGCTTCAGGGGAAAGAAAAAGTTTGATTTTCTTTAACGTCATGAGACTTGACTAGTCAAGCTGTTTTACAAAGCACCATGCACATATGTAGGGCTTTGGTCATTAGCACGGCCAGGTGTCCACTGCCTATTACTCCAAACACTTGTCAGTCCCCTGGAAGGCAACAAGACTACCTGGTTACAAAAAAGCGTTCACAATTTGCAAACCTTACCAGTTGGACAAATCAAGGAGTATGGCACTGTTCTTGGAAAATGTACACTAGATATATAAAAACTCTTTAACAATGTCATCCATAGGGTGACAGCCCAAATGGCACTGTACACCAGCAAGGGTAAAATACCTGTAGAAAATACCGTTCAAACAAGCACATCTACGTTGAGGCAGAACACGCTCCATTCACCAGCAGTGGCAGTGGTGCAGTTTGCTTGTTGGGTACCAGGGCTCAGTCCACAAGGACCCTGCTTCAGACCCAGGCACCAGCCTGCTGCAGGGCGTGAGACAAGTCCTCATCCTCAATGTCCCAGCTGACCTGTGCACAAGGAGGAAATTCCTAGGCTAACAAGTGCAGAAGTTTGCTAATGGTGAGATATGAATAGATCTGTCCACTTTCCTCCTGAGGGAAGCCAACATTAAAAAAAAAAAAAAAAAAGTGACCACACAACAAAAACAACCACCCCGTTTTTCAAAGAACACCGCACTCCTTCCCCAGGAGCTCATCACGTTTAGGCGCGTACAACAAAGGCTCCTTGGCACCTGCTGAGTACCTCACAAAAACAATCACCACCCATTCACCCAGATCCAGCGTCTTCCAAGCTTTTAATCTCCAGGCCTCAGAAGACTTTCCAGCAGAGACAGCTACCGGCTATGGTGGTTTAAGCATCCGAACCCAGTTTTATTTCCTGGATCCCTCAAGAGCAGTCAAAAGGCCATAAAATGAGATACTGTCTAACCCCGTGTACCTCTATCTATTCCCTATTCTCTATTCACACCAGCCAAGCAAGACTCATCCTTAGTGAAGATTAAAATTAAAAAATTGGCATGAACTTTGCTTTGAAACAGAGATATCTGTACTTGATCCAATTAAAAAGTCAATCAGTTGTAAGCAAAACCTGCTTCCGCCTTGGTGGAAAACTTGTCCGTTTCCTCTTCAGTGGAGGAATATCTTAATAACTAACATTACATGAAGAAAAAGAGTCAGTAAAATCCAATTGGCAATCCTTTGGCAAAGGCAATATGCTGGTGCATTTGTGAAGTAACGTTCAAAGAGTTTCTTCTTCTGTTCTCACTTGAATTTTCATTGACCTTCTTCTCCAGCTACAGTAGACTCAGACTATGAACCGGGCAGGATTTCTGTCCACCTGGTCCTCTCCCCCACCCCACAAAACAGGGACAACTCGAAGTGGGCTGCTCGGAACCTTGTCCAGCTGAGCTCTGAGTGCCTGCAAGGACGGCCGGACCTCCCTGGGTAGCCTGTTCTGACATCTGACCACCCTCGTGTTGAAATTTCTTTCCCTAACATCTCACTGGCACTTCCCTTGCTGCAACTTTGTCTGTTGCCTCTTGTCCCACTGCTGCGTGCCTTCCAGAAGAGCCCGGCTTTGTCCTCTTATCTTTTAACTGAGGATACGGGATAGCTTTCCTTTAAAGAAAAGTAACACACGTACACGCACTGAGATGTGCTCCTAGGATGTTCACAAAACACATACGCACGCATACAGCTTTCAGCTTATTTTTCTGAGCCACAAGTACTGCGCTCTACTTTGCAACCTAGTGCTGCTGTCTCTGAGGGGTTGCCCTTTTGCAGTGCTTAATGCTGACAGCTTGCCTTCGCAGCCACGAGGAGCTAAGGTGGTAAAAGCCGGTACCGAAACGGCTCCGCAGCAACCTCCCCGTGAGGCGAAGCCCTCCGTTCCCCTTCCCCGTGCGGTTCAGCCCCGCCGCGGCGCGGCACTTGCACAACGCACTCCCCCCAGATCCTCCGCGGGGCAGGGAAGCAGCCTCCAGCGGGGCAGACACGGAGGGCACCGCAACCCAAATCGCTGCGGGGCTGCGGCTCTGCCCCCGGGGGGGAAGCGACGCGGGGCGCCCCATCCCATCCCATCCCATCCCATCCCACCCCATCCCCGAGGCTCAACAAGTCCCCGGCGCGCCCGGCCGCGCTTACCCAGATAGTGCCGCAGGTCCAGCAGAAAGTGCGGGGGCCCCCCGTTGAGCTGGTAGAAGAGGGAGCCCAGGCAGAAGAGCAGCAGGGCGGCCATGCAGAAGCCGTAGTCGCGCAGCGAGAGGAAGGGCAGCAGCGACAGCGGCCGCCGCCGCCTCCAGCCCCCGCCCGGGCCCGGGCCCCCTCCGGCCGCCGCCGCCGCCGCGGGGGGCCGGGTGTCCGGGCAGCCCCCGGCGCCGCCGTGCTGCTGCTGCTGCTGCTTCTTCTTCATCCTCCTCCCCTCGGCCGCCGCCGGCTCACGCAGCCCGCCGGGGAAGGCGCATCCTCCATCCGCCTGCTCGGCTCCGGCTGCCCGCGGCGGGGAAAGTTGCCGGCGGCTCAGGGCGCCCGTCCCGTGCCCATCGCCCGCCGCCCCCGGCAGAACCCGGCGCGGCGGCTAAGGGGAGGGGAAGGAGGTGGCCACCATCCCGCTCCCGGGGCTCCTCTCCTCCTCCTCCTCCTGCTGCTGCTGCCGCCGCCGCCGAAGCTCCGCTCGGCCTCTCGCCCCGGTGTCGAGTTACAGCCGCCGCTCCGCCGCCGAGCCCTGCGCGCCGCCCGGCCCCCGCCCCGGCCCCGCCGCCCCCGGCACGGCCCCCGCCGCCCGCCCACCCCTGCCCGGCCCGGCCCGGCCCGGCCCCGGTCCCCGCCGTTGCCTCCCCGCGAGCGACCCCTGCGGGCGCCGTCGGGCGCCGCCTCCACGGGCCCGGCACATCCCGAGGCACCTGCCCCGGGCGCTCCTGGCTCGGGCGGGGGTCGCGGGGCTGCCCCCTCGCCCCCACGGCCGAGCTGAGGCGAGGGGAGCGCCCCTCTCGCTGCCTTGCGACGGGCCCCGGGGATCACGAAAGCCCAGCGTGACTCCCGACCGCACGTGGCTCGCAGTGTGATCCCTCACGACTTGTGGTCGTGCCCGCAAAGCTGCTTCACACAACAAGGGTGAAGGGTTCTCGCTTCGTGCTGGGCTGTTTAATGCCATCACCCTCTTCATACATCTCCTTTGAGACTGTTCGTGTCCCCAGGCACCGTCTGCAGCTGCAATGCATTTCGGTGCATCCCGTGGCCACACTGCCACCACTACAATGGAGGGAGGAGGCCTGGTACGGCGTTGCCAGTCCACAGTCTCATTTTATAGACCTGGCTAGAAGGGTAGGGCTTCCAGCCCTTCACGCGATCCCCCGAGAGCCTTCTTTTGTTTTTAGCCAACAGCAAGTTCTGTCCTCTGTGGTTTGGGAGAAAAGTAGGAAATCATGACCCAAGTGCAACTCGCCAGGTCAGAAACCAAAATGCAATCACCCTTTTCCTTTTTAGGCTTAAAAAAATGCATCCTGATTGAGGGGGGCTGACTCATAATCCTTTAGCACTCGCAGCTGCAAATTCTGCTCAGTAGGCTGGATTCAGGCGTTTTTGCCACTGACATTGAAAGGCACATGTAAATGCCTGAATCCCACCTACCTTACTGGCTTAGGTTTGTTGCTGGTTTCCAGCAGTAAAGGGCATCTGCTGAAACAGGGAAATTAACCTTGGTGGTGTGGACAGGACCATAGAGCCAGAACCTGAAAATAAACAACTAGTGAGCAAGCCCCTTGGATTCATTGATAAACAATATCCCCATAGTGGCTGAAAGATCAGACCTTAGAGGATTTGGAGAGGAAACTATTTGGTTTAGTTACAGTCTATGGCATCACTGCACAGATCCTTCAAAATCCACACAAAAACCAAACAAAAACAAAGTTAGGAACAATGACACCTCACTTCTGAGAAGGAGAAAACAAAAATGACAAAATATAAAACAGTTCCACTTCAGGCTAGTGCTCAAGCATCAAAAGTGACATAAAAGGTCAGTCTTTAGGACTGTAGGTTGCTTTAAACAGAAATCCCCAGTAATATTCAACAGATACAGTCCTAAGTGTATTTGCATGGTTAGACTACCACTTAGTGATTCTCGTGAATGTCAGTTTGAAACAAAGTGTGAGGGGCTTACTTAACCTGCTCTGCTGCCGTGGATGTCTTGCATTATTTTATATTGCTTTGAACACTTAAATTGTCTACCAGACAGTTTGCAACAACCACACTGCAGATTCATTTCGCAGTGCTAGTTACTGTTGCAAATGAGAAACCGGTAAGCATTTACATTGAACCTTTGAGAAAAATGGATGCTTTGACAAGAAGACAGACAACATCTGTAAGGTGAATCAATAAATCTTTATTTTTCTAGTTGCAAAGAATGTCTTTGATCTCTAGGAAGAGATTGTGGAAAAAAATTAAAAATGGAAAGCAAATCTATCATTGGGAAGAGAGCGCTTTATTAAGATCACTCTTTCCATCGACAGGTAAAAAAATTCTCTTAAGAGGAAGAAGAGAAATCATTATTCCTTTCATATGTATGAACTATCACACCTCTGTTATTCTATCAATTAAAATGCCTAAAATTAAAGTAGGACAACAAGTAGGAAAAATAAATATTGTTTACTTTGTTATAGCTTGATGTAGTGTAACTGTCTCCCTATTTTTAATTCCCCTGTTACTTATCGACTTTAACAAAAATGTATGATTATGCATGCAAAGCGTAAAGCAATTAAAACATATATATATATCCTTAGCAGGATTTTTGCATTCAAACACACACACGCAGAAGAATGAAAACCCACATTAAAGGAAAGATACGGTTGAAAAGCCAAGTGTCAACATTAAGAAAATCCAAAGGTAAAATTTTTCAGACAAACTTGTTTTAACTTGTAGAGGATTTGAGTTGCAATTCAGCCTTTAATTGTGTGATTATATTGTTTGCTCCCAGGACTGCTGCCTTGTATGGTGTCTGCGACAGTCACTGATCATTGAACATGCAGATTTTTGGTTTATTTTTAATCTCTTTGTTCAACATATGTCCTCAGGCTTTGTTTAAAGCTATCTAAATCCTGCCTGTAATATGGAATTATTAATGTCGTAATAGGCTTTTCCACAGTGTTCATTGTTACAGTACCTTGAGCATACGAGGAATGTTTCTGAATTACTTTCATGCAATGCAGCTAATATCACCATTTCACTAATTGTACAAATGGGACACAGAGATTAATGTTAAACATGTCTATTAATTTTGGTTGCCAGGCTTGAGATGACAGGGGTTTGCCTTAGCGAAATACTTAGTGTTATGAAGCATTTTGTACGTTGACAGCATAGCTCCCATGGACTTTAGGCACAGCTATGAATGATAACGACTTCTACAAATCAGAGCCCAGGCTCTCAGACTGAACACTAGGCATAAAACGACCACTCAGTGGCCACGCAGTTCAAGCAATCTGCTCAATGCCATATAGGAGTGCTGTGGTGCTAGCAGGCACACCACCGATAACTTTCAGAGCAGTATTTCAGATAACTTTCAGACTGCAGCAGTCTTCATGCTCCTTGCCTGTCTTGACCTTGTCCTGCTCCTTTTTTTCCTCCTCTCCTAGACCCAGTCTCAGCTCCAGGATCTTTGTCCAAGTGTGTTTCCTTCCATGACCTCAGCCAGAGTAGGTCCAGCTTTTTGCTCAGCTTTGCTCCAGCTGAATCCCTCTCCTGGCTGTGATGGTTCCGGCAAGAAGGATACTGTGAGCTCAGGGGTGGCTCCCTGGGGCTGGAGGAGGATGCTCAGAACAATCAAAGGAGCAGAGAATATCGCTGCCAACAATTCCCAGTTGGGTCTACCTCAGTGCTACACTAGAGACTGCTGAGCAAACTCATAACCCCCACTGAGAAATTAGCTCAGTGAGCGAGATGAGCACAAGGAGGTCGTATGTCAGCAGGACACACGTCTGCACTTGGCAAAGGTCCTGGTTTAGGTGCCAGTAGCCCAGTGGCCTCATCTGTCCAGCTTGTCAGGTCAGCTGCTTGCCAGCCCAGGGATGACAACGCACCCACAGAGCTGCTTGCTCATGGCTCCAAGCCCAGCACACTGCTCAGTTGCTTGGGAATGGCTGCGCCAGGCTGCTGGGGGCTATAGCTCCGCTCTGCTGAGCGCACACAGCCCGAGGTCACGTTGAGATCTGTAGCCTTCCATTGGAAGAGCAGAAACCACACGTCTAAAAGTAAACACTGATGTTCCAAGGAGTGGAGGCATTGTAGTTTCTCATTTTTGCAGCAGTAGGATTTTGATTCTAACATAAGCAAAACATCCTTCACTTATTCTGACATCTGAATATTTTTTGTTGTTGTTGAAATTTTCTAGATAAATTCTGCAAATTCCCCAGCTGGGGTATGCCATAATAGGCAGTTTGCAAAGGTGTAAGCAACTCGAAAGGGATAAGGTAGAACCCAGGCCCTGTTTTTTGTAAGACAGCAAAGACAGGAATTTTAGATGCAAGGCTACACTGAGTAAAGGCTCACTGGTTTATGGGAATAACCTAATGTAATATCATCTGAGAAGCACCCATGAAAGATTGCAGCTTGAGATTCCTCCAGCACTTTCTGTCTGATTTGGAAAGGGTTGAAAGCATTACAGGGTAATTGATGACAGCCGTGCAGGCTTTATTTTACTTTATTCAGCAACAGTCGATAATTTGATGGAGATGAAATAAGGGTTCACCATGGCTTTTAATTTCATGCACACAAAATGCTTGCAAATTTCATCTTCCTTGACTGAACTAGGATTGTAGGTCTGTGCTGGCTAGTTGTATTAATTCTGTCCTTTGTGGAAGGTTCAGAAATACATTTCTGGGAAAAATATTATAGTAACTGTCTGAAGGTAGGTACATGAGCCACATCCTATAGCTCATACATCAAACAGGTACAACCTAGTGACACTCTGACAATGCAGGGTCATTCCAGAAAAGGTATTTAGAATTTTTAATTAAAATGCCATTTGAAAGTATATGAACATGGTCTATCAACATCACTTGGAGAGTAATAGAACTTATCAAAATGAATTCATATTAATCCCTTGACATTGCTGGCTCTCCCCAGCAAAGTGCTACTCACAGGGTTGTCCTTACTCCTGATTACAATGGTGTTGTTTGTTTAATTTTATCTGAAATCAAAATGGCTAACAGGAGTTAAACCAAGACCCTTTCTTTTTTTTTCAGCAGTATGCATATTATTGAGAAGCAGCAATGAAAGCAGAAGGTACAAGACAGTGTTTTATAATGTATAGTCTTAATGATCAATTTTTCCCCCATCATAAATGCCCACTCATAACAGCCCAACTGAATTCACTTTGACTTTGTGTCCTCTTTGTATTGATTTCCCAATAGTAATCTAAGTCTTGCATTTATCTCAGGAAACTGACAGCAGAAAAGCAGAAGTTCCCATGTGTAAACAAGAGTTTTCTCACAGCACACCCGCTAAAAGCCACGCTTGTTTAGACAGTTAACAGAAATGCACCATGCAATGTACTGGACAGATTTAGACATGTAAAGACTGAGACCGTCACATGGGGAAAATACAGCACTGGTGCTAATGAGGCACCAAATAAAACAGATAGCGAGACACGTCTGAATCCAGGAATTGTACAGAGTATGCTGGCACCACCAGGCTATCTCTAAAGTAGCCAGTGGATGTGTGCAGAACCACACAGGGCTATGCCATGGTAATAACAGGGAGCAGCAGGGCCAGGCCAGTGCAGCGCTCACAGCAGAATTAATGAGGGAGGGCAGAAAGCCATCCTGGCACCGCCTCACCTCCTCCTGTCCCAGAGTGATTCCACAGCTCCCTGCAGTGCACCGCAGTCTGTATCACAAGGAAAAACATTGTGGGAAGTAAGCTGATCCACTGAGAGGTGTGTTGATGCTGCAACTGGGAATGTTATGGGACAGTGAAACAGGCTGTCATACATCTAGCATAGCCTATAGGAAACCTCAATCCACATCCCTGAAAACACCCCCTAAAAATACCTTTACTCATGTTCTACTAATAGTAACACCACTACTCTCTTATCAAATAAGGCATCCCTATGAACCAGGTCTCTCTTTTCCTACAGGAAAGAGGGACCATTCCTTACAAGTGAATGCCTTTGGCCTCAGACAAGAGGGAGAACTAAACTTTGTGTTTTCTTGTCCTGCGTTAGTTCTCCAACAGCAGAAAAAGTAGGATGTTTCTCTGTGGCATCTAGTCTGGAAGAGGTGTACCAGGGACGCCCACGGGATGGTCCCTCCAGGTGCTATCAGTGCATAAGCAACAGAGCTGCTATTCCTGAAGGATGCTGCTTCAGCTCCTGGTAGGCAGGTGCTGTAAGCTGATGCAGATCTCTGTGTGGCAGAGGCACCCTCAGACCCCAGGACTGACAGCACTTGCCAGTTAAGGAGCAGGGGATCTAATCCACAGGTGACCGCTTCTAGGCCAGCCACTCAGGGAAGGCTCCTGATGAGATTTTCAAAAGCAGAAGTATGAATAACTAGGGGTCTAAATCCCTCGTTAAATTTGGCCCTGTGTATTTTCAGCTCATCTCAGGCATTATATAGAATCATAGAATATCCCGAGTTGGAAAGGACCCGCAAGGATCATTGAGTCCAACTCCTGGCTCCACACAGGTCTACCCAAAAATTCAGACCATGTGACTAACAGCACAGTCCAAATGCTTCTTGAATTCTGACAGGCTTGGTGCAGTGACTGCATCCCTGGGGAGCCTGTTCCAGTGCACAACCACCCTCTCAGTGAAGAACCTCTTCCTGACATCCAGCCTGAACCTCCCCTCTTGCAGCTTGACTCCATTCCCTCGGGTCCTATCGCTGGTCACTAAAGAGAATAGGTCAGCACCTGCCTCTCCACTCGCCCTCGTGAGGAAGATGTAGACCACAATGAGGTCTCCCCTCAGCCTCCTCTCCTCCAGGCTGAACAGGCCTTCACCTCTAGGCCCTTTGCCATTTTAGTAGCCCTCCTCTGGACACTCCAACAGTTTCATGTCCTTCTTGTACTGTGGAGCCCAGAACTGCACACAGTACTCGAGATGAGGCCGCACCAGTGCAGAGTAGAGTGGGACAATCACTTCCCTCGACCAATTAGCAATTCACAAGCGGGAAGTTACCTTATTGAATTATTCATATGCATATTTCATCTAATCAAAGTATTTCAGAAAAGCTGTTTGTTCACACATCAAAAAGCCAGCAAATGTCAAGCTCTGTCATGAATCCTTCGCTTGGTAAAGTGGTATTCACTAAAAAATTAAAAAAATAGTACTGTTATGCATCAACTGCTTTTATATAAACTGCCACCAGGATGTCATTACATATGTTAGGTCAAATTTTGGGAAAAGCAATGTACAGAAAAGGGACATATCCACAAGCTAAAAGTTTACAGTAAAGTCTGTAAATTAGTTCACTTCATCTTCTGACTGCCCACACAAGTTGTGGTCCCTCACCGCATAAAACCTTTACATGAAACTGCCTTTGTTGTTCCTTCAGTTACCAATGCAACGACCTACGGCTTCCAACCCCAAAACAGAAGTGGGCCCTATGTCAGATAATATAAGCTTCACTACTTAGCTACAGCAGAGGGAAGGGAACATCCTACCAAATAGTTTACCTCCACTGCACAGGTAACTTGGTCTTCCAAGCACTTAATTTTACCAGGAAGCATGTAACTGGCAGAGTGGTGATGCAATGCTGAGAACTGAAAAGGCAGGTCGAAATTTAAAAACCTCAGGCCAACAGAATAATATTCAAATTGCTAGAATAATTTTCTGATAATTCTCCACAAGAGCCTGTCCTGCACACAAGTAGGCACACACATATACTAGGCGTAACTTACACTAGTTCAGACAGGCTATTGCAACAGCCCAGAGCTTTTTTCCAACTTGGTTTTGACTCATTTCCCACACAGTTACACATATAAACTTGGCTTCCTATCATTTCCTTAACATATACACATATAAACCTGAAAGTTTTAAAGCTGTGAGTGAAGTTTCATTTTGATTCTCTCTGTTCAGATTAGGAATTTTATTCAGTGACAGCTGTAGAGTAACTGTCGGAAATATGGAACTTTTTAATGTTTTGAGTAAGAATTTCTCTCATTTGAATAATTCATTCTTGTTACTCTTACAATTTCACGTGGTTAGAAGTGAAATATGCAAAGTAGCACATAGATCTGCCTATCACAAGTTATTCCCGCCCCCCTAAATTAGAGACTTTGGCAACAGTATTTCTGGAATGCAGTAAACATTTCCTTTAAACCTATACAAAATACATCTGGAAGACAGTGCCTGTGGAAAAGAGAAACCGTATAAATCAACTAATCAGGACCTCTAAAGCAGAGCAATAATGTTCATAAAATTAAGGTAAAAAAGATACAATTCAATTAACATAGTCATGAATGTTGGACATATAATAAATAGCAAATAAGTATTTGCAATAGGAGAAAGAACGTCATTCATTTACAGTGATCTAGGACAAATAAATCAAAGTACCCTTGCTCAATTTATTGCATTTTACCCAACACCAAGGCTTCCTCTGGACCAATTTGGCTTTTCTGCAGTCTTTGGCCAGAGTCACGTGACTGGAGCAAAACTATGAATTGCTTTAAGCACTCCCAGATGCTGGGGTTGTCAGTCTTAGCTCATATTATTTCCAATTCTTGTGGAAAAAGAAGGCATATATTCTCACTGTATGGGGCTTTCAACTGAGCAATCTCCTGCTGGAAAGACCTGAGTTTAAAAACCAGAGCAACCAACATGATCAAGTGGTCTGATTTCTGTTGCTTGATGAAATAACAATTGATTCTGCTGTTGCTGCTGCTATTATTTTACCTCCTTTATACTTTTACTTCTGTGCTTCTTAATACAGAAACCTTTGCTGTTTCAGTGGGACCATGCGTGCTGCTGATTGAGCTAAGCCAGACTTTCACATCACACCTTGTAAAGGCAGCTAGTATTGCCCTTATGGGAGGCTCTTTTAAAAGATGTAACTTTTTTTTCCCTCTCTTTTTATCTCAAATTAACACAAGCAGGCTCAACCATATGTCATTTGCACTTAGAGAACAGTACACCCTGTCCTTGAAAGATCTGCTTAAAGTGTTGATGCCTTTTCATACTGAAATGGCATAAAGCAAAAAAGGGTGTATGTTTATAATTTTACAATGTTTGTTAATTTACTGCAAAAGAAAGGTCACATCACCTTCTTCTCAGCCTTGCCTCTTTATTCACAACTGCATCCATCCATCCTTGCAATAAAAGTCTGTTGCAAGGACTGTGTATGGCAGTCCTTGCTTACACTCTCTAGATGAGTTGCAGACCTTGTAGATTTGTCAAGCCTTGTGTTGGCCAAAGGATGGGGGATGACAGATGCGCATCTGGGTAGGAAATCTCAGCCTGAATTGGGTAATGGAAACCCCCAAATACAAAGGGAGATCACATGGTACATAAATCCTCGTCTGAGCAGATAACAGGAACAGGGTGGCAGGACAAGGCTATTTCTCCAAAATCCACACATTGCACCAGCTGCATCTCCACTCCTCTGGACCCCAGCCTAGGTTTCTTGGGCCAAGCACAGTACGATGAAGATTTATTCCTCCTGCGATCATCTGCGTCTGATCCCAGGTCAGGAAACAGCTACAGCACTACACTGCAAACGTATGAAATGCAAGTGCTGTGGAAGAAATTATGATACAGGGTCAAAACTGTGATTCTCCCACTGACTTCAGAGATTTGATTGGCTTGCTGATCTTGGCAAGAGTTGAATTTCGCCCCAAGAGAGTAATTAAACAACTACTTTAACTGCAATTCTCTTGAGTGTTACATCAGCATCCATACAGTTATAGATCATAGCAGTTAGAGGACAAACTGCACCCCTTATTGTTGTTCAAGCTCCAAATGACAGCCTTGTGTCTCT
The DNA here is from genome assembly GCF_964035555.1 of Netta rufina. Lineage (NCBI taxonomy): Eukaryota > Metazoa > Chordata > Aves > Anseriformes > Anatidae > Netta > Netta rufina. The sequence goes on along the minus strand of NC_140125.1, from coordinate 52,874,038 downwards.
AACTCTTCTCGTGGTAAGAATCTATAATTTTGCAGCTCTTTGCTACTGCAAGTATTGGTCACACAAGTGCCAAAATGTCCGTCTCTTTACAAATGTAGCTTGTTTGTTCAAGCCAGGGTAGGTAGGTGCAAAACTCAACTCTGGTGTTTTGAAAATTCTTCTCCTTCCAACAGAAACTTAAATATTAGATGGAAATAAATCATGGTTAGACTACACCCTCAGCGAAAAGCAAAGGAGAAACTTTGGTGGAGCAATGACATATTTTAGAGAAATATGGAACCTGAATGTTTCCTAAAAACAAAAATAAATACTTTAAGCTTCAGAAAAGTGGAAGTGGCTTCATTTTTAGCCTTGAGACTTGACCCAGGCATGATCCCCCACAAGGACAAGTGACTGTGTATTGTATATGCATACAATGGACTAACTGTTAGACTAATGGGGGGCTGCAGGAGGTTTCTGGGGCCCCTTCATTAACCTAATGACAAACATTCATCTCTTGTTACAGAGGATACATTCTCTCCTATTTTCCTGTTCTCTCCTGACTCCTTTTGCAACTCACTGTATTTTCTATTTTTAAATGTCTTTTCACTTTTGTTCCGTGAATTCTTAAGACAACACAAGATGAGTAAAACACTTATTTTCTATTTATTGCCAGTCAAAATTTCTAATATTAATACACAACTAAGGTTCTTGTAACTACATGTCTTCTGACATCGTATCAGAGACATTTCAACTTTTCTGAGGTTGTGAATGTGGAAGTCTAAATCCATCTTTAGAGTTTTGGATGCACAAAAACTACAAGTTCAGATATTTGCTGTAGTATTGAAATGCTAAACTGGAAGTTTTATTGTTTATATATCACTTATTATATGCCTAATACCAGAAAAAATCAGCATCTTGTACCTGAGTTCAGTGGGCCATACAGTGGGGGTCAATTTAATTGCCCTGTGGACTGCAAGCTGGGACTCCTATCACTCTCAAGTTGTAAGGAGACAACATGCCTTCCTCTGCTAACAGCCATACCTGTCTCATGATGATCTATGGAATGACAAAGTCTTGGGTGGCACAGTTAATTTGATCTTCTCATTTAAATTCATTTTCCCAGCCTCTGCAAAACTGAGTGACCAAATGGCTACATAGAATGAATCTCCAGGCCTCCGCTTCATTTGCGAATATTTGAACAGATATCTGCTGCCTACAGGTCTGTAGAAAGGTGAATCCTGGTTTACAGCCCTTATAAGCTGCCTTTCCCAAGTCCTTCCCTTTCCTTGGGTAACTCATTTGCTGTTGGGGCAAAACCACACCTCACCTGAAGAGGGTCATATATTTCCTGTATCTCAGCCATATGAATATTCCTTCCATTACATTTGTTTGATAAATTAAAGGGAACAAAATTAAAATAAAGATAATTCACCAACACTACCTTCAACCCTAAGGATGCCTCTACTTCTCACCGCTTGGATCTGCCGTATAGGCCTTTTCTGTCCAATAGATTAAATAGGTTTGTTTTAGCACACATACAGCTAAGCAACCAAAACCAGGAAGGGGACGACAGTAGTCTTTTTACTGGAGCTTTATGGCTGGGAAAACTCTGAGAAGCAAGCAAACATATCAAACTTTAAATCTATATATTTTTAGAAGAGTTTGGATAACATTGCTTATTAAATGGTGAAGGCACGCAAGTACCCCACGTGTTGTTTTTCTGCATAGCTCAAGACTTTTGTAAATTAAAGCAGGGCTGGAAGATCCCAAAGAAGTTTGGCAGAGAGGCTGTGAAACATTTTATAACCTTTACATCATTGTCTTATGTTTTTCAAGGGAAATTACTCATAGTGCGATTTCTACTGTGAGTAGAAATCTACTCCCTCCTGCAGCACCGCAGGAAAGTTGCAAAGAGGCAAGGATTAGCTGGTGATAGTAAGGTGAGAATTTCCATAGTTTGTCCAGTGTCTCCTAATTTAAACTCTAACTATCCTTTACTAAGTGAATATGAAAACATGCTAGTGCTTTGGGAGCGCCTGCGGTCTGAGAGTGCCCGGTCTGAAACGGGACGCTTGGTGTGCTATATACAACTCAGTCATTGGCTTCAGAAAGCAGGCTGCCAGATGTTTGCACTTCTAGCACGCTCTGTAACATACTCTCCCCAAAAGGAATGATTACATACCTGCTTTGGCAGTGTCACCAACTAGAAGGAATTATTGAAGAGGGTGTTTCAGGGACAACAATGCTTAAAAGTTTGAGAAATTTAAGAAGCAAAAAAAAAAAAAACCAAACAAAAACTATTGGAAGTCTTGAAGTGTGCAAGACACTTCTGTAACAACAAAGTTGGACAAACTGTATTCTAGTTGAATGAAAGCAAGTTATAGGAAGGCAATTCCAAATGGAAAAAGAATGCAAAAAAAATACAGTAGGGAAATTTCCAAATTGAAACACATCCTGTTATCACCACCCAAATATTTTTTTCCATAGCCACTGTTTTTCAACATTCTACATCTAAGTGAGTGCCAAATAAACATAATGCCACATTATCTTCTGAAGGAGACATTGCCTACCAAATAAACCTAAACTCCCAGTGCAGTAGTTCAGTTTTGAGCTGTAATCACTGTGTGATGCAAGAATTCTCTTTCACACTTAAAAACAGTAGTACTAGACCTGTAGACAAAGGACTGAATTTCATATTGAACACAAGTACTACATAAGGAGGAAAGGTAAAGCCTATTGGAATCCTGCTGTGTTTTCTTTTTGTTATGCTTTTGAATGTGAGAAGAAACTGCTGTCATTAAAACTGTCAATTCCTGTTGGGATGTGGCTGGCTGGGAAATGAGAAATGCAAATAACTGAAAATAGGAAAGTGTTTTAAGAAATTCCAAATGCATCATGTTCAGAATATGCACAATACTTGCAAAAGCCAGACATGGACAATCTGACACTGTCCCCACACATGGGTTCTCTGGCTGGCAGGGTAGTACCTCTTCTGCAAAGGCAGCTGTAGAGAATGTTCTGATTTAAAAAAAAAAAAAAAAAAAAAAAGAAAAGAAAAAGGACACATGGAGAGCACCTTATTGCACCTTAGAGCCATGTCTTAATTTTCAATTGTAACTACCCTTTAAAATAATTTGAACTTTTGAGTTTTTATTACATGGACTTTCCAAGCATGCAGTTACCATATTCTGTTATTATAGTAGTAGAATCTGCAGCAGTCTTTCATGCTGGCATTTTAATCACTAGTACTTATTATTGCAAAACTTCTCACAGGCAGGACTGATTGGTAAGATCAAACTTCACATCATTTACAGGGTCTGACATCTCACATAATTAACTAATTTACTATACACCATAGGTCATTGATTTTCCACAGGGGAAAAGGAAAAAAAAAAGTAATTAGAGTGAAACTGGCATCTATTACTTTCTTCCCATGGATCTTTCTGTCCATGGTAAGTGTTCCTATTTTCACCCATTGTCATTTCATGAGAAAAATTTCATTACTTAGATAAATGTGTCACAGTCTTGCAGTCTTGTTATCAAGATTATTTCTCTTTTTAGATGTGCAGTTTTTGTTTCTGAATGTGGTTGAAGCATTTTGCCCCATAAGTGTACCTGACAAAAGTATGCCTTATATCTTTTCATCTTATTTCAGCCTTTCCATAAAAAATCAATATTCTTTTTCTGTATGAATTATAACTAGCTTCCTGAATAACCTACCTTGCATAATAGATTCTCTTATTTCTTACTGTCCTTAGAAACAGAAGCAAAAATGGAAGGGAGAAAAAGACAGCAGTGTTTTATGTTATCAGTTCTTTGTGTAACATTATGCTGCTGAATGACTGGATAGATTTTTCTAACTCAAATTGCACTGTTAATATTTTGGAATCAGAGCAGTTGTACACATGATGGACATATAAACATTATGCATTGCAGCTTAATCCCTATTCCATCTATGCTACAAAAAGGTAGCTTGTTTATCCATATTCAGCTTTCAGATGAGGCAGCTAGCTGAATGTAATCTGGTTGAGGAGAAATATGTCATCTTGTGAGAGTACAATTTCTTTGGTGTTTTGTTGTTGCAGAAATACCTGTCACATAAAAGGTTTTTGAACACAGGAAAAATGAATAAATTAATAGGTGATTAGCAAAACTTGTCTTTTACATTAGCCAGGGATACAGATCAAACTATTATACATAGCTTTGACCTGGAGCCTTTCCTGTGGAGGTTAGAAGTGATTTAGAAACACTGTTACTTTAGAGGTTTAAAAATGCAGTTTCTTGCTTACAGAACAGGCATGCTGCTCTTGTCAAGGTTTCCAAAGCTCAGTGCAGAACATGCCCTCAGCTGCCTGCCAGATGCTATGGGCACTGCTGACTCTGCTCAAAACCTGGTCCTTCCCTTTGCTTCCGTAACTGGCTGCAATTTTGTTCTTCCTTCTGCCTCCTTCTTCAGAGGAGCCCTGTTGTCCTTCCCAGCCTTCAGCAGGCACTGTCATCCTCTTCTCCTTCCACACCTTTCTTCTGGGCGATATGAGCTATGAACACAATGCAGTTATCTTCTGTTTCTTGTCTTAAAGATTCACTTCAGAACCGTCTCCAGTCCAAGCTAACATTCCAACCCACCTTCCTCACTCTTCCTCTATTAATACATTTGGAAAAAATAGCTCAGTGTCTGTGTTCTCTTCATGTTTTCTTCCTCATGCATTTTCCTGCCAGTCTCAGCCCTGACACCTGGGTATTGCCTTTGAGTTTTACCTCTCCCCTCTTCCGCAAACCAGAGCTATATCTAAACACTACCAGTTCAACACAACCTATTCTGCCCACCCATTCAGACAAATTGTTCCTGGTGCTTCTTTTGCATCTCAGTTTTGATATGTTTTTCTATCCTTCTCTGATCACTACTTAAACAGGACATGGGAGGAGACAATAACTACTGAGTTAAATCCACGTTTGTCCCTTCAGAAGCATAAGCTGATGGGAGACAAGGAAAGAAAGAATACCAGAAAGAAAGCCAGAAATGAAAGCTGTTGAAATAACATTCATTTTTGAGACTTCTGCTTTCAGTCACAGGGCAAGCAGGTCTCTGCCCCAGCAAAATTACTGTTGGGTGCAGCAGAGCAGAGTGGGAAGACCCAGGGTCACGTCAGTGCTCAGCAGTACTAATGAAATATTCCAGTGCAGCACGACTTGTTCATCTAACAAGTCCCGTGGCCCAACTACTAGGCTTAACCCTGGTCAGAGCTCTCAGGCATAACGCTGTTGATCTTTCCATTTGGTAGATAGATGCCTCTTTGTGGCCAAGATCTGAGGTGCTACATTTTAAAGTGTTCTTCTGCTCTTGATGTGGGGTTTCCCAATGCTACTGAAGCCTCAAATTTAAATCCCTGGAGAATAGAAGTGTGTGAATGTGGCTGAAGCTGGTATATATTAATAAACAACTTGAACTGCAAAAGGCAGAAGTGAAAATCAGTAGCAAGAACAGAAGTGAAAAGCATGCTGAATGGCATTTTCTGAAGAATAGACATTTCAAGGTATAATAGCGATGTATGCTTATTGTATTGACTAAAAGATAGACAGGACACTTAAAAGCCTTAAGATTAACCTAAGATGATCTGAAATGAGAAGCAGTCAGAATCAAGAAGTGCAGTCCTGAACTAAAGTCACTGACAGTCCTGAAGTAAAGTCACTGACATTAAGAAGGGGGCAGTATGGCAGCAGAGACAACATGCTGAACAACAAGTTGTCACCACTGGTTAACAGCAGATATTCAAAAGCAAGTGACTGAGTCAGCTGGACCAGACAGGCTTCAATAAACATATCAGGACCAGAAAGAGAAGAGTGCAGTATACAAGTAGAATGGAAGAAAATAAAGCTATTCTTCTCACTATTGTGCATTTTCATTTCACAAAATTTAGGAGGTATTCAAGCCTTCTCAGGGAGTGCTGTGCTTCTAAGCTACCAAATTCATAATTATGAACCATCAGAGTTTAATGACAGCACAATCACAACTCAGCAAGGCTCATGCCTGAGTGCATTCAGGTACCAACAGTGAATTAAATGGTTTCCAAAAGCACGTGTACACATTCTGCTGAATAGAAATCTATGCTATTATTTCAAAAATGTCTCTCATACTTAATGTAATGTGAAAGGCCAAGCAGCTTTAAATTTTAGAGGTAGGAAAAGATTGCATGTCTTTGAATAAGCTTAAAAGTGGTGTGGAGTGACTCCAGGAACAATCCCAGCCAATTACGAAATCAGAAGGACGTAACAGAAGGAGGCAATAACTGCAGTTGTGTTTCATACTGTTACCTTCAATGAAAAAAAAAAAAACTTATGTCCAATGGGTACAGCTATGTATCATTCACTTTTTTCTCCTGTAGCCAAGATCATAAACATGAAAAACACTTTCCAAAAAGGAAGACATGGTTTTGCTCACGTAAAATACATCTTTCTGAGTTACTGTGGCAAAGGCTGAGCATCAAGATAATTATTTCCCCCTCCCCCTTCAAATGGGGAACACATTTCTAAGACTATGTAGGGGTGAGAAGGGGTAGAAATTAAACAACCAAAATTTTACCAAATAGTTTCTCAGAATCCTCACATCTCTTGGATCCTTGTATCATGTGTCCCTGGAGAAGAACAGCATTACAAAACAGCAAAAAATGTGTATTTTTAGCTGCTATACAGCATTACACATTAAAAGTGTTTTCTTTTATTTCAACGAAAACAAAACCAAAACAAAGAGCAGAAGAATGGTGGGAATAGGTCCATGAGGAACCTTGGTAGGTCATTTAGCACATCCGCCGCTCCCAAGGTAGAGCTGGCTATGCCTAACCTACCCTTGAAGAGATATTCTTCAAACCTCTGACAATAAGGGGCCTGCAGCCTCACTGGACACACTTCCACTGCTTCACTATTCTGACTGGTGGAAAGGTTTTCCCGATATCTCAGCTACATCTCACTTGATCCACTTTGAGTTCATTACTTCTTGTCCCGATCACAGCAGTTGTGGAGAAAAGCTTAATTGTTGACTTTATTTTTCCTGGTGGTCTTTAACATTTCTGCTAAAGCATTTCTAATTGTTACTACAATTTTTCTAGATGATCTTTTCTCTAAGCTAACTGAAAAAAATTCCTGTGCCTTTCAACACTGATCTAGTTTCCTCAAGCTCTGTTCTCTGCTGTTGCTCTTTTATAAAAAACATATTTTTATAATGTAGTGCTGAAAAGCAGAGACAGTACTGAAGTTTGACAATGTCTCACCAGAGCAGGCAGCTCTGCCCCAAGCCATTTAAGTCTGCTCTCTGGGACCCAAACTTCTTGTTTTCACAGACAATGCAAGCAGCAAGGTGATGAAGTGAGTTCTAATTAAGAGAATTATCAGTGAAAGTTGGAAGCTAACCAATAATCTTTCAACTCACATTTTCCTTGAAAAATAACTGAAGTCTAAACTCTTTTCTCTTACAGGTACAGGAACATTAATCATGGCTCTCCTGACTTCTTGGGCAACCTTTCTTATTCCATACTACAAATGACAGGATGTGCAAACTTTTAGCTTAAGCTGTTCTTTAATAAGGTTGTCATTTTCTAAGCAAGTTAGTAAGCTACTTAGAAACTAGAGGTAGGGATTCATTTCTGCAGTAAGTGATCTAGGAGCTTTATTATGCATTAAAGGTTTCACAGAATTTCACAGAATTTTCTAGGTTGGAAGAGACCTCAAGGTCATCGAGTCCAACCTCCAACCTAACACTAACAGCCCTCCACTAAACCATATCCCTAAGCTCTACATCTAAACATCTTTTGAAGACTTCCAGGGATGGTGACTCCACCACTTCCCTGGGCAGCCTGTTCCAGTGCCTCACAACCCTTTCAGTGAAGAAGTTCTTCCTAACATCTAACCTAAAACTCCCCTGGCTCAACTTAAGCCCATTCCCCCTCGTCCTGTCACCAGGCATGTGGGAGAACAGGCCAACCCCCACCTCGCTACAGCCTCCCTTGAGGTACCTAAAAAGAGCGATAAGGTCACCCCTGAGCCTCCTCTTCTCCAGGTTATTAGATTAGCTTTTGAAAAATGTGGCCCAGATCTAAAAACCAATGTAAGATCAGAAATAAAATGTTTATTTTTATCTATGTTTAAAAATACCCCCAGACCTCCTAAGCCTTCTTTGTATCCCTGTTCCAGCCTTAATTTCTTGTGTTTTTATTGCTGAATTTTATTTTTAGAGATAAATATTCCCTTGATGTATTTTGACTATTAAAACCATATTATATATACAGATTTTTAAACTTTTTTTTTTTAAGAAGTTGCAAGAGTCATCTGTTTCTCTTTCTCCAAGAGAAAAGCATCCTATGGCTCAATTAAACTCACTATTTGCAGTTTGGGAAAGAAAAACCCTCCAGCAGCCTGCGTTCCTTCGTTACAGCCTACCTCTGTGCAAGGACAAACTGTAGCTCATGGCCTCTGCTGAGATTCATTGAGCATGACCCTGCTGCTGTATTAAAAGATGACCATGCAGCAAGTCTCAACAGCACAGGTCTGATGAGTTGTATTGCTCATTCTCTGGTGAGCTCCTGTTTTGAGCTACACCCGATAACCTTCTCCGTGACAAAGTCTTGGCACAGATCTGGAAGTCACAACATGGATGGTTTTCAAAGCGCAACAGGGACATGACTGGCCCAAGTTAGGCTCCCTCCACCTTGCACAGTTTTCTAACATTATTCTAGCAGGCTGTGTACTACAAAATGTTTCACGCATGACCCCTATGGAATATGACAATAACCTTGGTTTCATGCTGTAAAAACATCGTGGGCTGTAGTGCAGCTCAGGTTGCTTCAGATGCTCTGAACTGGAAAGAAAAAAATTAAAACAATCACCTCCAGGGGCCTCAGTGCATCAACTGAGGTCTCAAAAAAGTGCAGGGCTGAGCTCTGCGCAGGACATCTGGGCACTTTCTGCTTGGAGGGCAGCCAGGCACTGGGAGGACTGACAGGATGTGTCCTACACCACTTGGCCATGTATTGCTTCCTTCCGTAGTTTACTTAGCAGTACAGGCATACCTAAATGGTCTGAGGCGAGAGGAAGGCTCAACACTCATCTCACACACTTCACATAGCAGAACTATGCTTGCCTGTAAATCAAGTGTTGCTCTGGTAAGAGCACCACATCTTTTTGTAAATTTAACTACAAATAAAAAATTTGACAGTAGATTTGGGAACGCACAAAATTCGAAACCATCAAGCCCTCTGCCAGATGATCAGGTTGTATCCTTGCCTTTTTGTGGGTAAGCATACAGAATTGTGAAACACATCAAGAGTAGAAATACACAGAGTAAATGTGTTACCACAGGCAAATAAACAGCTCAGCTGGGTAAACTGTCCCAAAATTACACATTCCTTCTCATTATGTAATGAGAAACACTTTTCTGCAAGAAACATGTATTATTTTTTTTTACTTATAAAACTTCAACTTTTAAGTCCCTCAAGAGCAGTATTAACAACTAAACAGACCTAAACAGAACTAAAAGAAGAACATGCCTGTAAGGTTGTGCAAATACATTCTCCTACTCAGTGCTATTGAGAAGTAAACAAAACCCATAACTCTCAGGATATAAAGATATAAGAAACAGCAATAAATATTTCATGGGGTGGGTAATAAACAGACAGGAAGTACTGTGAGATGATAGCTGGTGTTAGCTTCCTGTGTAAATATATGCAAAAAAAAACCACACCCCAATCTGAACTTCAGTATGACAGGGAAAAAGCAAGGTGGTGGAAGGAAGAAGGGCATCCTCAACTGAATTCCTGCATTTCTGAAATTTCTTGTGCTGGATTCAGACAAAGTTTTATGCTATTATTAAGTTTGTGATCAAGCTGGTGCTCTGAAGTCTTATATCCTATGTAAAATAGAATTGTTCCTAAGAGTTATGACTGAAGAAATCCTTGATAACATGAATCGGACAGAACTGGCACAGACTTATCTTCAAGAGACCAAAGGCAAAGGAATAATTTTCAATTGGTGTGAACAGCTCATCCCTATACAATACTAACTCTGAAATCTGAAGATGACGGACTGAATATTGACATTGTTATCATTTACTGCGGATCATTTTAGTAGAAAAAAATCTGCCAATATAAAAACTATACTTAAAGACAAGAATATATTTGTTTTACTTAGAGCAGTGATTCAGCCTCCTTGTATACAAATGACATTATTTTCACTTTGAACTTATTGTACTATTTCTGAACAGAATCTCAAAAATATGTTCATAAGTTATTTTCTGAATACTTGTGATTATATGAATAATTGTTCAAGGCCATCTAGAAAAAAATCTAGATGTAGTAGCTGAAAATTGATTCACTCATCCCAAATTGAAAGGTCATTTTTTCAAGTTTTTGTATTACTTAGTCATTGTGACAATTACCACATAATTTATCATCAAATTAATTCCAAGTAAACTTTATTTTTCATTGAATCCTATTACTTAGAATTGGCTTTCCATAAGTTTCTTTTGGCAGTCTTTCTACTTGCTTTGTTTTTCAGGACAAAGCTCCTTAAAGCAAAGCAAAAAGAGGAAGTCTTTGACAAAACTTGAGCCTAAAGCCTCATTAGCTCAACTAACATTTGGCTCCTCTGCTTTTTTTGGCACCTAGGACCATCTTGGGGTGAAGTTATATAGATTTTCAAAGTCTTCCTTTCAGAGACATAGAATGGGATTCTCTTTTACTAGGCATCTTAACAATTTGGTTTCTCCATTATAAATACATTATCAGTTGGTGTTTCATAAGTTTCATTGCTGTTGCATATTCTTCTCTGGATATTCTATGTGTAAATTGTGAGCATGCACATATACCTGTACATATGAATAATGACAAAGACACCACACCAGACTATTTCAGGCTTTTCACATCAACAGTATAGGCAGATGAGCACAAGAACAACAACTTATCTTTACTGGCCCAAATTTATAAATGTAGAATGCTAGGTAAATATATAGGGCTTATGTGAAAAATAAAAAAAAAAAAAAACACAAACAAAACCATTGATGCAAGAAAAGACCGGATGGCAGACTATAGAGGGAAAGTGGAAGTGAGAAGAAAAGTTACCACCTGGATTTTTTAAATCAACAGCAACAGTACAAGCTGTGAAAAAATGAAAAACAGTGCCTGAAGACATGGTAATGCTGTACTCAAAACTTTGTTTCTTAAGGTAGGAGAGCTTCAGATGGTTGGAAGTTTTGCAGCCAGCAATCCCTCTTTCTTGACTCCCAGAACTTCATCCTCCAGCAGAGGGGTGGCACCATGTGTTTTTCCTCAAGAGGACATCTACAGTCTGAAAGGTTTGAAGTCAGTATTTTTGGGCTAGCTCAATGTTCCTTGTCTCCAGTTCAGAGATCTCAGTCCCAGCACTTACATCTGTATTATTGTTTTCAAAACTTTAAGACATTCTGTCCTCCAAGAAATGTTTTTAAGCAATAAACCAAAACAAAAACCACGACTGGGGTGGAAATCATCACTCTTAATTATGCAAAGATTACTATGAAGGTCATCAGCTCAATTTTCCTCCTTCACTGTAAGGATGGCACCTTTCAGCACCAAGACAAGGCATGTGCTCTGTTCTGAGTAAGAAAAATCACCTCCTGAGTCACTGTGAGAAATAAAGAGCTTGTGAATTTTTCTGATGCCTCCTGCACAGCTACTGCTCACATCTGCGGTTCCTCAGCTGATGAGACTTGACATCAGCACTTGAAAAGGCTGGCAATCTTCACCTGTGAAGACAGTTTCTTACTATGTAATTTTGACCATCTGGATACAGCATCATTACTTTATTTCATTCTTTGAAACATCTCTTTTCATGAATTCCCAGGAAATCATGTTTCACTCTTCTGCTTGACTTAAGCTGACAAAGTCATCTATTGCATTCTTCCAACAGGTTGAGCTCTTCCTTCAAACTCTTTTGGCTCCGGAACAGATCGTTCATCCCCGATTTTACTATTTCTCTCTTCAGTAATCTGTAATCTGTCTCTGAAATAAGTTTCCTACACTTCTTCAGGCTACCTCCTTTCTATATAGAATGTAAAAAGAATGTAAAAGGATTTTTTGTTTACTTGATGGAAGTTTTCACATACTTTCAGAACAGAATGCACAGCCCTATTGCCTACAACACTAGAAGTAACTGTAAATGAGTTTGGCATTAGCACTTAAGCCTTAAAAAAACATTTTCTTCACTAAGAACATCATGAGGAACATTATTTCTCTTGGCAACAGATGGCTGAGTACACACTGCGAGTTTCAGTGATGAAGAAAATGTTAAGACATACCAAGAAGTAGTAAGGCATGCACAGGAGGTGGAGCTTAGATAGGTTGCCTGGATCATTAATAGAAAATTATCCAGACAAAGTGCCAAACTACATGTAGGAATGCATATGTATAGAATATATGTACTCAGTGGTGGTCTACAACATCTCCAAACGACAAAAACTGCTAGGTTTACAAAAGTGTGCTGGATCCCTGTCAGCCTTTTTTTTTTTTTTTTTAAATAAAGCTTTGGCTCTAAAGTTTAAAAACAGAACAGGAGAAACACTCAGCCATGTAAAACAGAATGCTTCTTTTCTGAAAAAGATATAAACCTAAACTAGGCCAACAGATAGTACTCACAGAAACCCTAGTTGTAATCCTGCTCCATAGATTTGGAAGATTTCTGTTATTTTCCTTAAAGCTAGCATGTTAACAATCCTGAACCCTTATTTGATTTTCCACTGGGAGAAAAACAAATCCAACAACCAAATTTTGAACTGATTATAGTAAAGGTTTCCTGAACCTGGCTTTCAATCTTGCTGTGCTCCTACACAACATGAAGCCTCAGTGGAATTCACCTTAGCGTGATAAAAATTAGATACACTCTGCAGATTCTTGCCTTTCAGCACATATATAATCAACAACATATCTGAGTAAGTTCTTTCAAATATTGGCCACAGTGATCTGAATTTACACTGCACTGTGACCTCTCATTATCTAGCTACAGATGTTCTGGGGATGAAGGACCTGAACGCAGTTTTCCCTGAATTGCACAGAGGTAAGGATCTCTTTCTGCATCTCCTCTTTCACAGAGTGTATAAAGCATTTACTCAGGTAAGGGGAACAAAGGACTGGCCTCCCACCAGCATTGGATCATATGGGAGTCACAAGTCAATTCTTGCAGTATTCACAAAGTAGAACTGGTTGTCAATGAAGATGCACAATTGCAAACATCAACCTGAAAATATCACAATCAGCATTTCAGTCTTTACATTTAGACTCAGGTGCTCAGGTACACCACAGGTTGAATCAAATTTCTTCCTTGTTCAGTTTGCTATACTGAATAGTATCTCAAATATGTCACTGAATTTTGAACATGGTTCTGCAAGCTATTTTATACCCCATACATGGTATTTTAATGCTCATATTATAATTACAGAAGCTGTGTATTATACGTACAAATCAAGTAACATGCAGGCATTCCGTAGCTTGGTTCTGCTCTGTGAGATCTGGGTGGCAGGTCACAACACCACCATTTAGTGCATATATACATTAAGCCATATATTCAAAAATTCACTAAGCTCCCAGAGGGCTTGAGTCTGGTACTGAGATGAAAAGACAGCGTGATCAAAACAGACAGCTTGTTACTTGTGGAAGAGCAGCTTTTGGAAGAGTAACTTTCAACAGCCCTAAAGATTGAATTCCTGTGGTTTTCCATATCTAAATGAAGGGTGGTGTCATCCCTTCCAACTGCCTCACCAACACACCACTACTCTATTTCAGGGATGCCCCGGAGCTGTTATGCCAAGAATACAGCCAAAAAGCTTGCCCAAGATGGTCTGAGGTTGGACATCTTTGCTGTGTTGTTCTCAGCTTCAGGGCCTGTTGGGGGACCATGCACAGTGCAGAGTGACTCCGCACCCCAACCAGGGGGTGCCCAGGATTCCTGCTTGTAGGGCTCACGATCTGCAAGAAGCTCAGTGCCAGCCACCCTCCAAACAAAGCCTCCTGGATGCCTGCCTGTACAAGTGTTCCCACTGTTATCTGTGCTGTCATCACACCAGTACTCGGGATGAGGTAGAGGTGACCAAACTCGGAAATTGCTTAGACACAGCACTTACATGTATAATGTAACTGCACAAACACAGTGCATTGCTCTCTTTGTTTAGGACTGGTGAAGAGGGAGGACCGTGAAGCATGCTTCAAAACACCTAATTATTCAAACAGGTATTCAATAGCTCCTGCATGTTGTGGAAGTGTGCTCTCCTTGATGTTATGTCCTTTGTTACAAATGCATGCACTTGAAAAAAAGTCTTATAATTAGCATGAGTCCTATGAAAGCAAGATGCACAGTTCACATATTAATATTAGCATGTTATATTTCTGCATTTTTATGAGTGTTTTTCACAGCACAGAAAAACATTATTTCACAGAAATAACTAAATGAAAGCTTTTACATTGGCTTATTTATATCTGAAATCCTCAGTGAGCAGTATTTGTGGAACTGACTCTTTTCAAAGTCAAAAATTCACTAGGTTTGTTCCTCTTTCCATAAAAAGAGGCCCCTGAAATGTCATTAAAGTTCATGAAACAAGATGGTAATTGGCAGATGAGTGTCAATCTTGGCGGTTGTCAGTACAAGATTGCATTCTACTGAAGTGGGAAAGAAACCTTTGATGCCTTTGGCTTTTTCTGAACAGATGATATTCTGAACAAGCCTGTTGGAGTTAAAAGTGAGGGGAGAAGAAGGTATTTTTTGCACAGTTCTATACTCAATATTACCATATGGGAAAATGGGCCTTAAAAAAGTGTGTGTGTTGGGGGGGGGAGGGGTAAGCAACCTGTATACATTTCTATTTTTAAAGGACTGTCTTCTTAAAATTTCTTAAATAGGTTCCCAGCATTGAGATTTTTGAGCATGTCCTGAAAAGAGGTGGCAAATAGGATGGGTCATAGAGTAGACCTGCGTGAGAGGGGGGATATACCCACAGGATTGTGCCCACCTACAGAGAGCATTCTGGATCTACCAGTCTAACACTGTAATATCCCAGACCAGATCTAGAAGCACATTTTTTTTAATTGGACCTTGATGGGCACTTTTGTGGAAAGGTAAGTGCAGGTAATGTTGGAGGAATACACTTGCTGGAGAGCTTTGGCAATCCAGTCAGTGTGGCAGAGGGGAATGGGACAAGCATGTTGCACAGGAGAGTGCTATATTGCTTTTGGTTTCACTCCCTTCTTAGGTCTCAGCAACTGCAATGTTTAAGCATATCACTAAATGAGTAATGCAAACAGCATGCTTGCTATGTCAGCCCCAAAGCCATCCCACTAAAAGCCAAGCTGCTGCAGAGCAGGAAGAGTGCAATGGTGATTAGCCTTTCTACTCCTGCTGCTCTCACTGTATTCCTGCCACTGCCTGCTACTAGGCAGATACTGCCCTCCAACAGCACTGCTGCTTCCTGTGTATAGCAGGAGTGATTCCCACAGGTAGCAGTAGTTCATCATGGCCTCTTTGTGAATACCATCACTTTTGTGCAGTAACTTAGAGAAATAACGCTCTAGTAAATCTCCCTAATATAAAGGATGGTAGAAATTATAGCCACCAATAGATCAGGTTAGGCTGAAGTCAAAGCTCTGTGCTCCCTGGAGCCATGACAAGAAACAGAAACAATGAGTTGCACAATAATGTCATGAAATGGATAAAGAATTTCCCCCTCTTTCTTTCAGAGGAAAAAAAAAAAAAACTCCCTCTAAATCACACAGCATAAAGAGTGCTCCCCCTCTTCTCCCATTGTGCTGTAAATGAAAGGATGGTCCCCCACACCTCACAGCCGCATGCCTTATCCCTAACTAGAAGGCACTATCTTTAGTGTTGTGAACTATCTTATAGCCTCTCTTGCTTTCTGCCATCACTGTCAAAAAATATTTTTATTGTTGTACACATAACCCTATCTACTGAGATTTAACTGAACTGCAACCAAAATAAGCACACATACACATGCATACCTTAGACCTTCATTAGAAGTTCAGTTGCCTCTTAGCCTCAATACAAAAGTGAAGTCACTCCCAACAGGTTAAGCATTGTGCAAGAAGTGTGCTTACATCACCACATAGCATCTTGAACTCTTACCCCCTTAAGCTGCATCAGTAGATAAACGATACCTACCTTCCTTCCTAAGGGAGGTGAGACTAGCTTATTTTTTATAGCTTAAAGATGATAATGAATTTATTAGCCACAAAGAGATTCTTTATATTGGCTTTGCCACTTAAAAACAATTTGTAACAGCACTGTGATGACCTACACTAAGCAGATTTCACCCCTCCATTAAAAGACCTTATCCTTCTAAAAGCATGACTGCAGTGACATTAAGTTAATAAATTAAATATCTGCCAACTTTTTTTCCTCTTTAAAGTGGACTGCTTGAAAACTGATGGGCAGTTATTCAGCAAGACTGTTCCTTGTCACTCTACTAAGTGAGATCACAGAAAAAAAACATTTCCAAGTAAGCATAGTTATGCATGTGTATAATGCAAGGAAAATTACCTTGTGTTGCAAAGCACTGAACCCTGTTATTAGTATACGCACAGCCACATATGCTTAGATGAGATATAAAAACCATCACTGAAGTGGAAAAACAGATCTGGAAGGTGAAAGTTATTAGAAGGGAGTAGAAGCAACAGGGAAAGGACATTCAGAAAACTACATAAGAAAAATACAAACAAATTGCAAAGGGAAGGGAAAACATGCAAAGAGCTCTCCAGCACTGCTTGGCCAACCAGAAGTTAAGTTGTTTAGTTACAATGAAAGCTTTTAGGGAGAGCTAAAGAACTTTAAGTGATAAACCAATAGCTTAACAAGTCAAAGTGTGTTGGGGTAAGCAGGAAGCTGAAGAAGAATTTGAGAAAGGGGGAAGAAGTGATCCTGCTGGGACAGGTTAAGGAGCCAGACCTGGGCTCAGTCATGGGAAGGAGCACACCTTGCATTGAGTTGTGTCAGGCAGCCATGGGACACACACTCCCTCCACTCACCCTATGCTTCCTGACATGACAAGGGTTCATTTTCTGAGGGTAAAATACAGACATTTCCACAAAAAACACAACTGAGAAACATCACTCCTGCTGCCATAGCAGTCAGTGAATACCTGGGAAGCATTACACTTACTGAAGAAGGTCTAGGGTGGCCCAAACCTGTCTGCTTTTGGGGTACATGCTGTGCCTGCCCTGCTGCCCACCCTGCCCCAACATCCACCCCCTCACACCACAACCTCCATGTGAAAGGAAGCATCGAGCAGAAGTGCTAATACAGCCCTTACCTCAGCAAAAGCAGCTCACTGTTCCCTCCCTACTTCTGTCACAGCCTCCACCTTCCCTGCAGGTAGGAACTAATTAGCAGAGGAGCACACCTCCTTTATATTTTTCCCTTTAATTTTTTTCAGCTGAGCCTCACTACAGGTGCAGCCACACTTGTGCCTCTGCTTAGCTTCAGCCCTTGCTGCAGCTGTGCTCCCAGCCCTGTCTCTAGCACAGGATCGACCTTCCCCACGAGCATTTCAGCATCACCCAGCCCCAACCCATCCTGCTGCAAGCCCTGTGGGTTTCCTGCTGATAGGCCCAGTGGTCGGTCATGCTGGGGCAGGGCTGGCATCTCCCACCACAGCACATCCTCCCCACGGCCACTGCGGTCCCCCCAGCCTCCCTCACGTTGCTCAGAGAGCTGTCAGGAAGCCAGATGTGTAGTGACAGAGCTGGCCCACCTCATTAAGGGAAGAATAACGACCCTCTCAATTAACGTGCGCCCCATCTCACCTTTGCTTTTGGGGCATCCAGCACAGCTTTGTGTGATTTCTGGAATGGCTTGGCTGGCTGGCAGATTGAATGCTTGCAGCTTTGAAGCAAAAAAGATGTTTTATGAGGCTGCCAGCCCTGCACACCCTCTCAGGGATGTGAAAGACGAGCTGTGTACTTCCTGGCACCTACTGCCTCATCCATAATCCCGACCCAGCAAGATGCCTTGCAGGCATAGTTAAGGTGCAGCTGAAGTGTACGAGAGATGATTTGTGAGCCAGGTGCAGTTTAAGCACTGGCAGCAGAAAAACACATTTATTTTTTTATTTTTACTTGAACAAACCTGAGGTTTGAGTGACTGAGAGCCGATAAATGCGGATGTGTATTTTTACAGAACATCTTTTCAGAGTAGAGATAGAGTTGGAGCTCTTAACCGCAGAGGTTGGGATGGAGCCATACCATACGTGTTTATATGGCAGTACAGGAAGAAAGGTTATCATGTTTTAGTTAACATTTCAAACTAAATTTCTCTTAGCTAACTTTCTGCTCAAACCAAACCTCAACTCCCTCCCCTGCCTTTAGATTGCAAAGCAGTTTAACACTATAAAATGAATTTTGAAAACACAGCTGCTTGCCACAGCTCCCTGAGCTGAGTTAAATCTATCAAATATATGTCTTTTGGAATTTAAATGTTATCTTTCTTTCTATTAAAAATTGCACTGGAGGCTCTACTGGAGTCCCGGATGACCTCCAGAGCCAGTGCCTGCATGTGACCACCCGCTTGTCCCTCTCACTCTTTGCAGTAGCAGAGGCATCATTTTCAGAGTCTGCTTTGGCTCACGGAGGTTGCTGGTAAAGCTGCTCTGGGGATTGCACCTCGTTGACAGTGAATCTGTGAACACCTTTTATCTGGAAGCAGATGTCTTCCTCGACCATGATTGACAGAATCCCAGAAGTGTTAATCAGGAAATTTCAAATAGTTTCAAAAGTATTTCTGCTAAAAGCAGCCTTGCCTGGAAGGGGAAGTGTTCCAACTTTAGGAGCATCAACCTGGAAGCTCATTGTTGGGGTGAACATAAATAACCTATAAGTGCATTCATATCATCTTTGTCATACTCAAAACTCAGTGCTGCTGGATATTTAAAAAGGAAAACATTGTCAAATTTTGCCAAGATCTTGTGAGATAAATATTATTAAAACAGAGATTTGATTCTTACGGTACTGTGTTATGATTCAATAATTTTGGGCTATCAACTTTATGGTTTGTGTGGAGGTCTTTCAAACTTGATACGTTGTGATACAACCTCAGGTATCATATAATGAAATGCATATATTTAGTCTTTATTTCCATATGACTTGTCTGTAAGTGTTGCAGCTTTGTTGAATGTTTGATGCAAGTTTCCTTCTATCTTTTCTCCTCTTTCTGACCCTGCTATGCAGGAGTAATCCAGCTGATAGGAGTCAAAGTCATCTGTGACCAGGCTTCTTCAAAAACTGCTGCACCAGCTCAGCTTTGACCAGTGCTTTCCTGAATGCTGAAGAGTGCAGGAGTCCAAGGCACAAGTGTGTAATTCAGACAGCAATGAGTGAGATATCACTGCTACAGAAAAAGTTTGTCTGGCGTGTATCCTGACACTGGCAATTTGAGCAGTAATTTCCTCCCCAGATGCTGTGGAGTTTGAGAGAGTTTGGCTCAAGAGGTTAAAAAAATAACGTTCTGGCAGTAAACAGTTTTTTAGAAACATTATTTGGAGACATTCAAACTTGTGCAATGCTTTGTCTACGGTAATAGGAATTGCAGCAAGTAATGGTATTAGGTACACAATATGTACCTTCAAATGATCTGCTTGGAAGACAGAGCCCTGCTGGACTTTGAAAGCTTTCTATCGGGATATAACTTTTTCAGCTTCTTTATTTTATCCTGCTTGAATCAGTATGACATGACTCGAATGCCCACAATTTGGGGAAAACTTGAATCTGAGCCTACATGTAAATTTTTGACTTTGTTCTATGGATTTACTGATTTATTTGTCTATAAAGAAATCTCAAAGCTAACAAAAAGAAAAAAGAAAAAAAGGGAAGGAGATGTTTAATGATAATGGAAGCAGTAAGCAGAAGCCAGCTTCATTTCCTTCTTTCCCACCAAATTCAGCCTCTATTTAAAAATCAGTTTCTCATCAGCCAGTCGGTAAGAGGCAGCGCCTTCTCTGTGAAGATGAATCCTGATATTTACCCTAACCCTTGGCCCTAGCCGCTTTTCCCTTCAGAGGTGACAGAGGGGGAAGAGGCATTCTTCAGCTCCCCGAGGGACCTGGACCACTGAAAAGGTCAAGCAAACAGAGTTATAACCACGGGGCTTGAGGCCGGCCAGCACCTCAGGTCCAAGCTGAGCGGTGCTGCTGCTGGGTGAGTAACACGATGAAATTGGCCTTGGTGCTGCGTTGCAGAAGCAGACCTTGGAGCACTGCACGCTTGTGCCAGATGGATTGCTCAAGCTTGGAAAGCTCCCTCGTGAGCACATAATCACGACAGGCCCCATTCCTGGAAAAGCAACATGGCACGGACAGAAGGATTTTTACTCACTTTCCATCAGAAAAAAACAATGGCTGGGAGTAGACTTCATGCTGTGGATGGCGAACGGGACTTTATGGGCTGCAAGGAGCCATTTGCTTGCTGCGCACAGTGGTGAAAGCAGAGCTGAGGGGTGCGTGCTGGGCAGGCAGACCAGGGGGAGGCTCGGCCAGGCGGCCTCTGGCCTCCTCCCAGGGCAGGACATGGAGGCCTGGCTGATGCTGCCGCTGTTGTTCCTCTGGTTCGCGTGGTCACTTCAACCCTGAAAAATTAGTGATTGAAATAACAGCGAGAAAGCAGATGTCTGGAATTCGTCTGGACTAAGCAGGATGGTTCCTCTGGTTCCTGCTTTGAAAGGCCTGAGCGGAAACCTGGAAGGGGAGGACGGGAGGGCAAAGGTAGCGCTCGAGCCACGTCTGCATCACCGACTGCACAGCAGCCGAGCCTACCCATGGCTCCACGTGGTGACCCTTCTGCATCCAGTCCTTCTCATCAGGTACTCCTGGCTTTGTCACAAGCTTTATTATCACACAGGAGGAGAAAAGCAGCATCTGTTTAAGGCTATATACTAAAACTAAGCTCTATATATTGTACACGAAAAGGGAGCGTAAGCCAGGAGAGCATTCCTCAGCTGCTGCTGTTGGCATCAGCTGAAGTTTGGGAAGTCTTGTGGAGTAACACAGTAGTTAGCTGCTCATTTTTTAAAAATTTATCATGTATATATATATATATATATATTTTAATAGGAAAGACCTTTCCTTTTTCATATGCATTCTCTCAGTGTCCTGGGCAATTAAATTGGGGTGTGAGGGACTGCAGCTCACTCTCAGCCAGAAGAAAAGTGATCTCACATTTGACCACTAAGGCAAAACCCACTTTGTTACTGCTAGTCCAGACTATGGAAAAAATGAGATACAAAGAGAAAAGCACAAGCTGCATCTTCCAGCCTAAGAGTACATGAATTTAAGAACAATTATGTTAGATTGGACTGGTTTTATTCGTCTTGGTACCACTTCTTCAAATGCACCCTGAACTGGAAATTTGTGGAAAGGTTATGAGACATTTCCCCTGTACACTCTCCCAGCTATCTGTGGTTTAAGTGTGTCTTGATGTCAAGCCTACAGTCACACCATCATGTTTTCATCAGCCACAAATGAAGCTATCTATCTTTCAGAAGCTTCTCGATCCTTTATTTCTCCTGGCTTCTGAATCAGCCTGCTGTAAGGAACTCCACAGTCTAGCTGCACTGTCATGAACAATTGTTTCCTCTTGCTGATTTAAAGGCAGTGATTCACTGCTTCATGAAGGCCATGAGCAAACTGTTTCCCATTCCCATTTTCCCTGGCCGTCATTGCTTCACCGACCTTCACCATATCTCGCCTCAGTCTCTCCCTTCAAACCTCAAGAGTTATTCAATCTCTCTTCATAGGAAAGCTGTGCTGCACTGATCATCCCTTTCCTCTCCCTCTACCTTATCTAATTAAGTAGGTAAGAGATTGGTAAACACTTAAACTCCACAGTTATTAAGTTAGGAAGAAAGTTATTAAATTCAATATTACTAGCTCAGCTGCACTGAGAGAACAAAGTACCCCCTGCTTGGTTGTGACCCACATTTACCTTACCAGAAATCCAGCCCTTGTGGGCTCTGCTGATTGTGCCAGGGCACACTTCAGCTTACCCTAGCAGAGAGCACTGTTTGCCCCAAACCTGTGTGTAACCTAAATGTGTGCCCCTGCAATGTCACAAGACAGGTGGATGGGGATTGTTTCCACAATTTCACTGCAATCAGTGGGAATCCACTGCTTACCTCTGTACGAGGATGCACTTGAAAGAGCGGTTTGTTTCTTTCACTAATCCTCACAGAGAAAAGCATTATTAGTTTATTAATCTCTTTGAAAACACGGTAAAAGACAGTTCGGATGTTTGCCTCTCAGCGGTTTCTAGCAGGAGGAACATATATCACACGGAGAGACACGTTCCTGCAGAGCATCATGCAATTACCCAAACCTCTCTGCAGTCTGTCAAGAAGCTGTGCTCCCTGCCATGCTTCATTAACAGCAGAAATCCCTACGTTTGTTGGAGCCAAGCTTACACAATTTTTTTTCAAATACGAGTTACACAGCCATCCTTCAGTTCAAACAACTGAAGCTTTAGGAGCCATTTGCTCAGGAGAAGAGCCTCAGAGCAGGCTTTGCCATAGCATCGGAGCCAGTACTGCTGGGATGCCTGGAAGCTGGTACCACAACCCAGCTGGGCCCATCACAGTGCTACCAAAGGATGAAAGATTCGTTCCCTGAAGCACTCACAGCCCAGGTATGAGAAGCAAAGATGGGGAATACAGCTTCTGGATGGGGAGCAACAAGAGGAATGGTCCTGGGCAACGCCAAAACATGAGCTAGAGGCCTCACCACACCAGCACCTGAAACATCATTGAGGCTCCGGTGACACCAGGAATTCTTTAAAGAGAGTTTTGAAGGATGTAAAGTAACTTGGCATGAATCTGTGGATGAGGTCTGCTCAGCCATGGGATATGGCCAGAGAAGAGATCATGAAATGTAGCCATGAGTGGAAGCAGGAATTGGCATCTTGCTGCTGAATGACAAATGACAGAGAAGGGCCAGGAGGGCTCGTGAAAGGGTTTGGGAAGGAAAGCCAGGAGAGAACAGCCACACTGCTGGCTCACGGTGTGTTAACAAACTCCTCCTTGTGTCAGCAGAGCTGTGGTACTGGCAGCACATATGCTTTTAGCTCACCTGAAATCTGAGCTTCTCCCTTCTCCCAAGAACTGTTTGGTAGCAAAAAGGATCGGGTTGAATTCCAGGTGATTTATATTAAAATTAGAAATGATGCTGGTGTAAGAGACTGAGAAGCCACAAAAGAATGATGTCTCAGGCAGTTGGCAGAAAAGGGTGTTACCACACTAACGAGATAAGATACAGTCAGAAAAGGGGATCCTGTGAAGGTTGCACATTTCTGGGGTCTGCTTTCTTATCTTGGTTAACCATCTGAGACATCTTGGAGCCTGTGGTTCTGGCAGCCAGGGGACGAAAAGTATTAACAACCCTTTTCCACTGACCTCCTCTCAAGAAGGCTCAGGGACACAGGCTGCACATGCGGAGTAATTAGCACATGAAGCCAGAACTGGAGGTGGGGGCTTGCTTATAGGTAGAACAGCTCAGAGGGGCCAGGTGAGCACCCACTACCACTGCAGACACACCAAGAGCTGGACCAGAGATGTTGCTGGAGCCCAGGGTGGTGATCTGGGCCTTTCCTCTGCTTCTACCTTTCTGTCTTACTCTCTCTCCCTTTCATATATAAAGGGTCACTCAGCCCTTTGTGAAATAACAAGGTTTAAACAGCTTCCCAATATAGATAACAAGGCTTGATCAATTTCTACCAGAGTAGCTTCTGCCATCAATAAAACTTTTCAATCAATCGTTTGGTGATACGTCACCTCAATTCAGCCTAAGGGTATTGCGAATATCTCCTCTCCAAGTGGGCTGTCCAGAATGGCCTTCTCTGGGCCCCCACAGCTGGCTCAAACTCCAGCTCAATACATACGGTGCTCAGGAACAAATAATACTCATCTAACCCCAAATAGGAGCCAAAAGCACAGGCAGGGTGGGTCACCATCTCAGCTGGTGCATTATAGCTCCTTCCTGGGCCATCTTCTTAGTCTGGGAGAGACAGGGAGCAGCTCTGAGCGGCTTTTGGGACAAACCCTAGGTCCTTAGGGTATGTGGTATAGTTTTAAATGCCCTCTGAGGCCTACACATTTCCCTTTCTCCTCCAGAGTTGATTACCTCTGTGAGTGCAGGAGGTGGGCAGAAGTTACTTTTCCAGGACCTTAGTTCAGGGCAGCCCATGGAAGTGTATGTGATGCTACAGATTATCTTTAGTCTCTGAATAAGAATATTGAATGAATTGAAAAAAAAATACTTCGACAACTTCTCATTCTCTCCCTCCCCAAATGTACCTGTAATGGTTTCGGCTTCTATGAGACATACTCTGGATGTCCAGTATAATGGTTTTGCAACCTGTGCCACAGCTGTAGGTTAGCTGACTCAAAATGAGGCAAAGGGAACATGAACACTCATTTTCAGACGTATATCAAGTAGCCACTGGCAGCAAGATGCAAAGTCAAGGACACCACAAATCTCTAAAGTAAGACTCTCAGGTTGGCCAACATGTAATATTGATTATCGTAGGGGCTACACGATGTAAATAAAAGTGCATGGCATAGAGCTGCATGAAGAGTTACTGAACAACCGTGCATCACAGAGCTATTTTCTTTTGATGTCATTCAGAAAAAGTTATTGGACAAAAGAATTATAACATGATTTCTGTAGTTGCTCTCTCAGAACGTGACCTGGAAACATCCCCAGATCCACCCTGTTTGGCTGCTTCTCTTTGATTTCAAGAAATATATTTTCATCAAAATGAAAAAAATATCCAAACTGCTGCACAGAACGTTAAATCAATAGAGTGTTTTCCTGACTCGGAGCCTGGTGGATAACTGTACCACTCGCAAAGCTTAGCACTGAGATTTGCCTCTGTCTCACTGTTGCCACTGTTGCCACAAAGTGGGGTACAGTCAAAGTCAGGTGGCATGATCGTTTCTGGAGAGATACAGCATGTGCTGTATGACAGGCAGAGAATAAAACTAATACGTGGTTTGGTTTCAGGGTAAATGAGATTAGCATAAATTTATTTTCCTCTAGAAAGAAAAATACTTTTGATCTGTCCTTTTAAAAATATATATATTTGTTTTTTGTTTGTTTTCATGTTTTTTGTGTTACAGGCATGACTTAAGCCAGTTTCAGCTGACGCAGACACAAACCCATTCTTTCTGTTACTGTACAGCTCAGCCTTGTTTGCTATCTGCCCCAAATATCCTCAGCAATGCAGCCCACAGTTCTATAGAAATATATATTTTTTTTCTTCTTGTTTTCAATTTGCCACCTGGACTGTTTCTTAATGCAAAGTCCAGTTCTGCATGGACTGAGAGGAGCATCATAGAGAAAAGATGTTCAGATCATCAGGGGCAGTTGCAGAGGACTCGGCAGGGCGAACGGAGGCCATACAACCAGCATTTGTTCTTCTATCTTCTAAGAACATTTGACTCTAAAGTCCTTTTTTAATTTCTGGAAGGCAGCAAGAGATTACTGTATATTAATAGGCTTAAATACATAGATTCATTAAACAAACAAAAGGAGATGGACAGAGGTAGAAAGCTTTAGAAATTTCATTTTAATTTGTCTTTGGCATAAATTCTGCTAATAGCAATTTTATCTGCCTATAGTTATGCCATTTAACTATCCAGTAGCCACTCTTATGACTCAGACTACAAATACAGAAGCTCAGGACTAAGAAAGCTTTAATCCCTTGCAATGTTTGTTCCTAGCTGCTTATCTACTAATTCCAGCTCTAAATGGACTATATATGCTCATTTTGAAGAAATATTTTTTAAATTATTTTTGAAGTGCCTTAATAAAAGTAATATTTATGTGGTCTAACTTGTGAGGAGAACTTTGAAGATAGTGAATATTATAGTTATATTTGCCACAACAGAAAAACAATTTTATAGGCCATCATAGTCTTGGATTAATCATATAGAAGCAGGGAAAATGAAAAACAAAAAGGCACAGACCACATAGTTCCCTTGCTGTGTAATATCGGTTTATGGGATTTTATTTCTTTAGCCTCCAGTAGATGGCAATCCAGTACTTGGCCAGTAAAACTATCATGTGAAGAAACTCCTCTGTATACAAGTCCACAGGGGCTTTAATTATATATTGTAAGTGCAACTTTGCACTGAAAACATCATCCAAGTGAATCATTTAACTGATGTTATGTTACATTGCTGGCCAGCTCAGGACAACACCAGCACAAATTTGACTTGAAAAGTGTGTGGGGGAAATGTCAGCAAATTGGAAGATCTTTCCATCTTTAAGGGATGATGGTTGTTTTAGTGATGATAGTCGCTTAAACTGACATATTTAGAAGCCTTTGGAGGTAAATATATATATATATATATATGTATATATATAAATTTTAGAGTCTACTTGCTTGGAATTTCAGTTGTTCTTAATGTGGTGCAAATCCATTTCTTGTGTTTAAAAATAAACTAAATAAATAAAATGCACAAAACTGCCTGAATATTCTCCCTTCTGTTTGACCTTCTTTCAGGCCATGGCTACATGTACTATGTGCCTGTGATCTTCTGCATAGTACAGTTGCTCTAGGACCATTTCTGGGACTGTCACTGTAAGATCCAAGCCACAAAATACCCCAGGTTTGGTGGAGTCCCTGCCTCAGCTGGTAGCCTGGACACTCACCTCACTGCCCAGACCACCAGAGCCTTCAGCTGAGCTTGGGCTTGGTGAGAATGGTGGTGTCCTCCTGCAGAGCTGGGTGGGAGGAGGTGAGTGGGTATGTGTGTGGAAAAGCATAACAAGTCAGTAAGCTGCAAAGGAAATGGAAGACAGCAAGGGCCATATGATAGAAGGGACATCTTTGAAGCATGAGGAGTTATTTTCTTAGCTTTCTCCAGGCAATCCGTCTCCCACCCCCCAGTTAAAGTAAAGTAAGTTTCCTTGTGTTAAAGGAAAGCACAGTTACCAGTCCCAATTCCTAATATGCTATTTCCTCTTCAAAGATCATTTTTGCAACAAAGACTTGATAAGACATGCCATTAGTTTCTATCTTAGTTTTGCAAGAAGGATTCTTAGTACTACCAAGATGAAACATATTCCATTCCAAGACAGACTTGCCAAGTAAATTATGCTTTTAAAACTTTCATTTTACTTGATGGTTTGATCCTTTTCCTCCCCTGTTCTCACCTTTACAAGCTTCCTTTGTGTCAGGTGAGAACTAGAGCAGGTCACTCACAAGCCATGTCCCAGGTTCCAAGAAGTCCTGGGCTCCATAGTAAGTCCCTCCTCAGGCATCTGATGAATGTTCTTTGTGAGGGAGGGGGAAGGAAAGCTCTGTTCTGTTTTTGCTGGGAAAGTTCTCATGAGTGATATCCTGATTTCCAATAAAGTCACTGCACCACTTAGTTTGATAACAGACGGATTGTATTCCTTACTAACACCTGGCTAGCATTAGTCAAGTAATAAAAACGTACTCTACAGCAGATCAACTCTATATTGTTTTTCAGCATACAGACACAGAAGGAAGTTACAGCAAATCTGCCTGTAAATACAAATAGAGACTCAAGTCCATTTTTCTTATATTTAATAATCTTGCTCACCCACATAGGTTTTATTCATTGTTCCATTTATACATTTAGTGTGAAGTTTTGTATCTTCTAAAAGTGTGGATTGATAGATGCAAAAAGGGCCTTTGGGCAAATATTTGACATTTCCATAACAGAGATGAATGGCAGCAGCACTTGCAGAGCCATTTCCATTTTCAGAGCCTCATACTAGCATCAGTTACTGTTTGTATTCTACTTTGGATCGAAGAGGAGCTGGAGGCAAACTAGATTTGCATGAGATGCAGATAACAGGCACTAAGTGAGTTTCTATGTGAATTTCCTTCAGAGGTACTCATACCATATATTGGTTAATTGCCTCATGAGCAACCAGTGTGGGGCTGCTAATTTTGTGTGATCTCATCTTTATTTATTTATTTTAAGCCCTCGGTTCTTTAGAGGTAGTTAACATGATGGCAATGACAAACCTTGTATCTGCTACTTTCTTTAAAAGTCAAGCCAGCAAGCAGAAAGTATGCATCTGGAAAAATTAACAACCTATTTTGTATTCCCATTCCTCTGTGTGAGAAAGGATGAATCAGACACGGTTGTGATTTAGAGCTAGTGACAGCCTGCTCATAAGAGCGCAGAAATAAAGAATGGCTTGCCATGCTAAGAGTCGAGCAAGTTCTCTTGTTTGTTTTATACTGTACTCTCCAATACTTCCTCTGGTAGTCTCTGCTTCTTCAACAAATGCTGACAAAGAATCTAGACTTGTAGGGAGAAAAGTGAAATAGAAATATTTTCAATTAAAGCTAACTAAAGATGATTTCAAATCTGATCAATTCTACCAGAGTTTAACAAGTACCTCCTGGCTTGATAACTAAAGCAAACGAAGATCTGGCAAACATACTCAACTGCAGAATCCAAACTTCTAACAGAAATACTTAATAAAAGTTCAAACAAACAAACAAACATTTTCATCCTTTGGCATAATCAAATTTATTTCGCCACCACGATTTGCCAGTGGGATCCTTTCCTACGGTGTGTTTTGCAGAAGTGCTGCAAATCTATAAACTCTACTGAAACAAGTGAAAAGTAGTTGCATGTATTCATTATCCCTGAAAAACTGGACCACTGGTGTCTTGTCCAGTAGTAATTGTCCTGAGCCATGTGATGACTGTTTTGGGGATTAATGGCCAGGATTTCTCACAAGTGTTTAGAAATAAACTGGAACTTTTTGTTTGTTTGTTTGTTTTCTCCTTAATTTCTTCACATATTTTTAAGTAGTTCCTCTTTGAAAAATGTGGCTTAGAACTGATTCATTAGATTGATGGACAGACATCTAACATACAACAAACACACTTCTGAGACCCTCTACATTCCCAGAAGGTGGCAACGCTGCTCTAAGTTTTATGACATTTTTCAGCTTCCCACTACTTTCTTTATCCATCCCTTCCTTCTCTCCCAGCAATCCTCACCACCATCTCAGCTGCTCTGGGTGACCCATTTTCCCTCCTCCTATCTTCCTAATGAGGCCAGAGTAAAAAATCACCAGGAATATTCCTTACTATGTTTTATGCTTGGGCTGCTCAGGAAGATGTCAGAGTTGTGTGATTCAGCTGCAGCTGAAGAGGGCACAAAGGAAGAGCAGAGACAGAGCTCATTGGCATCATTCTCCCCAGCTGTGGTGGTTTTACCCAGCTGGGCAGCTGAGCTCCACCACAACCACTCTCTCACTCCCTCTCCTCAAAGGGAAAAGGAGGGAAAATATTATTGAAAGGGCTCAAGGGTTGAGATAAGTATGGGGGGATCACTCAACAATTATCACGGACAAAACTGACTCAGCATAGGGAGATGAATAAAATTTATTACGTATTATTAACAAGTGAGATCAGTGAGAAACAAACAAAGAAACCAAAAACACCTTGCCCCCATCCACCCTCTTCCACCTCCTTCCCCTGAGCAGCACAGGGGAACAGGGCACAGGGGCTGCGGTCAGTCTCTAGCACTTCGTCTCTGCTGCTCCTTCACAGTCCCTCCCACGGGATGCCGTCCTTCCCCAACTGAGCTTGCGGGGGTGCCCACGGGCAGCAGCTCTCCAAGCACTGCTCCCACACGGCTCCGGGGTCCATCCCCCAGGAGCAAACTGCTCCAGCATGGGTCCCCCTCGGGTGGGCGGCAGCTCCCCCCAGACCCCCTGCTCCTCTCCACGGGCTGCAGCTCCAGCCCGGGGCCTGCTCCTGCGGGGGCTCTCCATGGGCCGCAGCCTCCTCCAGGCCACATCCACCTGCTCCACCGGGGGCTCCTCCACCCATGGGGGGGCTGTAGCATGGAGATCTGCTCCATGTGGGACCCATGGGCTGCAGGGGGACAGCCTGCTCCACCAGGGGACTCTGCGCAGGCTGCAGGGGAACTGCTGTTGCCTGCCTGGAGCACCTCCTGCCCTCCTGCTGCACTCAGATGGGGGTCTGCGGGGCTGCTTCTCACTTCACATTCTCCTAGCTGCTGCTGTGCAGCAGTTTGTTTTTTCCTTTTCTGAAATCTGCTCTCACAGAGGCACAAACAACATCACTTACTGGCTTGGCTCTGGACAGCGGTGGGTCCCTTTGAAGGCGGCCCTTATCTGACATGGGGCAGCTTCTGAACTCTTCTCACAGAGGCCACCCCCGCAGCCCCCTGCTACCAAAACTTTGCCACGTAAACCCAGCACACCAGCAGAAGCAGGGCTGCACAGAGGTAATAGAAGGAACACTGCATGGGATGATAATGGAGGCAAAGGAGAAAAATCAAATGATAGAAAGCAAGTACTAGAAAAGAAATGCTTCCCACTCTAGCGCTGTGCAAATCTCATACAAGCTGTAGGGTGCAATCCAACAGAGCAGTGCAGTTTGCTCTAAATAAAATTTATCCAGATGCACTTCGTGTGTATCAAGAAGATGTTGCCTGGGGAACATCTATCATCTACCTGGGGAACATCTACCGCTATCATCTGTACCTGCTGGTCCTCCAGGGTGTCGTGTTGTTTGTGCCTCAGGACCAAATGCTCCTAGTAAAAGCAACATTACTCAGAATTAACAAGTGCATCTGTCCTGAATGCTTCTCTCACTTACCTGATTTAAATGAATTTCTCCTCTGCAGATGGTACTTTGACTTCATAGAACTTTATAAAAGTGGTCAGCAAAATAGATACACCTGAAAAAATGTGCAAAGAGAGATAACTACCAGCTTGGAAGGCCTCTGGCTGGCTCACTTGTCTTCTCACCCTGATTCCCATTTGAATGTGGTATTTTTTGTGAGACAGGGACAAGACATTCACCAAATCGCATCACAGCAGCTGCAGTTTCCTCATGACACTTCACACTTGTGGTGCTGTGCACCAGGGGTCAGAGGGCTGCACACACCTAAACAAGCACTGATGAGCTGGAGAGCAGACCTCGGCAGGACCTTGTCCTTGACACTTGCCCACATGACACTAAGACACTGCTTGCAAAAAGTAAGGCTGAATCTTGGCTTATTATCGATACAGACAAGCACAGATGAGTTTGTTTTTTTCCTGGGCACGAAATATCAGTGGTTGGGTTAAACACTGTGTGTTGCAAATGCTTGTCTGCTCCAGGGAAGGCCTGTCTTTATGCTGAAAGGTATTAAGCAGGAGCTTGTGACATTGCTTTTAATGTTAACCTGTAAGAATCCTCCTAGACTCTTGTAGAAACCTCCCATATTCCTGAAGCAAGACTAAATCGATCAAATTGCTAAAATACAAAAAAAAAAAAAAAAAAAAAAAAAACCACAAACAAACAAACTTAAGGTTCTGGGCAGCCTGGAGTCATTCCACGGGTTTTGGTGTGCCAAAAGGCAAATTTGACTCAGACATGCATGCATTTTAGAAAGCAGCCTGAAACCCTCTCCCGGTTTGCTATCAGGCTGTGGAGGAGAAAACTCAGACAGCAGCAATTGGTCCCAAGGGATGTTCTGAATCTAGCCCTAAGGGGCTAGGAAAGTCTCTCTTGAGGGGAAAAGGCTTAATGAATGGAGAGAGTCTCTTATTTAATTAAATGAGTGCTCATTTGTGTAACTGAATTAATCTAAGCCATTTTTCTGCTCTTCAGGAACCGCACTGTTTCACATTCAAAGCACCTTCTATGATGCTTATACTTTGAAGTTGTAGAGTAAGAGATGGAAGAACTTCATGAAATAAACCAAATAGTACAAATACGTCCTACTGATCCTTATAAGAATATAAGCTGGAAACACTGCACAGGCCAGAATACAGTTTCAGTCAATCAGTGGACTCACTTTAACACATAAACTGTGTTAAAACCCAAGCCTGAAATGGATCCTGTTCAGTGCTTTAAGAAATCCCATAATCAATGGATATGGACTAAATCTGATCTCTCCAAACCTGCTGTATTCTGCTACAAGGCGGAAAACAGACTGCAATAACTGAGGCTTATGTCATGTTGGAAGTGCAAGTTTGAAGCCCACTCAAAAACAAAAAAAAAAAAAAACAAAACAAAAACCTCTTTGCACTTAAAATATATATATATACATATATATATATATAAAATGAAGAAACGTCGTTGTGTGGGAATGCCAAAATGACCAAGCTGTAGTGGGGGTAAATAAGTTTCTCCATGGTGATTTCAATTCTCTGAAGGCTTCCTCCCCACTAGTCTTCTACGCCTGCGAGTGGGTACGAGAAGGAATACGCTATCTGAAATCTGAAACTTGAGAACGAGAGGCTTTTAAAAAAATTAGGACTAGTTAACAAAATAAAGAGGTGTCTTATTATGAGGGCATGGGAACAGATGATAATTTTTAAAAAAGGCACGCCAAACAGTTCTTCTAGGCAGCCTTTGTATTTATTTATTTTTTTTAACGTTGAAAGACTAACTTACCATATGTGAGCTCCACTGCTTCTGGTCTCCTTTCCAGCATTCTCTCATACTGGAGAGAGAGGTGGCAATGAGCGAGTGCAGCCTGTGCTGCTCCAGAAAGGCAGCACACCTCTGTGTGGCAGGGGTTTACACAGGAACCTTCTGCTCAGGAATAAAGTTTCTTTTTAATGGTATTCGTTTTTAGAGGTATAATTTTAACATGTTTCTTCTATATCTCTTTTTTTCTTATGTAATGCTTCATTGTGAAGAGAGAACGTTTAGACCAAGAGGATAGGTACATATGTGCTGGGGGGTGGCTGTGGTTGTTTTTGGCAGTGGTCATGGTGGTTAGCACACATTTGGATCAAACTAGCAAAATGCTGAGAGCAACAGATAGGGGCTTTGTGTTTCAGCTGCTCCCAAAGCAATCCTGGACCATAGCAGTCTTGGAAGGGAAGCAGCACTCCTTCCAGCTGCAGAAATGGCAAGCGCTTTGGCTTTTCATGTCGTTCAGTGTTTGTTTTGTTTTTATTTCTATTTTGTTACTTGAGAGACTCTTGGAAACAGCCTGTCTTTGAGCCAGCTGCTGTCCCTAGAGGCTGTTTGAATGCTCTCCCCTAGCCAGCGGAGCAGTGCCCTCTGGTGCACAAGCACAGCAGTGGCCTGGTCCTCAGCTGAACCGAAGGATAAGAATAGAGGGAAAAAAATTCAAAGTTCATCTTGACATTTTACTGCACGCTGCCTCATTCCCATCAACTGTTTGCAACGTGGTACAGTTCTGATGGGAGCGCTGCTTAAGGGGAACTGAAGATCCAGCTGTCTGGACCCAACCCAAAGGATGGATTTTTTTTGTTTTGACCTTTTGTCATTTCCACAGTTAGCAATGGCAAAAGTTAGCAGGCACAGTCCACCCTTGTCACTATGGGCAATGATCCATACAGGATTAACTTCTAGGTATGGGTGCGCTGTTGCCAAGTGGACTCCATATCACTGCTAGATTGCTAATTGTACCCATTAATTACTTAGAAAATTTAACTAGAGCAACAAAGGCCAACACACTAAGCAGGAAGTGACTTAAGTGAACAGGAAGGAAGTCACGTCCTAAAGCTCCTTTGCTGTCCCACCTGGACACTGACATCTCCTTACGGACTGCAGGGATGACCTACCTGCTCAGGGGTCAAAGCCACCCTCTCCGCAGCGAGGCACCTACACCAGCCCAAAGGCACTGAGCTGCATTCAAAGATCAGGTTTGAAATCCCTTCTTTCAGGCAAGAGCTGTAATGCCTGCGAGTTGGACTCCTCTATCTTCCCCTGGTTCTACCAATATTTAATTATTCCACTGCAAAGTGGAAAAGCTCCCAAGGGGAGAATTCAGAGACCTCTCATCCAGATCTCCCCAAATCCAGCAGCTGGACATTAAAGGTATGTATGTAAGAGACAAAGATCCAAACCTCCTCAGGACATCAGCAGAGCAAGGGCTGTTCAGGGCACTGAGCTTTGACAAGGAAGGGGGACAGCAGGTTATTGCCGATACACTGCAGAGTCCACAACTGTTCATGAAACTGCGGAGTTCACCAAAACCATGGCAAGGAGGTTCAGACAGTGATGATTCACGTTGCACTCAGTCACATTTTTAGGACTCCGGCTAGTCATGGATTATCAGGGCTTTTAAAAGTTTATTTTTTAATCTTTTTTTTTTTTTTTTCTTTTTTCTAGCTGTTGGTGTGTGTTGAGAATGCTTACACCATGAGGAACTACAGACTAGGTGAGCTGGAGGGAGGAGGCCTGAGATAGGAAATTAAATAGCTGCACATTGCTACCACACCAGTAAGCAAGTCTTTTAGCTACATTAAGAGCAACCAAAAAAAAAAAAAAAAGAGAGACACCAAGGAAATTTATTTACTTTTTATCTATGAACATATGACATATAATTATAGACAGTTTTGATACACAGGAAAACCCTTTTGTCAACCTTTTTTTTTTTTTTTTTTCTAAATGAAACAGCACAATAATCTTTACACATTCATATTTTGTTTTTTTCTTTTTTTTTTTTTCCTTTACAATACACAGCTTTCTTGGGTTGAAGCAAACTGCAGGACATATTGAGTACTGGTATATTACAGCTACTTACATCATTTAAGAACAGCAAATGGAGAAAAATAAGTTATTTAAATATTGATTTCATATACAGAAAGTGCAACTTTGTTAGTTGTTACATAACTTGCTTGACAGTTTTGATTCCCCAGAGGGTGTCAATTAAAGATAAAGGTATCTTGGACCAAAAGTATTATTTATTCTAAAAATAATACAGTACAACTGCACAGCTGTGACTTGGTGAATCGACCACTGTTGCTGCTCTTAGAGATGATGACCTGTTTGAGTAACACAACGTTTAATGCTTCTGATCGTGCTCCCAGCTTGCATTTAAAGCCAGGCTCCTCGAAGAGCCCAAGGCCTACCTGGGTAGTAATAGAGGGTTACTGATGGAAGTGCACAGTTACGACGGCATTCTGCAATATTTGGGGCTTGCTGCTTCTATTGTTAAATAGCTATTTGAGTTACAACGGTACAATGGATAGATGCGTAACAGCATTAGCCTGAGCAGAGCAGGTTGGGGTTCCAGCGGCAGGTTTCTTTTGTGCTTCCCAAGAGTCAGAGTGAATTTTTGCTTAGAGCACTGAATGGCTGCGAGGAAATGTAAGAGGTGTTATGGCTGTACACCGCACCGCCTCACCTGCTTGGGGAACGCCACGGGTCACTGCAACCACAGCAGGGAAGCTCAAACACTGAGAAGCTTAAGGCTTTTTTTAGATTAAAATATAAACTAAAATTATACTTCAAGTAAGACCACAGAGCACAGTCTTAAAAAGGAAAACAAAGCAACTACTAAAACTCACACACCTCAGACTGCTCACTCTAGTCCTGGATGGGTGGGATTTGGTTTCCCTGGGCTATAAAATCATTTAAAAACAAGGAGTTACAAAGAGAGTTTGGCACGCAGGTTTGGCTTATTCCTGTATTTCTTCTGTTATTAAAAGAGTGGAGGTAATTAATACAGGAGGGCTTTATTATGTGAGTTGCCTTCCCTGCAACAAGAAGAAATGTTTCCCTTTTTTATTGCATATAGCCAGCTTGGGCTCTCTCTTGCTCCAAGGAAGCGGCTGTCTAATTTTCCTCAGTTCTGGCCCCTGCCAGTAATCCCAGGAAGTCTCAATACTCTTTTCATCTCCTGCTTACTGATAGTTGCCATGTAAACCTCAGAGAGGAAATGACAAATCATTATTATTAAAAAGTCTTTTCAATTATTATTTTTTTTAATTTCACCAGCTGTGTGAAACATCTATGCTGTTTTTTCCTGATGCTGCCATATTACAACACAACGATTATACACTGAAGACAACATTACAGCAGAAGATCTGGAGGAGCTTTGTTTGAAACAATTTCAAGTTATACCGGCGAATTAGTTGCCTTCACGTGATGGTGTAATTCCTGATGGGGACAGAATGCAAAGCTGATGATACCAGGAGTCAACAGCTCTAAAGCTAGGAAAGTAAGCCTAACACCTATCAATTCCACCAGGAGACAAATTAATTATCATCTGTAGTAAAATGCATAGTTATCTGACTTAAAATTTGGCCACGTAAGGACCATATATAGCAAGGACTCATGTAGTAAGCACAACCTTTTATTCATCAATCTGAGAGCATTTCCTCAGGAAAAGTGTTATTAGCCCAATATGAGGCCGGGATAACTGAGGCACCAAACAGTGAAGTGACTGGCCTGGTTTTACACAGTAAGCTGATGTCAGAACTGATAATGCAAACAGTCACACTTCCTGGCCTGTGCCCAGGTTTCTTCATCTCACTTTGCCTACCAGAGTAAAGCTTGCTCTGTCTTCCGTGGAGCATTTGTGCTATAAGAAGCTAAAGGATACACCATACATAGACCCCAAAGAAAAAAAAATAGTTATATGCTATTCATGATAATCTGTATTTGGTATATAAACGTATACCCATATAGAAAAATAAAATCTGTCATTAGCCACATATATGAATGGAACGTTTCACATGGATTTAGGCAGAAAAATATCATTACATCATGAAAAAATGGTTCACCACATATGCCAGAACAATGCTGTCTTCCAGTGAGAGGTAACATTAACACTCAGACATGAAGGATATCGACTGTTTTAAAATCACAGTGTAATTTATAAGACAATATAGGATTTTTTTGTCCATGCAATGAAATTACCGGATCTCATGATTTCTATGGGACACAATTTGATTTTTGATGCATTTTATTTCCCACAAGTGATTTTTCATTTGCAGAAACCCACTGTTTGGAATCGATATGGTCAGGATACCAAGTCAAAGCTGCAGCATAATGATTGACAATATAACACAGTACACAGAATATGATTAAAATGAAAAGCAGTTACATATATACAAGGCAGTATATCTTGGAACTGTTTAGTAAGAACAGTAAATGCAGACCGTAGTGAACAAGAAGTTAGCCTCACAACCAAAACCTAGCATAACCCTGCATTTGTAAAAGCATCTCTACAACCCATAAGATGTCATGATGAGGCAATTTATAGAAGCTACTTCAGCTGGATATCACCCTAAATGCAGCTTAAAAGTGACAGGTTGAAAAAAGGCTTGGGAAACACAAATACAGGTAAGTGAACATTAGGTAACTGCTTAACAGCTTGTTTTAAGGCAAATAAAAAGCAGATTGCTAGAAAGCAGTTATAAAAATGACCTCAGTTCTGTACAAATTAAAAGAAGCTTTCTGACTCTCCTTGGGTTAATTGTATTGGAGTGACAGAAATGGACCATACTGTAAACTAATTCCAGTCCATTGACTTTGGCCTAGCTAAAGGCTTTGTGGCATATTGGGACCTATACCAAGCAACAGCAAAAATGACCAGGGAGGAGGGTATGTGATTAGCTCTAGACTGCTAAATAAATGGCATTTGCCAAACAGCTTCTACCGGGGCTTGCACCTTGGTTTGCACAAGGTCTGTAGGATTGACTCCAGGTGTACAGAAGGCCCCCAACCTAAGGAGTTCTACATAGAAATGGGGCCTATTATTAGTATCACTTCCACGAACTTGTGGAAAATATGTAAGGGTCCCTTAATTCTGTGACACTGTCTGATCCCAGGCCAGCCCTATGCACTTTATGAAACAAGAATACTTTACAAGGGAGAGAGGGGGAGGGAAGTACCACATCTATGTTACCTGGTGGTTGCTTCTCTTCTCCTTCGGTTGCCAAAGACAGCAATTGAAACATTTCATACCCTTTGAAGAAGATATCTGCCTGTCCTTTGGAGCCACTTCCTCGATCCCTTTAGCTATGTGAAGTAATTAGGGCAATATCGGTGCAGGAAGGAGCAATGGGTCCTTGACCAGGCAATGCCATGCTAGGGAGCATGTTAAATTGCCTCTGGATCAAGAGGTTTGAAGAGTCTTGCTGCTGCCAGGAGCTTGCTTATGTGCCTTTCCTCTGTGATGCCAGCTTCTTGAAGGTAAGTTTGTGACAGAGAAGGCACTTTGCTCAGTGTGTTGAATCCTGCTTCTGTGAGCGGGCTGGAATACATAGGTAGGCCAATGGAAATCAGCCAGTCAGATACAGAAGTGATAAGTCCTGGGGAGACAGGTTTTCGGCAAATTTCAGTGAGCCCTCCACTTGGAATCTGGGCAGAAGAGAAGAAAAAAGAAAAAGCATTAACGTTAAACATACTGCTTGTTTTACTGCAGGTCATCTTCTGTTCTTCTAAGCTGGTAGAATTCAACAGCAGGTGTTGCAGCTTCTCCCTCTTACGGGATGCATGTTGGTATGAGAGTGGGCTGTGGGCAGAAAGGCTAAGATCACCACGGAGAAGGAGAAACAGCAACAATTTTGGCAAGGTAGATGCAGTGGGTAGTATTCAGTTGCTTGGGCAATTGTCATGTACCATTCTGAATTAGTTTGAAATCACTCAAAAATACCCAGCCTTCTTCCCAGGCTGATCCATTCCAGGTTGATCCAAGGGAAAAGAATACCACGTTTGCCTATTACCTCCTCAGACAGACCAAGCTCTTTTATAAAAAGACATGAAGGTTTTTGATTGTTTCCCCCTCCCGCTTTTTCTAAGGAGAGGAGTGCAAAACGGCACACTTTGAGAAAGGAAAAAAGGGTGCAAAACCTTTCAGGTATTAACAGGTATTGATATCAAGATATCAATATACACCATCCTTAGTGAGTGACTCTCCGTTACACTTGGTAACAGTCTCCTTAAACTTTCGAGGGATTTGGTCAGAATAAAGGGCTGTCTGCCCTCCTTTAACTATTAAATATCCTCCTTTGGGAGAGGGGGAGAGACCTACTGCCCCTGTAGTACCCCTACATATGTCATACTTGCTTGGTGAGCACAGGCAACAGCTTTGTACCAGGACTTGACAGCTACCTCCTTTTACCAGTAGTCAGTCCTTTTTAAAAGGTCTGTTCATAATTAAGAAACTTGGGTTTAAGGAAATACTTACTGCCATGCGATGCTGCTTCCTCAGCTGCTTTACCCGGATCTGGTCCATGTTTGCAGCGACATCCTTTTCAGGCTGGTCCAGGTCTTCCGAGTACCTCTGTACCAAAGCCTCAGGAATGCCACAGCGACCATGCTGAACGTTCCCAGCCAGCCACAAAGGAGAGACAAGTGAAAGAAGCGTGTCAGTACTGATCAATCGACACAAACAAAGAAGTGTGGGATGGGAGCAAGAAGCATTTTTCCTCAAGATTCACAAAAATAATTTTACTTTGCTATAAAGCATGATGGTGGGGAGATGCAAAAATAGCAGTATGTATCTTTACCAGTATCTTTAACAAACAGCAGCATACAGCTTTTTATGAGCTTTAAGGTCAGTTCCAGTCTCACTGAAATCAACAGCAAAAATCCTATCGCTCAACTTGAAGGAGGGTCTCCCCAAAGGGCATGTTGTTAGCATTTCCCAGTGAAACTCGACTCCCATAAGCTACTGAACAGTAACTGGTTTTCACAGTAAGCTTCTCTGGATAATTTTACGAGGTTTGGTTTAATCAGTTAACTGATGTGATCCTTCAGCCCAGCTGTTCCCTGCTTCTTTTGGAGGCTGCGTGACAGATGCAGCAAGTCTCCAACAGCAGTGGCAGGGCAAGGTCTGCCAGAGACAGACCAGTAACAGCATAGCACATGTCAAAGAACATTTCTTAAATTCTGATTTACTCTTTCCACATCATCCTAATTTAATTTGTTCTTCATGCGAGGACTTTTTTCTTCTATGTTCTGTTTAAAAAAGGATTTCTATACATTTCCTACCAGGACAGCATACTGGTAAACTCACACTTGCATCTCCCCTTGCACTCTGACACTGCGGCTGGACCACCTATGCTGTGCTGCTGCAGAGTTCTCCCTGAGTGCCCCAGACCACCTCCTCCCAGGCACCACTTAACTGCAGAAGATGTCTGAATCAATCAGCAACCACTATTTGGAATCGTAATATATGCTAGGCACCAAAAGCTTTGGGCTATTACAAGCTTAGTAACATTCTCCTTCATGGCATGAGATGTAGCACATGTCAAAATTTGCCTCAGCTTTTGAAAGGGGTCAGATATCTAACATTCCTGCAAGTCAGCTGCTGGCTCAGTTCTGCTTCTGAAGGGTGCAGAAGAGGATAGCCCAGAAAAACAAGAAATGCATGAGCCTTATTTACGGACAAAGATACTTCTGGGAGATGGGAAATTACCATGTTCTGTTCTGTTCTTCCTTTTAACACTGCTCATGCATTTTAGCCAATGACTCTTCCAAGAAAACTGAAAGAGCAATCCTCAAGGGACGGACTGGAAGTTAGGACTCCTTCCTTCCCAAAATGATGTCCTCATCACTATGCTATTGATTCAGATTTTCTTGGAAATCTATGTGAATTCCTTCTTCAGCTTCACTTCCCTACAGCAGCAGAGGAGGAGATTTCTGTGCTTGGTGCCACCACAGTACTGGTGGCCCTAAGAGATGAAGACTCAGAATAAGTCTGGTATCTCAGTCCCTCTGCAATACATCTAGATAGTTATTTTAGGAAGAAGGCCCAATATTAAAGACAAGCACAGATGCATAATGTCTAGAGTCTTCATGATTTATGGTTTATCTAGGCCGGTTACTTGCAAAAATGCAACAGATAAGATAAATGAAAGACTAGCCCCTTGGAACATTGATAGAATAAAAAGACTGAAGCAATGTGCTCCACCTACCTTGTCCGAGTATGGTTCTTCAGTAAGATCAATGTCTTCAGACTGCAGCTTGTTTTCTATCACCATTTCCAGATCCATTCCCCTGCTACAAGAGACTTTCCTTGCCGAAGCAGGACCGAGCTTTACCACGTGCTGCTGAACACTAGCAGTCTCTGGGAGCTCTGACAGCCAGGGCGGCAGTGGGCTAGGAGGGGTACTGGGCTCCTGTTCAGATGTCCTATGGGCAGGTACTCCGTGCAAATCAACGGGAGCGGATGGGCTGGACTTTTTCACCGGCAAACACGGTGCTTCTAGACTCGAGTGGTTCCCGCTTGCGGTCACGGGAGGATGATATAATCCGTTCGAAAGGCGTTCTCGGCATTTTTTGGCAGGGACAGGTGGTGGCTGAGAGGGATTTTTTGGTTGCATTCTTGCCTCGTTTGTGCCTTTTTGCTCAGCTTCTAGACCGCCCTTGAGGACTGGAGCATAATCAGCCCGTGCAAGGTCATGAAAGCCCTTACTCTGTATTTCAAGAGGTGTCCTTGTTGCAGGGTGTGTCACCAAGGCAGCCTGAGCTTCACAGTTTTTCAGGGGGAACAGAACAGGCTTTCCACCTGCACTTTCCATTACAGAGCAGTCCAACTCCTTACCTCTTCCCTTCTGAGAACTGGCAGCTCCCTTACCTTGCTTAGGCATCAAGTCACCTACCATACAACTGCCCCCATGAGGCTGAGGTGGCAGGGCAGATCCAGTTGCCTTTTTTGCTGTATCCCGTGAATCCTGAGGAAAAGAATCTTTCTTGCTAGTGTCCTGTAGGTTGGTATTGGATTCTCCCTGGAGATCGTCCAGGGAGTGAGATCTTGGCCAGGTATCCACACCCTGGGGGCCATCCAGAGTTTCATAGCTCCGACAGACGGCAACTGGTAAACTCCTACGGTTCTTCTTCAGACCCATAACAGCTGGAGGTTGGACGGAGCTCTTCAGAGCACGATGTGAACAGCTCAACCGGCCTTCTTTTTCCCCTTGCTGGAGAGTTTCTATTGACTTGGTCAGTGGGAGTGTAGGATAATTGGATAGCTGGTTTCTGCTGAAGTCCTTAAAGCTGTGCTCACTTGCTGATTTTGAGGGCAGATGACAGGTCCTTCGAGTTTTACCTAAAATCAAATAAATCACAATCCATTAGAAAAAAATACCCTCTGCGTATTAATAGGGGATCACTTCTAAATGACTTTGAAACACAGTAGTTTACTATTTAACTCTAAAAGCACAGGAACCCAATGCCATTTTAAACATGAATTTCTGAGTTTCAGCTTTGCTAATGAAGAACTGATAATTGCTATCAGGTAAGGAAAATACCTTTAAAATAATTACTGTCCCATCTGCTCCCCTGCTTACAGAGCTTTGAGGTCTAAGTCACTTAAACCTTTTTCAATGAAAATATATCCTGCACTTAGACCTGATATTCTATACCAGTTATATGAACTGGTTTGACCCCATGCAGAAGTAACTCATAAGTTCTGGCACTTTTCTCCACTCTTCTAACTCCTTTAGGATGTTGATAAATATGTTCACCTCCTAATGGAGTTTACTAGATTGCTTTAAAAATGCAGGAATGCTCAATTTTATTTTTTTTTAATTACTATGTATGTCAATAGTGTTATTTCATCTCTAAAGTAAACAGCAAACCATTTTTGATGGTAAATCAGAAAGCAAAAACGTTCCAGGAAGACTGGTGTTGCAACAATCCCTTTGTAAAGTTACTTTTAGGAACAAGGGTTTTATGGAGAATGGTCTTACACTATGAAATTGAGACTGTTACAAAAGAAATTTTCAAGAGTGACTAATCTTAGTGTTATTCTCATGCCATATGCTTTATCAGAGTGGAAGGTCTTAGAAATGTGGTGTTTTATTATAACGATTTAAGATGTGAGGACTTGAACCAATCTGAACCACATGTCCTTCGTAAGCTTTATTTCATATTTTTATGAGATATGCACCAACACTTCAAGACAGCGTAGAAGTCCATCAAATCTGCTTGATAGAAAAATTCTGATCTCATTACTGTATTCATGAGCATGAAATCCAAGGCCATTTCTCCAGCACTGCATAGATATATGTGTATTTACAAGACTGAAGTAAATTTGTCTCGGAGCAGACAACCTCTCAGAATGAACAACATATCCTGAATAATTATTTTTTTCTGGGTGATAATGCTACTTTTGCCCACCTACAGTAAA
Organism: Netta rufina; assembly: GCF_964035555.1. NCBI lineage: Eukaryota > Metazoa > Chordata > Aves > Anseriformes > Anatidae > Netta > Netta rufina. Next base: position 52,831,132 of record NC_140125.1, on the reverse strand, counting down.
CTTTCTAAAACAATGACAGATAGCTAAAGCTTGGAACTTCTTTTTCCAATGGAGAAAAGAAAGAAAAAAGCTTTGGCTAAATGCTGACAAAATCCAATAATAATAGGTAATTAATTGCTGTCAATTAAAGGATAATTTAGCTTTAGAGATCTGAGAACTTGTGCTAACTTCATTCAAAATGAATTAATCTAATGTACTTTTAAGCAATAGATGCTTCCTTTCATATAGTTTGCCTTCAAAAGAGAAGCTTAATGTTTTGTTTTTGAATAATATATATTGCTCGCCTTAAATATGAATGCTAACATAAATCTAGTGTGTGTTTTACTTAGGAGTGTCCCATTTCCAAAATTCCTGTTATGCAAAGAAAGCACCTGCTTAACCTACAAGAGAAATTGCTTGCTTTCCCTCTTTTTCTGCTCAAGGAATTTAAAATCAAAGTAGTCAGAAAACTAGCAAATATGGCTGAGGGTACCTTTAAAGAGAAATAAGGAAAACATTCTCCCTCAAGGGGGGAAGTTGGCCATGTTTACTCGTATGCCAGCCAGGTTATTCTGTCTAAAACCAACACGTGCCCACAATGGTGAATACAAGCATACAAGAACTCTCTTCTCAGAATGTGTACAGTTCAGCTCCAGCTAAGTAGCACCATTTTCCCAAAAAGCTAATAAAGACACATCACACAAGAACTTGGTTCCTTTCCTACATCCTTGTATTCAGGTAACTTTGAGAAGTAGCAGAAAAACTTAACTACCTGCACCTTTTTGTGGAGTGAGACCACTGCCTTCTGAAAATAACTTACAACCACATTAAAAAAGCATGTTTAAGAAACATTACATTCATTTTTTAGTACCACAGGCACTAATGTCAATATGTAGTGAGCATGGAAAGGAGTGTTCTCTGTTCATTATTCATATTTGCTAGCACATGTCTGACTTAGGCAGCGGTTCACCATATTGTCTAGGGCTTGCTGTCACAGCTCACTTAACACAATCCGTGTACCTTCTTTTCAGCCTGAAATATTCATCAGGGCTTACGCTGGTTTTAGAAAGGCACACTGAGATACCTCAACACCTAAAAGAAAAGTTCTGACAAATGCTACTGCTGTGCGATGTTAGGCTTTTACTGAAGTTATGATGGTATCTAGTAAACATCATTTTGTTTCTTTGGGATATGTCTGTGTAAAGTCCAGTAACGTGGGGATGAGAAAAAGAAGAAGTGGGAAACAGGAAAAGGAAGAAGAAAACAGAAGAAATAAGAGAATAAAAATTCTAGGAAAACAAAAGCAAACTTTAGTTCATTCCAGCCCTGATTCACAAAAAAATACAAATGTGGTGAGAGTAAAGGAAAAAACAAAACAAAACATTTTTTTCTGCAAAATAAGTAACTGGATATATAATCTTTAAGGTCTCTGCTTCAAAATTGTTTAAAAAAAGCAGTGGGTTCAATGTTTCAATGCTACTGTTTTGTACAAAGGACAAGGATTCAGATTATAATTTCTCTTACATAGATTTGTCATGAGCAATGTAGCAGTATGACCACTGTGATTTCTCCTCTTCTACCTATTCCTTCCCTCCTCCTGACTGAGGGGTATAATTTCAGTATGCTCTTGTGAAATTAAGAAAAGAAGGCCATATTTCCTGAAAGCAGGCTTTTAAGTATGTTTTTAAATTGTTTCCAGGAAGCGGGGACCTATATAAACAATGTCTACAAATGTAACATTCCTTCCCCATCTCAAAACAAACAAACAAACAAACAAACAAAACCCTACAAACCTATACCGGTTAAAGTGTATATTCTTATGACTCCCTGGTAAGCAGACTATTGCCTTTCATAGTGCTGTCAAACACAGCAATCTCTCTGATTTAAATATGTGCAGAAGGACATAAGCATCTGGCTGAAAACTAAGATAACCAAGGTGGTCCTTACACAAAATTAATGGAATGTTTGTATTGTTTTCAGTACAAAAGGTTCAGTTCAAGCTACAAGCATACTTTACCCTTTTGTTCAATGTTATGCTGCAGTGGTTTTTTTATTAGATAAAGCTGTGTCCACCTCTCATGATATAGTTATTACTGTTAGAATACACAGAATGAACTTTTCAATCTTCTGTCATTATCTACCTCAGAAGAAAGAAAATTATCTTTGGGAATATTTCCAGAGGTACCAGAGCTACAGCAATAAATTTTGAGTGTTTCCCTCAATACCTTTTGTGTGTGGAAGATCACGCTCAGGGAATTCAGAACTCAAAACCAGATACAGAATATATTCAATGGCCTGTATAGATCCCAGATTTCTTTCTTTTTTTTTTTTTTTTTTTTCTTTTTTTTAGCATTGCTTTCTGTGGCAGTATTTCTGTGTGCATTTCAAACATCTCAACTGACACAATGAAGATGATGGCACCTGAGACAATCCTTACATCACTGCTTTTTTATGAATACAACTAGTAGAAAACCACCCTACATCAGGCAACATGGCCATCTGTTTTGTTGCTTCCTCTTCTGACTAATTAGTACTGAATGCTTAAGTGCTTTGGGTGCTCAGTTGGCACTACGGAAATTTGGGCTTCAGTTCCTGAACAAATCAGAGAACATCATTATCCCACCTGATACAGTCATGGTTTGTCAGCCTCTTCATCTTTGTGCCTTGCATATGCAATTCCTATTCCTTTCACACCCTATTCCTCCTTAAGAAGGTATGCATCACAACAGGAAAAGGTTCAAAGAAGCCAGGCGTTATCAGAGATACAGAATGACTTATGATGGCTCAGATTAGAAAAGAGATGACTTGAGAAGGAGTATGACAGAGGTCTATACACAGACAATGCTAAGTATGGAGGTTTTAAGGAAGACCATGGATGTGCATAAAAATAAACAGTTTGAGGAAAGTGGATGAATGCCAGGAAACTGTACCAAATTCATGGAATTTCGGTACCTTGGGAAGCCTTAAATATGCTTACTCTGTTCTTACATTCTTCTTGTAACTATCTGCTTTTGGCTGCTTCCTGAAGGAACTAGATTTCTGATAAGGTTTCTAAATGTGTCTCAGACAGACAACTGCATGCAAGAAGAACTCAGTAACTGCACTGTTATCAGAAGTTTAAAGGAGAATTCATCTCTCTGTGCCCTGTTTTAAATCAAGGACTAGTCTATATGGACTAATGGTCTGATCTTGTATGGTTGCTTTCTGGTCTTATTTTCTTCCTGTTTATCACTGAATAAGTTGCAAACTTTATAGTCCTTACTCTCTGCAAATTGCATTAAAACCACAATGTTGCTGTAAGTACACTGCAGATACCTATGAGAAATGTAAGTATTTCTGCAGCGGGATCCAGAGAAGAAATACACCCATATCACTGCCATAATACATGGCAAGCCATTTTTATCCAAATTGCAAGAAGAGCTCTGAAATCTTGAACTGATGCCAAAAGGTGCAATATCGGCCTAAAACAGGGCCCTACTGTGGCCATTAAAACATTACGCAAAACCATTCCCCGGGAAATGTGAAGGCCAGTTTCTTCTCATAATTTCATTTTCCCCTTTATGAAAAGCAGTTTATTATTGCTGATCTGCACATTATGATGTTTATATTAGACAAATGATTACCCTTATTTTAACAGTTGAGCCTCCAATGTATTTTGTAAACAATAAGTATGGAAGCCATTACTGTCCATGAACTTTGCTGAGAAGGTGGAGCACATTTCAGATTAACCAGCCTTGACAAAATCTCTGAATGACTCCCATACTGAACGTTCTTTTCATAATGGTTTTCAAAGCAAGCACTAAATGCATTTGTGAGCAAAAATGATACAGAAATGCAGCAAGCCATAGATGAAAAGCAATATAAAAATCATTAGTGGTATTTCACATTCTGCAAAACTCAGATAAAAATAATAGTTTAAACGTAAAAGTAAGTATCTAAGCAGACAGGCAATAACAATTGCTTTCAAAAGATTTTATTATATTGTTAAAATAAGGAAAATGTACAGGCAGCAATTTAACTTCAGTGCTACAGCTATCATAATGATGGCACTTAGAGATAAAAAGGAAAGAAAATTGTCACATATGCCATATATCTAGCTATGATTACATTCTAGCATGCCTGCTCCATGAGGATTCATGTTCAAGGCGAAAATTCCCTCTGCTTTCAGGAATTTAGTATATTGCCAATTTCGAGCATTCAGCTTCAAAGCAAATTGCAATTTTCTTCAATAAATGGTTATTTCTGAGTGACAGACTGACAGAAAATGGACATACTAAGAGAAAGATCTTTAGCTTGTATTTTAAATGGGAGAAATGGCTACTACAAGGGGCATACAGCATCTCTGTTTATTTTGTTCTTGGATTCCTGTTTATACTGGATGTTAGTGATGAAACCAGGCACTCTGAGGCCAAAACAAGGCTCAAAAGCTTGGACTGATAATGCCAAGCACCAAGTGAAATACAAACCAGTTTAATCCATTTTAATATTTAATCTCTAATGAAATATTTGTGTGTACAAGCTTACATCCCTCAAGTATGTAGTCCTCAGTCAACACAACAATCTGATTTCTTCAGAACATGGAGAATAATCTCAATTAGCATCCATCTCAGTAATTTTTCAGCGCATCACCTTTTACTGATGCGCAAGACAAGGTAGTTGGAACTGAGCATAAGCAGTTCTTGCTTTTGTTTTAGCTTATTTTCTCACAAGCTTTTAAATTAAGTTAACTTGCTAGCCACTTGTTCATACACTAAAATCCTAAATCTCTGCACCTGGCCTCTGATCAGATGGGAATGCAACATGCAACCTGAGCAAAATGAAAATAAAAATAACAACAACAAAAAAAAAAAAACAGCCTAAAACACAGTGCATTTTAACTGTTTATCTTATAAACAGTTTCTGTGTAAGTTTAACAGCAATTTGCCTAATCCCAGTGTAGTTCAGATGCTTTTCTACTGCCAATGGTCCCTTAGAAAAGTGCTGTCTGAGTGTAAGTAATGCAAGCCTCATGAGGCATGGCTGCAAGACTATGATAGGGGGTGGACAAGACAAAGTATGGCAGTGAGAGTACCTGTTGCCATATGATTACAAAAAAATAGCAGATGAATTGTGAAATGTGATTTGTTTTCTACCATTGCAAATAAATAAATTAGAAACAGCAGCGATGAAGACCAATGGCCCAAATCAAGAGGGAAAGAGGCAGCCAAAGCAAGGGAGAAAGTCAAGCATGAAGTAGTTCACATAGGCTAGAAGAGGAGCAGAAAAGATACTAAGTTATCTACTGAAAACAGGCTGCAAGGATTTTAAGGCTCGTTGAGGACATTATTACCATTCTCCAGGTTTTCACTGCTTTCGTAGCAGCCTGAATCCCGAGGAGAGCATCCAGTAAGGCCTTGGCCTTCAATGAGAAGTTTCTCCTGAGATCCTGACTGGTCGCTGTTACCTAGAGGAAATGAGAATACAGTGAAAACAGAGACAAACAGAGAATCCAGTAGAACTTATCAACCTTCCATTTCTAACATCATTATTTTCACTGTTTTAACAACTACAACAGGTCCATGTTTAAAAAACAGTGAGCATTAGGAACAGCCATCACAAAGTGATAAACACTGTTGTAAGCATTCATCATGTTTGGCACAGGATTAAGCAACAACATCAGCACAAGTGTCAGGGAGCATTGCTGTAAACAATAAAAGCAGAATGAGCTGTCTGTGTCCTCAGTTGCTTTGGGGACAAGTCCTACAATTTACAACCACCAAAATTTATTTAAAATGATGGTGTCAAAGTTTTTTCTAAGAATTAAAAAAAAATAATACCCCAAACAAAAGCAAAAAGCATTAAGAGAACGAAATAAAGTGTTTGTTTGTTTGTTTTTGTTTTTAAAAGAATAAAATCCTAACCCTGACTTATATTCCAGATGGGACCAAAAGGAAGGATCAAGAATGGGTCTGGCAAAGTTAGGCAACGTCTCCTGAGGAAGGGGGAAGTGACAATGGAGAGACTGGTGGTAAAAATTTCCTTCCTTCCTTGATCTGTGCAAACAACCAACGCTCAAGTGTGGTCCAGTTTAGGCTGCATAGACCTGATTCCAGGAACTTACAGCATTCAGTTAGAAACCACGTTTTATAAAGAAACTAAATCTGGAGCTGAAGACACAGAAAAGAAACTTCATGATGCAAGGACTCAGTTTATGCTGCATTCCTCCCCACCCCTGCAATACAATGTCAGAAATGGTTCTTCTGATTCCTATTCTCAGCACATGAAAGGTAATTATGGAGTGGAAAGAAGTGCTGCTGCCCCTCCCAGGTTCCAGCTGTCTGGTCCCCATTTCTCTCTGCTCATCATCCTGACTTGGAGCCGGAATTTATACTTTCCAGCCACCACATCAAATAGTTCTTGACCAAAATTGAAGGTCCCTAAAAAGAAAAAGATTCCTTCAGGGAAGCGAACATTCTAAATAGCTCTGCAATTATTAAAGAGAAGTTCATATTAGGTGACATGAAGCTACTCTTATAAGTGAAAAGAATACAATTCTGCAACTGTAGTTTTATTGGGCGGAGACAAAAGGCAGAGAAACTCTGGATGCCTCTTTGGGAACTGTACAGGAAAGATACATGTCAGTGAAAGCTCAGGCCAAAAAGCACAATCCAAAGATGCTAACCACAAATCTCTTATAATAGAATTAAGCATTTCCCACTTAATAAGCAGCTGTTTAAATTGTTGCTATGACAGTTTTAGCTACACTGTAGGATTTTGCACAGAAGCAGCTGAGAAAGTCCTCCCACAATTCATTCCACCGATTCTCATCTGTGGGATACTAAACTTCTGCCAAAATTTAGGGATGAACGGGAAACTCAGTACATCTTAGGTTGCTTCACGTAAGCACTGAAAGCATCTAAATTCCTGTCTCAAGCAAGACTTGCTTTTCATATAAATGATTCTGCTGTACTGTGACTCTTGGCTACTGCATGGATGGTACAGCCCTGCTTCTTGCTGTGCAGCGACGACCCTGTCCAGTTGGACTGCCAGTGCTTACCCTGCTTGCCCTCATTTGTCTAACCTCGCCTGAGACCATCTGGACAATGGACAGAGTTGCACTGCTGCATATTAGACAGATGGTTCACTGTCTTTCACTCTTTGTACTTGAACAATATATTTTCTCCCTCCTGTGAAAATCACTGTATTGATGTATGCACAATCTGAGGCTACCTGTACAATCCTGTAAGTCCAAGAATCATATGCACATGCAGGTAAAATCAGACAAAGCTTAAATCACATTATCCTTTTCCACAGCCCCCTAGCTTCGATCTTTTTCCTTGATAACCTCAATCTCTTCTCTCTAGTCTAGAAGTGTCTTCTTGACTATTTACTATGCCTCAGCTTCTTATTTTGAGTAGGTCACCTCAGGATTTATTCTCAAATATCAGTATTCTAATGGGTAAATGATGTACGTTTGACAACATTTGAATAGGCTAGGTATGCAGGGCTTATAAAAACAAAGAATTCTGTCAGAACAAATGCAAATCTTAAGTCATTCCTCAAAAATCTACATGCTGCTATATAGAAAGACCCTGGAAATAACTAGATTAGGAAAAAAAAAAAAAAAAAAAGTCAAAATCCATGAACCAGTTCCCTGCTTTAAGGGGTTCACAAGGTTCTTGGCAGAGCTCTGTTGAAACTGAAAACCTCAAACATCTCACGTACTATCATACTCCTGCAGAAGTTCCACAGCTGTGAGGAGAACAGCTCTGTGCTCAGGATCTCGGATGTTCAGTTCATCTAAATCCTCTTCTTCTAGAAGCTTAAAGGTATCCAGATCTTCGTAACCATTGAACAGAAAAGTGGGCATATGCTCCTGCATAATAAGAGAAAGGAAAGAGCTGTAAGACAACATGTTTATTCAACTTATTTTGGCAATAAAAATACTAGAGGAGATTTTCATAACCAGCAAAAATATCAGTAGCTTAGCAAATGCAAACCACTGTATAACAGCAAAATTATAGGACTACAGCTTGTATAAACATTGCTCAGAGCTCAGGGAGGTAGCTGTGCCAGATAGAATACTGCACATATTTCTGTATTTGGAATGCACTGTATTAAATTGCCTGGGTAGCGTGCTACCCATCTGCATAATATGCCACAGCTCTGTATGAACAGAGTACTGCAAACGATGAACAACAGCCACACCAATTATCTCCAGCTCTCTGAACAGGAATGTGGAAAATAACTTATTTTGTAAAGATAGGGTAACTATTGTTATTTTTTTTATTATACTTTTACTTGCTTTTGATGGGTGTTAGCTGGTAGCAATACCATACAAAGATTTATAATGGCTGCAATGCTCTCTGAGCGCATACAACAAAGAAGCCTGCAGCACATCCTCACAGGCAGTTCTTCCTGGCCTTAGCTATTTCCACTTTGCAGCTAAGACCTAATTCTGTTAAGTGGGGTAATGTTGCTTAGGACTATGAATCTGCAGTGCAACTTTCAAAACTGGTAACTCCAAAGGTGTTATCCTTCCCACAAACAAAACCGAAGGGATAACAGAAAAAATGTGGACAGACCTTTAAGTTGATGCGATCCAAGAGATCCTCCACTGACTTGGGCTGTGGAGGTCTGCTTTTCCGGCGTCTCCTGGTGGGCCGCTTTGGCTTCTCTTCCTCTTCGTTTAACACATCCACATAGATAAATTTGAAAGTGCCAACCTTGTTGTTCAACAGGCCCATCCAAGTGCCCATGGGGGGTTTGCTGATGATATCAATGATGTCGCCTTTCTGCAGACCAAAGCAGCAAGGAAGTCATTTAGGCATGCTTTGTGATGGATATTCAAGCAAACACATCATTTTTCCTTGGTTTTCCATATTCCCAGAATGGACAGAACACAGTACACAGCATGGAAAACACCCTTTAGTTTTCAAAAAGTTAATGAGACCTTTTGCAAAGATTATAGCCCAGTGATGCATTGCTGCTGTTTTGTACAGAGGTCTCCAAGCAGTGCAACTGTGCAAGAAAGAACAGATCAGACTGCTCAGCATATAAGGATACGTTCTCGCATCAGATCTTGTAAGGAAAGGAGGCACATGTAGAAAGTAAAACTGTTGGTTTTCCTACCAATTATCTGACCATAACAAACAAAACGATGCACAAGGTTTTGTATCCTTACAGAGATTACCTTACTTACACCTGCTTTAATAGGAATTAGCTGCCCTTGGAATTTTAAGTAATGAATGCCCTGTGCAAAGTCAGATAGTTTGGACTGAATACTGCACAAATAAAACACTGATACCCAGAAAAATTAAAAGGGGGTAACAACTCATGGTCAATTAATTCAGTATTAGTTCAAATTAACTTATACATGTATTAACTAAAATGCCTTTAGAGGACATTGCGTGTAGGTGCAACCACATCTCTTCCAAAGATTTTGAAAATTATGCCATGGATGGACTAATTCATTGCAGCAGGCAAAGTAGTTTTCCAATCTTTCAAACAAAATCCTTGCAAAAGAGAAATTAATGTGTGGCTTATTTTTATTTTTCCTAAAAATGCAAGTGTCTTTCCCTTGGATGTGTGGAAATACTAATACTTACTTGCATTTTCTAACCTTTCAGTATCATTTGAGCAACTCTCAAATGCATCAAAATAGGATAGGTTAAAAGGCTTAAAAAACCCACAAGCAACCTCATTAACAGACCAAGAATTGTACAGTTCTTACGAGGAGCTCTTCTGTAAGAGTTTTGCCAAAATACACATTTGACCCCTTAAAAACAAACATAGCTGGTACCTTGAGCTTCAGAGAGTCTGTGTCATAGGGACTTGGAGTAAAATCAGTGTGAACCCTGGCTCTTCCACAGAAAGGTCCTCTGTAAGGAGGTTCTTCATCATCACCATCTTCCGATTTTACGCTCTCCCTGTTGCTGGTTGAGGAATCCGTTGTGCTCACTGTCTGACCACCTAAGCACATGTACATGACAGACTTAATATCAGTCCACAAAAGAACAAATTATTTCTGAAGGTTAAACCAAAAAAGCAGTCAGAGCTTCCTAGGAAACATTTTTTTTCCTACAAAATATGTTGTTGGAGTTGGAACTCCTTAAATGCCCTTTCTTACACCAAATTATTCTCCTCGATATTTAACTGAGAAGATGATTAACTAGTGCCTCACCTATGATATGTCACAGGAGTGATATTGTCATCTTTTTGCTAAGCTTTGCCCACAAAAAAACATAGTGATGTGAGGAAATTGAGCTCTGAATCCTATATGACGGGTCCCTCATATTCATGAGTTTGGTTTTATGGTGACACTTTGTGTTGTTATTAAAAAAAAAATAAATCAGATTATATTCAGAAAACACTTTCATTATTTAAGCACCGAGATTTTTCTTCAGTGTTTTTGCCCAGTGTGTTCTTGTTTTCTATTGATCAGTAGTTCATAGAATTAAGTTCACCCCATCTGGATCCTGCTTGAACTCTGCTTTGTGCTAGAAACAATCTTTAACCAGAGAGGTTTAAAATAATACTCCTCTAGCTTGTTAATGAGAAAACCTCAAGGTCTCTCTGGAGGGGAACCAAAAAAAAAGCCCAGCAGGAGTGCCCAGCAGAAATCTAGTGTGAAGATGTGCTTGTTTGCTACTTGTCCTTGATCTGGAATTGAAAAAGCACTTTCACTGCATTGTTACAGGTGAAGGACTGTGATTCTCACTCCAGTCATTTGCATTATAATAGTAGGACCAGCAGACCCAGCAAGAAAGAAGGATTTCACTTTTTCAGGGCTCTGTATAAACACTGAGCAAAAGAGACAGTCTCTGCACCAAATAGCTTACGGTTCTTTGTAAGCCCTTAGTGACTAACCCTTTTCTACTTTTAACCACTGTTTCTGTTTTGCCTTTCTCTAATTCTGCTTACTGTGGAGATCTCTGCTCCCTGCAGTCACAAAAATGGAGCAACACAATTAGAACAGGACTTACTCATTGAGCTCTGACCACTTAAGGAACTCCTCAGGCTCTCCACTGAGCCACCAGCTTTCAGCTTGGGCTTGTCCAGGGAGTCAGTGTCTGGCGGTGGTGACTGTGGAGAACCTGGCATGACCCCAGGACTGGACTCCTGCAAGGCATTGAACCATTTCAGTTTGGTAAGCGAGCACAGGTATTGACAGGAGCTGCTCACTCATATCTGAGGAGAGAACTTCTTGTATTTTCCTGCTCTTTAGAGACAGGACAGAAGCATAACACATTTATCAACTTATTTAGTGATACTCAGCTGTGGCAGACACCCCACTTTATTACGCATGATGGCAAACAGAAGAAATCAATAACTGTCTGAGAAAGCTAGCACTGCAAGTGGAAAGAAACATTACACAAAACTACAAATTCAAGGTTTCCAACACACACAATATATTTTATCAGCAGTGCTTGCCAAACAGCTAAAGCCAAATCCAGCTTTCTGAATCGGGATTTTGTAAAAACGTGAATGCAAACAAATCAGATAATTCAAGTCAAAAACACAGCAATGTAATTTTTTTTTTCAGTGTATTATTAGTATTTTTGCTTATTTACCTTGAAGGAAAAAAAAGAACTAGAAAATGCAGCCTATACATAATATACATGCATACAACACACATAAACATAAATGCATAAATTAAAAAAAAACAAACAAACAAACAAAAACAAACAAACAAAACGGTTTTGCTACATATGCAGTAGGTGAGCAATTTCTTTTTTCATTCAGTCAAACATTACAGGAAATCCAAAAAGGTCTTTCCTAAACTGAAATCCTGTCAGCCTCCGTGACGCAAAACTGAAGCAGAGCAGATTACTTGTGGCAGAATGGTTTTGCTTGTTTTCTCTGAATGCAGGCAGAGATACTGGCACATAGTTTGAGTCATGCCAGAAAGAGAGAAGGTAAAAATATTCTGAAATGACTGTGCCAAGAAGCTGGAAAAGAAAAGAACTCTAGCTTGCATACGAGAAGAGGGTTTTGAGCTGGTGTGTGGTCATGAAGCTTTTAGATTAAACCTATTATTTGCATGCTGCAGAGTCAGCAGAAAAAAAGTCATCCCAGCACAAGACTTCAGAGGCCTAGTCAATCTTGCAGAGAGCTAGAGGGCAGAAGTACTGCTAACCCACTGAGTTCTCACTGCATCCCTTCCTTAGGGAGATTTTCCAGTGGGGCACTTTAAGGACAGTAAGACACCAAAGCATCTTATCACTATCAAATCATACTGATAGACCTTAAAATGTTTTAATTATAAATGAAATGTAACCATAACTATGGCACTGCCCCTGGTCACGAACCAGTAGGTCGAGCAGTCCCCCAGGGAAGGATTTCTAATGTTACAGTGCATTGTGTAAGTCTGGTCATGTACCTGCCTGCTGTGCTGTCTCCGTATTTGCACTTTGGGGTTGTTATCTCGAATCTTATTAATTGAAGCTCCTTCTACAAGCAACAGCACTTTGCATTAATGCCAAAAAGCTCTGTCTGGTAGGGCATGACAGCATTTCCGTTTCCATTTCCATTTTTCTATTGCTGCAAGCATCCGCGGCCATCCAGCGACTGGTAAGAGGCCACTTGGGGGCGATGTTTGCCAGAGAAAGCTCTGCTTTCCCGGCGGTTTTGTAATCTATTAAATACACATTGCAATAGTTTTAAACAAACGCTGACGAATTTTTGACACACCACCAAAGCAACGAACCCCAAGTATACCCCTTAACTTAAGAAGGGGTATCTATAGAAAAAGCCAGCAATTGTTCCTAGGCCACTAAAATTTAAAGCCTTATTGTACTTCAGGTTTAAGACTGAGTTAGAGAATTCCATAATGAACGAATAAATAGGAAAATGTTCTGTGGGGTGCCCCTCTCTGACTGCATTGTGCATCTGTCTTAATGAGCTGCTACAGAAAGCAAGTTATAATGGAAAACAGATCTGTAATAACAGACAGGCACTGTGTATGTGAAATTATGCTGGGAATTTAAACTAAGGTGTAAACTGCAGACTAAATGTATTATTGTGACCCTGTGTCACAGGCCAGTTCCCTTAATAAATAAGGATGATAGATAAAGAGATGGAAATATAGAGCGAGATGTGCAGTGCCATCAACCACAAGCTTCTGCTGATGAGTTACTTGAATGAAAATCTGGAAATGCATTTTCATGGTTGAGCTTCTGTAAGAAGCCATTTCACAGTGAGGGATTTTATAAGAACATAGGAATAAGCCAGACCACATACTCCTGTTAGAAATTTCTTTACAGATGCCTTGTGATACCTCAAAGCCTGGTAATCAATATTGATCATCGCTTCTATGTTATTAAGCAGAGTCCAATGAGACCTTACATACCTGCTCAGACAGAGAGCTGCTGTATTTTTTAGACATCCTTTTCTTCATGGTTTCCTTTACAGATTTCACCTTTTTGCCCAGAGATATACGGGAGGCAGAGGGCGATTTGATCACTTCTTTATAAACAAAGTCTCCTTCTTTGCCCTGTAAAACAAACCAGGGTTAACACCTATAAAATATAGATCCAATTTCTTCTCCATCCAGCAGTCACTGCAGAGGTAGCCAGGCAGATGCAGGATGGTAGTGTGGTGTTCTGTTTATAGCTTTAAATTCTCTCTTGAGACCTTCTAAAACCACTGCAGCCGTCTGCCATAACTTACTCTTAAGGCCTGACTTGTAACTTTACTGTAGGTACCGTGTGTAGATAGTTCTGGGGTCTGTTGGCACTTCTTTGTCCCTTTGGGTTTCAGGTAAGTATTTGACTTGACAGAGCTTAACTGTCTCAGGCTAAGCCCTGCTGATGGGACATACAACAGTCGTGTCTCATGTTGGTCAGTACCACAGTTTTACAGGACTCAAGGTACTTCTGAAATCCTAGCCAAATATCTCTATATACACACACAGATACCTGTATTTGGCTACTCAAATTTATGTTCTGTTTTTAGAAAGGCATTCAGCTAACCTCTCGATTACCATCTTTGTGGCTTTACTGTGGATTTTTGTATTAAAAAAAATGCAAACAAAAGCTACTAAATCCATCATCCATGGTGGAAGGTTGCACGTGCACACCTATTCTTAAAACACGGCCATAAGCTGCTGCTGAACTAAATTAGCTGGTCCACATATAGTGGATGACAAAAACCAGCTGCTTTGAACGCATTTAACCTTTTCTAAACTAGCTTTGGATACCTAGCATTTACTTTTGCCACAAGCACACAAAACGAATTACCATGGATCAGCTAACATTCTGCAGAACTTGTATGACTCAGCCCTTTTTCAGATATTCCAAGCTGCATGTTAAACACAGTTCTTCATCCTACAGCATTTCAGGAACCGCAGCACGGCAGTTCTATTAGAGTTCTACCACCACTGCCATCAGTACAGATGCACCAAAAATCACAACGCAAAAAGGGCCAAAATCTGCTTGGCAGCTATCAGATTGATTACTGACTTTTGTCTCTGACTTGGTTCAATATTCCCTTAGAGGAAAACTTGAGTACACCAAGTAACAGTAAAATAAGTGTATGCTATATTCCACATAAAGGATTTATTCCCCACTCCCCCCAAAATTTATGCATGTTTGCTACTTTACTGATGTTCTGCCAAAAACATTCTCTGATGTTCAACTGATAATTTATTACCGACCATTCTATTTTTTTTTCCCTTTACAAGTGATTGCAATGTCTTTGCTAACTTTTGGTCTTTGAGTAGGAAATAAGGACAGCTCTTTGCCTTTTTGGATGTCCTCCCCCTCCCAACTGCATTAAGTTAGTGGACTTAAATGTTTAAAAAACAAAACAAAACAACAACCTTGATCTGCATATGTTAATTAATCTGGCATACTTTACCTGTCCCACCATGCGAGACAGGTGATGTTAGTAGGAAAACCGTAGCACCTAGAATTTACTCTCTCCAATATCAAAAACATAATCTGAACAAAACACGTCAAATTAGCTATGTTTAGGGATAATTAGTGTAATTTTGGAATTTAGCTTTTTTACTGAGTTGAAAACTGATGAATAAAATAGCCATCCAGTTTTGACCAATAAAGGGGGAATTTATGATGTTAAAACGACAACAACAACAAAACGTTGCTAACAAAAACAAAAACCAGCTGTTTAAATGCTGACATGTAAAATGTTTCACAATTTAGATTTGTTTTAAGTTAACAGGGAAGTTTTCAGAGCCAAACTTGAAACAGAAAAGAAAAAAAAAATATGGACAAAAAGAAAAAATGTTGACAATTTCATTTGATGCGACATTCTGACTCATTTCTGTTCTATTATTTTTAGCCACAGGCTGACCAACAGCAACACTAGGATCAACATGAGTAACATAAAATGGAATTAACTCTCAGGGGAGTTACTTTATTGTATAGAAAAAGTTCTCTTATAGACAAAGGGGCTCTGTGTTCAATTGTGCAGCACCCAGAACAGCTGGGTTCTGGTCTACTTCAGAACTTGTAGATACAATGAGAAAAGAAATAATGCATCTCTTACAAAATGACTTCCACCCAAATAATCTGCCGATTTCCACTAAATGGAGATTTCTAATTATTCCAAAAAGTTTTACCAAGAAAAGATAGTAGTTCTATGTTTTGCCTGGGGTGATGCTCTGAGGAAGTTAGACACAGGAATAGTCCACAGATGTGCCCCCAGATCTGTGCTTTGATCACTTGTTCCTGCCTCTTTACACATATGGTGTATAAATACTTATACACACATGGATATGGGTGGATATGTTATTCTCAAAGCTAAGGAAGTCTGTGGTTAACAAAGATACTTTACTTTCTTGGATCCCCAAACTGCTATTATGGACCTAAATTACACTTCAGTCTATTATAACTCTATTGTGCATTTCATTTTCTGCTATTTCAAGCCTGAGCCTTCTCGTCTTATACTCACCATTTGGTCAGAATTGTTTCCGATATGAAGGGAACGATTTGTCAAGTCAAATCCTCCAAAGCTGCAGGTTCTCTGCAAAAAAAAAGGATGGAAACAGTTCTATCACAATGATTAGCTCACTTGAAACACTGTGATTTGAAGAACACCAGTGAAAACACACACGTCTGCAAAAATGGAAACAAACAAACAAACAAAATGATGGGAGATTATAAACCAAGAATGCTGTTAAAAGCAATTTGAGTCATTTGTCTTTTCCAGAGACAACTCCTTGGCCTAAGGTCTGCTGCTGTTGAGTCATCTATTGCCTACTCTTTTTAAAAAGAAAAAAAGACTTTCTGGTCTGAGGAAACTGTTGATCTTATGCATCAAGTTTTCCAGGTTGCTGGCAACTCCACCTCAGCACTCCCATCTGCCTTCATAAATTAATCCACGGTAGCACTGAAACAGAGAACCACCAATCTTTTAAAGCATCGAATAACCTACCTTCTGGGAATTGCTGCATGCACTCCATTTCCACTGAAATACAGGGAAATGCTACCTTGTAGGGCAAAGCCCTTGGAAAAAGGAGGGGAAAAGCCACCCAGCTATCTGTCAGCGTTGTGTCCCCAGTGACTAAGTAACCCCCAATTCCAGATTAGGTATTTACCATCACACCTCTGGTGGCACATGGCAGCTCTGCTACTTCTGGGAGAAAGTACGTCATATTTGCAGTGGCACAATCACCTGAGTGACTCAGTTTTGGCTGAATGCACTGGTGCAGTTTATCATAATCATCCTGCATAAAAAAGAAAATCAGCACTATGATACCGCTTCCTTCCTAAGAGCAGAAGGCAACTAAGCTCAGTACAGTTGCATTTCCACAGCCAAAACCAGATTGTGTAACAGATGAGTCTGCTAAAGCTTTGGTATTGCTTGAAAACAGCGAGCCTCTTAGGGGGCTCAGAGAGAATCCAGCTTTTGCCTTGTAACCTAAAAGGTCAAACCTTTGACTTTTTTTCTGGCCACATGACCAACCAGCTGCACAGCACTCAAATACCCGCCCCTGACAAAAGTCTCAAAGGGCAATCCAGGAAAATGAGGACATGGCTGCTGCAATGTACTTGCACAGCTTCAACTCCGGGCCCTAGGCAGGGGTTTTGAGAGAGTCGTATCTCTGTTGTAAGTATTCTCTTTAGAGTTAGACCTGAGACAAACAGGAGAAAATCAGCAACTTGCAAACTGCAAATTCTTAGGGCCTGAACCACTCCATGGGGTAACTTTAAAGAGACCTTAAGACTCAGCTTAAGACACTTTAAGCATCAGATCAGACCTGCAAATGATTGCCAAATTAGTCCCGTGAGCGTGTACTTGGGAGCTGCAAAGATCCACCACCTGAGAACCACCAGGTGCTTTGCTTCAAGGCTCTATTCCAAAGAAACAAGCCCTATAAACTGTGCCACTTAATACACAATTAGATCAATTAGTTCTGTTAATGTGAACATTCTTCTTGCCCCATTCACTACTAATCAACATATGCGTTAATTGCTTTTAAAAAGTTTTATTTTCTGGCTTTACAGTGGGTGCTATACCCAGTGCTTGAATGCCAATTTTTGTACCCATCACGGCTCTACCAAAACTCAAATCCAACTTTGTCTATGCCCCCCCCCCCCCGCATCCAAAAAAGTGTTGTGATTTGAGACCAACCACAAGGAATAAGACGAGTTTTTAAAGCACAGCACGTTTAGCTATGAGTAATGTTCTCCTGTGAAGAGTCCATTCTAACTATTCCTGCAGCGTATGGTAAATCCAACAATGAAGACAGGACATCTGGAACTGCTCTGAGCAAGCTCATCTGTCAAACCAGCCAAAGCTCCTCCTCTAGCAGTCTTCTGAGACAGCAAAACGCCTGTTGGTTAAAAGCTTCTGCATAAATGTACCGTATTAAGGACTTTTATTGTTATGGATATTGTTATTCATTATGGACCTCCCCTACGTATAACGTTATCTTCAGCCTTCAATTCCAGTAATGAGCCTGGTAATTCTGTACCAAACAAAAGGTCTGTGGATGAGGAAAGGGATATTCAATGGAATGGCCATGCATTAAAAAAATATTATCATTTTGGGAGAAAAGAAAAACTGATGCTATTTGAAAATTTCATGCATGTCCAGGTCACTGAAACAAATATAAATGACAAAAATGAATGGCAAGGCAAGACATAGTGACCGATTCCACTGAATACATAGGCATTGCAATTTCCCTGAGGTTGCAGCAAACAAACATTAAGTGTTTCTAGGAAGAAGGAGTGGCATTAGCTCAAGTTTGCCAGCTTTCTGTGGTTTCAGGAAGAAGTGTGTTGAAAAAGCTAGTAAGAGCAGTGCGTCCCCACCTTTTATCCCATTGTAATGAGGCTGGAGAAGCAGTTAGCTGAGGAGTTCATCAACAACAACAACAAAATGCTATCCATTTCTTCTCTGACTGTATCTCCGTGAATACACAAAAGTCAGTCCAGATGGTTTTCATAAAGAAATTACTGTAGTAAGACCACTTTCTAGAAGAACTGAAAAGCTTGTTTCTGACACCTGTATTTACAAAGACAGCTTTAGAAAGCATTTTTAACTATGCAGCATCACTAGCCCAAACGAATACGCTCTTTTGCCTGAGATACCACCTACTGCTCAACCCTGAGAAGGAAGGACAAAAAAGCTTTCTCTTATCTTTGTAATATCATTATGGGAAAACAGTGTCTTCTGAGTACAATATTTATGAAAACAAACAGTATCATGTCAGTGGCAGGGCAAGCAGTAAACGCAGAAGAAATAGCGAAGCAGCCAAGAGAAAATATTCATGCTACTGAGAAGGAGAAAAAAAAAAACAAAAAACAAAACACCAAAAAAATCAATTTTGCATCCAGAGAACAAAAAGTGGACCATAAAAATATGGTCAGCTCCCACATGTTATTCAGGGAGACCGAGGCTGTGGGCTCTTATATTAAGAATAACTCACACCTGGGGAAATGAAGCAGAGGCCTCTCAAAATAAAACCTGTAATTCAAGAAGAAAAGCTGTTTTTACTGTATTGTTCACTGGGATATCTTGCTTAATGTTATGGGTGTACTGCTGTTTCCACCCACGGAGGGAGGGAATATACCTATATTTTCTACTAGACAAGAGACTGGTTCAGCTTTGGAGATCTGGCTGGCCCCAAAGGCAAGTTCCCAGGAAACTCGGCATCACGGTGAAGGGAATGGTCAAAACTGGGTCATATACTCAGGAAGAGACTTTGGGTCTCTGGAGTGCTCAAATCACTTAATATCTTGTACAGCACCATTTATTTTTTTAGCCACCCCTTGTTCCTTTTCCACAGTGCTCTGAGGGAAGTTAACACCTTCACCTCAGGCAAGAAAGGAGGAGCAGTGGCCAGGGACAGAGCAGAAGGGGCACTTTTGGTGGTGGCGAGCAGCAAGCAGGGGGGCAGTGTCTAGATAACGTAAAACTCCCTGTCTTTCTGCAGCTGCGTGTTGACAGCAACTACAGAGCTGGATGGGCAACCTGGTGAGATGCAAACTGAGTTGTGAAGGGCCAATATGAGGCAATGACAGAGGGCAGGACAGAAACAGAGCACAGTTAACTAAGCGTGCTCTAATCCTTTGAAGATCTTGTATATCTCTCAGTGTGCCTTTAAGAGATTGCTGACTTCCAAAGCATCGTAAAAATATTTTTATACTGTCTCAAAGCTTTTCATCAGTCATCTCGATTTCTGCTCTAAGGGAATTAAAAAAAAAAAAAACACAGCATTTTGTCATATTTGCTCTTTCTCATCGAGTTACTCTGTGCACATAGAAACTGCAGACTCAACAAAACTCTTCTCTGATGAAATTACATCAAGCTCCTCATGGCTTACTCTTCCCATATAGCTGAATTCCAGTGCTTATGAGTTTATAATGGCAATGAAAGCAGAAGAAGCGCTGAGTTTTAGTTAAAAGTATAAAGCAGAAACAGTGTTGACTGCAACCTCACAGAAACTGGAAGACCACCTTCATGACAACTCTTTGACTCACAGACTTTTGGTGGATTCTCAAGAGAACCCTTTTAGTACAGCGATCCACTGTGGCAGCCCACTTCCTCTTGGCTTCCTCATCCTCCTCTAGCAGGCATCTCCTCAGGTCCTGCTTGTCGGCCTTGCTCAGGGTCCTGTCAGTAACGGGACGCACCAGCTGGGAGAGGTTGAGGTGACTGTACAGGCTTTTCTCCACCACATAGGTAATATTGAATTCGCTGACAGAGGTGCGCCCTCGTAGCCTTCTGTTTGGGAAGCCACAACCTCCACCCCCTTTCGCTTTGTGCCGCAGTAATTGCAGGTCGCAAGTGGTGGGGGATGCTCCTTTCCTAGCAGGGCGCTGGCAAAGAAAAGCTCTGGAACAGGAATAGTTAGTATCCATTTTCTTCAATCGGATCTGCTTCCTTACACTCTGAATCTCCTCCAGGGACACCAGAAGATGGTGCTTGTGCCTGTTGCTGTCATAAAAGCAAATGCTTTCTGTACTTACCCCATGGCTCAGCGAGCCGAGGCTCTTCTTCATTTCCCCATCTGTCAAGGAGCGGCAAACTTTCTGGGTCTTCTCCTCTTCTGGGTAAGAGAAAAATGTCCCAAGTTTCTTGGGAGGCTTGATAAGGCCACGGCTATCAGTTTTGCTGAAGGTCTTCACCAGCTTCCGGTTGGCTCCCCACGTATCAAGGCTGCTAGATGAGGGAGAAGTAGTGAGTGAGTCCGAGTCATCCTCTGGCTGCTTCTCACAGGAGCCATCGAAGTAGAATTGCTTCTTGTGAACTCCAGAGTAAAGTGCCGATCTGTCATCCAGTATGGGCGAGTTGTCAAGTGAGTGCTCTTCCACACCTGCAGGGGGATGAAAGCAGGACAACGGATGTCACTGTTCATAACTCTTTAAGATCTTTCTCTGTAAAGTTTTATTTTATTTAATTATCAACAATCATCCACTTAAAATGGAAGGAAAACTCTTCCTGATTCAAGAAGCCCAGAAGGTATTTGCAGCTGGATACAGCTGAATCAGCAACTTCCACTTGTGAAGTGAGAGTTTTGGGATAACAATAAATAGACTGTAACAGCATGTAAATAAAGCAAGTGCTATTTTAAGTTTCTCTCTTTCATCGGCTGCTAAATAAGACCACAGATGCTCTCACTTAGAAATCCTTGAAAAGCTGGAACTGGGATCTGTTTCTTATGTTCTTCTTCTGACGCTTTCTACGATGGCCTACTAAAGCTCTGCCCTAATGAAATTACGGTAAGTCAGAAATATACCCAGGGATTAAAAAAAAAAACACAAACCAAACCAAATGCATCTCTCATTTAGGTCCAGTTTTCAAACACCCAAAGCTTCTGCAGTAGAAAACAGTATTTGTCCCAGAAAGTTACAGAGCTGATCTCAGGGCTGAAATGAAAAGAGCTGGGATTTCCACAGGGGAAAAGGAACCAATTTTTATGATACCGAATTTACTTAACAACCAGATGCGAAGTAAAAAAAAAGCCAAAGTAGGTCAGATTGTGGTTGTGCCAATTTCAACACTGTCCTGCTAATGACAGAAACACATTGTTTTCACCAAATACATATTTCACAGAAAGGGAAGAAAACTTTCTGAAACACAAGTGAATATGGGAAAATAGCCAGGTCTCCTTTCTGGAATGGAGTGAAGGGAGAAAAGTACCTGGAACTGTGATTCCTTTTCACATTTATAATTTAAGAAACATTTTTGTCTAGTGTTTTCTACTGAGCAAACTGCAGGCTCAGATATTAGATGAAGTAACAAGGAAAGAGTCAAATGAGAGTACACATCTTGCTCAGTCCTGCTTGACAAATTTCATGGCAGTCACAGGTATATATCAGAAACATCATTACCAAAATACCTATGATTTACTGAAGTCATTTATTCACTAATAAGGGGAAAAATCAACACAAAAACCATTAGTTGCCTTGTACAGGCTTCCTGTCTCATCTTCAGTCACTTGGCTGGCAAAACATATTTGCCCCTTATTTACTGAAAGCTAAGACACTGTTTTACCAAAATAAAACTCACTGTGACAGTGAAGGGATAGCAGGTCACATCTGACACAACTTTCACTGCTGAGAACTTTGCTGGGGTAGATCTGTAGATTGGAGCCTTGTTTTAACTCCATTTTCACTGGACTGTCCAACTTGCTCTTTTTCTCCTCTAATTCTCAATTTGAACAGAAAATTGACTTTCTCCTGAGACTGGATATGGGCTGATAAACAATTTTAGTCCACTGAGTAAATATGTTTTCAAACAGCTTGTAAAATATGCATTGTGTGTCAACATCGTAACAGATGTTATTTGGAGTCAGTCCATGACACAAAGCCATAATGACACAGATGTAGATTTAAATGTTTTTAAATGCTATATAAGAGCGGTGCCCAAGAATTAAAACCTTCACTTAGCTCACTGAGGGAAGACTAACACAAAATACACATGGATTCAGATATTGGCACGTACTAGTGACTGTCAGATCACCAAAATTTGTATTTAGTGCAACAAAAGACTCACTAGCAGAACTGTGGGAGAAGGATCTGGGGGTAGGGTACTTTAAAAACAATGGCAATGTATAAGGAAATTTGGAAAAGCTCTTCTTTGTCAAGACATTTCTGAGGAGGGTTATGAGGAATCTTTCTTCTGGGGAATTTCATGTTGGTTTTCAAACCAAGCCTACTGTCATACTTTAACAAAGGCTGTTGAACACCTATGAATTTACTGACATTATGCTGATGCTACTACATCAAATAGATTTCTCACTCAATCCAACTCTCAAAATCCTAGCCATCTAGGATTTCACATGACTTCATGTTTGTATACTGGTTAAATAATAGCAGCAAACAGCTCAAGAACCAATTTAGTCAACTTCAGGTAACTTGGAAGGGCAGATGGCAATCCCCAAATCTGACCACAGTATCTTCTGTGATCTTGCAGAGTCCTCTGACACATTTGAACGGGAATACAGACCTACATTATGAGATGTGGGGATGGACAGCATTTATGAAGCACTTTTAATTTGTCCTATGAAAATTAGGGTATGGGGAGACCTTTCTGATAGATATCTAATCCTAATGTGTCATTGACTCCTTAAGGTGCCTTCTACTTATGTAGAAGCAATCCATCTTGTTATTTAACAATATACACTTTTTTTTTTTAAGCTACAGAATTCACCAAGAGCCAACCTACAAAGAAACTCCACAGCCCTGGATGAAGCACAAACTCTGAGTTACAGATGAATTACTCAGAAAAGCCTAGCATTAAAACAGAGGAGATGGGCAGGAGATGGAGAAAGAAGGAAGCAGGGCAAGATTTTTTGGAGTTCATTCAATGAGTTGGGGAGCAGGGGTGGAAAAAATCAGTGGAAAAAAACCTGGAAGGAACTGAGACACGTAAGTGGAAGACTGAGGGAGAAAATTAAAAAGGCAATGAAATAGAATTGCAAGTGAAGCACTGCGAGAGAAGGAATTAAGAACAAAACAGTTAACATGCTGAAGAGACAGCCTGGTCAAACTGTAGGAAGGCGCCTGCACGCCCTTGGGCTGCCTGGTCCTGCAGCTGCTCCCAGCCCTGCAGTCTCTGGCTGGTTGCTCCCCGCAGCTTTTCCCAGACCCCCAGGGGGTAGGAAAGGCATCGCTGGCGTTCCTCCCTCAGAGCAGGGGAACACCAGCCCTGTTTTGTTTGCCCCTTCCCATAAAACATGTTTTTACTTCCAAGATAACCCAGCTTTATGCTCTCTTTGTCTCCCCTGTGAGGTGAATAAACCTTTTCAGGCCAAGAGAGCTGCCCAGAGCTCTAGGCTGGCTGAGCCTTTCACTCCAGTTCGTTACATGACCATCGTGCATGAGAGAGGCAGACTCGATCATAAATCTGCCAACAGCTTCCTGCCACATACCCAAGAAGATGCACGTGTTCTCCTTAAATACACTCAGAAGGATTCATAATATGGTTCAGCTCACTGCAAAGCTGAGGGGAATCACAGGGTCTGATCCTGGGAAGGCCACTGACAGAGAGGTAGCCACAGTTCCAGTAAGGACTCAAGCACGGCTTCACAGAGAGGCTACTGAGGCTCAGGCTTCTTTAGTCTGAGTGCTCACACATGGATCCAGGTCATCCAGAGTTAATTTTGCAGCATGGCATTCCCAGGGGCTGAACTGTTTCCCGTTTCCCCACCCTCCATTCTCTCTCCCACTCCCCCTGTCTCTTGGCAGCACGGCTCATTCAGCAGTCAAACTGCAAGCAGGCTCCCCCTGAACCAGGAGTTAACATTACACGAGGCAGCAGCTATCCCACAAGAATGTCCGATGGACTTTCTGTGCTTCTGCCACAGGAGGAGGCCATGTAGCACCACTGCTCTACCCATTAGCCGCTCCCCTCCCCAAACTAGTTACGAGCCTCACCTGTGCTGCCTCCCAGACCTCAGAGGAGGGAGCAAAGCGGCAGCTACTCTGCTCCCCTCCTTGCAGTGCCGGGGGGCAGCCGGCTGGAGTCACTCCTGGTCTCGTTCCCTCCAGCGTGGGGCACAAAACATAAACCGAGCTCTAATCTCTTAATGAAGGGCTCTCCAGCACCGCTCTGGGAACGCCTGGAGATCAGCAGTAACCACATCCTAGACTGTCACTTTCCTCCTTCTACAGACTCAAAATGTAATTACTTGGGTAATGCATGCACCGTAGACAAGGCAGCCTTTCCCACTGTCCCCTAAGAACACTTCCCACCCCCGCCCCTTTTCTGTCCCCTCTCAACAGAAAAATGCATTAACACATACGCTTTAACCATACGCACACCGATTTTACCTTCTGTGCTGGGTTTTTTCATCTCTTCCACTCTTATGAGTTTCTTCCTGACTCTGCGAGTAGAATTTACCAGCTTGTGCAACCTCTTAAACTTCACCGACTCCTCTGTTTCATCATCGGATTGTTCTCTTGACTGGCAAAGAAACAAAGGGAATATTAATAAAGCAGTCGTTCCACGGCTTGCTCCTTCAAGTCAAGTTAACCCAGTTCATCTGCTGCGCTGTGTCAATGCAGCTCTGTAACTGGTATCATATTTTCAGCCCAGGTCAGAGAGAAACATTTAAATTAGTGAGGGTTTTCTTTTTTTCTTTTTCTTTTTCTGAAAGCGTGACATACCATTTTGATTTCTAAATCTGTGCAACGTAAGATCCTAGGCATTGAAATGCATTCCTGCCCTTGTCCTTCTTCCCATGCATTGTGTAATAACTACTTCCACGTCCTCGCTCAATGCGTTTCAGGCAGGGCTCTTTCCCAGGGCTCTTCTTACCATACCAGTTATGCTCCTGTGGTTTGGGTCGGTCACTGGTCTGTCTGGCATCTCAGAACTCGCTGTTTAAACCTGGTTATAAACAGCTTCTCCAAACCGAAGCTCTGTCATTGACGACTTCTCTTTTTTTTCCCCTCAGTCTTCCCAGAAAATCAAAAACAGCAGCACAAGAAAGGGACGGGAAGGAAAAGGAAGGAGGAGACCTCATCTGCCTTGCTCAGAAACTGCCACAGCTACAAAACGCTCCTTTCCTCCTCCCTGCTCCCTACACTCCTCCTGAAGGCTCTCGAGGCTGGAATTAAGATGGACACAGCATTCCTCCAACACTGACCAAGGGAAAACTCTGACCTTTTCAGATATACAGTGCAGTCCATATTCCCCAGCATCCCGTTTTGCATCTGATCCAGTATGCTCAGTTCCAGCTGTTTTCCCTCAAGTATCAAACATTACAGAGACAAAAAAAAATCCTCCCTTCTCCAGCAGCAGTGACACAACAAGCTGAAACAATCCATTCCTTGTGAACCAGAAGACGACTTCGTATTTTCGAGCCAGATCCAGCGCTCGATGTGCTACTTCCTCTGTTTTAATCAGTTCAGAATGCGAGCGGCGGCGGGGGGAAGGGGAGAGGAGGCCGGCAGGACGCTGCAGCCCGGCCAGGACAGCCCTGGCACTGTGCGCTGCACATTCCTGCGCGCCGCGCGGGCTCCAGCTGGAGCGCGGTACGGATTGTATACCTTAACTTTGTGCTCGCCCGTGGCCACAGCCAATTCCCTGCCTTCGTAATGGCCGGCTCGAAAACCTTAACGCGACTTCCTGGCGGTGAAGCTAGCTGGGGTTCCACGGCGCTCCCATGATTTCTCTCCTTCTCCTTAATTAAACTTTGAAAAAGGAACAATCCCAAACAGACCCGAGCCAAAAAAAGGGAAGCAAAAAAAAAAAATTTCACCCTCTCCCCTTCCCCAACAAAAATGCTCTCTCTGCTTATCCAGAGACCGATTAAAAGACAGCCCGAGTATAAAAATTCTTTCTGCTTTTCAAACGTACTTCGATATCAGGATGTGGTAACAGCAGTAGATGCTATGGGACAGGACACCAATTAGCAGCTGTATGTGCACGAGTATATTTTCAAAGGCACAAACAGTGCCTGAAGGAATCAGCGCAACTCTGAAAGTCGACCTGGTAGGAGCACATTTCACAGAGCCAGCAGAACCATGCCTGAGCAAACGCCAGCCACTTTCTGCGAGGGCACTGCCAATTCCCGATGCCCCCCAAACTTCCTGATATTCCGAAACAAGAAGGAGTACTGAATGGACCGCATATGGCAGAAGGAATTACCAGGCTGCCACCCGAGCGCCGCGGGAATGCATTCATTATGGGTACAGACTGGATAGGTAATTAATAATCTTCCTTCAGGAGAAATAAGGCAGTAGAGAGGGGTAACAGACTTGTTTATATCAAGATAAATTAAGCAGCAAGAAGAGCATTAATTCAGAGATTCCGGCTGGGACAACTTAGTGACATGTCAAACAACAAGATATACCTCAGACATATTTAGATAAGATGAAGAATGGATTATTGACTGTAATCAAGAAGTTCAGTCAAGACTTCTTAGGCCACTAAGCACATTTTGGCAAGCAACCATCATGCGTGCTCTGTACTCCAGATACATTTATTTTAAATGCAATTACTCTACGCAATTGCTTTCCTTCATTACTTCGCATCCATCCTTGGTATGCAGGGCTCCTGTTTACAGAACCGTGAGCTCTGTATGATTTGGAGCACAGCTCACACCCGGTCCTCCCTCCCAGGATGTCACTGATGAATACGAAAGTTGCCTTGCAGATCAACTGGCCTAACTTCTGCACTACCAGTGTCCGAGAAAGACCTGTCCCTCAGTGTCCTCCACAAAGATCCAGCAGCAATCACAAAAGCTTTTACAGTGTCTGACATTTGCATTCACTACTGCCACAGCGAAAGCAGGTGCCAAAATAGCCTCCATACAAGGGACTGACACCGAACCCGAGTGGGTGGTACAGTGGATCCCTACCACACTTCAAAATACATTAAGTGCCATCCTAATAAAAGGCTAGCTGGTATTTCCTGCCATTGCAGGACTCTTGGTACCCTTTGTTCCAGCAGCCAGGGTCCTTTATGTGCAGTGACAGACACTTCCTAGCCCCGATGCTCGGCCGGGAGAGCCGAGAACAGCCTGTATTTAACAACAGGAACCGCCGGATAATAGCCTGACTAAAAACTAAGTCAGAGTCTCTCTCCAGCAGTCTATTTCCTACCATATTGGGTCGCAAGTGGCATGGAAAATCTTTTGTAAAGGAAAAGGATGGCTTATAAGGTTACACAGAAAGGCCTAAAAACATCTGTGACTACGCCAGTGGTGCTGGTCAGGAAACTTTTTTTGTCAAATAATGCTGATTGCTTGAAAATTAAACTGCTTTGAAAGAGGATCACTTTTGTTTCATTTCCTGATTTCCAAATGATTTAAAAAACAACAAAAATAAAACCAAACACCTTGAAATTATCAAAAGGCTCCATTTTGGCACAAGGAAAACAGCTTAATTTCCCAGTTCATGCAGTGTTTTCTTTCGCAGCTAATATTAAACAGAAAACAGAAATGTAAAGCATCCAGGCCTAAATGACATATTTGGAAATTATCAAACTTGGACATTTTGACTCATACGGCCCATTTTTCCTCTCCGGGTTTCAAGGCGACAGAATGGCCTTTTTTGGTTGCGGCTCCTGGCTTCGGATGGGAAAATCAGCCTGATCCCACTGACCCACCCTCATGCCCCCTCTCTCCTTCTCTGTCCCTTCACGTGTGTCAGCACGCTGTGGCACTACAGAAGGGCAGAAACACGCTGAGAAGAGGACAGCGTGCCTGCCGATGGCCGGGCAGGGTCCGGGCCGTGTGTGTGGGGCTGGTGGAACAGCCGGGCCCCTCCGCGGCCGTGGGCGCAGGCCTCTCCGCGTGCTCCAAGGGGAAAACAAATGGATTTGCAGTACTGTAAATAGGAACAACTGAACTTCCATCTCCTCCGCTCCAAATTTTTCCATCCGAAGGCCCATATGGCTCAACTTTTAATTATTTTGGCTAATGCCGCATGTAGTAATTCTGCGGTGAATGCTCAAGTGTTTCATTTCTGGTTTCCAGGGCAACATTACATCAGATTGCAGACAGCTGGCTCCGCAGCCCTAAACCATAACAAATCGGCCAAGCCAAGGCGCAGGAATCGCGCTGGCTTTAAAGAGATAGCGCGGCCGGGGAGCCGGCGGGGCCCCTTGGCGGGGCCGGCCGGGCGGAGCCGCCTTCCCGCTCGCCTTGGAGCAAGTGCGTCCCCGACACATCTGCGCTGCTCTCCCGGCGCGCGAGGCCGCCAGCTTGGAGCGCTGCGCCGCACGAGCGCGTGCGGGGAAACGGGGACTAAATGAACAGCATCTGGAAGTACCCAGGGCTGCAGGCGGAGGACGGCGGCCACCACGTAGCGCATGGCTGGGAAACGGCGGGGAGGCCAAGGCCCAGCCCGGCCCCACCACGCAGCTCTCTGCCGCGAGCGAGCGTGGCCGAAAGCCTGCAAAGACGGTCTCGAATCTGAAAGAGACCCATTCCCTCTGCTTGGACACCTCCCTGCTCGTGCAGCCCAAAGCCACGCTCTGCGTCGCCTCAGACATAAACCAAACGAAAAGCCGCGCATCCAGGAACAAGCAAGAAATCAACACGTGCGCTTCAGCATTCTGCTCCCAGCGTCCTCCTCGCTTTCTCTGCCGCTTTTCTCAGGCAGGCTCTTCCTTCCCTGCTGCCTGCTCTGGAGGCGAGCAGCACGCGTGGCTTTCTGGCTGTGAAACACCGAGCCCCTTTCATGCGCCGCAGGAAAAACAAGAGCCCACAGTCCTAACCTCGCCCTCTGAATTAGCGCTTCACACACACGCACGCGTGCACGCGGCTAGCGTTTATTATGGTACTTGGAATTAATAGGCCAAATGTAAACCAGGAGTAAGTAGCTTGCTTTCGGCACGACTGTGTTTGGAAACACTACAGGGTTATAGCAGCAGCACTTAAAAAACACAAGATACGCAAGACCCGCTGGCTAGGTCCTAATAAAAATGTGTAAGAAACATCAGGACAACGGGCAGTTGAAGGTATCACAAGTGATTCATCTGTTCCAGCTCCATAAACAAAAACATACATAACTTTTACGTGAGCTGTATGAAGCCATTTAGGGGGATGTTAAACTTTTACCACCCACTTTATGCCCAGCAATCGTACAGCCCCAAACTGAAATCTCTAGGAAATCTCCCATCTAAGAAAGCAAAAAATCTCTTAATACCTGTTTAAGCCTAAACTGCAATTATTTCTGGCTATCAGACAATCCTTATCCAGCAAAGTGGGGCACAAATACACATGCAGATCTGTGGCATATCACATCATCCACCCCTTGCCAGCTCACTTCAGAACTACAAGCTCACTGCAAATGCAAAGACATTTTGCTGCTCCTTTTAGGAGACGTGGCTACACGTGTCCTTTCTTCTCTCTCTCTCTCTCTCTCTCTCTCTCTCAAACAGGCTTTGCATCCGCCAAAAAAAACAACCGTTCTAACTTTTTTCTTTGTATTAAAGTTGCCTGGACAAAGTCAGAGACAGGAAAATAGAACAGAAAAGAACTTAAAAGCCCAAGGAAAGGAAGAGAAAAACTGAGAAAAGCTATACATGCTGTGCTGTGCCTAAGAATAACCACAAAAGCCTTTTCTCTTTCTCCCTCTCTGAAACAGGAGGCACATCCTCTCCACATCACGCTACATGCTCAGCGACTTACCAGCTTCGGCATTTATAGGCCTAAAGCTCAGTTTCGAGTAATTCCCCCCGAGTGCTCAGCTGCTGTCAGCTTCGTTACCCTGAAATTTAGGATTAGACCCTTCTTCTGAAGTATTGCATTCGCTCAGAATCCCGTCCACAAAATGCCTCTTCTCTGGAGTTACATTATCAGGCACCAAACTGGCTCTGATTTCAGCGCTGAATATGTAAAGAAGAAAAAAAAACGTGATGCTGGACTCAATTAGCTGTTTTCTGCTCCCTGATTGATTCCCCCAGTTACTCGCTAGCTGCATAACTTGCAAGAAAGGCATAAGTCATCAGCTCTAAGCAAATCTTCTATTCACCACAAGGAAAAAAGGGAGTGTTGTACATGGCAAACAATCCCTGTTTTCACTGACGAAAGCTTGCTGACCTCTTGCTGGCCTCCAGTTCCTTAATTACTGTCTATGGAATTTCAGTTAAAGAAAAAAATACAGAGAATCTGTGCAAAGCCAGGACGAAGACTGACCCTCAAACGCAACCGCTAGAGTGGAGCCTGTGTCTATAGGAAATATAACTTAAGCCCTTTACCAGGCTCTTTTTATTTTCACTTTTAAATTCTTTTGACAAAAGCACCCCTGATAATTTCCCTTTATAAAGGGCTAATTTGACAGAAAAATAAACTTACTTTAATGTTCTTCAAATTAGCAAACTTACTTTTTTTTTTTTTTCCCCTTTTTTTGGTTTGCAGTGCTTTAAAAAAAAAAAAAAAAAAAAAAAAAACATCACTAACAACTGGCAATGATGTTTAATTCCAAAATCTCAGCCTGGTCTAGAACTGGCCACGTTGTGGCTTTATGAAACACTGTAGTGTGACTTCCAACTTCTCCTCCTAGGCTGGGCTCAAACCTCCCTTCCTAAGAAACAGACTCTGAGATGCCCAAGTAAATTACAGTCAACCATACCTAATCCTGGACCTTGAGGCAATCCAGAATTGGGGCAATTCTTTCCAAAGCACAAGAAAATGGAGCAAAACCTCTGCTAATTAGCAGCAGTGCTATCCAGCGGTGGGAAGCAGTAGTGAAGGAATACAACAGCACTCTCTTTAAGCCAAGAATATACATGTATAATCCCCCCTTACTCAGAACAATACCTTTAATGGACAGTTGATCTGGGTTCACTCCAGATCAGTCACACAGTGAAATCATAGCAGGACTAAGTATCTACTTCCTTTGATGACTGGCTGATTTTAAATAGCCACCTGGCCATGTATCTTTCTTCAATTTTCTCCATCTTTGTATTACCAATTTTACAGCTTTTCTATTCCCTAACAGTCATGTAAACTGGATTTACTGGCATGTTGTAGCTGGGATTTTACCCTTGAATTACTTCAGCCCCAAAACTCTGATGTAAAACCCCATGGAAAATTCTAAGCTTTGGATAAAACCAGCTGGTGTTCTCCAATTTCAATAACATACCAGCCCACATCAAGTGAAACATGACAGCGACTTCCTTGAAACATATCCCAGATTCCCTTAAAGTTCATGGCCGGGAGTGAAATTGATCTAAGTTTTGGGCTTGCAACTTGAGTTTTGAAGGTTTTGGTTTCACTAAGAAATATTCACAAACCTCTAATCCTTAGAGAGGCTGTTTATAGAAAAGTGTGTGAAATTCAGATGTGATAATCCTTATCATGTTCTGAGGCTCCCAAAAAGGGCCTCCAAGATTTTAAAGAAAATTGCATGTGGTCATAAAGTTCTTTGCCTCTTCCCAAAATTAACTGCAAGAGCATGAATTGCAAAGACTGTGCGAGTCTAAAATATGAAGCAGTAGTGTCAGCCCCCCAGGTAAACCGAAGAAAAAAGCAGTCCTACGTCTGGGTTTGGCCTGTGATTACTTACAAGGAAATCAAAGGAGAGTCTAACGGCTACTTTGGTGAAAGATGTATTACACATTAGCTGGTGACGACACTGCTTGCTGAAATTAGTGGGAAATATTTGTCATAAGTAACAAGAGCACAATAATTTAATTCCCCCTGGAGGTCTGTCTTGATACTAGAATAGCTGCTTAGGCAAATTCCTAGATGTTAACTGTTTCCAGGTTTTTGTTAAATAATTTTGAGAAGCACATTGCTGACGTTTGCATCTGCACGCCAGATACATTTCTTCACGGTGAACTGTTTCTCTTGCTGATTAGAATAATTAATTTTAATGACATTATGACTGCGCTCACGTACCACTCATCATAGGTATATGTGGCAGAATGAAGCTCTGCGTTACATTACTTTGTATCTGTTACCATCCAGCATTCCTTTCCAATTCTCCTGCAGACTTTTCTACACACGGGAGAGAGAGTCTCTACTTCATTGTGGGTTTTGGCAAGGCCAAGAGGACACGAGGAGAATCCCTACTTTTTGGTGTAGACTGTGTTACTGATGAATGGAGTACACCATTGGTCCTGGAAACCAACCCCTGAGCGTTTCATAAAACCAGTGGTGGAAGGGAAATACATGAAATACAGTGAAATTCATATCAGAGATGGTTTAGGAAAAACAACAACAACAACAAAACAATGAGAGCCCTTTAGCAAAGGGTATGGTAATTTAAATTATATTCTTATCGCATTTTTGAACAATCAAACCATTAACGCTGCTGTCCTAAGTGCGAGAAGTAAACACCAGCAGTGCGGGGGGAAAGGGGCAAGTGGTAAACGACAGGAGCACAATTAAAATCTTCTATTGTACCACAAGTAAAGATTATTCAGCCTGGGTCTGCCAAATAGGGCAGTGAAACACATGGCTTTTGAGATTCTTAGTTCTTGAACTGAGCAGGGCTTTGTTCCAATTTAATAGGCTTGGTCTCTGAAAAGATGGGGGCAGGGAAACCACATTCTGGATTACAGCATCTCCTGCTGGCTGATGCACGCAGTGGGAACGGTCACAGGAAAAAGCTGTAACCCACGGTCTCACTTCCTCTAGGTAACATGCAGAGAAATTAGGCAGCTGCCCAAAGGCCGAAAGGTATACGAGACAGAATAAGGTGGTAGGGAATGAATATTCAACTAATTCGCCTTTCCACCTTCCACCCTCCTGAAATACGTGGCCAAGCATTTTGTGGTGAAGTTAGTCAACGGGGCTTGTTTGAATGCAGTCAAAACAGAAGTGGTTAATCACAGTCACCGCCTGTGTGCTCCTGCAAGCTCTCTCTTCTCTGTCATGATAGCAGGAAGACTTTTCTTAGAGACCTTCCTACAGACTAATTACATCCAGTCTTCACATATGCAGGAGCAACTCCTGCTGGCAGTGACCAGGAGGTGTACTTGGCTTATACCGCTGTCAATTTCTGTGTACAACCTTGTGGTGACAATATATGGTCCCACCAGCTAAACAGACACACACCTAGCTAATCTGTATCTGAGGACAACTTGGGCAGGTCTTCCATGGTAAGTAGTACTTATTGAAGTCATATAGTTGTATTCCTAAATAAATGTATTCTCCAAATTCTAAAATTTTCTGGAAAAAATCAGACCAAATAGGTTGAAAGAAAACCAAAACAACCCAGCCAACACCTTACAGCGTTCTTCAAAGCAACATATAAACACATCCGTGATTTCCCACTCCGTGCAGCACTGATCCAACTTCAAACTTTGTGTACTGTCCTGGAAACTGTAATGGCAATTTGTGTTTCTCTCACGAATGCTCTTGTGTTACTATACCCATGGGAAACCCTGCTGTTGTGCATGGACAGAGATGGGGGGAAAGTTCATAGCAAAAATGCAGTTATTCTTCTGCTACTAGATTCCAGCACGAGGTGCTGGACACCTGCGCTGACTGAGATCACTGGAGAATGAGGGCAGACAGTGCTACCCCAGACAGACCCCCATGCTAGACATACAGCCTGGGAATTCTGCGTTTTGATGCTGTCTTATTATTGGCTCTTTCTTCATCGTTACTATTAATAAGTGCTGAGAATATTACAGAAACTTGGAAACGAATAATAAATATACTATCCAACACAATGAGGGGCATTAGTGCCTTTCGGGAGATCTTCACACAAATTGGGTCACTAGACTCTTCAGAGCAACGCTGAATGCTCTGCATTCATTCACAGGCACACTGAGTATCAGCTCCCCTCTGCTACTTCAAAGAGCACACAGGGCCTGGAGGCAGCAACAAGATCTTCAAGAACTGAAACTTGGGAACATCCTGTGCCACTCCTAAGCCTTTCAAGGAAAAAAAATAACTCAAAAACTGGTAGATCCTCCGATAACAGCAAATCCAGGCCTGACAGTGCATAGCTTTCAAAATGCTCAAAGTATTCATGTTGTTTCCGTTTAAATACTACTGTTTAAATTACAAAATCGCATCCTACCCTAGTCTCCATTCACATCTAACACTGGTTCTGAATACTCACTGACTTCTACCTTAGCTCTAACAGGTTGGAAAGAAGGGTTTTTTTTCCTGTAACATGCAGCCCTATGTGATTAGCAGTTATAACATTAACAAATGGTTAACCACTTCAAAAATCCATCAGTAATAAGAATAAAAATCAATTTAAAAACTGATGTATTCTGAAAGCATCAGCAAGCTGAATCACTGAAATACAGTATAGCCCTGAATAATATGGATTTGCTGTAGCTACACTTATATTTAGTCAGAGACAATTGGTGCTATGGAAGGTATATTGCAATTATTTCTTTTCTTCTTACTCTTGTGCTTAACAAAACAACATAGTAATAGCTGTTATGAGTAAGAGACAACTCTATCAGACTTGGTCTTTTATCGGAGTTAAATTTATGCCAAAAAGGGAGCAGGTGCATACACAGGTAATACAATCCTGATTCTACAGCTACAGCATGCCGCCGACTCAAATGAATAGGACCCAAACACCTTTCTCTCCCATTATTTTGGTTTTCACAATGGTAGGAGATACAGAACCAATACTGAATGCTTATTCAGCTTTTAGCCCCATTGAATGGCTGGACAAATGAAGAAGTCCTCAGGAAATAACACAAAACCTGGGAACAACAAAAGGGTATTTTGGTCTAACTAGGCCTGCCTCTGTGTGGACTCAGTTTGCTGCCTTCCGCCATGAGACAGATCAATAGCAGATGGAAAAGAGCAAAAATGGGACTGGAAGCTTCCCAGAGCTGTGGCCTCACGGTAGATGAAGATCTGGCAGACCCGGCCGAAGAAGCTTCCAGAAGGCAGGTGGAGCAGCACTGCTGCTCTCCCCTCACCCAGCCGCTCTGCCGGAGGGAGATGTGGTTTTTGTTTTCCAGGCTCATAAATTTTAAGGCCTCTCTAACGAGGTTGATAAGGTGGTACGTAGCGGGGAGGGGGGCTCAGGGCAGCTCTCCTCAAACGCAGGCGTGTGTCGCTACCTGGGTGCCGGCGCTAATGAGCTCCGCGTGGCCGGCCATTATGTGATGATCAAAACTGCAGCGCACAAGCCCAACAAAACAGCTCAGTCCAGGGCTAATTACAACTTCATTGAACTTGCATCTACAGAAGCTGTCGGCGAAGTTAATTAGTGGTTTGTTTCCGTGACAGCGTGCGCATGATACACACGCTTCTGTCACAATCTCCCTCCTTTCCCCCACTCCTGCATCAACTATGACAACCGGTACCAATTAGCAGTCTTTCAGCAGAGGGCACAGGAATGGATTTCTATGGGTTTCTCCTAACACTGGTCCTTCAAGCAGAGCTCTGGGGATGGAGCAGCCCTTCCAGGCTTCTGTTTAAGATGGACAGAGAATTTCAGCCCCTTAACGTTATCAAACGAGCTCCTGTCTTTAAGAAGCATAAAAGGCACCTCAGTAATGGGAAAGAATGTGGTAATTTTGAAAGCCTCTTTCCCTGAACTTTCTGAATCCTGAGGACAAATAGGTCCTTATCTAAAACCCAGAAAGGGATTCATTTGTAATCTGCACCTGCTTTACAACCCAACAGTTGGCAAAAGGCAATGAAAGCTTGTCTAGAGCTACTCCGAGCAGCCTTCATTTTAACGGAGATGAAAAATCAATATTCACAAATCAATTTGTAAAAAATGACGAGGTATTTCAGACTTCATACATCTGACTAAGAAGAAAAACAGTTTCAACTGCATTTTATATTACCTAATAAATAACACACATAACTTTGTTGTGAATAAAAAGGTTCACAGTGAGGTTTAAACCCACCAACCGCTCTAAAGTGGCGGAGAACCAAGTCACCTACTGGCTTGGCAAGGCTTTTGTTTGTTTGATTGTTTCCTAACAGCAAGCAAACAGGACACACAATTAACAGCACAGAAATTACATCAGGCTGCCTCCCTTCGGATACTGAGGAAATGACCCTTCTACCCTTTGCTGTTTATCTCTCGGATTTAATTTTAAAAGGGTGTGAAATGCAAGTTTCCATTCCCTGGCACAGTAATTTAAAAGAAGAGGGGTTGGGAAGAAGAATCTTTAAATCTTTGAAATGAGTTTAGTAGCAACACCAAGGATGTTAGTCATAAACACATGACAGTTACACAAGCTAAAAAAAAATAAAGCTTGAGTTTCCTTTTTTTTTTTTTTTTTTAAACAAAAGAAAAACAACAGCTAATGGCATTTCCCTTTTAGAGGTTATCTCATTGGTGGCTGTTCCTATGTTTTAGGCAGACCTGACTTGAAAGTATGGAGCACTTAGAGATCTCCAGATGTTCCCCCTACATTTTTAGCTTCTTTGAATGCTTAGTTTATTTTATTATTATTATTGTTTTTTATTTGTCTTGAAATGTTGTTATCAGACAAAACTAGACCGAGATTCTCCATAAAAACATCTTCCCAAGTCCTCCTAACTACCAGCAAGTCTCTGTCTGGACAAATAAAACAATAAACAATAAACAGAATAATAATAAAAAAAAAAAACAACCCCCAGAAATTATACTAATGTTTTGATCTCTCTTAAATCCCTGAAGTTATTAAACAAGTGTATAGCAAGTGAATTAAAATTATGCTTTTCCTGAATTTCCTCAATCTGCAAGTATCCCACAATTCACTTTTATCATGTGTGTACAAAATGTTCACAAAATGATCAAGTATGATCACAGTGTTCCATCAGAAATTGCCTAGTAACAATTTGGCCGTGAGACCGAAAAAAACAGAAATCAGAAAAAAATGCCAACAGAATCAGAAGAGTCATTGCCCAAGGAGTTTTAATTCAAACCAGAAACTTCAATTCCAGTGACTCATATTTTAAATTACTTTCTGGGGCTAGGAGGCAGTGGGCTATCTAACAGAATGTTTCTAATATATGGAAAAACATCTTTGCTCCTTGGACTCTATAAAATGAGTGTGGTAGTTTTGAGTTTCCGAGTCTGCAGAGTACAAATCACACAAATGGCACTGAAAGTCAACCGATTTAGCAAAGGAAGGGCTTGAACACAGAATCAACTCTGTGCCTCTCAAAAGCTGGTCATTTTAGATTAATAGAGATGTCCTTTGGCAAAACAGTCTGGGTGAACACATGCCCTATCTCTAGACATATCTGACACTTCACACTACTTGTTTTCCTCCCTCTTGCATGTCAGTTATAGCTCAGAGTCTTTCACCCCAGTTAACCCTAATTGCTTTTTGGTCCAGAAAGAAGCCAAGCTGACATTTGTTCTAACATGAACTTTTGTTTCTGCATATGATCTGCTCTTCACTTGAAGGCATGCAGTTTCACAGCTTCTGTTAAATGCAACCAGGATAAAAAATAGCAACAAGGGCAAAAATCTGGGGAGATATTTAGAACGACAGAATACAGATTCCCCCGTTGATCTTAGCAGGAAGATGGTCCAAATCCCACCAGAACAACAGAGAGATGCAAGAAAGCTCTTGGCTGGAAAAGTAAAGACAGCTTATGAAAATAATTTCAGAGAAGAGGTGCCAAGTCATTCCATTCGGGAGCAAATACTGAGTCATATTTTGTCCTCAGAGGTATATACAGCTTTTGGTAACTTCAACACAAGCATAAACCATTATCAGAGTATTTCAGACTGAAACTCAGTAGACCTCTGAGATTTTACTAAAGTAAATGAGAGTTTTGTGGCTTTTCTGCTTTAAGTATTTTAGTCAAAGGCATTAAGAGGGGAATGTCCAGGCTATAAATACTAATAAGGAAAAGATCAAGACACTTTCACTTGGCTAAAGAACCAATGCAGAAGAGCAAAGATTCTTCCTTCTACATTCTTTGCACATTTCTGATATAGCAGAACAGGCTAGAAGGCAACATCAGTTCCTCTCTGTTCCCATCTAACTGAAGATGGGCATTTTTTTTTTTTGAATACAAACAAGAAAATCCTTCTCCACCACAAAATATTTTAAACATCTCATAAAATGACATAGCATTCCTCTTTTCTTTTAGGGAGGAGAAGCTAACCGTCTACTGCAGTTAGCAGGAAATTCCATTGACAATAAAATAAATAAATCAATCAATGGGCTCAGAAGTCTATGATTCAAATATATGGGTTACAAAGAGCTTGGATTTGACAGCCAAATGTGTTCTTCTGTAAGATTTATCAGTGAACTTTCAATTAGAGAAATGAAGTGGAATAAACTACTCTGTGGAAATGAAGATATTTGGAACGAAAAATTAATTAATTCAGTATGGCATGACACAAAGACTGGTGCCCATAAAAACAAGCGAAGCTACAAAACTCAGAAGCAAAAATAAGGGAAGAAAGCTGCCTTACTACTTTTGGGTCTGACAAAAGCTGCAAACTTTGGGCTGAGAGTTAGAAAATGCAGAGCTAGAACTGTTTGAAACCAGCGGGCAGCTAGGACTTAGCCAGGCTCTCAGCTAGGATGCATCAACAACAGCTGGGAAGGCCTGAGAAACTCTGATAATTCACAGTAACTGAAAAATAACATGAAACAATTCTAAATATATAAGTATATAATAAATAAATAAAAAAAACACACCTCTTTCTGTGCATTAAAAAACAGAAATTATGTAATAATCCAGTTTAAGTCTACACTAACAGAACCTGATGATTTAAAATCTCTATTAAAGACTTGCTGTAGACAGAGCATATCATCATGAGGTCAAATGATAGATTTGCTATTATAAATCACCAAGTAAATCAGGATACTGCAGCACCACAATGAAAGACTTTAAATATTAAATGATACTGGGAAGCATATCAAAAGGACAGGTACTTACATTACAATTGGAAGACCCATCAAATGTTGAGTAAGAACCATCAGGCCAGTCTGTAGTATCTCCAGTACTTGATTGCCTGTGCTGGGCTTCGTACTCCTTCAGCTGAAATTCATGAAGACAGAGAACACGTTTTCCAGTGAGAAGAAGCTATCAGTCTTCATTAAAATAGCAAGAGTTTATGTATTTTCATTCTTTTTTCTCCAGTATCACTGTGGAATGGGGAGAATCAGACCTTTTGCATTGCCTGTCTCACTTGTTTAAAATAAACTCATTTATTTTGCAATCAGCAGTTTTAATGATAAGATTTATTTTTTAAAGAAAGTGATCTGTAAATACTGTTTTTTGATGAATTATCATTGGCAAAATATAAATTATACATCCCCATCACAGGCACAGTTTACACTGGACAGACTCACAATATTCTACCAATTTCCTTGATAAAGAAAATTATCTGCAGTGAAGACTAGGAACCGATTTTTATAATTTTACAACTAAAGAACATTTTTTCCACTTTCTAAAGTCTAAATATTTACAACCAACCCTACCAGAGGAAAATTGTTGAGAGGATCATCAAGAACTGATGATTAAAAAAATGAGGGGAAAAAAAAAAAGAGTTGCTGCTAATAACTCAGACCACTAGAGGGAAACAATACCAATACATATAGTGAATATTAAAGATCAGGTACAATTCTCCCCCACATTTTTTTATTTTTTTTTTTTTAAACAGCAGAGATCCCAGTATTACCCCCCTGGTGATTTTAAATTTTTGCATTTTTTTTCATGTTATGATTCCCAGTAAAGCAGTATTTCCTTCAGAGAATAACGTAACCTTAATTTCTATGATAGCCTATAGCCAAGATCAAGCTCATGTTTTCTGAACCTGAGGTACCCATACAGAACATCCTGTGCTCCATCATGTTATGTTGCTCAAGGGAACAAAATGAAGAGTGGTACAGAAACTTTATCATTGGCCTTTTGGCTTCTGAGCAAACAGTTGTTTTTCCTGTGGTTCATCAAAATTCAGATTTTGTAAAGAAACACTTGTGTCAGTCACTAATCTGTCAAAAATCACATCTGTTTTGATTTTAATGTCAAATACCCAAAATGGCTGAGTATGTTTGCTTATAGGACTCAATTCATTTGCCATACATTAGGCACCTATTTGGCTAAGCTAAATCTCACTTTTCCCATAAACAATGCAATTCCTATCTAATTTGTACTACCTAGTGCAAAGTAACAAACAGGCAGTTTTTCGCCTGTTCTCCTGTGTTTTGTGAGCACCTGAAAACATTGAATTGCTGTATCCTACATCATAAAACATTTTCCCAGGAAAACTGAAGTGTGTACTTATCATACCCTAGCAAGTGCTTCCTCAATAGTGATCATCTTCTCTTTGACCATCATCATTAGCTGGATCCGTTCCTCATCACTCATCGTGATCTCACTGGCCACGTACCCAACATCCTCTCCTGCAGAGAAACACACCGAGAAAACAACCGTGGTAAAGATGTCACACACAGAGTGGTATATACTGGAATTGGATTTTAGCTGGACTCTGAGAGGTGGTCACCACATAGATCTGGCTGGCCAGAATAGACCCCTCCCAGACCAATCTCATAGTATGATTTGACAGGACTGAATGATTTGGAAGTAACTAAGCAATGACATGAAGTAAATTAGGGCTAGAAAAACCAAGTGTACTATGACACCGAAATCAAGACAGTATATGAGAAGGAGAAATAAAACGTGACTGATACAGTTATTGACCCTAAAGATGAGAATCAAAAGAGAAAGTGCTAATGCCAGGTAAGTCCTAAACTCAGCCCCGAGGAATACTTTGGTCAGCTGAGTGGATGGGAAGCCATTCCAGGAACAGTGTGCTGGGCCCTCTTAGCTCTCTGCTGTAGAGCTACGAGCTGGCACACAGTGCTGGATATATTTGGCCTCCCAGCTCCAGGACCTCTTCTGATATGAGCTTGGAACGTCAGCGTGGAGAGTTAGAACTTGAGAGCCAACAAGGACCCACACTGAACTGACAGTACAAATGCACCCCTTTTCAACCTCGTAAGCAGGTTCCTAAAATTTTTCACAATCCATCTGAACACAGTCACAGTAATGCAGGGAGGCATCTGTTTGCAACAGAAGGATCTAACAGATAGACACGGGGAAAAAGAAATTTTCTTTGTGAAGCAAAATATTTAAAGCTATGCACAACTGCATCTTTTGAAGAATCAGAGGAAACCTGACAGTTTAAGTGGAATCAATCCTAAATTTTCACTATTCACCAGGTGCATTTCTACTACTCCTTGCAGTATCGTTTCCTGCAATGGGAGGCTGGACTAAAGCCTAAATCAAACAGGTCTACATAACTAAATCCCAAAGAAAGGAGAAACACCTTTCTAATTAAAACAGGTAAGCATTTCTCTCATCAAGTCAGGATGAGAAGAAAAAGCATCTTATTCATTTTTATATGGTATTTATAAGTACCTGTTAATCACATCATTTTGTGAATGCGCTATCACTGACAACAAGGACTGAAGGTGTTCCAGCAATTTGGAGTTGTGGTCTCACAGAATGCGACTCATCCTTCTGTGAGCCCCATCACAATGAACCAAGTCAGCGATACTTCCAGATCCACAGATCTGTAACTACCACACTGCTGCAAACGAGTTTTACTCTTTTGTATGGTTGGATCCTTGTATTTTGTATGGATAGGTTCAAAAGCCCTTTAAAAACATTTACCTTTGGAAGTCTGCCTCATTAGTCCTTTCTGGTTCTTTCGGAAATTCTGCCAAAAAAACTTATTTTTCTTTTTCCAGTCTGCTTTCCCTAAGAGAAAATTAGGGAGGGGGAAAGAAGGGAAAGGGAAGAAGGATTTCAAAAAGAAACATTAGTTAGTAAACACTACAGAAGGTATCAAGTTGCATTTTCTAAGACAAAAATGAGAATAAAAAATCTCAAATTTTCTTTGTTTCTTGAGTTAGTCTGTACTAGAACTATGCTGATGTAGCTTATTCAGAGAAATG
Source organism: Netta rufina (assembly GCF_964035555.1). Classification (NCBI taxonomy): domain Eukaryota; kingdom Metazoa; phylum Chordata; class Aves; order Anseriformes; family Anatidae; genus Netta; species Netta rufina. The sequence goes on along the minus strand of NC_140125.1, from coordinate 52,788,940 downwards.
CACATTCTTTTATAATTGCCAATGCTATAGATGACCGAGATAAGCCAATAACTTACATATTTTGAACTATAAACAGAAAATATTTTACATTCATTTTGATATCTGTTGAGCTGTTAATGTCAAGTTTGGAAGTGTCTTTGAAGCATTTTGTTGGTTTATTCTCTTTAGCTGAACCATGATTACGCAGCAAAAGCTACAAGTCAGATAAGGAATTCTCTAATATATGTGTGCATATCTATATAGAAAATAAACAGTTTGCGTATATAAATACACACACATATACATTCTGCTACTTGGCATGAGAAATTCCAGGAGACCTTCAGTTACATCTGACTCTTGCTCACTGTATGCCTTGACTGTGCACGGCTGGGACTACATGTCTATTAACATCAGATTTGCATACTGCTTGATGACCCAGAAGTAAATTATTTATTCTAGAAAAGTAACAGGATCTGGATCAAAGGAAGGCATATAATTGTGCTCTGCTGAATTAACCAGGACACATGCTACCAAGTTTATGCCATCTGCAAGAGAACATACTGTGCCTGATCTGACAGAAATGCTACTGATTTGGATCTACTTCATCCCTCTGTTTTTCAAAAATTCAAGTGAATGCAGTTTGTTCTGTGCCACTGAGTTTCAGCATGTGACTATGGTATTTTGGATCTTGCCTTAGAAGCCCCAGAGTTGGGGCTTCTTTGACTCTTTGAAAAACAGCTTAATTTTGCACTGTGTGGAAATGATCCTAGAAAATTTTTAAAAAGAAACAAGCCCTCTGCTCTAATTTTTCAACTCTCCCGTGAATAAAATAACACTTAAAAAACACACCACCCTACCCAGAATTTTACAAATTTAGCTAATGAGTTTGGATACCAATTTGAACTAATTATAGTAAGTTTAAAAAAAATAAATAAATTGAAAGACAACAGAAAACAAACACATATTTAAGAACGCAAAATATTTCAGAAACAAAAGATGAGCCTCTGGCATGACATACACAAACACAGTTATTCACTGGCGGTGGTAACTTTCAGAATACAAATGGATAGGCTAGCAGTAATCAAACATTAAGGAATTTGAAATTCAATATAACAAGTCAAAAGCTGTGCATTTATCACATGATGGCTGAGCTGCTTCTGAGATCACCGAGAGCCCTAGCATCTCACGTTTAAAGCTCCTAAGTCTCACCCTCCCCACGCACAGAAATGCTGCTGACTTCTGCTGGCATTCTGTTTACTCAGCTCTTCACATCCTAGCACAAGCGAAACTGAAAACCTGTTTAAGAATTCAATAGAAGTATCAAATAAAACGAAATATACTGACCTACAGAGCCTTCTTCCGAACTTGATTTATGAATGGAGAGCCTAGAACACAAAAGAGAAATGGACTTATTGATGCAGACTTCTCACGTTTCATGGGAGCTGTCTGATTACAGTAAATTATAGTTTCCAAACAATACATCATGAGCTGTTTCTCTTCCCCTTTCTTCCAAATGCAGCATGTTGGAAACAAAACCTGAACCCACTGGTCTGACCACAGTAACTGAGTTTCCCTCTGCACGCTCTGAAAAAAGCCTTTGACCAGCACAGAAAAACATCACTGACAGAAGCCTATGGTTAAGCCAAAAGCGTCTCAGGATCCCTCAGAAAAACACTTTTTTTTCACATACTTCTCTCCCTTTCATTTCATTGGCTGCCTTAGAAACCGTAGCACTGGGATGCTGTATTTGTTTAGGTTTTAACAGTTTGGGGCCTTCTTGACTTTCCTCTGCAAGTTATTTATAAATATGCATTCATCAAACTTTCAGAAAGCCACCAAGAGGAAGACAGGAGCAGAGGTTTAAAGACCAGCTGAAGAAAACTTGTCCGGACCCTATGAAGTGGGACCACGGATGACCGGAGACTACAGCTGCTTCTTCCTGTTTCCTTTCTGTGTGCTTTCCCACCAGTTTACGCTCCCTTACTAAAAAGCTAGCTAGAGAGACTTATTTTAACAGAACATGGGCTTTACAAACAACCCACTAATATAGTACATAAGTCTTTTGTTCTCGGTCTTTATGTTCATTGAACCAGTTTTCCATAATGGATTCCAACTCAGTGCCAACGTTCATTGTGGGACCTCTGATGAGACAACATTGCCCTCCCACCCCCAGCCCCCCCCCATTGCCTTTTTTTTTTTTCTCTCTCTGTAAATGGAGCTAATGGAAATTACCAAATCTTGTGAAATTCTTTGAAGCCTTCCTACAGGAATCTCTAACCAGGCTGAGCCAAGCCAGTGAAATTACTCTTGCCAGCTTCAATGGCTTTGCTTGAGGCTCCAAGTGCAAAGCATTACTGCAGTATTTTTGGCTGAGAGCTCTGCCCTGTTACATGACAATGCCCTATTGTGCTGTGCCTGTGCTGTATCCATGCAAAATGGAAACACACATATCCCACTATACCAAGAAGTATTCAAGCCAAATTGTCCTGTGAATGAGGCCATGGAATACATACATGTCATATTCTAGTTGCTGTCTATAGTGTTTGCACAGGTTCCTTGCGTTTTCTTGGACTCCCAGAAGAGGGCAATGCAGAGTTTTTGATAAATCCAGTAAAGCTCTTGAAGGCAAATCTTAGTTTAAAACAGTTCAGAGTTTAAAAGATGTAAGCAATTACTGGCCAACATTTAGTAAGCATGAAAAACACCCTCATCAATTTGCAGAGACATCATTAGAGGGGAAATGAGACAGTATGAAGTTTCAGTTTGATTTAGAAATTCATCTAGGCAAAGAGGGTTTGGCATAGCAAAGCTCTGAAATCTGACCTCTTTCAACCTCAGTCTGATTAAAAAGTTAATCCAGCACAGACTGCAAACCAACTGAAGTAGCTAAACTTCAGATTTGAAGTGCATCAGGTGGAGGGAGACATTTAGTGTTTTCCTTGCTGATAAAGTCTACCTTTGAAGGGAAAAAGTTAATGATATAGGTGTATGCCACCAACTGCTTGGTATTTCAGAAGTCAGAATAATAAATGCAGAAGAAAAATAACCCTCTATACTTTCTGGGTAAAATAACCAGAAAGTCCAGTGCCCAAACCACCAGACTTTCCACATCCAGACATTTAAAGTAAAGATGTCAGTGAGTATTTTTTTAAATAGAGGAAAAACGGATTAAAAGTATGTGGACTTTTATAAGGAGACAACACAGTAAAAAGAAAGCCAACTCCTGTTGGAAGTGACAGAACTAAAAGAGTAAATAATTTGTACCTGACCACTGACCTCAACCATCGAGCGAACAGTTACTTTATCTTAAATTAATTCAGTATTCACGAAATGAACCAAATCACCAGCCTTGAAGGATGAACTCTCTTAATTATCAGAACTTTGCCTCGCTAGTGAAATCAGCCTCAAAGCAGAGGCAATCTCTTGCACTCTGCAGCCTCCAAATCCATTTGAATTCTTTTCTTCTTCACAGTTGCCAACAACGATGCTAGCAAGCAGCAGGTGTAGTGGCAATGTTTGTGAAGTGGACATCTGTTCCCTGGGAATTAGCCTGAGGCCACCAACTCATTCCATGCTGGTTTCCAAAGAAGGGGAAGAGCAACAGGAGCATACTTGTGATACTCCTGAGCCAGAGAGGGCGAGGAGATGAGTAGGATCCACAGCAAGCAAAATGCCTTCTCCTTTATATCTGATTTAACGAGTATACTGAGTTTCATCAGAGGATGCAAATTTCAGTTATCATTTCATGCATTCCCTGAAGAGGAAATCTTCCATGTCTGGGCTGACCTTGAAAATGCTAACAGCTGGTTTTAAAGGATGGAAATGCCAACAAAGCCTACCACGCAGAGCCTGACAAAGCATTTGCTTCTTAGTTCTATCAGACAACTCTGACGCTTAAAAATGCTCAGTGAAATCAATCAAGTGCTTTACTTCCTAGCATAGTACCTCCGAGTTGCTTTATGTCTGATTTGCCAATTACACTCCCTTACCCTGTTAAATCTGCAGCTTCTCTGTGAACGTGCGCTGAAAGTGATTTGTGTTCTTCCATTCATAGACTGATAACTTGTACTGAAAGTTAATGATGCAGTGACACTTGGCAGAAGTCTCAGCACTGCGTGCCTGAAAGGGAGCCAAATGCCATTACTCCACCACAGAGGCCTTCATTTTTGTTGTGGTCTGATGTACAACTTCATTAGCAAGCTTTCACATGAAACGTACTATGTCACAGCATATAGCAGGAGAAATATACGGGTATATGTTCAGACAGAAAGGGAGACAAGATTTATGGCCAGAGGGAAGGAGTACTTCTGTATCTGCCCCAAATCTCTGGAAGTGAGCTTCAGAATGCATCAGAACTTTAATCCATTGATCTCACAAATTAAAAACCATCTTCTAGGCCTTTACTTAGGGCCTCTCAGAGCCAAACTGCCGAAACAAACAAACAACAACAAAAAACCAGCACTATAGAGTATTTAAGAATTGAGCTACTGCTTTGGGGAATAACAAGATATTACTTCATTCCTGCCTCAGAGAGATGACGGCTTTCAGTGTAGCTGAGTAAATTACATCAGAACAATCAGCGATCAGAGACACAAAATCTGGTAGCAAGAGCAGCCCTGGATAACCTGGACTAGGAACTAGATTATTAAAAAGACTGACTTAACAGAAACGCCAAACATTCTGACTTAACATTCAATGCCAAAATGTGCTAATACGCAAACAAGAGTGACACAAAGGACAGTATTTCAAATGTTGGAGGTTTGCAGATGATAGAGTACTTGGAGATACCCACTGAAGAAAAAGAAAATGACAGGGAAAAAAAGAACACACAGTAACAATTTAATCCTAAAAGACAGAAAGAAGGATGGGACATTCCAATGGCAGTATGGAGAATGAATATATATGGGAATAGCCTCTGTGATTGAAGTTTCTCATGAATTCCAACTAGAAGAGGTAAAGAGAAAAGCTGTAAGGATCAGGGAACTGAACACTTCATCTTAACAGCGCAGGCTAGAAAAGTTTTGCCTCTTCAGCTTGCCAAATTGAAAGCTGAAAGGAGATTATTTTACTGCCTATTAATAAAACAGGCATGTGAACAAGCAGACATAAGGTGGTAATAAACAGGGAGTTACCATTTCCTAACTATTTGGACAAACTTAGACCAGTAGGCAGAGAATGGGATAGCAGCTTTAAAAACTGCTTCTAAGAGGATGCCTGAAAGACCAGACCAGACATTTGATGAGGATGAGCTGGACATGAGGACTGCCTCTGGAGGGCACTTCTAGTTCTTTTTTCCAGACTGTGGGTTCATCGCTTTTGTATAACAACAGAAAAGCCAGGCAAGCACAATGGTCTTTGAATCCATCTGTCCATAAAAGTGCTGCAGCTGGGATGACCTTGCTGTACCAGAGTAACCTCTCCCTTTATAAATTACCTCTGAAATCCTGGATGTGGACTCTAAAAACTGGAATACAAGGAAGAATTGATGCACAAATTTGCTTCAGAAGCCCATTGCAACTGAATCTGGTCATAAAGAGGCTTTTAACTTGGCTGTGTTCACCTTCTCTTGCTAACTCTGGGCTGGTTCTGACCCAGAAAGAGAAACGCCACGGCTTGTCTTGTACAGGGAGCGGCTGATTTCACAAGACACACGTTCACACGTGCCTCAAGACGTGGTGTGCTGGGACACCACAGAATGGGAAAAAGAAACCAGTGACACCATGTGCTGCTTTTATGAATGCACCTGAGCATTTTTGAAAGCTCATCATTCCCGAAGCAGAACTAACACGGGGACTGAGAATGACAAGAAGGCTGATGGGTTTCTGTTTTACCACTAAGTATGTTTGATGCAGATGTGCTTTAACACACAGCTACATCTTGTTTATGGCACATAAAATCCACAGGTGCATAGCACCATCTGTTAATGAAACCACTACTGCTATGATCTTCAATAAACTGATACTGGCCCTCTCCTTTTTCCCGATGACTATTTATAGACCATTGAGGAAAATGCTTTTCATGGGATTTTCAATCTACACATATTATTCACATTCATAGCAGCAGACAAGCTGATGTAAAAGCCCACGCTGGCTTCTGTCGCCAAGCCGTTTGGTTATCTGCGTGCATTAGAAATGGCCCAGTCACATAATTAGTATCAAAAACTGACAGACTTGTAACTGCTCCTGACTGAACACAAGGTGATTTATCTAACCAGAGCTGGCACAGGGAAGAAAATGGGCCTTTGGTATTTTTATCAAATTTGCATGAACCTGAAGAGAAAGCAGGCCTGCAAGATTCTGACCTTGCTGGCACCAGTGTGAGAAAGAGATGGAAAGCAAAGACGTTTCATTCAATTATCTTCTCATTAGGTTTCCATAGCAATGGCTCTTTAAGCAGGTCAAAACTTTCTCAGTGGAAACAAACATGGGGCTGCCTGTGGCTGTGTGTGTGTGTCCCAAACCACGACCATGGCGGAGCCACTGGGCTGCCTGTGGGCACCCAACATGGAGGCCGGTGGCGGGGCTGCATCGCACATCGCCTGGGCGGCCTAAGGGGCTGAAGCAGGGGCAGATCGCTGTCAGCCCAAAGCTCCTCCACGGCCAAGCATGAGGCAGCCGAGGTGACGCACTGCGTGCACTGCTCGCAGTTCAGCTTCCTCGTGAAAGGCGGCCTTCATGCTGCCCAGCACCCAACTGCCAGGACAGAAAGCTCCTGCCAGCGGCTCGGCTCCGAGGAGCACTGGTTCCCCTCCTCACGTGTCCCAGGCGGTGCTTGGCTGGCCTCTCGCTCCCATTGTGAGGGTTATTGTGGGAGTTTCCTGCCCTACTTCTCTCGAGGAGGCTGTTTAAAGGCAGCATGAATAATTTGGCTTTGACTAAATCAGGCCTCAAACAAGTGACAACGGGGCTGTACACATTCACTGCTTCTTTTTGATTCCTGCAAGCACAGGGTATAAAGAAACGCATCTTAAATGAGGACATCTCCAGTACGGCAAGCTTTTACTTCTTCCTTTTTTTCCTTCCAACACTCCTTTCCATTTTTAACCTACCCAAAAGGAACAATTTATTCCGTCAGTAATTAAGTGCAGCCTTTGGCATCCTCACTTTAGGGTTTTGTTTGTTTTCTGCTTTGTTCTCCTCAGTTTCTGCCCTCTCCTTGCCTCACGTCCTCTGGCAGAGGACTCCTGTTTCTTTGCAGAAGAGCTTTCAAATATCTGCCAAAGTTAATTCGGGCACCCTGTCAAGTTGCCAGAATCAAATATGACAGAATTTAAGCCCCCCCCATCCATGACCTGGAGTGATGATTTAATAACCTCCTGCTTTCAGAGCTTGACCTGTAGTTTGGATGCGGTAGGGGAAGAGGATTAGGAAATCTAGCGTTAAAAACTACTGGCAAAGGCAAGTAGATTAGTGTACCAAAGGGGGCAGAATTTAGGCTTGCATGAACTCTGCTGCAAAATGAAAGCTGTTTTTAAAGACTGCTGTTTTCAGTAGAAAACACTGCTGAACATGGGGACACCAAACTGCAGGCACTCTCCCAGCCTCGGGCTGATGCGGAGTTCAAGCTTATTCCGCAGGAGTGTGACCGGTGTTACTATGGCACATCCACTGCAGAAAATCCTTAAGAACAGATTCAGTCAATAGTTTCTCCTACAGGGCTGACAACATGCAGATAACCACTTCTGTTGTGGCTTCACTGGCTGGCTGCTAACAGCCTCAGAGAAAACCCCAACTACTGAGCAGCCTGCAACTCCTCCTCTGACATCCACAACAAGCAACCAAGGAGCCGGCCAAACTGCATCCACTCAACGTGGGAGAAGCTCAGTTTAAGACGTGCACCCTGCACACGCGGAGCACACGACAAAGATACTCACTCTGGAGAGCAGCTGAAGCCAGGAGCTGAGCATGCAGCTGCCAGAGGGACAGCAGCTCCCCTGTGCTGGAATGCAAAGCCCCCGAGCAATGCTGCCCCATACGTGTGAGCTGCTTGCCAGCATCTTCTGCTCCGTGAGGCTGTTTCTGCTCAGCTTCCTGCTCTGGCAGAGTCTGGGATTTCAGTATTCAGGATCATTGGGCAGAAAACATTTAAAATGTACTGAGCTGCAGGCTGAGAAGTATAGCTAGGCAAAGCATGGCACTCGATATGAAGTATGACCATTTACTTGGTCAGCAGTGTTCTTGAGTGGTACAGATCTAGAAAGAGACGGTGACTCATGCAGAAGTTGGCAATTCATAACATTCACTGGCATGCAAAGGTGGTAAGAACACCTGTGAAATGCCACAAGCATTACCCCATGCATTACTTTGTGTCCTTCCTTTCTCTGGCAGCTGCAAATAAAAAGAATGAGTACACAGGAGTGAGTGACTGTACCTCATCCTGCCTGTATGTAGTGCTCTTGGGTCTCTCACCCACTTTTCTCTCTTTCCGGGCAGTTCTCTGATGCACCACGTTTGAAATTTGCCCAGAGGCTGCTGGAGTGAGCAGTGAGAGCAAGCAGATCTATTTCCCAAGAGGGAAAATACACAACTTCCCCTCTGCAACATCCCCAGTTCTTCTGAAAACAGGATGAGAGTCAGGATGCAGAAGCCTGACTTCAGGGGACTGGGTTTAACCTGGATTTCCTGGCAAACATGCAGAGCTCATCAGTTTGTCATGTAGGCCTGAATACTCAAAAATGGAACAGGCTAAAAGTTGAATTACATTGTTTTAAATGCTCTGTTTACAATTATGAGAAAACCCTGCTCAGTCCCCTGCCTGGGTAAACATCCTTGGGGTGTTGCCATCACTTTGAAATAATAGGGATTGTATATACAAACACATCCCCAGATCAACATGCTATGGGGACAAAGAGGGAATAGTAACTACTAAGAACACACTTACTGCCTATTTGCTACAGTGATTATTCTTCTGGCAAATCAGAAGTCAGTGTGTCTAATTGGAGCACTTGCAGTTCTGGGGAGATTTCTGTTTAAAATGAAATGTCATGGATAGAGATGCCGCTGCCACTTTGCTGGAGGCAGACTGAGAGTCTGCAAAGTTACACCAGCACCCCAACTGATGCTGTGACTGCCGTTTAAAAGAAGGAAATTTTGGAAAGGGCAGAGGGAAATGAAATTAATTATTGAGAAAACAAAAAACAAATACCTCATTCCATGCCTTGCATTATTTGCTGAATATTATATGGCTAGGAAGCCTGCCCAACTGCTTCATTTACAGAAGTAACTCTAGCATGGCCAAACTCAGAGCAATTGTGAGCTGAAGCTTGAACAAACATGACTTTCTCTTCCACTCTTTATTGATAGCTTTCCAGGCCACATCAGTACCCTTGGCGTTATCCTCCACACTCCTTCACGTGAATCTCACAGGCCTTTGATACAGTGAAGATTTTTCTCTCCTTGTCAGAATCAATCAAACAAAAAGCATCTTTGGTAGGGCATTTATAATGCGTAGTGCAGGTTCATATGTGCCGTCTTTATTTGTACTTTCATCAATTAACAGGAACAGCGTTGCCAGGAACAGAGGAAGGTGGCATTGCCCCAAATGCCTTTCGGAGTGACAACCACTTGAAGTGACAAGCAGCTGTCTTGAGGCTTGTTTAACCCCTTTTTGCCTCCCTCCAGGCACTACGGCTGTTCTTCTGTGTTACAGCAAATCACCCACTAGACAGAGACTTGCTTGGCAACTTGCTGGACTGAGGGGACCAACTAATTTCATGCTGGCTTTGAACAGATGGTAATAATAATGACCCGGGCAGCACAGTTAGTAAGATTCAAGGCAAGACCGAACATACACTGCCTGTCCACATAAACGGGATTTTTTCCTACCACAGGGCATCAAGGCTAATCTGTTTTCAGTGCGGTGCACAGTGGAGCCTGTCAGACTTTCTCTTCAATCGGGCACCACAGAAAAGGAAAACCAAACCAAAGGTTAAAACAAACACAGTTTCTTCCAGACTCTCTCAAAGCCTCTTTCTGTCTGGAATCTCTCAACTGTCAAATTAAACAACCATCCAGGTGTGTTATTTTAGAGCTTTAGATCCTGGTTGGGTTAAGCTGCAGGGTGTGCAAACAGCAGCTCTGGGTGAGGGAGCTACCGGAGACTCCTGCAATACGCTGGGCCAATCGCTCTTGCCTCCTCATGCCAACAGGAATTCTCTTTTTTTCATTTTCTGAAGCAACCAGCTCATGACACTATACAGACAACTCCTCTTTGCTCACCCTAAAAAAAGTTTGTATTTTCAATACACGGACGTGTAATTTTTCGTTAGCCAAGCCTTTACTTGGGCTTTGGAAGAGTATGCACAACAACAGATTTTTCAGCTCCAAAAAGTCTGGATGGGCATTTTGGGACAAATCTTTCTAATTCAGACCTCCAAATCTATTTCTGAATATGAGAAATCGATGCACATCTACATCCAGTTTCAAGTTTGACAAAACAGCCTTCTAACAACAAAAGCAGCTTTGTAAAAGGTTCACCCCAGATCTATCACACAGCAGAGGTGGCCACAGAAGCAATGGTCCCAAAAGGACAAACTTCCTGTCTCTCGTAGCATGCCCATGCAGCAAAACTCAGCTGAAAGCCATAAATTAGAAAATGTACACAAAAAGCCACTAGTTCTTGACACATCCTCCCCCTAAAACATCAAACTCAGCATCTTAGTAACAAGTACAGATGGACTTAAAATAGTCATTTTTCAGCAGATCAATTTTATAACCTTTCCCTTCCTGGAAGAGGACTGAACTGACACGGGCATGCCTCTGAGCTAGAGAACTGAAACTAGCACTGATGGGGCAGGCTGCCACTAATAGGCCAGGCCTGTATCATTTCTGCTTTGATTATTTTCTATGGCATCAAGTAGATACTTGTTATTTTCAACACTCTGCCCAGTTAGCATCCATTATGTTGGCTTGTTTACTGAAGTGCAAAGTTTTGATCTGACCTCCCCTGTGCCAGTTTCACATATCTGATTGGGTTAACCACATACGTCCCCTTTTGCCCCTTTTGAGGACAAAAAAAAGTCCTCAAAAAGGACACCTGCATTCTTGATAGGTCTTCAAAAATCATAGATCTCTTCCACCACAACTAAGATAATGAAGATAATTTCCTTTCAGTGAAGTAAATGGGTAGTCTTGGAATACAGTCATTCAGAAGATGTTTCTGTAGATACTGTCTCCTCACTCAGTTATTTGTGGTACAACACCTACACAGAGACACATTTTCGGAATCTGGCTAGAACTTGTAAGAGGAGTTTATTCCCAGTTGTGCGCTGTCCTCCTGTGAGATTTTTATCTTGTCATTATCCGAGGTGGGATAATGATGTTGTTTACCCATGGGGAAAACGCTTTGAGACGGAGAGAGAAGTATTATGATTATAGGATAACCTTGGAGGCTTACTTCCCAGACTGCAGTACTCATCATGTTCCCATCCACTCGGCTCTTTTGGTTTCATTACAATGTGAGACAGGGAAGTATCCTTGAAAAGAACTTCTCCATGTTTCAATATCTGAGGTATCACTTTTAAATCTTGCACTTGTAGGTTCTCTCTCTTAACAGCACATCAAATGGGGGCAGTGATGGTACCAAGGTAAAATTGACCTTATCTATCTTAGGCTGTTTTGAAAATGAGTATCTACCTCAAGCAAGCCATCGCCCCTTTCTCTGTGAGTGATGAAGAGAGACAAGGCACCTCTAAAACATAATTCATCACTTTCCAAGATCTTCAGCACGAATCAGCTTTTAGACGTTTCTGCGGGAAGCTCCTAAAGAGCTGTTCCATTCCAAATACCTGACTTCCATGCTGCCAGCACTCAGTGAGGCAAGTCCCATGTGCCACATCTACTGCAGCTCTCTCTAGAACTGACACTGCTTCTCCTGAATGAGCAAGAGCAAGGGCAGCAATTTTATAAAACCTTCCTGTTATGGTTCAGTGGTATGGAATCATGGCTCCGCTAGAAGCTATTCAAATGCGAGACTGTAAAACTTTACTAAATAAAGCACCTCACATTCAGATCTGGACTCCGTGCACTGTCTCTGTACTAATCCAGCTGGCACAACCCTACGACGTGCAGGCAATTGGAAATACAGTGTCAGTTGTCTTCATGCGCTGCTGCACGTTACCCTTAGCAGTAGGGAACCGAAATCTTGGGATCAAAGGAAGGAGGTGCAGAAAACAAGCACACATTGCAGCAGGAGGTGACAGTAAACAGAAACCCTCTCAGTCCACACAGAGAGCTTTTTATTAAGGACTGCTAAAATTAAAGTTCCTTTTAACTTGGTTTTAAATACTTCACTCCCTTGGCACCTTCTTCAAAAGCACAGTTACAAACCCAGGAGTGCACAGGAAAAGGAAAGTGGTTTAAGTTTGTAGCTCTCCCTTCCTCTAGTCTATCTTTTTTGGCTGCATTTAGGTCTAGCCTCAGAAAGTTATTTTTAAACAGGTTTAATTTGCAGAGAATGTGCAAACAGTGATGTTTCTCAGAAATGACTACCAGTTTTATCAGTGTATGCATGTCCCAAGTGCACACGAAGGGAGAAAAGACAACTCTCCCTTGATTTAAAAAACAAAACAATAAAATGCCAAAAGAGGAGAGAAAGAGCAGGTTCCAAAATGGGAACCAGACATAACAGAGGGTGGATCTTAAATCCTGGATCTTAAATCTTGAAGTACCAATGCAATTTCAAATCAATTTACTACATGGAAAAAGAAAACACCAAATTTCCCCTCTCCTTTCTTGCCTCCTGTGCCCTCACTTACTTTCTTTCAGTGTCTGGTGTTGACGCGGTGCTGCTGAGACCCAGTGACTCCTGCAAGAGAAGACACACAGCAGTGAGAGCAGACACGAGAGCAGCCTTTGCCCAGTTTATGCAGAATATCAAATGAAAAAACAAACAAAAATAGATGACCAAAATCAAAGTGTTTACCTCAATTTGGGATCTCAGCTGTAGAGATGTGGGGCTGGCATCAGGTTTCTCCTAAAAGAGAACAGATGCCAGGTTAATGAAATGTCCAAACACCAGGAAGAAGAAGTTGGAAGCACAGAAAAAGGAAGAAACCGGATAACAGAACCTTGGGATACCTCAAAACCTGCTGAATGGCAAACATTAACCTCTCCAGGAGGAAGCAGTCTCTGGATACAGTCTGAAATAACTCCAGCAAAAGCCAATTCCACTCCTTATCACTGGAGGTTACAGAACAATGTAAGATTGCCACACAGAAGGGATTCAAAACTAAACAGAAGGAGGAATGAGTTATTTTCTCTAAATGGTCAATGCTCAAAAGATGCTCGTGGAAAAGGCTTGTTACTCTTTTCAGTATTTCAGAATTCTCTCCCTTATATGTTTAGTAAGAGATTTATTGTTAAGCCACTTGGTGTCCCGATGCTCTGTACAGGGTTCCAGAAAGGTTGAAGTGAGGCAAATGTGGGGGACAGAGTGAAAGCTCAGGATCTGTTTCTGTTAACAGACTGCAGGAGCCTAAATGTACTTGGCTAGAGCAGCCTGTGACTACACACACATCATGAACCATTCCCCAGCCTTCTAACCATTGGCACTTGTGATACAAGATTTACAAAAAACATAATTTACAAATGCTTAGCTACAACAAAAATATTGCTGTTTTGAAACTTTAAGGTATCATTTATAAAGAATAATACATAATTATTAAGTATGAAAGTAGTATTTTTCTCTAAGTATTTCCTATTCCAAGCCAGACAGAATATGCCAGCTCAGTTCATCACTGCTAGATACAACAACCCTTTTCCATAGCCCAGTGTTAAGGTGCGTTGCTCAGTGACAGCGCATAAGAACCAGGAACAATGCCCACAACTTTGGGGTCCCAATTATCATACTAACAATGTGGCGAGAAAAAAACATTCACAAGCTTTAGTTTCTCAAATGAGTTAAAAAAAAAAAATAGTTTCAGAAATTAGGCAGTTGAGGTTTTTTACGCATCACAAAACATCCTTCAGCGAAAATACCGCTATCAACAAGAATTTTGCTCATGCAGCTATCTGTATTTCCACTGCAGCTGTGGATTAAGAAGACGCAAAGATACAAAAGATGTAAAAATTATGCTATATCATCACACAACTTATTAGTTAAATTCAAGTGGAATTTCTGACAATTTTCTTTAAAGAGTAATATGCAGGAAAAAAATCAGCATTGAAAGAGCATTTCCTTTTAATGGGCTGAAAAAAACGCGCGGATTCTGCTCTGTTTCAGCAAGGCCTGTTTTTCACACAGAGATGTGCCAACAGGATGGACTTCAAAGCACCTTCCCCCAAATGTCTGGAATATAACCAGCTACCCCAGGACCCAGTCACTGAGGCTCCCTGCGTAATCAATGGAGAGGCAGCAACTCCTACAGAACAACTCGCCTGGCTGGCTTCCCATGCCTCGAGTTAGACGAGGCGAGTCCCACTCGTGGTATCTAATTTAAGACTGTTAGCCAGCTACCTGAAAGGCACCTAGCATTAGCAACGAGTCTGGCTGAAGTCAGTGGGAAAATTCCAACTGGGATGATGGAACAAATTATAGTTATTTGTCAGTGCGGAGAGCTGCAATTCACTGCTTGATCTGCATGTGAAACAAGGGGGGCGCCTGCTTATGACCAGATATTCTCAGCCAGCTCTGCCCCTAGAGAAGTTGTTACTGCAACCCAAGGGCCAGTGTGGCTGAGTAAGCAACCACAGTCGTCCACACGCTCACAAAAAAAAGACACGGATTTATTTCTCAATCCTGGAGGTCCTTCTGTTCACGCATTCCTCAGCCTCCATGTAAACCTCTTATCTCTGTGAAATTGTACTTCCTATGCCCTTTGTTTATAGAAAGGGTGACAAAATGTTCTTAGCATTTAATACAAAAAGGAAAAGTAGACACAATTTTCTGGAAATGCAGCATTTTGACGCTGAGCAGGAAATCACCGCTAAGTGCCGTGAAGTGGTGTGGGATTAGGACTCCCAGAAAGTTTGCAAGGCCAGAGGAGCCCAGCCTGGTGACGACCCCGGCAGCCTGAAGGACACAGAATGGCTCATTGCCACGTGCTTGGTATTGAGCACTCAAGGCTGACATGGGGTCATTGCTCAACTCGTGGGATTTGCCTAAACACACGCAGTCTGGGTATCTGCTTTTGCTGATCCTAGTGCACAAAAAGGGAACCGAAGTCCTTGAGTGGAAGTCAGCACCACAAGGGGACCGTGTCCACCCTCCGGCAGCCCCAGCAGGGCTCCTCCTGCTGTCAAGCAGAAGCTGGACCAAGCCCAGGGAAATTCCACAGATGCTCACAGATCAGGGAAGTGAAATTAGCCATTTGGCACCAGGCATCCGTCTCTCTGTCCTTTGGCTCTGTCAAAATGGAATCCAAGAAAATTGTTTATCCGGGGAGGACTGCGGGCACACCGCTGCAGCCCTCCTCGCCCCCTGGCCCACCCTGGCCTCACAAGGAGGAAGGGAGCAGCAGAAGCCCCGTGCTCCAGTCCTGTCTCATTCACGGGCACTTCATTTGTCCACTGACTGGCACACGGCTGAGAAATGGAGCATTTTACAAGCTATCACGTCTTAAAGTTTCATGTAGTCAGGAAGGAGAATCCACTGTGCGTCCAACATGCCTTCAGATCCCAGCTTCTCAGCAGTAAATATTCCACTTTCTGATGATTTACCTGTTGCCTTAAAAAGCTGCCTGCTGCATTTTTAAAATATATATATATATTTAATATTGTAGTTTTTGTAAATTATCATTTACAAGATGATATCTGGGTTCCCAAGGCCTTACAGAAGTCTTTTGCATGAGCAGTTGCTTGTGAATTTGTAGCCTGAGACTGCAATTAGATGGAAAGTTACCATTTTCAGCCTAAAATGAAAACTATTCAGATGAATAGCCAGCTGCATCCTGTGTAACAAAATCCTAAAAAAAGCTGACTGCATTTGCTTTCTTTTTTTCTCACTGTCAAGCCCACCCTGTTTGAACAGGAGCAGTTTTATATGATCAGGATGACTGGAGGATAGAAACAAGGACGACTGTCCTCTTCCTCTTCTAAAACTTCGCAGTGCTGGAATGCAAAACACCCGACGGTCCTGTATTACTGCAATTGTAGTATCTACCCTCCCTACTTCCAACAGAATGATATTTTTGCTATTACTATTTAGACAAGAAACCAAAGGAAAATACTTAAGAAAACATTACTCTTGACTGAACTTCTGGTTCAGGTTTTTATCACAGATCACAGAAATTTTATCAACCTGGAGTAATTCTATTTATTTAGGTTAAAATCCATTAAACCTTACATTACAAATCCACAGGTTGTGTTGACTTTAATACATCAGGATCAAAGCCTTTTTCTATCAAGGGCTAACTCTAGAAGGTTGAGAAAGCCTTATACGGTTGGCGTGCTATGTAGCACGCTACATCTTTTAAAAAAATATTTTCCAAGATTGGTTTCACGAAAGTACATCTTTCATCATTCTGAACTGAATCTCAAAAACGAAATACAGGAGAGCTTGGGTTTATAGAAGATACTGCTGCAGTAACAGCCACCCCAAGCCTGCATTTCAGTGCTCTGGTCTAGACAAAGTAGGCGTCAGGGCAATTGGCATTTTCTGTCCTAGCTGCCTGCCGCCCCAGATAACTGCCCACCACGTGGATCCACAAAGCTCGTCTGCAGCGTGCCAGACATTCATGCCACTTGCACGCTAAGCAGTGTTTGTGCAAGAGATCTACTGATCTGAGAAAGACCCTGCCAAAAGTGGCCACCGAGCTGAAGGGGTAAGGCTCAGATGGTCTGGTGCATGAGAAGTGTGTCAGTGTTTTCTTTTATTTTCTCCCAAATCTCTCATATTGAAAGAAAAGGCGACTTGTGAGCTTACTGACCAGGAGTTGTGGTTTATGCTTCAAGCCTTAAGTTGATTGCCTCAGGGCCCAAGAAAGAAGCTTCCTTTACAGGTAGCTTTCCTGTTTATTTTGTTCGCTGTGTGATTTATCAAGTCATTTGGTTGCAATTTCTCTTCAAATAATTAAATAATTTCTAAATAATTAATTTTAAAAATCTTAAGTAATTTCTAAATAATGTCATTTCTGTTCTATATGTTATCATCCTTGTAAACATGCTGAAAACAGTCTTACTGTCTTTATGAATCAAGCCTGAGAAGTGCATAGGGGAAGAAAGCATTAAAGCACAAAGCATACAGGGAAGAGGCTTGAAACACATTTCCTGGCTAGAACAACATGCTCTGAATTCATGAGGGACTTTTCCTCCTGCGGTAACTTCAGTTCAGTTGTTCTGAGTGCAACACAAGAGATAAGGGAAATCTCTGCCTATCTGAAGGTACGACTGTTCTGCTACTGACATACACAAGCGTGGTGGAGGAAAGCATCCAACTGGAAACCTGGGCACTCAGAGCAGGGCTTGTGCGCTCTACAAGAGGGCACCCGTGTGTTTTAATTACCTAAGCATTAAGCTTCATCTACGTTCGACACTACAACTTTGTCAGTTTAGGAAATTACATTTATTGAATGAATCCCTTACAATTAGAAATTCATGAACCTCTTCACAGTTTATACCACAGGAGCTGTATGCAGCTAAATTATAAATTTAAACACTCCTGTGCAGATCCCAAGACAGGATTAATCTCACTCTGCAGACAGTGAAAAGTGAGGCACACACAAGTGCTGGGGAAATTTAGTGACATAACTAATGGAAAAGATGACTGAAGTGCTCATAAATTTACAAATAATTTTAGGAAACCATTTCCACAGGTGTAGATAAAGCACCTACAGCAAAAAATTTCTACAAGAAAGTTCTGAAAGTCTCTTCCCCCAGACACCTCCCGTTTGCTCTGAAGGCGCAGTGCCTGCTCCAGTCTTGCTGCTGAGATGATTAACCACCACCACATCTGACAGACAGCCGGAGCACCACAGGTCTCCAAGCATTCGTTTTGCTCAGAAAGCAGTCGTTCTGCCTGGGGTCCTCCATCACACATCACATTTCAGCCTCTGCAGAGGTTCTGGAGAAGGTGCAGGCAAGCCTTTGTGCAGGGACCGTGCAGGTACACAGGTGCTTAATGGAAATTGCCTGGGAGGCACTAGCCACACATCACAGAGCAGAATATAGAAATAAAAAGCCCTATCCCCGTGGCTACTGCCTCAGCAAGTATTTGAAGGGATTATCCAGCTCAGTGAGCTTCCAGGGGTGCAGATCAGCAGAAGTCCCATTTTGAGGCTCAGACTGCTGCCTCTGGTCCATCCTTTCACTGGAGCCGTTTTGGTGGAGAGGGGAGGCTTTTTGCTCCTACATGTTAGGGCCAGAGCTGACACATGCTAACTGATTACATCCTGCAGCAGCACCAAAACACTGGACCGAGGAAATGAACTAAGTGGGAGGAAAGGTGAAAAAATGGGATTTCAACCAAGTAAAGACTTCTACACATGAAATAACAGTCTAAAAATCTCGATGCCTCACAAACAACACAGACATAGGCCAAATCTTAGCTTAACTACTGATGATTGTAGCTTCAGAACAAAAACACTGCTACAGCACTCACGTGCCTGCTTTTAGCAGTAGGCATGAAAGAAAAACCATGCCTCTTGGCTTGATGCAGGTGCTGGACCTATCGAATGTAACACGTCACAGGGAGCAGTGCTTGACATTCTCCCCTCTACCAACAATAAAAGCACAAGTGGTTGTTTTTGGTTTTTCCCCCGTATGAAATACACTGCATTCAACACTAATGTTGGAAGCCACAGGGGCTGAAAAACATTCTACAGTAATTTTGAAAAAACGTAATTCATTAGTAATTACAAAGGAATGACAGCCTTTGTAAAGCTCTGTAACAATAAAAAGCTATGCAGAGCTAACTCATAAATCCATTCGTAACAAACAGAGTCTGAACCCAGTGAAATTACAGTGCAGACAGGGAAAAAAAAAAAAAAAAAAAAAAAAAAACAGCAGCAAAAGCCTTCAGAGAAAGGAAAGTCGATACAAGAACACAGCTTTCTACGGTGGGAAAATCAGATACATTTGGATCAATTTTCCAAACAAGCTGAAGCAAGCCCAAAGCTACGGTAGCTCTCTCGGTGCTAAAAATGTAATAATGTGAAGGCGTATATATGCAACCAGGGCACTGCAGGTCTTTGATTGATGTGTTTTACACCCATTACCCAAATGCTAAAATGGTAAAGCTTCTAGACTGGTGTAACTGCATCTGCACTAGAGCTGTTGGTGGTATAAATAGGACCTGCCATTTTTGACTAAAAGTCCTGATGTCTGTCAGCATTAACAGCTAAACTTTTCTTGTTCAAGTATGGCCAAAAAAAATATGTGTGTGAGGAGAAATAACGACAGAAAACAACGCAAAAGAGGTGGGGTTTCAGGAAGGATCTGAAGCTCGTGAGGGTGCTCATGGCATTGGGGAGAACTGCGATCTTTCAGGTGGATGAAAAAATAGCCAAACACATCAGGAATGTTTAAACACGAAGCGAGAGGGTAACTAAGCAAGCAAACAGCTTTGTTAGAGTGCGCTTTGCTGTGGGAGCAGGCTGGGTGGGCAGATGAAAGAGCTGTGGCAGCAGAAGCACAGGGGACAAGCTAGGGCCGGGGGACCAGGCTTTGTGCCCAGTGTGTCCCCACAGAGGGGTGCTGGCACAGGACAGGTACCAGCACACCAAAACAGGGATCTGGCATCTCTCTGAACTGCACGCTGCCCCTGCCCCTTGCTTTCCAGCAACTGCAGGGTCAGGAATTTAGAGTGGTTTTGAAGTGAAACACTAACAGTGTTGCAGATAAGGGGAGAAGAATCACAAGCAGCTCCTCATCTTTAAAGCCACGGAGAATATTCCAAACTTCTCGTGAGTATCAACAGCTTTGGTCAGCCTTTATGCACCTTTCAAATTCAGTATTCTGGTTATGGTCTGTCTCCTTTTTGAAACATTTATCAGAACTCACTGATTTTTCATTTCCATGTATACAATGCTGTACTACATTTATTATGAAGCTTATTCACCATTTTCCCATTTTTTCTTCAGTATTTTCAAGAAGAACAGAAGACATATTTTGGCTTTGAAAATGTGCAAGGAAAGAAAAATGGAGTCTCTGGCTAAGACTGATGCCTCCAGGAAACTTCTACAGCCACACTATAAATCCTCTCAAACAGACATGCCACGGAAACACCAGCTAACACAGATCCACTCTAAGCTGTATTGGTATTGATTATGCATTTGTGCACCTACAAGCCACTATCCATGCCTGCAGCACACAAAATTTCAGGTGATCTATATTGCAAATGAATATAATCTTGTGAGCTGCATCAACTGCTACACCAAAATCCCAGGGATTCTGGTGAGTTTGGTTGTTACTGAGGTACTGCTATTTTTACAAGCATACTCACACTTTGACATAATTAATTATACTAGCTAACATTAAAAAAACCACCTCTCTGTTGTTTTCACTTTATGTTATGCCAAACAGTAAGTTACCAATGAATTATTCAGATCTGTAGCAGAAAAACTACAGTTGACTTTGATTCACTAGGACCTTAAAAACATTGGTGAAATTCTGGAGTAGGCAAATCAGAAGAAAGCGCTATTCATTAAAAAATCCACAAAGAAGGTTTTTTGTATTGCCACAGATGCATGGGGTACCAGCAGTCAAGTCTTTCATTTCAGGAAAAAAAAAAAAGAAAGAAATATTCTGTATTATTTTCATGCTGGGAAAGCTGTGATTTGCTTTACCTAGGGAAAAGGGAGATTGGTTAAAACGAAAAAAAATAATTACAGAAGTTACCCAATGGAAAACAGGATATTTTAGTTTAAAACTTTACCCTCCAGTTTTTTTTTCTTTTTTTTTTTTTTTTTTTCCCTAATTTATGACATGCTCATAATCTGCAATGCATTTTATGTCAGAAACATCCATCATTGTAGTTACTGTCATGTGCAGACTGGCTACTGCAATGAAATGAGGCAGCTCTCCCATCTCATTTACTTGAGCCACCTCACCTTACAGAGGCTCAGAACAGCAAACATATTTGAAAAGAGATCCATATCTTCCTATTCTTTCTGTTGGATCCTTTAGCTATGGTGGGTGCCAGCCTTACTTCTCTGAGCTTTGGGGGACACGTTGCCAAGCAGGCAGAGGAGCTCCACAGCCAGGATGCTGCTATCAGACCATGCTCTTAAGTGCTTGCGACCTACTCCTGACTTTATACTCCTGGGGGGAAATCTGCACCTATATTCAAGCTGCTGATTTTAAAAGGTCTGTATACAGAGACATATACACATATTTTGTGTCCTCTTTTTAAATGGGAAACTGAGCCTTCCAGAACATGACTAAAACCTTTATTCAAGAAAAAACACCATATTTAAGACTTTCTCACATCCAGCACAGAATTACTGAAAGTTTTAGTGCTACTGCTCAGGAAATAGATTTTTTTTTCCTTTCAAATTTTTAGGGAAGTGCAAGAGTCCAACAGAGAACAGGAACAGAGGTAACAGAAGAGTACAACGGAGATTTAAGCTATGCAAGGATGTGAACCACATTACCCCACATCCCCAGTGAGTAGTCTTATGAGGATATGCCTACATGCACATCTACTGGTTTTCTATTCTTTCCATGAAGAGATTCAAACAGCCTGATATGCTGATATGACACAGAAAGAATTATGTCAAAATATGTGTAACATGGATTCTTGCTTTCCAACTGACAGCAGACCTACACCTCTTTTTTTTTGCTTTCAGGTTACAAACACCATCAGCTACAAGCTCGAAAGTACAGAAATCCTGAACTCAGAGCATCACAGCTCTAGCCTTCGATCTAGTCATTCTCCGTGCTTTAG
This sequence comes from Netta rufina, assembly GCF_964035555.1. Classification (NCBI taxonomy): domain Eukaryota; kingdom Metazoa; phylum Chordata; class Aves; order Anseriformes; family Anatidae; genus Netta; species Netta rufina. Next base: position 52,767,142 of record NC_140125.1, on the reverse strand, counting down.
ACTCAGTAGGCCTTTTCTACTGATTTGCACTTCCAGTTTAATTTTTTTTTATCCTGTTTAGCTCCCCTTAGCAACTCGTGTCCATCACTCCATGAGAGGATTGAAGCCAGACATCCATAACAATGTGAGATATGCTGTTTGTTTCATCATTCAGAAGCAAGGAGTTTGTGAGGCTTGCCCTCCATTTAAGCTGCTGTCTGTGGTAAGAGCAGAAATGCAACTACGAAAAGGTTATGAAAAGTTTAATACCAGAAACTTAGGTCAGCAAAAAAAATCCAGTCTTAGCAAACATTTTTTATTACAATCAGCTCATTTCAAAGGAGTTTGTTTCGAGATCCTTCTTAAGAAGGCACACTTGAAGCAGAAAAGAACTGGTGACACTGCTTTAAGATTTTTTATTTTTTTTTTTTAAATCTGACATTTAAAAACAGAATGAATATTTAACTTAACTCCTACACAGGTATGTGAAACTGATCACCCAAAACTTAAGCTGGACAATATGAATCCATTCCCTAGAGCTATGCACTGAAGTGTTTGCTCTCAACCTGCATAAACGCACTCCAGGAATGTGAGGGGGAGCGGAAGAGAGACAGAGGTTGATAGTTGGATGCTAACTTCAAAGTGTATTCGAAAATGAGGGAGAATTAATTTCTTGAACAAGAGAACTGAAAACAAATTAACCATATTAATGCAAAAAAGGATTAGCCCACAAATTGCTAGTCTCTATTTATACCTCCTCCCTGCTATAAAAACTGCCTTTGATAAAGAGACTTTCAAATTAGTCATTTTCTCTTTTCCTTTGAAACTGAAGCCTGTATTTGATGGATGCTTTGGGCCAGACCCTTACTGACTGAGGCCTTCATCACTGGCCATCACATGATGATTATCATCAAACTGAATTACAAATTAACTCTGACGCACTGTATCGTATTTTTAGGCGCAGAGATCACATGCAAGGTTGTTCCCATCAGAGTGAAAAAATATTACCAAAGCCCAATAGCTGTTTGGCACATTGCAGTGTATTTACAAACAAGGCACGCAGCATCCTGACCTCAGAAGACCGCAGGACCACAGCCTCTATCTCAGTGTTTACAGGAAAGGCAGCGGGCTCTGTGACATGAAGATAAAGCCAGCTGGGGCTCAGACACTTCAGCGAGCATTTGTCTGCTAATATCAAGTAGTTATTATGAACTTCTACACAGTTATGATAGGAATCTGTATCTACACGATTATTGATAGATGGATTCTTTACTGGCTCTTTACATTTAAGAAAAGACTAGCTGGAAACTCTTATGCTGGTAAGGGTTAAACCGACAGCTTTGAGCAGGCAATTAACCCTTCCTGCTGCTGGGCCAGCTCCAGCTAGTTGTTGTGAAGCTCAGCCGTGCTGCTACATGGGCATCACTAGCTCCGGGTTTTGCCCCAGCATGCCCACCAGACAGCAGAAATACGGGCTTCAGTGATTCTTGGATTCAACAGGCAACACAGGTGGCCCTGTGGATCTGTCATACAGATGTAGTGAGGGGCACGCGACTCAGATGTCCCCCAGCAGAGGACGAGGGGACAGGCCCCTCTCCGTACTGCAAGGCCAGGCCCGATTCCTGCTCTCCTTAGCCCAGTGCCGCGCTAGCACGCAATGGCAAGGCCCGGTTTTGTTTTGTGTCGCTGTGGTTTTACACGGCGTGGCAGTCATCCCGACATGGAGCCAGTCAGGACCTCTTCCAAACAGAAGGCCAACTGCCGAACATTGAGCAAACCTAGCACTAAGAGTGTCTGTGGAGAAAAAGTAGCGATGCCAGCGTTAGGTGCTGCTTGCAGACAGCATGTTTGGGCCTTGGTGAGCAGCCCTTCTTCTGTGGCTGCTGAAACTCAGCCCTGCGAAATCCGCCAGGAGAGCTGCCACTGCTGCTCCAGGCAAATCATCTGCAGCCATCATCCACAGCCGTGCACACAGAATGGGGAATGCTCCAGGAAAACCTTACAAATGCTTCACTCTCACACGTTTTCTCCCTTGCAGAGCTGTAACACGTATTCACAGCTCAGCTGCTTAGACTATTTTATTACTGAAGAGGCAGCTGTGAGCATCCCAAGTTGCACTTCAGCCTCTCTCTCCACCGGACTGTGGGTCATGCTCAACTTTAAGGACACAAGAACTGGCCAAGCAGAAGCAGGTGAAGCTCAAGTGCAGCACAGACTTGTGCTCCAAGAGTCACCTGCGGCTGTTAGGTGTTCAACAGCCCAGCAGGCCCAAGCAGCACACGCACTTCATTCCAGCAAAGCCTGTACAAACTTTGTACTCGCTGACGCACCTTCTTAGTCATCTGACCCACTCAGTGTCATATTTTACTATTAAAGGAGCACTGCTGTCACAGTTAATCAAATTATGGCGTTAAAAACGCTGACATGTGTTGTTTTTAACCTACATAGCTTGTCTTCCACGCAGTGAAACAGACACCTCAGTGACCGGTAACCATTGCTGTTTGGAGGCCCTCTCCTAATTGTGCTAAATGGTGTCTTTACACAGACTATCCCACAGCACAAGAGCTGGCCATGATTTCCAGGGACGTTCTGGTGGACTAGGCAGAACTAGCAAATCCAGTCAGTGTGCCTCACCTGTGCTGGCACAGGGAAGGTTCAGCCCTACACATGCCTCAGCAGAACCAAACAGCTGGCTAATTGGAAAGAATCACTGAATCACACAGTGGGTTGGGTTGGAAGGGATCTCAAAGACCATCTAATTCCAGCCCCCCTGCCATGAAAGAGACCACTAACAACCACAAATGCAAGAAGTGCCTTTGTAACCCTGGAGCACATTTAGAGCACGCTCTCTACACCAAGCCCAGTTGATTTAATGACAATATAAATGCTGTCTTTCGCTGTCTTCCTGCAGAAACTTGGGTCTTTATCAGGACTCCTACTTCACATAACTAAACCAATCACCTTCTGTATGAATATTGAACGGAAACAGTCAGACCAAGAACAGAAAACCAAAAACCCAAAGGACAAATGAAACACTATAGGCAACAAATAACAAAGCACCAGACCAGAAGTGGCAAAGGAAATGCTGAGAGCTGGAACACGTACATTGCAGAAGTTAAGACCAAAGCAGACTGTATACTGCAAACCTCAAGGTAAGAAGTGTTGTACCAGACCTCATCCTGGACAGAGATGAAGTCTCTGGAATAAAGAGCCATCGGCAGAACTATTGAAAAAAACAAATGGAACAAACCCCTCAAACAGAAAGGCAGCAGCAAAGGTACAGAAGAAACATAAAACTCATAAACACCAAGTCCAGAGACCCTCACTTCCCTTAACAGCACTGCAGTATTGCTATGAGGAATGCTAACTCTCAATTACAACCTAAGAGAAACAGAATTTGAAAGCTGTAGACAGTTGAAATCTACCGAAGCCAAACCCCTACAGTGAATAATTTGCTGCCAAGCACTTGCGTGCTGCTTTGCCACTGCTGGCAAACCACATGGAGCAGACAAATCGCAAGCTGCCCGATTGCAGCAAGCAAAGGGTTTTCTGAGGGAAGGGAGCATGCTATGTCTTGTCTCATCTGCCCTCCCAGCAAAAGCCTTACACATGCAAAACCTGGCGAACAAATGACCAAACACCTTGCCTTTGCAAATGCCTTTGTGTAAGTGTTATGACTCAGTTTGCTGGTAGGCTTTCCAACTAAGTTAATTTACTGTGGTAAGGAAAATCTGAGCAAAGTAAAATTTAAGTTGTACAGACACTTGCAAGAGTTTCTAAATGTCTTTTTTTTATTTTTATTTTTTTTAGCCAAGACCTGCTTGTTTGGGCAGGTGCTACCAGTGTTATGGGAGCGTCCATGGTACACATTCCTCTGTTCAACCGCCTTCACGAGGGAAAGGTGCCCTGGCTTCTGCTCAAATCACAACACAAACAAAATGACTTGACTGAAAAAGCTTTTTTTTTTTTTTTTTTTTTTTCTGCCCAGACTCTCCTCAGTACCTTAGTTCTTTTCCAGGCTATGATCCTAGCAGAGTTTAGTTACAACAGCTGGAGGCTCTTTTCAGGGCACAGACCATTTCTTTAAGAGCTTTTCTTGTTTCAGCCCCAGTTCTAACACAAGCTGTTCCTCAGCATAATTTTGCCTCTTATTTAATGTTATATGAACTTTGTGAATATGCGCAAACCAACAGTATGCTTACGGTGTCTTATATTACACAAGATTTTGTTAAAAACAAGCCCTTCCTTAAGTGTGCAGAGAAAACTTCACACATGCAGTACAAGCAGCACGTGACTCTGACGCAGTGGTTTTACACAAGGCCATTTCTTCTCACAAGTTTAATCAAGACAGTAACTCTAATTACACAAGTTGGTATCACAATTACTTGCTGATCAGTCTGACACCGATGCATTATATTCATTTTTTATTTATTTTTTAATAGAATCATTAAGGTTGGAAAAGCCCTCCAAGATCATCTGGTCCAGCCACCCCCTACCACCAGTGTCACCACTAAACCACGTCCCTAAGCACCACGTCCAGCCTCTCCTTGAACACCCCCAGGGATGGTGACTCCACCCCCTCCCTGGGCAACCTGTCCCAATGCCTGACCGCTCCTTCTGAGAAGGAAGGTCTCCTCATTTCCAACCTGTAATTCAGGCAAGTCTCCCTGTAATTTCTGGAAAAAAAAAAAAAAATCCCTATCTACATTCAAGTGTGTAAAGCAACAGTTTTCCTGAAAAGATTCTAAGAACTGAACAGACTTTTGTAGTACATACAGCTTAAATTCTGTAAGCTATTAACAGAATGTTTCTTTTAAGGCAGGAGGTACAGAGTGTTCTTCATTTCCAAATTTAATGATATAAAAATAATACATTAGCAAGTGTAGCTGAAACTACAAAACAATCTCTCATATGCTACACCAACCTTTCACAGATTATCAACAGGTTCTGATAATACGAATTAGATCAAGTGCATTGCAATGCACTGAGGGTGCTACTTACTTCTCTAACGATACTATGGGTGTATATACTTCCATTGGCTTTCAAACCAACAAAAGACACATAGTGCAGTTCATCAATATCACATATTTTTCCCGTCTTTCTAGTCTGCTACTCATTTAGCTTAATCCATGACCCTTCTAACATACACATTTTGAATATTGGCTTTCAAAGACATCGAGAGGTTAGGACAACAAAATATTTAATCACATGCCCATCAACAGTACTGACATGCTTAACTTTTGGCATGTTTTTGCATGCTTCAGTGGATGGAGACCTGATCCCACATACAGTATATAAGCAGTAAGAGTACAAGTTAGCAAATACTATAAGATACTTTTTTTTTTTTTTTTTTTTTCAGAATGGAATTGCAGTGTCTGTAGAAACTGCAGCTTTCATCATGTTTCACAATGCATAATCTACAACTTCTACACAACCAAACCTTTGGAGGATAAACAGATCTTTAATCTGTTTTCCAGATTTGAAAAACATTCACTGTCCAAGTACGTCCTGAGACTCTTTGTCAATTCATAAGATCACAGAAAGAAAGAAGACAAGAGGGTGGAAACCATTCAGTGCTATGAACGAGTGGGGAGTTGCAGCAATGACAGGAAGATTACCTGAAGCCAGTTTCATTATTCACTGTTCCTCATAAATACATGCAAATGTTCACACCTAGGAATACTCCTCACACATTAGAATTCTGTGAGGGTTCCTATGACTGCCAAATCACAAAGGAGGATGTAACGGATTTTTATTTTTTAATAGTCTTGAAGGATCTATTTCAGTTCTGAAAACTAGAAATGCTTCACACAGAAAATATTTTTAAAAAATAATCAAAAAATCAATCAACTATTTTTGCTGTTAACTTTTTCCTAAGTACTCAAACTAAATGATAACACTGGATTATAACCATCAGTTCTACTCGTAATCATCATCGATTTCATTTCATTCTTGTGTCTCCCTGTCCTTGACTAGTGCCAAATTCTAGCTCCCTGTAAGAAGTGCTTGGCAAATGTATATACTAACGCTCAGCTTGCTGTAACTTTAAAATGCCAAAATTTAAGCTTGAATAAGCTGAGAGCACTCATTTGACACAAACATTATTCTTACACTTAAAAAAAATAAATTAACTGCCTCTCAGCTTTCAGCTTGAATTAGACACTGTGAATCAAACTCAACTATTAGCCTTCTATATTAGCAGCCTTATTTGCTTACTCATTCAATACGATTCAGAGTTAACTGAGAAACAACTTTCAACAGCCCAACATTGCATGTTTCAGAAAGCAGTAGATGGATTCTCACAAATTGTGCGGCTGCCCCCCACCTCGCCAAGGCCTTGACATGCCTGCAAGGATTGAAAGCGCTGCTACTGTTGTTTAGGTACTAAAATGTGAGGTTATCTCAGTAGATCACTCCCACTCCAGCTGCCTTGCTGGCTGTGCAAGATATCTGCAGTAAAAACTGTTCCTCGTGGCCTTTGCCTGTTTGCTACTAAATTAATCTGTTTTCTTTGCACGTCCTTGGCTTTTCTAACACTTGCAAATGCTCATGTTTTATACCGTCCCTTTCTATCACTTCAAGTCCGTGTTAGAGGACAAAGACATTCTGAAGTTTATTGACAAAAGAAAAATATCTGCTGGTCAGGATGAAAAATATGAATGATCCATTTGCTTTAGTGTCCTGAAAATCAGTGTCTTTGTAGCAACAAATGTACTTCTAATGATTATTTTCAACGCACTTGAAAAATACTGAAACCATCTTCAATAGTCCATTTAAAATAGGAGGAGTTACAGAAATAAGACTACTGACGTTTTAAGATACGGGCACACAAGGCTAATTGAAGCCTGTCTCTCTCTTTCCTTCTGCATCCCTACCTAACTCTGGGTGTTCTCTAAGTCATAGATTTTGATGTGTCCTCCATACTAGGGAAAGAGGAAGTAAAAGTCCTCAAAGAAGAGGAAGAAGCCCCCTCTAGACTTGTGTTCTGCATATTATGCACTTTGTAATGCCTCAAGCAAGTTGATTTTTAGAGCTGTTTTTACTATATGCCATCCTACTCTGTGCAACCTACTTGCAAGGGATTTTTCCACAGCTACAAACGTAGAAAAGTGATTTATGTGGTGACCATGAAACACACCATGCACTGCTATTCCCAGGAAGAATAAAAACAAAACAAAGCCCACTCAACCTCGAGGATATGCCTCCCACCACGGGAGCAGGTGGGTTCAGGTCTGCTGTAATGCTTTGAACTCTCCTGTTTGTACTGCTGAAGAGAAAACAGCAGCTCTGTAGGCAAAACTGGAAGGAGCACGCTGTGATGGTCAGAAGAGAATATGAAGTAAAGCTCAAATGCACAGGAGACTACTTCAGAAGATGGTGCTCCTTGGGTGAACAGCTTGAGACAAAATCAGCAACAGTTCTGATGAATCTGTCGATTACATTTGACAATATTCAGACAGCTGTGGTCTCCCAATGGACAATGAGGCTCCTCACTTTCCGCAAGCAGCTAGCTCAACGCAGAACTGAGTGACAGTGCGGTAGGCTCATCCAGAGAACCTACATGGAAAAAAAATTTACTCTCCATTATTTTCTTGTGCTCTTCCTGTAAATACTCTGAAAAAACTCTTGAGGGTTTAGGAGACTAAACTGGAATCACTCAGGCTACCGTATAAAAAAAATGAAACGTAGCTATTACCATTTCCTATTCTGCCTCACGCTGCACAAGCACATTAGTAACACATCCTCCTACGGTGCCCACAGACAAAATGGAGAATCATTTGCTATAACTAAAGTAAGCACTTCCTCTAGAAGGAAAACAAAAACACCACCACATACACAAGAACCAAACCCAGCATGGAAATTAAAAACCATTCCCCTTACCTTCTGTGAAAAGCATTCCTGAAACAATACAGGAGAAATCTAGAAACTAAGAGAGGCCCTCTTCTAATTCTGTTACTGACTTTCCAAATTATCACAAGGAAGTCATATAAAACTTCTGTGCCTGTATGTGTTTGTCTGGAAATAAGAACCCTTACCTACTGTTCACTCGCCTGCTTTGCCAAAATTTTTGTGAAGCAGTCTGAAAAACCTCAGAAAAAGACAAACTGAGGAATACAAAAAACTAGAACTACGTCTCTTTTCCGATGTTCCTTCATATTTGCAAACCAATGGCCATTAATGCATGCCACCTCAACTCAGACACCTGGCTGGCTGAAGAGGGCCCTGGTGCTGCAACCACTCTCTTGTCCAAAAGAGCCTTCAAAACCATTAGTGAGAGGATCCTCTGAGAAAGTAACCTCAAAACACTGTCACTGTCTCCCTTTCAGTCTCAGCAGACGAATCTCTAAATTCTTACGCAGGCGTATACATGCTCGTGTAGATTTATTACACAGACTAGATTTTAATTAGGCTTGATCACTAAAGGCAGCGGTAGCTTTAGCTTTCTCTAGTGGTCCAGGAAAGGAGAAAGAGACAACATAGGAGCAAGTTTACAAGAAGCCCGTGACAGCAAGTTGACAAGCAGATGAAGTCTTGCTGAGCAGGTTAAATTGTTTGTCCTATCTTATGCTCATTGTAACTGCAGGACTATTGTCAGGTTCTTCGTTTTCAGAGTAAATAGCTGCTCTGAAAAAATAAATACAGGGAAAGAAAAACAAAACACTCTAACTGCCTTTTTATGACAATCCAATTCCCTGAAAACTCATTCTTCTCAATTTGCCTTGCTTTATTAAAAGTGTGCCTGCCAAGTCGAGATAACATCTCTTACTGTTATAATTTTGATCTACGCAGCAATTCATGATTTGCTCTTTGGCAACTCCGGTGCAGTCTTTGGCTCTGATTCTGGATACAAACACACGAGCAGCTCTGCAGACTTCATGGACTGTGACTACATTTCCACCATTTGCATTAATAATAAAAAATTTACTCAACTTAATTTTCCTCCTTAAGCTTCCCCTGTGTTTTGAAAAAAACATTTAGCAATTGTGCTCTGAAAGCAGACTTTGAGGAGAATGTGTCAGCAGTTAGCGTTGTGCCCCTAATTAAACCAGCATATTTATGTTCTCCATAAATTCCCTCGGAAGCCACAATGTAATTGCTTCTATATGCCAATTTTCATAGGTTATGCAAATGTTTTCACATTATCAGCATTGCCTTACTGACTGCCGAAGATAAGGTCCTCATCCAGCAACGCAAAGGAGTCTTAAGCTTTCTCTGTCATGCATCAATAAGAAACAGGAGACACCCACAGAGCGCCTTCTGCTCCTCTAGAAAAATCTCTAACTAAACAAGAGTATTACCATTTCTAGATTATTTAAAGGGACAACTAAGTATATAGTTTTTTCTTCTTCTTCCCCTGACCTAGTATCCCTTGACCAGAATGCCCTTAATTTTCACTGTGACTCCTTCAAATACTGATTTATGCTCCTTGGGGGATTGCTCCTTTCTGCAGTTGGAGAGCTTTTCACATGGCTGAATGAGTGTCCTGAAATTTTCATCAAATTCAAAGAATGATTATTGCTATAATCACACCTATAAGCTTAATTTATTTTCTTGCTGTTTTGAAAAAAAAATATCTTGGCAGATGAAAATCCAAGAATGGCTCACAGCCAACTGTCAAGGAAATGCAGCAACCAAAAGCAACAGCACATCCTGTGTGCCAAACGCCAGGAACACCAGTAGGTTGTGTTATTTCTCAGTGTCACTGAAGTGGCACCGTTCATCATTGGTCAAATCTGGTCACTGTCCCACTGCAGGCTTTAGCACACCCAACCAAGAGACTGGACTTTGTCCAGGGGTGAGGGATCAAACCCGAAGTTTTTGAAGCTCTGTGAAATGCATGGATGGAGATCATACATAACAATAACCTGTTAGCATACACATTATTATCATGGCAAAATGAAAGAAAATCCTCACAATGTTGTAGATACAAAGCCTGTCCTCTTCGTGACAGTGTTCATCCACCACCTGAAAAACATGTTTTCATAAAGAGAAGCCATAATGTTGGGAAAGGACAGAAGCTTTTTTACCTGATGTGCCCTTATACTTCTAAAACATTTTTTCTGAAGGCAAATCAAGTGAGCACTGCGGAAGTATCCTTTCCTGCCTGGTTTTAAAACTTTTTTTGATGAAGAAATGTATTTTCCATAGAAAGGCAAGGGGGAAAAAACAAAACACATGAAAGTAATTTCAGCAGGAGCGTAGGTACTATTTCATATTAATGAAAATCAGATCATAAAATAGCCTATGGACTAAGAAAGTGACAGTCAAACACCTATATTAAAAACAATAGTGTTTTCTCCATTGTAAGACAAGCTTCAGGATATTGTTTTAGAAACAATAAAAAATAAATCAGGATCTTAAAATGCAATTCCATAAAACAAGAGAATGCCCTATGATAGGAAACAACTCGTATAAGTAACAATTTTATTTCACAAAGCAGTTATGTGATTCTACATCTACACAATATAGTTTGTCATTCGATCTTAAAGTTACCAGGCACAAGAGGAAAGCAAGCATGTTTGGTTTGTGTGCATCACATGAAAATTTAAAAATATTTTCAAAATAAGAGATGTTAATATTACATAAAACGGAGAAAAAAAAACACACGAATTTTACAGCGTGGTTCTGTTGAAAGGAAGTCTGGAGAGCAGTCATGTTAAAACCTGAGTTGGCCCCTTGTTTTCGTCTTTATTATGGCATGCAATAAATAAGGTTGTCAGGGTTCAAGCCCAAGTAATTCATTACTAAATTTATGGAAGGCCCCACTACAGAAATCAATAAATAGTGACTTAAGGAGGCAATATGAATAAAGCAATGTCTTCATAATACTAACTATTATAGCAGTATAGGTAAATAGGTAACTCTATTTGAGAGGATGGCAAAGATTTTCCTTGCGGTAAGTATATTCCAAATCAATCCAATGAATACAATTTGCATTGAATAAGTTATTCAGTATTTTGCAGATGACCTCAATGCTGAGACAGGTTATGTCCCATCTTTTTGCAAGGTCACACGTAAATACAGGGGGTTCTCTGGACCTGTTCCATGTCACTCTGACTTCTGGACTGATCCTTTCCTGCAAGTCCACAGCGGGATGTGCTTTTCAGAATGAGCTGAAAAAAATAAATCTACATCAATAAAGAAATCCAAAAGAGCACGTAAATATGGCTGCTCAGTGATAAGTTCCTGTGCCAGAATCTTGCCTTATTTTTGGCAAAACTAGTGTCATCTATACAAATACATATGCACTCCAGATCAATAAATACATGCTTGATCTCTACTGGTAGATCAAAGAAGGTACAAAGAGACACTGTTGTCTAGATCTATTATCAAGGCGCAAAGGGCTGGAAGGTACTGTCATTATTCATTACACAGACAAAGGTTGTTTTCATGTAAGGCTCCGTTCTAGAAAAACAAACACATCAATCCACCGACACTGCTAGGGAAATAACTGATGAAAAAGCAGATTATTCACTGGCCTAATTTCATAATAGGATGCTAGTCTGTAAAGAGAACTGAAAGGTACTGCATTCAAACAGAATTACGCAGTCAAAGAGATCCAGGGTGGGGAACATCTGGATAGCTAACAGGCTGGCAGAAATAGACATGGGGATTATCATGAATCATAACCACACATGAGCCTAAGTGTCATGCTGCTGTATAAAGAACAACTGGTGTATTGCAAATATAAACACAATAGTGGCGTGCTACCAACCCTTCTGCTCCACTCAACCCCACTAAGAAATCAGGTGCAATCATGGTCTGGTTTTGGCACTGTTGTTAGAAAAACAGGGAGCAAATCGATCAGAACACAGGAAAAAAAAGTAGAGATATTTGTGAATGGTCAACCCTGGTGCTGAAAAAAAGGATGTTTAACCAGTGGGAATGAAAAAGGGAGGGGGGAAGAGAACATAACGTCCTTCATATATATGAAGGATTACTGTAAAGAGAAGGAAAAATGTTTTTTGTTTCATTGCAAGACAGCAAAAGGTAGAGAGAAGTCTGTGAGATACCAATAAAAATACTCAGTGGTAAGGACTGTACACACTAGAATAATTTGCCTAGGGAGACCATGGAATTAACATGTTGGGATAGATTTACGAACAGGTCAGATCAACATCTGTCAGGAATAATAAGCATCGGTGAATCTGTCTTGGGGCAAAGGACGCACCTGGTGTTTTCTCGAAATTGTAAGATGAAGCTAAGTTGAATTCCACGCCGTGCAACGCTATAAAACACAGAGACTGAGGGAGCAGAAAACAGGGTATGTTTGGCAACCCATCTTCAACCACAACAACAACAAAAATTCAGATCTTGCTTTGTATTTCACTTCTGGTTTAGCATTTCACACACAACTACAAAGAACTTCCACTCCTCCAGTTGCCGTAAGAGACATCCTTATCCCAGAGCAAGCATTTGCAACCTTAATCAGGTGTGGCTGAGATACAGACTGCTCATGGCGATGCCTAATTCAAAACTGAAGGAAAGGAAGCTATATATAGCAGTTTAATTTCTCACTTTTTTTGTACTTTAAGTGATGTTTTACATGTGCACCATCCTCAACTCATCAGTCATCAAGGGTGTGTTTTACATAGATTTCTGAGCCTTTATATTCCTTCTGTTGCTGTTTTGCAGAACTCGCATAGCTGCTTTAACAAAACTCCTGCTTTTCATGAGATACTAACAACCAACTTGGGGAGGTAGGTACAAGAACAAGGAATATAGAAGGGTAGAAGAAAAGCATGGTGCAGAAGGCACTCAAGGAAAGGAGAACATTAAGCATGTGGGATGAAGTGAGTGGAGAAAAGAGGCTGAAGGGACTCTTGTACTCCAAGTACTGATGAGAGAAAGGGTTGTGAAGCTTTGAAAAGAGACACTGGACCACAGAATGGCTTGGGTTGGAAGGGGCCTTAAAGATCACCTAGTTCCAACCCCCCTGCCATGGGCAGGGATGTCACCAACTGGATCGGAATGCCCAAAGCCCCATCCAGCCCAGCCTTGAGTATCTCCAGGTGTAGGGCACCCGCAGCTGCTGAGTTGCTGCAGGAAGGGATTGAAGAGGAAGGTGTGGGGAACTACTACAAAGGAAAGCTTTGAGAAGATAGATGGTGTCAGGGAAGGAGAGTTATTATGAAAAAGTCATTTAAGGCAAGATTAAAAATTAATTAATAAAGGAATTCTTAGTATAAGATGACTTCTTTCACACCTCTACTATAGTTACCAAACTCCACCAAAGCTGGAGATATGGACAGTGAGTAGGAATATGTTCCTTAAAAAGTTCTGGTAAGGCACTTTAATAAGAAATGCTATTAAAACTACATGAAATCCTCATCAGTCGCAGCTGCTCTCAAGAAGCCTCAATTTGATATTTCCTTTTGCTGTTCAGATGGCTGAAAGACCAATTTAAATAAGATTATCTTTTTAGCTTTCCAAACCTCCTTTGGTGTTCCTATTAGCTGTTAAGCAACACGTGTCATTTCCCTCAGCTTAAAGAGGTGAGCCATGACAAAACTCATCTTATACCCTTCCACTTGGTTTACAAATAATGCACCATTCTGTGAGCTATGGGGTGAGCACTTCCGTGTTACAAATGTTACATTACCTAAAGCATTGCCACCATACAACACGTGCTCTTATACAAAATGAATTACATGAACATTATCACCAAAATTTTAGGTTTCACTCGTGGACAAGGTTTTGCCCCTCGCAAGTAAATGAAGCTGGTAACTTTCAAGGTGCCCCTCAGGTAACACTGATTGACCAGAATGAATTGCATTAGCATTAAGAAGCAGAATGACCTGCTCTTGTATATAATTAAATTCTGATTTTTAAAGAAAATTGCTAGGCCCCAGGTTTTAGGAAACTGCTGGAACTTCATAAAGAAAAATTGATACTCCCGTCTTCAAGACTGCTTGACTTACAAGATGGTAAAAAAAGGACTGTGGTCGTAAAACGGTAAAGGGAAAATGGGTGTTAAAAAAACAAAACACCACACCCTAGAGATCACAAAAAATAAATAACTAAATCAAGAATGTCAACTTTTTAAGGGAATCCATAAGCTTATATGTAAAGAGTTTGAAAAATGCTGTAATTACCTCTAATGAAAGTTTACATACTTCAAGCAGAGTTCAAGAGCTACTACTACGCAACTAGAAATATCCTTTCAAATGAATTACCTACAACTATCTCAAAGATAATGGTAAAGCATTCTTCACTGCGAAAAGGTCCCCAAGATTCAGAGAAGTGTTAAAGACGACATTTATGTCAAAGGCTGAAAGGAAACACAGCAGATAACCTGCCATAAGCAAAATTACTCAGAGAGCCAACTAAGATGTCTTGCCCTAACTGTATGCCTTTTATTGTCACGAGAGTTATTCAGTAGTGGCCTTTTTTAATAGAAATATGAGTAATTCCAGGTAGAAGAATCTCAATGTCACCACTAGTAAGCAGAGAAGATCAATTGTGTTTGCACTATTTAGAGAAAACAATAACTATTTCCTGTTCCATTTAGCATGGACATTAAAGAAAACACAAAGGATGTTTCCTACTATACTTTGCTATGTTTCCCATGAAAGTGACTTTTGGCAAAATGCCTCTCTCCTTAAACTTCATTATAGACCTTATATTTTCAGTATCACCCACTCAGCTAAAATGCCTTCCTGCTTTCTTCTGCTGTGGCTGCCTGAACATTTTTATTTTTGTAATTTTTAAGAGTAGAAGAAATACACTCAAGATACAAACCCTAGAGAGAGAGATGTCCTGCCACTTCTCCAAATGAAGCTATAATACAATAAATCTCTTTTGTATTACAGGATCTTCTTATGTTTTCAGAGAACTCCTCCAGTTTATTCTTAAAAGTTAATAGTTTTAAGTCCTCCTCTCATTTTGTGAAGCTGGACTATGGCAGAGCTAACCTCAACTTTCATTTTCTAAGGACTTTCAAGTGTATAAAACAGTCTCTGTAGAAACAGTTCAACCTTTCCATGCATCTATTTTCAAAGCCTTTATTTTCTCTTTTCTCATTCACTTCATTTTGAAGCTTGCAAAGCTTCAGAGCAACCTACTGTAGTGGAAATCAGAGCCTTGACCGTGGCTCACAGTTGCAGTACCTATAAGAAAAAGATCAAAAATGTTATTAAAAACCTCCTCCCTTGACCTCATGCCTCAACAAATTGACCCTAAAATATATGTATATATAAAAGCCATTGGTCAAAGGGCCTTAAAATTACTAAATTTATGCTACACTGCAGCATTTTTTTCAGTTATTACTTTAAACTTTTGGTTATTACTTTTTGTAATACTTTAAACCATGTTATCTCGTTACAGCATCCTGATCAACACAGCCAGTATAGGTCTCACACCAGTGAAAATAGCTTGGGGCTTTCTGGCAGTTTTTTTCTCTGGTAGCCTTCAGGGTGAATCACCCATTTTTCTCTATCCTAGCCCAATTTCCTACTAACCTACTCATTGTACCTCCTAGCATTTCACTCCTCAGCCGTGGGAACAAGCAATGACACCAAACTCCCTTCTTTCCTCTTCTTCCTCCTGTCAAACCTCAGTGACAGGTCCCAGCTTATGGGGGCACCTGCTCCAGACTCGCTTGGCGTCCTTATTCTGCTCTCACATGCCCCAAAGCCAAGGCTCTTTCCTTCAGCACTCATCACCTCCTGCCATGCCTGAACAGTCTAAGTATCTCAACAAAACTTACAACAGTGGCAAGATGTGGGAAGCTCCAAAGAGCGTATCTAACAGCAAAAAATTATCTTAATCTTTCTAACCTTCCAACCTCCTTTGCTCCCTTTGGACCAAAGACTCAGTGAAAAATACATGACTACTTCACCTCTGTATTTACCTTAGCTGAACTGTAACACGCTGAAAATTTATTATTATTTTTTTCTACATGTTTTCAACGATCTTCCATGTATAACTGCCCCCTTTTATTCAGTCATGGAAAGCTTCCTTAGATATTTTATATTTCCATGTTACCAAAGACAGATGTAAAATTTGACACGTATCATGATGTTTTTCCATTTCCATTGCTTAAAGGAATTTTGAAGATTAACATTAAAAGTTCTTAGGAAATTAGGATGAGATCTACAAAACAAATTAATAGTTCAAGAGCAAAGGTGTGAATTTACATATACCACCTGCAATTTAAAAGCCACAACAAAATTAATCCACTAGTGCTGAACATATCTCAGTTCAATGGAGGAAGAAACAACAAAGTTATCAAGTCCCCTGAAATGTTCATCCCAGGCAGCATAAAGGTAAATTCTAGTCTTGCTGTTAATTTGGGAGGCTACTCATAAACAAAGAGATCAAGGGAGATAATTGACCTGCTAATGTCTATCTTACAAACAAAAAGTTATCCAAACTACTTATGGAGTTAAAAACAGCAGTAAAGAAAAACAAACTTGAATTTTGCTAGAGGGTCAGCAGCTTGGCTCCTTTATATAGTATCAATCTGAAGTGAAGCATTTGAAAAAATAAAAAAGGAGCCAAAGCCCATTAGTCTGAGATTCATCTTCCTACTCCATTGCCAATAAAGCCGTTCAGCCCTGTTTCAAGTCTTTTTCAAACTGCAAGTGAAGAAGGTAAAATAAGATTTAGAAGCTTTGTGGAGAAGATGCCTACCTGGAAGATGAGACACTGGTATTCCCATTGCTGCTGCAGGAACTGTTTATGTATGCGAATTGTGCTGATCAACAGATAACGTTAAGACGACTATGGAATATTAAAAGCACTCCAAGATAGGAGATAAGAGTTCAAGTTTCCTCAAGCAGAGGAGAGAACTGAACTTTGGGTTTCTACCCCACTGGATCAAACCACCACCTCCTACTGTTTGCAAACCGTGCCCCTTGTTTCTCATACTTTCCCACAGGTGTTCAAAATGAATATTTAATTTGGGTCTTACTGAAACAGCACGTTTTTCAGCCATCGCTAACTGTTTGCTAACTTTCCAGTGAAACCAATGCATTTCTGAAGAAAGTCCACTCTATAGTGAAGTAATAGAGCTCTCTACTTCTGCATATCATCAGCATTATCCCCTCCATACATAAATGGCATAAAGCAGCCAGAGAGCTGTAGGAATGGCAGTGAGCTATTGACTAATAGAGCTAGACTCTTCACCAGACCTCCATACTTCAGAAGAAAACAGTAAAGTTGTCTGAAAGATATTTGATCAAGAATACCTCAGTGGTCTTACACACTCTTAAGATATGCCTGGCTTAAAGAAAAGTGAGATAGCGGGCTGGACTTTAGCCTTGAGCCGCAGGCCACCTAGCTTGTTCATCACTCTGGCCATGCACTATGTAATTAGCTCTTGTGGTCAGTATTTGTTTACAGCTGCTCTGGTAGTACAACCAGCCTAATGCCATTACTTGTTAAATCCTTCTGAACTTACCCATAAATTTTGTGCTGCTCTACTGCAAACTCATAGTCACAGACAAGACATTACAGAATTACAGAGGTAAATCTCCCTCAGCAACAAAATCTCCGGGAGGAGAGGCCTAAACAGGGATAATGGTACTCAAGTTACCAACCTCAAAGGACACAACAAAGGGTAATTAACGTTTTTAAAGTGCTTTGAGGGTGGAAAGCACTATACAAAGGAGAAATTAAACTATCTGGTGAGCAACTGTGTAGGCTAGCAACTGACGGCTCCAATTATGTAGATCACCACATGAATGTAATAAAGCAATTCCAATGACCGACTTCCTTCGTACATCTCATTGGCATCCCTTCCAGCAATTCCCCCAAGTTGTGAAACTTTAAAAGCGATCTTTTGTGTCAAAACGGACTTGAACTATGGCTTAATCTTTGCTGTGAGACCAGAATGAGGAGAAGCCTAAATGCATCTGGAGGTGGCCCAAGACAGACAGCCCACTGAAGCCTGAAATGCACCACTTGGAGGTGGGCTCCTTTCAAATAGTGTTTATCATCCTAGCTTTTTCTTGAAAGAAACTTCCAAATTCTGAGTTTCTTTTGCTACCTTATCTTCCTAATTTATCTGGGTACCTTGAAAAGCTCGTCTGTTTTTCCATAGTTATATCCACTGATTTAATAAGTCATTATTCCTGCAAACACTGCCTTCTTTGCATCCTTATGTGAGCTGAGGTACACAACTACATTGCCATCATTTTCACACGGAAAATGGATCTAATGATTACGACTATTGTCTTATCGGGAAATGCAACAGCAACAGGCAAGAGACACAGATGTAAATGAAAATTACCACTGTGTGTTTCGTAAGAACCTTATGCATTCCAAATTTTGCTTATCATTTCAAGTCTTTCTTCTTTAATTAGTTTCTAATCCGTGACTGATTTTGTTTATCATGCCCAGCAACACAAGAAATTCATCCTTCTGATAAGGTACTGAAATTTAATCCTGCTGCAAAGTATTACCCATTCATATTCATACGTATACAGAAACAGGTTTGCTACCTTCAATTACTGTTGAGTAGCTATTACTTAGTTTTCTTGAACATCCAAAAAAGACTTCAGAATCAAGGAAAATCTGGATTCAGAAATCCCAAACTATTTTGTTTCATTTTGCAAGACAGCTGTAATCTAAACTGGGGGGAAAACTGAAATATAAATCAAGAGGGATAGGGCAGACAGGAGTCAGGAAGAGGGGTTTCCATATGCTATCCATTCCTTTTATTATTTTGTGGAAAGCAGATTGATCAATCACTAAAGAAATCACATCTCTTCAAACTGTTTGCACTCTCCTTCAAACACAAAATTCGCAGACCATCCTGTTTGAAACGGAACATTTCTCTGCATGCTTCAGGCAATACTGCTGAAACAGGAAACCTACACAACACTGGAAAAAGATAAAGCATGGAGAGATCAAAGGGGGTATCTGTGCAGTGCCAGAACCTACATCATGAAGATCAGGGCCAGGCTGGCAAAAAAAAAAAAAAAAAAAAGCGGGGGTAGGAATAAACCTTTTGAGTTTGCAGAAGGAAGCCTGCCTTCCTCTGGGCATCTTTGCTGGAGGAGTGTCCTTCTGCTGTGGAGAAACAGATGTTCCAAAGCACATCCAGATGTGCACGAATACTCGTGATACGTTTCTCATTCCCCTCAAAACATGCTCTTGGTTTATTCCTGATTAAGACCCGTCAGTTTTTCCTGACAACCTGCAAGGCTGTTCCGTTTCTTACAAGTGCATTTCTTTTTGGATACCTCACTAACTTCAAGACTTCTGTCTTAAGCAATATCCTCCTTATTCCTTGAGGTCCAGCAATGGTGTTCCTCTACCTAAAGATGCAGAAATGGAAGCTAGTGCAACATTACTTTGACTCCTGAAGCTGCTGTCAGCCATCTTCAGCACACGTAGATGGACTGGTTGGAGGATGGAAGGAAAGGAACAGAGAACTGCCTGGGAAGTCAGAACTAATCTACACAAGGACAACGAAGAGTCCTGGGCAACCTGATCTAGTGGGTGGACATTGCACCTTCTAGGTTCATTCTTCTGATGATTCAGCTGCTATCACTTATCCGATACTCTTCTGATACAGTACCAATCTTCTCCTTAACAGTCACTACTGAATCCAATAGAATTACCAAAAAAGTTACCCAAAGTCACCTATTTTGAATGCAGGACTGGAAAAATCTTAAGAGATTAGCTGTGTGCATTTTAGATCAACACTGGATGCCACGTTATTTTTCTTCACGCAAGTCACACTGGTGTTTTTAGCTGGCTATCAGGATTGTCCCAGGGTTTGCAAAACCACAATAAACAACTGTCTGCTAAACAACCTCTGAATTGCCTGGCAACTTTAGAAAAGCATGTTAAGCATGTTCACAGTATCCTGGATCTTCACTCCCTGAAACTTAATGGTCTGCCAATACATGTTACTGTCCTTCCCAGAGTAATGTCGCTCAGGTATTTGGAATCCTTCTATCAATGCATTGACTGCACACCACAAAAACCATTTACCCATTCGGGGTTTTATTCTGAGAGATGTATTTTCTTATATGACAATTTAATTCGTTTTCTTTCATTTTTTAATAATCTTATTCCTTGCAATGAAATTTACCTCATGGTCCAGGCAGCGTGACACTGTAGATTTCCATGTTGGTTGTCATCTTTTAAATTCAGAGAGGAGAAAAGAAAAAGAAAATACACAAAGGGAGCTGAAGTTAGTCAACCGATTCCTCCTCCTACACTCCCGAAGTCCTCAGGCTCCAATGAGATCAAATCACAGCGTTAATACAAATCTAGTCTGTCAGTTCCGGCAGACATGCACTGCTACTAGCATAAAAGAAAAGCACAGCAAGAATATGTTCAATTGATCTTAGGTTCAAATTAAAAGTCCTGCTAAACATAAAGGGACAAGAAAATCACTACAGATGAAGATGCAAGATTGAGAATAGCTAGAAAAACATTTATACCTCTAAAGGAAAGTTATTCCTCTCTATAGTTTCCAGTCAGACTACCCAAAGTGAGTTACTTTTTCTACTTAGGACATTTTTTACTTATAACAGTATTACCAATTCTGGAAAAAATTCCAGAAAATAAATAAATTCAATATATAAAATACATTCAATAATTTGTTCTTCCCAGAACACTGACACTGCCAAAAATACAAACGTTCTGAAGACTGGAAGTGTTGAAGTGAAGATCCTGCTCCAAAAAGCACGGATCCTCTGAATGCATTAAAGAAAGGTAAGGTTGCCCAAACCACCACAACAAGCCACTGAGTCTCCAGCCTACAAACTCTGGCTATAAGTAGACAGATTTTGCTTTAGGGATTATTCATAAGTGGGCTTCCAAAAAAAAAATAGAGTTGAGACTGCAGGAGATCATTAGCTTACAGAATGTAGAGAGATTTTTACTAAGTCTGCTAGAACTAAGTAGACTAAAGGCTGCTTAGAAACACATTCACTTCACTGTGTTTGGAACAAGCCTTGCTTTATTTTCATTCTTAATGCTAGCTCTGTATTTAAATGCCTTTGCTGTCTTGATGTGTGATACATGAGACACTAAAAATAGCCTGTCTGTTTCACAATTTCAATTGTGTCTACCTTTGAAAAGCTCCATTAATGATGAAAAAATTATTATGAAGTAAACTTATGTAGATATGCCCTAAAATATTGAGAGACTGAGACTGCAGACACAGAAATCTCCATTATGTATTTCCTACGTATGTAAATCTACTTTATGCACCTCACATTTAGGAAAAAAAGAGCCTTATTTTTTCCCTTCCAGTGTAGTTTGAAATGCTTAAAAGTCCGCATCTTTTACTACTGCTTTTTCTTTCGTGTGTCTGACTGATAAGGCCTGGAAACCCTCCAAAATTTAAGAAGTCTTATCTGCGTGTTCTCCAGGTTTTTTTTTTTTTTTTTTTTTTTTTTTTTGCATGCTGTAGATACCTTTCTAATCCAATTCAGATGTTGTTTGTATTTTGGAGGGCCTCTTGCAGGCAGCAAGACAAAACAAAACAGTGGGATTCTGTTCCTGCAAGATAGAGGTGTCCTCTCAGGACAAAAGTAAAAGCACACAACATTGCATTTTCAAGGCAGAGCTGATCATTTCATGGCAGGGAAAAAGCAGCCTATTCAAGGGCCCGGAGATTTTAAATGTCTGTAAAACACAAAGAATACGGGAAGTGGCTAGAGCCAGCTCTAGTGCAGGCACAGGCAGATTCCACAAAGATATTCAGGACTGCAACTTAACTGGCTAACTCCCATGGAGACTTCTTAAATGCACATCAATCACTGACTGGGAAACAGTTCGGGGTATTTCAGTCTCCTTCAGCGAAGGCTGGCCGAATTTCTTTAGTGGTTTTATGATATCGCCCACCAGTAATACAGTATCAGCCAAATGCACCTCTAAAAAGGCTAAAGATTAATTACTCTGTCACTCTAATTACTAATTACTCTATTTGTGCCACTTTTCGTCAACCCTGCCTTGGCGGACACATTTGTACATGATGATGACACCTCGACTGTCGAACCTATTTGTCACCAAACATCTGATTGCTGAGCACTTTTCAAAACCGTGCACGAAGACATGAGCTACGTGCTTACACATGTGGGCAGCAAGGCAAGAATCGTATCTTGGTTTTGTGTTCACTTCTATTTTCTGACTTCATGTATGTGCAGATTCATAAAGGTTCTGTAAAACCACAAGGGCCTAGGGAAGTTGATTTGTAAGATATATGCAGTGTACTTCCTACCATGTAGGCAGAGAGATACTGAATACTTCCCTTTCTGTGCAAGGAAATCAATTAAATCCATGCATGAAGAAAATAATAATAAATAAATAAAAAAAAAAGAGGTAAATTGTGCCTTGTCACTTTCCAGTGACATTCATTTCAAATTCATGCAATTCACAAATCAAAAGATTAGTGCAGTTTCTCAGTGCCACAGCCGTAGCTGTCAGAACCCATCAGGAAGCCTCAAGCTGCTCTTTGACTCCAGGATCACCAGCCACAATGCAGAGCTTGGCAGCAGCAGTTAGCTGGCCGCTGTCAGTGATGGATGAGACAACAGAATGCAGTTTGCTCTTTCACAGCTACATCAATACTGTCCTGCCCTGCTGACAGGCAAGACGAACCTGGTTTTGACAGCGAGCCAAGCAGATACGAACCCAAAGACACAAAGGAAGCAGATATGAGGAGTAACAAGGAGCCATCCTCACCGAGTCACTTTTCTGGCCATAACCACTTTTTAGCAGATGTCCAGATGAATATTACCAGTGATACATCCATTACGGGCCTGAAAATCCACTCCATCTACTCTCTGCAGTTCTTCCTCAGCCAGAAAAACATACGGTGCACAGGAATAGGCCAACTGCTAGGAAACGTGGGCAACTCCCATGCTGTTCACAAACATTAATGTCCAAACCCAAGCACATTCTCCATTACAAAAACAGAGGCAAAATTCCAAATGCAAAAAGCAGTTATCGTGGCTGGAGACAACCAACAATCCCTGATGGCACTACCATTTGGAAAAATAATCTGTGTTTAGCTCCATCTGCAGCTACTGTTTTGTTACAAGATATGCTGCTCTCCCAAACAATTTCACCAAGCGATATTTTTTAAAAATCCGGCGAGAGCAGGATATCCAGACTGAAATGGCCATGGTCTGATAGGAAAGGTTGGGGAGGAGCTGATTAAAAAGTACAATATACAATCAAGATATCAACACTTGCTCCCAAACAGCTTTAAAACATTTTGAAAGCGTACAGAAGCAGCAATAAACAGCTCATATTTCTGTCCTTTCAGTGGACATGCTACAAAGGGTGATCTGGGCGAGCCAGTGCTGAATGCATGTTCTTGGCAAGGCTCGCCAGAGCGGGCACTTCTTTGTTATCGCACTGCTTCTCCTGACGCAGCCTCTCCGGGCAACTTTTGGAGGACGCTCGGACCCCTGGGGTGATCCACTCTTTCTTTCTCTGCAGAGCATTCAGTAAAGGCAGCTCCAAACCCAACACTGGCCTTTTGCATTTTGCGTTTAACACTCATCCTGCTTTAAAATCCGAAGGCAAATTCCAATACCTATTGCCTTTTAAATTTTTTTGCACGAAGTATCCAACTTCAGGAGCTCTTCTGTTTAAACCAAATCCTTCTCCTACAGCAGATAATCAGATATATTAATCTATCACAGTGAAAATGTGTGCTAGTCAACGTGGCCATTCCCTGCCCACTGTGTACCTACTGAGTGCAGCACGCAGCAGAATGGCTATCTGATGCCCAGAAACTGTATTATACACTGGTGATGGATATAGCAAAAACTGAGCACTAATTTAATTTTCAGTTGTGTAATCTTCACACTGACTTAAAAGTTCAAGAAGTCATCACTGGAATACCACAACGAGCAAACCAAACGTGGGAGCCATTGCAGATACGTCTCCAAGATGTTCTTTCATGCAGTCATTTTCTCTGACTACAGTTTCTCTTGAACAGGATGAGCTAGTGAACCACTCGCTGGTCTGTCTTGGGTTAGCTCGCATCTATTTAAACCAGCTTGAAGCTCTGCACCTTTGATGTGAGTTAATTAAACTCACATGGGTTTCCCCAGACTGGCTTCTGCAGCTTTGGAAGAGAAAGGAGCCAAATTAGGCCCATCTGTCCAAATGGAAGGGAATCCCCTCCTGCCATATCCTGCCACATAGCACACTCCATCACCCAGCACAGGAGCTGCCTTCCAAGAGCCCCAGTGCCAGAAAAGGTGGGCATCACTGCTGCCAGCAGCCACCCAGCATACCAGGTACATGGAGGCTTTCAGATCCACACTTCCTGCTGCCATCAGCTGCTATGCACAGAAGGCTCAAGGGTCTGTATACAGAGGGATTTCCTGCAATCATCTTTTCTTTAACACTTAGCCTTAAGTAATCGATGTCAACAGGTACAGCTGCTGGAGAATGGGAGCAAACCATTCCTTGCTGCTAGTCAGTGCTGAGATCCAGGGAAACAAAGACAGAACACACCACTACACATCTTCAGCTCCCACATTTCTCTTAAAGGGTTTGAACTCGCAGAGGAGCTGCAGAACTGTTACCAGATACCATACTGGCTCTACCACAGCACTGTGAGGTTATTACCCTTACCTTGCTTTCCCATACAAACAAGATGGGATATGAGATTTACAGCTTGAGATTTCTAAATAAAAAGTACTATACTAAGTGACAGCAATCTGGTTTTTATAAGTATTATTTCATACCAGAAACTCCACAGAGTTTCAAAGCAAAACTGCTAGGAACAACTACAGTCAGCAGGTTCACAATTTACAAGCTCTGCAATAAC
Organism: Netta rufina; assembly: GCF_964035555.1. Lineage (NCBI taxonomy): Eukaryota > Metazoa > Chordata > Aves > Anseriformes > Anatidae > Netta > Netta rufina. Next base: position 52,742,403 of record NC_140125.1, on the reverse strand, counting down.
TAGTAACTTTCGTTATGAGTTTCTGTGTGATACCAAAGAATTACCACTGCAGCAAAACAATGACCAAATATAAAATAAAGAAGAATTCCTTCAGTAACCTGTTTTCTGTCAGACAAGATTTGTAGGAAATATCTACAAAACTGTAAGTAAAATGTACGATACAGTTGGGAAACAAACTTAACATAGAAGACCTAACTAAGCATGCCCAGAAGCTTTCTTCTCTCTGACACAGATTATGAATGTTATGAAAAAATGATGAAAAGGTTTAAAATGAAAAAAACAATCAGTAATACACATGTACAAAACAAACATGCATATATACACTAAGCAGTGATAAACACTTACTAACGTTACAGGACTGTAAGGAAATGGAAATCATCCAACAAGCAAAAATGTTGTTGTGTCAGGCCTCCTGAAAAGGTTCCTCCCCAGACCTAACAAAAATGAGTTACAGAGATGACCTGCATATACTTTAGTTTCAATGAAAGTGGGACTCCCCGAGGAGTCTGCACCACTGAATGGGTAAATTCCTGGCAGGTTGGGCTTTAAGGGTCACTTAATGGTTAGTGTGCTGTACTTGGAAGGCCAGTTATACGCAGAGAACTGCAGGATCTATGGGCCTGTCCCATTAAATACCTGCAGAGGAAATAGATGGCACCATTATCCAGGCTGTGGATTTGAGTTAGAGTCAATACACTTGAGGGCACAGCTGCCTTTCAGAGTGACCTCACAGAAATCTCATGAAATTCAACATGGACAAATACAAAGTCCTGCTCCTGAGAAGGAGTAAACCCACACACCAACACAGGCTGGGGACTGACAGGCTGGGTCAGCCTGCCCTGCAGAAAAGGCCTGGGGAGTTTTGAGGCCATGAGCACACCTCCAGTTGTGCAGCCCTCAGTGCTAGCAAGAATGAATTGTCAAATGAATCGAATGAGACCAGAGGAGGGCCACCAAGTGCTCAGGGCTTTTAGCCTTTACCCTGCAAAGTCAGGCCAAGAGGGCTGGGAAATTCATCTTGGAAAAAAAAAGACTGTCATGCACAGCTACCTGATGGTAGCTATAGGGAGGTTATCAAAAACATGGAGCCCAGTTCTTTCCAATGGTGTGTAGCACAAGAATGAGAGAAACAGGCCCAAAAAATTATATGGGAGAGTCTGTAATAGATTATCGGGGAGGAAGATAAGTGACTTCACTCTAAAGACAGTGAAGCAGAGGAACAGGTTACCCAGACAGGCTATGCAGTCTCCATTGTTGATTGAGTCTCAAGACCCAACCAGATAAAGCCCTGAGCAACCTGTTTTGAAGCTTTGAATTCAGTGTCAACCCTGCTTTGAGCAGAAGGTTGGATTAAAGACCTCCTAAGGCCCCTTCCAGCCTGAATGACTGCGACTCAGTGTCCCCCTACAGGTTCTGTGACATGCTTTAATGGAAAAGGGTTCACAAAATTGGTGACTGCTTATATTTGGGAGCATGAAATCAACAGTTGCACCTTAGAGTTTTAAGAAGCTGTACCTTCCCAGTTCATACAGTGCAACAAACAGTCGTGCGGATGAAAAACAGTACACAATTTCATTATGCTCACACCAGGAGCACACTGACTAAGAAATGCAGTCTCCAGGCTTAATAAATCACAACAAATATCTAAAAAAAAAAATAATTAAGCAGTTAATTTCCAAGTGTTTAATTGAGTTGGCCCAATTGTTTATTTGCATGAACGCAATCACATCTGGTTACTTCTCTTGGTAGGGAAGTAACTTTCAAATCATCAGGATGAAACACTGATGATTCTCCTGGGTCACAAACAGCAATCACTTGTCAAAAAAGCCATGAACTTCTCTACATACCACATCAAGGTCTTGTGAAACCCTCCGCTTGCGCAGCTCTTCCATCCTCTCACACACATCCGTGAAGCAGGTGTTGTAGTAGTCTGCATACTGCTGTGCAAGGTCATCAATGTTTCCCAGTGACCCATCCTACAGTGGAGACAAGGGAAAAAAAAAAAAAAAAAAAGAGGCTAATCAGTTTTAAAATTCTAATTTAAAAGCAACAGCATGAGCATGAGGGAGACCCCATCCCCGCAAGGCAGGCAGCACACAACTCGTGGCTACTCAGGGACAAGTGGGTCGGTCCTTGCTGCTCCCTGCACTGACAGAAACAGCAGGGACAGTGATGCCGAGCAGTGGTGTCCCCAGGCACAATCTGCCTCGATTCCCTCCTGCCCACATGCATTCATATTCCAAGTGGCTCTCCCGAGCAGCTGCCCACTCACCCCATACCCAGTCATTACGTGTTTCACCGACCTTATTTACTGGGAGTAGCCCTGCTTTCCTTGACAATGACTAACAGCACTTTGAAACGCTAAAACCTCTTGCTTATAAGCACCATCAGTCAGACTGCAAACAATTTCAGCCAAATGAGTTTAACAGGCGAGTTTATACCACCCACAAAGACACTCTGCCAGTTCTTCTTTTAAGGTACTCTGGGGGCGGAAACAGGCTTCGCTCGGTCCCAAATGTCTGTTCTGCTAGGCAAGATTGCTACCCCATTAATAAAGTGGCTACAGCCAGGAACCTGATCGTAATCATCTGGTAATTACAGCCAGAATTCATACTTCTTGAATTATGGCTAAATAAGGGGGGAAAGAAAGGCTGGATATTTTAAGTGGCATTAGAAATCTTTCTGAACTTTGGGTATCTGTGTCAGAGAGGGCAGGGAGAGAGGGTGGACAAGGTGGATTACCAATGGGCACACACTTACATGGGGCCAAAAGATCAAATGGAGACATTTTCTCTTTTTGTCTAAATTATGTAAGTGCATATATGTTATTGTATACATATTATCTACCTTTTGAAGAATGCCTACACAAAGTATGGCTGCTGAGAGCAGAACAGGGATACACTGCGGTGTTATTTCATTGTTGCTATCTGTTAATAGATGTAACACATAAACATAAAGTTGTCTTGAATATTAAGAAAAAAATAAGCAACCGAGAAGACATTTAAAAAGAATTATGCTAATAGTACACCTAAGTTGCAATGCAAAGTGTTAACATATGAGCTAGGAGGAAATCTTTTAATTAGAAAGCACATCTTATTGAAGCTATTGCTATTTGAAAATAAATAGCCCTGTTTTCTGGGTCTGACTGTGCTGAAGAGGCAGCCCTGCTTTAATGAAGTATCACTTCCAGTTTGGAAAAAACTCTCCTATTAAGTCAGAGTGGAAGCCTATTAAACCTGAGATTCTGTGAAACACACTTTCTGCTTTCTTAAAGTACATTTCCACATGCTCAACAGGTATCTAGACCTCCCCAGAAAGCTTTGTAGAGAACTCATGTTCCCAAAATGCAGAAGGGTGTTCAGTTCCTTTAAACTACCGTGTACAGTAGAGATAGAAAGCAATTTGTTGGAGCAAAATAGGTACAGAAAATATATATACATACGCACCCTCCTCTGTGAGTAACTATATATATATATATTTTTTTTTATTATTATTATTTTATTTTTAACTGTATTTCCTACCTCTCAACCTGCCAAAGATCTCAAATTGGAGATGTATAGAGTGTTACAAGATTATGTTCCTTAGTGTAAAGACACTTCTGGGAACTTCAGACTTCACAGAGCTTCAGACAAAGTCTTCCATACCGAAGTGAGCACGCAGGTTACAGGGACAAAACACCAGCATCTTTGAGAGCTCGACAGTGCTGCCCTGCCTTGTCCCTGCTCAGCAGCCACATGTCCTCTCCAGCTGCTCCCTCATCACAAGTCCTCGCTTCCCAGTAACCTGGGCAAGAAATCTGGACTCTTCACCTGTGCCACAAGCCCCGCACATCTGCCCGTGCAGCTGGGCACTCTCTCAGTGGTTGTCACAGCCTTGGCTGAGCGGCGCTTGCTGATGCCCCCCACACACAGAGCTGCCTTCACAAGGTTTGCACACTCGGTAGGGATCACCAGCTCTGCTGTGCCAGGGAGGAAAACGAAGACAGAAAAAGCAGCCCACGAATGTAACCTTCATTTGGTCGCTGTTGCGGGCGGTACGGAAACCCGCATGGGTTTCAAAGAGATGAAATGAAATCTAATTCCCAGCCATTCCCTTGTGACAAACATTTTTCTGTAAAGCTTACAAAAAAAGTTCCTACTTCCCAGCATCTTCCCCGACTGGACAGAGGCTGCTTATTGCTTAATAAGCTTTGCCAGTTAATACTATAGGAGCTGGAAGTGGTACTAATAGTAGGATAAGACTGGAAACCATCATTTCATTAGAACAATATGAAAGCTGCTTCATTACTTTGTCAGCCTGTCTCCTTCCTGAACTCCGGAGACCTTTAAATTTCACGTGGTAAGCTTGCTGGGGAATAGGTGTAACTTGTGTAAGTAAAAGTTATACAACACAGCAATTATGGATTTTATAGGTTACCGTCATGACTCTGAAATTGAGTAATACACTCCAAACCCAAACATACCACGTTCAGCTAAAAGCTGAGCCAGCTCTACTGCGAGCAGGGCTGAGACCAGACAGGACAGAGGCCTGCCATGCACAGCGGAGCAAACAAAGCTTTGCAAATACTCATTTTTCACTGCTTTTGGTGAGGGAAGAGTGGTGCTTTTCTTCAAAGGAGGTCTCCACAGGTCCAAAGGTTTGTGACTGTCCCTAGAGTAAAACAAGCTCAACGTCAGCACCCAAATTAAAGCCTGTAGGGGTGGGGTGGCCCTCCTGCAACCAAGCATGTGATGGCAAACAGCGGCCTCTGGACAAGGGACAAAGGCCACCAGCCCCAGAAAGCCCAGAGAAGCCACCAGCCTGCCCGGCAGGCAGGATTTCAATGAGTCAACGCACAGGTCTCAACTTAGAGGCTATGCTTCAAATGCAGCTCGTGCCAGCTCTCCAAGGAAGACAAGTCCTGTGTGAAAGGAAGCTCAACACCCAGAACGGATGAAGGGATAGAAAGATCACAAGGTCTCGAGGACAAGAATTGATTCCTGAAGAAGACAATCACTGCAACCCTTCCATACGTTTCTGCTGGGTTGCCAGATGGAGGGCAGTTTACTTGCGGGGGCATCCAGAAAGGAAAAATAGATCCTCAAGTCAGCCCAAGTCAAATACAGCAAATATTTAACACCCAGCAGCACCTACATGTTACATACATGAAAATAATGTTATAACTTGACAGATGATTATGTATCTGATTTACATTATCTCAAGTTTTCTCCCACAGGGTGTACATTAAATGCATGTGATTATCTCCATCATCCACTCCTAATCTTTAAGTTTGTATGCAAACTTTAACACCCAACTTGAGAACTCATTCATCTCCCTTACAAGGCAGTGGACTTGTCTAAAGCATTTTTAAAAACTCCCCAACATAATAACATAGAACATTAAAATCATTCATAACCAATCATCTCAATCTGATACATAAAGAATAAAAGCCAATATTAATTTTGGTAACTTCCTTTGACTTTCTTGCCTTCATACAGAAGCCAAAATCTAGAGGATTTTTAAAATAATAGAAATAACACTCAAAACTCATTTAAAGTAAGCCTTCAGTTATGTGCCACTACATCCCATTTTGACATGGACCAACCCATATTTGAAACAGTTCATGAGATCCTCATGAAAAAAAGGCACAGCTTTCAGATTTATTCTTACTGACATATATGTAATTATCATATAAACCCACTGATCATCTCTGGAGGAAAAAAAATCATAAGCAACCCAAATATTCATTAAAATTCCTGAAATACTTTAATTTGTTCATAAAAAGTTAACATGTTTTTCCTAGAACTCTGCTACTGCCTGAGAGCTTTTCAGAAATAGTCTGATAGGCAGAAAAGCAAACAACCCACTAATTTTGAAGGGGCAAACCTAAAATTAAAAATGTATAAAATACTTTAATGAAAGCAGAAGCTAGCTCAGATCCCTATTTTTGGTTGCCAAATAACGTTCCTGAATTCCCATCTTATAATGTATGCATACAACATTTTTTGGCATCATAAAATAGGGAGTAAATGATGAATTACCCTGGAATTCCCACGGAATTAGTTCTGATATGCATGTGAATACCAAAGGAATCCACCGAGATTCGTGTTAATGGAGTGACTACAAAGGGGAGCTGGAACGATTTGACACTTATTATAAAGTTAGGATTTATCGGTCACTGCTCATCAGTTGCTTTAACGCCCTGGCAGAATCCTTTGTATTTGACATCTAAAAGTATAAAGGAGAAAAATGTTTCGCCAGAAAGCTCTGCTGGCAATAAAATTAAGCAAAAAATAATTAGTATTTTAAGAATAATAACGATAAAGGAAAAACAGTACTAGGACTTTATTACTTTGCTAGTAACAAATACGTTTCACGAACCTGTTTATGGACCAAAGTCCTTGGCACTGGCACAACATACATTCTTTCTGCACAGATTTTCACACAGAATAGTCTTAGAAAAAGCTTAAAAAAAAACCCACAGCTATTTGAATTTGTACTTCACTACCTCAGGCTCTGACACAGTATTATTACAAAGCTGCATATTCCAGCATATCCCCCTATTCTATCAGCTGTGAATGTCAGGAAAGAGGCTTGATTATCAAATACACATGCTCGCTCTTCAAAGCAGGGAGTGAAATTCATGCAGCTGAGCAAATCTCCAAAACGTAACAAAGATCCAAATGCTATGAGGCTCTTTGGTCAGCAAGACCAACTCTGGCCACTGCACAGGCATGATCTGGGAGGCCAGGAACAGGTCAGAAACCTTGAGGAAAAAATCCAACTTATTAAATGTATAAACGTACGTGGAGAGGGCACAGATGAAGATGCTCTTTTAAAAGGCTTTGCAACCATGCCCTGGCCAAGGCATGACTTTGACCTTCGCAGCCCCAGCTGAGAAAAATCCATTTCCCTGCCTGAGACACAGGACTACTGTGTGGAGAGTGACTGTAAACACGAGCAGCTTATTTCTGGCACTTGGATCTTAACAGGGACGCCTACCAAAAATTTGTGGAAGACGATCATGCGTTTCAATAACACCTTTGGTTTGGATAGCTGTGAGGAGCGCAGAAATGAAAGCCAGAACGTGGGCCAGAGCAAACAGGCTTGTTTGGGGAGGAGAGGATAGGGGGAGAGGGAAGAAGGACCAGAAAAAGAAAAGCAGTGAAATGAGAACATATGTGGAAAAGAAACATATTTGTGCCTAACAAACACACTGTTTTCAACAGGACATCATCTACACAGCACACATCCAACGAGATCTTTTGATACAGCAAGAACTAGACTACCTGGACAGCATGGGATGCTCAGGTTTCCCTGGGACAACTCTGAACAAGACACCAGCCAGTTGTAGATGTTTTCCCCAGAGTGGGCTCACAGAAGTTGAGAAGTGTGTGCATGCTGCCCTAAGCAGCCCCAGCCTGGCAGAGCCTCTCCTGCACCACAGGGTGTACCGACACACGACTTCAGGCCACTCGTGTGAGATACAGAGACTGCATTCCACATTCCTCCACCATTCTTGTTGAGAAGGCAGATTTAAATCAGACCCACACCTTTCCAAAACAGACCAGTTAGATCTGTATCCACCTCTCTGGCTAAGGCTTGCGTCTGTGTTTGATACAGCAATTTGGACTCACGTGAGGACTTGCATCCACATGTGTGTGTTACCCATTTCTGACCCTCTTACCCATCCCTTGCTAGCAGTGTATTTCTGTCAGGAACAAGACTGATGTTTCACATGCTGGCTTAGCTTCAAACCAGCTGCCATTAAAAATAAACTCAACAAGCTGCTAGAGAAATGCCTCCTTCTCTTCCTAGGGCTCAGAAAGGACAATCTTCCATTCAGCAGAAGAAACAATTCCACCATCCATAAAGCGACAGGTTCAAAGTCTATCTTGACAGTCAGCAGGGTCAAAAATGTGAATGAGACAGAAGCATGAGGCCGGGGAGCCCTGCACTCGCCTTGATATTCAAGGGCAAGGCATAAAACACTCAATGTAGAAGTCATGACATTTTTATATTGAGAAGAGCTATTTCAGATGATGTTGAGGGGTTGTCATGGTTCCCTTGACCCCTCTATAGCTGGACACTGCGAGAACAAAGAGAACATTGAATGCAAGACTTTCTATTAATTTTTATGGCATCTGACCCTTGAGTCATTAAGCTATGTGGCTGTACAGATGGTTACAAAAATAGATCTAATAAAACGTGTCAAGCTCTCGGCAGCACATTTAAAACATTTCTAGACCCATTATGATAAATAGAACGCACAATGGTACCGCTTGATGTAAAAGATTTTGTAGCCATTATTTGAAATCAGTGATAGAGCCCACTGAATTCAGAGTAAAGTCTCACTAAATCCAGAAACTTTATACTGAATCACACAGCTGTGTAACCTTTTTCTATTATATACGATACCTTCTCATGTCATCACATCAAGAGAAACTCTTCCCCTTCGCAAATCTCTGCAAATAAAACACTTCTGCCACCATCAGCACCCCCTCACTTTTTATTGAAAAGCCCTAAAACTTTTCAAGATGTAACAAAGCATCTCCGTGCTCCACTTTTTTCCCCTTTGAAAGCACATTATTGGAATCCCTCTCTCTCTGGCATGCAACGAAGGAAGTCCTCTATGTAAAAAAAAAAATAAAAAATTAAAAAATATATGCTAAAGTTGTATCTATGCAAATGTACGTTCCAACATGCTTAAAAAGTGGGTATTTATCACAAGCAGAACCAGCTCTTTCACATACTCATTATCTTGACAGACAAGACTATATGCAAATTTCATGCATAAAAAGTTAGTTCAAAGAATCCTTAATGTCCAGCTTCCCTAATAACAGTATATTATCTTCTATCCTCCTTTCCCCAAGGTGATCCGCACTAAGCTCATCAAAATGCAACTCAAAGCTCCTTGTCTACAGAGATACCTGCCAGGCCACCACTACCCATCCGGCTGGTCATCAGTCAGGCACAAGTTATCATTGCCAGCTTGTAAAGCAGGATAAGTGAACAATTCCTCAAGCCATGCAAGAGCTGTGCCTGACATCACCTCTCATTAGTTTTGTTCCCCTTATGATTACTGCCTCCTCCTTTAGCGCACCGCGTTTGCCAAGACCTTTTTCCTCACGTTGAGTGGAAAAGCGTCCCTCTGCGCACACAGCTCCAGCAGGCTTCTATCCTGACACTTGGGAGTAGAAACAAATAATAAACAGAACGGTGCCAAGGATTAAGATATAAGCATAGATATGATTAAAGTACCATTAATGAGATGGAGAAGAATTTCTTGGTTCACAACCATGAAGGTTTGCATATGTTAGTGGGTGGTTTCAGGTTTGAGTAGGCTACAGTCTAATGAAATGAGGATGAAAAAAAAACAAACATCTGAAGTCGATGGTGGAGTAAGTCCTCATCGCAGTGAGCTGGCTATAGTATCAACTATATATCAACTGCAGTAATGACAGAGGTCTCATTAAAACCTGTATCTTTTCTTTTCATCTAGTAGTAACACAGCATGACAAAAAGCCAATTCTACGGCGGTTAGGTCTCCTATGTAACAGAGGTGTGAGCAACTTGAAATAGTAGATTGGAAAAGAACCACCATCAACAACAAAAACTAAAGGTGTTAGTTTCTTCTTTGTTTCTTCCTATCTCTGGACAACTGTGTAAGTAAGGAAGGTCAGAGAGTGGGTATTTGGCAACACGCTGAAGTTGGATGGTAGATGCAATGAAAGCGAACTTCGGTCATTTACATCCAAGTTTTATTACAAATGCTGTAGTCCAAACTGTGATTTCTACTTTGTACCAGCATTTGCTATGAGGCGTTCCCGCATCACTGGATGTATTGGTGAAATACAATAAAACAATAAAATGTGGTAAGTAAGCCAAGAGGCACCAAAATGTTATTTAACAGTGATCCTGCTGTGGGGAATTCTGGTTTCATTTTCTACTTCAACTGTGGGGAAAAAATAAAGGGCAGAAACTGCTATAAAAGAAGGGTTTAACTGTGAACGTACTCTTAGGAGTATGCTGAGGTGTATTCAAAGGATGATCTTATTTTAGGCAATTATTTTTCAACTGTTTTTGCAGTTCTGTTTGTCGCTAAGTCAAACTCCATACTCAATCGATAGCCAGAATATTAATACCATCTACTGATACACTATTTGATATTTGGTTCCTTTACAGGATTTCATCTAACCTAATCCTTTTAACCTTTAAACAAAGTATATTATCAAATCATAAAAGAGCAAGGAAAGCACTGATGAAATTTTTGAGTTTGTCAAACTCAATTGCATCAATACACGATAATAAAAATCATTACAGCACAGCATGTGATACATATTTAATACTCACGTTGGTAATTTTTAACTGAGACACAATATGCCCAGCTTCCTAACACATATATAGCTATAAGAAGCTTATACATAATCATCACTGCACTATCCAAGGCAAAAAAAAAAAAAAAAAAAAAGTTTAGTAAAATAATTCTTTATCCAGTTTGGTGATTTCTAATCAGTTTCTCCCCATAAAACACAATAAATTTGTTTTGCCCAACGAAGCACTTCCAGTATTTTTTCTCCAATGCTAAGAAGCTCTCCCAATCTGTAAGCTCCATATGAAAGAAATGGTATTTTATTCTTATGCTAGGTGCTGTATAAAAAAAAAAAAAAAAAAACACAAACAAACAAACAAAAAAAAAACACCACAGTGACAGCAACAAATACCAACTCTGACCTTTGTTTCTCCCTACTTGTATGTCCTTCCCAGGATCGTGACAGTAAAAACAACCATCTCTACCTTAAACTTTGCTATGCTTTTCACCAGGAAATACCTTGCTCAGAAAAAGGAAAGTTCACTGAAAGAAACTTCTTATCCTTCTTCCTCTGCTTCCCCCCGCCTCTTTTCCTGGCTTCCTCAGGGCAGCATTGTTTGTTCCTTCCCCCTCTTTTCCCTGTTTCCTGGGGTCTGGGTTCCCCCCCTTCTTTTTGGGAGCTGTGCCTGAGGTCCTGCCCAGCTCTCCCCAGGGAGCACAGCATCCCTCACCCAGTGACACCCCGCGGTGCTGGCTGTGGGGATGTACTGATAAAGGAGGCAAGATCTCCATGCCCCCTCCCCAGGAGCTGCCTTCTCCAGTTTCTCACCACCTCAGCGTCCAACTACTGTGATGGGACCTTCCCTCCAGCTCTGATTTCTGGAGAGCACAGGAGCAAGGCTCCTCTTCTCTCCTCACCTCTCCAATGATCTCTCGTTCTCCTGCTACCCACCAGTTTTACAGCTCATGGGATAATCCTGTTCTGCTCACCAAGGTGAGACTGGCTCTCTCCTGTTTTGGGAATAGACGTGGGGGTTTGTCCTGGCTGCTGTGCCCGGTGGCACAACACACCGTGCACCCCAGGGACATGGCCCCTGATTCCTGCCCACAAGTGCAGAGGGCTGTTGGCTCTGGAAAAACAGACTGCCTACACTCGAGTTGCTTTCTCTGAAACTCTGCTCTTCTGACTCCTCCTGCTAGAAATTCAGCTTGTGGTCTGGAAGATGCATCCAACCCTTCTGCATGCCTGGAGACTAACCTCTCCCTCACTCCTACTGCTTCCTGGCAGGCAGCGCTTTACCAGGAAAGGAAATAACCATACTTGAATATGGCAGAAGTCCATCTTTCCCCATGTAATCTTAACAGCAGAAGAAATGGTTTCCTGCAACCTGCGCCAGCTACCCCCTGCCCCCCTAGCTGCTGAGGGAGGCCGCCAGACCCGCTGCCTCCAGGGCAGCCTCCTGAGGACGAAGCCTCTGGCCAGAGCCAGGCCTAGGATACAAAAGGTCGGTGGCAAGCCAAAGATCATCCTAAAAAACCTGAAAAAGGCTGGCAAGGTGCACACACACAGTGGCACAGCAACCCCTAAGAGGGGAACCAAGCACATGGATGAACCATGCCAGCCACACGCAATCTGCTCTCCACCAAGGCCACAAGCACGATATCCAAGGTGCCACATGCATGGGGCCTGGCAATCAGCAGCCTCCTGCTGCCTCAAAGCAATCCTCCACTTCTGGGTCCTTCTTATGCAGGAGCTTCCTCGTGCTAAGGTTCTTTTTGGAGTGAATTGGGACATGAAGGATATTGTTCTGCTTGGAGATATTTTGGTTCTGAAGGAGAGGGTTTATCCCAGTTCCTGTGTGAGGCATGCATAATGACAGCCGTGTTATTCATGAGGGAATAGTGGCAATAATGAGCTTGCTTAAATAGCCAGCCTGCATTTACACAGGGAGCCAGAGGCAGAAGCCAGACTGCGATGTGGTTAACTCTGCCACTGCTCTCATTTATTTTTTGTGTGGGTCGTTCTTAGTGCACCTTCCCGGTTTTAGCTTAATAAGAGAATACACCCAAATACAGTGAAACCAGAAAGACTGACTCTGTACTGAAGCACTTTGGTGAAGCTTCAGGTTTGACTCCGGCAGGGGCACAGCACTGTCAAGGCTTATTTTTAACCACAGGTAACACACAGATGAACTAAATATAAAGCTGCTCATGCAACACTTCACGGTGCTGGGCTAAGGTTTTTATTGTCTTAACTAAGCATCATGAAGTCTCTTTGGAGAGCATTTTATTTAGGAGCAGTAATGCACAGTTATCAGGGGGCTTCAGTTCATTTAATTAAACTGAATACAATTATACTCTAGTGGGTCTTAAAAATGCAAGGATCTATTTAAATATTATTTAGATGCGTATCTTTTAACTACCACAGACTGCACAGGCTTCCTGTTTATATCAATTAGGGATATCAACCTAGCAGTAAAGACTCTCTCTCTTGTCAGTGTATAATCCTTTCTGCTCTGGGATCTGGTATTTTATTTGTTCATTCCCCTTTAGCTGTGTACAGTGAAGATGGGCTTTTCGCATTCCTGTGCGCCCATATTGCTTCATCGTCGCCAAAGCGCTTCCTAATTAGGCTAAATCGACCTCTTATCCAAATAAAAGAGGTATTTCTGCTTACCTACAGAGCAAATCCTACTGAGTCTGGGTTCGAATAACTGTGTGGCTGCCACATCTCCCAGGTGTCTCAAGCACGTGCTTTTCTGAAGGGGCAACATGCAATTCACTGCTTAAAGGAGCCCCCCAGCAGTGTGCTACATGCTTGCTTCAACCAAGTGCTTAAGCCCATGGTGCTGCCTATCCAGTAATGCCTCCCACTGATAACATGTATTGCTTTTATTGGAGACTGAATGCAATTACTCAAGTGTTGCACATCATATTTTATCGTTCAGTTCAGGGTGAATCTCTGTGAACAGCCGCGCGTGGTTAAGGAGATGCTAAAAATCAGACGCTGGCAGAACCCCAATGTCAATAAGGCGCGTGGAAAGTCACGTGTCTCTACATAACCCAGTAGTTTGTTCTGATTGACCCAAGGCCCCGAGCCACAAGTTGAAAGACAGCAACTGTAGATAAAGACACTTGGACTTGGCGGGTAAACTAAGTTCTTACTTGAACAACTTCTCTATGCAACACAACCCCAACATCAAAAGAACATCCCCCCTACAAACCATTTGTCAGGAAAGGTGTCATGCAGAAGAAAAACATCTCACCTAATTGTAAAAGCGACTGTAAAGTGAGAAAGCCTCAGTTGGATGAGTCCCCTCACAGGTTCTGCTTCTGAGATGAAAGAAGAGCCTGCAGTCTCAGGGAACACTAAGCCGTGAACCCAGCAAGCGTGGCAGGACAAGCTGTGTACCTGGGCCTGTCTGAAGCACCGCAAGAACCGCAGGGAGCTCTCCGAGCAAAAGGAAGGCGTTACACTACTTGCCACAGCGCGCACCATTATCAGCTCCGAACCAAAGGATACATAGTGCATCAGCTGCCTCATGCATAAAGGATTGGGGCTTGAAGGGAAGCAGATTTTGCTGTAAGACTCTCTCGAGGCAAAAGGAGAATCACATGTGGAGATCTCTTTGCAACCTTTAGAGGTACAACCCTACCCATAAGGGCTGGCTGGGAATGAGTTACACATGTACAGGAAAGCGGGGCATTCAGCTGTGTCCAGCAAAACAGTAAACCACTCTCTCACCCTCAGCCTGTTTCAGCTAGCCAGCCCTCTGCTACAAATCATCCCCCTGAAGCATCTGCTGGAAATACCTGCCTGGTGTTATCCCACATGACTCAGTGGTCATTAGCAGCTACCCACCTATACCCTACACACGTCTTTAAGCAAAAACAAAACAAGGTGCAACCAAATGGACACAAAGGCTTACTTTGCCCTCTGATATCCCTACCCAACACCTGAAACAAGCCCTGTCACTTCTGAGCTGGCCCCAAAACTCCGTTACCAGCCCCCCACGTGCTCCCTGCCGGCCTGCGTGGTCCCGTCAGCACCGGGCCTCCCCGGGCCGGCTGCGTGCTGACCTTCCTCCCCCGAGTCCTGGCGCGCCCTCTGCTCCTTTCCTCTCACAGATGCTGCAACTCTTCCTTCCGCACAATCTTCCCAAACCCCTCTTCCCAGCAGTTGCAAGTGACGCTTCTTGGCTGGGACCTACTTTTCACTTTTCTAGCCAGAGAAATAGAGTTTCAGTACTGCACCTCTATCGTTTGCCATCCACCATCTTCTCTTTACGTTGGAGGTATTTGCCTAAGTGAGGTGGGAGTCATCTGGAGAACAAAACAACAACAAAAAACACCCACATTGTTGCCTTTTTTTTTTTTTTTTTTGAACTGCTCAAAACATGAGCCCCAGAGAGCAACAGCTCTGCCCAAGAAAGGCAGGATGGCCAGAGATCTAACGCACTCCCCCTCACCTTTTCCATGCAGTTTACAACATAAATAGCTATCCGCAAGCAATGTGAAGTAGCTGTAATTAGGTTTGGCAGATGGGGGAAAAAAGAATTTGTAGAACCTTTTGTATTATAAGTACATTTGAGATGAGGATTAAAAACCACAATTAACTTGGCAAGGACTACTTGAAGAAAGTAGCATTCTGTCAGAGAGGAAAATCAGCAGTCAGGACTTCCAACTCTTCCTTTTGTTTCAACTTTGGTAATTAGGAACCCGACCTCTAAAGCGAACAAACCCGGTGAGACTCGTCATGGTTGAGTCTGCAACAAGGATATGCAGAAGCATCCCTCCCCATTCTCATTTCTGCATGAACTCACACACACCATATGTGGTATGAAGCAATTCTTCATCACCACGCCAATATTTTGATTAAGTCCTTGACCTTATGTTCCTAGTTAACTTCCTGAGTTTAGATAGATACCATACAAAGCTTAGGTTTTACAAACTTTACCCATCTGCACATATATGCTCACTTCCAGACATAAAACCTAAACAATACACTGCTGGATTTGCGCTGAGCAAGAAATAACACATTGACATAACATGACATACCCCAATTTCTCCTCAATATGTTACACAACAGACCATAGCACCACAGCGGAGTGGGATGACACAGGATTAGACTCCATTTCATGCCTCACTGCAGAGCACTCAGGTAGCAGTAATTAAAGAGGAGAGCAGACCTTTTAAAGAATGACAACCATTTTGTACTACCTACAGCTGAGCAATCTCCACTGATGAAGCAAGAAATAGAGACCTTACTGCAAACCTCTCCAAAGAATGAATAGGGCACAACGTCACAAACAACAAAAAAACCCGCGTCTTTCAACCTTTATTTGCATGCTGCACAGCAAGCAATGTAGAACATTACAAGCTGAAACACAGAGAAATTTGGGTAATTAAGAAGAGATACCAGGAACTGTCATTTTTCTCTACATCAAAAACAAGACCTTAGAGAAACTTTGGAGAAGTATGGTATGTAAAAACACAGAAAAATGTCCAAAGAATTTGCCACGTTGTGGAGATTCCCAAAGCGCCAGCAGGAAAACTTCCTTTACTCAGCCATTTTTCTGCAGTGGAATGAAAACAGACATAAGGAAACACATTCAGAGGGGCAAAAGAAAGCCACCTGCTACTGAAGCTGAACTGGTGTTGCAGCCTCACAGGCACGTGGTGCTGTCAACACTTCTCAAGAGGTGACAATGGACAGCCTAGTGGTGGCATGCACTTGGTGGTGACCAAGGTCCTCTTAGATGGCAAGGCCTGACACTCAGCATAATTAAGAAACACAACCCAAAGCACCTTTCTAGAAAAGAAATCTGACCAACTGCAGATATTGGCACTAAGTGTTGAAACTAGCCCATCCGTATGCCAGAGAGACAGCAAAAGGAAAATACCTGTGCTCCAAGCAGCATCTCCCTTACTGCCGAGGTGATGCTGCTCCCTCATTTAATAACACAGAACCCACCTGGCAGCAGCAACACGTCCCAGGTACTGTTTACACCCTAGACAAACAGGCTGTAGCCTCCAGCCCATGTACGTTGATACAGATTTCTCCAACCTCCTGTGGAAATCCTTTGTCCCTAATTTCTCTATAAAACACAACATATTCCCACAAAACATTCTAAAGCAGAGGTTTTGAAGTGCAAACACGCAGTCATCTTGAAGTTGGAAACCCGAAGACAGAAGTCCCGACTGACATGCAACGTGCAGTCTGCCCCCACCCTTTTCCTGTTAGACAATGGTTATTTACAGACTCTGAGGTGGGAAAGATGACAGATAATGGAGTGGAAGTCAGAGCCTGCGAGTTGTGATGCATATTACATCTGGATACAGTTACACACGTGTATAAAACTATTGTTATTTTCAACCTCACGAAGCATACTTTTTGGCTTAAATGCAAAATATTTGTTGTCGGCTTTCAGAGCTACAGGGTTAAGCTAGCCAACCACTGAAAGCACCAAAACCACAAGTACTATCAACTGTTCAGTGTAGCTGAAGACTAGGCTTAAGTGTATGTAATGATAATGATAACGATATGAAATCAATCTAATAAGGAGAGTAAAAATGATAGTGATGAGCTTCAATCTAGCAGTAGAAAATAAGTGTATCCAGTTTGCTTTCCATCCCTAGGATAGTAGTAACAATTTCTGGTGTAAAGAACCCCTTCGGCTCAGTCTGGACACACAGGAAGCTCCACCTGTGAGACTGCAAGCACAAAATCCTAAGAGAATGGATGTGTTCAGAACTGTAACAGATACGGACACATGGAGACAACAAATACAGGTAAATCACGATTCCAAAGATCTCCCCAACTCTAAGTCCATAAATGCCACAGATTCTGTATCACTGTTAAAAAAGTATACCATGACTGGTAAGATACAATGGCAAGCAGAATTCCTCAAAAGCCTAAACCACATTTTCCTGAGGTAGGACACAATCAGCCCTAATATGCGTTTCCACCAAAGCTCCAGCTGTGGATGTACACTCTGCAAACTTGCAGTGTGGTGCCACTGAGCTCTCATGACAAGTGCTCTCAAATCCATTTTTCCTCCACCGTGTTAGGCCAAGCATGCAGGGGAAAAGAGCCAGCTCTGCACTGAGGAGTCAGCTTGATGCTGGAAGAACCATGGGGCTCAACTTGCTTGAACTTGCGATGAAGTGAAGTTGTTTCTCTCCTTTCTTGTTCAAAACCCATGAGCCATGCTCAGTTTCAGTGTAAATAAACTTTTGTGCCTTAGGCTTGCAAAGTTTTTATGTAAACAGTGCAGAAATTAGACCCTTTATCTGTGGTGCCTTTTTGTCTTTTGTTTCATACCCACTGTACCACCCAAAGCACCTCCAGTTGCAAACAAGGTTAGGAACACCCAGCACCAAGGGACTGCCCAGGTGCTCTCGATTCAGTACTGCAAGAAGCACGCTGATGTTTTCATTGTCATCTGTTGACTCCTGTCATGACCACTGCAAAGCTTTCAAAGTACGGCTTTTATTGCTACATTAAATAGTTACCTAATCTCCTTTACACACACTCCACCACACTGAGGATACACTGAAGGTAGAGAGTACTGCGATATAAAATTTTAGCATGCTGTTACCAGACTAAAACACACGATATATCATCGTAAATACAAAGACAATAACAAAAAAGAAAAGGACATATTTATGCTCCTGATACTTGTATTACCATACTTCTATGAGTGCATCTACCGATGCACATGAGGAGGGCTTGTTTTTCATTTTAATTTTTTTCATCTGGAGGCCTGATCACGTAAACTGTTCTCAATAGCATATCCCTATGTTCTTACAGGGCCATGGGGAAGTAAGATCAGCAAAATCCAATGAGCCTGTAGCCCAGCTGACCTGAAACAGCACTCCAACCAGATTGCACTTGGTGTGACACGGATGTCAGGAACCTGTTCTCCCATTTATTGAATTACGCTTAGTAAAGAAGCCTGAAAACGTGATTTAGAAATCATCGTTGTATTATATTCTTAAGCTTGTCCACCTAATTTTCCGGTTAAGCCCTGCTTAAAACTGTTTTTCAGACAGGTTACACAATCCGTGCTCTCAATTTCACACCCTTCGTAGGAAACACGCCTCTGAAAGTAGCACGTAGCTCGGAAAGCCTTACCCTGCTGCCCTAGGAACCTACACCACCGCGCGTGTCATTACGCATATCTCGGTTCAAGTAGCAAGAGTCCACTATAACCTCGCGTTTCAAAGCCTGGAAGCAGACGAGAAAGCTCTGCTGCTGCTGTCGTAAGCACTAAAGATCCTCCACTTGACTCCAGAAGACCGAAGCGTGCCCACACCTGGCCCGCATCCCAGCTGCTGGATGGCGGCGGGTGCGGCTCTTCTTGCTTCAAGTTTACCCATTCGTCATGTTGTAAACTTGTGCTGAGGACTCCCGGGTCTGAATGTGTTTCAGGAAACTGTGCTGTGATTTTTTTCCTGCCAGTCAGACAGTTAAGTCTTTTGAAGACAGTAATAACTAAAAGCCCTCCATGTCTGTCTCTCTCTCTCATCACACACATCTTCTCTAACGGAGAACACACTTTTATAGAAGAAAGTTAATTTTTATAGATTTGCACCAGTTCCTTCTCTTTGTCCATTTCCTCACGAAATGCTTGGAATCCAAATTCTTGCAAAGCGACCTGACATTTGCACCATCACAGGCTCTGCCATCTCCTCCTCCCACAGCCAACAATGGACACTGACAAAGCTGCAGGTTCATTAGTCAAGGTCCAGGCCATGCAATCACAAAGCAGAAAATTATCAGCAGCACTTCATGTTAAAAGAGGTATTGTTACCAATCGTTTTGCTGGGTCATTAGAAAGCAATTCTCATTCATCCTGTGTTACTGAACCTACCAAAGCCTGAGCACAAAGCGTGCTCACCAACCCTTAATACCCTAATGATGGGCAAAGTGGAAATGAAGAAAGCCTGTGCTGCTGCATGAAGGAAAAACTATAGAGGAGACCCAGCTAAAAGCAGAGACTACATATGATTGGGGGATTTCCACATATGATTTCTATTTTCCCCATCAATTTTTACATTTTCCTGTTGTTTAGACTATGCCAGTTTTTCATATCCACAAAAGGAAGCATCATTAATGTCAACCTGGTATGCCATTGCTCTTAGCATTGACACAACAAGCTTGGTTCATTGACATGTAAAAATTCAGAGGGGAAAACAAAAAGTATTTCAAAACACTAATAATGGAGCCCGTATTCACAGCAAACCAACAACACATAGAAACAACAAAATAGAAAATTTGTCTCAAGGTTCCAATTTACCTTTAAATTAAAGTTACTTTCTATTAAACAGCAGCTCTCAGCAGAAAAAGAGATGTAAAAACCCTCCCTACCTCTTTCTCTGTAATTCAAAGGCCAGGGAAACCCTGAGTTTGCCTTCAAGAAAGAACGTAGAGGGCACCAGACCCACAAACTCTTATCAGTCCTGTTTAGGGTCTTGTGGAGACTGCACTGCCTGCTGGAGACATCTGTGTTATGTGACCTGGCATGTGAGAAAAACCCTGGACCAAAGGTTATCTCTGTGAGCTGTCTTTTTTCATAACGGGATTAGCGGGGCTAGGTGTAACGTTTTGTGGAGACAAGAGGGAAAGGAAATGCAACAGGTTATGTCTGAAGAATAAAGCTAAACACCTAAACTGAAAGTCAATCTCCATTTGGATCCCTTTATCTGAAGGGATACCACTCTGTGGTTTTGTAAACCAGAAGATATGAAAGGTACCAGTCTACAGAGCAGGGGTTAAGCCTACTGGGCTTTATCCTTACTCTTGCAACTGGGACGCACTTTAAAAACACACCCCAAAGTATCAGAAATCCTTTGAATTAGAATGTCTCCAAGTGCTTCCCGAGCCAGTGAAGCAGCACCACAGCCATTCTGCAGACCCCATAAAAGCTGGGTATACCCCTCCTCCAAATGCACATCCTACCACCGGAGCCAGGACCTGGCTGCCTGCCCACACCAAGTGCCTATGGCTGAGGCCAAAGCAGCCTCTGGGTGCCAAGCAGACATCAAAGAAGGGGAGGCACTTGAATGAGGTGCTGGGAGGGTGACGGAGGGACAAGATTTCTGCTGCAGGTCATGGCAAACTACTGGCAGCTTCAGGAAGAGCAGTCCTGGGAGGAACCCGCAGCTGGCACAAGCTGCCACTATGCCTCTGGCTGCTGCTATCAGCCAGGATCTGCTTCCCCCATCTCCACGTTGCCTGGCTTCCTACCAATACTTCTCCCTGAAGTATGCTAGCCAGTACGCAATTACACGTTACCACTGGGGTATTATCAGCTGGCGTCTTTCTTTCAGTTTGTTTCTTTATTACTTTGATAAGAAATCCAAATAGCCACTGAAACACAGAGAGCAGGGTAGATCATATATATGTAAATATTACAGCTCCCCGGACAAGCAAAGGGGAGCCTTATAGTCCTCAAAGCAGATACTGTGTTCTCTTCAGCTAACAACAGTCGGTAGGGAAGCACTGGTTGTCTCTTGGCATGGTAACTGCAAAATATTATGGAAAGATAAATTTATCTTCTTCAGATCTTATAATGGATTCAATAGTTGGAAATCTGAAACCAGCTACTGCTTTGGAATGAAATTCCAGGAAGACTTCTAACTCATCGTGTCTCTTGCAAGTTCCTCTGTATCTTCTTCAGGTTGTCCCACAAAGACAAAAGCTCCTCACATGAAAAAGTCTTCTTCAGCGAAGTCCCTGTTCCATCAAAACTGACCAGAGTTTTGCCAGTGATTTCATTAATGTCAGAATTACACCCAGATACCTGCTCCAGCTATGGAGCGAAAAACAACGCATTGGCATAAAAGACACCGCAGGGTCTTCTACATACAAAGGTCAACAGGCCAAGTTTTGAAAGGCCACCTTTAAAAGAACACAATTCTTGATTTTCACTTCATACGGCAACTTGTTTTCAGATCCACATACAAACCTCCAGTCCCCGCTAGTGGAGAGTTTGCCGTTACCTCATAAATACCCGATTCCAAGCACTACATACCTCGAAAAAAATATCCTTTTCATGGTGCTGAATTTCAGGGATGCAGAGAATTCCTATGCTATTGCTCACAATCCACGTACTGGAAGCTCAAAACCTTACTATCCTTCAACCAGTCACTGCTGCTCTGAGACGCTGCAAATTGCAATTAACCAGTACATTCCGTCGCCAGCTTGCTACAAACTAAGCAAGAGCTTTTAAGTCTAATTGTGTTATCTAGTAAGCTCCATTAACAGTACAAATAGCTTTGAGGCACTTATACCACAGCTGCAAGTATGGAATATTTCATTAGAATAAGCGCAAAAGGGAAAAGTTGCATTTACTTCGGCGAAATCCCAGTACAGCTGCAAATACACTCGATATTTGTCAAGTATAGCGAGAGTTATTAAGCGACTTCAAAGTCCTTAAAATATGCTGCTTACCAGCAGCACTTGACAAGTATTTGCTTCCCCTCCGGACCTGGAATCTGCCATCACAGGTTCCTGCTAATAAGGTCCTATCTGAAGCTACCTAAATGAAATGCACACAAACAACAAAATATATGCATCGGCCTGAGTGAGGGGGGCTCAGCTTGCACTTCAAGCAACTGCTGTGCACAGCATCGCCTCCCAAACCTGTGCCCTGAGGAAGTCCCACCACGCTCTGCTCATTTACCTGGGCATGTCCAGTGGGCTTCCAGCAAGGGCAGTGGGATGAAGGGGACACCCTTCCTCCTCCCCATCACAGCAGTTCCTCAGCAGGAGGGAGGCAGACCCAGGCATTTCATCACCTTTATGAGGAACACCTCTTGCATCACAAGGACAGCGAAGCTGTCACCGGGCCAACCTGCTGCCATAGCGCCACAACAATTTCTGGGTTTACGGAGCTGTTCCCAGTGAGCCCCTCCAGTGTCTACAGCAGTGCTCCCTAAATATTTTAATTTATGAATTACTGTAAACCCCCGGAATTTAAGACCCATCTTCTAACTTCACTGACAGCTCATGAGTTGCTCTGCAGGTAACTGTTGTGGACATACAGACCATGGCCAACAGCCTACAGACACCCACTTGGACACCACTCATCTACTTCACTGCTTGCCTTTCGCAGCAAAGGTTTGAAAGGAGCGAACTTCTACACGCCATAAAGTTGAGCACTGAAAGAGGCACTGGGCTACCTTTTCCTTGCTTTCAGGAGGACAGCCCTAAGCAAGTTTACACTCAGTTCACACAAAGATGCATTTTACAGCAGCAAAGCCTAGAAACTCTTTAAAAACCTGAAATCTGAAGAACACTGATAACTCGCAGTGAGAAGAGCTTCTGTCTTCCCTCAGATAAGTTATTATTATTTGAGACCCAGAACAAGGGTGGCTTTTCATATCTGTGATTGTGGCGTAATACGAAACAGCGCAGTGAGAAAAGATAGCAGTGCTGGGAGCACCCGCAGCAGCTTCACAGTCACAGGACGATAACTCCCTGCAAAGCAGGCTAACTCTAAGACAAATGACTTTCACTTAGTTCTACTGGGAGAAAAACAACAAATAAATAGCTCTGTCTTCCCAAGAAGGAAAAATAGGTTGTACAGCCAGAAGAAACCTTTTAGCTGTGTGAGAATCAGACCTTTTTTCTGCACCAAACCCCAGCATGCTACGCTGTTGGTTTGGCCTCTTCCAACACCCCTTGCCAGGCATCCAACAACCCTTTTGCTTTTCCTAAACGCAGCGCTGAGACCTGCCAGAAGGAGAGAGAAAGGGGCTGCTCACAAAGTGCCGGCTGTCCGCTCCTGCAGCCTGGCAGCGCTGCCCCAAACCCTTCCCAGGGAAGCCGTGCGTGCAGCCGGGTGCTGCCGGACCCAACGCGAGGGGCTGCGAGGAACAGGAGCGAGGCAGGCTTCGCTTGATTAAAATAAGTTTATAAATATATTTGAGAATATGAACTGCAAAGTCTACAGGGAAAAGAAAAATAAAATTGCAAGAACCGCAGCATCAAAGGCTAACAAAGTTCTCTGCAGAGTTCAGCGCCGCTTCAGCTCAGACCCCGCAGCCCCTTCCCGTAAAGGTTTTCTCCCCATGCCTGTTGCTTGCATCTCCGGAGCACGAAGTCAAGGCGCGCACCCAGCCCCTCCGCTCGCTGTTCAAGCACCCCGTGCAAGTTGCCGCACACGCACACGGGGATATTTGGGGATATTCGGGGTTTTTTGCCTCCCCCCCCCCCCCCAGGCAGCAGCTGCCCGCGGTCGCCCCCATCCCTCCCCAGCACGCCCCGTCCCCTCGCTGCTGGGGGTGTGGGGGGCGCCGCCGCCGCACAATGCCCCCATTGCCGCCGTCCCCCGCGGGTTTTGGGGAGGGGGCGGCACGGGGCAGCCCCCCGGCAGGTGCGGCACTCACCAGGATGCCCATCACGTCTGCCCACAGCTGCGCGAACGCCTCCGGGGTGCCGCTCTCCGCCGGGACGCCCTCCCGGTCCCGTTCCCGGTCCCGTTCCCGATCCCCCTCCATGCCCGGCCCCGCCGCCAGCCTCCAGCCTCCGCTCAGCGCCGTCTCCCCGCCGGCCCCGTGCTGGTGCCGGTGCCGCCCCGCCCCGCCATGCCGCCGCCCCGACAACTTTCCGCTCGGCGCCGGGACCGCCGGCCGTGCCCCCCCCCCCCCTACCCCGGCCCGGCCCCTCCCCGTCCTCCGCCGCGCATGGCCGCTGAGGGGCGGCCGGGGCCGGGCATGGCGGCCGTGGGGCCGGGCCTCACCTGCCTGGGGGGAGTGGGGGCGCCGGGGCAGCCGGCCCCCGGGTTGTGGGGCTGGAAGGGGCTCGTTTTCCCTCGGGGAGGAGGGATCTGGCGCTGGTCTCCTCGTGGAATGGTTGTGGGAGCACTGCCTCTGCACATGCCTCGTGCTTCACAGCACTCTGCCCCCCCCGTATTGTAATAAAATTAAATAATCCCTCATTACAGCAGCACTAGGATGCTTCTGCCTCAGAACCACCAGCCCTGTGCGGGCACACAACCACTCATCGAGTAACAGCTCCGTGAGTGTGCACCAGACCACAGTGTGCCCATGGTGGTACGCCTTGCTCAGCTCCCACGTTGTTGCCTCAGAACAACTCAAAAAGCTCCCCCTTCGAGCTGATAGTCCCTGGAAGCACCTGTCTGTGCAGGGGGATGAAAAAGCGCTGAATTTAACAGAAACACAGCTGTCACGCTAGCCAAGCACTTTAAATGCTCACGTCTAGAGCAGTTTGTGGCACCTCCTGTGTCCTGCCAGCTCTCCGTGCTCCCTGCGCAGGGCACTCCCTCCACAGCAGCACAACAGATGACACCATTTGCTACTGGGACTGAAATAGCTTCTGGAGAAGGCACGAAGCAGCAGTGGGGCGCCTACGTGCTCTTCACCGTCTCTCCACCATCCCAGTCATGCTCCTTTTCTGCCCTCAAAGCTACAACCGCCTGCCTTGCACTGTGTTACAGCTGCTATTGCTGGAGCAGTGAGTGGTGCTTACAGGACAGAGAAGAGGAGGTGCTGGAAAGAGAAACACCAAAAGAGTTATACCAAGAGAAAGTAATAAAGAAACCATTGATGCTTTAGAATTGTGCACATTAGGATGTACGACATACATTGTGTAATTTGTCATATTAGTGACTAGTAATGAGAAATAATGAAAGGCCTGAAACAGATGCAAAATCTCTGCTAATTGACCTTTTCATTGTATGTGCCTATAAGCCTACGAAGCACGAGGATAAGGAGTGCAAAGTCCCTCTGTGCTCTGAGATGGCTTGCATAACCCAAAACTGGTTTAATTAGTCAGGGTAATTTACTTAGCGACCCTCTGAAATCCATGTTGAACCACTTGCTGTAGTAGCGCTAAACTACATGCAAAATATCTGAGCAAGGCACACTGTTCCCCTCAACATTTAAATAACCTGGGCTCCTCTTGTGCATACTGTTCTGTGTTATACCATCTTGTATTTTGGAGGCATATTTAAAAATAAAAATAAAAAAAGCAAGCTGCAGCACAAGAAACCTCCTTGCTGTGACTCACGCAGCAGTAGATTAAGATCAAATAGGTGCAGCGGGCAGCGCTCCCACTGCCTGGCTCCTCCCTGCCGATGGAGGTCATTGCTCCGTGCAAAGATGACTCAACAACTTGCAGAAGCCAGTCCCGAAAACATCTGCACTCCCCAGCCTGGCAGCACAGGTAACAGGAACTGGGTTACGAACCACGGTGGTCTGAGATCTGCTTCCTGAGCCATTAGGTCACCCCCCTCTGTGGCGGCAGCGACTTTCATCAGAGGAGCATGACGCATGGCTGTGGCAGCCTTTCCCTCAGCCAGTGGACTTTAATTTATCTGAGAGTCAGAGCCTTTGATTTTTGGAAGGGGACACATGGAAAAAAAAAAAAAAAAAAAAAAAAAAGTCTTGCAAAAAAGTCACTCAACTCCAGGAGCAATTGCTTTAAGAAACAAAGTGACGAGCAAATTCCAACAAATCCATGGCAGGTTACAGTAGTTACACCTTCCATGGTCTTGCAATTACAGCCCCTACTGCAAATCATCTTCAGACATTCATTCACAAGATACCATTTTCCCAGAGATTTGGTGACTGTGACAAGCTAAGACATTACTTCCCCACTCTCCTTCCCCCATATGGCTCACCCATTCTAGATACCACGTGGTTCCTCTACTTCAATGATGCCAGTGTCCTGTAGTAACAAGTCCCAGGGGCATTTTACAAAAACAAACAAACAAACAAAAACCATCAACAAACAAACTAAAAACCCCTGCTGCATCAAGAGTATGTAATTTTTCAAACAAACAGGAGCCCGGATATTGCAAAGGTCTTGAAGCCCAGCTCTGCCTGCAGCCCAGCCTGTCAGACTTCAAGATTTGGGTTGTGTGACAACTGCTATTAATTAATTCCAAATTTACTTCAGTTTAGTGAGTACAAATACAGTTTTCATTTCCATCTTTACCTGTAGTTGGCTAGATAACAACAGAAGCATCCACAAAGCATCATGTTTAAGAATTATGTTGCACTGCATCTGTATAAGATGCCAGGCAGAAATAAACCCAGTCAGTAGTCTGAGGTTTTGGGATACCTCTCAGGAGCTCTGGCCAGGTGCTTACCATCTGGAAGTGGTGGGAAAGCAAAGCAGTGTCTGTACCCCCACAGGGCAGCAATGCTGAGGCTCCCTGGTTCATCAGACACACAGTGTGTGTGCTCGGGGTTGCACCGACACGCACCCCAGTGCACAGGAGGCCCTCCCTCTGCACCCGTGGTGATGAAGCTCCCTGGGGGCAAATCCCTTCGGGGCTCTTCTCCTGCCATGAAGCTCTACACAGGAGATAGAAATGGTCAGCACGGGTGTAGGGACTGCCTTTGGCTGGCTATGGTGGAGGCCCTGTGCATGCAAGTGTGTCCTACTGGCACGCCACCAGCTGAACGTGGGTGTGCAGTTCCTAAGTTTCCCACATCTACGTGCCAGACAGGATTAGCCAACTTGGGGAACACTCCCCTGTGTTCAAGGTAGATGGGCTTTCTGCTGGAGGGCTAATCAAAGCAGGAGCCCAGCGCCAAGTCAAGGTGGCTGTGGAGAAGCTTGTCTTTCTCCCTTCTTTACTGAGGGCTTAGGCAGCTGGCCTTCACCAGGTCACACTGTCTCTGTAATCACTTCTTCACAAGCACAGGCCCCAAACACAAACCTCTGAGTCATCAAGAGGAAAGATCACAATCGCCCTCTCCTCCAGCAGTGTACATCACCTCACCACAGTGTCACACAAAAATGACATCATGGTTTCAACAAAGCATTTAATATTAAAAAAAAAAAAAAAAAAAAAAAAAAAAAAAAAAAAGCATTAAAATAAACTGGGAGAGATGACAAGCATCATCTGAACTGGATGCCTACAACTGCTTGCAACTGTGTAAGAGACTTCTAATCCAGGAAATCTATACAACAAACAACCCTGAGGACTTTGATATCACTTGTAAACTACCTGCAAGAGTATGTAAGGAAAGATCATGGTGACTTGGGAAGCGGATCGTGCCCCACAGCATAATGGCCACCAGACTTCATGGGATCCTGATAGATGACCCCAGGGAAGTGACTTCATGCTCAGAGGCCTGGCAATTAACCCCGTGTGCACAAACAAAACACAGGAGGTTTCTCAACACCACCACCACCACCCTGCCCAGTATATCAGGTCCACATCAGAACATCAAAGCTTCGGAGAACTAAATAAACAAGCCCTTTTATGCACAGAACATAGGTGCAGGGGGAGGGAGAAGTAAAATTCCAGCTAGTCCCTACAGAACTAGCCCTAGAACTGTCTTAACACCAGCTAATTACAATGCAACGCTCTATTAGCAGTGATTTTATCGCCTTTCAGCTCCCTCCCTCTTCTCCCTTGGTGGGGAGAATTGAAGCATGCAGTTTCACATCACAGCCTTTAATTTACGCAGCAACCCTTACCAGTTGCACGCTCCATCCCGTATGCTTACCAGGACCCATACTGTAACAAATTTATCTTTTTGTCCTCATTATTTTTTTTTTTTGAAAGTCCTTCTGAAGTGTCATTTCTCTTAATTCTCACCTGGTCCTTTATTTTTAAAGTATTTTCCTTAAGAATCATATGAATATGCACAGAACAGTTCACAGGATCATATAAATATGCATATAAGCAGTGGGGTGCTCTGTGCATCACCCATCATCTACAGGAGCCAGCAGCTGTTCTCCAGCAGAAAGCAGACGTGCTGGCTGCCCTTCCAGAAAGCCTCTGCCATGGGGCAGGATGGATGCTGCACACCCAAACCATCAGCAAGCAGGCTGCTGCTGTGTGTCAGATGCTCTTGGTACATACAGATGTAAATTGCAGGAGACGGATCTACCACACGCATTTCCACATCAGGCTGCCATGCACTCGTGAAGCGATCAAGTTTCAGCATCCTCTGCCAGTTCGATAACTGCAGAAAGTGTTCCTAATTTTAAAAGCAGTGCAAACAATACTTATCCAGTGGCTTAAAAATAGACCGTATTTAGACTGGATACTCTTTGCTGTAGTCAGAAATCGCTATTTATTCCTTTAGAGGCTTAGCTGTCAGCTCCTGCTGCTGTTGGCAGCGGGATGAGTACAGAGCGTCGTGTCATGCAGCTACAGCAGCAGTGCCCAACACAAACCAGATGGAGTTAAGGCTGTGTAATTCTATCAGAAGAAAGCTGTTACAAACAATAAATTGCTTTATTCCGATAACAGTCTGAGCTCTCCGCATTACACCACACCCATCAATGTCCTAGATTGCGGTACCCTATTAGATTAAAAAATAAGGAGGGTGAGACACATGCCCAGGGAAGTCATTTCCAGTGGTCTTAACACTGAGGGCTGGCACCACAGTCTGCAGACATGCAAATATTGCTTGGTTTGGCAGGCTTCAGTGAAAATACAGTGGCTGTGACTCTGCATGACAACTCATATGGGGAAAATAAACCTATGCCTAGCACACAGTGAGAATTACAGCCCCTCTGGAACGATACCCTCCGAGCTGTGAGAAGGGGAAGGTTCACATCCTCTCCTCCTGCACGTAGGTATGCTCTACGAAGATCCCTGATGCCCTGTCCAACCTCCTTTGGCTGCATGGAGCACACTGTTGTGTCCCTTAACCCCAGGTATGGTGCTTGCCTCTCCAGTAAGGGGCACACATGTGTCCCAGGGACACCACGGCCACACTCCCACTTGGGCACATGGCTCAATGCTCCACAGCCACCCACAGATCAGTGCTCCATCCACCTCCCACCACGTCAGGCACTGCCTGAACGATTCCCCAAAGACATTCTTGCTTCTCTGTATTATTTATTTCTGCCTTCTCCACCCAAAATCAGCATCCCCCATTCTGCATGGGGAAGATGCCTCTGATACTTTGTTTGGAAGTTATTCACATTTAAATAGCATTCGTTTTCTATTAGTATTTCTGCAGCAGCTTTTACAAATCACTTTACAAGCCTTAATTAACTTTTCAGACAGGAGTTCGGCATCCTTTGGGATGTCTGGGGGTAGTCTCCAAACTCTAGTTCACAGGAACTTGCTCAACTTCTTGTAGTCTTTTCGTAAGCATCTGCTACAGAAGATACATACAAATATTTTTTCTTTGTGAGAGACTTACAAAATCCACAGAGACAAAACTATTTAGCTCTGTGTCCTTTGGCTGCTCTTATCCCAAATAATTTTAGAACCGGCGAAATGAAAGGAGAAGAGAAAAATCAAGTCTCAGAAGTGGGAGTAAGTCCTAGTCCTCTCCCCTCCCCCCCTTTTTTTCCCCAAATGCAGAGTCCTTTGACTCCTTCATTGAAGCTCATAGTAAGAAAATGAGCCTGATGATCTCATCCTAAAGCACACGACAAAACCAGCCAAGAATAAGGTACAACTTAGTGGCATGTGATAGCTGTGTATTTCAGAGATGCTCAGCACTGACTCAAAGATCACACCAAGTCAGCTGTGGCAGGGTGGGAAGAGCACACAGAGAGGCAGCCAGCCTCATGCAGTGACCCACTCCTCATGGCCAGCCCCAGTTATTAAGATGAGAATAGATACACCTCAAAGATATTTTCCCTTTCAAAGGGAGATGCATCAAAGATCTTTCCTAAGAACAATACTTCCAGAAAAACAAAGCCCAAGAACTCCTGTTAAATGTATTGTTGCAAAAGAACTTAGTTATGAAGTGCAAATACAGACCTGGAAAAAAAATGTTGTTATCTGCTTCTTATCAAGGAATAGATAAAAATTTACAGAGCTGCCCTTGGCAAAATGTTACGCTAAAGCCCATGTGGCACAAACACACTGATGGCAGAGACTTGCAATAAACCAGAAGATAAAAGGCTGTTTGGGTTTTCTTCCAGAGCAGAGCACTTCCACCCAAAAGCTCCCTAGCACACACCTCCCCCACGCTTCACTGAACATTCATTCTCCAATTTAGTGATTAAATATCATCCCAAAACCTAACAAAACACAAATAATTTCTTCAGCTGCTTCTTTGGAGGTTAGTACACCCTCCCTCTGAACGAACAGCAACCAGACCCTACCAGAAGCCTGAGTTTCGCTCCTGCGAGGACCCGACACTGAGCTCAGACTTTGCACTTTTAAAACTTATCTTCCAGGTCACGTGGATATTTTATTAGCAAAGGAGTAGGTGGACCTACTCGATACAGAAACAAATGAACAAAGTAAAAACAAAACCAAACAGCTCCTGCCTGATGACCTCAGCAAGCTACAGATGACAGCAATAGACCGATAACCAGATGGGAATATTTGATGCTTGCTCACAAGTAATGTCAGCCTAGAGCCAATTCTCCCTACTGCTACCACTGAGCAGAACATGCTTGCTTCAACCTCTTCTTCCAAAGTCACTTTCTGCTGCTAGGACAACTCCTCCTCCATTGCCAGAGCTTCTCCTCTCACCCCCATCCCTGGAAACAGCTCGGCGTTATCAGTCTCCAACAGATGCAAAGCACCCCTGCCCTTGTCTTCTCTCCCTTTCAAAGCAGCTGGCCCACCTGTCCTGCTAAACTCCTCCTGCCCGTGCCCTGACCTACCGGATCAGACCAAAACACGGGCGTCCTCCCCGCCTCAGCGCTGTGCCCTTGGGTTGGCTGACCTGCATGCCACCCGCTGCACCCAGACACCTAAATTAAAAGGTAATTTATGGAAAAGCAAACAGCAGCTGGCTAGCAAGCAGCAGGCAAGCGGTTGTAGTACACGTGGTGCCGCAATTCCTGTTGTAATAACAAGTGTTCAAAACCTCACAGATGTCAGGAGCCTGGAAATTACACTTTCATTTAAATATAATGGAATTTTTAAAGTAATACTTTTGGAGTGCTTTAGCTTCAATTGTCTGAATCATCATGGTGCACTTAGGTCATGCTCTTATACTTTTACTGGAAAACATTTACATTTCCATCATAAAAAAAAACCAGCAACAAATTGAGGTTTATACCTCACTTGGCTCCAGGTGGTAGGATGTTAAATAAATCATCAGGCTGGTGACGAAATCAGGAGCATTCACAGGACTGTGACAATGCAGTCAAGATGATAAGTATTTGTTTCAGCTGTGGCTGTAAACACGGACATGAGCCTGATTCACAGAGCCCGTGCTCTCCTGGAGGAGCCTTTTTCTTCACTGCCTTGCAAGCTGTACAATCATTCAGGAGCCTCTCTCTCAAAGCAGTTTCAAATTGCCATGGAAAAATATACTAAAACCCACTCTATGCTCACTCACAAGAGTTAACGAGGAAGTGGAGAATCATATCCGACCCGTACGTTTTATTTTCTCTATATTGTTAATGACACACCTAATGTTTCACCCCATAAAATTTCATTAATAGAGGAAAGAGAGAAACATCTCTCCACATGCAGGCACACCCGAAGAGCTGGAAACTGTGCATTTTACACCTATAAATTCACGGAAGGGGCACAGGATGCTTATTACTTGTGCAGCACACCGAGGTGGAGAAAAGGAGGGAGAGTAATTCCACAGAGCAGCTGCTTCCAGTTAGGGCAACCCAGCTGGAAGGCAAAGGTGCCTGTCAAACTAATTAAAGTGAGGAGAAGCCGTCCATCTGAAACTGCAGCTTTTAAGCACTGGCCAACCCACTTTCAAGATGTAATAAAAAAGAAGAAAAGTAAGCAAGAGAGACAAGTGGAAACAGGCTTAGGTATTGCTGAAAACATACCTCCAAGCTATTCTCTTGATAAATATTTTGGGAAGTTCGTGAACAGAAGGATTATTGTTACTGTGGTGCTGTGAGTGGGAGGAATTTACCCTCTACAACTCAACCAACTGCATCGATGATGATATAACAGCCCTCAAGGGCAATGAGCTAACGACGTTGGCTCTGCGTTGATGAAGTTTTACAAGGAAGTCATTTTGTTTAAGTACACAGAGAGTAGGCTGGTATTGCTAGTTCTCAGAAAAATGAATCTTCATTTGCAAGGGTTTAATAATTAGGCAGTTCTGGTTAAAGATGGCCAAAGACATTTCTGCAGTTCAATGCGTATCCTGTGGGCAACATATGCCTAGCAAAAAGTAATCGCAATTTGGCTTTTTAGAAGTTACCGATGCGCTTAATCCCAGAATTGCATCACCCATTCCTTTTGACTTCTGTGGGAAGATGTGATTTATGAAAACAAACAACCATTGCTTGGCTGGATGAAGGTTAAAGGGACTGGAAAGGATACAATGATTATCTGAAAGTATGAAGGGTGTGTAAACTCCAAGGGGAAATTGGATTGCTGAAGAAAGCTCATGAGGGTGTAACTCGGGGCAGTGAGATAAATGTATGTGTTTTTAAGCTCTGAAACATTGGCTCCCAAAACGATGACATTATTTGTATATACAAAACGAGATCTGGTCATTTCAGAAGTCATCCCTATTTGTCACTGAGGACAAAAATATGTAAAAGTAGACTAAAAGGAATGAAAGAAATTTGCTGCGTTGGCGAAGGGAATTTGAGAAATAGCACCAGCAACTCTCTATCTTGGTGGCAAGCCAGGTGACCTTCTGGAGTCACAGTATATTATCTGCCATCTCCACCACCAAGAAGGCAGCAGCAGGGGTGGTGAACCCACAAGGCTCAGGGCTACAAACAATCCATGACTTAATTTCACATGGCTTGGAGCTATGTACGTTATTTTGGGTGTTTTTCATTTTAAGGTGCATGCTAACTGGGCAATTGCCTAAGAAGTCTGAAAAGCCTGTGTGGCCCTTAAATTTCCACTTAAGTCTGCTTAGTATTTCTCAGCTGATTTTAATTACATATGTGCCATTTAGGGAATATGTAAAAATGTGGTAAAATACCAGCAAGGTATTGGGCCTCATTTAGATGATTTTCATTACCCACCAGCTTCCTTTTTTATATATGTATATAAAAATTTTAAACCTCAGGAGATAAAAATCTTTCTTATATTCATTGTTTATTTATTTTTATACATAAACAGTGTGAGCAGACATTGTTAGGAAAGGGCTGCATTTTGACTTGTAGAGAAGGCAGATTCATCACCTCCTAAAAGCATTTTCCAAACGTTGCAATACCTTTTTATCTTCTAGCATTTTCCAGATAACATTATAGAAACAGACATGGACTTCTTATGTTAGAAAGGAAATATAATTGTTCTCCTGGGTGGTTACTTCAAACAGCTTTCAGTGTATCAAACGTGACTTAAGCTTATGCCTTCTGTTGCCTGTACTTGCCCAGCTATTATTCATGTTTGTCCTCAACTAGAAAGGAATGCAACCAAGAGATCAGGACCCAGTTATTCGCAGTGCCACCAAACACACACAACAGTATCCTGATCTCTAACATGTTCAAATGCATCCAAGGATTTTGGCAGGGGAGAAGAAGCAGTTTTAAAATCTTTCAGCACTATTTCCCCCCAAAAAACGTATGTGTTGGTAACAATAGTGGAACAGCTGAATTGTTGTTACGTGAATGTATGAGCAATGACTGCAACAGGCTCCACATGTGACAGACAATTCGTGTCAGTGTCAAAGAGCTAAACAGAGGCTACTTAGTGTGCTTGGTGGTTTCAAATAAGCTTAACCTGATCACATTTACCCACCAATCCCCTGGCTTGGCTTTAAGACACAATGATCTTGGCTGTAATATTGGCTGCTGCCTCCCTCCATCCCGGGTTCTCACTCCCGCACCGCAGTAATTACAAGGGAGAACCTGTAAAGAGGAGAGTTCAGGAAGGCTGAGGGAGGGTGAGCACAGGACTGGAAAGATACATCAAGTTACATAACGCTTTTTTTCCACCCTATTATCTTGTACAAGTTTAAAACAGCCAAATGGATTTGTCAAGAATTAATTGTGTCAAATCAATCTTATTTCCTTCCTTGGAGGATAATTGGTACTGGATGAGAAGCAGCAGCAGATGGAATACAGATTGAATTTAATAAGGTTTCTACCTTATTCAACCCGGTCAGCTGATACCATTATGAAGTGGTACACAACTGGTTGGAAAAAACACTTTCAGAGATTAGTTTTCAGTGGTCGGCGGCCAAAGTGAAAGAATATATTGAGTGGGGATCTGTTCTTCAATATTTTAATTAACGGCTTGGCTGGTATGATTGAGGGCATGCTTGCTACTTTTACAGATGACAGAAAGCTCAGAGAGCTTGAAAATAACCACTGAACATGAATCCAACATTTTGTCTTGTTGCAGAGCAGCAAGGTTCAGAGCAGGGAGGACACAGCGCAGCCAGCAGGATGCACCACTGCATGCCCAACATGGTGCAAGCTCCACTCTGCTCACCAAGCGTGAGTCCCAGCTGCAGTCCTGGGTCATACCTTCTTCTGGCATGCAGCAGACGTCAAGACACGACACGGACAGACTACTGGGAGAAAATGGAAAGGGCAGCCCCATGAACGAGAGGTTTATGAGAAGAGATTGGAAGGACTGGGATGTTTTAGCCTAGACGAAAGATTGCCAGAGAGTAGGATAATCATTTTCAAAAATGGAAAAGTTCCCTCCACTAAGAGGGAGAATAATCCTCTCTATCTGCTGGGGTTGGGGCAAGAACGAACAGGTTTAATTGCGGCAGGGGTGATGTCAGGTTAAACGCTGGAAAAAGTCGTCTAACTGCAAGGTTCACACAAGCAGTGGAATTGATTGCCTGGGGTCAGTGTGGAGCCTTCATCACTGTCTAACCTGTTCTTGAGAGCCTCCCAACAATCATTTTGGTACAACCGAATCTGCTCTGGGGCTTGGAGTGGGCTAAATAACCTCCTAAGATTCCTTCCAGTCTTTTTATTTTCTTAATACTTTCTTGTGTTTGTTTTAATTCTTTGAAACCAGACTGTGAAAGCCCCGTGTACAGCAGCCAGCATTTATTCAAAAGAATATCTGAAAGCCATTCATGCCAAAAGGCCAACGTACAATGCTGCAATTTATGTATTTTGCTGAATTAGAGCCTAGAGGTATCAAGGCTACCACAAAGGGCATTGAAATGCTTTGTGTTCTAGCGCCACAGGAATGAGTATTGATGCCTGGAGAACTGGAAATGCTGTGATTTTGATAGTGACCTCAAGATCTGTCCCAGACTTTGCTGCCACCTGGCCTGCTTTTAGTATCGCCACTTGCACAAGATGTTTGAATTGCCGTGGCAGCGTGTAACTGATATGATTGGGGATGACAGTTGCCAGAGGGACAGGCTGCTGCACCAGGGAGCCAAGAATCCCAAACTCAATACGGTTCACAAGAATAATCCTAGAAATTACAGCTGCTCGAGGGCAAGGGTTTTGTTAGTTCATATATACTCCAACTGAAATGCATTAAATATTTGTTTGGGTACTCCTACCCCTCTTGGTCTTAGCCAACAACAACCACCATAAAACGCAGCCTAGCTGCCTTTCCAAAAGTAAAATTAATGCCTGGTTTCTTTACAGAAGCAATTTCTGGGGAAGCATAGCTGCCTGTCAGAACTGAAATGCTAGAAACACATTGCAAATGTGGTTTTCCTGTGTAAACCAGGCATGCAAAGGAGCATACAACCTTTAGCAGAAGTTGCATTCAAAACAGTTATTCTGCTTTTTTCACATGAGACTTGAGCATGTGCAGGACTTGAACGTGTTGTTGGTGTGCTGAGATTTGCAGAAATGGTTAGGACAGCTACCTTCTTCTCTGAGACCTCCACAGGCACCAGGCATTTGGAAACAAGACCCCCACTGAGTTTGGAGTCCTCAAACTGGACATTCGTGAAGTCACTCCTCTGGGAGCTGCGGAGAGGGACGAGCCAAGGACAGACAGACGTGTGCATTTGCACAGCCCCAGAGACTACGATGTCGTCACGCATTCTGCACGTATTCAACTCATATGTCATTATGAAATTGCATATAGAAACAAGACTGCTATTTATATAAGAATATATGCATACAATAACATCTAGGACTGTGTGTATACATAATACAATGTATGGAAGCCAAGCCAGCAGCAAGTGGCCAACCATCCAAAACAGCAAATCCAGCAGCAAGAAATTATTTCCCTGGATTGTGAATCCCCAAAACCTTCACAGGCCAGTCAGTGAGTGTAGCTCCCACTTTTCACCCAGCAGTACACACGTTAAGGGCATTACTTATGAAGGGAAACCCCTCTCCACGATTGCATGGCCCACACTTTCTGAGGAGGGACGTGTAGAGAGAGTTATTAAGGTTCGGTCAATTAGACACAAGGCTGAAATGACATCCCATCTGCTCTACAAATGTCAAAGAGCTTGCGGCACCTGTCTGGGGAAAAAAAAAGGAGCAAGAGTTTACCACAGGTTCGGATACTCCTGTGATACAAAGGGCTCTTTGTGCTAGGGCTTTCCATAGCAAAAGTCCTTTGGAAAGTTTTGGAATATTTTTTGCAGCAGTATTTTATGTCAGTGGATGAAAAAAACCCCAAACATTCACACCCTTAAATGTCAGACTGAGTTTTGCGGTAGCTTTGCAGGTGCAACAACTGTACCAAAACCACTAGTAGGAAAACATATCTGACCTCCCCCTCTCTCCCCTCCCCACTCAGTACAAGTGTTTAAAGAGGAACAAAACTGGCAAGTTACTTCATTTCCCTGCCAGAAGGGTCTAAAGCAGCTCCTAGCGAATTCTGGGTTTGTACACTGCAAACAGTACGATGTGAGCCATAAATCTCCTAGTCGCTTCCCCTGAACAAGGGCAGCTTCTGAAAGAAACAGAGCAGCCAGAAGTTCCCTTTCTCTCTTCTAATCCAGACGGGACCAGGGATGAGCCAGTCCCTTCTCCACACTGCATTAAAGAAAGACAAGGTCTCACAAAGTCCCTCCACTACCTTCCTGCGCCCTCTCTGTAGCAGCTGCTCATGCTTGATTTAAACTGTCCAAGAAGTACTCCAATTTGCACAAGAAATGGAAAATGAATGTTGACAGGAATATAAAGCAATAACCACAGCTTCTGAAGTAAGCTTTTTCCTTGGTATGGCTATCATCTGTGTTAAAAACAAACGGCCGTGATCTAAAATCGTCAGTGCTTTGACTTTATCCTAGTTGACAATTACCTTGGCAACTGTGAAAGGGAGCTTTCTCCTTCCTGAGCAACTTGCTCTCGCTGTCTGAACTTCCTCGACGCCAGCAGTCCACAATTGGAGATGTTAAAACTCTTGCAGTAATAACGAATGACAACGTTACCAAAGTCAGAGCTGCCAAAGTCAGAGGAATATGCCAAGTAAAGTGGGAGCTTTTGTCTACGCATAAGGCTCTGGAAAGTCTAGAAATAACTAATGCAGAATAAATCCAGGAATAGGAAATGACAGGTACTGGAATCATGATCAAATGTTTCCTGACAAGTGTTTGCCTAAGTTCTGTTTTCTGAATATATTTTGTTCCTTCTTAAATATTACTTAGCATTTAGCCTGTATTTAGTGTCTTCTACAGAAGCAGCTGGGCACCTCACCTACAGAACAAGCTCCTCCTTATTCTACTACACACTTTGTACAGAGTGAAGGAATTTACAGGCTGCATCTGAGTCAGAAGGTGAAGATGGCTGGAGACGACGTGATTTGCATTGGGAAACTCGGCTAATCAGCAGCAGCACCAAGGAGGAAATCGGGGTCTTCCTGAGTCCCAGTCCAGGGACTGCCGGCTGTACTGGGCATGCTGTAAATAGCCAGGGACCAGCCCAGGCTGCGCATCACATGCTCCATGAGTCTAAGGAAGCAAAGATATCTTGGAAATGAGTCAGGTTTGCTGGGCATCTATCATACAGCCTAGCATAACAGAAATAAACCTGCTAAAAATATTACAGCGAAACCCAGAGAAAACATCCAGCAGTAAGCAGACGCTTACAGGGGAAATGCTCTGCAATAAAGCCCCAAACCATGTGAAGACGTGGGAGTGTTTGCTGGAAAGCAGAACTTCTGTAATACAAAGTGCTCACAAGATGCAGAGTTTCACAGGAAACTGAGCTGAAATATCAAATGTTTTGGAGGTGAAAGCAAAGCCTTTTTGTAAGGAAACTGGGCATGTTAGAACTAGCAGATGGCAGTTATCCAGAGAACTTTATCAGCACCACGACTGGGGGGGAGCACAGTGACAGGCAGTCAGATTTTAATTGTATTTCCCATGAACAATTGTATTCATTGTAGAAGCTGGCCCTATATCATAGTGACCATTTGCTGACACAGAAATAAAGATGAAGAACCAGGGAATATTCAACCACAACCAAGCTAATCTACATTTATAAGAGTCACAATGACAGGGTTTTATCTGCCTTCATTTCAGGCCCTCAGACCTTTCTGGATTTCCTATTACCCTTCCCTATGGAAAACTCTACACCAATATGGTGAAAGGGGAGAAAGAGGAATGAGACATTTAGAATGGCCTCGCTACTGAAGTCCCTCCCCTGCTGATAGCAGCCAAGGAAACAAATTGCTTTTGAAGCCTCCACGGCCAGTCTTCACTGCTGAAATAGAGAGCAGCAGCCTTCCTCAAGCAGCAATCCAGGTAACACACACCGTGACTTCACCAGCAATCCCTAACGCCTTATTTCTGAAGCAGCGGTTGACGGACTTCTGAGGCCTCATTAAGTACCTTAATGAAGTCCTTGCAAAGCCATTAAGAAAACGTCTTAGTTTCTAACAGCCGTAAATTCGCCACGCAGATTTGCACGGATGCAATTTAGGAATACATCAGGGTTGCAAATCGCTTCTGCTGAGCCTTGACTGCTCTGAGGCGACAGGTTGGGGACGAAGCAGGCAGCTCACCCCGCTATGTCCTCCCTGCCGGGCTAAACATTCAGCGCTCCCCCTTCCCTGCTTCCCAGCAGAAGCAGACAGGTCCCCAGGCAACACATGGAACAGCCCAGGAAGGCAGGAGGGGAGCCCAGAGCCTCCCAGCCCAAGTGGGAAGCCAGAGGGAAGTGCTCCTGCTTCTCTCTGGGGTGCACAGCCACCTTCAGCCACCTTCTGGCCTCCTTCTGGAGGGCTTCTGGAAGCCAGAAGCTGCTCCTGCTTCTAAAACCAGAGCAGGTGTGCACAGAAACCAAACCATGGACTCCTAGGGAAAGCAGCACAGATTTAGAAAACAAATGGGCACATGGGAGAAGGTGCGTGGGACTCCCAAAGCATCACCTGGGAGCCCACCACACCGGTGTAAAAGAGCAGGCACAGAGGGGCACACGTGTGTGTGCCCACACAAACACATGCTGGGGATGAATGTGTGGCTATGCAGAGTACGCTGCTGAGTGCTTTGACTTCTTTGATCATGGGATAATGGCTCCACGACAGATTCCCTGCTATTCTGCCGTTATCCATCTAGTGAAGAAAGACAAAAAACAACAAAGACAGTGACCTAAATTCTCCCCTCTCAACCAAAACAATGTCAAACAGTGAAAACCCAGGGAAGTGATGGAAAGGAGGGAAAAAAAAAAGATTACAAACTGAGATGAGGAGAAGAACGGAGATGAGGTAGCGGGGTTCACTGTAAGGTCATACAAGGGGAAAGAACAAATAGCAGCTCAGTGCGGCACATGTATTAAAAGCCTGTGTGCTGCTAAAAGAGGTATGAGGCACAAAAGAGGAGGAACTAGAAGTCTTAATGCATAACAAAACACATAACTTAACTGGCATAACATCAACTTGGAGAGAATTCACACAACTGAAGTATTAATACAGTGAGGTACAGCCTGTAAGGGAATGACAGGCAAGGGAGAGGCCTGCATTTGCATTTTGAAGGTATCTCCCCTTGTTGCGCTCTGGAAAGAGATGGCAGAAAGCTCCGTTGAGAGTCTGGGGGCAGTAATAAGAGGGGAAAATAACCAAGGTCCGGTACTGTTGAACATCTATCACAGATAACCAAATCAAGCATAAGCCAGGGTGAGTGAGGATTGTTTCTGAGTGGTATCCCACGGAGCTGCTGGCAATCAGAAAGGCTTACCCACCCAAATGCTACCGAGACACAAAAACCACAGGCTACCAAGCTCACCTTTGATATGCAAGTTAGGGAAAGTGGCTCAAGGTGGTCACGGCAGATGCAGCCTGGGTGTGAACCAGGGAGAGAAGCTGAGCCCGACCCCTTACCCAGGGGACCTTAACCACAGCACACCAAAATCCTCCTGGCACAAGTCTGGCGAGCCCAGCACCAGACATTCAGGCTCACTGATACAGAGGGTTGATGTTGCAGAAGAGAGAGAAAAGGCAAGTAAACGTGCACCTTATGGGTTGTGTTTCACTGAGACCCTGACTGGCCATTCGGTTTGACCTAAATTTACAGTAAATATGCTTGGGAACAAAGAGTCACACGTGCTGTTTGTACACATTTCAAGACCTTATGTTCACATGCCTTTGTGAGAAACAATCAAAATTATTGTCAAATAAAGATATTTTTTATCAATTATATAATACCACGCATGCAGATAAGGAGGGGCAGAGAGGTATCACCAGCCTCATTGGGCTCCTCCTGCTCCTTCACATAGGATATTCAAAAAGACAGCAGTCTACACGAAAGTATCAGGGCTGGCGCATGGCAGGGAAACTATCTCAAAGAGTTTTTGTCAGTGTTTTATCAAGACATTTAGGCACGACTCTATTTTTACAGCAGACTTGTCCAGGGGCTGGTCACATTTTGAGAGCTGTGACCCAGGTGGCTGCTTTGAGGCCCTTGATGGGCCAGTACCCATCCTCATGTGGCTCATCAGGAACCTGCAAGGAAGTGCCCGAGCCTGCAAAGGCCAACAAAAAGCACTGAAAATCATTAGCAAAAAAGACAGGACCATGTTGTAGGGTGTTCTCCAATGGGGATGATGCTACCTGCTTACCGACTTTTCAGATAGCACAAAGCTAGAAAGAACTGCAGGCATATTGGAGAGCATGATCAGATACACAGATGGATGTGGAAACTGGAGAAATGAGCTAACACAAACAGGAGGCAGATGGAGAAAAGGACCTATTTTTACAAAAATACTTCACTTGGGAGGAAATAAGTCAGAAGTATGAGCAGAAGATGGGAGACAGCTGGTCCTGCAGCAGCTCTCACAACAGGATTTGGAGGCTGCAGGCAGAACACGAATCAACTTCTTTCTTGCTGTCACAGAAAAGCAACCATTATGTGAAGATTTACCAAGAGACGGCATTTAAAATAAACCTTTTGCACTCCTCAGAATTGTAGACCTCTATCAGCTGGGCTACTGAGACATTGCAGGCACTGATCCAAATCAATTCAGAAGAGTGCAAAAATACCTTAAATAACCCAGGGACCTAGCTGTTAGGCCTACACTATGTGTCCTAAAAACAAAACAAAACAAAAGCAACAACAAAACAACCAAAAAAACTGCCTGGGACTAACTGTTGTTGATGTAAGCTTTGTTGGGAGACAATCTTCAGCCTAAGAATTTATGACAGCTGGCATTTCTTTTCCCCTCTCCAATCACAAGAAATTATGTGGACTCAAAAGATTTTTTTTTTTTTTTTTTAACTAGAAATGGAGATTAGGAGAAGAAAGCAGAGCTGTTTAAATCTCTTAGTTTTACAGTCCATGAAAATACCACTTCAGCATACTTTAAATACTGAAAAAAAAAAAAAACAACCAGCCAGCATAAAAACATACCAAAAATGTATTTGTGGGGAATTGCTTAAAGAA
This sequence comes from Netta rufina, assembly GCF_964035555.1. Taxonomy (NCBI): domain Eukaryota; kingdom Metazoa; phylum Chordata; class Aves; order Anseriformes; family Anatidae; genus Netta; species Netta rufina. Next base: position 52,700,483 of record NC_140125.1, on the reverse strand, counting down.
GAATTCTCATTATTTGGGAAGGCTAATGTAAGCCTTGAACAGCTGAGATCAAGAATACTGCATATTTACAATAGGCCATAAAAGGAAGAAAATTGAAAACATTAAAAAAAGATGTGCTTCATATTTTATGAAGAAAGGGAATAAAGCCCAGTGTCTTTATTTTTTTATGATTTTCTCTTAAAATAGCCAATCTGCATTTAGAAATATGTAATCCTCCCTTCATAGTGATATCTTCATACAATCTACGAGCAGTATCTTTTGAACTCCTTTAAGTGAATTTTCACTGCACCCTATTTCCTTGTTACTTGCTCCCAGCGCCCGCCCCAGGGTGGGATGGGGCAGAGTCAGGCAATGTGCAGGAGTTTTGCTTGGTCCCCAGGCTGCCAGCAAAGTGGTGCTGAATTGCCTTGCCTGAAATAATCAGCGCCAGAGGAGGGGATGTGCACCTCTGCAGCCCTCTCTTAAAATGCCTCCCTCAGGGGTGCAGAGGTTCCCACTGGTACAGAGAGGGATGTGAACACGCGAGCCTTTTCCAGGCGGAGTGAGACAAGTCTTGTCATTTTCCCAAGTGAGCCTTCTGAAAGGGGAGGGAGTTTGAAAGTATTTTTTCACTGCATCTCAATGGGGACGCGCTCTGTGCTTGTCACCACTTCAGGAACACTTAGACTGAACAGTCTGGATTTCTTTTTCCTAATTACCACCCATTTTCCTTTCATTTTAAATTCTTATGCTCTAGCATAATGCGGTATGAGAGGGCTGCACTTGTGGAAACCTGCTTATTTAGCTAGGACCTACATTTTAAAAAAAATAACTCAGTTCAGTTCTACAGGAAATTCTAGGAGTTAAGAATCTTAAGCTTGATAAAGCAGATACACTGCAAAGAAATAGATACCATAAAGCATACTTCATGCTTTTATAATTCTTTTAATTCCTTTTGCTGAAGCACAGTCTGCAAATTTCTCAGGAACTACGCACATAACTGAACAGCTTCTAAGTTTAAAAGGCAACACATTTATATAAAAGGCACGGACAGAAATAGTGATGATCTCTCATTTCAGTGCTATCACAGGGCTGCATTTCTGCAAGCCTTCACACACACGCAAAAGTAGTAAGTCACATAAAAATTACAACTGAAAACTAAATGTTTTCTGATTTTATTTTTCATAAAGACCTCTGGCTCGACACCTAATTTAATTCCCAGGGAGTGGGATGGGAATATTCTGCTTTACTGTGCTCTGGGATTTTAAAGCTCAGTGTGTTACTAACATCCGTGCATCACTGGAAACAGGCCTTGCATGCCCTCAGGCACTTTTTTCACATCTTGACTGCATTTTCTCAACTGAATTACCCCCACCCTTTTGGCAGACAAAAGGCTCCGAGGTACGCTCTGATTCAAAGGCTTTACTCTGTAGGAGAAAGTCACTCTTAATTGAGACTTCATTTCTTGTGCCATCCCTGGGAAGTACCAACAGCTTCACTCACCAGTGAATCATCCGGGTTTTATTTTCTCCAGTACGAGTGCCCTGAACAGAAAATCACATCTAGACCGAGTGAACACAGGCATAACACTCAGTTTCTGTTAGCTCAAACCCAGTGTGAAAAGGCGAGTAATTAGAAGCTGTGGCCACTGAGAAACAATCTGAACTCAAGATAAGTTCAAGAAGCACATTTTCAGGAGTATTAGAGCAGAGAGGAGAAAAAAAAAAAAAAAAAAAAAAAAAAAAAAAAAAAAGATTGCCCTTTATACACATGCTGCTGCCCCATGTTTATATTTATGGGTCTGTTTTCTTCCAGTTTAAACATTACTCATCTTCACATTCACCCATAATTTTTTAGATGGAAGCAATTAAAAATATAAACCAACATTCAAATCTTACCTGCAATTACAAGTAATTGTCTAACTTCATTTCTTACCTTTCTGTTGAGGAAGATAGCAGGCAGCAGAGCCGTGCACAAATCATAATATCACAAGATCTAGCTTCTCAGGGTGAAAACAGCTTGAGTGAAACTACTTATTTTCAGTCAAACATACAATGACAGTAACTATTAAATTCAGCTGTAATTAACCATATGATAGGTTTGTGAAAAGCATTGATGCAATCTGAATGTAGCTTGGAAACACAGGTATATAGCTATAAAAATGCGAGGATGGAGTGATCTAAATGACTTACCATCTCACATCAATGCAATAGCAACTGTCTCAGTGGGATTATTAAGTTAATTCTTCTTTCCGCTCTAGGCTACTCGCCCAAGCATCTGTGCCACTCAGTTCTGCAACTTCCAGACCCAGCAAGGGGGGAAAAATCATCAGCCTCCAGAACAGCGCTTCACACTCCAGACGAAAAGCATCAGCAAGCCCATCAGTCCCAGCCTCGGAGAAGGGCCCTGCCTCCCCAAAATGCCGGCTAGCCGCTCGCTAGCCTGGTGTAACCCACAGCGACAGGTACACGCAGCGGCCCAGGAGCACCGAGCCGAAGGCCTGGCGGGCTCTCCGGCGCTGACTTTCAGACAAAGGCAGAGCCGCCCAGCTGCAGTTGTCCAGCTCCTGGCCTTCCTTTGACAAACAAACAGGGCTTTCCCGTTGTGCGCGCCGGGTGTCACTTCCACCACTCACGCCGGGTGCCAAAAGGCTGTGGCGCAGCCCCTACTCCCGGGCTCCCCCTCTCCCAAGGGATGCGGCCCCCCAGTGTCTGGGAATCGCCCGAGGGGGGCTCCTGGCCCCCAAACCTTGGTCCCTGTTCCCAGCCCTGGCTGCTTCCTTCGCAGCTTCCCTTCCAGCACCAGCCCTGCTGATGATGTGAAATGCTGACAGCTTGGTGTGGCCCTCGGAATCTTACCCAGGACTTGGTCCAGCAAAAACTTTGCAACTGCACTAACTTGAAGTGAACATCGAGTGCTAATAGCAAGCGAATGTGTTGAAAGCCCTAACTCGTTCCTACACCAACACGCACAGATTTCTCTTATACGCACACAAGCACTCTGTCAAACACACTTTCAATATTAGGCCTTTACAAAGGTTCTTGAATACAATTTTATAAAATATCTTTTTTAGTTTCATAGAATCACAGAATCATTAGGGCTGGAAAAGACCTCCAAGATCATCTGGTCCAACCACCCCCTACTACCAGTGCTTAATTTGGAAGCAAATTAAAAACTAAAATGCTCTATCAAACACACCTACCATGTAGCTCAGAAGGGGTAGAACAACGCTGAAATGGAGTGCCATAGAGCAAATCCCTCTCTGCCAATTTTAGTAACTCATGTGCCTTAGATCTTCCCTTTTCAGCTTACAAAAATTCTTGATTTCTTTCTTATATGATCAAAAACAGCATTGCTGTTTTGGAGTAGTGGAAGAGCAGAAAATGATTCTGCTTGAATCATTTCAATGATTCTGGAAGGGTCTGGTTCTCCTACCCCCACAGGAGGACAAACCTCCCCACGAAGGAGAGAAGCAGCATCAGTGAGAGCTGCATCACCCCTGCCCTGCCACCCATCGCTGCTGCCGTGGGGGGATGGATGGGCACTGGGAAATGTGAGAGAGAGCAATATAGTAAACAGGTACCATCCTTTGGCTCGGGGAGGACACCCATGCATACATGTGGCTATATCCTGGTTTCTCCAGGACTGCACAGCAGCAGTGGCCTTCAGGCCAAAGAGGGCAGGAGCACACAGCCCAGCATCCTTGGAGGGGGACAGGCACAAGCCCTGGAAGAAAGGAGCGGGGCTGTGCTACGGTGAAGCAGGGAGGCAGGCAAACATCCTCCTCCCAGCAGCAGAGGATAGCGGTCAGGAAAGCATGGGAAGGAAGCAGGAAGCGTGCTGTCGCCTGCACTCAGGATTTCATTTCAAGTCTTGAGAATCTCCTGTTTGCATTGAAAGAAAAAAAGAGCCACTTAGTCCTTGTGGTATCAGAGGCAATGATTAAAGTGGAAAAATTTTAAACGCTTCCCTCTCCTCCACAGGGCTTAAAATTCAGAAAGTAAATACTAAGACTTCACCAGTCTATTTTTAACCTCGGGATTCAGTCTGACTCAAGCATTTTGCATGTTTGTATAAGGCTGCAGGGGGAATAACTCCTTTTTAAAAGGACTTCCACAGTCTTAATGAATTTCATGTATGTTGAATGGTGAATGTTCAATTAGGCGTACGTATGCCTTCAAAACACTGGACAGTGACCCCACAGTAACAAATCAAAAGAAGAGAAAGGACAAAAACACAATATAAAATGGCAGGAGTTTCAAGACAGTAGTCAGAGAGGGGAGAATTTTGGGGTTTTCAAGTTGATCGATTTTCTGCATTAAAAGTTGAGCTTTGCAACCTCTGCTGAGCAGCCGTAATGCTGAAAAGAAAAAGGCTTAAGCTTTTAAATTTAAAATATGAGTGGGGGACAAGCCAGTGAATTACCTGTAGCTGTTTCTCTTACCTAAAAACCATACTAAAAAAAAAAAATAGATGCACAATATATTTCCCACGGAAATTTTCCCTCTGTCAGTCCTGTGAAGTGCACTGCTGAGGACAGCCTCAATGCTCATCCCATCTCAGCCTTGCATCAAACACCATTAAACACAAACAAAGCAATGAGGGGACAGGGCCTGACCTTCTCCCACAGCCACGCAGGGCTGTCCTGCAGCTGGCCACGGTGTCCCTGTGCCAGCGATCCCACGTGTACCCCACGTCCTCACAGTGCAGCTTCTCTTTTCCCTCTGTGCCATCCGCATCCCAGTGACCCTGGTGCTGCTTGTCCTCTCTGTTGGCCACAAGAGACAGTGCTGGGTTGGGGCATCAGCTTCCAAACTGTGCTGGGAGAGCAAGAGGGGAAGCTGTTTGGTGGTAGCTGCTGATGGACACTGCTCTCAGCCACTCCTTTATTTATCAGTCAGTAAGGTTATTCTGTTATCTGGTATCTGTCCATAGTTGGAGATCTGTTCTGTGGATTCCCTTTAAACCCTCTGCTGTCAGTTTGCTTACCTTGGGGGAAAAAATATTAGTTATTTATCTTTAAGACCATGAACTGAGGTGGTCGTGCATTGTTTATGCATTTAAACATAAACACATTAAACACTAAATGCATTTAAACAATCGTGCAATGTTTAAATGCTGCAGATGTGCAAACAGAATCAGCGCCGAGTTGAACAAAAGAACTTCCAGGCTGCCCAGTTAAAATGGGCTCAGTCCTCAGAATGAAGAAAGGGTTTACTCTGTGTATCCCCCAGGAAAATCAGAAGTAAAGAGATTAAAGGAAAAATGGCATGGAACAACCTGACACACTGTGTGTGTAATGCACGCAGTCAGTAACTTTGAAGAGTTTTAAATACACAGCAATGGTTCCACTTAGTGTTCCTGATATGCTCTTTCCAGGAGCGGACTGGAGATATTTAATCTGACTGGGATGACAGCGTGTCTCATCTCAGTGATGACGCCTCTATTGCTTGTCCCATGCTGTGACTGCCCAGGCCAGAAAAAGACAGGCTGGATGAGACCCTGAGGCTTTCAATAAGCCCTTCCTCACCTCTCCCATGGGCACGGCTCAACCACAGCCATGCCTCTCCCAGCTGCAAGAAGTCTTCCTCAGCCAGCCGAGGAGGTTACCAAAGAGACAAAACAGACTTGCTGTCCCTTGGTGGAAAGGCCATGTGCCTTTGTGAGTGCATAAATCCATGCTCTCCTGAGTATCTGGGGAATGTCTCCACCCTTAGCACTTCAGCAAGCTCAAGGGCCATTGCTCAGGCACAGCCAGCGCCTGCTGGAGTCAGAAAAAGAAAAGGCCATTGCACCGAATCCACGCTGACTTTCCTGTGTCCAGCAGATACCATGGGATTCCGGTCCAAATGAACAGAAAGGGTTGAGAATTTGCACAAACTTTTTGAAGCCTTACTGAGTGTGAGCCTTGCAACATGCCACCGCCCAGAAGCCTCAACAGCTTCTTCCAGCCCTCCAGCAACCCTGTGGCTCTCTGGAGGGCCTGAAACCACCCCAGCAGCCCCCATGGATGTGGCTCACTGCACAGAGCACCAAGGCATCGCCGCATGTCCCAGCTGCCCACCGAGCATCCTCCAGCGAAAATCACATCCGCGGTTGAGACAGAAAGGCAAGTAAATACACACACACACGTGCACAAGTCTATATAGCTGCATGAGCCCCTCTGTCGGGCTAAGAAACGTGCTGCTGTCTGCGGGTGGAATAATCAATGAGGCAGTCTCGGTAAGTGATTGCTTATTGCCTCGTGGTTACGAGCCTGACCTCCGCAGAAAAGTCCCGGGCGAATTGATCACACGAGCACGTAGGACTTTAGGGCCTGACTGCTTTCAAAACGCAGCTGGGTTAAGGGACCCGGCTGCAGAATGGTTCCAATTTGTAGCGCCGACAGGACCTTAATAGTATCCTATAGGCGAGCACAAGCCCTAGGCTGTCTAATTTGTATTATTCCTTGTTCTGCTTTCTCTTTCTCTTTAAATAAGGAACAATACAAGGAATGAGACCTCAAAATCCAAGTCATGCTGTCAGGAAGAATAATGGACCTATTCTGCACAAAAATGCCTGTATTGTTGGTTTGTTTACTTCAGCTGCTTCGCTGCCACGCTGCCGTCAGGGCTGGGGAAACAAAGCCCCAGCTCTGAGCCTGCCCCTGGCTGCTGAGCACCCAGCCCCGCTCCTCCACCGCTTGCTCACTCACTCGGGTGGCAACCAGCATCGGTTCGGAGCAGCGCTCCACCCACCCGTCAGCAGCGCTGGAGACGGAGCTGGGAGATAAATCAGGGCTGTCCAGGCTTCCCGTTACACCACCCCTTCTGCAGAGCCAATCGCTCCGTGGCACATGGGGATTTACAGGCAATAAGGCTATTAAGCATGCAAGTGAGTTAGGCACGGGAGCGCTGCCCCGCACATCTGTGAGGAGGCCTGAACCTCGGGGTCCTTTGCTGGAAGGGCGTCTCCAAACGCTGCGCAGTTTCGTGTCACTTCAGCAATGACTAATAAATACATTGTCCAAACGTCTCTGGTAGATTGATGACAAGGAGATGGTTTTAAGAAGTCCCAATTCAAATAAATAACACAAATATTCCGTTCCCATATAGCTATAGCAACCGCAGGCTGCTAGGAACTTTCTAAACAAAATCGAGGCACAGTCCTGCGAGAAAGCTAAACAAGAATCTAAATAAGAAAACAAAGCAGGCAGATAAAGGATGGGGTACACTGCACAACATGCAAAGAAAGAATCAGCACGGTGGAGTAACATGTATGTCAATGGCTGCATGTTTTTGTTTTTGTGGGTTCTGATCTCCTGTAAAAACTACTTTAAAGCAATTTTCTCAGTTTCAGGAAGGATGATTGCAAAAACGAAAAGTTCCAGTCAGGCGTTACAAAACTACAGGAAGAATAATTAAATCATCTGAATGGCAATTTAAATCCCAGAGTGGAGAAAGCGAATGCTGAATCTCAGCATAGCCTATGGAAGAAACAATCCTGTTATTTTACTCTGATAAATTTTAATGAAGACCTTTTCATAATAAATATGGGATCTGAGCCTCGTAAAGCAATAGTGGCATAGCAGGCCTTTTTGACTGAAGGTGAAGTAAGTGCATTTTCATAATCTGTTTCTTTAATTGCCAAGAGAAAGGCAAAACCTCCTCTCCCCCAGTGCAGATGAATTAGCTGTGCTGCTGCCACGTCTGTGGAACAATGCGGCGATAGAGTTGGGATGCTCTCTGCATAACACAGCAGATCTGTAAACAAGACAGGGACCCAAAACAAAAACACCAAACATTTTGACGGTAAAATTCGCTTTAGTCGAGCCAGCTTCATGCAATGCTATTTTAATCCAGCGTTACAAAAATATGCCTTCATGTGAAGTATTTTCAAAAGCCTGTGACAATGTTAGTGTGAAAATTTCTTTTAACTCATCCAGCTCATTCCTAGACGATGTTTCCTGCCAGCTACATTCACCACAAATGCTGTCTGGTAAATAGCAGCTGCAAAGGAAGGATGAGGATGCCAGGGCGCAGCTCAGTAAACACTCCTCAGTAGCTCGCTATATCCTGGGCCAAGCAAGCTGACACACATTCACGGCCGTGTTTAATTTCCCCAAACGGCGCAGGACTTTGCTCCTGTAACTCAGCTGAAGGTGAGGCTAGGAGCTAAGGACTAAGGGCATGCCTGCACGAAGCACTGCCCTCATGCAAAAGGACTTGATGCCATGCAGCATGTCACGCTGACAGCTGCCGGTCCCGTGCTGCTACCAGGGTGGCATTTGCCTGGCAAGGTGGCACTGGTGGTGGTGGCAGCGGTAGCAGTGGCACTGGCTGGCCATGCACCTGGCAGGGTGCGCTCCCCACCACCCTTCTGTGGCTGTTCCTGCTGCCTCTTATGGGAAGCAGTGGGAGGCGAGGATCTGGAGTTAAACAGAGCTATTCTCATGCCTCTTCTTGTCTCCTCACCCCGTCTGGCTGGTTCTTGCAAGCCAACACCTTCTTCCAAACGCTGCTGGGCAGCACTGAGGAAACACTGGTGTGTGCTGCCACCAGCCACAGCCAGAGCTTGGGCACCAAGCACTGCTCACACAGGGTGACAGTGGCCCCAGCATGGGGAGAGGTGGCTCTTGAGGAAGACCTTGCCCTGAAGCAGCTCCTCAGGGAGGATGGCTGGAGCTGGGTGAGTTGCACTGACAGGCTGGGATACCACTGCCGATGCCAAAAACCAGAAGCAGAGGCAGGGTTTCCAGGAGCCACACCTGCGGGGATAAACACGCAGGCAGGGCAAACAGCTCTCCAGAGGAAAGGATTACTGCCCGCTGGCGTCACTGCCTCCCTGCCAGAAGTTATCAGTCTTGCAAATGTGGTAAGGAAACTGCTGGTGTGAATGGCCCTAATCTGCTTCTGCTCCAGCCTCCGATAACCAGGCGGGCTGAGGCGGTGGGGAAGGGTCCAGCAGGCCGTGAGCTCCGCCAGCACTGAGGATGCAGAAGAGCAAGATCTAGCCATGGCCTTATGCCAAATTGCCCTCGAGCTATGGAGGCCAAATGCCCCGATGGGCACTCACTTCTGCACAAACAAGCCCAAAATCCTGCCGGTGTTTTAGGCTAACCCAAACTCCAGCAGCAGCCACCTGAGGAAACTTGAGCTCCTTCCACCTGTGCCACCACTGGCTTGATGCTGCAGAACACCCCCTGCCTCCCCTAGGCATCCCTGGTTATTTCATTGTTTCCCGAGGTGGCCGCTTGCCAATGGGTTTGATTAACTGGGCAGCGAGGTGGGTGAGAAAACTGTGGACTGCGAGGAGGAGGGACAGAAAAAGTGAAGAGAAATGCAGCGTCAGGAGGTCCTATGGCAGCTCTTGTCATATGAAAGGAGAAAAAAATTGGAGTGGGCAGGGGACCTGATCCATAAAAGCTGCAGCAAAATTAAAAGGTTTGTTGTGTCATCTCCTCCTCATCTCCCTTTCCTCCCCCCCAAAACAAAACAAAACCAAGAGTGGGGAAGGAAAACAAACACAGCAATGCTTCATGAAGATCCCTGGGAGAAGGGCACCCCTAACCTCATCACAGCACATCTGCAACCAAGTGAACTGTGCGGGAGGAAGAACAAATGGCTAAAGTGACTCTGCCAACTCTGCGAACCCCCAGAGAGCCCTGGTGCACCCACGGCAGCGTTGAGGGAACACCACCACCTCCACCTTCCCAGCCCCAGCGCTGTGTAGGACAAGGACAACCACCTGGAGACGTGCATCTGCGTGCACCCACTGGGGGCTCTGGAATCCAGTCTGTACAGCCTGAGGTGCCTTGGCAATCAGCGTTACCAGCGCCGTATTCATTAAAGAACCTAAATTAATGTACAAAGGAAACCCACAGGCCATGGCTTAGAAGCTTTTAAGCAGCAAGAGCTATGGTCATCATCAGCAATGCTTAAACGGTACCTTATGGCAGAGATTTTAAAAGCAATTTACAAAAAAATAGCTAAGTAACACAAAAGCCCTGTAAGTAAGAGTAAACATTTCCACATATTGCAAACAAAGAGTCTCACGTATAGGTACTGAGTGAAAGGAGAGGGAAAAACATGGTGATATCATCACATAAAATGAAATTACTTCTATGGTGCCAAACTCCCATGATTTTTTTTATCTCTTTCTAGCTACCTCTCATATTTCAGATTGCATTACTTAGATGGCTGAACCCATGAAGGGCTTCATTTCTGGCCATTTATTTCGCCAATAGTTTACTGACATTTATTACCTAAAAAGTAAAAGTCCGAACAGTTCAAAACAAAGAAAACACAGGTCAGGATAGCTTAACCAAACTGAGAGCGGGGGAGGAAAACAGCCCGTGAGAAGCTGCTACAGCACGAGACAAATGAAATCCACTCTCTCTGGATACAAAGACATAACTCTTTTTTATGTGAATGGGAAACATGCTCATGCACTGAGGGGAGAATAACCGCCATAGATCAGCAGAACGACTGCACTGGAGATGGCTAAAGCCAGACTACATGTGCAATGAATGTGAAAACCATTTCAACCATCTGGGCTATGTAATTTTTCACAGATGCTTTGAGATCTGGATGGACATTGTTGTCTCCCTTTTCCCTGATATTTCTCCAACGTTTGCAAATTGCTTTCTGTGACCTGTGGGATGGAACTCTGCAAAAATTGTCTTTCTGCCATCATCCCAAGTGCTCCAACAGACCCCTGTAGCCAGCTTTCCTTCCAGAAGGATTCTGCAAAACACCCTGTTCAGCTCCATACCTGACGGGCATGCAGTTCAGCAGTAAGTCCGTGCAGGCTGCAACCACCTTCCCTAGGTGGTTTCAAAAACTTCAGCTCAAATCTCATTGTACAAAAGCTTCTTCTTTTCTCTGTTCTAAAATATACCTCTCCCTTGAGTCATTAAGATCTAGGGATGCTGCTCTCACTCAATTGCTGTAACTACCAGAATTAGCCATCTTCCCATCCTCAAAAGAGGGCCGCCACAAAAAGAAAATGAAACTCCTGCCATTTCACATTCACAGAACCAGACTGGCTGAGGTTGGAAGGGACCTCCGGAGGTCACCTGGTCCAACCCCGCTGGTCAGGCAGGGACACCCAGGCCCTGGCTGCTCAGGTTTGGTTGTCTCAGAACAGTTTTGCAAATCAGGCATTAAAAACAAGTAGTGAAAACTGCACTTTAGACTTTGTAAGCTACTGGTGTTTAGAGGTTGTTAGCTGGGTTTTAACCAACTGGATTTAGCTGGGGAGATTCTTTGTTTTCATTCCTTTCGTAGCTCCTGTGCAGAATGTCAGGTTGTCACACAATGCAGTAAATCTGGTTCTAGGGCACGTTGTTCCAAATAAAGTAAAATAAAATCTAGCTATTTGACTTAAAGTACTGAATCTGTCCAAACCTACATTTCTGGTTCTGATTTGTTTTAAAGGATTTCTAAGGGTAACTTTTGTTCTGGCAGGCATTACTCCAGTCAGGAACTGTCTGTCCTCCAAATCCAGCATAAACACAAGTCTGAAACAGATGCTGTTTTGCAAACTTTGGCTAATTGAGTAGCCAAGTGCCCGGGACTGATCTGGGACACATCTATGTTGCCAGTTGATCTGGAGCTGGTATTGCACAGAACTGGTCTTAATGACAATGTAAGCACAGTGTCCATGGGATCACAGCACTAGCACTACGTATTCTGACCACTGCTTTTATTTACCTAAATAAATAAATAAAATTGTGCTTCTTAGAGGCACAAAGCTACTTGGGGATGGTAATCAACAATAGAAGGTTGAACAACTCTAACTAGCGTGGTTCACAGCAATGGCATACTGAGAACAGACTACATACAAGAAATGGATGAGGGTGAGTCACATAGCTGTTGGCGATGGCTTCACCATTGTCTAGAGGTTCTTCATGCAGGCACCGAAAGCAGCTGGTTTTCTAGAGCTGTGCTCTTGAACTTCATGCAGCTGAGACTGTGATTCTTGGAGCATCTCTCTGATGGCAAGGGTAGTTTAAACAGCCCTGGCTCCGCTTCCCTTTTGGACATCTGTATCCACCCCACTCCTCTCCCTGAGTTACGCCAAAGCCAACTGTTTATGTAGCTGGGTGGTGATATGCATCTATGAGCTGATCTGGCTGCAGAGAAAAGAAACCTGAAATCAAATTCTAGGCTATTTTTCTGGCCAGATCACTCCTGTGATCTGGTAGATCAGGAAGCCACATGAACACCTCTGTTGGCATAGCCCGAGGTGGGAGAGAGGGAAGAGGGAAGGAGTGGGAGTATAACAGGGATCTGCGTGCACAGCTTGGGCATTCGTTAGTGATGGCTGGGCCCCTTTTTAAACTTTCCCTCCTTCTTGAGAGGGGTGTGGGGGAAAACAAGCTTATTCGGTTCTGCCAGAATGAAGCTGAAGCCTTGTAAAGCTAAATAAAGCTGGGCACAGCTTTTATAAGCTTGGTAATAGTGCCCTGTGGAAACAGGCCATGATTACAGCTACGGCAGTTTCTGACTGATCCTTAAGTGGCGTCCCAAGTCTGTCACACCAATGTTTTAAAAGGGATTTGAAGCAGGAATGATCACTGCTGTTAAGACCAGGCAGTTTGACTTCTTCTAAACTCCAGCCATCAGTGACACAAAACAAAGTAAGCATTTCATATAAATCCTCAGGAAACTGAAGAAATCAAGGCTTGCTCCATGACTATCACAGTTACTACTAATTTTAATATGCCAAACAACAAGCTTGTAAGAGCCAAGCCTGACTCATTGCTTTCCCTCCCTTCACATCAGAAACCTATCTGCCACCTAGTGCTACGCATACAAAGGCAAGGGATTGCTGAGGAGAGAAAACATCTTGACTCAAATTTCAAATCGCTCTTTTTTTTTTTTGAAGTCCTTAAGGCTGCCCTGGGGCCTTATCAGGAGCGGGTCTGTCAGTGACTCCAGAGCCAGCCGAGCGGGGAGAGGCTGCGGGCCCGAGGCCCCTTCTCCAGCCTAGCAGCAGGAGCCACCATGGTCATGGGCTGCCTTCCCTGTGTGGCCTCAGAGGCGACACGACAAAGTACAGCCGAAGCCTGAGCAACAGAAAGAAAAGGTGGAAGTCCAAATTTCCGCTGATTGGTGATACAGGAACATGCTTTACTTAAAGGAAATGAGAGGTGTTGGACGGTGCGAACGTTTTGCAAGTGAATCAGCTGCTCTCACCCTTTGCAGTGTGTGCCAGAGGAAAAGAGCAGGGCGGCAGAGATGCACGCCCCATGGGACTGAGGGCAGGATTCCTCCAAGAGGTGCACTGCAACTGTTTTGAACCTACTAAGCAACAAGATCACACAAAAATAAACACTTGCTTTCCTCCTTCTACCACAGAACAAACAGAAAACAATTCATAGCACTGCAACCCATCTGCTAGGTCATTTCTAACTTCATTTTGTTCATTTTTTTTGGTCTAGAAACAATCACAAAAATGTAAATAACAAACACACGATCCATTTCACTTCATGGGTTGGCTTTCTTATTTAGAAATTAAATATTTCACTTCTCTCTAAATAAAGCATCACTCCTACAATAATATGAGGTCTATTGTAGCATCTAAGAACTCCTTAAAGGAGTTTAAAGATTACCCATAAGCTGACATTTATACACGATAAAGTCAGAGCACTGTGTTGAGCACTGAAACCTAATCCCCTTTGGGGCACGACGCAGCCACTGCTTCTCTGCCGGAGCAGCAGCACGCCAGCCCCTATCAGCACAAACCTAAAAAAGAGCTGCCACCGCCTGGAAGCAGGCAGGGCTTGGGCAGGACGTAGCTACCCCCGCGACACTTTATTTAACGCGGGGAATCAGAGCGTGGTGCCAGAGCACAGGCAGAAGCCCAAGAGCCCCCGCTTGCAGATGGGACTGGGAAGCAGCGGCACTTTTGGCAGCACAGGGCCCCCTGGAGCACTGGTTCGGAAAGGGTTGGGAGGAATAGCACTGCCGGAGGGATTCACACCCTGCTGCTGCGGGCGGGATGTTCCAGCTGATGGTGACGGCTCCGTTTCACATCAACACTGCTTCTCAAAGAGTTTGGCTGGGTTTTTCACATTGCCTTGCTCGCAGCCATGCCACTGTTGGCATGATGGCTGGAGGCCAGCCCGGCAGAGCTAGCTCTGTGCAGCGAGGCGAGGAGGGATAGTACAGGCCCTCAGGAAAGGAAGTGGCTTCTGCTTGTCCCTTTGTTTTTGAGCAGGTTTATGTTTCAGTCTTGTTTCGGTCCCAGTGTTGTGAACTGACTTGACCTCAAAGATAATAACTTCCTAGCTAAGTCTAACTGGGCAAAAGAGGTTTTGCACAGACACAGCAAGCTGGCCACAGCGCTTTTATATACCACTCTTAGAAGCTAACAAGGAGTAAAGGTGTGTAATACAGGTACCATAGGCTGCACACATCACGCAAAATTCCAAAATCTGTCATTTGTAATCCCTTATGTCCCACAGTGGCTTAAATTCATACATAAGAGGCATATGTACCGTTCTGATTTTGCACCTCCAGCTTCTGTTTTCAAGCTCTTTGCAATAGCAAGAGCTGAATTTTACCACTGATGCAACTTGTTTATTGTAATGAAAGCTGTCTTTCTCGTGTGATCACTATATTCAGTAACTAAGCATTAGCAAAAATACCAAATATCTTGAGAAATCTAATAAAATGAAAAAAAGAACAATATTCACCACTTGTTCTACACTCCCACTATTGCTATTGCCAGTGGATCTGGGCCAACAGTTTAGATAATGGAAAACATTTGCAAAGAAGTCCTCATGCGTGAAGAACACTTTACTTTTCATATAATCTCATGCAGCAATATTTTCCTGACGGTGTGGGGCAGTGATTCCCCAGTGAGGGTTGCTCTGAATGCTTGCACAACCTCATGTGACTGCCAGATCTAGTGGCTTAGGAAACTACCGTATTAGCCAAGGTAGGCCATTGCATTTTTGCATAACAGGTAGGAACAACTGCTCGGAAGGGAAATAAAGGGGACTATCAACTGTTTCAAAAATATATCCTTTAATTCTCTGCAGAATATCTTTTTAAAACTTCTTTGTCAGATGAACTTTGGCATGCAAAGAACAGTAAATAATCATATATACTGGGCAAAACTGGAAGGCTGCATTTTTTCTTTTTAATAAGATTCTGAGATGCATTCTTGAAGATCAGTCAAAATGTAAATTACTGTATGGAACGATTACTGGCTTAAGACTGAGCCAATATCTTCACTGTACTTACGTACCTTATGCCTGAATTAAAGTGCAACCCTGGCTGTACATTTCCTGTGTTTGTATGACTAACAAGAAAGTACAGTAGATTAGCTGTAGGGACCAGGAAATGCTTTGATCCACAGTTGAACAGGAATGTAAAGCAAATAGGTGCTACAGAGACTGCTAAAGCATTTAAAGTTTTTTTGTTTCTATGTCACTAACAATGTTAACTGTTATCAGGTGTCTAACAATTAAGGTGAGTGACAAAGGGGTGAGAATTCAGGTCGGATTAGGAAAAAGAAGAGGTTACAGACTACTTAGATAAATTGGATGTTTTCAAACAGGCTAGTTCAGGTTTAAATTAGGAAATCAGAGAATTAGCTGAAGCAATCTTGGGGCTGTTAGTGCTGCTGCTGAACCTCCTGAGTGGAGGTGGGAGCTCCAGAGGCTGCAAAGAGGCAACCATGGTGTCTCCTTTTGGTGCCTTCTGTTTCGACAGCGCTTTATTATCTCTCTTTCTGTCATACACTTAAAATGTCACTAGTCAGTCATTTGAAAGCTCTCAAATTTAAATTCCCCTTTGGTTTGATAGTCTGAAAATGATTACATGTTTTGCAGACAGAACTTTTGTTTTTGACAAAGCAGTAATTCTGATGATGCTTTCAGTAATGGTAAAAGAAGGAATAATGTAATTTATGATGGCTGTGTGCATGCCCCAGCTAACATACATTCTGAACTTTAAAAAGTAGGTGTATTCCTAAGCAAGAAGACATTTAAAATACAAGTCTCTTAAAGCATTACAGAATACAATTTAATTTACAGCTGAGTAATTTACAACTGTTTAATTTACAACTGAGTACGTGATACTCATTTATCCTTTATGTCATTTGGACTGTAACTGAATAAATGACAAAAAATAATTGATTTCTTGCTTCAAAGAATCAAACCTGTTTGCAAATAATTTCATACGGCTGGCTACTAATAAAAACAACAGCATTAGTTAATACACATCACCCATTTTCCTTTAGAAACGTTGAGATGGTAGAAATCATTCAAAACTTAAAAAATGGCTGTTCCTGAGGAGAATGCATGAACAAATAAACACACAGACCATATGTCTTAAGATGCAATAAATATTGCCCATTGAAAAGGAGGAACTTTTTTTTTTTTTTTTTTCAGAAAAAAATATTTTGAAAGCCAGATCAGCTTTCAAGATATGCATCTATATACATTATATGGAAAACTTCTGGTGATATGGTTAGTAACAAGTCACGATCTGGCTTTTATTATCCTTTTCTTTCATGTTACATTCCCCAGTCAAGACTGCAAGGCTACTCCTTGTTAACTATTAATCTTTAAAAAAGTTGAGCGAGGGTATGTCATTAGCACTGGCAATGTTACTTTTGGCTGTGGAAAGAACCCCGTTGTTGAGAATTAAACATCGAGGAGACTCCTCAGCGACTGTAATGGTGGTTCAACGTGTGTGAAACAAGAATTCCTTCACCCAGCCAACCAACCAAATAAGGAAGAAAAGCTCATCATGGTGGGCAAAACCAGTAGCCTTGTAGCTGGATGTCCTGATATGGTCATGAGTGTAGCGTAGACAAACCCGTACATGGTTTATGTTACTTCGTTCTGCCAAGTAGTAAAACAAGGGCTTGATCTAACAGGATGCTGGCTAGTGCTGTGGTGTCAGCCAACAGGCCAATTATACATGTATTTAAGAATAAAAATGCAAGTCATCTCAATTCAGCTATTTATGTCATTAAAATTAAGCTCAGGCTTAAATGCCACCTCTTGCAAGATGTGATACAGTTATGTTGGAAGGGGCAATAAATAAAGCAGTCACTGGCATATGTGGTGTGATGCTGCTTCTCAGCACATCGGTTGGTAGCATCCACGGGTGATACCTCACGGTTTGCAACAGGCAGCCCACCACCGTGCTCCAGGTAGAGGCAGAGCAGGCAATATTTTTCTACACAAAAGCTTAATTATCTAATCTGATAGGTGACAAACACAGATTTCTCAGGGACAAGCTACAGGGACAGTCCCCTTCCCTGTCATTAAGGATGCCCTGTAAAACTTGCTCATGTGACAGCACAGCACCTGCATAGCTGCATCATTCTTTCTCCCTTACCTAATCTATACGGCACCTTCATTTTGTTCTTTAATGAGAACATATTGCATACCAAGAAATCATACCTGAATAATTTAGTAAAATAAGACTTACACTTCTGGCTATTAATTTGCTGACTAGCAATTCTCCTGCTCTCTGGCTACAGAACAGAACTTGCCTGATGACAACTTGCAAAGCCTGCAAAGCCAGGAGTAACTGAAATTTGGGGGATTTTGCAAATATTTTAAGTAAAATTCTGCAAATGCTAGGCCAACTTACACACACACAAACCTCTAGAGAGAAAGCAAGGAAACAAAAATAACTACAGAGAGATTAGATCATTTTTTCCTCTCAAAAACATTTTGTTTCTTCAGTAATTGTATATACACACACCTGTACAACTAATAATTATGCAGTAGATTTTCTTTTTTTTTTTTTCCTTTTACATAGGTAGTGCAGAAAGAGTTACCTGAGTGCAAACAGCATCCCCCCTCTCAGTGCTATCTCTGTTCTTCATGCTCCTCTGCCATGCTGACATTGTCAGCAGCAAAGCCAATGAGTCAAAGACAAGGAATAGGCTCTTAAGTTTGATCAAAAGTGAATTCAACAGCAAGACAAATAGAACCGTATAATACACATTTCCATTCCTTTTGTTCTGGAATGATATGAATTTTCAAAGATAGAAGTTATCTACTAATCTAGATCCTTATGTGTCTCACAACGATCCATTACTCAAATGATATGAGGTACTGGTAATTTGTTAATTCTACCAATAAACTTTTTTTGTCTTTCAGTATTAGGTGAATGCAAATAAGCCTCCAAAAAGAAAAAAAAATAAAAATCTGATTCTGGCTGATCATAAGGGAAAGATGGTTCCACAGCAGTCTGCAGTCATTTTTGGCATACATGAGAATCTGACATCATTTAAGGGCTGCTGGCAGGTTCTTAAAACACAACAAATTTTTGGATCCTCTGCAGAAAATATCACCTCCTAGTCAATATGCTTTATATATTGTTACTTCAGCTATGGGAATCTCATGTAACATAAATCCTCTTAACATCATCACAATATTTACGATCTATGGACTTAGAAAAGAGAAAGTGGTAGCTGACTAGATCAGATTTTGCTGCCACTTTTCTGACAGCTCTAAAAGAAAGAAAGAAGGGGAGGAAGAAATTTTCCCAGTGACTCGTACCCCAGCTTTCCAAAATCTTCATAGCTTTCATTATTTCTGTTATAATGAATCAACAAAAATCCTTTCCAGTTTTGTCAGCTATTTGGCTCCCTATCCTTCATGTGGTTTCAGTCACTGGAAGTAACTCATACCTCCTGCAGGGAGTCAATCTTACATTCACAGCCTCATTTCCTTAAAAACTGGGCCTATTGCCTCCCACTGTCTTGACCCGTCCCAAGCAGACAGTCCAAAAGCAATCAGCAGAGCAGTTGTCCCATCTCTCTTCATGCTGACTGCTCTCTGAACTCAATCTATATCTAGATGATTTGGTTTTCATTTCTGTCACGGTTTTCCCAGATGCCAAGAAGAGACTTCATTTTACATACCAACACCAAAGCAGTGAACTAAAATAGCAAAGCAGTGTAATTTTATGCACTAACTTTTTTAAAGGAGGACAGGGAGGTAAAAAAAAAATGCAAGGACAGCTTCAGAGTAGATGACTAGCTACAAAAAAATGCTCCACGCTTTGCCCAGTCACCTCTGCTGTAACCTGGTCCTTAAGTACATCCAACTGTTGAGAAGCAATACAAACGAAGAGGTAGGAGTCAAAAAACTTTGACAATAATTAAAGCGTGGTTTGTGTAATTTTAAAATTTGCAGATATTGACATGGTGCATTTCAATTTGCTAAATATATTTTATTTTTTATTTCATGAAAAAATAATAGATCAGTCACACATATGCCTTAACATGGAAAGGGCTGTGAAAAAGCCAACTTGCTACTGGATTTTGTTACTTAAATTTTAATGGCTACAAAGAAACAATACTGACTAATGGGTTCACCTCCCTTACCTGGGAAAGGTAAAAATGCCCATGATGTAAGAATTTTTCAGTTTGTACCAAAGACAGATCGATTTGAGTAAGAACTGTGTGATCTGAATTACTACTAAAGTGTTGATTCTACAGCATTGTAGCTTCTTGCATGGTAGGAGCAGACCTAAAACACATCCCTAAGGAAGGACAGCCATGCACCTGCATGGTTAGAGATGCTAACCCATATTTTCAGCTGAAGGAGGAAGCAGCAATGACCATTTAACTGTTTGAACATCTACCACTTACTTGCGTGAGGCTGAAGTGATCAGTCCCCAATACTGTGCAGCCCGTATTTCCTTGCTACCTGTGCAGTACACGCTTTAAACACACGATTCCTGTCTTATTCTCTGACAAACAGTGCAAAGTATTTTTAAAGAATGCAGCATGTATCATGTACATCTCTGTTATTCCAAGGAAGAGTTTAATTGCTTGTAATTCTATCATATTTTATTTGAAAATGAACTGTGATTTAACTTCCCAACTGACTCATTTCGAGCATATCAGCAATGCTGATGTAATGTTCTCTTAAGTAGATCTGTTTTCAATTCAGGACAGATGTAGGGTATTTTTTTTTTAGTATTTTTTATTTTTTATTTTGCAGCCACAGGGATAATTGAATCACTCTTAGCATGGTATATAAAACAGAGGGATTGATTCCTGAGGCTTACTTAAGGTTCCATCAAACTGTCAGTAAGCAAGGGGAAAAATTAAGGCTTACATAACTAGCAAATTTTAAAGAGAAAAGATGGGTTTTGCAACCTATCTTCTCAAGAAATAAACAAAATGTTGAGCTCTGCCATTAGATGCCAGCCACACGACACATTTCAGATGTTTTCTAACCAGACGGTGCCGTAACGTTGCAGTGCAGTTCAACAGCGACACTGCTCAGAAGCAGTTCTGTGGTCTTGCAGCCCACATTACATTTTCAAAATTGATTCAAAGACCAACTACTTGAGTTTTCAAAATCAGGAATGGAGCTCCAAAGGCACTGAAATCAGGTTCAGCAGTGTAACTGCTCTTAGGTTGCTCTCTAGCTTGAATAAAAGTCAATTACGCCAAACTTCATATTTATGAAAAACTGAAAAGCATTAGGCATAAAACAATGCTCTTGCAGTAATAACTACTGAAATACTGATGCCTTAAACAAAATCACACAAAAAGGAATATTGAAAATGGGTCCATTTCTCTTTCTTTAATATGAAAAAAAAACACCAATCAACAAACAGCATTATAACACTAGGCATGCAACTGACTTTCTATGCTTAAAAATAGAATAATGAATGTATTTATTAGAGCAAGATTACATAAGTAATTGAAAACGTAACATATTTTTCCTGAAATCACAAGCAATGTGCCACCCAGGTCTTTTTCTCATTACAAGCAAAACAGCAACAGCATCAAAAACAACCTGAAAAGATTTCTGCTCTCTTTCCTTAAGACCTTGATTTCTGAAGCCCTCTGGAGCACAGATGTCAGACCCAAAGCCAAGCCACATCTCTTTGGGTGCAGTGAAGGCAGGAGCAGGCTGTACACACATACCATATGGCTGCAAGAGACGCTCCCTTTTCAGAGGCTCAGAGGGGGTGCAGAGCTTCCAGAAAGTCTGTATTTGCACCCTATACCCACTGATGCACATGACAAAACTTGTTTCCTTCTTGAGACAGTCATCTCTGTGCCAGAACTGGTCTTAAATGTGCTATTTGTGAAGTTCTTCACTACTAAAACCAGGATTCCTCTGAATAAAAGAAGTATGAATAAAAAATCTTATTTATTATTTGTTTGTGCAAATCCACACTAGCATTTGTTCCAAAGGACTGGATCATCACCTTGAGGAACCTTGTTGCCAAACATCTACAGCCAGTTGGAGAATGCTGGAGAAGTAGACTTTGCAAAGTGCAAATTTTAATGTGGTCCAGCCACAGAAACCTCACTGCTTATACACTGAAGCAGAAGAGAGCAGCACAGGGCCAAAGACTGGAAAAGAATGCAGTTGTGATATATGCACTGTTACATTGTGGATTGCTATGATTCTATCATTTACCTTTACAAAAACAACTGGCTGTTGCCAGGTCTTGACGGCCCAGCATCCAGTTTTTCTGTTTTGAAAAGATTTTGCCTGTGCTGGAATTTGCAGCTGGGAAGAATGGCCCACGAACTAGTCCATAAGGCAAACTTTGGCACAAAACAAAGGCAGGAACATCTGCTGCCATCACGAACAGCTTGTTGGCCGACTTCAGTCATGGGGGAGTGCCAAGCAGCTGAGCTGCTTTCCCACCTCTCTGGTTTGGCTGGTAGGCCCCATGTGAATTAATCTAAAACACTCAATACACTGGGCATAGCCTTCTTGCTCTGAGAAGGATTGATCATGAAGGCATCGCTTAGACCAGTCCCTCCAGAAAGCAAAGATTTAAGCACCTGCCTTTGCATCCTGAGGTCCCCATTCCTTGAATTATGACCGCTTTCTCAAAGTCTTTAGCTTTACTGCTCATTTTATTGCTGGATTTTTTTGACTTTTGAGGTCTTTTTGTTTCTGTAAATTGTAGCCATTCTGACCCTGAGAGCCAAGCCCTACTTCCATTCATGGAAATGGAAAACATTTTCTGGCAATTTATAGGTATATCCGGTCCTAAAACACTTTTTTTTTTTTTTTTTTTTCTCCTCAGCCGGAAATAGGAACCATTTGGTTAACTCATAACTTGAATATTCAAAACACTCATACATTCCTCAAACCATCTTCAAAACCATTTTTACAAAAACTGTAAATACATTTACAATACACGCATAGCATGGCTTAGGTAACGGAGATGGTGACACTGCAAGGGATAAGGAGCAGTTTTTCTTTTGCCTCATGTAATGACTCAGGGGCCCTCTGGAGAAAACTGCATGTTTTGTCTCAGTTTTCCCATCTCCTGCACGTTGTTTGTAATGTTTACCCGTTTACCCCCCTACCTTGCTGAAGGATTTGGAGGAATGCTTAATTAGCATACCCCTGTGCTGTAGTTCAGATAATGGACCTGGAAAGAATGTTTAGCAAGTTTTACACAACTGTATAAAAGATAAGTCATATGTATGATGAAACTTCAAACATATATGTACTGAACAGTAATACAGACGATGAGTATGACATAGATAACAAGGCTGCCTTCTCCCATTGGTTGCATTAACTCCATATGCTACAGGAAATTATTTTCCTATCTTCCATTGATGCTTAAACAGAAGCATGCTGAAATCTCAGAATGGTTTCATTTTTTTTAAACAATAAAAAGCAAACAAAAAAAGTCAAAAGTGACCTATTAACATACTGATGGGCCAAAGAACACACCGATGGGGCCTAGGCCTAGCAGCCAGCTAGCAGCCTGTCGGAAAAGCACTGAGGGTTCCTGCCGGACATGGAGTTGTGATGGAGGCTAACCCTATACCACACTGTGTAAGCCAGGGAACAGCCAGAAGGTCTAGGGAGTTGGTTGTTCTCTTTCTTCTGCATCTGAAGCCACATCCAAAGCTCTGTGGCCACCTTGGAACCCAGCACAAGAGAAATACTGATAAAGTGGAGAGAAACGCTTCAGAGGCCAAAGAGTTTTGGGGCTGGACCCAACCCAAATACTGCCATGTTTGCTTGAAGAAGAGACAGCAGAAGGACAATCTAACCACAGCCTTCAACTACCAAAAGCAGTGTCTCCGAGAAGACAGAGCCAAACTCCTCTCATAGATGCATGACAACAGGCCAAGAGCCAACAGTCAAAACCTGCAACAAGGGAAATTCCGAATAGATACAAGGACAAGACCCTTCACAGCGAGCATGGTTCAGCAGTGGGAGGGGTGCCTGGGGAGTTGGTCACATCAGCATCCCTGCAGATAGTCAAAATTTGACAGGACCTGATCTGCAGCTGAAGTTAGCCCTCCTTCAGGCAGGCGGTTGCCATAAATCCCTTTCAACTTAAATTATTATGTGATTCTATAATTTATGACTAATGAGAGACATCATTAATGTTCCCATTATTTGCTTGCTCTCTCTCCCACCCCCTCCTTTCCCTGTGGGGACACTGGCTAGCCAAGATGAACATAATTGTCTAAGAATACCCTTAAAAGTACACCCTGTCCATGTAAGGTGTCAAGTATGAAGCAGCGGCGTTGGCAAACATCCAGATGCCAAAATATAAACTTCTAGAGCTCAGCTGGATTTTTTACTTGTCAGATCTGTGTCATAATTGCTGTTTATCCACATTCTTCTTTGGTGACATGTATTTGAAGTCTTGCAGTCCCACTGATTTAGCTGGTCATTTTGTGTCTGTAAGGAATTGTGTAAATAAATATTGTGATTTAAACCCTTCAAACACATTAATACTTCTTGCCAGCAAAGTTAAGAAGGGAAGGCTGACATCTTCAGGGTCTGTATTTATGCATTAGCTTTACATGTTTAAATGAATCTAAGCATCTTTTAGAGTCCATCCACAGTGGCAAGTATATTTAAAATGAAAAACGATTCAGGAATAATTCGTCTGAAAATCTGTATTTCAAAATCAGAATGCCTAAGCTTCAGAAATTATTTAAACCAATCCTCAAAAGTATGCAAAAATAATATGAAGGTGATATTCTTACTATGAAGTAAACATGTCTGCCTCCAGAAAGTTAACCAGGAATATTTTATCTCAAATAAATCTTCAATTATTACCGGGACAATTATTATCCAGACAGAAAACAATAGTGTACACCCATGCTGCAAGACAAAATTCAATTGAAAAAGCCAAAGTTTGATTACAAACAGGATAATCATACCACTATATTTTAGAACAATGCCCAATTTTAAAGGTTAATAGCCATTTCAGTTGCTCAGAGGGCAGATGGAGGATGCATCCTCCGATGGACTCCCAGGACTTTTCAGGCATTTCCAGCTCTCCCATCATGACCTCGGAAGACACATGACTTCCTTGGCATTTTACGATTGCCAGATGAATGTCATTGCACTGCTAACAAAGCACGAGATAGTGTCAGAAAAAGCAGAAGTTAGACCTGTATTAGTAATGTTGCTTTGATGAGATCCCAGCCAGATATTTTGTATTCGAGTTGCTGCTCAGAGGTAGGCAAACTTTTATGGCTGAGTTATTAACTCCACAAAATAGAGTTTTATAATAGAAATGCTGACAGACGCTTCAGTACAGCAGTGCTATTGGGCACTGCTATAGTCATCAGTTTTAATGAGAGCTGTTAATATCACCTCAATCAAAATGGTTGCCCTGGGCTGACGTCTCGGGCTGTGCACAGGTGCTCTCAGCCAAAAACGTAATGAAGGTTATTACATTATCAATGAGGCACAGATGTACATCCAGTCTGAACTCAAGGTGGTGTCACTGCCAAGCACGCATCTCTTTCAGCGGGTCCCAGGTCTGTTTGTATCAATAGGCTGTTCCAGCTCAGTGAACCCAGGCACAGCCTTCTGCTTGTCCATGGCATCGCCAGGGAGAGAGGGGACAACTGTTAGGCATGCAAGAAGGATTTAATCCTGATCTGCAGGTAGATCATAGCTAAAGAAACAACAACAAAATCCCAGTTTGGCTTGTGATAGTCTTTGAACTTTAAATATGTGCATTTGGGTCTGCTTCAGCTTTTCAGAGCGGTTCCTCCCCTTCACCAAGCACAGTAACAATACTGGCTTGAGGGAAAACTCTCTCTCTCTCGGCTGTGGTTTGTCTTTGTCTTGTCTGAAATCTGACATACTTATCACAGGATTTGCATGCTTTCCAAGCCATACTTCACACTTTGCTCATTAGTGCTTATGTTCACTTACTTTACTACTCAAATCACACAAGGTTGTCATATTCCTATTTTTTTAAGCATCTCTCACTTTTATAGTAAATAGACAAATTTTTCAGGCACATCCCAAGTAATGGGTCTGTACTGCCAGACATGGATATTAGAATGGATTGCATTTCTATTCAGATAACACCTGGGCATTTGGAAGCCAATTTGCAATGAGCCATAACCTCTGCTGAAGTCATCCTTCTTCATCTGTCCTCCTAAGACCCCAGACTGAAGGAAGCAGTGCTGTAAGAAGGGTGATGTAAATGAGAAATGGCATCTCATCAGAATATAGACTATGTTTGCTTTAGCAGAAAAGGACAACTGCTCGCAGATCTCAGCTGGCACTGTAATGTTGCTCTGTTCCCCAGAAACATATGTGATACCTGGAAGGATGGACATATACATAGAGCGAAGTGAACATCACAAATTCTTTTGTGTCAAAGACTGAAGGGGGTGTGTACATGCATATACATGCATGCACGTAGGAAAGAGACAGAGCTGGCCAAGGAAGCCACTATTGCATCTTAAATATAATTCTTGATGGATTCTGCACAGATGATGATGGATGTGCTGCTTTCCCCCTAGCCTCCCTAGTAGCCAAATCCACTTTGGATTTTACTAACCATTGCAAACAAAATGCTGAAGTCAAACTATTTCTGCTTTCACAACTTTCCCTCCATAACTTAAGGGACAGACAAAGATGAACCCTGTTCACCAGACTGCATCTGGGAGCCCTAGTGTCGGTCCAATATAACTGATAGGTTGAATGATCTCCATGCTGAAATCCCTGGCACTGTATTGCGCAGATAAGAGCAGTGATTCCCAGCTGTTAAAGTCTGTGCTCTAGACCTGTGTTGGAAGTTGAGTCACTGCAATGAGAACACAGCATGGATCTGAACCACAGAGGCAGTCAGAGCAGAGCACAGACTGTAGCTAATGGTAGAGAGAGGTAAGTGGAGGCAGAGGTTGTGGTCAAGAAGTGTTCGGATCATTCAGCTCTGGTCCTGGATACTGCAGGTGCAAAGCTCTGGTTCCCAAATATCCCCCCAACACAACACTTGGAGCTGATCTAACAAATGAACTCAGAGAGGCAGCAAGAGAAGAAATCAATGAGTTCAATGGTTTGAGCTTTGAATTAGAACTACTTCAGGTAATTTTTTTGCTTAAAAAATACCAGTCTTGTTCTTGTAAGGGATTAGATGATCGCAATAAGCAAATCTGTACTTAGGTGAGCAACACTAAAACCAGAAGGAAAAAAGATGGGGAGCTATTGCTCCAGCCAAGCAGAAGCAATGCTGCCACAGAGCACTGTTTTCAAATAAGGGAGAAGAGGGTGAGCTGTTTTATTTTTAGCGGGGGTAAAGCTGCAGTCCCTCATTCCTCCTTAGTTGAATGCCTCAGCGGAGAAGTGTTAGATGAATGGGGATGCTCGTTCTGCATTTCCCAGCAGCACGTATAGAGTAATCTCGTTTCAATTTATTCTGGCTGCCCTAGCATGCTCCTGTATTCTTGTTACCATCCAAGTGGAAAGAAGTCAATCTGTCCCAGTATGCACAGACCTCCCCCCGACAGCAGGCAGTCTATGTACGCAGGGCTACATGCCTTAAGCCCTGCCTCTGTGAATATGTGCTCACAGATCTTGATCTAACCCTGAAAATAGTTCCCCACAGGACTTAAATCCTCGTGACCCATTTATACATTTGAAGCAAGACTTCAAAACAGACAGATCGCAAAACCAACTGCAAGTGACCCAATTATGTCCTAGAGGAGAATTATTCTGCGAGTAATTGCTACAAAGGGAATGTTCAGCCATCGCACTCAGAGAAACTTCCAACCTGGGGCTGAAGTGGTAACTTCAGACGTGGCGCCTCTCCACATTTGCCGTTTCTCTCTGCTCTCTGGTCTTTTTTTGTCTGCCACAAACCCTGCACTGTGGCCCAGGAGGTGGACAACACACCCTGGTTCATCAGGGAAGTCATCAAAACTTTCTCAAGCTCCTTTTCCCGAATCATTATACACATACAAACCTGGCAACGTGAAACTGTATGTACAGCAAAAGCAGGCAAACACTTTAAAGTAACACTATCAGAAGTAGTTGCAGCTCCCTCCCACCCAGTATAATAGAAGGCTTAGCAGGAAATTAGACTGATTTCCTTAAAAGAAATCAAATACCCTGATTGCTTGGTTTAGAAACAATGCTTGGTTTGGAAATGGGGGGTTTCCTGCTCAGTCTTCTTCAGCAATAATAATGAATGCTGTAAGTTGATGATAACGCACAGTAATGACAAGGAAAGAAAAATTTTGACGTTGCATAAGGAAACATTTGTTGAGGGAAGGGGCAGGACCTGGGCTGATTTTCCTAGAACTCTTACATTTTTATTTCCTTCCACCTCTCATATGCATGTCTTCTTCTAATGGTTTAAAAATAAAGGATGCAATCTGTATTCCAGACAGATTGCATGAATAATTCTCTCTTATCACACACCAGCCACAGCTGTCCTTGAGCAGTTAACAAGGATCTGCAGGACAGGAATTGCTCCAACTCCCAGTTGGAGGAAGCATTAGTTTTATAAATACATTTCAGCGTTTTAAACTCAACTCTCTTTTGCACCAAGACACTGAAAAGAAACAGTACATTCACCTGTCTGTTAAAAGAGGACAAAAGACACCACACACTGCTCAAGATTTTAGATCTGAAGTGTCACACAGGTTTCTATGAGTATCCCAATGGCGATAGGAATCTCTTTTCTGTGCTAACCTCTCTGCTTCTTAAAACAATGTGCTTTCGTTGGGAGCCCAGGTGTGTCCCTGAGGGCCTTCATTCTGCATGGAACCTGAAACACAAAGTGGTGATGAAGCCTCCTCCTTCACCCCCTCCCAGCTCCTTAGGATGCGCACCCTGGTCCCACCAACCTCACTGACTGAAATTTGCTCTGCCTTTTTTTTATTGGGAGCAGAAAGGGGAGTTCGTGGATGGGGGAATGGAACAGAAGTGTGGCTGCCCCCCAGTCTGCCCTCACCTCCCCAGAAGGAACAGCCAGGCTGGCATTAGCAGTGAGCACCACACCACTTAGGCAGTAGAGGAAGGCAAAAGAAGAAGCGCAGAGAAGACTAGGAATGCAAAATTCATTGATTTTTTACTTTTGTGAATGCCATGGTAGTATTGGTAGCCTGCTTTCCGTGCTGTCTACCAATGCAGTCACGGTGCTGCCATGACATTGGTGGAAGAGTCTCAAACCACTGCAAGGCTCCCAGCTGGACACCCACCCCGTAATGGTTCATTAGGAGGTTGCCTCTCCTGGTTGCCCTGGACCTGAGAGCTGCCAGAGGAATTAAACCTTGTTGCCAATGAAGGAAGCAGCAATGAGTTTCAGCTGTGTAGACTAAAAACTGAAAACTTACATCTTAATGCAAAGCTTCTTAGATTAAACAGCTATATGTGGATATAGCAATAGTGGCTGAAAAGACAGCTTCGTCCTGAGAACAATGGTGCGGGAAGGAATTGCAGGTAATAATACCCATCCTATTTGATTAGGTCCAAGATGATACCACCTTTGTTTTGTTTCTTTGGTACAGATAGAATGATTCAGCCCTGACAAGATACCTTTTTTTTTTTTTTTTTTTTTCAGAATTGTGTAAAAACTGCTCACAAGATTTAAACTAATTATGTTTCTGCTTTCTACTTTTATTTTGTGCCAATGGGAAGAAAAAAAAAAAAGAAAAAGCAAGACAGATAGAAAGATTGAAATCTGTGGAAATTCAAGAGATACAGCTATTGTGAAATTAAGCCACCCAAAGAGGGAGCACGTGCATATCCACACATAAACTATGTACTTAAGGTACTAATGTTTTGCCTTACATTTCCTTGCCAATTGCTAGGATCTTCCAATTGCATTTTCCCTTTAAAATTCATATATTTCTCCTACCCTATATAGTCCAAAAACTGACAACCACTTCAAACAAGTTATGTCATTGAACACAAGGCCTGTAGAGATTTATGGAAGAGCTATTTAAATTA
Organism: Netta rufina; assembly: GCF_964035555.1. Lineage (NCBI taxonomy): Eukaryota > Metazoa > Chordata > Aves > Anseriformes > Anatidae > Netta > Netta rufina. Next base: position 52,671,316 of record NC_140125.1, on the reverse strand, counting down.
GCTCACACATGTTTCAGCTGCTGTGAGTTAATACTGTACTACGTCCATGAAAAAAAATCACGGTTCAAGTATGAATTAGCTATCCAAGGAAATCTGTAATTCTTTGTCATTTCTGAGGGATTACTGCCAACACAAATATACCTTTTCTCACAAAACTCTTCTAGCGCTGTTGACAATACCACTCCCCTTTCTGTCACCATGGCCCACATTTGGGGTTGGTGTTTGACTCTTTCCCCTTTAGCCATACCAAACCACTTCCAAATCATGACACTTATGTCTTCAGCATCTTCAAAATCCACCCTTTCATCTCCATTCTTAAGAGTGTGATCCTTTGTTCCATCTCTCACTTGTATCCCATCTTGATTACTGCAGCCCCCACTCCTCCTTTCTGGCCTCCCATACGCACAAAGGCACACAAATCAAAGCGCTGCCAAACAAACACACGTTCCTTGCCTGGAAGTTTGATCACCTCTTTTCCTTCCTCTCCCCCCAACCCTTTCTTAGTTTCACCACTGGCTTCCCTCCAAAATCATAACAGATGTCAGCACCTTCCCAGCTCAGTGTAATTCTGGGGCTTTTTAATTTATCTTCTCCTTGTTAAGTTTTATCTTACCTTCTAATCCGTCCTTTCCTCCAGTTCTCCCCAGCTCTCCTGCCTGCAGGTTTTCAGTTTCCTTGTCTTTTGCCCCATGTGACCCCTTCTCTTGATTTTTTTCCAGGAGATCCACTTGTGACATGCTGTTTATTAAAATATATTGATTTTAAGCTGTGCTATTATTTCTTTTGCTCTTACCAGTTGTCCAAGCTGCCATCCTCAAGTGCTTAGACAGTGCCAAGCAAGCAGCTGGCACTCCTGCAAATACTCGACAGCAGCGACCTGGGCACAACACTGAAAACTGATTAAATGATATGGTAGGAGATACAACAAACTGAGCTATCTTCAAAATGCTGTCAAATGTGTGAAACAAGCAAGTTAGGAGAAATGAATAAAAGCAAAAGAGCTTCATATGCATTTAATTAAAATAACTTTGGCTCTTTTTTTTTTTTTTAATGAAGAATTGCTGTTTCTTTTTCTAGGAACTATTAGTCACCTCTTTCTCCTTCTCTTTATCTAGAAAAATTACTGCATATAGCACAGCAATTAATTTTTCTTCCACTTCTTAAGCACCCTACTTTCAAGTCCCTGTTCCCCTTTATGTTCTGGGAAAATCTGTGCTAGAGCCACTGACACAGAGGAGTTGCGCTGGACTGACAGCACTGTAAGCATTACCACAAGCTGAACCATACTCTTAGAGGAATGGCAGAATATGTCTCTGATGCAAAATAGCTACCCAACATTTTATTTCATGATTAACATAGATCTGCTACAGGCCCAACTCAGAAGCTGCCTGTTTGCATAAATGCATGCACGAACATGTGCGTGAGTGTGGACATTCAGACCTCGGCTTCTCTGCCAGGCTCCCATAAGGCTGCTGCTTCTCCCTGTGAGTAATGGCTAGGAGTTGGCCCTATACCAGACTAATTTTTGACTGTCCCTTCCAAAGGCATTAGAGTAAGGACTTTGGCCATTGCAGGGGAGAAAGATCCCCAATTTCTTGTTTTTATAGTTATTTAGGGCCTCAATATGACAAACAAATGTGAGTTGCTAAATGACCTATCTATTGTCCTATCAGGGGATGCTTCCAGCAATCCTGCTAAATAGTCACCTTTAGGTGAACTAGCTTATGGCACCTCAAACTTGAAAATCTGAGCCCATGTGCCAGCACATCACTTCCAGCTCCTCCTCAACAGAGCTTATCAAATTCTGTTAGGCTATGCGGCTTAATACCAAAAAGCTGCCCACCATCAAGCACATCAAGACCCCACATGCTACCATGCTCCACTCAAGCCAATAAAAAAGTTTTAGGGTAATTCTTCAGCCCCTGACTGTGGCCAGAGATGAGTTAAATGCTGCTTGCATTGCCAAAGGAGTGAAATTGCATCAATCCCCCAGATTTAAAACCTCAGGAGTTTTCAATATTTCTTTCTGTTAAGCATGAGGCAGCTGTTTCTCCTGGGAAGGCTCCTGGAAGACATCTGAGATGAATGCAGGAGGCTGGAATGTGGGAAGGACGAGGGACTGCCAGGACAAGACGTCCACACTCAGGCAATACCCCCAGCTCTCCATTTAGCAGCTTTCACAGCCCTGCCAGCTGCCCAGCTCCAGCCCTTCTGTCTTCTCCCAGACTGGGATCAGGGTTAATCCTCCTGCCCAGGGGAAGAGCTCTTCAAAGTGCAGCGTTCTCTGGAGGCTGACGGGCAAACACAGACGGTGGAAGGAGGCCAGCCTTGGCAGAGGCACCACTCTGACACATCCTCACATGGCCGCTGATGCAAAGCAACCACCCGAGACCTCAATTAGAAAGTGAACAGAGGGGATTTTTCAATGAATTCGAGATGCCCAGTCAGAAGTTTCAGGCTTATAGTTTATATAAAGGGACAAGTATCCCTGCGTGTACATGAAAACACAACTATACTATTAGAAATCCATACCACACATTCTCAAGAGCTCTTAGATTTGGGATTATTTAAACACATATCTAGAATGACTTAGAATTTGAAAGTCAGCTATTGAATTGGAATTAAAACAGTGTTTTATGGCAACAGTATGCCTTGTGCTCTGAGCAGATACTACTGGCAAAGGGGGCCATAAAAGGGAAGCACGTGCTTTATGGCAGTGGTTTGTAGCTGTAGGTCACTTAGTTCCAGGTAAAAAAATAAATAAAAACTACAAAAGGATATGACTGGAAAATACAGTATTTAAAAAGCAAGGCCAATTCCTTATGAATTTGCATCCTAAAACGTGACACGAACATTTGCTGCTCGGTTCATAAGCAAAGACCTTGCTCTGCTCCCCAGCAGCTCTTGCGGCAGGCAGCTGCTCTTCTCTTTTCCACACGTCTGCCACTAGAGGGGAACACTGCAAACACAGAGTGCTGGATAGTTCAAACAGATCATGCTGTGTACCTTCAATAAAAAGCCCCGAGCCTTTTTAGTTTTTTTTCTTTTAATACAGGTGGGAAAAAAAGGAATCTCTCCCACCTTTTTGTTCCCTTATTTTATTTTATTTTATTTTATTTTATTTTATTTTATTTTATTTTATTTTATTTTATTTTATTATTTTATTTTATTTTATTTTATTTTATTTTATTTTATTTTATTTTATTTTATTTTATTTTTAGCATTACATTGTAGTAATAACAGGATTTCATTTACGTTGCACACTGGTAGCACAGAGTGGTCTAAAGCACAGGACACCTCTTACTGCCCTTCTGCATCGAGGAGACAGGCTGTCATCAGAGGAATCTGATGTCAAGCACCGCCAAGCACATACCCTAGAACTGAATGCTTAGGCCTGATCTGTGTTTTAAAAACTTTGCAATTAAAGCTGTTTTTCACATTTTTCCCCTACAAAGCAAAGCCTTCTTCCACATCTGAACTGACAGACGGTGCTGGCAGAGGCATGGGGGGAAGACCCAAGGAGCCCACTGGAGGCATGGAGGTGGGAATGTATGCACAGAAATGACTTCATAAGAAATTGCCTCATTGTCTCATATAACACACATAAGAAATTCCTCCTGCAGCTTTAATGATGGAGTGGGAAGCTAAAACCCATAGGAGTTCCTTTCTCCATTTACCAGAGAAGCAAGATATGGGTTTCAATGATGAAGTGTTCCATTAATATTAGTGCTAGAGGAAATAAAGTGACTTAATTGTAAACTAACGACCTCATCCTAATAACCAAATTCTAAACAGAAAAGGCAAGAAAAAAAATCCTACTTTCAGCCATGCTGCCAACTCATAAATTAAGCAAATGACATTGGCATATAATTATACTAATTAGTAATGATGCCAGGAAAACACTATTTATGGGTATGCATTCACCCCATTTCTAACCCTAGAGCCTAAATCTGAAATAGTAATTCAATCAGAGCACACTTTGGAAATTCAGCGCTATTGCTTATACCATTGTAGATCTAATTTAATCAATACCATATTCTCATTAAATGCAAAGTCTGTTAAAGATGTTCGCAGGCCCCGCAAATGAACTCTATTGGATTCGCCTCATTACACTATTGCTCTGGGCTTAACTATGCATCATTAGCAGAAACAGCATACAAGTAGAGTACCAGGCTCTATATATCACCTTAAACCGACAAAGTCACACGTGATCATGGTCATAAGGGATTGGACTGATAAAAGGTGGCATCTGGAGCGCCTGTCAGGTGCTCCTTGGCTCAGTGGCTTCAGAAAGGGAGTCTGAATTCCTGGTCACCTTCCTGTGTCAAAATGAGGAGGTAACAAGGTGAGATCTGCTTCCCATAGAATCATAGAAACACAAGGTTGGAAAGGACCTACAAGATCATCTAGTCCGCTTTTAATGCTCTTGTCTCAAAGAAAGGACTACAACATTCGGGTGCAGTGGTCAACACCAGGTATCCCTATCACAATACCCTGAAGAGGTCAGCAAGCTCCGTACATTGAACTATGAGAAGTAAGAGTAAACTAATTTATTTTCTTCGTCAAGCCTGAGATGAATACTATACACCTGAAGCGTGTACCAGCATTGTTTAGCTTTAAGGGCTGCTTCCCAATTTGTTTTTGCTTTCAGATATGAATGTACACTTGGATGTGCCATACCTGCAGCTACTCTACTAGCCTCTGTGCTCTTCAGTGACAGAGTACCACATATATGCCACACACAGGTTTGTCTGGGTTCCATCTGAAATAACTACACGTGGAAGAGCTGCCAAGAAAATCCTTCATTCATTTTGTTGTGAAGTTAAGAGAGTTTATTAAAGTTGGCACTTCCTTGCCGCTATCCATTCACATAAGTAGGCACTCAGTTGCAAACCTCTAGCAACTTCATGGGACTTCAACCAGCTTTGTATTTTGTTTGTGTTTTTTTGCTAGAACTGGCCAAGAAGATCTGTGTCATTTAGTTGTTTACTGGAAACACATGTATATGGAGAGGTGGAGAGAGAGTGCAGAAAACAGCATAAAACGCTTCCTGGTCTAAATTGTTTACTTGGTATTTCTGCCGACCATTTCCATGTACTTCTGCACTGATTGTAATTGCTAGAAAATTGCATGTTTTCGCTTGTCCCTTCGGACAAATGGGCTGAAATTAGTAGTTGCACATATCTGCAGCTGACTCATTACAACATGAAGCAGCCGACTGTGGGGCTTGGGGTTTTTTGGATCTGTTATTTTAGGATGGAAATTGCTGAGTTGGCAGGCAGTCTGACCATATAAATCAAGCAGCAACTGCATACTTTTAAAATGACATGCATAATCAATTTAATATGTGATGTTTGAGGGAAAGTATCTTTACTGGGGAAGTACTGCTAATAAAAATTCAACCTATGGTACCCCTTAGGTCACTAAGGACAAAGCCATGGGCTAGTATTTATGACAGCAGGCAGCCTGCCTGTCTTTGGATTGCTTCTGGATGAACAATAGCACCTAAAAGGATGTATATAAATATCAGAAAGAGACCACAGGTATCTAATTATTGCTTTCATTAGCACTCAAGGGGAAACATCAGTATTAGCAGAGTGCAGAACCACCAGGGGTAGTTCTGCTGTGACTCTTTGAAGATCTTTCTACCTTGCAACAAAACGTCACATGAGTACCTCTCTTAGAGCATCATCCTCCAAATCTTCTGGTTCCAAGGCAGCTTTTTGGTTAACACCATAAGGAAAAGCCAAGGGTCTGGAGGGATGTGCGTTGTTCCCTTCTCACTGTGGTGGGGTGCCCTAAGCTGCAATTTCTCTTTCTAGAGGCATCCTGAGGAGAGGGCTTGAGGGGACCACTGCTGAGGAGTCAGGGTACCCTAAGGAAGAGCACTTGCCAAGTCAAACCACTAGATAAGTTCACAACATTTTATGCCTAGGGAAAAGCTCAAGCCTCACTTTCACACAATAGAACTGCTAATTTTAGGAATAGGAAAGCAAAAATCTGCTCATACATATAAATGGAAGAGAAAACAGACATTTTTTCCAGTCAGCTATTTCATAGGTCTTGACAAATATAACTGGAAAAATAAGCACTAAAAATTATTTCTCAAGTAATGACTTAGACTGGCAAGGTGGTCACTAAATTTTCCAAAGAAAAAGAACAAAGAGTCAACACATGGTAAATATATTTGTCCCACAAATGTTTTTTGAAAACAGAATGTACTAATCAATTGAAAAAGACAGACTAGCCCTTTTGTTTTCTGTTTTCCATGCACAATGAAAAACATTGGGGCAAATAGGAGACAACATAAAAGAGACCAAGGTTGTGTTCAGTGCATCCCACTTGGGTTCTGACATCAGAGACATCAAAAGTGAGCAGATGATGTAGAAACTATTTATAGAATTCAAATATTAGAGAAAAGAACCAAGATAAAAATCCTGGTGTTGTGAATGGATTTGCCTGAAGTGTTGCAGAAGTTTAGGGTAGGCAAAGACAGAAGTAAAATCAAGGAGGCCCAGGTTTCTGCTAGGGAGAGGATAAATGTGCCTGAAAGGGACAAAAATAAAATTGATAGATTTTGAATTCTGAAATGTCTTCTGGAGTAATTTATTTATTTCTAACATTGATTTAACAGTAACAGATAAACATTCAAATATATGGAAGTAGTTATTGGGGGTCTTTTGGAAAAGCAAAAGATACTGGGAAAAGTAACTACCCATTTAGCTTGAATGACACCTTTTAAACTAACACCTGCTGTAGTAAATAAATAAAAGCCCTCACTTCCATTACATCTTTTGAGCAAATTAAAATCTTCCCAAGAATCAACTATTTGCTTTCATTTTTCATTTTTATGAGGTCCTCATAAAAAGGCACAAAATGTGTTTTACAGAGGAAAAAAGGTTTATTTTAAAAATATAATTCCCACTTTGGCATTCATTTTCAGTGGAAGTAATGGACATAGAACAAATTAAATGTTTAGAAAATGACTTCTAAAAACAAAGTGCTTGTGCACCGTTTTCCACTTTTTGCATTAATAACACCATTTTCTCTTAACCGGAGGCAAAATAATTTTAATAACAGGTGCTTCACTCATACTGTAAAACTAAGGGGGAGATTTAAGTGAAGATTTTTCAAATGCTGTGGGAATTGAGCTCTGATTGATTTAATGAAAAATGTATAGTTAATAGTCTGTAGAATGGTTTGAAGACGTATTCTCTGAATAGGATTTGGTCATTGACATACTGTTGATTTCCAGGAAAACAACTGTCAAGACACAAATTCTAAATTTGTACAAGAGCTGCTCAATTCTCTAATTCTTTTTCTGGCACTCAAAGCTATTGGCTTTTAAAATTGTATTTATCTTGTTACAGCAGTTATTTTGCAGTGCTTATTGCTACTGAGAATGTGAAAAAAAAAAAAAGAGTTGGTAAAACAAAAGTTTAAGAAGCCAATGAATATATACCTCGCTCTCTGAACTGGTTTGATCATGGTTATTTTAAACCAAAACTTCAGAAAGCCAGAGTAAGCAGTACCTGTTGATCAACATTTGCTGACTCTATGAAGTGCAGTGGAAATTACAACGCATTTGTCACAAACCCGACAATCCAGTTCTAAGGCTGTAATTAAACCTGCTACTTAAATTACACTTGCTCAGTGCAGTGCATCGACTCACTTTCTGCCCACTCCACAGGACGAGACATGTTATGTGTATATGCAAGAAAGCAGCTGGCTCTTGCTCACCTAGGTGGAGAACATTTTTCTCTAAGTTCAAAGAAGAAACTCAGGCAAATCAGACTTGTTGTACTTGCTTTTAGATGAGATTCCCCCCCCTCCCCAGAGTATTGCACTGGTGATAGATGTGGAGTTAGCATTTGCTGCAGCTGTAACTGAACATGCACAGATTTCTCAAAACCTCTCAGTTGAGTTCTCAGGATTTCTTGATTCAGTAGGACCAGTTTTACAGTAACTGAACGCATACAGCCAAAACATGCATACAGCCATAAGCATCTACTACAGAGGGAAAAACAGCAACTATCATGTTGTATGAATACCTCTAGTGGATCCTCTTGATTTTCATACCTTTACACCTACAATTACTTTTACTTTCTAGGCTCACATCACCTGCATTCCTAGTTCTTAGAGGATAAGTTTTCCAGAGTTCAAACATTTTAGAGAACTATGAAAACCTAAAAATTATTTTCCAAATTTCTATCATTTCTTGAAAATAATAATTTTCATTCCCAAATATCTAGCAAGGGAACAATTTGGGGCCAATATATTACTCAGAAGCACCAAAATGCAGCCCTCAGTTTTCTAGTGAAAAAAGATTTTGTCTCGATCTTGCCTCAGATTTCAAACACGCATAGTGGTGTAGCACATAGGCCAGCCACACAGCGGAGTTAACATCTTGCAAACGGTGAAGCTGCTGTGGTGCACACATGGTGCTCTTCCCATCAAGCAGGCTCGAGTAATGCAGCTCGAGGTGCCCAGGGGAAGCAGTCTCTGCTGTAAGCTCAGCACGGTCTGGTTGGATATGTCTTTCTCAAGGCTTTTCCCCTCTGATCTAAGGACTGCAAAACTGCCATTCCTTTTCCCAAAACACGAGTTTTAAAGGACCTGAAAGGAAAGTACCCATGCAATTTAAAAGGAGGAAGGGGACGACGGGGTGAGAGGCAAGGGAAAATCTCCCAGGGTCCCTCCTCTTTCTTCTTTAAGAGCAGCAGATTGTGGCTGGCTCTAAGAGGAAGGCATTTCCTGACTTCAGCCTATAAATTAAGAGAATAAAAAATGCACATAAACTAAAAGTGTAACCAGCTGGATATGTACCCCAAATTCTCAGGCCTTGAAGGAAATGGTAGGAAGTAGCTCTCCTTTCTTTTTGCATCACTATTGGATGGACAAGGAAAACTGCTGGGGGAGCGCAGAGGGGAGTAAGGGAAAGGAGAATTCAAGTTATACTTGCATGCACCAAGGAACACACATACAATCTCTGTAAGTCAGAAATTACATTGTCATGGCAAGCATCCCAGCATCAGTCAAGGGACTTATAGTATTAGAGGAAAAAATAGAAAAAAAAGACCCAAACTGATGTGTGGGAATCCAACAAGGTTAACTGTTTCTTGCGCTCTTTGTAAGAGCCAATTTCTTCTTTGTGTTTTTTTTGTTTGTTTGGTGAAGCAAAGCAGATCCTAATCATTGCACTGACTTAAACAGAATGAGGATTAAGTTTTTTGAAGGAGTATTATTAACTAATACATTTCTGATATATGTTGCGGTACAGCAATCTGAGGCAGTATATGTGCTCTGAAAAAAAAAAAAAGACTAAACCTAAAAGGTTAAAAATTAAACAACAACAAAGTGATTAAGAAATTTAAAAGCACAGGCATGGGGAAAAAGAAAAAAAAAAAAACACAAACCAAACAAATATTTTCAGTTATCCTTTGAAATTAGATGGTGAACAGATGCTTCAGAAAGATAAAGGAGGGCTCCTCCTAGGCAGTGCAAATTTTAGGCAGCCTTTGGCAGGACCAAAGGGCCTCTGATGCTAGATGAGAGAGGTGAGATCAGACAAAGACTGCTAAAGCAAGGCAACTTTGAAAAGGCAAGCCTTGCAAGAGGCAAAGACATCTTTTAAGATGGTTGCTACACATCTGTCCTGTGGATGTGGAACCACCTGCTTCCTACCTCTGCCCCCTACCATCGCCAGCAGAGCAGAGGATGGAGGATCCTTGTCTGCCTCTGGATGAGACCTCCAAGTATTCTGTGTTTCCATCACCTCCACTCTGACAGCTTCTATCGTAGAATCAGAATAATTAAGGTTGGAAGAGACCTTAAGATCATCTGGTCCGACCATCCTCCTACCACCAATGTCACCCACTAATCCATGCCCCTAAGCACCATGTCCAACCTCTCTTTGAACACCCCCAGGGACGGTGACTCCACCACCTCCCTGGGCAACCCGTCCCAGTGCCTGGCTGCTCTTTCTGAGCAGAAATGTCTCCACATTTCCAAGCTGAACCTCCCCTGGTGCAACTTGAGGACATTCCTTCTGGTCCTATCACTGGTTATCTACAAGAAGAGGCTGACCCCCAGCTCCCCACACCTCCCTTTCAGGTAGCTGCAGAAAGCAATAAGGTCTCCCCTGAGCCTCCTCTTCTCCAGACTAAACACCCCCAGCTCCCTCAGCTGCTCCTCACAGGACTTGTGCTCCAAACCCTTCACCAGTTTCGTAGCCCTGCTCTGGACACGCTCCAGGGTCTTGATGTCCTTCTTGTACTGAGGGGCCCAAAGCTGAACACAGCACTTGAAGTGCGGCCTCACCAGAGCAGAGTACAGGGGGACGATCACCTCCCTGGCCCTGCTGGCTACGCTATTCCTGATACAAGCCAGGATGCTGCTGGCCTTCTTGGCCACCTGGGCACACCCATGCATCTCAGGAATTGTACTAGAAAGGTCCTTTCTTTCGTATGTGGTGCGTGACAAAACCCTTCCAATAACCCAAAGCAATCCGGCATCCATCTCACGGGAGCACAGGCACGGGGAGGATCCAGGAACACCACACGTGGCTGCTCAGGCTAGAAACATCTGCTGGAAATTTTTGTGTGCTGCATCCAAGACCTCAGATTTAAATACAAACTTTCTGAATGTTTGAAAGCTAAATGAAGCTGCCAGAATGCCTGTAACAACAACAAAGGAAGAAAAATCACCCTTGAATTGATGACAATTCCTTTTTTCACTTTTCATTTTATCATTATGTAGCAAATAATGAACTTTATTGCTAATAGATAACCAATGGCAAAGAAAAAACAGAAAGAAGCAACTTGAGCCTATTCAGCTGTTTGCAGGAATTGTTTTTTATAATTAGTTCAGAGCAAAAAATCCCCCTTATTAGCATATTAATCTTGTTGAACAGTATTCATCTTTTTCACATCATTTTATGGCGTGCTCTTCCTTTATCAATCATTCAATTATAACACTGTGAGATTACTGAAATTTATTTCAGCCACTTAACAGAAGCTATTTTCCTCTTCCTTTCCCTTCAGATGCAGGAATGCAGAACAGATTGGGCCACACGATATAAAAGTCAACATGATAGCTCAACTTAGGTCATGCTGCAGCTGTCACTCACTGTAGCAGGTTTTCACCTTATGTCCTCAGCCCATGGACATCAGCCAGAGTCCAGGGAAGAGACTATTGACCTGGATTTTATCTGCACTTTCCATAGATTTGAAGGGACTCCTTTCAGAAGCAGAGTAAGGCTGACTACAAAATTTTCAATAAACACATCCTATCTTTATAAAAGATTCTTGATTTGCCAATACCAAAAATGGTGGGGAAAGTTTGTACTTCCTGTGGATGCTTTTTTTTTTTTCTTTTGAAACATAAGTAATTTTAACCAAAAATCCTGGTAAAATGATGTGCAAAAAGTGAGGGAAAGGAACGGAAAAGAAAAAGACATACTGTGATTCATTGTTTATTTAATCATTTTTATCTTGTGAATTCATGGTCCTACCCAGGATTTGGGCTTTTCATCCTATTTTGAGAACTGAAAATGAAATACTATAAGTTCTCACTGCATGAGAAGATAACTTCTCTTCCATGACCAGTTAGAAAAATGCCTTTCCAAGTTTAGAAAACTCATAGAGCTTGCCTACGCTGCAGCAATCCACGACTGCAAACCTCGCCTTATTTTGGGACACTGACAAGAGATCAGCCCTTCTCCTGAGTTCCCCAATTTATCAAATATTTCTCTCTCAGTGTTTTTTTTTTTTTTTTAGAAGGAATCCTCATGGTCGAGACTTTGGGCTCCTCTTCCCATTTCCAAGGAGAATCCCTTAGCTTTGATTCAGTCCTTTGCTTTGGCAGAAGTTTTAGGTAAGCATGCTGTCACATCTTTTGAATAAAGATGCCAACCACACCTAAGGGTGGCCAGATGTGACATGTTCAATGGGCTGAGGAGTTATAAAGGGCTGGGCAAGATTTAATACAAGTTGTGACTTCACTCATTAAGCCTACAGCCAGAAGCAACCGGTACGTGCAACCACAGGTGGTTCCATCACCTTGGCATTGACTTCACTGGAGAACAATCTGGGGAGAAATATTTAAAGAAGTCCAAAGACAGGGTATGTCTGAGAGAGCAGAGATACTATTTTGATTTACAGGTAAGGAGGACAGCATGACATGCTGTTCTCTGCATGAGTTTCCAATGTAGTACATCACTGTAAGGGGATGGGCACTCACAGAGTTTCACTACTAGACCCCTTAAAATATGGTATATAGTTCTGGAAGCGGCTAGGAACACAGTTCTTCCTTTTTTGATTTGTGCAGCAATGACAAAATGTATTTGCAGATTTCCTCCTGATGAGGAAAAAATTTACGTGAGGGAGGGGGCACCTTCCCAGAGATAGCAAAGAAACTCAGCATCTGCGTGGGATTACGGCTCCGCTTTGTACAGGGATTGCTGTTAAATGGTTAAAAAAAAAAAAAAAAAGTACATACAAATTGCATTGTGTCTTCTTGCAGAGAAATGTCTGCAGCAGCTAGGAGAAATTAACTGACTTATCCCAGAACCTTCTTGCATGTCAATGTCTAACTTTTTAATCACAACCACCCCGCGTAATATGGAAATTAAGAACAGCATCATTTTCCAGTAATTACCAGAAACATACACATTTTCCAACAGGGTGACATTATGTCATGAATTCCTTTGTCAAGAGGAAAAAAAGACAAAACATATCATACTTGTCTGGGAAGGCAAAGCGATAGATTTGTCATGAGGGTAATCATCTATAAAAAAAATCCACTATTATCAACTTCCTGAATTTCTGAAAAGGGATTCATTTTCTGCCTGAGCTAATAATGAACATTTTTCTTCTATTCATCATCTTCAGTTACTTTCCCTCTTGAGATTCATTTATCACTAACTACTGAACCCGAGAAATAAAAAATAGGCAACATCCCCTTTTGAAATAATGGCTTAGAAGACCATTAAATCAAGAGGCAAAAAATGGATTTCTAAGATATATGCTAGACATTCCTGTAACAGCTGCAGGTTTGTCACAGGGGATGCGCAGCACCACTTCAGTACAGGTATCGGGGAAGGTAAGTTCACTGTGACAGCGGGAAGTGGGGAGCAGCACGTCGCTTTCTCAGATAAAACTGACAATAAAAGGAACAAAATTGCAGGGATGATGAGATCAACGGCGCTTTGAAGTGCAATTCGTGTTGCAGGAATTAGCCTAGGCTGATAGTTGGTGCACACTGAAAACCCCAAACACCCACCATAAAGCAGGTCATGCGAACCCTGCCACTTGTGCTGAGCTTCCAACCCACCAGGGCTGCTGCTTGGGGCACTGACTGGCAGCACAGGGCTCCTGAGGCACCAAGTCACAGCCATGCCAGGGGACATGTCCCAAAACGCTCTTCCTACGGTATAGCAGGGCCCGAGGCTCCCTCAGGATCGCAGAGCCCTGCAGTCGTTCTGTCTTCCGCAGGGGAAAGGAGGGAGACAGAGGATTTGCACTTTAAAGAGCTCTTCTCATGTAAGGTTCTGCTGTTGCACTTTGTTACCCCTACGCTGTACTTTCCAACAAAATGAGCTTTCGAGACATCAGTCTGTGAAAACGCAGGAAAGCAAATCACTTACAGACACGAGGCAGAAAGAGCAGGACCATCCTCTTTGCTTTTGAGTAAGATGGAAGGAAGGCCTCCCCAAATTCCCTCTTACCTCATCCCTTGCTCAACTGTTTCTGGCATGCCAGGCAGCAACCTGCACGCAGGATCGCTGCTGGAGCTGCTTGCCTGGTGCTCATGGATGTGCTTTCGCAAGGTTATTGCTCAAGCACGTTTGGGGGCTGTGGGCAAACCACTGAGCCAGGGGGAGGCTTCTGAGAGGTTTGCTTCAGCACCTGCAGGACACTGGGATGCACACGAAGGCACAGGTCTCTGATATTAAGTGGTTCCATATCTTCCTCACTGTCTCACTGGGATGCTGTCCAAATGCAGCCTCTCACTCTAACTTGCTAGGCTAAAGCAAGTGCAGGGGATTCGAGCGATGACTGTCTTAAATTCCAGCTCGTTGGTCCCAAGCCAAAACACAGCCGCCTGTGACGTCCCAAAGCGAAGCAATTTTAGCATGCAAGGCTGCCCCTGTGCAGGAGAGACTCAATTTCAGCAGCTAGCAAGGCTGATAGCAGAGCGCAGACCCTCCATGATTTATTTCCACGGCTTTCCAAAGGTAGGGGGCAGCAGAAAGGAATGGGTGTAAATTTAATCTTTGCGTTTGGCCAGCATTGCCGTATGCTTTTTGCTTTTACAAAGCCAACACCAAGAAATAGTTCTTTGGGATCTTCCCTCAGTTTAGCCAACACAGCAGCTTTCCTCTATGTATGAAGCCCCATGCTTTGGAAGCAGGGACAGCTTTCAAGAGCAAATTTGCATCTCAGTGCGGTGTGGACTGAGGGCAGGACCGGAGGAGGAGCAGAGGCTTCAACATCTGGTATTAATGGCACCAAATCATGTCACAGGTCAGCAAAGCAATTTTATCCACCAGGAGATTTCTTGACACTGATTGCTGTAACGCGGAGCTGCCAACAAGCCCAGCTATCCCTAGGCAGCAGCCTAGCAGTAAATAATCCCAGCTGTTTCCAGACTTTTGCATAGTGGGTACTGAAATGGATTCCCTGCTTAACGTCGCGGACAGCTAGAAAGAACAAAGTGTGAAATCAAATTCCATCAATCCCTGAAATTTGTTTATGCAATCCATTGTTACTGCTCATGGAATAGCTTTGGCAGGCAAAGGCCATGAGAAACCGTAGGCTTAGTTTATACAGAGCAATTTTTCCCATCTGCCATTTTTGTTGTCATATTTTTTTATATTGATTTCTCTTCGTGCAGCTTCAAGTTTAACCCGGGCAGAGCTGCATTGATCCAAGAAAGCTGAAGCAATTTGTCTCTCCCAGCGAAGCAGAAATGGGGCAGGAGACAGTACCTATCACCGCTTTTCTGTTACGAATACGTTAGAAGCTCTTTCCCTTAGCCCCAATGTAGATTAAGGCTGTGCTTATGGCCTTCCATACAAATATTTCTGGTAATCCCATTTATCTCTGGCAAGTGAGATGAAATTCACACCGAGGAGCACGTTCCCCGGTAACTCCTTCACTCGCACCGGGAGGAGCTGACTCAGCACATGAATTATGGAACCGCAGCTGCCCGGAGCCGCGCCACAGCCCGCGGGTTTACAAAGGAGATTTTTCATTAACTATAAGCTGAATCGCTCAGGCTCTACAATAAAGGGATGTGACTTGCGTCTACCTGGAGCCCCACTTTTTCCAAATGTGGAACCAGCCCGTTCTTGTAAGTCTTAAGAGCCTGTTTGCTTCTGTGAGGGTTTCCTTCCTCCAAACCCCTCTGGTTGCTGCACAGTCGTGGAAGAGGAACCGTAAGAGCCGGTGTAATCGTGCAGCAGAGCATTCATCACATGTGGGGAGATGAGCAGAAGCCATTCACCCCACTAAAGCAAAGTCTGAGATGGAGAGCTGCTTGCATCAAGCAGACGGAAGAAAACTATTCCAGTTAAAAACATCTCTGTGTAAGGCGACCACAAAGGCATCCAAATTGAAGGGTTGTTGTTTGTAACCATCGAAGCAGTGAGTTTTTTGGGGCTGCCAGCCCAACTGTGCCAGAAAGTTCCTTTCAGCCCTTTTGTTTCTATGGTGTCTGTAGCCCTGACATGAAAAACCCCAGTGACACAGGAGTACTTACAGATATATTAAAATAATAATAATAATAAAAAAATGTAAATTATAGAAATGGTTATACATCGAGCAATTAATCTAGCTTAATTTTAAGGCTTTTCAATGAGAAGGCTCCACCGTGACACTGTTAGAAAGCATGGTCACTTGCATTCACAGCCCCCTTTTAGGGCACTCCTAAGTGGGATGAAATCCAGAGGGTTTTATTTACCAGCAAAGCTTCATGGGGGACAAAGTGTCAACTGCAGGACACTTGCAATTCTTTTTAGCTAATGAGCACTGCTAGATTATTGTGTGACAGCAAGAATATGCCCAGGGAATAGCCCCCCAATCATTTCATCCTCCCTGGAATATGCTTTTTTGAGATAAATCATAATAAATACGATGTGCCAATCGTCTAACCCATTGGGAAAGAGCAGGCACAGGAGCAACTTGGTGCAAATATGAGAGAACCACGGCTCCAGAGAGCTGCTGACAGGCACGGAAACAGGCAGAGGTTTAAATGTCATTTCCAATCAGAGCCCCGTAGCTAAGGGCCAGGTATGCAGACCAATTGTATGGTATCTTGCAATTGTCCTCTTGCTGGTGACAGGACCGACTGACAACGGTAAGTCACCTATTACAAAGCCTGATACAAAAACTCAGGAATTCATCAGCATGCCCAATGGACAACCACAAAAAAAAAGAGCCTTGAACAGACAACTGATAGGAACCCGAAATGGCTGATAGTAGCTGAGAAATGCACAGGGTACTTATGTATCTGTGGACTGCTGAAATCCAGACCAAGCATGCCAGCAACAAAGAGCAGTAAGTGACCCGCGTTTTAAAGGTCTAAAGACTACCTGGTTTATTTTCCCAACTAGAAACTTCTCAGCTATTGACTGTAAGAGTCAACTGCTTTTCTGTGAAAGGGATTAAGAGCATGATTCACTTTCATTTTGCTGAGCTCCCAACCAGAATGTCCTTCCCTTCTCCTCTTTGGAAAGCAGTCGCCTGACACAGATTCTCTATAAGCATATAAAAGTAAAATACAAAACATGAAATATTTCCCAAACCAAGCTGTCAAAGCCCTCCCCGTTAGTTAAGCATGGAAAAAAAAAAGCTCCACCAGTTTCCAAGAAGAGAATAACAGACAGGATGTTGAGTGGTAAATTCGGGTATTTGGAATACATCTGTGGACATACACTTTGTCATTCACTACTCAGCGCATCTCCAGCTCAGAAAAATGACTTCTCTTACACAGCAGCAGCTGTTATTGTTTGGATTGTAAATAGTCATAAGCCATATGGTGTGGCAGAAGAAAAAAACTTCACACTTTCTCACATGGACAAATATTATTATTATAAAGCATAAACACGTCAGTATACGTGTCTTTTCTCTGGGGAAGCACATAGCCTTCAACCTGATCCTAGAAAGTTATTGTCTTCCAGATGAGCAGATTACCTGCAAATATTGGGTTGGGATTTTCGGAATTTGGATGATTTAACAGAAAACAAATGCGGGTGTGCAGCAGGTGCAATGCTTTCGGTTAGTTCCACAGACAGGACGAAAAATAAATGCAAAATATAAATTGAGGTGGCAAAACGGGAGTGAGAATTAGGAGGAAGGGGAAAAGAAAGATATTTTTCCATAATAGTTGCATATAGGACATATTCCAGAATGTTCTGTGGTCTGCTACCTAACTACAATAAAAGCAGCAGGACCACAACATAACATGCAAATGGATCAGCAGTCCCTGGGTAAAGCATTTTGGATGTTGGCAGACTGCAAGTAGACAAGAGCAGGCCTCTCAAGAACATTGGGAACCTCATCTTGGCAAGAGAAGCTGACTATGATCAGCATTTCCAAAACGTGTCACAAGGAGAAGATGCAGCCCAACCATATCTGATGCTGTGGAAGACCTGAGTTCAAAAGAAAGGTTACTTTCTCTTTAAACCATGATTTCTTCTGTGGTTTTTAAATCCATGTGTAAAACCTACAAGTGCTTTTATGTCATCTCAAGCACTTTTTAGAATAACTTTGCTTTAGTGCTTTTAATTAAATGAAAGAGTGATCCCTTTCCATTGTATGGTGAAAGTGGTAACACCTCCAGTTAACTTACAGTTTTGCAGAGCCAAGTTTTTGAACCACGTCCCCAAAATCTTAGTAGAGTGACACTGGGCTTGCCAGCAGCAAACTCCCACACATCCTGTCTCGATGGTTAGACAGACAGAACAAAACCCATTGAACCTGTGACCTGACAACCATTATTTGGAGCTTTCCTTCTCACAGTCTGTTTCGAACACCCCTAATTGGCAAGCCACAATTATTCTGGATTTATATTGAGACCCCTGCCCTTCACCAGGAGATACAGTTGGTGACTGGCTGCGTGGCAAATGAAGTGCTTCAGCTGATGGCAGTGATGGCAAGGGCACTCCTGAGCCCATGAAATGGATGAAAATCTGCATCTTGCAGGAAGTGGAAAAAATATCTTTCCACAGGATTTGGTTGTCCTGCATCAACTAGCCATGATGCTTTAATCATCTCCCTCCCACAGCCCTGTTTTCAAGGTCAGAGCATAGCACTAAACACCTTCCCACCACTGTTACACGTTTTACCCTGACATGCTGGTTATTCTGAATTTCTTTATCAAGGCGCAGAACTGGAATTGAGGTAAGCAAAATGCCTGTGATCAGGAGAATGGCTCCAGCACTGTTACTGAAGCGTTAGCATCCCTCAAAGAGCTTTTTTCTTTTTACCTCTGCCATGTGACATAGCTTGGCCCTATAATCCAATACGGAGGACTGATACTGATGCGAGGAGACCATAGGCGAGTGAGGATGAAATGCTACTGTTCTGGGAGAGAGGCAGAGGAAAACCAGCCACTCCAGAAAAAGAGCAAACTGAGCTGCTCTCTCACTTTTATGTTTAAGAAATATTTCAACCAGTTATCAAAGTATTAAGGAGAAACACTTCCAAAGGTACCACAGACACAAGCTCACTTGAAATAACCCAACTGTAAAGGTAGCTTCCCCGCATGGGAACATGCTCAGCGTGCATGTTCAGGCAGCCACAGAGGTAGCAAAACCCTTGGTTTATGACCAGATCATGGCCTAAAGGTTCAACGGGATAATCACATCCACTTGCACACCTGCAGTCACAAGCTAATGACTTCTGTACAAATCATTTATACAAGACAGCAAAATGAAGAAGTTCATAGCTTGTAAACGTGAACTAAATTATATGGGCAAAGATTAGCATAGCTCATACATTTCTAAAATGCAACTTGGTTGTGTACGCCTGTATCTTCAGCAGTTGGACAGCCAAAGACTTACTTTGGGGGCTTTTTTTTTTTTTAAAAAAAAAAAAAAGAAGGAAATACAAATATGACTTCTCAGACTGGAACACATTTTATATTAATTACTCTCTCCCAACAGCAACGCTGAGTATGGAAGAAAGAGCTAGCAATGGCTGGAACGGTGTCAGCAGAGACTAAATACACCGCCAAAGCAAGAATCACAGCTGCCCTGTGGAGCAGACAGAAGTTACTGATATTTTAAAAACAGGCAAACAAAGATTTTGGGGTGTACCTTAGTACGCGAGTAAGGCACGATTCACTTTGTAAGCAAGTGTAGTCAAATTGGTGGTACACTGACTCCCTTGAGCTCATGTAAGCGTGCCTGTGGCAGAGCCTGAGGACATACATGTAAGCTAGACACACTGATCATATGCTCTACCAAGTAGATCATTCTGTCTTTCTCCCTCAGAAAAATGTGATCCCTAAGTTACTTCAGAAAACCTCCAGTTGATTTTTCCTTTTCATCAGGCTAATATGAATGTCCTGATTACCATAAGCAACAAGAGAAGGCACAATAAAGTTTACTTGTTCTAACCTGCAGCTATACTTAGGCACCTCCCTATACTTAGGCATCTATTATTTTGTCTGGCCTTTTTAGTCTTATGGGTAAAGACTATGAACTTGTATTAAAAAAAAAAAAAAAAAAAAAGAAAAAAAAAGAAACATGCAACCCTCTTTGGCTGAAACTGATAGTTCAATGACCAAAATATTATTTGAATTCTGATGGCAAAAAAGAGGAAAAAAAAAAAAAGGCTATATACAGTACGTGAAGAAAACAGTTAATACAGAGAATATAGTTTCCAGAAAGACACTCATCATAGTTAGCCATTTAAAAAAAATCCCCCATTGGAAATGAAATTAGTATTTATTTTTATTTTTCCTTTTTCTCTAAAGAAAAACCACACCTCTTTAAATTCCACAAATGATTTTGAAAAGCTAGGTTTCTATTGTGTTAAAAGCAGCTGCTTGGACAAAATACATCTATTCAATCAGCTGACATGTCTCCCTTTCAGAAGAAGTTGTAACAACTAACTGAGGATCAGACTTGCATCTCGCTATTAGCACAGCATTCACATTCCGCTTTCTCATGGAACACGACAGTGAGCATGCCTGTTGCTGTCTCCCCCCTGCTTTAATCGATATGTTTCCCGTTTAATGAGAAACATACAACCCCACAGTCAGAATAGAAAAATCACTTCCATCTTAGTTTTCAGAAACTGCTGAATTAAAGTCAGAACAAAAATAGTCCCCCCATCCCCGCTCACATGGTTTACTCACCATCACTTTATTCCAAAACTCGGTTTCACGTGAAAAACGGTCCATTACAATGAAATTACTGCTTCCTTGTCAAAAGTATCGCTCCAATCATTTAAATGACTGAACGAAGAAAAGAAAACATCGTGCTCCACACAGCACTCTAAAGACACACTGTTGTTTTTGCTGATGCAATGAGGCTTCTAAGCAAACGAGTTTGCAAGCAAGCTGGGTAGTGGCATTTTCCTTATGATTCAAGAGCTAAGTATGCCTCAGCTAACTGAATGCTTGCACAATGTACAGTGAAGGAACTAGAGAAATCATACATGTCTCTGACATACTCATTTGTGAAACTTCAACTCCTATTACCATCTATAACTCTGCCACACCTCAAAAATGACGTGCCAGATATGAACTTTTACTGGGTGCTATGTGCAGCCAAAAGAAAGATAGCTCCAAGCCAGAGGCTCGCATTTATGTGTCTCTGAAGTCAAAGTCCCTAAGGTGTATGAAGTTACGTATGGAGCACAAGTGTGGGTTCCTGCTTGCTGTGCATATACGTATCATCACGTTCATCCTAAGCTGCGTGCTAAAAATATCCACACTGCCACGATGCATTACTGGATTAATGCACAGAAAGGGCTGGGATAGGAAGAAGTTACAAAAACTTACTTAACATTTTAATATAACAATTTTTAAAAACCTCCAACAAAAGCACAGGAGAAATTACAGTGCATTTTTTGAGAAATAGGGATAACAAGACCCAGGGACCACCTAAATGCTGCGATTTCTTTTCCATATACGTGCAGACCCCATTTGTGCCCTGAGGCGAGAGACTGAAGAGCTTGGGAACAACTCTGCAGTAAATTAAAACGGGCGGGGGCTGGAACCCCCTAATACCCCCTAATGACTGTCTGCTAATTAGGAGACCGCAGCCTAACACCTGCCGTTTGCTTCACCTGCCTATCCCCAAGCCTTCTGGCGAACCTGCCTTCACAGGTGAACCTCGTGGAGGTTCAAAACCCAACCCCTGGCTAAAAACCGGCAGGCGGCCGGGAGCGGAGCCACCAGGAGGCGGCGGAGGGCCGCTGGCCCAATGGGGCCGCCAGCACGGAGCCGCCGGCCCCGGCCCCGGCCCCGGCCCCAGCCGGGGAGCGGAGCCCGCGGAGCCCCCGCGGCCGCCGCCACAACCGGGGCCGGGCCGGCGGCGCAGCGCCCCCGTGCGGCCGGGCCGAGGGGAGCGGGGGGGACGGCACGGCTGCCTCAGGGAGGCTGCGAACGGCCCCGTGGGGCGCTGGTCGGTTTTTCTGCAGCAAGGGTGGGAAATAAAAGCGGTGGTCCCGCGGCGGATTGCCTGCCAGCCCCAATGTGGGATCAACTTCTTGTTGGTCGGCGCTTGGTCGCGGTTACTTGTTCTGCTTGCGCAAACAAAGTGGCCTAAAACAGGATGCCCACCATCCTGTATCTGTCCAGAAGTAAATAGCTAGAAAGGATGTTGTTCAGCAATAAATCTATTCTTAGGGCTTTTCAGGCTCTTTGATTCGCAAAAGCCAGCAGACTGTTCCTTATCAGCGTGTATGTTTTTCCTGCTCGGCTCCGTGAACCCTGCAAGTTGGCACATGAATACAATCCTCCTGGCATTGGGTGAAACACAGACCTCTTTGTCCCATTAAAAAGGATCCTGAACCCTCTGGGCTTTCCAGTCACAACCAGGATGTCTCCACTGCCCTCTCTGTTGTTTTGGACACCGTACGTTGAGGCCAGCGGGTGGAAATATGTTCTGAGCTGAGCTCAGGAATTTTTGTAGACCCCAATTACTTTACCCCAATAACATTACTTCATTTCTCTTAGTTGTTCTTACCTTGAGAACCATTTGAACCTGTCACAAAATTTCATTTTGACTGAAAATTACATGGTCTTACACCAGTTCTTTCAAAGGCTAGAGAAAAATTTCAATAGTTAGAAAACCTGTGGAGAAAAACTGGTGAAAATGGGAAAGCGGCTGAGTTCTTGGTTTTGGATTAATAACTTGGAGGGGAGGGTGAAAAAGAAGAGCACGGGGTGAGTGATGGCAGCTTGTGGATTACTGGATGCTATAAGTGGGAACTTGGGATAGAGACAGCAAGAAAAACCACAGAGGTGAAATGGCATGCAGTAGAAACCATCTTTAAAAGTCTATTTTTTTTTTTTTTTTTTTTTTTTCTCTCTCCCTTGATTCTCATGATGCACAGCATAAAATCTTCCATCAGGATCATAATAAACATCTATCAAAGATCTCTCTGCTGCCTTAACAGAAGGCCAAATAATTCAGAGACCAGTTGAAGTTCAATTACATTTTTTCTGCAGTAAGCCAGAAAAAGGTGAAAAGTAAATCACCTTTATGTACCCATCCTGAAGTTCTTTTATATTGATCCCCTCAGAAAACAAGGTTTGAACGTTTTCACATGTCCATCACCTAGCTCCTAGCTTTTGCCTGTACTAGGCAGAAGCACCCCAACATTACATTTTAATTTCAATACCTATGTAAGTAGCTACATGTTAAAATCATGCACATGTAAATAATTTCTTACAAATGTTAATCCTTAGCCCAACAGCACATCTTCTTTGATTTGTGAGACAGATTTGGTTTGGTTCCTATAAAGACTGCAAGCACCTTGTGATTTCAGGGGCCTGTTTTTAAGCAGACCTCAGCGCTAATGTTAAATACCCACGTGCCATCTATTCTCTTACCCTGGGTGACCAGGACAGCCACCGCAACACCGCCATGCCAAATACAACACGCACGTGTTTCTCTGCCCCAGAATTTAACGCACTTACTTCTCCAGCATCTTTATTTCAGTCTTACAAGGCAGAGAAAGATTTCCCTTCTGTTTTACTGGTTGAGGTGTGGCTTTTGCAACATGAAATACGGTTGCAGATCAACTTTTATTGACTGATGAAGTCCTGAGCTGGCACAGGAGTCCATCAGCCTGGAGGTTAGGATCTAAGTAAAATTCTCCTAACTGCTGACACAAGTCTATGCATTGGCTAATATGACAGTTAATCATTTTGTACTTTGCTAATAGCAAACCTAATGAATGAAATTATGTGCTCCTGGAAGGCAAGCAGCTAGCTTACAGCAGAGACCTATGCCCCCTGCAGCTCTTTGGAAAACCCCCGATCATTGACAAAACTATTTTTAATTGCTCCAGCAACATTAACAAACGAGAGTATCACTGTTGAAAATACCTTGTCTCCTGTTCCCACACCACTGCGGCCTCTGACATTGCTCACTCCAGTTATGATCAAGTATGTTTTTTAAACCATTTACAACTAGTGCTGCAAGTATTTCTAGCTTCAGTCAAGCTGAATACTGATTAAAAAAATACTAACGAGTGCTATTGAACGTAGCAAATCTTTCCCAACCATGCTCACTTCCTGGGCATGGACAGAGCCTCCAGTGGCTCCAAACACTGGTTTAGTAACACTAGCATTAGAAACAGCAGGATGAGGGCTTTGCATAGGTGTGAGGCCTGCCAACAGTATGCTTCCTTCTTGCTACTGCCTGTTTTATGACAGCCGGTCACACCTCCTGATTCAGGGCTTGACAAAGTTATTCCAGGATGTGGAGCGGTAGTTTGATCTTCTTTGTCTTCATGGGCTTCAGCAGCTCAAGAGCGCTGCACGCCAGGAGCCAGACTCAAATTAACACCATCAGAAAGTTGGCCTGCTCCCTCTCCCACTTCATGCATGGATGAGTGCGGTCAGGTCAGCGCCTTATCTGCAGCAATGCAGGATGTGTCTCGCTACGTCATGCAGACAAGAATGTGAGGCACATTTTGACACTCGCTTCACTTGGGCTTGTGTGAAATGCTACTTCACAGAGCAGGTTACAAATTCCAAAATTATATAAAAAAGCTGACCCCTTCCAATGTATTCTTTAGGGACCTATAACATAAATACAGAATACTGCACCATAAGACATGAAAGCACAACTGAAAGATTCATAACCTGTGATAGTAATTTAATAATCAAGCCCTTATAACATAACATCTAACACCAGCTGACACTGGAGCTCACGGTACCTCCCCAATCAGTGCTAAATAATGCATCCATAACAATTGCCTCTCACTTGATTATGCTAATGTGGTTGATGCTAGATGCAATTCAAAGATTATTGAAGTCAATGAATGTTCTTCATTAATGCCAATGGAATTTGGATCAGACTCATCAAGTTAAAATATGAGAAAGGAGCTAGAAGTGTAGCAGAGGCATAAGCAGCCATGGTGGTTCTAGCCCTTGGATATTAAAAATTATCGTATGCTCAGTGTCCACCACTGTAAAATATCACTGAAAACAGTTTGTTTGGATCATTTGTGACAAAGGTAAAGTGATCAAATACAACCCTGCTACAATTCCCCACTGCTATCTGTGCAAATCATCTCCTTTTGGCAAGCCAAAATACTCTGGGTGAATTTTCATCATGAAATCCTACAGTTCTGAATTCTAAATAAACTCCCTAATACTGGAGTCAGTTTTATTATTGTGAATTATTAAATGAAGTGGTAACATTTCTAATGACAAAGTCTCAGGTGTGAGAGGAATTCTTTTTCCTGTTTATTACAAAGCAGTACATGAGAATACAACAGAAAGGAATTGACAAATAAAGAGAAATGAGGCAGAGAGGTCCCTGTTCATCTCAGACAGTCATTCCAAATGCAAACAATATAGAGATTAGTAAATCTGGACACAGGTGTGCTAATGGAAACTTAATCATCATCAATCATCCTTGATTATTATACTACCAAGTCTTTTAAGGATCTGGTCAAAATTTGGCTAGGAAAATGTTCATTACACCTTTACTGCATTTTCTTCAGTCCTCTTTTTGTTTATCAATAACAGAGTAAGAGCATGGGGTTTTTAGATGGGCAGGGATACTACGTGAGGATGGTAAAGGTCACAGCAACTTTGGGAATTCAAAGCAGAGGTCAGAGTCTTCACCCTCTGGGAACCCTCACGCAGGCCTTCAATACCTGTGAGTGCCAAAACTTTTTCATGTGCCTGGATACTTGTTCAAAATTGATATGGCAGCAGGAAGCAGGGAAATGCTTCTTCTAATTTTGTAACTATTTATGTTTGTGATTGTTTCTTATTCCTCTTCCTTGCAGGAACAATGCTACTTCTTGAAATTGGTGTGCTGCAGGAAGAGTTCCAATTGCTCTTTTCATCTTTATATATCCTCTAGCAGAAAACCTTGGAAGGAATGAAAATTTGCAGTAACAGGTGTTCTTTCACTGCCAAACTGAAGCTGGGACACCAAAATCAACTCCTCTGGGAGGTGTGAAAAACATTAAGAACTATTTCAAGCAGAAGGCACCAAAAGCACTCCAGTAGATCAGTGGACTTTGGGGCTAGGAGTTAAGGGTAGCAGCAGATGGTGTTTCTCTCCATCTGCAGCCAGTCTAACTCAAGATGTTTATCTGTGTACATGCACACTGCGGACACTAACATTTGTGTGGAATTAGAGAATGCACAGTAAACTCTTCACTGTTCTAAAAAATGCGTTTTAGCTCCTTCCCAAGGAAGTGGGTCAGTATTTCTTCCTTAGCAGATCTTACAAGCTTGGCCAGAATGAGAACAGCAATTTTAACCTTACTTGAAAACCAAACCAAACCAAATCAAACAAACAAAAACTCCTCTTGGAAGCACCTGATTACCTCCAGCTGCCTAATTTTCATCTGACCTAGGTTTTGTATACTTTGTTTGTTGACTATGCCTTATATCACAGACAATATACACAGAGCATTATCCCTGGTAGGGGAAGAAAACCCCATTATGTAGGTGCTGCTGCCTCCAGAGGAGTGATGCCAGCAGTCTCCGTAACTGGCACAATGTATATGAAAGGTGGGTCTGTGCTTACATGAATTCCTGATACTGCACATATTCCTTTTAGAGAAGTTGCCCATGCTAAAAGTGAGGACACACAACCAGTGAAGATCTTTGTGCAGTCAAAAAAGACAGAAGGAAAGAGGAAAAAGTCATCTTCTGCTGACCTTTCCAGTGGATCTGTAAATTGCATAATTCCTGTTGTAGGCTTCCTACACATCTTGCTTACCCATTAATAGGAGGCTGCAACCACTTATTAGAATTGTTATCCTGAATCCTGGAAGCCAAAGTAATTTTCTGTCAATCAGAGATCTTGACTGGAAACAAAAAGGAGGTTGATTTGTTCTTTTCTAAAGTTCCCCCATAAACATCAGGTTTTATTGCTCTTCCCCTCTCCCCTTTAGACCTTGAAACAGAAATTTTTAAACTTCAGTTCCTCATGCAGCTATGGCACAATCCCGACGTGCAACTTAACGTAGCAATCCAGCAGCATGGGAAAACCAACACAAGCTAGGTAGCAGCACAGACTGATATGATTACCTGCCAAAAATGAGCCAGAATTATATAAACTTTATAAATAACCTGCAAGATACCTATCAAACTTCTGGACAATACGGTGTGAAGGCTAAGTCAAGGTTTGATAGTTGATGGGAAGAAAATGTCCAAGGCTCAAAGACATCATGCTTCTGAACCATCAGGTCTGACTCTTAGCAAAAGCAGTGGTTGATCCCCATCTCTCCCCCAGGCATCTGGCTTTGACAGGACAGTATTTATCAGTATGGACGGACAGGTTTGTCTCATTCCTCATTCATCAATACATGCTATCCACTGGTGCTTTGAAAACAAAAAATGACCAACCTCCTTCCTCCCCCCAAAACATTATGGCCAATTCAGTAACATAATTTTCATAACTGAGGATATTTGGTAGCTTTATTTTTCAAGTTTCAGCTCCTGGAATCACATTGTTTAGGAGAAGCTCAGATTTCATGAAGAATATCATGTTTTAAATGCTCAAGGTCACGGGGATGGGACAGAATCAAGGGAATCCTGTAGCATTTTGTTTATATCCACAGGTCTCCATCGTAAAGCACAATGTCAAGAATGTCATAAACAACCCCAAATTTCCTCTCCCATCCAACGTGCTCAGTTCCGTTGATTTCAGTGAGGTGGTGTGGCACAGCAGGGGAGCTCACACACAATGCATCAACTTTTCTGTGCTATAAGCAGACTAGTGGTGTTGCAATGGGTAATACCAGAGTACAGCCCAAGCAACCTTACACTAGCAATTTTTGATATGAGCTGGCTGCAAATGGCAAATAAATCTGTATTTTCAAGCCTAGACCTCAGAAAAAGCCAAAGGCATCATCTCATTTCAATGAATGTAACTGGATGGAACAGTTTGAAAGGCTAAATTATTTAAAGCACATTATCACCTTTATCAGAAGGATTTCATTTGGGGGAGAAATTGCAAGTACAGTTAAGATTACCAGGTCAGGACAGAGTCTCAGCTCCTTCCTCTACATCATGTGTAAGTTGTGATCTTGTACGCAAGCAAAGCATGCTCTCTTCCTTCTTCTTTGGTCTGCTGAAGTGAGCTTGTCCTACATTTGTCTTCTTTTGGGGTTTTTGGAGGGGAGGAAGAGGGAGTTTTTCAGCATGGACCTCTCCAGCAGACACAGGGTACGCCCGCTCAGAGGTTTACTCCTGAAATACCAAAGCACACGACACCACCGATTCCCCCGAGTCACCGTGGCACATCCCTGATGCCCTGGGAGCCCCCAGCACCCCTGCTCTGACCCCACAGAGCATCCCACGGACCCACAGCCCCCGGGAGCCGTGCGGGACCCGCCCGCGGCCAGGCTGCCCAGGGCGATGCCGTGCAGGCGGCGCCCCACGCACCGCGGGCTTCCCCTCCGGGACCATTCGTCGCTAAAAGCCCGATGCCAGCCCCAAGCTCAGCCCGTGGGGGACATTCAGTAGGATTTTTCCCTATTCCTTTCATTTTAAAAGGACCCGCTAGGTGGCAGCCCCGCCTGCCGACGCGCAGGCCCCGCGGCAGCCCCCGCTGAGCAATCCCTTCCCCGAAGGATGCCTTGGGAGAAAACTCGCTGCAAAACTTAGGAAAGACGATTACATTGCCGGTGAAATTGCACAGAGACAAAGCCCACAAAGCACTAAATACACCGTGCACTTTTCCACTGAATAGCTACAAGAGCAAAAGCACCTCAGGTTTTGCACACACTCGAGTAGAGCCGATTGGATTGAAAGCCCAGGCTGAATTTGCCACCCCGGGTTGCTTTCTCACAAAACAAAACACGAAAAAAACCCACCAACAAAGACCCGCTCAGGTATCTGAAAGGCCACAGCACTGGTCTGCTTTGCATGTTGAAAGAAACAAGAAGAACGAGCTATTTCTGCTTGAAAAGTTCTCTGGGGAGCAGGAATAAAAGCACTACTTAACCAGAGGAAACCTACAAGGGTGAATTTCAGCTGAGCACTGCCTGCGGAGCTGCTCGCTGAACCCAGGCTGGGAAAGGGAAGGGAACGGAGCTGGCAGCTCCAGCCTGCTGAGTGCATCTCTCCTTGCCCTGTCCCGTCTTCTGGCCCAGGACCAGACCGGACAGCCAGCCCCATCCATCCCGTGTCCAAAAGCTGCGGCTTGCCTCTCCAATCTGCTAATGCTGACACAGGTGGTGTGACCATAGATAAGGTATTAGCCGATCCCATCATTCTTACGCCAGGTAATTCGTATGCCTGCAGCTCCACAAGTAAACACCAATCCTGAAACACAGAAGGTACGTTTAACATCAGTGTGCACTGACGTTTGTGAGGCTTTCTCCTGTCCTGGTTTCAGTTAGAACAGAATTAATTTTCTTCCTAGTAGCTGGTACAATGCTGTGTTTTGGCTTAGGATGAGAAGAGTGCTGATAACACCCCGATGTTTTAATAGTTGCAGAGCAGTGCTTATACCAAGCCAAGGACATCTCAGCCTTTCGCTCTGTCCTGCCAACGGGCAGGCTGGGGGTGCAGTAAGAGCTGGGAGGGGACAGACCCAGGACAGGTGACCCGAACTAGCCAAAGGGGTATTCCATACCATCTGACGTCATGCTAAACAATATATAGGGGTGGCTAGCCAGGGGAGGGGGCCGGACTGCTCGGGGTTAGGCTGGGCATCGGTCAGCGGGTGGTGAGCAATTGCATTGTGCATCACTTGTTTGTACATATTATTATTACTTTCCTATTATCACCATTGTATTATTATTATTATTATTATTATTGTTATTATTATTTTTGTTATTATTATTTTCCTGTCTTATTAAACTGTCTTTATCTCAACTCACGGGCTTCACTTTCCATTTCTCTCCCCCGTCCCAGAGAGGGAGGGGGGAGGGTGAGCGAACGGCTGCGTGGTGTTTAGCTGCCGGCTGGGTTAAACCATGACATCTCCCTATCTCCGGGGTGTACAAAACACTGCAGAGGCTTCTGAGCCTGTTTTCGGCCAGCGAAACGACTGTGAGATTACACAGTAGAAATCAATTGCCATCTAACTTTCAGCGTTGCATTTGGATGCCTTTTTTGCAGTTCTTTATGACACAGATTTGAGGCTATATAAAGACATTTGATTACCCTCATTGTATATCCTTGAGCTAAACTCACAATCTGAATTGTCCCATTTGAAATGAATTAAAGAAAAGATTGAATAGTAAGATTCAAACAGCTGCTTTTAACAACTGTATAATAGAGTTCCCACATAAGATATGTGCTTTCCCCCAGACAGAGACTGGTGTAAGACAAGTAAGAGCAAATTATGCAAGCTGGGGAACAAACAAAATATTCAGCAGTTCAGGAACACCATTCAAAAGCCACTAACCAAATCAGTAACTCTGGTTCAGACGGGGCCAAGCATGGGAAGCTGCACTCGGATGATGAAGAAAAAAAGAGTAAACTAGATTTAGCTCAGTTTGTCTGGCTTGCTTTTTTCTTTTTCCCCTCTTTTCATTATCCGGCATTAACATCTGGAGCTGCCATTTTTTTCCGAACTTCTTGTTAGCTAACATTGAGAGTAACAACGGAGCCTGTCCCATAATGAACAACTGTGCTACCTTGTCCATTCAAAAGTCAATTTTTGTAGAACGCCTTTGTCTGAATGAGGTTTGCCTTTCTGCAGCCTCATTTTCACAAGACAATACAAATGACCTGAGCAGCATCAGGAACCTTCCTGCTTTAAAACCAATTATTTGTTCAGGTTGTAATAATCACAAGTAACAAGGGTTTTCAATAGGATTTATGCCTCTTCAGAAAGATGCTTTTTAGTGCATTAGGATGCAAGGACATCTGCTTGGGGCAGTAAAGGCTCTGGAAGGTGGCTTAGTAAGGGAAGAGGAGGGAGGGTAAGGTGGATTTGCTGCAGGAGGGCAGT
This sequence comes from Netta rufina, assembly GCF_964035555.1. Classification (NCBI taxonomy): domain Eukaryota; kingdom Metazoa; phylum Chordata; class Aves; order Anseriformes; family Anatidae; genus Netta; species Netta rufina. The sequence continues at coordinate 52,640,688 of NC_140125.1, read as the reverse complement.
CTGATGGGAACAGCTTTCCAGTCCCCATCTCCTGGGAGCTGCAAGGCAGCCGAGATGCTGACCCGACCTCTCCTCCAGCACCACCTCTGCAGCTCATCTCCTCCGACGCTGTTATCACAGCTCACTCCTCTTCCCTGCCTCTCGGATGTGCTGCTCCTCGATGTCACAAGGCACAAAGGCAGCTGCAGAGGGGCTGTCATACCCAAGGCCACACAGAACGTCTGCAGTGAAGCAAGGACCTGAAGGCAGGTCACTCACACTCCCAGCCCCTCACGCAATGTCTTCTCCCACCTTTTCCTCAGACAGGAGTCCAGCTGCAGCCACAGACAGGATGGGGAAACGGGGCTGGTGAGAAACTGTGTTAAGGATCAAGCATCAGGAGACTGATTGAATATTAACAGTTAAACTCAGCTTTTTGTCGAATTGACATGCAAGAGAAAGCTGCGATAGGTTTTCAAAGGCAGCTGGAGCTTATACTTAGGGAAATGATTGGATTTATGACTTCAGACATGTATTTTCAGGGCATTAATGGGAACACGTGTCCTGCCTATGGCCCTGATGCAGCTTGGCGTTTCTTTCACTCTGAGCAGCGCTATCCTGAGCATCTCAGATGGCAGCCACCCGGCACGCAGCAGCTGGCAAATGGCCTCGCCGTGCTTGTATGGCAGCACATTTCCGTGGTTACACTGGCACAAATCCCCTGCCCGGGCACTCCTCCGGAAAGCAGAGTGACCATACGAGGAGCTGTACCTGTGTAACTAGAGCAATTTAATTACACTGGCAAATTTTCCCTGCAGACAAGCACACAGACAGCTAATTCTGACTGCCTTACCCCAGATGTCTCTGCATCTTTGCAAAGTCTGTGAGTGCGTACTGTGCCTTCACCCCCACCAGGAACAACCTGCAACTCGGGACTTTCTGGTTCCTAAGATTTTGGTTCAGAATATCCACGTTTCCCATGCTCTGACTTCTACAATAAATCTTCTATATCTCTCAGAATACTGATATTAAGAAATAAAAGAATAAATAAAAGACAAATCAAGAAATACTCTCCCCCCAAAATGCAGCATCACATCATTTGAGAAATAATCATTTTATTTTCACTATTGTCATTATAAAAGGCTTAATTTTATTACCTACCAAAGCTTTTTTGGTTCTCCTTGGGTAATTTCAGGAAGCCAATATAGGAAACTAAACAAACTGACCAAAAAGAAAGAGAAACCACACAGCACAAACAAGGAGTGTGCACACAGTGTTTTAACGCCACGCTTGATGCAAGGCACCCCTGACTTCTTTTATTTCAGTCTGGCACTGGGCCAAAGCAAACTCAACTGCGGCAGCACACGTGAAGCTGTGCCACATTCTTAGTACAAGGTCCCAGCCAGGTGACCTCCCAACATTTCTGCTCGGTCCTGCTGTTTGGGAAGCCAGAGCCCCCAGAGCCCCCAGACCATGACCTGGATTTTGGCACCTCCCAAGTCGGCAGCTTTCAAGCAGTCCCAAGTCTGCCCCAAAATTTCAGCTTCCAAAACTGGACTCCCCAGATGTATCAAAGAACACATTTGATCTCAACCCATCCAATTAGATCCCATCTAATCCCACATAAACATATGGAAAATACACTTACTAGTATAGTTGCAACTTGTCATCAACCAACTCTAAATAGCTAGCAGATGCTGAGTGAAGGGAAAGCATTAAATTTTACATACAATACCTAAGCTGAAATTCAAAATATGAACTTTTGATCATCAATATCTGCAAAACTTGAAATACTTCTACAAAATAACAGAAGTATTTCATTTCTGGATGAGAAAAGTTGTCATTCCTGTATGGCCTGAGGGTCTGAGCAAGTAAAGTGCAGAGATCAGAGTTTGCTGTCACTGATCCAGCAGGTTTGAAATGATGGATTTTGTGGTATGAAAACATAAATGAATATTTGCTTTGTCTGGAACCTAGCTAGGGTTTGGTGACAGTGTGGTTTAAGGAATTATGAGACTCTGTTTTCCTGTTTCTGTGTTTCTTCAAAGGTGAAGAAAAGCCTGCCACCACTCAGCCCTACAAGTACATTTAGAAAACACAGACGACACGTGTGAACAGGGCTAAACTTAAGGAAATGGCAACACTGACTGCACACGTTGAGAAAATTACAGGGACCTTACATGGAATTACGAAAAGCTGCAGAAGTACTCAGAGTGTGGGCCAAACAGTGATTTATACTGCAGTAACCCTACTCGTTTCATAGCATCATTCCAGATCCAAAAAAAAGTCTATTTTAAGGCTTTTACACTTCTCCCCATCATTATAACTTTCATGCATCTTCCATATAACAGCAACAATTTCAGAAAAAAAGTCTTGAAGTTCTCAACTCTGACATTTCTTCTTAGAATAAAAAACTATTTTGGCAAGAGTAAAAGGAGTAAAGACTTATGGATACAAGGCAATGCCAAGTAAATATCATCTTCTTAAGATGGAAAGTCATTTTTCATGGCCTACAATGGTCAAACACTAGAGATTCACCTGGTATTTGCCTTCCCGGGGCCAGATGTTCTCCGCTTTGTCACAGAGGTTCACTGATGAATACGATTTCCAAGAAGATGACATTATGGAGAAATGCAAACTAATCATTGCTTTCAAAGACCCTCCTGCTGGTTTTGGATTGAAACTGAAGGACACTGCAGCAACACGAACAGAAAATTCATGTGCTTACAGGGCCAACGCAGCAGGCAAGGGGAGCAGAAGGGCTGCCACTACAACCTCTCAACCTCTCAGATGCCCCTTTGAGTCAGGGAAGGGGTTGCCAAAAAGGAGTAAATAAGCTTAAAACTTGCCAGCTGTTGCTGCTGCCACTAGGCCCTCCACACAAAAATGGGCAACAGCTCCTCGTTAGCAGGTTTAGCAAGGGGTGACTAAAGCAGCTGGAAGGAGCCCAGCACGAGAGCAGTCCAACTGGGACTCAGAGGGCTCCAGGAAGCAGCCGCAGAGCCTGCCAGCTGGGAGCTGTACATCATTTTCACACACAGCTACAAAATCTATAAATTAGGATTGTTGAGCCTGGAGTTAACGTGCATGACTCGCAAATCTTTATTAGGAGGAGGGAGTGACATCTCCAAGAGAGCTCAAAGCTTTAACAAGAAAAGAAAAAAAAAAAAAAAAAAAAAAAAAGATATTTAAGTTTTGAGGAGAATCAGAAATAAGCTCATGCTTCTCAGGGCTCAGCTAAGCAGGGACTCTGAGACCAAACGGGCAGGCAAAGGTAACAGCTTGGGTTAGTTCTTCACCTTTTTATCCAGTGTCACTTTATTTTTTGCCCCCCAGCCCTAATTCCTGTACAGATTTTAATCTATTAGAAGCAGGGAAGATTGCTGTCATTGTGTCATTGGGAGCATGCCTTTGGAATGTACATGGGACTGTTTGTGGGATTTGTGATAATTTATGAGTTTATTATTTACAGTTGAGAAGTTTATTTTTCTTCCCAATTTCTCCCAATATAAACACAGAGAAACTAAAGAGAAAAGTTTGACTCTATCTTGCCTTTGGTCCAGAGTTATCATGCACTCTTTGTAATCAGACCACTTAGATATTTCAGCATGCACTTGTTAGTCTGCTGAATTTATTTTAGATCAGAAGAGCTCACAAATGTATAAATCTATTTATTGGAGGTGTTTCAGTGAAAAATGAACAGAATTCACAGAAATTCAACAGAAGTTGAAGCAGAATTTCAGTCCCTTTTCAGTGATGTCAGAAGTCTTTCCGGTAGGTAAATATGGGATGAGAAATCCTGACTCCACTTTCCCCATCAAAGTCAGATGGAGTTTTAGTATCAGTCAGCTTCGACAGTACTTTGACACCATCTGGTCATGATCTTATTCACAGAAGCGATTGTACAGCAGAGTTGTAGTCCAACTGTTTTTCGTATTCTTCATTAACCGTACATTAGATGTAGTAATGTCTCTACTAGACATTAACTGTCTCAGAGATGACACAGGCATTAAATTAGTGTTTGAAATGGAAGAATTATTTGTAGACCTTTAATTTTCCCTTTTCGTGGTTCTTCTACCACTGCATTTCATACTCCAATGTCTTTTTTTAATTAAAAGAGTCTGTTTTAATGGGAGTCTAGTGCTTTTAGATAGCTGGCCCTGGTCTAGACTGTTGTAGAGCAACATGGGCTCTAAAGCAACCTTTGCTGCAGTGGAGCAGATGCACAACAGCCAGGATACCTGAGCCACACCACACTGCAGGGCTGTGTCCATCTTCTGCAGTTGTGTGTCTTTATAGCTCAGAAACTCCCAATATAAGTTAAATAGGTGCATCAGCAATATATATATATTTTCTTCTCCAGAATTTCTTTGCCTCACAAAGACTGACTGGTTGGAAGATTTACTGTCAGGAAGAAAGACAAATATAAGCAGTGAATTCCAGCTTCTGGTTTATAACTAAATTCCCTTTGCTCAAACATTCTCAGATATTCCAACAGATATTCTCTAGACAGCATGTGTCTCTGCTCTCTCCAGTAATGCTTTTAACCTTGTCTGCCCTACCAAAAACTGCCATTAACTTGGTACCATTCAGTTTGTTAAAAGAGCATATATATCAGCTTTAGAAACTCTTACTTAATTCGCTGTAAAAGAGCAATGACTTCTCTATTAAGGAAAGAAATTCATTTTACTGAGATAAAACTAAAGGCTCGGTAATTAGGATAGTTTTAGAAACCATTTAAGTTTTCAGTGTTTGCAGCAGCAGAGTTGCCGTATTTCTTGGCCCAGACCACAGTAACAGCACAGTTTTTGACAATGTTGGAGCTAACTTCTTGTTCAAGAGATTTCTTGGTGCATGTCATATCTGATGAGATATTATCTAACCTCTACCAGCAGTCCTTCAAGGCACTTTCAGTAACATTGCTCACATGCAAAATATATCTACAGAACAGAAGATAAAGCTGCCACCCTAATAAAAGGACTCGGGCTGCCCTTGTTTGCAGCAACCTCTGTGAGCACCCTGAATGCCCGCAGCTCCCATACAGCGTGCGTACCCTTTTAGCACCACCAGTGGCAGCACTCCGACATAGCCTGGCATTAGCTCTCAAGCCCTGCTGGTAGCACATCATAGAAACATTAAGGTTGGAAATGACCTCCAAGATCATCTGGTCCAACCATCACCCTGCCACCAATGTCACCCACTAAACCATGTCCCTAAGCACTGCAAGATCTCTCTGCTCAAGGCAAACCCTGCTCAAATACGGAGTAACATAAGCAATTAAATGGTCTGGGTAAACATAGGAAGATCTACAAAAGATATAAAATGTGTATTTTTTTTTTCATCCTAGCTTAACTCTTTTGCAGCCTGGGAACCAAAGGGAACTGACTTACCGTATCTAATATATGAGCTAGCATTAATAACAGTATAAAAAAATAAAGAAAGGCCCAACAAGAACCTTTGATCCAAACCTTCCTGGCTTCATTGCTTTGAAAGTTCAAATAAAACGGGACAAGGAACTTTCCTTGGTTTGGAGTTTTTGCAGAACCAAAGCCCGACTAACAAGGTTTTACACACACAAAAGCTCCCTTGGGCCATCTTTAAGTGCTCTGATTTATTACAGCTTTGTAGCTAATAATTACTTTCAGAGGGGAAGAGAAAAAAGGTAGTTCCAGTTTCTAAATTGTTGCTTCATGATGTGGAAGGATAGTAATAGCCAATACGACTCACTGAGGTGTGCTGCTTTAATAAATTGCAAAGTTTGGATCTATAAAGGAACAGCTTTAGCTCTGAGCAAAGCCCTCAGACCCCAGGGAGCCACCGGACCAGCAGCAGCACGGCGCGCCTCAGCGGGGATGAATGCTGGTGGGCAGGGGTGGCAGCATGCAGAACAGGGAACAAAACCGACAGGTGCCTAAAGATCCGCTCAATTTACTTCCAATAATTCCTGAAAACACAGTGCATGTTGTAAACATGTAAAAACTGCACCCGGATCATTTTCTCAAATAACGTGTTTCGAAGAAACACGATTTGATAGTCAACATCTAGACATAGTAAAAACACAGGTGGGGAAATTGCAGTGCTGTTAAATGAATTTGACCTTCCTTCCCCACTTAAAAATAAATCATGTTCCTGAATAACAGCTATTGAGTTAGGAAGGTTTTGTACTTGGTCATCAAATGCATCATGAAAGAGAATGGCATGCTATGAGCTCCTTGCAAACACTGTTTTGCTTTGGGCAATCATATTCATTTTCCTGTATTATGTGAGTTACGATTATGCAATCAGAACTATTAACAGCATCCTATGTATGGTAGCTTGATTGCAGCTACTCCACCAGTACAGAGCCAGGAACAAATACAGCCGCTATTTTTTCTGGTATATATAACTTGCTGAATAACTGAATGTAATGCTTTGTAAAACCCAATGAGGAGGCTGTTGAAGAGTGGTGCCTGACTAATGGATTTATTGGAAAGCAAATGCAAAAATACAGTCACCACTGGGAGAAGCAGCCTGTTGTTTGGCGCTTACACATCTAAGTAGTTTTAAATTGCATGAACTTTATACGAGTCCATTTAACTTTTTTTCAAGTCTTAAGGACATTTATAGTCTCGATTTACTGTTTTTCAAAATGCATTTTATTTCTGTATGAAAAGACTTCAAAAGGTTTATATCTTTATGCTTTCTGTAATGACTTATAAGGTAACCTTTCCACTATTCACTAGAAGAGCATCACCGAGAATATTCCCAAATCACTGTAGATATATGGGCTTGTATATACACATTAGGACATTTTTGAACTGCCTAACAGGACTTATTGCAACATTTCCCCAAAATTAGTGAAATAAATCTATTTACCGGTAAAATAAATATTTTCTTCAAGACAACGGAAAGCAATCACCTAATTACTCTACGACAATAACTGTTTTAAAATAACACTTTTTACCTGTTCCCCTATTCCTTGCTAAGCTGTTTATATTGTACCAGAAAGAGGTTGTAACATTTTTCAGAAACAGAAATACTCACAGGTCCTATCTCAAAATGCTTATAATTGTCATTAATTTGCATATAAATAAAACTTCAAACATTACACAAAAAAAGCAAGTCAACGTTCCATCCCATAGAAAAACAGCAAGAAAGAAGTCCAATCAGAACAAAGTAGATAAAAAGAAAAGGTGATGAGAAAGGAATATATATAATCACAGAGAAAACATGGCATCATTTTATCTTTTGCCCTTCCTTCTGACTGTGGCTATGTACATTTACATTTTTTGTCATACATATAGAAAGCAACTAACTCTAGGACATGCCATAGTACGCTAGAAATAAATTTCTAACACTTTACTACGGACCAACTGCTTGCAGACGGTATTCCTAAAGGAATTGCATCACTCCAAGCAGAAGATAGAAATGAGGTATGCTTCCACGATCAATGGCTGGTAGCTAATCAAGCCTGCATGCTGAATATCAAGTATTTTATAATCGCAAATTGCATGTGATCCAAAGAGTAAAAAATAAAATCAAAAACAAAACAGTTCAGCAATTCTGAAGAATGGCTAAATTTTCAGAAATTACAATATGTTTGAGGACATTTGGTGAGCAGACACAGAGGCTAAATTCATCAAGTAAATTATTCACTCAGCATTAGCATTACAGCTGTGTTTTGCCTCCCAAGACTTTTGCCTTTATTTGCAATTGTGTTGATTATGCATATGCAAAATATTTTATCTATTCTATCTATTCTGTTTCCCTCTAAATGATGCGCTAATCTGTAATGACAAGCATGGCGCTGCACATGGAAAACTCATCTTCAGGGCAAGCAAATGCACTTGGTTCATATCTAGCAACTTCCAAAAATATGACTGTAGAATGAAACCAATATAAATCTTCTCTAGCAATATAAACGTGCCGTGTTATACAAGAATGATGCTCTGGTTTTAGGAAACGGTTGTGGTATGTCAGTTGAATTCATCACTGATTATTCTGAAAGCATGACTGCTGCAGCAAACCGGCACTTCAATTTTAATTTGTGAGCCTTGTGCAGGGTGACAGACATTTGCATAAGAGTGACAGTATCTTTAATCCCCCTGTACCCTTGACTTGCATCTTGGTTTCTTTAAATGCATTTTTAAATCAGCAAAGCTTCAGCCAATTAGGAATTATAATACTTCTTGGGAAAGAGAAAACGTTTTCAATCCCCATACAATTTCCCTGAAATAAATTATTTGCATACAGCACAGCCAGTGCCAGTAACTGTATTAAAATGCCACTGTTAATTAAATTGTATCCTTTAAAGCCTGACAGTTTTGAATAGAAAAGAAGGGGAAAGTGTTAAACATATATATAATTTCAAGCAGTATTCTAAACACACAAATATTTGCTGAATATTTCCTCACAAAAACACATAGTGATAGTTATTTTCCTACTGTCTCATACAAAGGGCAAGATGACAAAAGCAGCTGTCTGATTAGGGGCACTGTTGTCCTGAATCAATTACATCCCTGCAGTCGACAGCTCCACTTATGCACCTGTTTTTAAACAGAAAGCTTCTGTAGCTCCCCTTGTAAAAGAGAGATGGGGGGGAGAAAGCATGAGTGAAAGAAACAATAATTCTTCTGAAGGTCATCCAGGGCATCCTGCATCCCTCACTCTCCACGCTCGCTGAAGAGAAAATCCGCCCAAATCTTCTGCTACAATCAAAAAGGGGGACGAGAGATCTCTGCTGAACATGTGCCACTTTCACTTGCTTTTGAACAAACATAATCATTGCATTTAACTGACTGACTTCACGACAAACCTCTTTCCCAGAGCTTTTCAAGCTGAAGATTGGCAGAGCTGAGGAGGCTGAGATCCAGCCGCCCATCCAGATTGCAGCGCCCCTCCAGGTCTCCATCGCTCCATCCCTGCCTCACTCCCCTCTTCTCTTACCCTCCTAGCCAGGGCTTCTGCTTCAAACACTGCTCACAGCAGAGCTACATGGGCACTCAGCTGCCTCTTTGCACTGCACATTGACAGGCACTTTCTATTTACCTTCAAGCCTTTGGTGGCGTGTCCTGAAAAACGGCTGCTGACTTCAGGATTGCTGCCCACAATATGGTTATTTTGATGATCTCAAATCCTGAAGAAGGGACTTTCTCAAATTTATCCCGTCCTATAACTTCTAGAAGACACCTTTCTATAAAAAATTCACTACCCCTTACCACCTGAAATGAAAAGGAGGCTGTTTATGCACTCTTTTACTATATTCATAAAGGTTTTCCTGTAATACAAAATATTTCTCCAGAGTATCTTCATTTACCACCTCTCACCCGTCTAAGCACACTTTTTCTCTTTAATAATAAGTCTTTGTCTTTGCATCATACATATCAATTTCTTAACAAGATGAAGAAATTAGAATAAATTGTTTTATTATCTGAACACGTGAAGAGAAATAATTGAACCCATGAACCAGAGCGGGCTTCGACCGAGCATGTGTTCTGCAGTTTGTACATGTATTCTGTTCTCATTTCCACCACTGAGGTGAAATGTCCACAAGACCCTGTTTCCCTCCCTGCATAGAGGAGGACAGCTAGTCAGCTACCTTCATGAAAACTTCTATATAAGTACTACAGAAGGAAGAACCTCCTCAAGTCGTAGATAGAAATATGCGTTAACATAATTCTGAATGCTTTTTGTTTTTCCATTTTGCTTTCACATGAAAAAAATGTCTCCAAAGACATGTTCATATTCAAAGACAAGTCTTATGTGCTTTGTAATAAATACAGACCATGAAAAGCAGGGCTGAAAAATTCTTAAAGATCATTTTCAGAGTGTATGATTTTTCAGGCCTTAGATACCAAATTATTAAGCAGATACAATCATGTTAGTTAGGTCCATATAGAAATATATATATTTTTAATTACTGCAGCACTGTACAATTAAAAACCGTACAGAGCACCAGGAAGTTTCTGGAGTACACCGATGGTAACTTCCTGACACAGGTGATCAAGGAGCCAACAAGGGGAGACACACTGCTGAACCTCACTCTTATGAACAAGGTAGAAATAGTTGGGGATATGGCGACTGGGGCCAACCTCAGCTCCTGTGTCCATGAGATGGTGGGTCTCAGAATCCTCAGAAGGGAACATGGAAGAAAGCGGGCTTACAACCCTGGACATCAGGAGGGCAGGCCTGGGCCAGTTCAAGGACTTGTTTGGGAGGGCGCTGTGGGAAACAGCTCAGTAGAGAAATGTGGATCCAGAACACACAGATTTTCAACAGTCTCCTCCTCTGAGCTCAAGAATGGTCCATCCTGATGTGCAGGAGGTCAAGCATGGTGGCAGGAAGTCTGCATGGATCAACAAAGAGCTCCTGACACAACTCAAGCATAGAAAGGAAGCAAACAAGAGGTGATCCTGTTGCTGAACAGGGCAGTGGACCTGGTGATAAAGAACACAAAAAGACTGAGGAACTCAATGATGAGGTACTTTATCTCAGTCTTTAATGGTAAGGCTTGCCTTAAGCATTCCCAAGCCTCCGAGACAAGTGGGGAAGTCTGGAGTAAGACTTACCACTGTGTGGAAGAGAACCAGGTCAGAAAACACTTAAATGATTGGACATACAGAGGTGCCTTGAACTGTTCCCTTGAATCCAGTTTCCCACAGTTTCCATGGGAATTAAAGTCACATAACGCAGGATTTGCCCTAGGCAGCTATAGCCATTTGAATACTAGACAATGCTGTTTAGGCTCCCATGTTACAGCTAAAGGAGAAATACACACCTCCAGAATTTAACTGACCCATATGACACCTGTCCTACAAAGGAAAATATCTTTGTCTGGTGGCTCTGTCTCTCCACTGATGATTTGGAGATTCTAGGATACTCTGACTAGATGCTTATGATGACTAAAGTTAAGGTTGGGAAAATATCAATAGTCTGTTTATGTTGATGATAGATAGATAGCCAGATTATTTTGATTATCCTACTGGTTGCATAAATCCTTTGGTGCCTAAGCAGCTTTAGAAATACATGTATGTCTGTCAGTATCTGCCATACTGGAAAACAGAATTCAGGTTCTTGGGCATTTTGGTTTCAACAATGCAAGCTTTTGTGCACACATACAGATACAGTGGAGATTCTTACCTGAAAAGATTACATTCAGATCCCTAAATTCTGATAGTTTAGGGACTTCAACTACTTTGAAATGAAATTCTTATTCTAACAAGATTTACCTGGATGGAATATTTGTAAGAATGCATTTAAAAATCAGCTTAAACAGAAGGCAATATCTGAGGCTGAGGAATGACCTTTTAGAAAGATACTGCTATGGAAACAAAACTCATAATACAGTCTAGTAGGAAGCTGTTTTTATAATTAAAGGAAATCATTTCCACTACAGACATATGTTTTTTAGAAAGCCTAAAAGAGAGTCTGGCACAGCAAATTATAACTTATTGAACAACCTAAAAAATTGTAGTATTCTTTTCCTCAATGGTGTCTGCTACCACTCCTATTAAATGACAAGTATCACACGTGGGGATTTTTACTTAATAAAATGGAGAAAAAGGCTGTTTATTAAAAGAAGAGATCCTGGTCCTGTTGGTCAAAAGGTTGTTGCTTCAAAATTTTCCAAAGAACAGGAATAAATAAAGTCAGAAAAAAAAACAACACTTAAAATAAGGGGAACAATAAAGACACATTAGTAGTAAAAGGCCAAACAAGGGAAGAATAGGCTCATAAAATCATAGGATATCCAAAACTGGAAGGGACCCATCAGAATCATCAAGTCCAACTCCTGGCTCCACACAAGACCACACAAAATTCAGACCCTTTGTCTGAGAGCGTTGTTCTAATGCTTCATGAACTCTGGTAGGCTCAGTGCCATGACCACTGCCCTGGGGAGCCTGTCCCAGTGCCTGAGCACCCTCTGGGTGCAGAACCTTTCCCTAACCCCCAGCCTGACCCTCCCCTGTCCCAGCTCCATGCTGTTCCCTTGGGTCCTGTCGCTGTCCCCAGAGAGCAGAGCTCAGCACCTGCCCCTCTGCTCCCCTCATGAGGGAGCTGCAGGCCGCCACGAGGCCTCCCCTCAGCCTGCTCGCCTCTGAGCAAATCAAGGGACCTCAGCCGCTCCTCATACGTCTTGCCCTCCATACCCTTCACCGTATCTGTAGTCCTCCTTTGGACACTTGCTAATAGTTTCATGTCCTTCTTGTATTGTGAGACCCCAAACTGCACACAGTGCTCATACCTTGTTTGACTTTAGCAAGGCTTTCAACACATCCCAGAAAATTAGGATGTTACAGCCTAGATGGGTACAAAACAGGGCGGCTGGACTCAGTTGGTGATGGTCAGTGGGTCATGCTCTGAGGCTGGTTACAAGCAGAGCACCACAGAGGTCTGTCCTGGTTAATGTCTCTGTTGGTGACCCAGAGGAGGCAGTGGAGTGTGCTGTATTAGGTTTGCAGCTCACACCAAAATGGTGGGAGTTGTCAATACACCTGGGAGCTGAGCTGCTGTCAGGGGGACAGGCTGGAGGAATGGGTCACAGAAGCCCTACAAAACTCAACAGGGACAAGTGCAAATCCTGCACCTGGGAGGGAATAATCCCTACAATGACAGTGTCTGCGGAGCATTTCTGAGGACTGCTGAAGCACCCTGCAGGTATGGACAGGCACAAGCTGAGCTGGAGCCAGGAGTGGTCCTGGCACCAAAGACAGCTGACAACTGAGGCTGCATGAGCAGGAGCACAGCCACAGTCCCCCTCTACTCAGCACGTCTTGGTCCACACTTTGAGGCCTTCCAATACACAAAATACACTGATAAACTGAAGCACGTAAGAGGAGAGCTATGAAGTTTGACACATCCTGGAGCACTTGCCCTTGTGAGGAGAGACTGAAGAAGCTGGGCTTGTTCATCTTGGGAAGAGACATCTTCAGTCCTGGTGCCTACAAGGAAGTAGTGGGAGAAGATGGAGCCAGTGCTGCATGGCAGAAGGATGGGAGACAATGGGAAAAGCTAAAATGAGAGGTTCAAACTGGGTATCAAAGTGTTTTTTTTTTTTTTTTTTTTTTTTTTTTTTTTTTTTTTTTTTTCCCCAACTGTTTGGACAGTGAAGGAGTGGAAAAAGTTGCCTAGAGAGGCTGAGCAGGCTCTACCCTTGGAGGTTATCGAGAACAACTGGACAAAACCCTGAGCAACTTCATCTGAACTCATAGTTCACCCTACTTTTAGGAAGTAGTGGGGGTAGATGCTCCCTGATCTCCCTTCAGACTTGAATTACCCTGTCATATGTTCAAACTGCAGTAATGTAAAATGAGAGCAATTTATTCCCTAATATTAAAACAATCCCAAATTTCTAAACTAATGATAGCAACTGTATAATTTAATATTCAAATCTCTTGTTGCTAATACTTGCCAAGAAATTAGGCACCTTGCTAACTTCACACCAACTGCCATGTGAAATCTCACATTTTATTCAGAATTTGTGTAACTCATGCCAACAGGCAAGACAAACACACTATTCAAAGGAAAAAATGTGCATTGACTTTTCCAAAGACTCATGACAATATTATTTTATTCATCTTTCTTTGCCTAGCCAAGCTCAGTAAGACTGAGATTCCTAGTGTGTTTTAAGTGTCACATAATATAAATTTGTGCAACATATGCATACTACTTGTCAAATTAAATTACAGCAGGTTTCTCAAAGCACCCATTATATTAAATACAAATTGAAAGAGGCGAAAAACCGCTTGACTAGAGAATGATAAACAAAGTATAAAAACCTATGTTTTTATACAGCTTGACACTTAAAAAAAATCCATAAGCATTTTGCCCAGCAAAAATATTATTCACTTTGCTTTTCTATGCAAGAATTTTTTTGTGTGTGTTTATTTTGTCATTTAGTAAGTCAACCTCAAATGTTGAAAGTTATGGGTTTGAGATTACCAGGCAGCATACAGCCAAGAGCAATATGCACGGATCAGAGATAGTTCAAGTATTGTATTGCTCACTCTTCCGCAGACATGCCTAAGAGGTAATTTCTACTGCCCCCATTTTGACATGGATGATATCACAGCACTGCTGTATTTAGACATAATAAATGCCCTATTGCCAGCTATGTCCCCAAATCACTTCCAATCTAGAACAGAACTTCAAGAATAATATATATTTTTATCATTCAGTTACTGGAAAATGATCAGCTTTGTAGCTCTCTTCCAGTAGTCTATTTAGACAATTTAAACATCTCTCTTTCTGGCACTAACACTCGGTACTAACCTTGGCATTTTAAGTTAGATAACAGATTATATTTCAGGAAGGCTCGTTTATATTCTATTCATCTGTACTACGAGTTATAATCCATATACACTTTCAAGAACAGAACATGTGATCGACAAATTTGATTAAAAAAAAAAAAAAAAAGTTCTAGGAATTTAGAGGTCCAAACCATTTCACAAATCTGTTCACACCAGTCCTTAGATGACATGGCTCTCCATGACACAACAGCCCAGGTATCATCACAGTTTTCTAACTGTGACACAGTACATGTTTCATCTGCCAAGTGAGCACCTAACACCATCAGGAAGTACCTCTTGAATGTTAAGTGGCATTTGAGACACGTTCAATGACTCCTCATTAAGTTATTGAAAGGAATTGAGTAGAATAATATTTTCTATTTTAATTATCCGTATACAGTAACTATTATAGTGGCTGTGCTACTATTTACTTTCATGGTAGCAATGATGAAATAAGCCACAATGAAATGGCATCAAAATTAACTAAAATACAAAAGAGAAGAAATAGAAGAAATAATCCCTGAAATCACAGCTTTAAAGAATACCTAGAAAGTCAATACCTAAAAGGTTATTTTCCCAATTAAGGTGTCTGAAGCTGGGTGCACACTTGCTCATCCCTGCACTTCTCAGGTTCCCTCAATCTGATGAGGTTCCAGCAATATCTGTATTTGACATATAAGAAAACTTTGCAGGTGCACCCTTCATTTCTTTGTTCAAGCACAGCTAGTCACACAGATTTTCTGTTCAGTTTCAAGGCTCCCCTTGGGAGAAGTCATTCCTGAGTCACAAAATAAACCGGGCAAGCTGGTAGCAAGTTTTTGCCAGGGGGCAAATTAATGTGACAAGGGAGTTAACAAGGTTTAATGTTACCCTGTTTCTAAGCCTGTACCACAACCCTCTGGAATTCCACTTGAATATGAGGTATGTCTGCCTGGGTTGCATTACAAGCAATTGGAATCAGGCAAGCATTAAATTAACCAAACCAGAAAGCCAGCACAATTAGCTCGCTGGTGCTGTTTGGCCAAAGCAGTGAAAGGCTGAGCATGGTCCAGCCAGCATGGGTCTTGGCACAGGGGCAGCGGTCAGCCTGTGCCTGGTGCTCACCGCCCAGCGGCCCCGCAGCCTCCTTAGTGGAGGGGTGAGGCTGCAGCAGGGAGGCAGCGGAGAGGTCAGGGCAGGCCCGCTGGCAGGCAGGACTTGTGGCTCGGCAGCGAGGCACTCAGGAAGAGTTTGTCATCAGACCCTGAAATCCAGCTATGAAAGCAACACCCAGAGATTGACAGATTGGGATTAATACTGAAAACAAGACCCATGAAGACCCATTCCTTGGCTGAAGGCATTTTGTCCTCTTCGGCTGCTGTGGTGGATAAACACCTCTGGCCATGCTCAGCAACCATCTACACCCATATTTCACAACTTTTACTTCTTCCAGAAAGCACATCTCTTCCTTCAGTGATATATGGGGATGGAAAACATCAGCAATAAAAGATGAAAACTGCAACTCAGCCCTATCAAGGTTACATATTTTCAACAATTCAAACAATTCCTGGGGGAGCATGCAGCAGCTCATGCCGTGGCATCTCCTTTCCTCCTAGAGGCAGCGAAAAAGTCAGGTGGCAGCGTGCCAAATCCAAGCTGAGTTTCGAAGTCCTTCTTCCCTTAGCTCCATGTATACCCATTATGCCCCATGACTCTCTGCACCCTTTTCAACTCTGCCGGTCGCAGCTCCATTATCTGAGGAAGTTGCTGTAACACCTGCCTCCTGCGCCAGCCAAAACACCACCATCTGTTGCAAGCCTGTAAGGTCTACGAACCACAGCATTTTCTGATTTGCCTAAAATATAATGAATCCTTTTCTCCCCAAATATGCCAGGCCCAGCAGCCTCCCCGGGGCTCTGCTGGGTGCTTGTTTCCCTTCCCCAGCCCTTTTGTTCCTGCCCGGGTACGGGGCCAGCCCCGTGCCAGCGCACGGCACTCTGCTGCCTGGCGATTCAGAACAAAACCTCCCTGAAAATGGCTGGCAAAGGGGTGCCAAATTCATAGGCAGGACTGTATTAGGTTGCTAATTGCGGTCTGTGGAATAGAGTGTAATGCTTAGTGCAACTCCTTATTATTCTCCAATTCAGATTTTAAACAGGTGCCAGTGGATAGGTTGGTGCCAGGCCAGATCTTGCTGCCAGAGAGCCCCGGGTTAGCAGAAAGTGCGTGCAGAGCTCACCAGCCAGCCACCCGCCGCCGTAGCATTCCTCTTCACTCATGCTCTCCCTTCCCTGCTTTTGTTTCTTTCAGTTTCCCTGCTAGTCCTTCCCTTCTCTCCTGCAACATCTCAGGCCTCTTTCCTCTTCTTACACAAAGACTAATTGGCACTGAAGCAATCCACAAACTCACTTAATCAAGGTGATGAAAAGGGATGGAGGCAGGATGAGGGAGTTCACACTTTCCAGAACTATGCTACAGACTGTCTGCCAACTCAGGAAGATGATCCTGAAAAGTTGTTCCAGGATTATCCCTGTCTCTAACCTTTGTTTAACTTTCAGGTTTGGGAAGTTTACTGTCGGATTTCCTAGCAGTCTGAGAAATGTCAGTATTCTGCAGAATATGAAGGTTTATATAATCCACCTGGATATTAAGGAGGAGTGAGGAATCTGACCCATTTTCATTTGCGTGTCTTTGCGGATATTTTTATTTGTTGTCTTTTCTGCCTATTCACCTCAGACTAAGGAGAACAGAAGGGCTGGAAGCCAGGCAGACAAATGCATAGACTTATTTCCCTTCGAGGTAGGAGGCGCAGAGAGCGATCTAAGCAACGCTGGAAAAAGCTCAAACAATTCTGAAAGGAAGCAATAATTATACATGTCCTAATACTCAGGTGAATTTAGCTTTCTGGGATTCAGCTTGGCTGAATCATGGTTGCATACAACAACATAAAAAATAGACTTGTCAGAAATGAGCCGTACTTTCCAAGGAACTGGGAGTCAGAGTGCTCAGATGAAAATCAATAGTTATGAGCAAGTCTTCCAATAAACAGACTTTTTTGTTTCATTTCTGGCTAAAACACATTTCTCGTCTGAAAGTTTAGGATTACAACACTTTCCCCATCTTTGACACAGAGAAAGAAGCTGCATGTAAGAGGAAGTAATCCTTAAATGCACCCAATTCCCCCCACCAATTACCAAGTAGGTAATGCTGCTGTCGTGTACCGTTATGTTTTCCTACTTGCAATTTTCAGCCCTTCCTTTAAACATTGAAATCTGCAGGACACCTCACCAAGATCATGCAATTTGTGTCCATCGGGACTGAGGGATTCGGAAATCTGCACAGAGACATTGGCACTTTACGGAGGCTGCTGACCTCTGCAGCTGGGATGGTTTGGAGGTAGCAGGGAAAGCTCTGCTCCAGCCATGGAAAAATTGATAGTTTATAAAGCTAAGGTTCCCATGTACTTTATAGCTGGCCCTGGCTCTCTGATGGTACCCACATAGGTGAAATTTAAATATATTTTCCACCACAGCTTTGTGTTGACATGATCTGTGATTAGTAAACAGCAATCATTTTTAATGTTCTTTGGAAAAATGTTTTGGCTGCATTTCAAGCATTTTTTATGTATTCTCATCAAGATCTATTCTGTAATTAAGTTTAAGATAATTAACATTTTCCTTATAATCTGTATCTGCACATCTTTTTACCCATGTTCCAGAACATTAAATTATGTTTAGTAAAAGCTTTATTGTATCCTAGATCACAACAGAATCACTGAAGGTCAAAATCTTATTTTTATTCCATGTAAATAATAAATGATAGTGCATCCAATAATGCAGTATTTACTCCAAATTCTCAAATGGCATTTGACTGGAAATTGGTTTTGCATAGCTATTTTCTTCCCCTAATGTTTAAGATGTACCAAATGTACTTTGTAAACACTGAAAGTGATGTGAGCCAGAAGTTCAACAGAACAATCCACTGTGGATTCAACAGTAACGCACAGTAATGCTCTAACCCTGCTACACTTTTATTTTAATTTTTAAAGTGTTAATAGATCAGAAGAGGAGAATGTGGTGTCACTGAAAAATCGATAGACCCACCAGGGGAAAACAAACAAACAAACAAAAAACAAACAAACAAAATGCAATTATGGGTTCCAACATTTGCACATTTCAGGCTTAAGATGTATCTAATACATATTTAATATGTGTACATTTAATGCCATTTCAGCTTTGACAGAATGCATCATTTCCAAAAGAACTACCATGAGATGTCAGATTTCAGCCCTATATTTAAGTTTTGTAAACTGATTCTCAATTTAGTGGTCCATATGCACTCAATAAACCACTAAAGCCAACACAGAAAAATCTCTATTAGTAATTCTGAGAACAAAAAGTTTATAAATGTGATATATTTTTAAAATAAATCAATAACTGCATAACGCTGCTTTTAAGATTATACAAGGAAATCATTTGTGTAAAGGTCACCTGTATAATTCTCAACTTACAAATTGATAAACTTGAATTAAAATAAAAAATAACTTATAATATTGCAGAAGAAGCTTTGGAAAAGAGATGTTAGTAAAAGTGGTTATAGCCAGGGTCAAAATTAAATGCACAAAAATGCAATTAAATGCACAAAAATGCAATTCATTCAATGTCAGCTAGGTAACCCAACTTTTGTCCACACTTTTCCACAAAATTTAAACAATACATTGCCCTCACAAATATTTATAAACATTGAAAAATAGCCAATACAAACATACATATATATATATATTATCCCTAGGGAGGCAGACTGATGCTTCTTTTCATGCCAACAATTCTTTCAGATTCTTTTCAAATTCTGTTTCAGCTTATAACCAGAGCTTCAGTCATGCTGATATTATTTTCTAAAAAAAATAATTAAAAAGAGGATAGGATATAATTTGTGTTGGTATCCTTTGCTGAGCAGAATGTGCTCTAAAGATTGCTTGATAACTTCAAACTGTATCAAAGGCCAGCTATTAATCATACTCCCTATATTACAAGGTACTTATATTTAATACACTGAAAGGCACAGTAAATATATGCAAAATCAAAAAAATGTAAAAATCTACTATTTCTGCATTGGTCTCTCTGTTACTCTTCTGCCGAAGGTTAACCACTATTAGAACTATGGAAATGATTTTCCAGTCTGTTTTCTAAATAGTGTGACAATCATCATCTGAATTTATATGAATTCAGTGAATGAATATTCAAAGCAATCTGTCTAAGACCAGAACATCTAAGGATTTTATACACTGACAGTAACACAGCAAAACCCACTTTATACCAAGATGCAGCAGTACAGGCAGAAATTCCAACTGCATTTTTATTGAAAAAAGGCTCATCTTTCAATCCAATTACTTTCCAAGCACACAAAAGACGCTTGCAGGCATTGCTTTCTGCTACCTCTTTGAGTTAACAAACGTTAGATGATGGTTAATTATTTAAATAACTAATCTCCAGTAGATAAATATATAATTGAGAAAAGTTCCAAGTCATTAAGGATATCTAGCTATAGCTCCAGTGGCTCCTCTGAAATGGAGGATTTTCTTATTAAAACCGCATAATTGTTCCCTTAAATGTTAACCATCTATGTAAAGTTCAACTCATTCCTTGAGCTCTCTGACACTACCATAACTGTCCATAATGTGGAGGCATTCATCCGCCTCTCTTTTTTATGTCACTCTCTTTTTATTTTGAAGGTGATAATTTTTTTCCCCTAAGTTGTAGGCATTTGTAATGTCAGCAGGAATTCAGTGGAAGATGGAAGCCTCTCCCTCTCTCAGGCTAACATTAATCCTATCCTGTCTGTGTGAGAGATGGAAGTCCAATACGCCCTGCAGCGCAGAGCTAAAAAACAGGGCAAAAATCACAGTGAAGTCAACTGAGTATCTGTCTGGAGGTGTCTCAGCCCTGTGTGAGATAGAGGCATGACTTCTATGAAGCCTGAAGCCACTCTTGTGCATGTAATCCCCTTCAGAGCACCAGTTCGTGCCATTTACCCAAGTCCCAGGCAAACTGCATGTGAGATAGAAATCTAAATGCAACACAACAGAGGCTTGTATAAAGTACTCAGCTTCCAGCATGTTCTTCATAAAACTTTTGTTTTTCTCACGATTAATGAGTAAAGTGTAGTCATGTTATGGAGGCAGAGTTGATAAACACCTATCATAGCAATCTGCAATTGATTTCTGTCTCTTAGTATTTGCTGATTTAACATTATGCTGACACTCTCTGTTAGTACTCAGTCGGCTGCAACATTTAAGACCTTTGTAATTTGTCATTGGTTAATATCAGCCTGTTTCAATGCATTCTTAATGTAGGAACACTTTTGATGTTTTCTGCCATACAGTCTTTTTCTAGCCCCAGAATTTTCACTTGTTGTCTGTGGGATGCAAGGATGTTCTTGCAGGTTAATTTGCTCTGCCGCCACCCCAAAACTTCCAGTATTATGTCCTCATCTAGCAAATATGCCCCGAATTTTGAAGCAAAATATGAGCTAATAAAAACAACCCTTTTATACAATAAAAATAAAGGCCTTACTTTCAAACATGTGGAACATTCAGCAGCTTTTATTAAATTCATGGCGTACACTGGAAAAAGATCCAGATACTTACTTAGGAAGCAAAGATTAGCCTTTAAAAGCTTTTCTTAAGTATAAGATAAACTTCTTTCTGAAGTGCAGACTATTTATGTAAGTAAATTAAGAACATACAAAAATGTTTGCAGAATCAAGGCTTTTAAATAATGTAAGATGCAGTGGGTCAGTGACAAGCAGGACTACTGAGGAGATGCAAATACTGCTCTTAAGCAGGCACTTTGGGGTTGCACCTCTGTCAGTCAAATTCAGTGTGAAAACAGAGCATGAAAATCCATCATGAACCCAGCTGTTAAATCAAAACCATAAACAAGAGCAAAGACTACAATGACCCCAAGAAAATTAGGGTCTAATTTAATTTTCTTTCCTTTTTTAAGAGTGAAAATTCTATATGAAGTGTTTTTTAATTTCCATGTTTACAAAGCAATTTAATCAGGTCCCTGCTAGCCAGCAGGCCAGCCTTGCCCTGGAAGACTGGCGTTGATGGGCAGCCATCATTCAGAACAGAATCTTGAGTAGGGTCGGCTGGGAATTGCTCTGTAGTGCCAAGCACAAGATTTTATAACAGCAGGAAAATAAATAGATCAGAGGTGTTCTTGGTTTGGATGATGTTTTACTTGCTTAAAATCAAGCTGCTATCTGTGCCCGAAGCAAAAGCAGAGACCCATCTTTCTGAAAAGCTAGACTCCCAAGGAAAGGTAAACCATGAAGAAAAACAGTATGTTAGTGAACTTTGATCACGATCTTTGGTTTCTAAATTAACCACAACTACCTGACTCTACCTTCTTAAGAAAAGAGTGTGGATGTACAGAATGCCTCTGCTGACACTGCACGACAAGTTCAGTCATTAAGACTCTTTTAAAGAGGAAAGAAGTAGCCCCAAAGACTCCTGGTGGAGTTCCATAGTAAGACACATTTCCAGTCATTGGTCTGTGTTGGGGAGTCAGTACTAATCCCCAAACAGTTGGGCCACAGGAATCAGTTCTTAGGAGCAGCAGCTCCTGAACAGATGTGTCTTCTACCACCATTCCAGCACCAAGCCAAAGACCTGGGCTGACCTAGTGGTCTCCTCATGAAGAACAGCTTGATCAAATCTGTGATATTAGAAATTTTGTGTTAGAAATGCAAATCAGTGATAAATACTTCATAAAGACTCTTTCCTCCCCCTCCCCCCCGCTTGCTGTGTGCTCAGTTAGTTGACCCAGCATACTTTTTTCTCACACACTCTTTGTTATGGAAACAAATAAACCAATAGCAGCAGCAGCAGCTTGCCATCTGTTGACACGTTTTCATCTGAGGCTGTACTTCACACTACATTTCATCTTTCCATTTGTGTAGAAAAATCCAACCACCCCCTCCTAGACTTTGTATGACAATTTCAGGAATTGTACTGTATGCAGTACAGAAACAAGCATGTCTTTAATGATGCCTTGGTGCACATGGAGTCAATCATGCTCTTGGGATTCTACCACACATTTTCCTGGCTGGAGAATGGGAAAGGTCATTGAAGCTGGAGAGCCATCACTTGAGCTCAAGTGCCCTCTTGTAAGGTCAGAATGATCTTGAGCTACTCAAGACATGAACTGTTTAGAAGATAAGCTGGGGAGTTAGACATTTGGAGCACTGAGATATTCAGACTAATACAAAGCAGTTGTTGCTAATAGATCTAGAAAACAATCCATGAGCTGCTGAAATGATTCACAGACACATGCCATTTGGTGAAGGCAAACCAAGGAATGACATTTCATTGGCAGAAACAAGGAGAAAGTTGGCTGTACGTAGGCAAGAACAAGAAAAGAAAGACACACTCCACAGGCTGGCTGAACCAGCATGTGCTAAAGTCTAATCCAAATGGCCTGTACCTGGCTAACGCTGGGCTGATGAGCTCCGTGCAGCTCTGCTCATGCCTCACAAGGAAGGAGCTCACAGTCCTCCTCCCTTGGCACAAAACTGGAGAACTATTGACTTGTTTCTGCTGGATTCTAACTCTGAAAAAGGTTGAAACTATGGCATGGGTGCAGCCTCAGACTGAGGAAAAAAAAAAAAAAAAAAAAAAAGGCTGGGAATGTATTGCAGTAGGATCTTGACACAATAACTGAGTAACCATCCAGCTGGGAATTTTAACAAGACTGTAATAAAGCTCTTACTACTGTTCAGTCTGATATATTAGAGAATCTTTTTTTCCATCCAGCTTCATTTAAGCTTTTTCCTCCCTGTCCCTCCACCCAAGTAAATCCAATAAACTAAGTAGCCATTTAGTTAAAATCCTCTCAGGGTCAGAGCCCTCAATTCCTTCAGGACTCTTACAGTCCTATCATCATTTCTTCAACTCTGTTTTTCTAGATCATTGATTTTTTTTTCAGGGCTGCTTGAAACTGCTCCTCTGGTAGCATTTATGTAATAACCCATCACATAGTGAGCGTCTTCCAGGTCTGACACACACAGTTCCACACCAGAGTACGGCTCTGATGGTCCATTAGAGCCAGATTCCACCGCAATGAGAACTGCATCAATTTTGATTGTTTTATTTAAACTTCCTTCCTACCTTTGACACAGAGACTAATACTGTAATTGTCTGAAGTCTGTGGAATAGGCTGGAGAACGTGCGCGGCTCTAGCTGCTATCGTAGAGCTGAGAGTTGACTTTCATCACAATGCAGCGTGAAACTGGAGGTCCCGCTTAGCAGAAATTCACATACATGTTTCTGTCACCATTATATCTTGGTTCTGAACAAATATTTGATCTGAAGTGTGGGCTGGTGAGAAACGGTATTAAAACAATAAAGCGTCCGCTGAAAAAATATGGAGTTGAACTCAGATCCATATGTATTAAATTACGGGATAGTATTAAAGAAGCCCATGTAGTCAGCTATTGCTTTTTGCTCAACCAAAACTGCAAGAAGACACATGCTGCTGGAAACCAACATCAGACCCAGCCAGGACATGTAGTAGCCAAGACAAAAATCAATAGAGTGTGGGTCCTAGAGGCTGCAATGAAAACAAGCATCTACAACGGGAAACTATGACCACTGACAGGAGGACATCACGAGTAGTAGGTGGCATCACATGAAGTTGTTAACCAAGATAGTCAGTTTTTATACAACAGTAGGGGGTGCTACCTTTGCCATATCCCAGAAGAATGGGGTGCTGTTTAGCTTGAGAAGGCCTCTGGTGAGAACCACAGCAGGTCAACCAGCTGAGTTCAAGGCACAAGAATTAACACAGTTAAGGCTGCTTTGAAACCATGGTTTTCCTTCAGGGTAGCTCTGTCAGTCAATGCAAAACCATGTGGGACCCCTCAGTAACTGATTATATATTGCCATTTAGTTAGAACGGATGGATTGATAGTAATTGTTATCTTGTGTTTTCTAGGGGCATTGCTGTTGCATTTGGCTGGGAAATAAAAATGGGAGAAAGTGCTTTTAATAGGTCCTGGCATGAACTAATTGGAACCACATGTTACACAATACTGCTTATTACGCTGTTCTGCTCGGCCTGATTTTCTGGTATGGCACAACATATGCCTGCCAAGCACCTTGGTTCCAAGTAATTATCCACTATCATGAGAACAAGAGTAGCCACAGCAGAAACTGATAGGCTTTAGCATATTTGTAGCTCCAAATAACTAACTCTCCTTCAGCGGTGTTAAATGATGAGCTACAGGTTGAACTTTTGTCCTCAGTCAGAAAGAAGATGAGATTGAAAAGGCTCTACATTAACAGAAAACGGTGTCCTACTATCATTTCGTTTTCCAGTATTGCTGGGATTGTGACGGTATGAAATTGGAACAGTTTGAAGGCCAACCTTTAAAAAACAATTTGTCTTAATGCAGCCCTTAATTTGGAATGTTAATAAAGTTTATTAATTTTTACAAACTCACGAGGAAAAGACTAGCTAAAAACGCTCTTTTATAAGCAGACATGCTATCATTCTGGCTGTGGAGCCATGTACAGATTTATTCAGAAGCATTAGGCTGCTGAAATTTACTGCCCATTACTTCTTTCCTGTCTTGAGTATACTGCATTTAAATGCAACAATGAGCTAACATCTGTATATTCCACAAAGGAGAAGGCTGATAAATATTAATGAAATTTGCTCCTCATGTATCTTATGAATTTTTATGTATTCTTTCATCTAGAGGCATCATTGTACAACTTTCACATAAATGATTGCAGAGATCCCATTTCAGCCTTGAATTTCCACTTTGCACACAGGCCCCTGTAGAGGGAAAGCCAACAGAGCACTCACTTGGCTGACTGCTCTGATTATTGAGAAGCCTCTAACCCATGAGGAGAGGGCTTTCCTTCTCTCTTTAAAGAACAGTGGTAAGATGAATTCTCTCCCTAAACAGATTAGTTTTAACTCAGCAGCAGTGGAATGAGTCTTTTCTAGATTGCCTTTAGATGGGCATGCTGCCCCTTACACCTAACTAAGCAGCTAGCCATTATAAAACTATTGCAACAGATAGATAGCATTAAGTGACATTACATGGTGTGTAAACGGAAAGGAAGTAGAAAATCTCTAGTGGTAAAGAAGCCCATCCTTGAATACATGCAGATCTCTTAAATGCAAAATGCTTACTCTTCTCCTTTTCTGTATTTTTCTCCACTCCAAATTCGTGCTGTACACTTAGCAGACATAAGCCTTTTAGCAAGAAAATAGCAAGAAAATCCCCATTTTGTAAATGCAACCCACTCTAGAATACCATGGCTTCCTGGCCCCTACAGAGGGAAACTTAAATAAAAAGCTGACTCTTTAACCAAATGCAACTTTGACCTTGTTGGTTTTGCTCTAGAGATCTGATGTTCAACAGCTTCATTAGGCAAGAAAACATGTTTGTTTATAAGCTTCTAAATTCTTAGAGTATATTTTTCTTTCCTCATTATTAGTTATAAAATACATAAACTTTGTTGTGACAATTACTGTGGCATCTTCTGAAGTTACACACCTCGTGCTAAAATATGTGATTTTTTAAATGACTCTGTGGAAATGTATAGGCAACCTTCAAGGTTTATTTCACAGAATATTGTTTGCTGTTTCCCATCTTTCCTTGCCATGTCAGTTGAATCCTCTTATCCTGGCGATTAGAACTTTTTTTAGGGTGACACTAAGCACAAATGCCCCCAGCATGCCTGCCCCAGCCTTCACATTCAGTGGTTCCTTGGGATTAGGCTCTTCCACAGCTAGATGAGCCCCATGAGGGAATGATGTTTCTCTGTTCTTTGTTTCTTTACTTAAAGCTCTGTTGTATTTGCTTACATTGCTGCTTTGCTATTAGCAAAATAGCAAAATCATTGTTTATACCAAATCAAGCTGTAATACAGATCCAGAACAAATTGCAGCCATGCTGACCTGCACCAAGTTAGCTGAAACAGACAGCTTGGAAACAGCACACATACCAGAAGATCGAGCAATGCCAACAGTAACAGGCCCCTCACAAAATTAATCCCTCAGCTTTGGACATCAGGAGTAGACCTGCTGAGTATGAAGGAGCCAGAGCAGACGATAGGCAACTGCTGTAAGAGGCAGCTGCACCACAGGAATGATGAATGTCTCTAAAATGCACTTGCACAAAACTTGCTGAGTCACAGTGACATTATCATATCATGCTGTTTTATGCCATGGTAACTCATAAGGGAGAGATTTTTTTTTTTTTTTTTTTTTTTTTTCCCTGTTACTCCCAGATGTGTGTTGCTGAGCTGAACCTCTAAATAGTTCTCAAGTTACTCAGAAAACTGTGGGAAGAGCAGTATCACCCCAATACACTAAAGGGACTAATGATCAAAGGCCCTATAAATGGACTTTGTCTCCTTTGAATGATTGACTGAGTCAGACTGAGAGGAAATGCGAAACTGGACAAACATACTTTTCTGCCTGTATTTCCCAGTATGGGTACTCCAGTTTAAACTGTATGCAGATTTTCACTGAAAACACGATTTTTCCTGAAGGACACTTTTTTTTTCTTTTTGTGGGGAGAGTGTGGGTGGGAAGGGGGTTGCTTTAGATCCACAATTACTTTGATAACATGTTACCATGTGAGATTTTTTGTAAGCATCCTATTCAGCTGGAAAAGACATTTCAGAGATCAGTTTGACTTTGAAAAGCTGACTTATTTCTAAGTTGAAAGGGCACAAACTTCATACAGCCTTCAGGAGGGCTGAGAAGCCATCAGCACTGACCCAATCCTTCATGCAATGAATCTATTGGGTAGCACCCAGCCTGCACAATAGACCAAATGTGCAAGAACAGCATTTTAGCATACAGTGTGTGACAGCTGATTTAAATCTACTTACAGCATGAATAGTTCTGTTAGGAACATATTTGTGTTTTATAATGAAGAGAAAATAGATTCCTCAATATAGAATGCGTACTGTCCAATTCTTTCCTTCTGCTGTTACATATTCATGAGAAAGCAGTATCTGTACCACCGTATCAGAGTAAAATTTGTGTGAGAAAGAAAAATCAAATCTACACCATCTAAACTATTCAGTGTAACCTTAGAATATTAAATCTTAGACAAAAAATGGATGGTGGTATTTTTCACCACCTTACAGTGTAACATAGGTCTCCCTGGTAAGATCACTAAAAGGTTAAGCCTGTGTTATTTCATGTAAAAAGATTGCCTGTGTTTGACACCACTATACAAGTTAAACAGTCTTTCAGGCATGTGTTCGTATTGAAATTCTACATAGGATTTAGACCTGGAAACTGTGCCTAGTTTCTGTCGGTAGTCAGACAAAAATTAATATCCCCACAGTGTGTCACTACATTGTCTAATCCAAGATGACTACTAAACTAAAATCTTAGTAAATTAAATAATGTCAGCATTATAAAACATATAATTTATATCCATTTGAACTTACAATACCCTTTTGATTAATCATTCCTGATATACTGTACATCAATAATTAAATGTCTTCTAGAAATGTCAATGCTTATCAGAAAATGACTTAGTTAGGAACACATTAGTCTTATAATTTATCTAGTATTTATCTTTAATGTCTGAATTTATGATCCTATTTCTTTCAAAGATTAGTAGTGAATTACGTGTTTAAAACTTGGATCACAAACCTGCAAAGTAAAAAAACCTGAAGGTGCAGAATGCTCTGAAGACCTTCTTAGGTACATTTCAAAGGACTATGGAGTGAGAACTGTATGAAGAGTTATAGGAACAACTGAAATGAATAAACAAAAAATAACGTTAAAAAGAAGCCTCAAGAATATTCAAGTAGCAACATCATTTATTCACTTGCCTACAAACAGTGTGAATAATCATTCTTGTCTTTGAACTGGCACATACAGGCTAGGCATGGAGAGAGATATGTTTATAAACTATCAGTTAGATCTTGTCTGGCTTTGAAAACAGAAGGAATCTCTTTTTATTCCAAGATGAATTTCTACTTCTTTTGAGCAGCTACTGTGCAGAATTTACTTTAGTGCAGAATTAATCTTGCAGAAGGATTAATAAAAGGATTTCGCATTTATAGGACTAATATGAAGATCTACAATTACATTAGACAGAACAGAAATTCTTTAAGGCATCCTAGGGTTAAGGAAGAACCTTTCCCTTACAGCAGCTTATTCCATAATTGTCCACTGTGGGAGTTTTAGCACTTTTCTCTAAGATCTAATACTCTCCACTGCTGGAGACAGAAACACTGGGCTAGATATATAATTGTGCTGATCAAATTTGGAAATACTTTTTGTTGTTGTTGTTGTTGTTGTTAATGGTACAAACTTGTACAGTCACTAAAAATTTTGCAAGAATTGCTCATTCTTATTTTGAAGGCTCAGGCAAAATAGTGACAGCCCCGCTGAGAAAGTTTTAAATGTATAGCTGCCCTTCCCGGCTGCTGCCATTATCCGAAGGCACTCCGTCAGCTCCCTCCTCCATTAAACACTTCCATTGAATGGGGTGTTCTAAATGAATGGCTGCGGTTGTAGCTGGCCTGTACTGCTTACACATGGAGCAGATGAAGCTTTAAAAATACAATGGCTCTTATTCTCAGCAGTTTCACGTTTCATAGGGAGAACGCACAAACTAGTGATATAAAATTATGTTTAAAAACTGGGATAGAGGAAATACAAATAGTACATACTAAGGGAGAGTACCTTTGAGGATATCAATAATTTCCCACTTGTTTCTCGGATGTATTTTTGGTTATTTTAATCACTTGGAAGCAGAAACAAATTCTGTCACAAGCAATATATTTTTACGGTATTCTTTTCTCCTTCCCCTTACGAGAAACTGCTAAGAAACCTCAAGCACAGTCAGAATTTTTTTGCTGTTGTTGCTGCCACTGAAATTTTAGCTGGTATTCATCAGAAAATGGCAGGACAGGCAGAAGCGCAGCTAATGAAAATGGAAGTTATTATCTTGTTCATATTCAACTCCCCATTAAATAAGAAATAAATCTAGCTACAGAATTCCTATTTTATAAAAGGAACCCAAGACATTAAAACCACCTGGGAAGTGAATACAGATATAAACGCTGCATCTTCTAACCCTGGGGACTGAATACTCTGCTGCTTGCTGCGAGCATGTTGCCATTTTCTCAATTCTGAGCATGAAGTACTGCAGGCACTGAAACACCTTTATTAAAAAAAATAAAAATAAAAATAACACAGCACTGCGAGTATCCCTTGCCCCAGTGAAGGCTTGGGAGACTGCAGACCTGAGGCTCGTTTTTGAAAGACCTGTGCCAGGAAACTTTGAGTGAAATTTAGAGTGAATGAATGGGCTTCAGGGATGATTACTAAGCAAAACTATATTTAATTAAGGTAGTAAGCATAACACTCAGCTTTATCAATCTTTTCATTATTTACCAGGGCAGTCTAATATTAACACTATGAACTTAACACCACCATGGACCTTTTTATCAGGTAGGAAC
Organism: Netta rufina; assembly: GCF_964035555.1. Lineage (NCBI taxonomy): Eukaryota > Metazoa > Chordata > Aves > Anseriformes > Anatidae > Netta > Netta rufina. The sequence goes on along the minus strand of NC_140125.1, from coordinate 52,610,946 downwards.
TATGACTAGTCTGAAAACAGGATGGAGATGGCCAGAGATCAGAAATGCTCTAATGTTCCTCTGTTCTGCTTTGTCTTCTAAGACAGCAGTTTCAAAGCCCAGGAAAATCAAATAAAAGCTTTCATATTTTCTATTGCTATTTCTGCACTCAGAACAAGACCAGTCAGGGTCTTTCCATCACTGTCTCCAATACACGGTACAGACCCTGTGACCAGCAAAAAAAGAAGCTATCGGTGAGTCTGGATGTACAGCAAAAGGCATTATTGCACAGTATAAAGAACTCATGTATCAGAACTAAAGAGACAGGTGGAAGGTGCATAGTTATGATTATTAAAAGACTTTCATGTAATGTTAGAAGGAACCTCTGAGACTCTGTAACCAATGCCTATCTGATTTAGAACATCTTTTGAAAATATCATGTTTCTGTTCTCTGTTTGGGTCCTACTAAACTAAGTCCTTTCTCAATCATTTTCTTGAGTAACTAAACACGTTAGGAATCTTTATTCAGACACTGCAAGGCTCTCATCTGAGTCCTTTCCAACTTGCCAGTCTCCTTCTTGTACTAGGAATGTCAGACCCAGGCACAGAACTTCAGCAGCATTCCTACCAAGTTCAAAATCATTGATCATATTAGCCTCAATATTGCCTTGGAAGACTATGTTCAACTCTTATCTGCTGTGATTAACAGATTGCTTTTTCCCAGGATAACATCTTCAAGCTCAGGAGAACTGCTTATGATCATTCTCTTCACTGCTGGAGCCCACCTCTGCAATGAGGGGAGATTTTGTCATGTTTACTACAGTCCCTCAGTTTGCTCACCTATCAAAAAGCTGGTTTTGGTACAGAAAAGCCTGATCAGCTGAGACATAAGTATGAAGGTAAGTGAAATTACTCGTCTAACCTTGTCTAACCCCATCATACAGGAAAGCTTAGGGCTTTATATAAAACCACAATGCATGCTCTCTGCCCTGATAAGGACAAAGTACTCATATGGAAGAAGGCTCTTCGTGAAAAGGGCTGACAAGACAAAGCAACCAAAGGATAGGTAGTATTAAAAGGAGTTTGCCAGCTATGTAGTGCTTTCAACAAAATGCCTGAATTGATGTCTGAAGGTTAGAAGAAAAGGTTTTTCAGAGGTGAGGAAAATCTCAGCAAATTTCACAATAAAATGCCACACAACTCAGAAGTTGCAGACAGTTGCTCAGATATTTTACAAACAGAGAAAAGATGAAGTCATCTGGTGTGGAGAAAAGCCACAATGTTGTGAGAGCAAGACATCTCTCTGAAATACACTGCTCTCTTCATTCATCATGTGGGTGGCAGATTCACAGCCCAAAGATTTACTTACTGCCAGGCTGCTGACAAATTTGTGGCCATTGGTTTGGGAGAGGCAGGCAAAGAGACCTGCACAAGGGTGGTCATAGAGCAGGTACCCACAGGAGAGGTAAGCTGAGTCCATGCTCCTGCCATGACACTGACCATCCAGTGCCAGGAAAAGCTTGCAGGCTTTTGAAAAACTGCACCCATCTTGAGGTTTGCTGTATGGGTGACCGACCTCGGACTCTAAAGAGATGCCAGTTTAAGGCCTGTCTGACTCTCAACCAGCCCATCAAGATTATATGGATCAGCCTGAAAAGAATCACGGAAGTAGGAAACCACATTCCTGGTTTAGAGTGCTCAAAACTGATGAGAATCATTTTAAACCGAAGAAACAAAATACTAAGCAAGTACCTCACCCTGAATTATAACACCTTAACAGTTCAGACAGACTGCAGATGTACATTACACGATTCTGCAGGCACCTGCTCAGGAGCGGATGGAGGTGCTTCATCTTTTCAAACATGTACAATTCTCCCATAAGTCTATGTACCAGGCAAAATACACTCCCAAGGCAGCCCAACTCCTTTCTTCTCTGCTAAAAAAGGAAATCACTAACAGTTTGGATAGGAGATATCAGAGTATTTGAAAGCTTGGCATTTCTTCTTGAAGTTTCAAAGGTAAATAAAAAGCTAGGTTTTTGTTTTAAGTCATGCTATTCAACTGTCTTTTCTTTCCCCTTACAAGGAAAACTAAAGCTACGGGAGCTACATGAACTTGTCTTTGTATTTTTTTATTTTTTTTTTTTATTTGGCTGAAGCATGATATTTTTTCCAACATATATTATTTTTTATTTATCATCAGAAGGATATTAATGTGCCCTACCCCCACAGAGCAAAGAAACTACATTCAATACTATCCCTCCAATCTTCTCTTTCTTTTTAACCAACTATCATTTGTCCTCAGGGTGCTCATTAATTCTGAAGTTTAAAGATATCAATCAGCAGTATCATAAATTCATAGATATGAACAGGTAACAGGAGCATTTCTCCCTCTGAGCATGACTTCTTCTTCTGTTTAAACTCTGTAATTAACACGCGTCTTTCTGACTTGTAGCATCTTCTCTTCACGTGACAGAACTTCTTATGGAAAGACCTCTTCTTAATATTTAATGAAGCCATCCTTTCTTGTCTCTCAGCTCCAGAGCTTAAAGAAATCACAACGCCTAACTGGCAGCACAGGATCTGTGTATGTAAATTGCTAGCAAAGCACAGTCCAGAGGATCAAGCAAGTACAAGTGCTCGTGTAGTGGTGAAGTTCCTGTGCCGTGTCTGGGTTAAGTGGGGTAGAGAAGGTTAAAGTCTTTCAAAGATTTAAACAGCTTGGGAAGCTTTAATTAACACATATTCTCAAGCCATCTGATTGTGGCTTCAAAGATGTAATTGCTACTTGGACCACTAATGGATTTCCCCCCCTGAGCTCAAAGAAAAAATGGTTTACAGAAGAGACTACAGGAACACTAGGATGATTCAAACAGCAACCTCATGGGAAAAGAAGAGGACAAAGTATTCTGTACTTTTACAGACAGCAGCTAAGTTATGGGAGTGAACATTTTCTGCTCCCCTACACCTGACCCAAGCCCTGCCCTAAGGCACTGCCCCAGCCTGATGCAGGGGGAATGAGCTGGGGCCAAGCTGCCTGGTGCTTATTACTATGCACTACAGCCCCAAACCATTTATCTCCACCTCTGAGTGGCTACCCAAATTTGCCAAATTCAAGTGGGATGTGTCAAACTGTGGCACTCACTATAAGCAATCTACAAACTGCATACTCACCAATCCTTTTACAGAGCAATACTGTATGACAAGCTTGCTTTCCCTGCCGGTTTAGTCACAATTTCAAATTCTTATTAGCAGAGATTACAGATAGAGGAACAATAATGCCATAGGGTTACTGTAAACTAAAGGTGCAGCAACATAACTACAAAAGCTACAACCAGCATCTATGGGTTTAGCAGCACTAATTGGATCTAAATAAAAGTGTAATTTCAAGTAGGGTAACTATTAAGGTCCCATTCAACAGAAGCTAAGCATATGAAGGGGCGGGAGAAACAATTGCACAAGGCTCATCCATGTTTCAAAATTACCAGTATGTCATTTTCAATCTCTTAATGCTGTAGCTCTTTAATACAAACCATTTATGAAAATTGTTAAGGGACATTAAGGGCAAGATCTCAGGTACAGTGAGAAACTGCAGCTGCAGCTGTGTAGCCAGAGCTGCACGGCTTTGCACCACCTTTGTGTTTACTTGTGACTGAATTTTGGCATGTTCAATTCTTTTGAAATACCCAAACACGACATATATAGCTTTCCCAGCTTGAGACCTTAGGCTGAACAGCTTGCTTCAGTTCAATTATTATTCAAGCACTGATAGCCAGCATTATCCTAGATGAAATGCAAACCAAGTGAGAAACAGATTCCACATAAAAAAGCTTGCAAGCTAAAAGAAAATGAAATCCGTCCTTTCAACTCCTTAAAGTGATAGGCAATAACAGGACTGCCAAACCACAGTAAACCTGAAAAGAAACATTTTGTGGCCTATGATTGAAAGGGAACATAAAAGGATGTCAGGTAGATGGATGCTTTATTGCTATTTTATATTTGAAACCAGCAAACAAGGCCAGGATGTAGTTGAAGACACAAAATTGCAAGTCTTCCATTTATTTCAGGAGACCTAGCTGATACTGCAAACCTTGTTGTCTGATCATGATCACAACCCTCATCCTTTTTATGCATTGATCAGCTGCTTCCTCTGAGGGCCGCACATCACTAACACCTCAGGAGATTTGCATTTATAAGCACGTCCTTCTCTCCCCATTATATTTTTACTGCAAACAACCTATGAATACAAGCACATTAGTAGTAAATACGGCTGTATAGGAGGAAGGAGGTGACAGCAGAAAGAGTAGGTCAGACTGTGGTGGGTTGAACCCAGCTGCCAGTGAAGCCCCTGCCCAGTCACTCACTCACTCCCCTCAGTGGGATGGGGAGGAGAACTGGAAAGGGAAAAGCAAGAAAAACTTGCTCTTGTTCCGATGGATTGAGGTACAGACAGTTAAATAAATGAAAAAGAAAAAAAAAAGCCACAAGTGACACAAAGGCATTGGCTCTCTGCATCCCACCAGCAGACTGATGCTCAGCCAGTCTCAGAGCAGCAGCTGCTTGCTCAGAGTAGCAAGATGAACAGCATCAGCCCTGGCCACCCCTTCCAGCTTTACCAGAATGGTTTATGGAGCAGACTACAGGAACACTAGCACAAGACTACGTGGTATGGAGTATCTCTGCTCACTTCAGGTCAGCTGTCCTGGCAGTGCCTCTCCCAGCCTCCTTGCTGGGTGGCAGCCTTTTCCAATGTTTTCACTAACCCTCCTGTGAGCTGACTCCATCATTGTGTCCTCATCTGTTAGTTATTCTCTTTCTCAGCTCTTTCATGAAAACAGACACCCAGCCAACTCTCTGCCATGTTTTCCCAATTCTAATTTAGATTTCTCCAACTAATTATTTATTTTTATTCTGAAAAGCAGTGTGCTTTAGCATACCAAATGCCTCTCTTTTTTTCATTTTGCTATAGAGAGGAGAGAGGAGATGCATGTTCCTGACTGCACCAAAAAAGCAGCCTGATGAGTAAGGGCAGTCTACAACAACATCTGGAATGCTATTGCTTTGTGCTCTCTCCCATTTAATCAGAGAGCCAAATACATCAATGCTTCTCCAGTTCAGTTCCATACCAGGGAATTAATCACCTACATGAACCAGAATTTCAAATTCAGTGAAAGAAAAACAGCATAATCCAAGATTTTTCCTTTTTGACCTACCCTGGTGGAAACAGGAGAGACACACTGACACTGCAGAAATGGGCCATGTGTGATTTGGTGACAATGGCTAAGGAACTGTGGAAGAATGTGAACCCAGCCAAAAATGCTACTTCCCTTTGATCAAAGGATGGACTCTCCTCTATTACAGACTGATTGTTGTCTGAAATGCCTCAGAGCTATGGCTGAGCAAGGACAAAAACATGAAAACTGCTGCCCCTTGAGACCACCACATAAGGAAGCTTTTTTTCCCCTGGAGAGAAACAAGCTCTCTTCCTTGAACAATAGCAAGCGTGCCTATGGCTGCACACATCTGGTCCTCCTTGTTTCTCATTCATGAGAGGTACGACCAGAAAATTGTCTGACCTGAGTAATAATGAAGGTGTGAACTTACATCTGTATGCATGTGGGTAACTCATGACCATGCCGACCTGGTTCCTTTTATTGGCACCTCCTCGGAGCATCTGGGATAACACGAAGACCTTTCAATTCCGCAGAATGGCTTTTATTAAGATTTTACCAGGAGTACAGATGGATTTAGTTCTACTAATGATGCGTTACTGCATTAACAATCAGTATTGCAGGTTGCACAGAGCTATATTGCCCTTTTCATATTGTATTCTTTTCAAAAAAGTCTCTGTTCTGCCTTTTAACCTAGGAAGTCATTATGAATTTTTTTTTTTCTTTTTTTTTTTTCTTTTTTTTTTTTTTTTTTCTGTTACACAGTCTATAATGTGGACCATTTCTAAACACAAGACTCAGATGCCTGCTTTGATATGTGTGGGATGCAGTTTCATGATCACCATAAACCCTGGAAGTCTACCATGTGGTCCTGATATCCCTCTAATACTTAGCAGCATAGCACTGAAAAACATTAGTTTCTTTACTTTTTCTTAAGTCTTTTTCTTAAAAATAGGAAAGTTTATGTAGTTTCACGTTTAATGTTTCCTTTTCATCTGTTCAGATGACTCTGAGCTAAGCACTTCTGCATTTTGCCCCACAAATGATGTGAGAAACAATTTCACAGGAGAAAAAAAAAAAAAAAAAAAAAAAGTAAGGAAAATGGTAGAATATTAAACAGGAAAAAAAAGTTTGGGAAAATGGAAATTGAAATTTTAGTTTGAAATTTGCAAGACTTTTAAGACTTTGTGATAAAAATATTCCTTTTCAGAAAAAGGTTAAAACTTGGTCAGAGAAGAGCTTTGAAAAAAACAAACAAACAAGCGAACTACTGTTTATAAGGGATCCCCCAAAAGAGCCTCTTTTAACAGTTTAGGAAGCTCTAGATCAAGTTTTCTGATAACAGACTCAAAAGGAAACAGCAAAGTGTGTCTGGCTATTGCATCTTTTATTCTACTTGTCTAAGTCAAGCGAGTCTCCACAGCCAGTGAGCCTCCACAATTGGATTGAGACTTGGACTGGATTTCTAATGCTAAATTGATAGGTGTTCAGATACTAGTGCGATAAGTAGGATATAAATACACAGAGGCTGACAGCTTAAATAGTTTGCTAAAATAGACAGCTCTGAGAGCTATTCTGGATAACTGTTTATCTATCCATCCATCCATCCAAACTCACTCTCTGAGCTGTCTGTCTGAGTTTGCAGACAGGATATTTCAGCAGGATAGCTTATTGAAATATAGCTATAGTAGCTATAACAGAGAGATAGATGGCTAAAATAGATATGGAAGCTGAATTAGATTCTTCATAATCCAAAGAAAGCTCCAGGAGTCATGGGGGGAAAAAAAAGTGTATCAGTGTAGGAAGCACAAGTTTGGACCTTATGAATGAAATAGAAATAAAAATCCTGCTAATAGCAATGACATTTTCTCACAGCATTCTGCTTTGGACAAAAGGTACCTTGAAATTCCAACTTTAAAATCACCCCAACCTAATTCTCTCAGTAGTGTCTGCACTGGAGATATATCGTTTCCCACCAGCAATGTAGAGTGTGCTTGGGTTTGTATAGATGTACACCTGCACAGCTGCTCTAATTGACTGACAGAGAAAATTACTGTCTCAGTTATTTTCCTGCTTTAAATGTACAACATATTGTTCAGCTCAACAATTTTTTTTTTCCTTTCACCTGTATTTTTCTGCAGTTTGCAGTTTCTTATCCTTTGTTAATATTCGCCATGTGGGTCCCCAGTCACTAATGACAATGCATAAGCATCCAGTGATAGACTTCTGCCACAGCTAGGAAACTGAAATTCCAGAACACAGTCCCTCCTCTTTCAGCTCGTCACAGCCTGATATCCCCACAGAAATCAGAAAACAATTAAAACCATAACTGGATTTTACCAGCTAATTGGAGCTGTGGGTCTTGAATAATTTTGTGTATCAATAGCTGCATTTTGAAGGGAATCACACTATATCACAGCTAGGTAGTAGAAGACATTTAAAGGTTTTTTATATAATATGTTGCTATTTGCCTGCTGTTTTTCTGATCTTTATGGTAAATCGTGCATTGAAAGATTGCTGCCTAGAAGGCAAGCAATGATTTGAATCTACTAGCCATCTCTATAGACTAGATGCCATTATTGCCAATGGAACAAGTATTCCTGTCACATGCTCTTGTCTTTCCCTCTTGGAAAATACTTTGCAGAAAATAATATGGATATATATATATTGAAAGGCTATGGTTACATATGCTATGATCATGCATTTAAGCGGCACAGCATAGCTTCCTGCTGGACTACACACTCCATATCCTACCATCACACAAGCTTTTTTGGTGTACTTTTTCCTCAGTGGTTCAATAAAGGTCTTTGTTTGGTGGATAAATACTGGCAGTTTTACTGGAATTTTGCTCTTCCTCTCAAGTTTCTTTACTGTTGTAACTATAGAAGACCATTGTAACTATAAAATATAGATAAAGTAACAGCTATTCTGGTGTAACTTTGATACTTAAGTTTTATTATTATCCTATACAAATCAATTCTGAGCCAGAAAGATTATCAAGTTGCTCTGCAAAAAACAATAGCTAAAAAAGAAAGATCTGCCTGCTTAGTACAGATAACAGAAAATGCATAAAATTGTGTTAAGCTGCTATTTTTAAGTGGAGAGGATGCATGAAGAAAAATAGAGGATCATGATTAGAAAAAGCCCAATAAACAATTTTGACATCTCTTTTGATGTGCCAAGTTACACCAAATACCCACCCCTAATGATCCTGAAAAGATTTTTGGTTTAACAGACTTTATATTAATGTCTTAAATATCTTGACCACCCATGTCAGTGAAATGCTGAAATATGGAGGTGCTGACCAAATAAGAGGCCAAAATCTGGGGGCTAGCCATTGTAGCTAGTTAAGGAAAAAACGCCTGATCACCATAGAATCATAGAATCATAGAATATCCTGAGTTGGAAGGGACCCTTAAGGATCATCAAGTCCAACTCTTGACACCGCACAGGTCTACCCAAAAGTTCAGACCATGTGCCTAAGTGCACAGTCCAATCTCTTCTTAAATTCAGACAGGCTCGGTGCAGTGACCACTTCCCTGGGGAGCCTGTTCCAGTGTGCAACCACCCTCTCTGTAAAGAACCCCCTCCTGACGTCCAGCCTAAATTTCCCCTGCCTCAGCTTAACCCCATTCCCGCGGGTCCTGTCACTAGTGTTAATGGAGAAAAGGTCTCCTGCCTCTCGACACCCCCTTACGAGGCAGTTGTAGACTGTGATGAGGTCTCCCCTCAGCCTCCTCTTCTCCAGGCTGAACAGGCCCAGTGACCTCAGCCGTTCCTCGTACGTCTTCCCCTCAAGGCCTTTCACCATCTTCGTAGCCCTCCTCTGGACACTTTCCAACAGTTTCATGTCCTTTTTATACTGTGGTGCCCAGAACTGCACACAGTACTCGAGGTGAGGCCGCACCAGCGCAGAGTAGAGCGGGACAATCACCTCCCTTGACCTACTAGCGATGCCGTGCTTGATGCACCCCAGGACACGGTTGGCCCTCCTGGCTGCCAGGGCACACTGCTGGCTCATATTCAACTTGCTGTCTACCACGACCCCCAGATCCCTCTCTTCTAGGCTGCTCTCCAGCGTCTCATCACCCAGTCTGTACATGCAGCCAGGGTTTCCCCGTCCCAGGTGCAGGACCCGACACTTGCTCTTATTGAACTTCATGCGGTTGGTGATCGCCCAGCTCTCCAACCTGTCCAGATCCCTCTGTAAGGCCTTTACGCCCTCATTTGAGTCCACAACTCCTCCAAGTTTGGTGTCATCAGCAAACTTGCTCAAAATACTCTCTATTCCTACATCCAGATCGTTTATAAAAATATTGAAAAGTACCGGCCCTAAAATGGAGCCTTGAGGGACCCCACTGGTGACCGCCCGCCAGCCTGACGCAGCCCCATTTACCATAACCCTTTGGGAGCAAAGCAAAGATCCATGCATTCACACAGCCCAGCATAGAATGAAGTGAGACACTGTACATCTCTAGTTCAGAGTGGGTTAACATGTTTGTTTAAATTCTCAGCTCTGGCTTTTGATTAGACAATCTTGATGTAGCAAAGCATATGTGCTTAGACATAAATGGCAAACATAATACATATATATGCTAAAGAAAAAAAAACAGGGAAAGGAAGTAAAAATATGAATGAAAAATGATCAGATTTGTTAAAAATGAATCTGGCAACATTTAAATAAATAAGTCACAGAGAAAAGAAACCAACCTCTTGGAGACAGTAAATCATTACAGGGTGCTAAAGATTTCTTAATATATTAGCCTACCCTTAGGGCATCTTGAACATAACCCATTTCAATAACTGTTCTGTTCTCTATTTTCTAACACAAACAACACTGCTGATTAGATCAAGCCAATTCTTATGCTTGTAGTGTTGTTCCACCAATACCCACCAAGAGGTATAGCTTGAGGGGAGGGGAGATATGTCAAGCTATGTTGCACAACCTGCTTGTGAATTCTGCAATCTACAGTTTAATCTAGGGTTATGTGCTGCATACAACAGTGAATGAAGGACAAAAGCCACAGGTTAGATGCAGCTTTCAAATCTGCATCTTAAGATAAATATTTTCTACCAGAGGCAGTGGAATTTCCAAAACCAGAAGTATTTAACACGTTTCCCTGCCCTCCCAGTGACTCCTGTTCAACACCTTTAATTTTGCCTTCAGTTTATCAATGACAGCCTCTCAGGTCTATAGCTCCAGGGCAGCGTATTGTTCACATCACTATCCTACTGCATGGTGTTCACACTCAAGTAACCTTAAGAACTCTTCTGTTCCTAACTTGACTGCTCTCCTCTCTCACCACATCACTCTTCATCTTGTCTTTTAGTAATTCTAGACCTTTTTGTGCCTCGTATAACTACTTCGTGTTTCACATTTTTACTGTCCCTCATACACCCTGTGCCTTTTCTGAGTTTAACTAGAGGACTGACTTCTGTTCCTGAAGGCCAGTCCCATCATGCCAACAAAAGGCCTTAAGGTGAAGAGTAGATGGCTGGCGCTCTAAGATGAGGATTTCCTTCTACATTTTAGGTTACTGATATAAAAGCTTAAATGAGGGACAAGGCGTCAAAAAAGCTGAAACTAATAATAACGTTGTGCATATTTGGGTAGGGAGTGAGATGAACAACAAGCGTGGAAGAAAAAGAGTGTTTCTGAGGAGGAAACTGTCCCCCAGGCTGGACTTCACTTAACTGCAAAAGCTTTAAACTTGCCACCTGCAGAGGAAACGTCTGCAGAACAGGTTGTGGAATAGCATTATAAAAAAGCAGTAGTTCCTTTAAAAGACATCTGCAGCTACCACTCTGTCTGTAGAAACTGGACTTTTAAAATAATGTTTAACAGGAAACTACAAGCTAGAAAGCTTCAATCACTCTACACGTAACCCAGAAATTAGAGATGGAAGGACATATTATGTCAATTTTTCATTTTGTGTCCACTGGTAGATTACTCCCTATTACATACTCTGGAGCTCTTTGTCCACTGTAGTTTTAAATGACTCAAGTGCTTGGACTTCTACCACTTCCCTTGGGAGACTTATCTATTCCACAGTCTAATAGATCTCACTGTCAGGAAATGGCCTAAATTTGCCTTTGCTCAATCTTATCCCATTACTCCTAGTTATGGTAGTTTCTTCCTGTTGTGCTCTGAAACACCCTTATAATGGCTCTTACCCCAGAATCAGAGTGGATAACAGCCACAAATGGAAACCTCTCACCTTCCATTAAGTGTTCCCTTGTCCCCTCACTCCTGCAGCCTGGCACAGCACACCGGGAGAGATGGCTGCAGCATACAGGACCTGGACAACTGCCACCTGAGACAGGCCACTGTACAAGGCTCAGCCATAATTATGGCACAATGGGGCAGAGCAAACAGCGTAGGATAAAAGCAGTGCCAGCGGGCAGGGACACTTCCTTTTAACCCAGGCACTCTAAGTTACATGCTCAATTTTGTAAATAGCCCAATTTTGTAAATGGGCATTAATCATCTGAGTGAAACATCTCATCAGCATCAGTGCTCCCGCATGGCATGCCTATCTTGCTGCCTTGCTCCTCCCTTCTCATCTTTATTGCTGAACTGTAGCCAACCATTACGCTGTGAACTGTATGACTAAACTTTCACTATAATTTTAGGAGCTTCTGAGAGACTGATTCCAAATTCCAGCACATCCACTCTTCAGCACAGAAAAGGAGAAGGTATGCACTGCTGGAGCTTGTCAGTTTTATATAGCAGAGATACCTGTTGTGTCAGTTAATGATCATACTTTGATTTAAAGACAGAAATACATGAACAGCAATAACAGCAATAGTAATGCAGAGCCAAAGGGCTGATGGCTACTAGCACAGACAAAGCCCCCAAACCAGTGGGGAAAAGCTCAAACACATTATCAGATGAAGCTAAGAATGGTGTTCTCCAACAAATACAAGCTTTTCATCTCATGTGAGATGGAGAGACAGTGCCACGCAGGTAACAATGAGGTAAAATTTGGTATCAGCCCGTCCAGAATTGAACAACCAGTTTGTGTTTTCTCCTAGACAGCAAACCATATGCGAGTCATTTTGTTTACTCCACAGAAGGAATCAATCAGAGAGAAAGGAGTTTAGCACAGATTTCTCAAAAAATTCAGAGAGACAACTCCACTTTTTTTTTTTTTTTTTTTTTTTAAATGTGACACTGATTCAGTCACTTAGACTGCCCACCTCTTTCATTCATTATGCTCCTGTTAATTTTTTATTTATTTTTTTTTGCTAAAATTATCTTACTCTGAAGCTTAGTTATTTCCAAGGTTATTTTTGGAGAGTTTGTTTGTTTTGATTATGACCTACCATAGTCTATTTTAGATTTTCCACAAGCTTTCCTGTGGTGTCCTTGGAAATTCTTGATCTGTATGTATACAATCTGGGGACTAAGAAAGTAAAAGAAAACATAAACATTGGTGCAGAGTTGCCTGCAACCTATTATGCCCTTTTATGCCATGTCTATAACTAACCTACTTTGCTGTTAAATGTAAGAAAAATGAAGTAGCTGAGGGAAAGCTACTAGTAAATATTTCTTAAAGTTTTATTTTTAGCCCTGAATAAACACTGTCTAAGCAAACAGTGTATACAATGGTGTCCAATCTCTCATACACAAAGAAATGCAAATTATTTTCAACAAATTTATTTCCCAGCCACTGGAAGGCGCACAAAATCTTTGAGTAGCAGGACAGATGACAAGTGATTAATTAAAAAAAGGCCTCAAAGTCTTTAAAGAATAAAGATGCCAGCAGAAACACCTAAAATGCATAAAGAAAAAGGTAGCAAAAGTCAAGGCCAACATGTCTTGCACTTCAAATGCTGTGCTGGCTGAGGAAAGCAATAATCCCACACTCTGGGTTCCTGAATATTTTCTTAGGTACATCAAGAGACAATCTGAACAAAACTGAAATTACTTTCTGTCCTTTTTGGGTCCATTTCACTGCAAACAAGGAGAAATTATAGACTAAAGGAAGCAGCAAAAAGTCCAAAAGGAATTACTAGCACAGAGCACCAAAAAACCCCTCTTCTAATAGGCAGGACAAATGACTTGGAAATATAAGTAGTTCAGCTCTTTATTAAGATAAGCCTTTCTACTGCTACGTATTTCACATTGTGCTGGTGTTCACTCACGGGTTGAAGGCCTGAGGCACCACACCTTTCCTACTGTGGATCTTAGGAAACCCTTAGCATTTCTGTGAAGGGTAACTCTTGTTCCTACTTGAAAGCAACTGCTAAACTCCCACTACTTCCATTTGGCATCAGATCAAGACTGTAAGATCCTACAAGGAAACGTGTTAGAAAGAAAAGATGCAATGAGACTACTTTATGGTTTGGTTCCTTAGCTTAGCATAATGACTGCCATTGGGTGGAGCACACTGTTTCACAACTGCTCTCCAGCTGTTTTCACTCATTTACAGTTTTACAGACCAGAAAAATGACAATGTTATTGTTTGGGCATTGTGTTCTGCTTCTGTGAAGCACATAATAAGGAATAAATGTGATCCCGGTCATCTGTGTATTTCTAACTGCTGTAAACGCTTTCAAGGCCTACAAAACGTCCTGTGGGCACCGCTGCTCCTTGCCCATCAGATGTGGCAGTTCCCCAGCCCTACACCAAGCCCCAAGGCAAAATGAGAGTGCAGGCAGGAACCGCACCTGCACTGAGGCCCCACCATACAGAGAGGGAAGGCAGGAAATTAGTGGCTAATTGCCCCTTTGAGGATTTTATGGGTTGATGTGTGAGTTGTCTGTCATACCACTCACCTAGGATTTGCAAACTGGCTGTCTTTCTGACAAGAAAAACCGGGAGTGTAGTCCAAAATGACAGGAGGAGAAGTGCATTTCTCTGTCTTTTTTTAAAGCATCATTTTTTACATTTAGTTGATATGTATAAATAAACATGAGGAGAAACACTGTGGTAGACTTTGTTATTAGTCTAGTGGAAAGTATTGTATTGCAAATGTAAACTTCTTCAGGGAGGTTGTTCCTGTCTGGCCCGCAAAACCCAATCAAAATACGACTTTTGCTTCAGCTTAACTGTATTATATGCTTTATCACCCAGTGTCTTGTGTAATAAATGTTACTGAAAAGACTAATTTAGGATCTGAATTTATTTTAATTAGTCTTTGTAATACTGCAGCAGATGTTAGCCCATATAAAAGCAAACCTGCACTTGCAAGGAATCTCAATGAGAATGCCCCAAACATTTGATATTCTCAGACACACTGCTTCAGACTACAACAGCAGAAAGGAGAGGAGAAAAGAAACTTAAGAAAGAGGAAGAATGGGGAGATGAGGAGGAAAGGCGGCAGAGATTCATTTTGTTATAAAGATGTCCTGTTATCAGTCACAGTACTATAAAGGTAAGGCTGCAGAGCACCATTAATAACTGACAGTTGTTGTTAACTACCAGGGAACAGCAGATAACCTTCCCGAGAATATCTATACCCCCATCTCGGGCAGCCAAGTAATGAGTCCCAGCGGAATGAAAGCACTGGCCGTCTTTGTTGTAGCTATTGATCTCCTGATGTGATTTAGATAAGGGAGGAAGAGATAATGGCATTGATTATTCTATTTAGCAGCCAGACTGAGGCTAAACTCAAGTATAATACATAGAGAGGAAAAATCCACACTCAATCACTCCTTGTCTGGTGTTTGCTAGGCAATGCAAGGTGGTCACGGCAACAGGGACACACATCTTAATAAACACGTGGGGTTTGGTTTCTGGGGCAATTAAATGTTAACGAATGTACGTCTTTTTTTTTTTTTTTTTCTCTCTTCTTTAATGAACATGCATTGTTTTCATACAGCAAAGCATTGGCTGAATAGGTTATTTTCCTGTCAAGGAGGTTGACAGAAATCAGTGATGGAGATCTTGGGCTGACAGCAGGACATGCATAACTAATATTACGTTATGCTCCTCTCCTCTGTCTTGAAGGGTAGTCAGCTCCAGTCAGGTAGTTTATAGAGAACAGTCTTAAAAATACTACAAAGGCTCATGCCTATCCACAGCAAAATGTAATTATTCTGACAAGCTTTACCTGCAGGTCACCTGGAGACATGGATTAGAGCCTTGGGCCTTGCCTTGGAGTTAAAAAGAATCCCTGTCGCATTTAAGTACAGATGCCAATGAGATTTAGAAGTAACTTAAAAAAAAAAAAATGAAAAAAAAGAAAGCCATTTCCAACCATTTTAAGGCTGTTGAGCTTAAACTGCTTCTCAATATGTTAACAGGTTACAGAAGCAGCTCTACCAGGGAACCCCAATGAGGGGTAAAATGGATTGGCAGCCCTGCTATGTCCTTCATAATGTCATCTGAGGCCTGAAAAACAACACAAATTTGTACTTTGGAGGTTTTAAAATGCCATACTGAGATTCTCCCACAGCCGTGTACATTTAGACTAAGTACAAATCCTTAACCTCTTACTGGTGTGACTGTTAGAATTGCTTTGTAAAGCGTAAGAGAAAAATCAGATAAATAAACTGTAAGATGTAGGAGCTAAAAATAAAATAAAAGTCTGTGTTCAGTTCTTAGATGCCACCATAAACTTTCTGCAGGTGGTAAAGACAATGCTTTCACCTGTTTGTGGTCCTGCTCTTCCCAGTGTCAAAGCACTGCAATCCATGTCAAGCAGAGCTGAATCTGTTTTTTTTTTTTTTTTTTTTTTTCTAGGTAAGCACATCTTACCTTTTAAAATGAAATTAAAAATTAATAATGAAATTAAAAAATTAAATCCTTATAGCCTCACAGTTTACTCTTAAAAATGTTTCCTCCCCTCTTCTCATCCCTCTCCTCATTTTGGGTTTCTTGAACACGAGTCTTTTCCAAGGTAAACATACCTGGCATTTTCATAGGGTTCCTTGGATGACAGGGCAAAGATGCTTGAGCTTCCTGCATCTGCTATGCTAAACAAAACTGAAGTTTTATGGAGAACCTAAAGAGTAGATCTGAAGCATCCAAGCACAATTTGGCCTAATGCCAAACAGTTTCCTTAGGTGGAAACTGTTTTCCCTCAGACTAGATACTTCGCTTTTCTGACAGTTTTAGTGTAAACCTCTAAGATCAGATGTCTTAATAAGGCCACAAAATATAATTTTACAAAATCACCAAGGACTCGAAAGTCTTTGTATATTGCACTACCATTTTTCAGTTGTCCTCAGCAGGTAAAACATGAACGATGAACAACTCAGATACAGTGATTACTGACATCACTAGCACTCAAAATCTGCTCCTCATTGTCCCAACTCAGTCACTGGAAGACACAACAGACCAAGCATTAGTGGTTGAACAAAGCACTGTAAATACAGAACGTCCTTCACTCACTACGAAATAACGGAGCAGGAAGTAATGAGACCAACCAACCCAGTGTAGGCAGAAGCACAAACTAGAATGCTAAAACAGTCCTAGAAAGAGTTATTGAAATATGCATACCCCAAACATGAGCTTCAATGCAAACAGTCCATAGGTGTACATAGTTTTATGGGAAAAAAATATTAAATCAATTGACTAAATATTACACTGAAATTCTGAAAGATTGTCTGAAGGTAAAAGAAGAATAGGTTTTCCCTTTCAAAAGTAAATTGCTTGAGCCATGCAGGAAGGATGGATTTACTCATTTCTTTAACACAAAAACGGGATCAGTACTGTTAGTGCTTGGAATAAAAAATGCTACGGTACATTTCCCTGGACTCTAGGGGTGAACAATGGAAGATTTAATGGTGTGGGTAGGAAAAGCCTGTCATGAAAAAAAAAATACAACTCAGAATTTCATTACTACAAATGAGAACAAAATAACTACACAAAAGCATTGGTATGAATCTGTGTTTCTCCCATATATAGCCACAAAATATTATGACAGAAAAGTGATTTATGAATACTGCATTCAGGATTTAGATACAGACTGGGGTGGCCCCTCAGTCAGAAGTCATATTCTATAGTTCTTGTGAAAGACCATTAGGATGAGCCAAAACTCCAGGCACAAAACACACAAAAATTTATTAGGATCTTGAATATCTATTTAATACTAAATAGTTTTAGTTCTGAATAAGATGGAACCCTACTTTCAAATCATCTCTAGAGTAATAGTATGGTATCTATATTGGCCCAAACAACTGAAAGTTGATCTGCTGAAGATCAACCTTGCTTTGATCTTAGCCTTGCTTTTCTTCTGATACAGAAGTTTATTTTCAAGGTAAAAGTTGCCTGTATATATTCCTCACATTTCTAGCAATTTGGAAGGTGATTCTGTAAAGTGTTAAAATGAAGCTGTGGCAGTTGGCCTGTCTCTGAACAGACATAAACCAAACCAAGTCAATAGACTAATCCAAAATCCTCTCCAGTGATATCTTTAATTCCATTCAATTTTTTTTTTTCTTTCTCTAAAGCTACTCACAAGTGTTTGAACTGTTTTGTCACTGATTTCTTGTGCTGCTTGCCAGATCTTCCAGACCTAGGTAAATTATTAAAGAAATAGTAAAAAACATTTCCAGAATCATTAAAGCAGAACCTCTTCCTACTATTTTAGAAATAGATTCAGACTTTGCAGCTATAGATACTACAAATTATGATACAGATTACCCATTTATACCATAATTCTAAGCCACTCATAATAAAGTTGGTCTATTTCCACAATAAATTTTCAAAAAAAAGGGCAGATAAATTTTGACGGAAGTATATTGTTTCTACCAATATATTTGGGGAAATACCTTCTAAAAGTTCTTTCATTTCACATAGAATATTTTTTTCCCTTTTAAATTTGAAATACTTTTGCAAGAACCCTCAGGTGTATGCTTAAACACAAATTGGCTTTCAGCTAAGTTTCAGTTAACAAAATTAACTGATGCTTTATCTTCTGCTTAATTGCCAATTAGCCGCCTCCAACTTCTACTTTATGCTACCAAAGTTATACTGAATGTTGCTGCCTGATGATATATAGCCAGTCTGGATTACTCTTTAAATTAGTTATGAAGACAGTTAATATCTAGAAAACACTTCTGTCGCCAGGCAAATCACCAAGAGTTACAAGAGAGCCTCCTACTCCAGTATAGTTGTAGTTTATGAGCAAACAGTGGGAATGCTATGTTATTGGGTGTTAGATTGACTAGTCCTTTTCTGGACAACTAAGGTACCTTTACCTTATTTACTAACAGCTGGGCTAAATGGCAATTGCCCTTTAGATCAATTCCTTTTGTTTAATGTTCCACCCCTTTCTAGTTTCTAGGCAAACTGAACAAACACTGAATCTAGCCCCAGAAATGTGCTTTCATGCAATTCTCTTGGGCCTGCCCTCAGGCCACATGAAGTCTGTGGAAGTAACTCTATTCACCCACAAAAAAGTTCTGACCAAAATGCTACAAAACTATGAGGTTCATTTTTAAATGCTTAGTTTCTTTTCAGGAAACTTTTATCAGTTGCTGTAGAACAATTTCAATGGGATATGAGGGAAGTTATAATGTAACGTAAAACTAACAAAAACCTTGCCAAATCAATGTTTACATTTAAAGAGATGTCCCTAACCTAACTAAAAGTACACCTTTCTCACACTAAGAATTTTTGAGACACGTGAAAATTGTCCTAGAAATAAGCATATTGTTTCCACTTCTTAATCTCTCTCTTGTGCTAGATACCCACTTGCAAGTAGAAAGGATGGGAATAACAAGTGGACAGACATTTAGTTTCCAAAGGAACCATATTTTTAGTTTATCATAAACCAGCTACTGAAT
The DNA here is from genome assembly GCF_964035555.1 of Netta rufina. NCBI lineage: Eukaryota > Metazoa > Chordata > Aves > Anseriformes > Anatidae > Netta > Netta rufina. The sequence goes on along the minus strand of NC_140125.1, from coordinate 52,592,057 downwards.
AATTGCAATGCTAACATTTCTTGAAATTTAAAGGCCATACAAATGACCTGCTCTATAGAGAATATTCCACACATTATAGATGCATGTAGGAAGGGCAACCGCAAGAGAAAATCACAAGACACCATGTCTTAAGTTTAATAGCCCATTTAATATTGCCTTTCAATTCCATTTCATGCTCAGTAAAGCAAGAATAACTGAACCTTTCACTGGTGTTGGCCTTAGATGAACAGCTTTTGTTTTGACGGCTTTGGTTGCAATGCCTTATCATGGATGACAATTGCCTTGTAGCAAGGGCCAGTGCTAGTGTTAGAGGAACTGCTTCTGCACCTGAATAAGGATATTTTTTTAGTGGACTATTTTTCTTAACAAGAGTCATGCTAGCTGCTTATGCGGCCAGAGAAAAGGTATGACATGCACTGCTTTTGTTCTTTCCCCACCTCATTCCCTCATCCTTCTCCTAATGAAACAAAATGCCTGCAAACCGGCAAGGGGTGAAAATGTGTGTGACATGCTGAAGCAAGCAAAACACAGCGCACTGTCCCATCAGAAAGGTTAATGGTGAAAAGAAGCAAGACATCTAAACTCATGACATGCTAAAAAGCCGCTTTAAAAAGGTTAATGGTTATTGCTCCCAGTGCTTGCTTAAAGAACAAACTGTGTTGGGACTCAGCCAACCAAGAGAGAAAAATATAAAAAGAAAGAGCAATGGTTTGAATCAAATATTACAAATTGAACCCCTACTAGAGCAGACAGCAAAGGTTTATAGCTCAGTTACACACACAGTACTACATACTATTATCTTATATTGCTCATAAACAAAATGATTTGATCAGTATATTATGGAAATTGTACAGATTTTTTATTTCATGTCTATCCATATAGCATAAGCAAGATGACAAGTCACTAATTCACCAGGAAATTCGTAGCACGTGGTTTAATATTTGCAGTATAAACTGGCTCCAGTCATGCTACTCTACAGCTTTAAAGAATGGCAGTTGCCATATTTGCTTTCTGCTTTGCATGCCCTCCTGAAAAAAACTCATGTTTCATGTTGAAAAGGGCAATATATGCCAGTAAAATTAAGATAATGTAATATCATAACAGCATTGCAGCCCTCCCACGCTACTCTTACTGTACCCAACTTGAAACGGAAAATTAAAAAGACTCAGTGAAGCTTGCTATTAACAGACAGTAGAAATATGAAAAATCATTTTCTTTGCAGATGTGCTGCTGCCTAGCTGTGGTTTTTAGCACAGTTTAGAGACTTTGAATTAATGTTGAACCAGGACACAGGGCTGATCTACCAGAATATTTCAGCTTTATGGAAAGCTGAAATTCTTATATGTCATGTAAGTACATGTGACTTAATAAGTCACAGTTCTGCCTTGATTACACCTGAGATGTGCAGAGAGGCTGAAGCAATCTCAAAGAAAACAGTTTCCTATTATCAGCATAGACAAACATTTTTCACTAATTTACATAGCAACCTTAACAGTTGTGCAAGTTTTGTTGTTGTTGATGATGTTTTGTTGTTTGTTTTTTAATCCCCACTATCTTCACAAAAGAGAAATGACTTCTTGCCTGCACCTGTACTTACTTCATTGCTTTCCTCCCTGTCCCCCCTCTTCTGAAACATCTCTCCACAATGCCTTTCCCATAGATATTGCTTCCCCTTCTCCTCCTATAGAGCTTCAAATTTCTTCACACCCCTAGGAACTTCTGATAAGATGACAGTTAATCTGACCATGTGTTCAGATTTCCCCAAAACGTGATGGTGCACTCAATGACAACATGATCATGCAATATTGCTAAAAATTCTCCCTCAAATTAGTGTGCAGACTTGTAGATGCAGTCTCTACCAAAGGACTGTAAAGGCCAGAGAACAACCAGCTAATAAATATGAACTCAGAAGGGAAAGAGAAGACATTTCCATATGCTAATTTACCATAGGTTCTGTTACCCCTTCTTGTTGACAAAATTGCCTGTGCTGTGCTTTGCTGTGACAAATATAACATGTTAAGGGGGAAACTAAATTTGGGAAGCTGTCTTTAAAGTATTACGTATAGTATTTTGAAAGCTTTACTTTAGGAAAAATTGGTTTGGAGAACAGGTATCCATTCACATGAAAAAATATGCTGTTGAAGCCTGTGGATAACATGACAACTGCTTTCTCCCTGCAGTTGCTAATACTGTTAGCAAAAGTACTAGGTTCTTGTGAGGGTGCCACCTTGAAACCTCACCAGTAACAGCGGACAGACAGGATTTGAAAAGCTGTTGGAACTCTACAACCATTTTTAAGAAGCTTTTTCTCTTTTAGCTTCCTGTTACTCCTTTATACTGCTACCTTAATCTCTATAAATGGCTTCAAATTAAATAAAATAAATAATAAAAAAAGGCTCACCTTGTGAATACCATACATAACCTTTTGATGTGTGGAAAGAAATTAAAATACCTACTGATATGGTCTGGTAACATGATAAATCTCCCTGATCTCTAACCTGTGCTTTGAGAAATACTTGACAATTCTCATTTACTCTGAAATAAAGCAATCTTCCAGCTTATTTGTGAAAGAAAAAAAAAAAAACAACAAATGATTAAGAGACGGGATATCACAACCTGATTTTATGGAGCCATTAATACTTTACATCCCCTCACATCATATGGAAACTGTTCTGCAACCTCAACTATATCAGAAGTGACAAAGCACATGTTCTTAATGTTGTCCCTTGTTCTTTGATAAACAGCTTGGAGTTCTCAGAAAAAAATGTGATCTTCTGATGTTTTATTGAAGCCCTCTCACCTCAAAGGAGTGACAAACTTGAAATTAAAACAGTTGAGAAGAAAGGACAAACTTAAAACTTCTTCAACCACAGCAGTATCTCCGTTTTGTTAAAATGCATTTTCAGTATCCGCTTTGTCACAAAATTGAATTCAACTCCTGTGCAGAGCTATTACCTCCACGCTGTGTGACTGTAGGTCTTCACATCATTTCTTACATCCTCTTTGAAAAATAGAAATATAATTTACTGTATGGTTACATTTTGTGATCCTTCCTATTTTTCTTCAGAAATTTACTAGCATTATCTATTATATATACTTGGCATTATACAGTTTTCAAAGTCAACAGATTAAACCAAAGCACCCACAAGATGATTGCCACTTGCTTTGCAAATCAGAAAGAAAAGCTATTAATTCGTATAATGTCAACAGGTAAATAAAATGCCGTAGTGGAAAGGGGAAAACAAATAAGAGCTCAGTGAGAGGAGCTTTTAAAAGAATTATCTGAAATCATGCAATAGTTTAAGGAATAGAAAAAAAGTTTTTATATATTTTCAGACAGAAGCTTCTTCAGATTTGTAAAATTGGTCATAAATCCATAAAGGAGGAAATCAAAACTAAGCCAATGCAAAGGGATTTTCATGACTTTTCCCTGCTTTTGCACCATTAGTTATATACAATACACTTCAATGAAATTTGGTTAATGTTTGGGAAAATAGGCTCTTCTAACTCAGGATTCAGAGAAACAGAAATTACTGTACAGCTAGAAATGCAGCTGCAAAGCAATGCCATTTCTGTGTTGAAATACCAACTGCAGAGGTTGTGCACCATGAGCAGTCTTCTGTGTGCCTGCTCATATCTCTCCAGCAGGCATGGTGAGGGTGCAGCGAGTGACCAGCCTTCCTAGGTCTCCTCCACTGTCCTTTTGTTTTGAAGAACACAATCCAAGGGAAAAAAAAAAAAAAAAGCTGAAAATAAACCCTGGTTATACTCAGTGACAGAGGTATGTCAATGGAAGGGTCTTTTTAAAGCAAAAATTACCTGTCATAATATTATGATTTTATTTCACATCAAAGGTATTGCTGTTGGCATTGGGGAAGAAGGTTTGCAAAGTAACAAATGGGCTCAAAATATCTCAGGTTATTCAGAGGTGTGTTTTACACTGTAAAATATGGTCTGTTCAGCAGACAACAATTTGGTGGAGCCCATTAGGCCTATATATATATTTTTAAAAATTAATTTGGCAACAAGACTACCAAAGAATTCAGAAGTTCCCATGGACGCATGTATTTGTCGTCTGTCTTTTTTAAATAACAAAAATAAAATCCTGTTGCTGAAAGGAAGCCCAACATTTCAAGAGCAAACAACCCCTCTCAAAAAGCATATGAAACATCACAGAAATAGGCAAACATCTTTCATGAAGATCCAGAGACTACAAGACACTTGTCCGTGCAAATGTGGCTATATATACTGACTTTTCCCTCAGTTGTTTTTTGTGGATATTCTGATATTTCTTGGATGTCTAATACGATGCTGAGATCTTTAGGGAAAACATGTGCATCATCAAGCATAATTACATTGACTTATGGTCTTGGCTGGTAACAAGATTTATTAATCTTTCAGATATAATAATGTCATAGATTTGCTGTAGTCAATATCTCTTGTGCCAATAAATCTTGATATTGGCAACAGAAATCAATGCCTACTTAGGATTTTCCAAAGCATTGACAAAGCATTCTGTTAATATCTGATCTGCAGTCATGCAATAAACAGTTCCTCTGACGCTTCTTTCTGGCAGTGCAATCTGTTTTACTCAAAGAGGAAATTTCTTTCCAAGTCCCATCACTTCCTTAGGTAATAATCAGCTTTCTTCAGTATGGTCAAGCAGAGAGAAGCACAAAAAAGCATTGTTTTTATGCCTTGGTAGGGGATGAATGGTGCATTTTTCTGATTCTGCAAAGTGGATAGCACATGATGGTGCATAATTCCTGGCAGTTCCTTACAAGTCTTACAAATTTTTTGAGATACTTGCTTAGCTTCTTGGTATATAAAAATATTATTTTTTCAGCATGATGTTTTGAATATGGAATACTCTTGTAAAGACTTGGAAAATAAAATTTATTTGGATAAAATGGCCAAAACCTGAAGGAGCAAGCTCTTTTTATTTGATAATAGCCAGACCTAAAACTCCCAGTGACAGTTTAGTTGAAGTCAGACTTGTTGTTACAACTACCTTTGCTTCAACAGCACTGTACTGCCCATCCCCAGTGCCAACAGTGATACCTTTGATGTGAAATAAAACAATAATAATAATAATAATAAAAGAATTTGGAACCTTTCATTTTAAAGCAACTTCTCTAACAGATCATTCACTCTTTCTATTTCACCCCTGCTAGGTTATTCCCTCACATAACCAGTCATTTCTTTCATATTTTTCCTTGTCATCTGTAGTACCTTTTTCTGACAAAATAGCCTCTTCATAAGAAGGACATGCCTTCTAAAAATAAAATGCTAACTTTGTTAAAAATCCAAAGTTATTGAACTTGTCAATGCACTTCAGATATTTCAACACTGGTTTCTAATTCAATTCTATACTTACTAATCTGTGCAACAATATACAGCGAAAGTCAATGTCTTGATGGATCACTCATGGAAAACTGAAGTAATTACCCTCATTCTAATATTCCTATTTAAATGCATGAAAAAAATGATTAGCTGAAAGTTCTTTATGCAGCGGAAATGGCATCTGCTTAATATTTATGCTAATGTGAAATACCTTTTACCCTAAAGGTTAGGGGTGATGCATGAATGAAAAATGAAACCAAATAAAAACAAAACACATTCCTGCTACACAGTGCCACCTTGATTTTTATTTTATTATTATTATTTTTTAATTTCTATAGCAGAAGTTAGACAATCTTTCTTTGGCCTAACTCAGTTTCCCAGAGATTTCTTTTGCTGACATAAGCAGAATCCTACTAAGGAATCCTTTTTTTCCCCCTACTTCTGCTGATAATATCTGTGAGACCTAAGTTGGGTTTAACCCAAAGCAGTAAAGATTTCCGATAGTCTCTTTAGGACATATTCCAATCCATCCCACAAATAAACATGAGATAAGAAAGAGCTAAAATTGTCAGAGCACTGGGGAACTCTGCAGCTGGGCCCTGCCATACAGGTTCAGCAGAACAGCAAGAGCTACGTCAGCATTTTGCCCTCCCCAGGTCTGCCCCAGCTTAGCCAAGGAATCACAGAATCACAGAATTTTCTAGGTTGGAAGAGACCTCAAGGTCATCAAGTCCAACCTCTGACCTAACGCTAACAGTCCCCACTAAACCATTTCCCTAAGCTCTACATCTAAACGTCTTTTAAAGACCTCCAGGACCCACACTTCACTGAACAGTCCTGAATCAAGTCACTCTCCTTTCAGAGACTGCAGTGGCAAAGAATAAAAACACACAGTAAAAGATGCTAATGACCTCTCTGCCACTTTGTAACAACTGCTGGGGCATTCTCTTCCTCTCTTCTCCTCCATGCCTTTTTTTTTTTAACCTCTTTATATGAGTTAAACAAAGTGTTGACACGAATAACTTGATTCTAGTTTACTAAGACGTTTTTGACAGCTTAAAATTAGAATATTTTAGTTGAATTTTAGACCAAAAATATTTAAGAGGTGCAGTGACTGAGACAGAGGATGTATATAGGAGTTGGAAATTCCCTCTCTCCTCGTAAATAAAAAATTGGAGACAGGCCTGCTCCAGCTGCACCCTTTCCTTGATCTCTGTTGCTTGTTCCCTTTGCTCACAAATGATCCAGGACTTTTTTTTTTTTTTTTAGTTATTATTTTTCTTCCTTTAAGAGAAGTCCACTACTCCTACTGTTTGTTTGATACTGTTTAGTACAAAAGTACTAAAACAACTTCTCCTAGTATAACTTCTCTTAAAGGGAAGTTTGTTAATATTGAAAATAATAACAAAGTAAGTTACAAACAACAAAACTGAATGAAAGACTGCAAATACTTTGCCATGATACTGACACATGTATCCACATCCATAGCAGGAGACGAACAGGATGCCCAGCCCTAGAGCTCACTTCCAGATCTGGCCCCAACTAGTCTGGGTGTTCGGGGGGATGTGGAGCTGGGAAAAGAGATGGGGTGCAATTTGGATGTAGGAATGGGCAATTTAAGCAGTAATGAGACTAGCCAAATAAAGTAAAACTAAAGAAAGTTTCTTGTAAGAATAGTTATTTCTGAAGGACAAGTAAGCCTACTTTAAAATAGAGTTCTCTTTCAGCAATTCAAATATCTGAAGACTTTGTACATCTTTCCATCCCTATTCACTCCATTTTATTCTCAGCTTATACAAGGTATTTCATGAGAAACAAGGTGAGAGTTTTATTTCACACTACTTGAATTGGCATTTTCTTCTTACAGAGAAGCACAGACTGTATTCCTCTCGGTAACTTTTTTTGACAGCAGGAAATTTTTTCCATGTTAATGTTGTTTCAATTTATGCATATTTGTTTACTAAGAAAAGCAAATGTTTTACTAAAAGCAGTGCAAAAAGCAAAGAAAAAATCAACAACAAACAGATGTTCCAGATGTTGTTTGATTTCAGTATAAGAAACTACTTGCTAAAGTCATGATACTGAGTCTTCAGAAGAGAATGCAGTGCTCTCCAGTGTTGTAGTTCTACCTCCAGATGCCACCAGCCCCAGCAGAGGGGGCTGCTTAATCCTGGCTGCTGCTGGGCTTGGATGTGTTCATATTATTATTAGTTACAGGTCTGTTTAAGTATCCTGATAGCAGTAATACCTTGCTAAGTAAGAAACAACAATATAATGTCTTGTCCCACTTGATCCCTACCTGACCCAAAAAAGGGGAAGGCAAAAATTATTCCTGCTTCCAAGAACCTGTAAAAGTGCATTAGGTATACAGCGGCAGGAACCATTCTGGCTATTTTGTCTGGTTTGAAAAATGTCTCGGGGCTTTTCTCTTTTCCTTCACCAGATGTTGAATATTTTCTATTTTGAGGGATGAAATGAAATGAAGGACAAAAATATGAATTACCCAACTAGAAAAGACTTTCTCAGGAATTATTCTACTTTTCCATGTACTGGTTAGCAATTTTAAACCTACTCTGCATATATGATATTATTTTTGAACTTTTAACCATGTGATTTCAAATCAAATGCCACATGGAAGATTTAATACTGAATTATACAATCATCAAATAATTTAGGCCCTAACCAACTTCTAAAGGTGATGTAGTCCAACACTCTGCCCAAAGAAAGGACAGCTTCCAAGCCAGACCAAGTTGCAAAGAGCCTTGTCTAGTCAAGTTTTTAAAATCTCTAATGATGGAGAGAATGACAGCCTCCATGGGGTCCTCATCCAACCAGTGTGGAACTTTCACAAAGGGAAGATTTTTTTTCTTGATGTCCAACAAAGTGTCTGCTGCCTCTTGTCCTTTTCCCGTGTGCACCTCTGAGATGAATCCAATTTCTTTCTCTAAAACCCTCCTCCCTGCTTGTTAACTGAAAATTGCAATGATATCCCTGTTGCCTTTCTCTTCTCAAGCTGTAAAACCTGCCTCTCTTCCTTTGTTATAGTCTCTCTAGTCTCCTAACCATTTTAATCACCCTCTGCTTTTATGGAGCTTTTCAGTATTATTCTTGCTTCATATTTGAAACAGAGTGTGATTAACAAAGCCATGGCTGGCAAATAGCTCAGAAGTTTTGCTTTGAATTTTAGTGTCCTAAAAGCACAGCCCTGAAGGGCAGAGCTGTTTGCTCTCCATAATTAGCAAAACTCCCTGTAGAAATCTGAAGTAACACTTGGGTTAATATTACATACATTACATGTCTAAACTTTATTCTTCTGGGAGGATGATATTATTGTAGACTACATACCATCCAACGCACATTCTGGCATTTCAAGAACTGCTTTAAGTGCTAACAGTGCTGGGTAGTTTTCCTTGACACATACTAGACAGACCCTATTTTAAAAAGCTTACTACATTTTTTCATTATATTAGTTTTATATTTACTACTATCAACCTTCATTTTTGTCTATTCTTTTTAACCAGCTTACTGTCTGGTGATCTGGGTTTCTGAGGCCATGGGAATTATCTGGCACTTGCAGTCAGGCAGCTGTAGGCTTTCCAACAGCTAACATGTCCCTAGAGGGTAGGTTTGATCTCTGTCAAACCTTCTACAAACTACCAGAAGTCCTTGTTCAAACACTACAAGAAGTGTAGTGTACAAGAAGTGTACCCTCACATAGAAGGGTTATCAGAAGAGAAAGTGCCCCCCAAATAAAGACTAACCAACACAACTGTTGGGAATGAAACAGTGATGCCAAGAAAACCAGAGGGCTCAGAGGTAGAAAGACCTAGCACTCAGCTGTAAACTCCACTGAAAAAATCCCCTCAGGATGCAGAGATGAGCAACTGGGCTCAGAAAGTCAGGAAACTCAGTAATTTTCTAAATACGACAGGACTGTAAGCTATGGTAGTGCTATGCACTAAGTCCACAAATGTGGGTTTGGCTGTATGTTATGGTGAGTATGTTTGAGGAATATTGTGTGATTTTTTGGGGGAGGTAGAGAGGCGGATAAAGTTTTATGACATCACCAGAGAAGTAAAGCAAGACCAATTTTTGTGACTAAGCCTACACTAATGAATCAGATGATGAGACTTACAGAAGATTTCATGACAAAATCAGATAATGACTAGAAACACCCATATATATACAAAACAAACAAACAAACAAAAAACAACTACTGAAAATCTTGGAAGATCTAGAATCAGGAAAAGATACTGAGATGCCTGAAATCCTCCTGAAATAAACAAAAATGTTCTAGCTGATAGGCAGATATTAAACATCTACAATACTTCTAGGCCTAAAATTTACATGATCACCAATTGACAATTCTAAGAAGAAAAAAACAACCAACCAACCAACCTTCTCTCCCCCCAGTGCATATGGAAAAGTTCAGTAAAACTGAGGGTGCTTACTGTGGAACTAATTCCTGCTAAACTACTGTATGAACAATTATTGAAAATTAAATGGAACTGGTACAATATTTACTCACTTTTTTTATTATTATTATTAAACTGAGTTTTAAAAACATGCACTTTAAACAACGCATAAGAATCTTATGGGAACTGAGAGACAGAGACGAGAAGCAATGCTGGTACATAAGAAAAAGTTGGAGATACCATCTGAACCAGGCATTAATATTTACATACGTAGGTTAAGTTTTACTATTAGATTATTACTTGTATTCCTAGAGATTTCAGTCAAGAGAAATTTCACATAAAAATACAAGTATGTGTGAAATCTTTATGTGCCAGATACAGAGTGCTAGGAATAGCACTGATAATGACTCTCAGCTCAATGACCAGGACTTACAGCATTCACAAGGGATTGTGGATTTTAATCTGCAACATCAAGTCCCAGACAGCTTCATTCCTTTATTCAATGGTCTGGGACATAATGGAGCTTAAACTAGCTTTTAAATTGCTAATAAATAAATGAAAGGACTTGAAATCTAATGACAAAGCCATATTTGGCTGTGCTTGACATGACAGTCTGCTCTAAAGATGCTACTGTAACAGTCAAAATTTCACTTTAATCATAGTTAAAAATCAAATTTCCCAGTATTATCAGAGGTCTACCAGATACTAGAAATGAACTGAATCAGAAAGGAGAACCTGTTGAAGCTCACTAGAGACTGTCAGAAAGAGCTCTGCACATTGTAGATATGCCAAATTTTCAGAAAAAAAAAAAAAAGAAAAAAAAAAAGAAACACAAACTCTAACCTCCAAAATGACCAAAACCAAACAGGAAAAACATAACCCTAGACAAAGTCATACACAAACACACACAATTACTAGCCACTAGTTTTGGTACAACCTCCTTTCTTCTAACCTGAACATCTCTTGGGCAAATACAGTTTTGCTTTGGCACATGCTCTAAGTCACTAAATCCTTTATTAGAGTCAGTGCAGTGGTTTTAAAAAGCAAGATAAAAACCAGAAAATTATCCCAATCTTTACTCATATTTTCTTCTTTAGAACATCTCTGATGTTCCTGATGATTTCTCTCAAAGTGGTGGAATTTGTCTCTTTTAATACATAGAATCCAGTCCAAACCACTAATTTAACAACACATGACAACTTTAACCACATGTTTAATTACCACTAATTTTTGTAAGTGATCAATTTCTTTCCCATCTAAAATCTCATTTTCACAAACAAGAAACTGGAGTTACTGCTATGTGCAACACTGTATTTTACTACTGGTAATCAATATCCCTCATTTTTAGAAATAACGTTTAATACACTAGAATGTATTTTACAGCAATCTCTGAAGTGAAACAGTCACAGTCTCTAGCTGGCAGCTGTACTAGAACAGATATATACAGCTCCACAGAATATAAACAAAATGGATTAATATTTTATTTCCTCATGGAGCAAACCATTCACATGGTAATAAGCATCTCCAGAAGCGATTCCACTCCCTGGGAATCACCTTCACAGTTTACAAGGGAGGTTCACTGTTCTCCAGTCATGAGAACCTACCTTACTTCCAAGTCCTGGGTGCACCCTTTAGGTAACCTCTGTCTAATCCTTTTGGTTTGATGTTAGCAGGCGATAATCTCATGGATTTAATACCAACACTACAGTGGTAGGTCATGTCAATCATTATGCCTGCTGTGCCAAAAAAAAAAAGTCTAAAAATGTGCAGTTTTAAATTGAAGTCTGAATGTATTTATCATGGAGTGTCCCTGTAAGCCACTGAATCATGAGGGCCCCTTACGTACGGTCTAACACAGGCATGTTTTTGAAGGGTTAAAAGCCTTTCACATAGGTGAGACTGTTGTTCTATGAACTGTAAAATCAGTATTGAAAGCAACTTGGCAAAGGATCTTAGGCCCTGGCTTAATTAAAGTTGAGCTTGTTGCGCAAGTAAACGGCACACAGTTGGGATTTGCTCTCTGCATAATTTACACATCCCTTGTTGGCTTCCTCTCAAAGCAACAGAGACTAATTCTAAGGCAGGCCTTGCCTGGCTTGATTCAAGGGTCATGTCATTGGACTAAAAACAAAGAAAAACTATGCACTGATATGTTTAGGAAAGCTTAGCTCAAAGTTTCAAAAGCCTACATGTTGTTTATCCTAGTATGCAGAAAAAATGACATTTGGTTTGATATTCTGTAGTAGAAGAGTTCAAGCTTCTGTATACAAAACAATAAATGTGAATGATTTATTAGTCTTATTCCATTTAATAATAGATGCCTAGAGTGGAAAAAAGTATTATAACTACTTAGTTTTAAATTATTATGGCTACAGATCCTTGAGTGATTATCTGAATGTAAATAAGAAAGCTACTGCAAATGCATTTGTATATAAAAATCCTGTATGTATCCAATTTTACCTTTCACATCTTGTGAGTTAAATATAACCTTGGATTCTTCCAAGTTCTCCAGCAAAAGAATTGTATCATTGTATGTGCTTTTGAGCCCATGTGACAGACAGTTTGATCCTTTTTGGCTTTCTACTGAGGTAGTGAAGTTATTATGCTCTCCATCTGTTGTTCCTTGCATTGCTGACGTTTGGTAAGTGGCAACACTCTTACATACACAGGGTTTTTAAATACAGAGGGTCTGTAAGCTATCTCCACTTGCTGGCAGAGAAAAATATTTTCAAATACTTCAAGAACAGGAAAGTGAAAAAACTTCGAGTGTAAACTGAGCCTGAGTTATGTAAAGAAAATCTACGTGTGTAGCTTCATCGTGTTTTAGACCAAACCTGTACTTTTAAGTCATCTGAGAGTCAGTGAAAAGGAAGTTTTTGAGACGACTGCAAACATCTATATCCTTTGCTTATAAAGAACTAAATTCTACCTTTGATACAAAACCTCAGGGAGAAACACACAGTTGCAGTTGTATCAGGCAATAACTCAGAAAAAAGGGACATAAGTGACAGCTTTATGGTGGTCGAGATCATTCCCACCTCTTCACGTCAGCTAAGGCACACTAGCTAGCAGAAAAGGAGTACTGAGGAAGGGTGTCTACCTCATTTCTCATTTCTCTGTGCTTAGCAGCACGGCTTGCTCCCTGCTGGGCTATAACTTACAGCCCAGGCCAGTGATGCCAAAGGCTTTGGGATTCTTTACACCATCTTCCTCTTGCAATGGGTGTGGGCATCACCCACAACCAGGGCCAAAATCAAGCAAGGTGATGCTTTAGGATTATGTACCTAGTTTCATGTTTTAAACATTACTGACATAAATGCAAATGGAAGATTTTATAAAGAAAGAAGAAGAAGAAAAAAGCTTTTTCTTTTAAAGATTCCAGTCCTGTGAAACAGATACTGTGAAAATATGCAAACAAGAACATAAAAACTATTTAAACTCAAATATAAAGAACAAAGCAGTAAAGCAATTTAACTGTAGAAAAAGAAGGCCATAAAAATAATACATCACTGAAAAAGATGATTTTTCCTACTACGTGCCGATCACAATCCCACAATGAATCATGATTTATAACACAATCATTGCAAATAGACTTTGGGCATTAGGTTGTTTCAACAGGTCATGTTTTTTTATACGACTTCAGAATCTTCCTTTGATAATGACAAAACTTAATGTACAGACCTTGAAATTACTACTTGGTCGTAAAACAAGGTGATTCTTCTTGCCTAAGATGAATTAATCTTACAAAGTCATTCTCCTTAAGATGTAAGACATACTGTTGGCATAGATCCTACTACTCATTCTTTTGCCGTCTTATCTGCAGGTCATTGCTCTGATGGAGTTTTTGTTTTCATACAAAGTGACTGATGTGAACACATTCACAGGCAACTTTTATAACCTATTTTTCACATGGTGGCAAGGGACTTGCTAGGAAATGCATGTAGACCAAATAACATCTTAAAGAAAACATCTCTGAAAATGCTGCACAGTGGCAGCTCTCACCTTGGAAAACCTGCCTCCAATATACACCTCTACCATCATATGAATTGGCACCAAACGATGGATCGTTTTCTATAAGCAGCATACTAGATCTTATGACCAACACATTTTAGCATTTGAGTTCTAGAAATACCTATTTGTAAAATGAGCAAACAAAAAACTACAAAATGATGAGGGTATGCTCAATTTTTACTAAAGACCATAAGAGACTTTCTTTGTATTTTGCATACCCCTAAACCTGCAGAAAATCCAAACAGTGTATCGATTAGCCCATAAAAGCTTCTGTTTTTAGCAATAATATGAAACCCAGCTCTGCTCCTAAAGGGAAAAGAGAAAGAAAAAGGAAAAAAAATAAATCTTTCTTGGTTTTGTGAGAACATTCAGAAGTTTTACTTTGCTTAAATTTGACAACATGCACTGATACTGACCCTTGAGAATGCCTACCTAGATTAAGATCTCTATTTTGGATTCTAAACAAAAAGCTAGATATCTGTAATTAATAGAACCAGACATGAAATATCATTAGTACCTTGATTCTGTCAAGTATAGTACTTCTAATGCAAATCTTATTAACACCCAGTGTTAAACATCAATGCTTTATGCCATTGGAAGTTAATGTTTCCTTGTTACAGATGGTATACATAACTGATTCCATATCTAATAATTTTGGGGTTAACAGTCATAAACTGCATTGACATGGGAAGAACAATAATCATCAGTGTGATGGAATTTTAACAACTTTTTTTACTTATGCATTCGATGCTTGGCTTTCTAAAGGTATATTAGCATACACTGGTAAACATTGGATATATTAAAAAAACGATCAGTGACTCATCACATTGTATGTTTTTGGAACTGGCCCAGCATAAGCTATCATGATTTTTTGTCCTCATTAGGTACATCTTTCTTTGTAGGCCGATACTTATGTATTTTTACAGAGTACAAGCAAATGCAGTCATTCCCAGACAGCACAAACTATTGTGAAGATACACATATGCTGATAAATAAAACAGATCTATAGTCTGATTATGGGTCATGTCCCCTAGTGTCTCTTGGAAGAGCAGCAAAATGTCCACTCAGACACAACTGAGGTAAGGTTGGCAGATCTTGCTTTTCCCCAAGGGGCAGAGTGAATTAGGCAGAACCATTTAATGTCCCCTTCTTCCAGGACCAACTCTCCTGTTGGAGAATTTGATCACTGCTGACTGTCATGCCCTCAACCTTATGCCATAAAACACCACTCTGGTGGGTTGTGACTTAGGCCTCTCTATTTAAGATTACAAATTGAGATGCTTCACCCCTTCTTCCCCATCCCATATATAACCATGTCCAGGAGTGATGGGGTGCCACATGTAGCCCAGGGGAGACCAAGATGCACACGGTAGGAACACCACCTAGTCATTCTAGAGAGGATTAATATGAGCACTGTGGACTTAAGGCACTCCAGTCCTCTTTTTTTTTTTTTTTTTTTTTTTTTTTTTCTGCAAGTCAGAGTTCAATTACTAAGCACTGATTTACTACTGTAGGTTCACCTAGTGATTTCCTCTTTCAACTCACATCTAACACTTAGCTGTCCAGTGTTGATACGATTACACCAGAGCCTGATAGTGATAAACTGTATTGTTATTACAAAAATATATCCCTATTATGACAAGATTTCTTTTTAAACTAAAAATGCATTTCTTTTAATGTATGTCATATTAGGGTATAAACTTACCAGCCATATTCTACCATTACTTTTGAATTTTCTAAATTAGTTAATGTTAAAAAATCAACACCTTCATGCCAGTTATTGCTCATGTTTTGATATGGTTTCCTTCTGTTTTGAATAGCAAGTTAATCCACAAGAAGCTCTTAAAAATAATATTACATGTTATACAGTAAATTATTACTTAATGTGAAGAAGAATGGCAGGCCATTTGTGATTTCTACTTTTCCCTTACTTCTCAAGGAAATATGAAAAAAGCATGATGCTCTCCCAAAACTAAATTTATTTCCCACCTGTATCAATATTTGCTTTGTGTTTCATTTTTTATTTTCTCTTCCAGTTTAGTGCAATCTGCATGTTTCATATACGTGGTATTTTTCCCCAGTCTATTACTACTGGAGCTCTTCCCACAGCATAAGCAGGGCTACCAATTACCACCGATGCTCTTACATAGATCCTCCTTCCAAAAGCCAGTGCACTGTCATTGATCATTCAGTAGTTTTGGGTTACTGCCTGTCAGTTTTTCATCCATCAAATGATATTTAAATTTAAGTCAAGTGGAAATGTATTTCTGAGTCATATTGCATATGACTTCATAGCAAACAACAGTTTACTAGATGTAGATAACTGTCTCCTACCTATAATGGTAAAAAAATGTGATCAAAAGGAAGAACAGGACAAGCACAGAGGCCATTGCTCCTGTCCGAGTGGTTCTCTTAAATTTGCTGGTGATTAACATCCACTCTTTTCAAGCTTCTGACTTAATCGTACTAAGACCTTACTTTAAAAATCTGGAAATTAGATTATATGTTACATGATATTTGCTAACTTGCAGCTTCTCAACTCTCAGCTACTTCCTACGTTATCCAAATGCAAGACTGTCACGTTCATTTTATTGAAATGCTTCACCTTGTTAAAAGCACACAAGAGTTTACCAAATGTTCATGTGAAGATCATCAGTTCAAGCGAAATTGATTTCTAATGATCCAGTCTTATAATTATAGGTGTTTGTAATATTTACAACCCTTGTTCAGTGCAAAGACTTTATATTCACAGTCCAAAGTTTCATTTTTAATGTGGGGAAAAAATATCCTAAGACGGAGATCAAGCATGGAAAACTCCAAACAAGAAATTTAAGCCTGGTAAAACTATTAGCTACAGGAAGCAGTCTTTAATAATGGAAAGCATCAGGCAACATTATTTCATTGCTAGTTTGCCTAAAATTATTCTGTCAGAAGCAATTTACCTATTTCCCCTTCAATACATATGCTTTAGGGAAGGAGGAGTAATTATTTTCTAAAATGCAATAACACCAGACCACGTTCCAGGAGAGGATGTGATTACACTTTCTTACAAGAACTGCAGTGTAGTCAGAGGACATTTATGTAAAGTCAGATTTGGTCTGGCCATCGCCAGTTGTCAATTCTAAAAGCAACTTAGGAAAGGTGAAATAGAATGTCAAAACTCTAAGTGATCAGACCTTATATTTACAACTTTTCCGCCACACTACACTTTATGTAATGTTCTCTTAACAGTCATTTATCCCCCTTTGCTGTCACCAACCTTTCCTATAAATCGCCTCAAGTACCTGATAGATTTCCTAACCAAGCACTGGCCAGCCTTTACTGTGGCTTGTCCTTTATCACTGTGGAAGAAGATGACAAAACATAACATTGTCCTAATACTCAAAGATCATTCCTTTGATCAGTAACAGAAGAAAAGAACAATATATCTGCCTCTGGTACTAGTCAGGCATGCAAATATTTTGCAAAAGGAAGAGGCTTCTTCTGTCCTTATGTGAGAGAAGAAAACTGCTACAGCTAGTTGCATGACAATGCCCCTCTAACCTCTTGAACTGCTCTGCTCCTTCCTCCTTCTTGATTCCTGTAAACTATAGATCTGGGTATGGAGCTACATATTTGCTTCTGGTTTTGCAGCCCCTCTTGTCTTGTCCTGTCCTGCAAAAATGTCATTTCAGCCTATTTCTTTGAAACTGTTCCCATTGTCCTGTTCTGTTTTTTCCTGAAAGTCATCCTTCGGTAAAATTCCTTGGCTTGGGGACTGGTAAATATCTGTTCTTCCTCTGAAATTGTCCCTATTTATAACCCAGGTGTTAGCAGCTGCGTTCTTGGAATCATCAGCCACAGCTACCTTAAATAATCTGCAAGGCCAAAAAAATGTTGCTTCACTGGATTTGCTGGCAAAGGGAGACTGATGGTAGGGTAGATAGTCAGCATGAGTGCTTTACTTCATGCTTTCTCCATTTTACCTTCTAATTCTTTCTTACAACAGGGAAGAATAAAATGCAACCCTTTTCTTCTATAGAATGCAGGTGACATTGTAACAGGAAAGAAAATTTATTATCATGATGAAGTACAATAACTGGAACAATGTCTGAAAGTTTATTTATATAAGAGATCAATGAATAATTTCATTGAACTCATAAAGGCCTGCTTAGCTGGGATAGGAAAAAAATCCAGGAGCTCATTTCAGGTCAGCTAAATTTACAACTTATAGATACAAAAGCAAGTTCTATATATTCCAGAATTTTAATTAAATCCAAATATATTTTGGAATTGCAACTAATGATATATGAATATCTAAAGCACTTAGAAAATCTAACTGATTTATAACTTGCTGCATAATGGTCACTTGGTGATCCATCTCCAGGTATATCAGTTCTCTTAAAATGCTGGCTGTTAGATATAAGGTCTATAAAAGAAATGCTTAAATACTGATATAAAAATGTCTGTGATAAAACCAGGGGCTCTGAATTTCATGCTACCTTAATACTGCCTCTGAAGTAATGGAAAAGCCATTTTCCAGCACTTGCTTCAAGGACTCCACTAATAACATTTTTCACAAAGGACCTACCTTTTCTTAAATAAGTTATTGTGAAATTATTCTAAAGTATTTGAAGTCACGCAACTAAATTTAATCAAAACTTCTCAGTTTTTTAATTCTGTTTAATGAAAGATTTTTAAAATGATTTTAATAACAGGATTTACTGCAACTTGTGATGCAGCCCATCAACAAGAATAGTATTACTAAGCTCTTCCTTTAATATCACCTGTGACTCTTCAAGTTACTCTGCCAGCCCATCACCATGAACTGGTTTAAAAACCTATTTCTGGCCAAAGCTGAAAACTGATATGGTGACTTCATACAAGTCACTGTCATCCAACCTTCATCCCAAACAACACTGTACTACTTGATATTTAGCAGCTATTGCAAAGAAATAAGAAGGATTTGCATAGTGGCAAAATACGCTGACAGAGCTGTGCATGAAAATGCACACAAATATTCCCTGCTTGCCTAGAAAATGGACAGAAGCAAAACAAATATTTTAATGGGAAGTGCAGCAACTCTTGTCAGTGGCAAAATGTGTGTCCTGACAGCTTTTCATAGAGGATGCCCTAATCTTATCGCTGAACAAGTCATGCTGGAAATACGTAAGAGCCTGCTCACTTTCATCAGCCAATTAACTAATCCAAGTGTTTTTTTTTTTTTTAGATGACAGTGATGCCCATCTGAATTAAAATTTAAAATTGTAGACTAGGAATATAATTAAAGGGATCCTTTCAACAAATGCTGACTTTCATTTTTCAAGAGACAGCAATTTCTTTTAATTTTAAGCACTTGATACCTAAATTTATTTCAAGCCTAACCCACATGAGGCCTGAATCTAATCAAGATTTAAAGTCTTTGGGCCTGAGGACTATGCTTTCTCAAAAATCATTTGATGCAAAATTATTCATGAGCCACTCAAACTGCTTTCCGCGACACCAGATCCAGACTCTCTTCTGTCTTCTAGCAATTTTTAACTGAAGCTCAAGGGTCTTTGGATCTCCCTCATTCAATCTACCCAAAGAACATACATAAATCTGTGCTGCTCCTTCATCTTCTTATTTGCAACCCACAACTGCATTGGTAAAGGCACCTTCAACTGTACTCTTCCCACATCGATGCCTTTTATCAAGAGACACAGGAGAAAACCATAGAAGCCTTTATTTGCCTGCCACATGCTTTTTCCTGTACTGCGTGAATTTGTAAAGGATGTCTCCTCAATAACTTCTGCCAAAGAATAAATATATGGGTGCTATCTCCCCATTTGAGCTTTGTTCCCTCCAGCCTGCATTTCCTGGACAAAAGAAAGAGATTCAGCTTTGCTCCTTTTCTGGGGTGCTATGTGTTTTAGTTTTAGGTCCTTTAGTCTGAGTTGGTTAAGAGGGAAATTAACTCAAACTCTCCTGAGACACCAAAAGGCAACCTTCCTTCAAACAACTCTGCTTTTTTATCTGGCTGACTGAACTCCAAATAGCTGCCAAAAATGACTGAAAATCCCAGAAAGATTGAAAACCCGCACCTAGAAGAAAACAAACACCTATTTTTTATTTAAAAAAAAAAAAAAAAAAAAAAGTAAGAAACTGCATCTTTCTATTAACCGAATGTTCACAGATACGACATTATCATGAGTTTTTTCAGTTTTCTGGTTGAAGAACAATGGAACTAATTTGATTTGCTAGGTATCGGGTTTACTAACTACAAATATAATCACTATTAACCATAAAATGGGAGAATGACAAAATCACCGTTTTTGAAGGGATGAGTTCTTTTCCAAGATTAAAGTCTGCAATTTGCTTTCAACGTCCACAAGTCCACCCAAGCTTTCCATGATTCTACATTTTACCTTGTCCACAGGAGACCAGGTCATTATGAAGCACAACAGAGCAAAAGTACTGTATGCCAACTTAGAAAAGACACTCTCCAGCTGTTGAAAACATAATTCAGGATTTAAGCTACCACTTAAATACTGGGGAATAAAATGTGTTGAACAATTCTTCAGTTCATTACTGAACAGTTTGACACAAATATCTTTGCCATCTTGAGCTGGAATGGTTTCAAATTGATAACTTGTTAAATGATTAGTAACCCACAAAACAATAAGTGTTTAAACAATATCTTGTGATTACTTCTTAACCTTGTATACTTCCTTCAGATGCTTATTTTTTCCTTCAAATAATTCAGCAGCAAAAATGTTAAGTGATATGAGCAAATGTTCTTGGTTTCAGAACTCAAAGCACATCCTCCAGTAAGCTAGAGTTCAGAAATACAAAAGCATAATGTAATTTATATGGATATAATTAGTCACATTCATAGTATTATTAAATTTAAATCCACAATGAACCACTTAAAATCAGTTTACTGGTTTTGTTAATAAAAAGAGCAATTATAGCTATTTCATTTCTTCATTACAAAGCATGTTGATGTAATACAAAGGTGAAATTATTTCTTTAACTGTACAGCCACTAGCAATATTAGCTTCAAGTATGCATAAGTTTTCAGTTTAAAAGATAATATACATATTCCACATGGGATACTGGTCTGAATTATCTGGGCACAGCACCACCTTTGAACAGAGGGCTTTTGAGGACTGTGCTTGGAACACTGCTTTATCCTCCACAAGCAATTAACCTAGTTCACGTGCCATTACTGCAAAAATTACTTACATTCCTGATTAATCAGACATTAAAAGCCCTAAACGCCTTCTCCGAACATTATCAGAAGAGAAAAGCAACGTGTTCCTAAAAATTTTATGCTTGCAGGCAGATGAAATACTAAGGAATTATCTATGGACACAAGATATATTTACATATAGGTGTCAGATACAGTCAAATACCTGCAGATCATTGTCATAACTACACACTGTAAGAGATAAATCTCTAAACAAGCATGGCCATTTCTCTATGACAGCCCAGACGCCTTTAGAATATGCCTAGTACTTGACTACTCTTCTTAAATCTTTAAACAACTCTGGCAAATCCATCATTTTCTCACTAATTCAGAAATAAGCAGCACTAGGTGACAACATGACAGACTTGGGGACAGGTCTGAGACAGATGGTTAACTGTATTTTTGGTGTTACTAAGATAAACTGATCTTACAGTAACTGAACGGTTACTTATCAGAATGCTATCAAGGAGTTCCTGAGCTTTAAGGTGCAAGTCTTTCAGTACATAAATACAATCAAAAATATGACCATCTGAATGGTTACCTGAACCACGATGTGTTCAATTTGACAAAATGACCTTTTTAGATCCTGCAAAGTGACACCTGAACAACTGTAGTATTTCCTGCAGACATTGGGTGTTAACATGGCTCTGTAGGCTGATGTGTTAATTGCAATTACAATGGTCTTATGCGTATACTTTGGGGAAACTGTAAAAGCAAGTACTGTATTAAAGAACCTGCAAATGTTGACTGTACAAATGTTTGGACATCCCATATTTAACAATGAAATTAGTTACTTCAGACCCCTAGTTACTTCAGACCCAGACAGATATCCTTTACCTCCAGTTACAGAAAGAAACAGGCTTCTCAAAGCTTGCCCTTGACCTACGTTGAATTCATAGTCTGAAAGACACAGATGCCTGACATGAGAGGAAAAAATAGCCAACAACAGAAGAGTGTACCCCTCAAAGTGGTTTCCCACTGCTGAAAAAGGTGTGCCCTGGAGATCAGAAAAAAAAATATTCTCCGATGAAAGTGAGACTTATGGCCTTTCCGGGCTGTTCATATACTGAAATAATAGTTTAATACCTAGACAAAGTGAAATGTTCAATTTTGATCTCTAAATACACTTGTTTCCAGAGCATAAGAAATGGCTTACTTGCCTAGTAACATTCCACTGCAGATCAGCTAACCAATATTAGGAGTTGTTTAAAAGATTATTAAAATAGCCTGAACACTTTAACAGTTTTCCCGCATATATCAGACAAAACAGGGAGTCATACCCAAATGGGACATAACGTAACCCCAAGGATAGAAAATACCTGGGAACAGCAATATATATTATAATTTATTTTTAATGAATATTATTGATTTTCAGACTCTCACTGTTCTCCAGCACTATCATACTCTGTTTAGGATTGCCTTAGAATGTGAGAGAGGACTAAAAATTTCCAAAATTTCAGGTTAATAAATAATAGCGTTGATAAAGGAAAATGATATTTAAAGTCATAAAGAAAAAATAATTGATGGGTTCTTAACAAAAGATCTCTTACACAAAGTTTATAATAATTGCTATTTTTAGAGGAAATTTCAGAGCAGAACTACAATCAGATGTCATACAATACCAATTAATCTAGTGAAAATACCAACAGATTTGATTGCTGCCTTCCAATAATTGCTGGAAGCTGTTTATTGACTGAAGATGTATCATTCATATAAAAAAATTGTAACTGCAATTCATCATTAATAGTATAGACAGAATAAATCAATTCATCTAGAAATGTAAGGTTTCACACAACTAATTATTATTTAAAAAGCACTCCAAATGAAAAACCATTTAATACAAGGACAGCATTTGAAGTAGTCTTCAGATGTATCCTACATTCTGGCTAATACTGTGCTATTTATAGAGAAGAATAATTTATATAAGTGATTATTTCTATTTTTCAGATCTGGTAATCCAGCTTAGTTTACTTTAATTTATGATTTTCTAGTAGCTAGTCAAGAGTTGTCAGGGTGACTTGAAAAGAAATGATGCTATTGAAAAGAAAATACATGAAGTGTTTGCTTAATTCCTTTAAAATGTTTTTGTTATAATTTTCAGAGCAAAAACCTTTAAAACTATGTACTATCAATTTACTACTAATTTTAATACTAATTAATTTCTTCTTAAAATAGTAGATGGTATGCTCATATAGACAAATTTGTTTAAGGAAAAGATATCTGGTTATAAGACTAAGCAACTGTTTTCTGTATGGTGTTTCAAGAAAAAAAAAAGAAAAAATAGCATCAAAAAAAAAAAAAAAACACAACAAAAAAAAACAACACCAAGACCGCACCCACCAATCCTTCGGTATTTCCCATCAATGTAAAGAAAAGAAACAACTTCCCGTTACTGTTAGGTACTGTGTTACCTCAATTACCATTTGCAGGTAGCCTTTTTGACAATGACGTAAGGCAGGTAATAAAAAGAAGCAGTGGCACAGCCAATGCGAAACACACGTCTTTACATCTGATCTGTTATTGTTTTTCTTCATTCTATATGTGAAATGGGGGTGGATATAACATGCCTTCTCTTGAGGATCCACAAGGATTACTAACACACACAAAATTTTTGCAACATTTGTTCCAGACTTTTTATTTTCCCCCAGAAAGTTGGGTGGGTACAGCAGAGAAAGCCAACTCTCAAGGATGTTGCCATGGTGAATTTAATTCTGTATTTACATACTGACTGTGTGGGAAGTAGGAATACTGGACAAGTTACAAATTTAACTTTCATAGATGGTTAAATGTTCACTTTTCACATCGCCTAGCTTCTCAGCTGAAGAACTTATTCTTATTTGTACAATTGCAATAGGCCCAAACTTCTTAGCTGTGAATGGAACCATATTTTGAACCAAGCAGTATCCTATGAAATGTGATCCTAGACATTTCAGGGTAGGCAACCAAATTTAGTTACAATTTTTGAACAGATTACCATTATATATTGGTCCCAGTTCTAGACTGCCTGCTACACATAAACCAGCATCATTAATACTTTGATAAAATACTGGAAAAATTAATCTTTAAATGAGGAAAAAGATTATTGCCCAATTTCACAATAGTATTGATACTAGGTTTATTAACATTCAAACATTCAGACTACATAGCATTAAAATACCTTAGAAAATTCACAGGGATATCAACTGTTCTATCTGAACTGGATTCGAATAATGTGCAGTGAAGTGGTCATAGGAACTGAAGACAGGGAATGAACATGAAGTGGGGGGAAACTAGGTACAATCTTTCCCGAATTAAGTGAGAATTTTAAGCAGAAAAAAAAAGTATACAATATACATACAACACATAGGCACAAGAAGAGTAAATGGAGACTGTGAAGAAAACCTTCACAATGACCTCTCCTAGCACCTGAGAGCTTTATTTTGTAACCTCAATAAGACTACTGCTTTGATATGAGATTACACAATCTTGATTTATTTATGAATTATATCATGTTTATACACACTAACATACCCTCACATTATTGTTTCATAGCACATATTTTGTTACTTCTATTTCACCTGCACCTGGAATATAGTGTTTTATGCATCTGCCAGATGCACGATGAACAGCAGATTACAAAGCACTGTATTTAGCGTTTACAGCAAGCTCACGTGGTTTCATACTACCCTGCATTAAGAGTATAGAGTGCAGAAGTAGTGCAATTTGGTACAGTACTAATGCTTTGGTAGGAAGCCTTTACCATTTTCTCCTCCTTCAGCTCACCTCCAGCTGCTGCTGCCATTACCTCATTCTTCCCCACAAAGCCACCCAGGCAGGGCAGGATCCAAGAAGTCTAAGAAGTGTAAGGCCTAAGAAGTACAGCAGGATTTAGGAGGATGTCTGGTGGCCCAAGATCCCAAAACACTGGGCTGGCATTAGCACATCTATGGATGCAATGAATTCTACACTCCTGCATTTTTTCCCAGCTCTCTGATGTATCTTTGAATGTCCTTGAATACCCCCTTTTCAAGCTTACTACAACACTAATTTTAGTTACACTTTTGCCTGGCCTACTCATGAATTTTTGGAGGACAGATGCTCATTAACATATATAATGTCAAATGTGATAAAGCTGATTTTGAAAGGAGCCTCTAGGTGCTACTATAGTACAAAAAATAAATCATTTTCTCTCTATTCTTGATAAAGATAGGTCAGAGTTGTTGATGTTTTATATGCAAAGCCCCGGAGAAGTTGTTATGAATATCAAATCAATTCCCTTCCTTTAGTACTATTGCTAGAGAAGGTTTTTTTATGTCTTTCCCTTTAATGACAACATCAAAGAAATAAGGAAAACAAATTTTGCATTAGGAAGTCTGTGTCAAAAAACATTTCACTTCAAACAAGGCACCAAACATAGAGCTGACAAGATGAGAGATTTAAACACTGATTACCATCAATTTCTTGATTGAATTATTATTTCAAGAAAATGTTATGTGACCCTCTGATTTAAATACCGTTTTCCTTTCAAACACATTTTTCATTGCCAAAATGGGTTCTTAGATTCATATGTATGGATTGCACACAATGAAATTGATTTTTACAGATTAGCCCATGGTTTCACATTTGTAACCAAAGGCTGCGAGGACTGTATTAATCAGAATTTGCATATTCCACATCAGAACTGTTACAGAATAAGCAAGAAGATCTATATCACATTTCTATGTAAGAAGCAACTAACTTCTTCATGTACATCGACTGGGCAATAGAAAAGATGTAGTCTTTACCCTCGTAACTGGAATTCCCACCTGAGTAGCAGACAAATATGCTCCGGATTCCAAACTGCTGCAAGGCTCCATGACAATGGCAAAACTATGCATAAATTGTTTTTCTTTCCTAAAATATATCACAATCACTCAAACATCTCAACGATCACATAAACATAGAGGTTCACAAAAGCATTACAGGTTAATGCACATATACCTCATGTAAATCCTTTTCTTTAATATTCATGTGTGAAGAACAGATTTCATGGATGAATGAACTTATGGAGAAGTAGGAGCTATGAATGCTGTTTTTCTGTACTGCTTTCCCACACGTAACGAGAAAGGCCAGTTACACTGGGTAGATGAAAACTGACCTAAAACAATTTCATGATAGGGGGCCATACCCAGAATGAATGCTGCCAGTCTCAGTTAATAAGGATTATAAGCAGGTGTGTTGAGACCAAGATGCCAGAACATGAGAAAGGCACCCAGGGGAGTAGCTCACCTCTATCCTAATGAGGTTTTCTTGACAAAGGAGAAATACAATGATACAGGCAGTCTATATATAATTTATGAATTCTTGGCACCATTATAATGTTGACATGTAATTGCTTTAAGGGGAAATATGTGTTTATGGGAAGGAGGAGCGTAATGTACCTCTGTGGGAAGGAGAGAAGGTGAAATGGTTAACCCTGACATTGCTGCCATGACCAGCCGCTGGCAGGGTAAGGAAGCTGCCTGGGAGGGAAACCAGGTTGGTAAGGGCTCTATGCAAAGTGGTGTGGAGGTGGCCAGAGAAAAAGTCACTCGTATACAAAGGAAGTGAGCCCCCAGCATAGCATTGACACAATAAAATAATAAAGAAAAGCCTGCCCTGTATGCAGGTAAAGTCCTGTCTAAGTACAGAGGCAGACAAAGGGTGAATCCAAGTGAGTTTAAAACAGGAGAAGGGCCCGCTTTCTGAAGGATCTTGGTGGAACTGAGAAAAAGCACACTACAGGGATTCTTATTTTTGCATTTCTTGTGAAAGTTAAGAAAAAGCTAATCCTGTGCAACATGAGCATATCTGTAAGCTATAACCTGTCTTGCTAAATTGTAAATATGGAACAGTCAGGGTGCAGAGCATTAGAGCATGTAAATGATTTCCAGGTCAGTGTGGAAGCATAGGAGGAAGGAAAGCAAGAGCTTTTACTCAGCAAATATGAAAAAAAAAAGTAAGTGAAGACTGAATCCTGTCACTTTACCTTGCAAGGCAAGATGCAGAGCACAATAGCAACTAGGTGAAAACTCAACCCAGCAAACTCCAGTGGTGTTAAGTCACTACAGGATGGTGGTAACTCCTAAACTTTGGTGATACGACACAGGGCTTCTGCCAGGAAAAAAAAACAGCAACTGGAGTAAGAACTCAAACTCATAGTCCTAACTAGCTTTCAAAACACATACAACCTGTTTTTCTGCAGGAATATGCAGCCAACTCAGAGCTCAATACTATAAGAAAAAGTTACAAACACAGCATAAATCAGAAAAGCAGGATGCCAGATCCTAATCCATCTTCTTGTGTGCTGAAGTAACTATTAGAAGTTTATAGAAAACAGTGGGGATTTGCTATCTACATGCATATTTCAGACAATTAACTTCTGAAATAATACATATTTCATATATACTAAGTGGCAAATTCTGGGCTGAATGATGCCAGTACACCCGGGTAAGCTTATTCAAGAGTTGCTAGAATCTCCATCCGTATTAATATTCAGAGTAAGATATGCAGGAAGGTGCTGAGGATTGCTGTTGTCCCTCTCTTATTCTACTTGCCTTCCCATCTGGTATGGCTATGTGCTTGCTGCTCAGTGCCTTTTAATCACAGAATAGCTGCTTTCTACTCTGCACAGAGAGGTGTGCCTGGCTTTTTAAACTAGCTTTCTGCAAAACAATTAGAGCACTGATCACCGGATCACACAAAATGCTCAAACAATACAGCACATCTATGCAAAGCACGGACCTCGGAGATAAAGGATTATTTCAAATTAAACAATCATGATTCTTTCTCTGCAATTTATACTACCGCATTGCGTGTTAGGATACTGAAAGCCTATTCTAATACTTTGGTCATAATGAGCTTTAGGACATCTCTAGGGACACATCTGTGACTTGCTTCAAAATATACAAGTTCTGTTTTGCCGAGTGACACCACGGTTTTGTCTTCTGGTTCATTAGGAGGCAATTAAAAAAAGCCAAAGAAAAACATTTTGAATAAATTTCAAGCACAAAGGAATAGATCAAAAAAATCAGATGGCATAATGCCACAATTGTTTCAAGAGGACTTGCTCTGAAATGATGAGTTGTCTAGACTTGCAAGAAGACCTTCTATTATGAAAATAAAGTATATTGTGAGCGTGAACAGCCTTGCTGCATTCAAAGCAGTTTTCTACTGACAGTGGAGGTGCAGGCAGAAAACGGTGGTCAACCTAAAAATCGACTTGATTTTCAAAACTTATCAAAAGCCTCATCATGCTCTTGTTTTCCAGAGCAAAAATGTGAATCTCTCTGTGCATGTCTTAGGAAGGGTGATTTTATTGTTGTGGATTGCTGAGCCAAGTGAGTACCTAAATGAAAGCATTTGTCTCATATGAAGTTTAAAATCACACTATTGATGTTCAACATTCACTGAAAGCCTAACACATCTAAAGACTAAAGCTGCCTGGTTTATCCAGAAACCCCAAGTGAGGGCTCTATCATTTAGTGAGCAAAAATGTAGCAATCCACAGAAACGCTGCTACCATGCCCTCATGGAGCAGTACTGCAGATTGAGGAAATTAATACTGAAAGCTCAGAACTGCATTCATTCTTACTTTTCAGAGCTAGTTTGCACCCTCCAGAGAGTATAAAGCTCATATTCTAGCCCTAAATGACAGCCCAAAGACCTAAGAAAGGTTTTTTTGTTGTTTTTGTTTTTTTCCACTACTACAAAGAGGTGTAGTTGACTAACATATTACTCACTCTGTGTAATGGAAATGGAAGGTGAGGGACTGTACAACATCAATGATGGAGAAGACAGATCAACAGGCAAAATGCAGCTACATGTTGCCAATTCTCAGTACCAAGGATTACAGATGTCTGTAATAAGGCTCAGCTATATACAAAAATCAGGTGGAAATTTCATGGAATTGCTGCAGTTTTGCTGATTCTAAAGATTGTCTTTGTGGCACTATAAAATCTATGTGGCCTGCTGAGTAAAAAACTAGAACACTTTTTTTCTTCCTTCCTTCTTTTTTTTTTTTTTTTTTTTTTTTTTTTTTTTTTTAACATTAAACCAGCCAAACAACAAAACTCATTTGACTTCATGCAAAGGATTGTAAGTCTAAGGAATGTATCAAGATCTTCTGCTTTCAGAACTGCCAGTACAAGTAAATGAACACTTTATGTGTTATTTTGCTTTCATATGTTAATTTCAGATTCACAGTTGATACCATATATTTGAAACTTAAATAAAGCATAAAAAGGTTAAAAATACAGACTCTGCTGAATAAAAGCCAACATATCTATCTAGTTAGACTACATGAGATAATAAAAAAAATGACATCAAAGAAGCTACCTCATTCAGGCTTTTCAAAATACTTGTCATTAAAAGATGGTTTGTTTAAACTTCAGACAGACTAAATGTATGCCACATTTTGAGTGAAAGAATTACCTTTCCAGGGTTGCAATTACAACTGTACTTAGTTGTCATGGCAACCTGGCAACATATAGATGTTGTCAGATGAAGACATCAAGCGGCAGACAGCGATTTTCAAATCACTGTGTGCCAAGTGTCATTTTTCACGGGTATATCTGTGCTCAATTAGGGAAAAAAAGGTTAAAAATGGAAAATTAACATTTTAAAAACAATGTTTGTACAGCATTCAGATTGCAATACCAATACCCCATTTTGCTGGGCTATTTTAATATTCTTAGTTTTTTTTTTTTTTTTTTTTTTTTTGTTTTGTTACTATGCTCCCAAAATAAGTACAGCATGAGGAGTTCAAAGGCAGAGAGGTCAGGTTGAACTACGAAGGTTACCATGCTTTTGTGATTGTTTGAGTCCTGCTATTTTCCTCCACCTTTTCTTCCTGTTTTAATTGTCCTGGTATCTTGACTTGGGTATTTTCAGCCAGATGCTCTTTTTGACCTGTACTCCAATTCCTTTTGAGACAACAAAAGGAAAAAAAAGATCTATAGTAAAAGCCGGTGTTGAGCGTGACCCAATGATGTCAAGTTCTGCAGATACTCCAGCTGTGATCTATTTGTAAAGGCTGAAGTAGAATCCAGAAAATAGCCAGGACAAACACAGCTTTCACCTCTCTTCAATGGCAGCTCATACTGTGGTGCTGTTAGCTATATTGCTATTTTTACCTCTACTCAACAAGGTAGCTTTGCTGTTTTATATTAAGGGTTCCAACAAAAGCTTTCCAAGTTGGTGTTGCGAGTTTATTTACATGGGCCTCTCTTACCATGATGCCAAACTCCTTAATGCCATACATCACAGTACCAGTGTGACTCAGATCAAGCATGAATATAGATAGGGTTGTACATCCTTTCATCTCACCAGACTGCATGCCCATGTTTATGCTGTAGACCTTTCAGCATAAGGTCTGTCTGAATACCAAATGATGCAAGTAGAAAATGCCCCCAGTACAATCTGAACTTTCTTTGGCCAAAGTTATTCTCTCAAGCTTTAAAAACAAATTGGACCTAGAGTAGTTTGTTCACCATTTACATGTGTGGAAAGTTTTTGGTCTAGTATTAAGCCACCTCCTCAAAACCCAAATTTACCACCGTGTCAATCCTCACCTTACCAGGCACGCAAAATTCAGAGTGAAAATTTGTCTCATTAAATAGTATTTTAAGTTAAAACATTTAGTATCTAGATACAAATATAAGAAACTTAAAAAAAAGAAATATAAGTGTAAGTATATAAGTACACAGTAGGAAAACTCTTTTAGTGGGAAATAATATTTTTAACAAAAGTGTAGGTTGTTCAAAATGGCTAGAATTTTATCTATAAAATTCTACATCATTTCAGATAATGAGATGACTGGTTTTGTGCTCTCAGATTTTCACTGTTAGAGTACTTAAGAAACATCATCAAGAAAGAAAAGCAGCACTCCACAGTATATAATTTCAGAATTAAGGCTCGTCTTTATTCCCTTAACAAGTGCTTCAAAACAAACAAACAAAACCCACCACACCACACATTGTTTAATTTTATCACTTCTATCACTTCACAAGCTTGCAGAAAGGAAAACATTGCTAAATTGAAATGATTAACATTTTTCATTCTTTTGTGCAGAGAAAGACAGTCTTATTAGTACAGCTTCACAAAAGAAAAAATGTAAGCTAAGGAATCCTCCTGAGACCGGGTACCCAACAGTGCAGCAATCATCAGCTGAGAACAGAACTTGTCCAGTTCTTGGCAAACACTGGCTTAGAGAAGAACAAAAGAACATGCAATGCAATATAGTGTCTGCAATATAGTGTACAAAGAACAAAGAAGAGGCCTTTTATTAGGTCTAGTTCTATATTTGGCCTGCAATGACATTTTAAATTTCTCTTAAAGATTAAAATGCATTAGAGATTTTCCCCAAACTCAGCAAATTAAATACATAATCTGGCCAATAATTTGGAATTCCATTCTGAAAGGCCCTTTCTGCCTTTTATTTATGATTAAGTCAGATGTCTATATATACATTTTGAAATATTTTTCTGGAACTCACACCTGTATCAATTCTTCTCTTGTATTCCCAATTGAAAGCAAAATAAAACCAAAACATTTTAATGAAGAACTTGGTTTTGCCAATGAATGAAGCATGCCCTTACTTATGGTCACAAGGACAATTTACATCAGTCCTGGCTGTACTGTGTCTTTGCCAACAAAATAATCTATAGACATACAAGTATCAGTCAACCCAAGAAGAAACTGAAAGAGTCACCTCATTTTATACAAGCCTCCAAATAGCCATCAGAATAAAATGACCCAGTTACTCCTAACTGCAGTGGACTACAAGTTATCTCTGTATGGAGTCTTGTTATTAAGACTTTATATTCTTCCATGGTCAATCAAAGGTCATTGTTAACCTGTAGGTCGCCTGGGATTGCATTTATCACTTGCGTCATCTGAAGCAATACAATACAGCAGGTAAAATAGCTTTTCTAAAACCTTACTAGTCTTTCTTAATTTCTCTCTTTATCAGGATTTTTAAGAGGCAATACCAACACATTTGAAAACAACTAACCTTAGTGTGGTAGCACATTTAGGCATGTTAGGAAGGTTCACATTTTAGGTACCAATAGGAAAAAGAAACCACAAGTAAGAAGCTAAAACAAAATAAAGAACTATCTTTTCTGAAGTGAGTAAATGAAAATAATAATGATAAAAAAGATAAAGATCCAAAATTAAAACAAAATTGCCGAGAGCCAGCCAGTGTGTAGGCTAACCCCCTAGGAAGCAAGCAGAAACAGAATGCTCCTCAAGTTCATTTACCTAAATAAGAAGAAGGACACCAAAAATCACTCAACTATTAAATAAACCAGGATTTTAGTGAACATTCTTATGTACTCTGTCTCCCAGAAATAATCCCTCTCTTCAATTTGACATGAAATTCAAGCCTTGCTATTAAAAAGCACAGAAAATGTCACATGAAATCAGAGCACAAAGTACCAAAAGAGTTAGCAAGTCTTTAAAACTGGAAAATCCAACTTTCTCAAAAATTTCTGCTAGGATAAAACTTCGGTCTTTGACATTTAGATATTATTCATTCTGGATATAATTTAAGAGGTAGATCTTAAGTAGTAAGACTGGTTTTGATAGTAAACATATCTAAATAAATTATAAGATTATGAAATCTAGAAAAAAAAGTTATTCAAGTTATGGCAGTACTATTTCCTGCCTTAATAAATATATATACATGAGAATATTTTACATACAGAAAGAAGTATTTTCAGAAATTATTATAACCAAACACCCATTCTACAATTGTTTTTTTCTCAGCTTAAACAAACATGACCTGTGAGTTCCCTGTTTATCCTACAGAGAAGAAGGATCAGAATTCCTATTTATTTAGGAAAAAAGAAATACCACAGATCATTTAGGACAAATAATGATATCAGTCCTTTTTAAGTATAAATGTAACCAATTAACGAAGGTCTTCTAAACTGCAAGATAAGGCAAGGGATTAGAGTTTTTATGCTATGATATCCATACCTCATTAACACACTTAAAAATTTAATCTGTTAGTTTAACTTCTAATGAGATGTGGACACAGTCATCCAACAACATCTGATAAACTTATTTAAATGGCCTATTTGTTTTCAGCAGGATAATCTGGTAATACCCAGATGTGGCCTATTGAATAAGGCCAATGATCTCCCTTCCACCTTCTAGAAAAAGAACTTCGCAACCTGGACAGAACAGAATAGTCATATCAAACAACCCTCCAGCACCCATTATCATTAGTTCCACCTCTGGCATTTGGGCTGTTTATCCGTAATGTTACATGCATATGAAGTAAACACAAATGAAAAAAAATCTATGTATTTAAATAACTTCATGGCTTATACAATAGATAATATTAACAATTTAGAGGAACATACAGACTTACAGGAAGATCTTTTGATTATACAGTATTCTGTACAAACGCCCCCTGTAATTCCTTAACCACAGCCTGGTTCAGGTTGGCAATGACCTCTGGAAGCCACCTGGTCCAACCCCTTGCTTAAAAGCAGGGACACCCAGAGCAGGCTGCCCAGGGCTGCGTCCAGGTGGCTGCTGAAGATCTCCAAGGGGGGAGACCCCACAACCTCTGTGGGCAACCTGTGCCAATGCTTGGTCAACCACACAGCACAGAAGTGCTTCTGAGGGAGCCTTCTCTATTTGTGCCCATTGCCTCTTCTACTTGTCACTGGGCACCACTGCAAAGAGCATGGCTCCATCTTCTCTGCACCCTTCCTTTGAGTATTTAGACATATTGATGCAGGCCCCCCCAAAAGCCCCCTTTTCTCCAGGCTGAGCAGTCCCAGCTCTCTCAGCTTTCTTCACAGGAGAGCTGCCCCAGTCTCTTCATTATCTCTGTGCCCTACAGTGGTCTCTGTCCAGTATGTCCATGCCTTCCTTGTGCTGGGGGTCCAGAACCGGACACAGAACTGCAGGTGTGAGGAACAATGAGGAGAGGGGGAGGATCACCTTCCTCCTAATGCAGCTTAGGGTACCATCGGCCTTTGCAGCAAAAGCACACTGTTGGCCTTGGTGGAATAATACATAATGGACACCATACTAATCACCGCATACTTGTACTAAATGTAAACGAGGCTGTTATTTCTGCTCCAGCCAAGCCTGAATGGAAGAGATGACCTTCAGATATCTTTCATTTTCCAGTTCACGTCTGTTTCCACATAACAAAAGCAACTCCAATTACGGAATAACAATGTAAGTGTTTTCAGGCAAGTTTGTTATTCACATCCCTTTCTCTCCCCATACACCATATATATAATATTATATAATGGTAGTCTATGTAAATCTACACGTAAAAACACATGGAAAAATGTGGCACCTACACAGAAATGCTTTTTCAAGCCACTCCTTGCTTGCTTTCTCTAGAATATTCAATCAAATCAAGTAGAAAAATACTTGGCTGAAAATAAAATTCTGTTCTCTCTACCCTTTCCAAATGCATCCCTATCCAGTAATATGATCACACCTGCCAGTTACACTTTGTAAGACAAGTCATATCTTATCTAAATCCTAGCACTGTTTTTCCTGTTTCCTTGCTTCATAGTTCAAGCTAGCTAGAAATATTGAAAGAATAAATCACACAAAAAATAGGTAGAGTAACTAAATAATCAGAGTTGGAGTCTTGGCTGGAGAGAAGACCCAGGTTAAGCTAAAAAGGCATTATTAGATCACAGCAAGTTTTCCCACTATGGAGCCAGGTATTTTGCATTTAGTTGTGCTCTGGAAGTATGAAGAAAAATGTAAGAAGTTATTTTAGTTCCCATGCATCCCTGCCATGTCCTTCATCAGTAAGAGGTGCCCTGAATTTCAACTTGCAGGATCTTGCAGAAAACTAAAAACCACTTTCTAAGTGGGGAGGAGATTGAAACTGGAGATCCTGGAATTTCCAGCTCTTGCAACTGAGTCTTGGAAATGGTGCTTAACTTAATGCTATACTCCCCCCTTGTTTACTCTTTTCCTTGGTGGCAGGAAGAAGAGATAACTGGATTCATACCTCTAGGTGCAAGCAGCATGTACTGACTGCCATGAATGCAAAGAACATGTGAGAGAAGAAGATGCATCTTTTCACAATACAAGTTTAGAAAATCTAGCTGTTGAATTTGTATTAATACCTTTTCTATCATTATCCTTTTATTATTATTATTATTATTATTTTCCAGTTTTCATTAAGTTCCTCTTTCAACCCATACTGTGGCTTTGGAAGGCTCAAGGGTCCTTGGTGTGCTTTACAAAGATATCTCAGTGTAGGAAGTTACAAATCTTCTACACAGGACACAGAGGTACTTATAAGAAGCAGAGGAACATACCAGGCAATCTCTCAATCCATTTGAGAAAGCACCTGCAGGACTCATTTACAGACAGATGAACTAATAAAACCAAGCAAAGCAGTCACCAAGAGAGTGTTCTATTTTACTAAAAGGATTTGTAGCCTTTGCTGCCATCCTATCCCTCCAATAACGCATATACACTTTAACATACTGACTCTTATCTTACTCTCTACCATAATAATTCAGAGGTAGGAAAAGAACAGAACAATAGGGCTGGAAATCATGACCTCTGCATGTAGTAATTGAAAATCACAATGAATTCAGAGTGCAGAATGGACTTCTCGACATGTCTATGCTGGGAGCTTTGAAGCCTGGAAGTATCCATTGTTGTAACTCTAGACTTACATAGCTGTGTTGTCATCCTGTAAACTTGCGTTCAGTTAAATAAATATAGTTCAAAGCATCAGTATGCAATTACTAAAAACGAGAATTGAAGCTCCTATACAGATATACTATTACCTTGTTTACAAGAGGTCATTTTTTTTTTTTTTTTTGGACAGCCACTGTTTGTACCACCCATTAGGATGTACCATTTGCAGTGGTGTTACTACAGAGCAGCTACTGAGACTGCAATCTCTACAATAAGCATCAAAGAGCAGCTGTTTTTCCATACCAGTGTTCTCACCATCTCTGTGAAAGCAGAAATTACATGTGGGCACACGAAGGAAAAAAAAAACCAACAAAACAAACAAGTGTCGTTAAGAAACGGGGTAACGATCAGTACTTAAAACATGATTCTCCTGTCACCACTTCATTGCTTCTAACCTTTTCACTAGAAAAGGCTGTATTATGGCCCAGGCTACATCATTCAATTATAAAAACTCTTGACAATGCAACCTCTATGTTTGCTATTTTAAGTGAAATGATGGCATCGGTGACTTCTGCATCCGGGCTTAACTCTCAAAATATGTTCCTTAAGATCCTTATTTTTTACCTTCAGATCACTAAAGTTAAGAAAAAATTATCTTGGCAACACAGATTTAAACCTCACAATGCACAATCCCTTTGCCTGCTACCTTTCAGCATAAATATTTTATCAGTGCCTTTGTCTTTGGAAGAAGTGGTGCCTGGAGGCAACAGGACAATTTATCACTAAAAGGCTGAATGCCTTTTGACTCTCATTGATGATAATTTCCCTTTGGCTGCAGGGACACTGCCTTCAGAAGCAAGTGAAAGGCTCCTGGGGACAGCCAGTGCCGCTGTGCTGTTCACCAGGCAGTGCTGAAGTGGTTGACTTGCTGCTGGTACAGAGAGCACTGCAAACCTCCCAAAGAGGTGAAACAACAAATTAGCACCCATCACATTGCAAACAAGCTTACTGTAAGGGATGGGAAAGTCCAGGAACTAGATATAAAGAATAATAAGAAAAAACATTTCTGGATTACATTAGTAAATCAAAAGGTTAAGCACAGTTAAAGAGTATATCTGAAGCCATATGAAGAGAAGAGGAGAAGAGAAAGGAGAAGGAGGAAGAGGAGGAAGTTTTTTTTTTGATATACACACAACTTTTCAGGAACAATTTGGGGATGCTGCCACATCACACGAGGTTGTCATAGTCACTGCCTAATTAAGAGCTTAACACATCAATAGAGAAACATGTTACTCTGCATTAGAAACCTGTTCAAGTCTGAAATTGTTGCCAATCTATGCCAGCACTACTAAAGTTAGAGTGGTGAATTTTTGCATTCTGGAAATTAAAGATGGAGACAGTGTTAGCAAGAGCCAGATAATAAAAAGTTGCAATTACCCTTCAAAATCACAAACTGCAAAAATATTCCTCCTCATTGTTCTGCACCATGAAAAACAGGCATACTTATCCTCATTAGCTTTCTTTTCCTTGGCATCTTCAACAGAAATTATTTTCCTTCTACATGGGAAACACTTTTTCCCATCTCAGACCTTCCAAGTAAAACCCAACAAGGCCATTTATTCCAAGTACTTCACATTCTACACTTATTCCCAACTCTGTATTCGTCTGTAAAACCATTCAGACACCCTCACCACATGTACCACGTGTTCTTACCAGTTGAGTTGAAAATTATGAACAAGGCTTTTTTTGAACAGCAAGCCAAGGAACCAAAATACCTATGCAATACAACAAGGAGCCAAGAGTGAAGTTAAATAAACTTCACAGATCCAATTCAACTTTCCTCCCCTGAAGGTAAAAGCTCATTTTCTTCTCCTAGTGAGTCTTTCCATTTGCCTTCCCAGAACACTTTGGAAAACATTTACCAGAATAAGCCATTCTAGACAGGATAGCTATGAAAACTTAACTTGGATACAGCTTTTTAACACTATCAGCATCATAGTTTTTCATAGACAATGCGCAAACATGATTTCCTTAAGTCTAGTAATGTTAAGATTTCTAGAAAACAGGTAACTTGTTTATATAGAAAAAAAAGTTTGAGTGCAATCAGAACTTCTTATCTCCTAATGTCTGTATACAGATCCTTCAGACTGATGTTCAAAATATTTTTCCATTAGAATTTTACTACAATTTAAGATGATACCTAAGAGGAAAGAAATTGCACCTGCATCCCCTGAACAGCATACCACTCACAGCAGCATTTTATTATGCTTTTAAAGACTTACCTAATCCTTTTATTTCATTACTGAATAAATAAAAAGTAGAATAAAAATTAGAAAATACAAGTTCCCTGACTATTTTAATTTGAAGGAAAACAACCTTTTTGATATTAAAATCCTGAGTAGAACCACACTGTTTCAGAACAAGGAAGCCATCAGGAACAGAACTGTACGAATACACTGCCCATCTTCAGATGCACCTGCAAATTAGCTTTTGACAGAGCTGGCTTTATTTCTCTTGGTGTCCTGCTTATGTGCAACAGTATTCATTGCATGAGGCTACAGTACAATGATAACGTAATTCAGGCTTCTATCATGTCAGCCTTGGATAACATATAGTTGTCTCCATGATACCATCTTGGCACCATTAGTTTTATGCTTTAAGCTCTAAAAAGGCATTAAATCAGTCTCTACTCCTATATTCCCTCTACTTTGCAGTTGCTTTGAATGTTACTTGCTAAATCACCTGAAGCAATTTTGATTACAAATGATTATGCAATACAATGCCAGTTTAGAGCATGTATGTCTGTAAAGCACAGCATGTAGATGCAAAACTTGTGAACAGGGCAGATGGAAAAGCACAGAAATAAAGACAAGCCTAAGCGTAGAAACTGGGTAGGCTAACTTTTTTTTTTTTTTTTTTTCTTTTTTTAAGCTAAAAGAAAAGAAAAACAGCATGAAAACACAAAAACCTTTGAAGGCAAAAAATAAAAGGAGAAAAAATGTCAACAGAAGAACGTATAGCTTTAAAGACAGACTATAGCATGTAAGTCAGGCCCCATCTGCAGCAGGTAGGCACACAAGTAAAGGGCAATTGTCAAAATGCTGACATCAAAGCTTCATTGGAAAGGAAACCAGAAAGTGTGTATTTAGAAATGTCATTGATATGATCTCCATATTGCATCTGATATACTTTTAATACATGCCACAAAAGTTTAAAGAGAAAAAAGCAGCTACCTGCAGTGGCCCAACTTGATATGGGAAACACAGCAAGGAATCAAATTCACCATAGTATGCAATTTAAAAGGGTATAATTATTACCTAATAGGTAACGGACTATATAACTTCCTTAGACTTCTAAATCCAGTTCTGCCTCACTTTTCTCCAGGCCTTTGCCTGCTCG
Source organism: Netta rufina (assembly GCF_964035555.1). Classification (NCBI taxonomy): domain Eukaryota; kingdom Metazoa; phylum Chordata; class Aves; order Anseriformes; family Anatidae; genus Netta; species Netta rufina. The sequence continues at coordinate 52,553,036 of NC_140125.1, read as the reverse complement.
GCCCCCCATTCAGAAAGCCTAGGAAGAACTACAGTTCCTGCCATCTGGGAAGCACAGACTACTCCCACATAAGGAGACAGCCATGATTTTGAGGGAACAAAACTGATCTTTGAAACACAGGTCACAAGTCATTTTGAAGGGGCAGGCATGTGCAATGCCAAGTATCCAGAGTGAGAGTTTGGCACAAGGCTTCTCTAGATTCAGATCTATGTACAAGAGTTTGCGGAGTTTAAGATGGATCAGGAAAGTAGTGGACCTAAGAATCTATCATGACTCCCGTGCTTTCAGAAAAGTATGTGAAAATACCAGGACAAGTGGAAGGGTCACTGAAGGGCAGCTCTACTGATGCTTGTTTGGTACACACAAGAGCATTTCCTCTGCCCTTCCAAAAGGAACTCCTTTTTACTTAAGCTGAATGCCACAAACCAGGAGTCTGCTACTAAAACGCCAACTAGAGCAGAAGTACATACTTGACTTTATTACTTTAAACTCAAAAAAATGTTCTTTCCCAGTAGAGACATACTGGAATGCTGCAAGATTATCATGTTATTCCTTGATAGTGAAGCGAGCAAATTTCCATTCTACCTGCCATGCAAAGCAACTAACACAAACCACAAGGTATTCTGTTGTTTTTTAAATTTTACCTAGTACAAGTGTGAAGCTAGCAAACAGGTTCATATACATGTACATACACTTGTAGAAATTCTTCTGAAGTGCACATGAGCAGAACCACCATACCACTGATCTGCTGCGTGCAGGCTAAGTCAGCTCCCTGCCTAAAGGTGAAATTTACTGTAACACTTCCCAAATAGAATATGCAAAACACTATTGAAGGAAAATGTAAAATAAATCTTTAAGAGGAGGTATTAATTACCAACAGATCATTACTGTACTTATTTTCAAAAATACATATTTGAACATCCTTATTCTGATGCTGAAAATCACAGATTGCTGTAATAGGTTTATATGTCAATGTTCTGGTAGCAGGGGTGGCCTCTGTTAAAAGAGTCCAGAAACTGCCCCATGTCAGATAAGGGCCTGTTCTTGCCAGCTCCACAGGTTGGTGCAGAAGGAGCTCCAGGCAGGCGGCAGCAGTTCCCCTGTGGCCTGTGGAGAGGCCCCTGGAGGAGCTGTCCCCCTGCAGCCCATGGGTCCCACATGGAGCAGATCTCCACGGTGCAGCCCCCCAGTGGGTGGAAGAGCCCCCGGTGGAGCAGGTGGATGTCGCCTGGAGGAGGCTGTGGCCCACGGAGAGCCCCCGCAGGAGCAGGCCCCTGGCTGGAGCTGCAGCCCATGGAGAGGAGCCCACGCAGGAGCTGGGGTCTGGGGGGAGCTGCAGCCCACCTGCAGGGGACCCGTGCTGGAACAGTTTGCTCCTGGGGGATAGACCCCATGGTACAGAGCCATGCGGGAGCAGTGCTTGGAGAGCTGCTGCCTGTGAGCAGCCCCTGCATGCTCAGTTGGAGAAGGACGGCATCCCGTGGGAAGGACTTCACAGGGAGCAGGGTCAGGGAGGGACTGTGAAGGAGCAGGGGAGATGAAGTGTCAGGGACTGACCTTAAGTCCCAGTCCCTGTTCCTCTGTGCCTCTCAAGGGAGGAGGCAGAAGAGGAGGGATAGGAGGAAGGTGGTTTTAGTTTGCTTTTAGTTATCACTGCTCTAGGTTGTATTATTCTCCCTCTGCGTCTGTTTTGAGCCTGACAATAATTGCTGAGTGTTCTCCCTGTCATCTCAACCGTTGAGATGTTTACATTTTATTTTCTCTCCCCTTCCCTTTGAGAAGGGGGAGTGAGAGAGGGTATTTGTTGAAGTTTATCTGCTCAGGATGGTGAAACAACCACAGTTGTCTACTTATAAAAAGAGAAGTAACTGCATACAGTCACGTTGGAGTGCGTTATACAGGTCTGAATTGTTATACCGAAAAAGCACCAACCCCCACAAAGATACAGATGTCAGAAGAATTTTAGAAGAAAAGGCTCAGACTTTATGTGAACCTTAAAATCTATGTTGTACATGATCTTGTTTGATCTTCCACAAATGTTCTTTTTTTTTCCCATGATCAAACAATACATCTGAGAGCACTGAAAACGTACTGCTGCATTTAAAAAAACAAATTCTTTACACAGTCAAAACAGTTTTCTGTATTTCTGTATCATGTTACAATCTGACTTATGCCATACCGGAACAATCCATTCTGGAGATGATAGTATTACATCATTACTTATAGATTTACTTTGTTCCAAAAAAAAAAAAAAAAAAAAAAAATCACATGATCATTAAAAAATATGAATGCAAGTTACACAGTGAGGCCTGCAAAAGTGGAAGCTTGCACTTTAACAATGTTCAGTGCATTATTTATTTTAACAAGCAAAGTAATACATAAAAATATATGGATATGTTAAGTTTAATAGGCAAATACCAAAAGAAATACTATATTTTAAGATCCTTGGCCGAAGTCATACAATATAAAATACAGATCAGAAAATAAGTTCACCTGCCTCTTCTTTATCTTTCAATTATCTTTCCCAAAAAGGAGAGGAATTTAAACAGAACTCTTACTAGACTAGAGAAAAACAGTGCAATACTTCCAGTCGTTTCTGTTTGGTCTCACAGATTTTGCCGTTTCAAGCTCTATTTCTCTTAGCCTTCTCTTAGCCCTAAGGGAACAAGAGTGAGAAGAACCTGGCCTGCTGCCATCTGACCTACTACTATTTTTTTTTTTTTTCATCTTCTATTTTTAGCAGAGATGATGAATAGCTGATGGGAAAGCTCATGTTGCACAAATAAACAAATGTCTCTGTGAGGCATATGTATTGGCAGATATTTAATACCTGAGCTGCCACCATGGCCATGTAGGAGAGAAGGTGATGCAAATGCATTCCACTGCATTGATATAGAATCCAACACAGTGCTGCAGGCACAACATGGCAAAGTATGTGAAAACTGGGATCCTCCTACAGTGGCTACAGCCCACCCTAAGAAATCACCTACATGGTTTTTAGGATCTACTACTATTCCCAGAGACAATTCTGCACTGTGTAACAGATTCTCCTGCAGTCTAGGGGAGTGCTAGAGCATCAAGTATCTGTGTTGTTCTGAAGCATACTTGTGCAAAAAAATATTTATCTGTAATAAATTTGCTTCTTCAAAAAAAGCACACCTGTAATCACAAAGATGTATATGCAATAGCATCAGGATGTCCCTTTTCTTCTACAACATGGATTCATCACACTTAAACCAGATGTCGTCCATGTCAGTGACAGATGAATCTTTTTCTAAAAATAACTTCTGTTTTTGCAAAACATTCCAGTGTCTTTCTAAATGTGTAATATATTTCCCTGTGAGATGTGTAAATAAATATCTGACAGAGATGAGTAAGACAGCTATCACTTCAATTTGCAGAACTAGAGCATACTAAGGATCATTTTGCTACATTTCGGAGTATGAACATAACAATTTTCAGTGATGCACATCTGCTGAGCACAAATACTGTTAATGGAGATGAGTTTTGTTATCAGTTTTCTGACAGTCTCTATTAGCAGTGATAATGGAGCTGACTGAGGTCCGACACCTTCGACTCAGAGACTATGGTTTTAAGCACGTTACTTAAATCCATACCTTATTGCCAAAACACCTTGCTGTTTCTCCATTTGGCCTTCTGGTGGAAGCAAATTAGAAATGAATAATACAAGTTTGAAGGTTTTACAATATTTGAAACTGAGAACAGGAAGAATCAAGACAGGAATCTTTCTTTCTTGAATAGCTATGTCAATATTCAGCAGAATAGGACAGGCTGAAATATATACTGCTTTTACACAACACAAATATAAGACACCCATGCATATTCATGCTAACTGTCCTTACATTTCCATTGGTCAGAGTATCTCCTTTAGGAGTAAAGCTTACAAACCTACCAAGCAGTCTCCAGAATCTCTATGAAGCAAAGTGAAGTAATATTCAAAGAATTGGCACTACATACTCTGTAGTCTACTCAATTTATTTTTAAATTGTTGTATTCATTTTTAAGTTTTATTATATTACTCTTTACCGATATCATTCATTTGTTTATTCTCACTATGGAAAGAGCTCTGCTATCTTCCACAGTCAGTAACCTTATCCAGGCTGTTAGTGTTAGAATTAAGAATTTGAGTCCCCTTTCATATCTATTTCTCCATGTAATTAGAGAGGACATACATTTTACTTACATAACATGTTCTTTATGTTCTTCAGATTACTTCAAGAATGCATTCATTAAATTTTAAAGACACTTAATTTCAAGCCAATTCTTTATCTCTAAATTGACTCATTCTATTAAAAAATTGACTACAGATCTATTAATTAATTAAAACAAAACAAATAATTATCAGAAACAGGTGATAACCTTGTACATTTGTGTCTTACACAAGTCCTTCCATCTTTTTCAGTAAACCTGTGTGGCTAGTTCAAGAGTTTTCATAGATGAGCTTCAACCTCATCCAGCAAACCCATAAGAAGATTTTTTAAAGGACTGAATCAGTAATTGACTGAAATAAGGAAGGGCAGCATAGTTTCAAGAAATATTTATTCAAAGTCATATAATCAAGACAGTCAGATACCTAACAAATGACACCTCTTGTTGTAAGAGAGTACAGTCTGTACCAGTACTATCCCTAAATCACTCAGAATAAGGTTAAGTATCCTTTTTTTTTTTTTTCCCAAGACAGTGTTCTTCTCACATTGATTGCCTTGATAGGTTATACACCATTTCAGCCTACTTTTAGAAACAGTCCTATAAACTTGCAGTTTTAGTTCTATCAAGGAAAGAAAATATAGAGTACAAATAATTTATACAGATTTGGGTAACAAATTTAATTCTCTACTTGATGAAATGTTGGAGTACTGAGCCACTTCCGAAATTCCTTGTGGGTAGATCCAGAGGCTATTAACAGTTAACATTAATTGTTTAATTGAAGTTGGCACTTTGAAAGTAGTGTCAGTAAAGGGCACTAGATACCACTACAATTGATCCTTTTCAATCTGAACAACAATCTTTGCAGATAAGCAGTGTTATTTAAATCATTTACTTCCTTCACACAAATTAATCATACCTTGGTATAAATAAACTCAAACATCCCTTATGCTGAAGATGAATAAAAACAGGATATAAGGCAGTGAAAGTCCGCAGTGCACGGTATGAAATAAAAAAAGTATTAATTTTCATTTTTATACCTTCAGACGCTTCGTTTTTATTTTTGTAGGGGAAAAGAGAAAGAAAAACAGAAGGCTCTTAGCCACTGTTTTCTTGATGGAAGTAACTTACAAGCAACTGATCTACAAATACACTTCAAGCTCCCTTATTCACTTTTTACATGTCTTACATGTAAGTGTGAGCAGAAGAACAGATGGTTATCAAGGAGATTATGCTGAGTGCTAACTGGTTATAGATCCGTGTGAGATTTGAGAAGTCAACTCTATCTTCTACAAAATGTATTCAAGTTTTTCATACTGCAAGCCATGGAAGTTGGTCACAAATAACTTCAAGAATTCATGCCTTTGCAAATAACCAACATACTACCTGTAGGTAATGCTAATTGGTAACAGGTAGAAGTGATCAGGGGCATTGTCTGAACTCCTGAAAAAAATCACTACCAGCTCTCCTCACAGAACACTGGAGGAGAAGCCCACTTTGCCACCCCAGCACTCGCCAGGCAATGTGATGCTTCCCAAGCAGCCTCTCCAGCAACGATGCTCGGGGAGAAGCCTATGGACAAGACCAAAGGCATCATTTGTTTTAGACACATTTCTGTCTGAACACTTCTAAATCAGTGTCCTATTACCTTAAAAAAAAAAAAAAAAAAAAGTCTGCCATGAGAACAATCAGTAAACCAGGTCCAAGTGCTAGGTAAGTAGTTTAGCTATGAGTCTATTCACTGAGTAACATAAAACATAAAGGAGAGGAGGGAAAGGGGATCTAGGTGAGGACTATGGCCTCCTGGAAGTGAGGCTCAGACTGACAGGTGGGTTGCTGAGAGATTTGCAAAAGGCTTCCCTCATTAACCCAGCCCATAGCCACTCTTCACTCACAAATGGCTTTTCTCACACAAGGGCATTACTAAAAATACTTTGAGATCACTGTCAAGAAATTCCACACGAAAACCAGAGAAAGCCTAGGACTGATGAGATGGAAATACCTACTGTACCGGTGCTGGAGTTGAAGCAATAGAACCCAGGTGTCACAGAATCATGGCACTTACCTTGAGCTCCAAAGCCCACATGCAGAGAAGGGGAGCTGGGGTGAAGCCCCCACATTTTGGGGGTGGCCATGGCCAAGATGTAATCACAGAGTGCCTGAGGTTGGCAGGGACCTCCAGAGGCCACCTGGTCCAACCCCCTACTCAAGCAGGGACACCCAGAGGCTGCCCAGCACCACATCCAGGCAGCTTCTGAACAGATGTTCAGAACATCTGAAGAGCGAAGACCCTACAGCCTCCCTGGACAGCGTGCCTGTGCCTCCATTTGATCTGATTCATTTGATCCCACACTGCCATGAAACAAACTGCTTTTCAAGAGTAAAAACCTCCACAAAATTCCAAGCCTAGGACCCCGAGCTCTTGAAAAGAAAGATTCCCTATAAATCTTCCTAAATATTATTTTGTAACAGAAATTACAGATTACAAGACACAGAGATTCAGAAGTTTTGTTTCTTGCTTTTCAGTAAACTGTGGGTTGAATCAAAGATGAAATGTTTGCAAGTAAACAAGTTGACAGAGAAAAGGTCAGATCACTAACGAATAAACCAACTGAGACTTCTCCTTGTCATTGAGATTCAGCAGAGAGCTCTGTATCTTGGGAATGCAGGAACATGCAGTTATGGACAAGAAATCTACCAAGAACAAAGTCAAGGAAGGGGGAGGGAAAAAAAGGGGACAGTTGTAAGTTACGCTTGCTGCTTTGTTTATTTAGTTAAATTAAAAGGGATATTTACCTCTGTCACAGAAGAACATCCTTATTTCAGGGAAACTAGTCAAAAGTAGTTTACACTTTTTTCTGTCTTCTCTCATTTTTATGTGCAATTTTTGTTTTTACCAGATTTAGAAACGAAATATAATAAAGGCCTAAGCACAAAAATAAGTGTTGGTAAAAAGGCAGAAATCTCCAAAAGACCAAGCCTATTCTGTTAACATCTTTAACCCCTGACATTTTACATACAGGGAACAAATTACCTTAGCCACCACGAAACACAGTAAAAAAAAGAAACATACCCCATCAGGCTATTTATTTTATGTTGAGGTTGCATGAAAATCATCAAATACACATATAAACAAACCTATAAATGCTTACACATTGCTTTAAAAAGATTAAAGCCAGGAACGCTTTCCCTCACTGAGGGATCTTCCTGAAGCCCATGTCAGATGAGGGAATGAGGAGGTAAAGTGAGGAAGCTGGCTGAGAAGAGGGCAGTCTTGTTTTGTCCATTGTCTCATATGAACAGTGGACAGCTTCTCCACTCTTATTCCTCCACTTCCAACAGACACACTTCTAGGAAACTAGGGGTGAAGCAAGGAAAGAATTAATCTGTTTAGGGCTGGAATCAGTTGTATAGATGGAAGATAGGAAAAATGACATGACAACCACCCTCCCAATTTTTCACATGACTTTATGCTCTTAAATGTGACAAGTTACAGGTCCCTAAGTGAGACAGGACAGGTTTGAGGCCACATACTGTCATCAGAACTGGGGCTCCATCTAATTTCAAAATGTAAATAATGCAGCCAGACAGTGATCTTACCTGTTATTCACAAAACTGATAAATACGAATTGTGTAACAGGAACCATGTAGCTTTCTGGTGAATGTGCTGCTGGTTACAGATGATAGTAATTTGTTTTAAGAAAGGTAAGAGGGATGGTGGTATTTCCTTTATTGCAGGTCTTTGGATAATTGGTCATTTCCAGCAATTAACCCAGAAATATCCTATTTTTCAATTAGACAAGAATCTCATTTGCACTTTCTCAAAGACAACAGGTTATTCTGCTCCCCGTGGCTATTAAATGGTGCAAGGTTAACCTTACTTGTCCCTGCAAAAATATTTTACTCATTTTCAAACAAGTTGCCAGGTCTTCTCTGCAATGGAACAAGGTAAAAATGTGTCAGATGCAGGAGAAGAGAAGATTACAATCTCCACTCTCACACTGAATTTAATTTCCTGCCACAGCTGCACAACAGCATTGGGAAAGGAGGCAAAGGTTTAGTGGAAAAAATATCTATCCAGGTTTTGCTTATAAATACATGCATATTAAGCTTTTTCCCCCTCCTAGAATTCGGTAATTCAAACATGATAGCTTCTTCTGAGAAAGATTTGGTGTATGTTACTCCAGTAATATTTTCAGATCACAGAATGTTCAAATTATGTTTAGCACTCAGACACTAGGACAGGTCTAACTCCATAATCATGCTGCTTTTTGTGCTTGCAGTAAACCAAGTTATGAGTCTCAATCTAAACAGTCTCTGCTCATCTAAACAGCCCCTTTGAAAGGCACACAGCAGAAAGATGAAACCACTGGAAAACCCCTTGCCTCCCTTTTGTTAAGGGAGATCCAGAAGCCCCTTAAGACTTGCATCATTGCAGTATTCAAGATGTCCTTGTATTATATGCTAAAGATCATGCAAATCAGACCTGGAGCTATTCAAAAATTTATCTTTTTAAAATCTCATTAGCATCACCTTCGCCTCACCATCTCCCAGAGGCACTACCCTAGTTCTCTCAGGTCTGCTTCCATTCCTTGCTTTCTTATAATGCTCTACTCTATCCAGAAACACTAGCAATAGTATTTATTCACTGCATTATAAAACACATGGTTGTGTCATGTTTAAATATGTTGTATGATTCTACCATTATGTGAAATAACTTGGTAAATGGGAGGGAAATGCAGAGGGTGTTGTGGCATAACTGCTGAATTGTCACGGAGATGTTGGGGGAAAAAAACACCCCCTGACTGTAAGGCCCAACAGGTTTTAGTTATGTTGAACTGGGACCTATTTAAAACAAAATGATACATTTAAGATGATTTCCTAGTGGAATCAATTAGAAGAAATAAATTAATGACTACTATTAAATAAAACATTTTGGCACTGAATATTATGGTAACTTGATTTGCATAATTTAACAGTTGCAGGGACTTCGGGAAATAACAATGTAAATGAGTGCTGAAAGTGTGCAATAATGAAAGAGCAGAATCTACCATGTGTAAGACTCCCCACTATGATTTTACTTTAAGCTCCTCTTTTTAGTTCTTAATTACATTTGTAAATAACGGTTAAAACAATTTGTTAGTAATTCCTCTGCTGTCACTCCACTCTGGTATTGTTACAGATATTTACAAGTTTCTCTTCCCATCTCTTTTCCCTAGAAATAAATTAAGTTCTGAACATAGAAGAAAGAAATCCCCACAGCTGGGGAAATATAAAAAATAATAAAAAAAGCTGTTACTAATGAGCTATAAAATAGCATTATACTATTTCCTGTCAGGCAAACCCCAAGGAAAACAGATATTTCACATAATTAGGAAGGCACTCATTCAAATAATAATTGCAAAATAATGAATGTTTCACTTAAATGTTTCATAAAGGATTTTCAAAGAAAAAAGATTTCACTGGCTGTTCTTAAATTCAGCTTTGTTTCAAAAGGATTGCATGGCAGTAAAATGCATAGATCAATACCTATGTGGCATTCCATTACATGATTATTTAATTGCTGTGAACACTCAAAAGTTAATGATCTGGAGCTATTCTGCTCCATAACTTTTAAAAACATCCAGCTTTGATACACAACACCAGATGACATTCAGTTTTGTGTTTTTCCTATTAACTAGTGTGGACAAAGTATCAAGATATTTGCAAGGCTTACTAAAATGTTTAAGGCTAGCTGCAGCAAAATGTAAACCTGAAAACACAGATTTTTGTTTTTCTGTTTTGACTGGCATGAACAAGCACAGGTAAACACCAAGCTTAGTGCTCAACAGGATCTCAATCAAATAGCAAGAACCTCAATTCAACAAGACAATGTGTCATCTCCAACTTAACTGCACACTGGGTTCGTACAAAGGACACTGAGCAACCCGAGTAGAGCAAGGTAATCCGAAGCCGGATCATACCACAGCTCTCCATATTGGTTCTACCTACTCTAGCATAAAGTGATGCAACCTGCTACTGAGGACTGTGTGCATCTGCTAGGATGATACTGATTATTTCCATACACATTCACCACTCACTTTTAAAATTAAGAAATCAAAAGACAAAAACAGCAGCAGCTACAAGCTTATTATTAAACCTTCCAAATTAAATTGAATAGAATAAGAAGCACAACGATAAGCTCCTGACCACAATCCCAACAGACTGATTTTTTTGAATTAATGCAACTAATGTGCTTTTTGCTTTATGGAATGTGATTGAGACTAATCCCACCAAAAATGCAGTAAGGTAGAGGTGAGGTCATGGACTATAAGTGGTAACAATGCAACACAAAGTATTGGCATATTAAATCTGAAGAGTAATGCAGTTCTGAGCATTAAAACAAAAATGCAAACTAATCTAGGTAGGTTGGTATTATAAATTGTCACTATTATCTACATATGCTTGCTTGCATGTACATGTATATATTCACAGTTATACATTTCCAAAACTTTTCACAAATGTATGATTATTTTAGCATGTTAGTTCAATGAAAGACACCAGGTCTTTGTCAGTGCAGGTTGAAGTTTCTTTGACAGAAAACCTTAACCAGCCTGCTGTAGAAAAAAGCTGCTTTAGGAAAAATCTCAACTGTATAATCATGAAAAACAGTTACTTATCAAATATTACATATTAGCTGCTACTTATCAGATTAATGCAGTTGAAGTAAGTTTATTAGTGGCAATCCATCATTAAAAATTTCACATATGTTCCAACGAGACTTCTTTTTTGTGCTGTGCACTGTCAGAAGACTGATATCTTATTTGCTTAATTCCCGTTAGCGAAACATCTTGAAATGCAATGATTTTTCCTTTAAGTTTAAAAAGCACCTTCTGTCAAACATTTAAAAAATTCATTTTTTTCATAAATATACAAACAGCCTAGTAAAAACATTTTAAAATAGAAAAGTTTAACAAGTAAAAAAAAACAACACACAACAAAAAGAGACACTACACACACAAAAGAATATCAGTAAGAAATCATCAATCCATCAAGCCAGAAGCAGAATGTTTGCAATAGTCTTCATCTACCAAGGAATGCAGGCAGGCATTCCATATATGCCTCAAGATTATGTTCAGCTGAAGTAACCTGCTGAGCCATTAAGAAATGCTTTCATCCCATGCTTATGGAGTGAACTCATGCTTATGAGTCTAAAAGCAAGCAAGTATGAAAGCTAGATTCACTATTTAATTACCTGAACAGTTATTCTGAAACGCAAGATTTTTAGTGTTTGCAAGTTTTTGTTAGTATAATTTTACATTTGGGATCTCCTTTCAGCAGCATCAGAAACAACTGTTTCTTCTGATGTTTTGATGTCTGTACTGTAGCCTTTGACTTCGCTATTAAGGCAAGAGAACAAGCAACATGGTAGTAGGAACTAGAAGTGCAAAGTTTTAAAGGAAATACTTTAATTTCTGAAAATACAACTGAACTTGATCATCAAGAACATAACCAGTGATTGAATATGGAAAAGAGACACTAGAAATATTTACAACCTAAAATAATCAAGATCAAGAAAGACTGCAAAGCCAGACTAATTAAAAATTTTGCTTTAAACAAAGGATTCAGACCAACTTTTCCCAATTTCTGCAATACTATTTTAAGCATTCTCAACACAAATTTGAAAACAACCTGAGTTGCAAAATAAATAGGAAGATTTCTGAATATGAGTTAATCTCAAATTCAATTCTTAACATTTTGAATATATTAGTTTGCACTGTACTTCAGGCAATTCATCTGCAAATCAAACAAACAAATGAAAACTTATTTTTATTGATATCAGTGAGTATAGCAGAAGTTGAAGATTGAGAGATATTCTCCAATGGTAGGAACATAAAGCTTCATTAATACATAATAACATTGCGTACAAATGAGGATCACTGAGGATAAGTTAATTAAAAAAATAAAATGACAAGTCATAAACTACATTTTTTATAATGAAAAACTTCAGGTGTTTAGAACCAACACCCTCAAATTAAATGCAGAAGAAAAGACAGGCACATCGATATAACATGAACATTTGAAATGGGGTGCAGCTCTCAAGCTGTTGGACTACATATGGTCATGAAAAGCCACAGCATGGGTTTGCCCTGTCACTGGTGTGATTTGCTCAGACCAGCTTCCTTTGAGGTAGCTCTTCAAACAACATCTGGATTCACGTGCCTCTGCCATTCTTAAAAGGGTTCAAAGCATAAGTATGAAAGAGCCTATGCAAGCACAAAAAACCTGACCTTCTTCACCTTTCCATTTTTCTATTTTCTGATCTTTCTAGTCCTGTTTCTTTAATAGAAAAGAAAACTATAACAGGCTTGAAAACAGCATGGGGCATGAACCTCAATGTAGTATCTGAAGTACAATCTGCTATCTTTAGTATGTTTCAAGAAAAAATGATCTGTCCTCCAGGAATTCATTTTTAAGCATTCCTACTCAACAAGGAGATTAAATTTAAAAGCTGAAAAATAACGTTTAACTAGACTTGTCACTGATATAATTATGTTCTCAAGCACACTGTTCCTCACACATAGATCACTGGCAGATAGTTTCTATATAACATTACACACACGCATGCACACACCAAGTTTCCTTCCCCCACTGTGATGGATATCACTGGCACAATGGTTTCTGGTCTTTCTACCCAGCCATCTACATCTACACAGCCATCACTTAACTAAAGCAACAGCAATGACAATCTCCAGTTCATTTGTTCACCTTCGGCATAAGCGGTTCTTCCATTTTGACATTTTTCTACATAGATCTATCAGTTTTCTACCCTACTTCAGGGAGCAATAAAATCTTAAGTTGATACACAGTGACTGAAGTTTTATTAGTTATTCCAAGTTTTTCCAATTCTCTTTGAACAAGAAGTTTAAAGTTTCCTTCGTATGACCTCAAAAGAAAAATTTTTAGCAAGCATTTGGTGAAAAGGTAGGTAAGAGGAAGGGACGTTTGAAGCCTAAGTACTTTTTCATTCTAAACTCAAAGTGCATGAAACAAGACAAATATAATGATAAGGGTATAAAATTGATATTCTAAATACAAGCTACTTAGTACATACATGTATATTATTTTATTTTTTAATTCTTGCTTTGTTTTTATTTTAAACATGGGAAGACTTGAATAAAGAAAACTTTTTCCAGGACAACACCTTTAAAAGGTTTATAAATGTACATACTCATGCGCTGATTTTGCATCTGCTGTACTAGCTTCTCGTTCACCCGTGTCAGCTCTGCAGTTGCAATAATCTATAACCTTGAACAAATACATATACCCATTTTTGATCTAATTATAGTATTAAGTAAATGTCTCCCATGGGCCAGAAAAAAAAAGAAAACGAGTATCCTCTAGTTAAGTGACAAATCTCCTGATTAACATCTGGATCTTAAAAGTGCAGGCTTAACTAAACAAAGATTTTTCCACAGAAAACAATTACATCAGTGTAGACACACTGTATCAAGCCTTCATATGATCATTCTGAAGTAGGACTTCACCACTTTCATATTTGATAACCAATTACTTAAAAGTTAAGTTACCCCCCCATCTTTTATTTTTTATTTTTTTTTTTTTATTTTTTTCCCTGAAGCAACAAAAGGTTATAATAATAAATCAAGCTCACTGGGTTAGAAAGAGGAGTTTGTGCTGTACAAGCTGCACGTTTATTTTTGTAATGTTATTAAAACAATTTTAATGAAGTGAATAGCTGGTCTTTGCTAGCATAACCTTCTTTACCTCCATCCCTAAATACCATCAATATAAATAATTATGTTGGCAAAGGCTAAGCATGTTGGATACACTTAAAGCACTATCACCGTAAGTAATGCATGTTTTAATCCATTACACAAATGAAAGATACATAGGATAAAGACTTGCAGTCAAAAAAAGAAAAGCCACAAAAATCAACTGGAGTCATAAAATAACATTTCAAAAGATATGACTGAAGAGATAATGATAGCATGCGAGACCACAGCTCTTTCAACAGAAGGATTATACAGGTACTGCCATTTCCAGGACAATGCCAGAAACACAAAGGGAGATTATTTATTTTTTCTCTTCTCCAGCAGTCCACTGTCTCATCCATCATAAAGAACGCATGGAATTTGCACAGCCCAAGTAGGACATTCACCCCTTATAACCTAAAAATCAAGTTGCTAAAAAATAGTCCTTCCTTCACTTCTACCCAGATATAGTACATCAGCAACCACACACAAATGCAAATTCAAGACTTCGAGGTTTTTACTCTGAAAAAACTCACAGCTAAGTGGTCAAGTTTTGTGGTGATTCTCCCCCTCCCCCAACACGCAACCTCTGAAGTTATTTTCAAACTGCATGTTACATTTCGAAGACAAGCAGTCAAATCAGAAACAAGTAAACCAATTCAGCCAAGAAGCTTCTGTATTGTAAGACCAAACACAACATAACCATCTACCATTAAACCCAAATTATATCAACAAAAATCAGGATGTTTGGAAGCTGTGTAACCGAGCAGGATCTTCAGAGAACAGAAGATCAATTTTGCTATTCAGAAATACTTGTGCAGGAAAAGCAGCATATGTACACAGTTTTCTAGGAACCAGCAGTTGCCTGTTGCAATGCCAATGACAAGCCAGGGACAGCAGCAAACATTTCAAATTTGAACCAGAGACTTATGTGCTTATTTTTACACAGCCATCAGCGTATTCACATGATGTAGAACACTTACCACAGCAACAAAATGCTTCCCCAAGCCATGAAGAGAAAGGTTCCACTTACCTAAAAGAAAAAAAAAAAAAAAAAAGTTAAAACTACTCAGGAAATCTCTGTTACAGATTTAACATTTGGGGGAGGGAAAGAAGTTTTCCTTCATTCAGTTTTTACTTGCTCACCCCCTCCTTCCACAAAAGGTAAGAGATGTTTTGATGTGGATAAGAAACCATAGCCTGCATGTACACTTAATCACTACCAGCACATACACTTAATCAACACATCTTTGAATCGCCTCCTGTCCAAAATGTCACAGAAATTGAGAATACTGGAAAAAAAAAGGTATATGATTTAGGATGGAGATTCAGAAAGGGGAGACCCATCTCACTGACACAGATAGAGTGACTGCTATGGGCAACGTCCTGACAGGGAGCACATGTGGATGCATCAGGACTGACTCCTGTGCAAGGAGCAACAACAATCCCATATGGATAAGAATGTTTTTTTAAATAAATGGGGTGCTATTAATAGATCAAAAGGAAGTCCTCCATTGCACATCAGCTTTATAAGCAACAATTCTGAGAATGAATATGAATTTAGTGAAAACTGAAATGAGGTAGTGTCTGAAAGTTATTGGAACAGATTTTCTTTATTGCTATTATTTTTAAACAGAGCATATTGTTGTCTCCACTGTACGTGTGGATAAAGCCATTCAAATCCTTTTTAGTTACTAGCATGTAACATCAAAGAGTGGGGTAGTCTGAAAATACACCATTGTTCAACCACATGAAACACATAGTGTGTAAGCACAGTTAAGAGGTTAGGAGTAGAGAAAAAGGAAAAGAACAAAGCCCTCATTTACATTGATAGCATCTTTGAACTGCACTGCTCCTTTTCTAACTTTGCCATCACATGAACTGTTTGAATCATTTAAAACATGATGTTGTGCATTTAAATAAGGATCTTTGAAAGCTTGTTCAAGAGAAAACAAAGGATTTCCTATGTGGTATTTATAGTTGCCTATATAACAATCCTCTACCACTCAGAGCTTTGAGTTCATATGCAACAGTGCCCTTCAAACACATATTTTAAAATGCATCCGGTTATGCTTTTTAAAAAGCATAACAAGAGTGTTCCTATTATTTTGGATCTAGAGAAGCCCAGTGGAGCCCCCATCACCTTAAAGTTATGGCGGATGGCGAAGGACCAGAGGGACAGAGCTCCCCTGGCAGACCAGGAGACCTGGGGCAGCCATGCGCAGATCAGCAGTGGCACACTCTGGATGTATCATGGTCATGACCAGCCAGCACATTTAACCCACTGCCCCCATCCTTTACTCAACAGGAGAGTAGGGAGAGGAAGAAAAAATCCACCCCACATCAGTCTACGTAAAGCTTTGTTACCTGTAAGCTTTTTCTGAAACCTGTATCATCTTTTACTAAAAACTAAGACCTTCTGAGAAATGGACTTGTCTTCAGCCTTTCACTTACTGTTTGCATATTGGGTATAGCTAAGAGGCTGCTGTTCAGTGTGCTTTCCACCAGACAGATACGCTGCAGCATAGGACTCCAAATAGCCCCTAAACAAATGCTCGTATACAAACAAGAACATTCATCTTCACAACACATTTGACAAACTAAGTCTGGGGACATTGGGCACAGGTCAGATGCTTTTGCTAAGGTACCTCTTATTTCTACCATTATCATACAGGACAGTTGGACACAGAGAACATAAAATGTAATAAACATATACATGTATAAGAGAATTAAGAGTTACTGAAATGTAAACAGCAACCATGGAAAAGAGATACCGAACTGTTTAACTTGTGTGGCAGTCAAAAGGACCAAGCTGCACCTCACATACTTAGGGAGGATCTTGCACTTCTGCTCCTCCTGGACAGCACCACGCAGAATGCGTTCCCTGTGTGTCACCCCCTGCTAGGACACCTAATTCTAGTAAAAGAAATCCAATATTTTAATGTAATTATTCTAAGAAAACTAGCAAACAAAATAGCAAAAGCACCTACTTGCCACACATTTTAGTTCTTGTTCATTATGAGGCTTACAAAGACTCCTCCCTCTGAAGCAGCAGCACTGAGCCTTGCACACCTGTGCTGTAGTTAAGCTGTTGCAAAGCTGTTCTGACAGTGCTTTCCTCTTGTAAAAGGAAGAATTTGGGGGTTATTTCTTAACTAGGACTTTTATAACCTGTTGCTAACATACTTAACATGCCATCAGCTGGCAGTTTCTGGCTAGAAGAAATAGTGAAATTCACAACAAAAATAAGCCAGAGAAAGAAATAAAGATACATTTTTTCCTCTTGTATGTTAGAACAATGTTATAACTGAAGCACCTTTAATATAAATTTCAACTAAAATAAGGTAGCAAGCATTTTAATTCCTAGTTATATGTGACATGGGTGGTTAGAGCAGGCAGCCATAACAGACCTTTTCTTATCCTTCAAAAAGGTCAATAGACCTTTTCTTATCCTCCTGTTATTCATTTCCTTCTATGCATTTAATGACAGTGTACAATAATACTCTGCACAAACAGGATTTCACTTACAGTACGCACAATCTTTCCACCCACATTCACTGTTCCCTTGCTCCACAAAAGAGCAGTCCCTCCTCCCCTGCAACTACACACTTCAGTTTTGCTGAAGAGATGGCATATTTTAAAATCCAATTTATGCCAGTACAATTTAGAGGAAAATTAGTGCCCAGTAAATCTAATGGTTAGTACTTCCATGGGAAATGGAAGTGATCTCTTTCTATTAACTATATATTATTCCTTGGAGCTGATTCAGCCCCTCCTTTGGCTACTGCTGCTTTAACATATGGAGATCACACATCATATTACAATTCCTGTCATGATACATCCAAAGTAGTAACACAAGTGATACAGGCTTCAGCATGCATCCAGTCAACCTTGAACTTACACATTCTCGTATAATTTGGTGCCCTATTTTTCATATGAAAGCACATTTCTGGCACTCATATTATGCAAAATCTTATGGTGTCAAGTGAAGTCTCTTTAAGAGACCTCGTATCATCATCCTATTTGTGATTCTATTATTCAACAACCCAACACACCGCATAGGTACCGAAGGAGGTGCTATCAAATCCATTAATACTAACAGGTGTTGCTGCATCCAGACCAGATGAACTGTGCTGCAAGATAAGTTTTTGGCACGAATGGCTTTGTGGCAAGTTTCCAGACCCCCTGTCTCTAAGCAAGGTAAGGACACCTTGAAAACCCAGATCAGAAAACTCGTGTATGAAAGTTAGACTGGAAACTGAATTGACTCTGGAGCAAGGTTAAGTCCTCTACCAAACATTTTTTTTTAAAAAGAAGCTTGAGATTGCTATGCAATGAAAGCTTATCTTAACTAACTCCACTTTTAAAGAAAAAGAAAGCTAAGTTACAGAAAGTTATGGCTGTTGTACATATGCCAATACAGTTGCTTTTAGTCCATACACATTAGCAGAATCAAAATAGTTTAAACAATAAAAAGAAAAGCTTTTCTTGCCTTAATTATTTCTATTCTACTGCTTGTAACATGACTAAGCCTGTGAGGATTTTAAATAAATAATTTGATCTTAAATAAAACTGAAGTAGCCTGATGTCAAGCTGTTCCTTTTCTATCCCTTCAATCCCAAGCAGTCTGGACATCACCACATAGGCCACTGCCTTGGTGTTAAGTACTGCATGTAAGGAAAACAACAAAAACAGAAGTTTTTTCTTTCTAGCAAGTGTTCTCAAAAATATCTACAAACCCTTAGCCTGTATTGTAATCATCCATTTTTATTCTCCATTAGACTCAGTTTAAAGGGATTTGTTTCTGCACCAGCTGTGGTGAACTCACAGAGCTGCCTGTAAGATGGAGATAAGCTATGACCACAGTTGCTGCTCTATTAGTTTGCTTGCATGTTGGATATTTTTGTGATTATAGTTAGTTCACGATTTAACGGTAGGAGGCTAATGGAAATGTTACTTGCTACAGTAGCAGCCTAAATCAGTTGGGGAAAGGAAAAAGAAATGTGTTTACACTTGAAGATGTCACATAAAACAGTGGGAAGCTCCCACCCCTGACACTAGAACTGGCATGCTCATTCAAGGACTCATCTACATTATTACATGCTCTTTCACACTTAGAAATCTATTAATTTACAATTAGTTGTATTGATTTTATAGCAGAATTGTGATTTCTGTAATAATTTATGGACTACTGAAGAAATTAACTATGCCTCTTCCAAAGATAAGCATTATTGATAAAGAAGTCTTGGCACAAGTTATTGAACACATCACCGACAGTCTGGATTTTTCTGCTCTGAATTCTGTGTTAATTACAGCAGAACTGATTGGTAGATTCTATCTGTCCCACCAAGAGTTTCTTCCCTGGCTCCTGACAGTAATCTACCAGCAGGAAATGTAATCAGCCAGGGGAGACGACTTCAGTTCAGCTTCTGATGCCTTGTTAAGTTAGAGAAATTTAAAGTAGTGTTGTTACTGTGCACACCATTTCACTGGAAAAAGCACTGGGTTCTCTTAAAAATCTGAAAAGCAATGCTACGTAAGATGAAGTTTTATCATGATTTTGAGAGCTGTCTACCATCTAGTTTGGTACTGAAAGAATTAACTGAGGCCCACCAATTAAGAACTATTTCTAAAACATATACTATGTAAATCATGAGAACGTTTCCCAGAACAATGCCTGTTGCTTATTATTTTATAATAAGCCATTTTACAAAACTGGGTTATGCCTGTTAGTTCTGACATGGTTTTTGGTACTTCCTTCATGAAAATAGGAAAAAAAAAATTACTTCCAATAAGTAATCTTCCCCCCCCCGCCTTGGTAGGTACTTCACTTGACAACAGCGTGAAAAGAATTTCTTTCAATTTTGGGTGAACCCCTTTTAATATAAAGGTGGTCACTATGTAACACACTTAAAAGAATGCCTGATTTGTGAAATCATGCTACAGAAATAACGTAGCAATACTCCTAAAATTTTCTGCTAAATATTGCTAATCTTCGAGAAATCTTTTGGTTCTGAGTACATTGGCTTTAAAATAAAAACTCATTTTCAATGCAAGGCATTCAATAAGTTAATATATGTATTTGTATACCCTAGACATCTGGTATTTTGGTACCTAAATGACCTATTAGCCCCAAATGCACATAGATATAAACACAAAGATGAATATCACTGTGCAAACCTTGTACACATAAAATATTTTACAACTGAAAGAGCATCAGATGTACAATGTTGATGCAGAAATTTACCTCTGTACAGCTCCTGCACAGTGGATGTGAAACTGTATGGTAGCCCAAGTTGCATTTACTGAACCTAAACCAAATGCTGACAGAGTTGTTAAATTGTTCTTCATGGTTATTTGCAGTGTTAATCACAGCAGAACCAGAGTGGTATACCAAATCAGAAGCGTTCACAGATAACTTCAAAGAAGATGTATATACACCCAAGGTAGTTGTGCAATTGCAGCCATTAAGATCATGTATATAGTGTGTCAAACTTCCAAATACCAGAATAAAGAAGGCAGATGACCTACAGTCAACAGCATTAACTCTCTGTGTAGCACTCATTGAGATGCTGAGTAGTAGATGAGGCAGCAGCTTTGATGGAGTAGAAGAAATAGGGTATGGCATATCATAATTCTTGATTTTGTGAAGTGTTGGAGGCAGGGACCAAGTTATATTAAAATGTAATAATACTGTACTCAACTCTGTGGGCCCTCAGAGATACTGTTGCAACACAAATAATACAACACTATCTTTTCCAATGATATTAACATGCCTTAAAGGTAAAAATCACAAGTCCTTTGCTGTAAGTAGAACTGCTTGAAGATGAGAAAATGAAGGTCCTAGAGTTGCAAAATAAAATTTCCTGCAGTATTTAGGAGCTTACCAATGAGGTACATAACCCAAATCTTGTGTTACTTGTGCTTCAAAAGCAGTCCCACCCATTCCCATGTGCCTTCTTTTAGGATATCATTACTAAGTACAGGTTAGCAAACACAACAGAAGGGTAAAAAGATTATTTGCTTTTTATCAAGTCACGAGGTGTTAGATACTACAAATTGTGATGTTCTATCCCAAGTCAGGGCCACCAAGAACAGGAATAGAAACCAAAGGAAGCTTTACAGTCAAGTAAAAATAATGAAGTTTGGATGCTTCATCAAATGGGACTGGTGTCTGACATCCAGTTAATTTTAACACAGATCTCTCCTTCCCCATACACTAAGTGCATTTAAAGGCTACCTGTAAGTGCCTTTTATTCAAAGCATTTTAAGCTAATTTTTATTAGAGGAATTGCCTGAAATATTATTTCAGTAGTGTAGGCAGACACCTAGCACTAACCCATACCAAACACAACCAGATATCAACATGCGCTTTCCATATATCAGCATTGCAAACCCTCTGCTATTTTTTGTCTGAAAATTAGTGAAGTGTAGCATTATTTGACTCTCATTTCTCAGCAGCACACAGCCCTGCTTTTCTCCATCACTGCCTGTTGCTGTACCCTCACCAATTAATAACAAATGAGCCCTCAGTGTTTACTCTGATCAAAATTCATAGCTACAAGATAACTGCTGCAGTTCTGCACTCATCTACAGGAGTAAAGCAGGCTGTAGGTTTGATCAGTGATCAACTGTGCTTGCTGTACATTGCTACTAAAAAAAATTTCCATATTGCTACTCAAAGTCACAGTTCATTTATGCCTCACTGTGATTGATGCACAGGCAGCCATAAAGAGAAGGTCAGGAGCCGCTTATATATATTCAGATCATTAAAATGGGCACTGTCAACCTCTATAGGTAAATCAAAGCAACACAGTGGGACACACATTATCATGAAATCCCAGGTTTAGTATGCACTAAAACATCACCATATGTCAAGGCCACTGCACTTAAGACAGTCTCATAAATACTCACTAGGTAGGGACAGAGACAGACAAGCACACAGCCAAGGTGCTTGTTCTTCCAGGGGAGCTGGGAGAGACCAAACAGCTGTAGTCTACAGAAGAAATGAGACAGGAGGTGTTTGCTTGGCAGTGGAGCTCAGAGAGATGCTTGCTGCTGCTGCAATTCCTCCTGATCTCTCTGCTGGGAGCTACTTCAAATGCTGGCCAAATTCCACCTTAAGTGTCACCCACCACTGTGAAAGGACACTTCTCCTTACTGCTTTTGGGATATAGGTCATGCTATATTTAGCCTTCCTAACTTAAAACTTAGTTAGGGGAGATGAAGAGCTACACAGTGGCCAGGAAGGTATCTGGAAGAGATGCAAGGTGTTGCACAAACCAGGCAAGGGTGTGGATGAGAACATTGAATCTCATAGAGATACTCTGCATTTCCAGGGCATTGGGTTTGCTGGGAGCAACAAAACAGAGCTTTAAGAGGGAAGGAATGCAAATACTCCTTGCATATACATAAAGACAGAAAATTAAAGAATGAAAGGCGTTAGATAATAAAGCAAGTCCAGCCCCCAGAATCAGCAGAGTACTGTACAGTAGTTTGGACCAGATGAGCTGGAAGGCTGGCTCAGCTCACTGCACTGAAGACAGTATTCCTCTATCTCTACCCATCACAGCAGACTACGATATTATCTGTGAAACAGGAGATAGCCATGATAGAAGTGACCACACAGCGCTCCATTAATGCAAATGCCTGCTCAGCTCTTCATGGGCCCGGGTGTAACAGTACTGCCCCAGGGGAAATAGACCATTTAATGGAACTAATGATTAAGGGGCATCTAAGAACTGGTAGGAATTCCTTCAGGTTTTCAAGGCAATATTGAGCTTCACTGTAGATATCACAAAGATCATTTAATCTGTTTCTTCTAACGAGACTGAACTGATGATTGTGGAAAAGGAGGAAGAGTTGACTACTAACAGGAAAACTTAAGATCATTGAGTTGCTAAACACCATGAAAAAAAGAAAAACATATTTCTGAGCAGCTGTAACAAGTTTACTTCTTCCATAGCTCAGGCCTATCACATGCCCAATTTAAATCTATGGACCAGCTTATTGATTGCCTCAGGTCTACTCCCAGAACAATAGATTTGCATGTAAAATGAAAGCACGTATGAGAAGTTATAAACGATGGAAATCCTTACATGTATTGCAGCGCTCCTATAAGAGCACACAAGTTAAATATTTCAAACACTGTCAGCATAGCTGAGACCCAAACGCAGCTTGTAAAATGGCAAAAGATTAGATGTCTGCAAAAAAAAATCTGCAAAATATAAGATTTTGTCAGAAACCTTCTTAAGTGTAAGAACATTATATTAAGCTCGGTATTTAGTAAGTTAATGTATGCATTCAAAGACAAAAACAAGTTATTTCCTCAATATACTTTAAAAAAAAAAAAATCAATTTCTACAAATGATACTTAAACACTTACCTTACTCAAATTTGTACTCATGAAAGAGTACAAATATTGAAAGATGAAGACAGCATACAGTAAAGAAAGTGTCCCAGTTTTACAGAGAATCACACCATTTCTGAATATTCAGTTGCAATTGCTGTTTCTTTCTAAAGTATTCCAGATTAAATAAATGAAGCCACATGAGTCCTGTATGTCAACATACACACAGCTGAGATAAACAGCTTCTCACAGAAGATCATTAAAGTCATAAATTTGGAATAAAGGAAAGCAATATACAGGGATTCAGGATATATATTTTTCCCCATAAACTTCAGTTTAGAGAAAACTAAACACATAAAACAAGAAAACAATTTTACAACTGTAGTATATACTATAAATTAAATCCTCAGAGCTTCTTTTCTTCTCCCTTATTCTGTCAGCATATGCATATGGACAGTAATACCTAACAATTGAGGAGTACAAATTCTCTATCAATCAGTACAGTAGCAACATATTTTGGAAACAGTCTTTTCAGAAAATTGATGTTTTGAGCCCACCTTTGCTGGTTAATGCTTCAGAATAAACAGCTTCCCTAAACTGTTCTTTTACAGCTGATGGAGCCTTTAGCTTACCGGTTACTACCTACGTGCCTGGAATATCGCTTTGGAAATGGAACAAGTACCTTGCTAGTGGAAGGTGGCAAGAAGATGTATTGAGTAACTTCAAGATGCAGGAATAGTGAGGGCTACAGATGTGGAAATATGGAAATGGGGGAAGGGGAACATGTAGTGCTGATAAAATGCTGGATAAGAGAATACACGTAAAAACAAGTCACTGAACCCCAAAAAAAACAAAACCACAAAAACCCCATACAAAATCAAGGTCCAAGCACTGAAAGCTACTATTCAGCAGTTTACTCAGTTATCAGCAAGCTCTTGGGATCTAGCAACCATTCAACATGATTTTGGTTTGTGCTGTCTTCATCTGCAAACCAAAACCCTCTATAAAGTAGATAGTTTGTTTTGGTCTGCAGCAAGGTTTGCATAAGGAAACACAAAAGGAACTGTTCAGGAGCTGTTCAGTACTGCAACTGCATTTCACACTGAAGGGCCAAATGTCCTCGGTACTGGGACTTTTGCTCTAAAGTAGTCTTCTGGTACCTGCAATGAATGGGCAATTCCTGTTCTTCATGCAGCTCACCGGCTTTAAAAAACAATTTGATGCAGACAGAGGTACCAGAACTTGAATTACTCATCCTTTTCTCACTTTCTTTATTTTCCTTTCCCCTACTCCAGGAAGTGAGGGGCTCAGATACCCCTACGCAGAGGCTGTGCAGGAACAGAGACAAAGGTAGGTAAATAAACCATAAACGCATTTTCACAGATATTGGCTGTGAAATGCCCTGCTGCAGTTAGGGCATGGTTATGAACTTCTAGGGATGGGGATTTTCCTGCTCTTTAAATAGAAATAGTTTTATCTTATACATTTAGCAGGGTAAAATTGAAAGACAATCCATAAAGGAAGAAGTGGAGAATTCAGCTGAGTGATCAATAAAGAGCTTTTGTTCAACAAACAGCTCCAAGAGAGAAACAAACAAAAAAAACACCACATAAACACATTCAATCAAATGATTAGATGACAGTAATTATATTCTAAGCTTGCTGAATTCTCTTGCAGTTTAATTTGGATAAAGTATTCCCAGGTTCATATCACAACTCACAGCATATGCTTAGAGAAGAACTTCATTTTATTAATAATTGATGTATGAAAATAATTTGTTTTTAAATGATACCTCACGAGTTTGTCATAAGAATTTAAGTGTTTATACAACATTTGGATGAAAGATACAATAGTCATGGTTATTTTAATCAAATTGTTCTCCTTTCATGTAAATAAGGAAAAACCGCTTTGCCACTTTAAAAAAGCGGTCACGCAGCCTCTCTCTATTTTGGAAGCCAAGGCAGTGAAATACACATTCTTCTCTGCACAGGAAGATTCTGTTAGCAGAAAGCATCATGCTACTTTCCAAGTGATTTACACCAGAAATTCAGTTCAGGTTTCTAACATACCAGACATTTGAAGACTAATATAAGCCATATACAAGGAGCGGGATGAGGAGGGAGAAGGTTTGCCTTTACCCAAGGTATTTCAAAGAAGTGGGGCAGCAAGTAAGAGGCAAAAGGTCATACAAAGCTGGCAACAGTACTGCAAATCCCCCAAATTTTCACTGTGCATTGTCTGCAAAGTTCTACACCAAATGCTGCATCAAGGAGCTGTGATTTGGGGGCTTTGCACATACTGAGAATCAGAGCTCACACTGGGTATTAAGAAATGCCAGCACAATGAATTAAAGTAGTTTATGATTGAACATCCCACATGAGTAGGCTTAGAAAAGGTGAGATGATTTTTAAACACGATTACGCAAAGAGTTTTGTATGGCATAGCAGCAACAAGAATTAAACCTTTATAGAAAGGCCTCTATAGGAGCATTTTCCAATTGAGTTGCCCACTGTGACTCAAATGACATCTTTGAAATTTGCATTTCCTTAACATTATACCTTTAAATCCAGTAGATAAAACCTGACAAATAAAACACTGCACTGCAACAAAGAGCCACTTCTTCCTAAACTGTTTACCTAAGAACCAGCAGGCATATTTTCATGAATTAACCCTGGATCCCTATAAACTATAAAATTATGAGAATTCAAAAACCAGGAAAAAAGCCAAGACTTGAATTGACAAGCCAAGTCATATTAAAGTGTAAGCGGCAATATTCCCGAGGCATGATATTGAAACTGATAAACACTGCTGACTCATATATTAAAAGCCAGCATCTTCAACAAAACCCACTGAAGCGGCAAGTATAGGAATTTGTACTAGATGGTTAGACCCTATCTAGTCAAGGGCATATTGACTGCTAAGGCAAATCAAAGCAACTGAAAAGCTGCCTTCATGCTTTTCCTTTAAATTTTGTTAGTCTGTCTTGCCCTGGTGGCTCAGGTTTGCTGCTTTAAACAATCTGTTTTGATCCTCTTGCATAAAATACCTCAAAAACATTAATTCAGAAGGAACAATTGGGGAAAAATATAGCACCTTTTATATGTCTGCTCACTGAAGCACAGTATTTAGACGCTGGAGAAGTGTACTTCTGTACAAGCAGAGCACTGTAGAATGAGGCAGAATTTCAGAACAGAGGGCAGCAGTAATAAAAAATTACTTTTCTATAGTAATTAAGAAAAAAAATCACTGCAGTAACTCATAGGATTCCACTAGCACTTCAAACAGTGTCACCCCAGTTCACACCTGTTTTCTAGTCAAGAGAGCACGTAATTACTTAGTCCTATGGTAATTTCCTTATTTTCCTTTCTAGAATATTGTCCTCAGTAATTCCTATGTCTTCCAGTAACATGCTCTCATCTTGCTGCTAGTAGGAAATAAAGTGGGGAAAAGGATCAAATTTTGACAATAAAGTAATTATTTGCTTTCTTACTCAGGATGCTCCCAACATTCATTTTAATCAAATGAATACACAAAGACAAAAGATAGACAAATCCGATGAAGACTTAGGTTTTCTGACAGCTTGACTTGATCAAGAATTTAGCCATTCATATTCCTTCAGAGAAAGGAAATTTGCTACTTGTTAAGCACTTCATTTTATATATTCATTGTATAAAACATACAAAATTGTGCTAAGTTGTTTCAGTCATCCATGAAACTTGTTGTTCTGAGACAGAACTGCTGGTCAACGATAACATACAACTATGCAGGCAGTTCACAAACTCTTTCAAGAAAGGAAGAATCAGGTTCCCTCCAGGTAGCTAGCTATAACCTGGCTTCAACTGATTTTGCATTTCTTCACTTGTCTCATTGACTTTGATGAATGTGATTTGCTTAACAAGAAATTATGCCCCTTAATATCTGCAATGATCTGAGCCTGATTAACTCAGATATGAAACAATAAAAAAAAAAAAAAAGGAGAATTTCTGAGACTCTGCCCTCTCACATTACTATTATCACTGGAATCAGGTAACGCATAAGCCAGAGTTTTGATATTGATTTAATGGGAACAGAAGTAAGACTTATTTCAGAAGTCTCATGCAAGAACTTCCATGAGGGGGGAACAAAGTAAAACTATCCTCACAAAAATAGCCTAACTGAAAGAGATACTGGGTGGCAGGCAGAGCCAGTATGAAGAGTCTTATGAAGGATTTTTCTTATGAAAAAAATCATATTCCCAAATCTAGAGTGTGGCACTTGAGTACACTGAAATGCCCTTGTTAGTTTCACTGTAATTAGATCTCTTTCACAAGCTCTAAATTAGCGCTTAAATTGTTTGGGCCTCCTGGTGTTCAAATGTTATCCCCAAACACATATTCTGAGAAGCTGCCTCCCCTTCTTTACTTGCACTTTCCTATTCACGATTCCCCCCTCTCTTCTGAAATACCACCACTTATGAAATGTATTTTACAGAATTTGACTAAAGGTTAAGAAAGTAGAGGTTAATTTCTCTATCAGCTGTAGGAAAATGTTATTTGTGTGAAATTTCTATGCACATTGTAAATTGGGGCACTCCAGCAATGGGTTCCTTTCCTCAGGTGATTTGCAGTTACTTAAGGAACAATTCATTGATTCGGTAATTTGTGATATGTCCCCACAGAACTCCCTCCTGAGTTTCAGTAGCCAGCACAAATATATTTGCAACCAAAATCTATGTTTGCATGCTATCAAAACTTGGAGTTTACAACACCTGATGTAGAATATGCAAACAATGCCTTACATGTAGTTTGACAGGTCAGGGGTAATTCTCTTCTGTCAGGAATGGTCTGCCTTTGATCCAAGTGGGGAAAAAAAAAAAAAAAAAAAAAAGAATTTAAAGAGGGAAGGGGCAAATGCTAAAATGTGTTTTCATTAACTTTTCAAGAATAGGAAGAATTTTGCTGGTTTATTTACACTTGTCAAGCCTTTAGCCTTCAAGTAGAAGCATAAGAACTAAAGTAGCACTAAGCTGGTTTAGGGTTTTCAGAGTGCTTTGACCCATTAAGTACAAACCAGCTAGTTCTTACTTTCAAATACTGCTCCAACCAGTTGGTTCTTATCCGTGAAGACAACCAGCATACAGTATCATGCTTATTACGGTTATGCATTCAGCTAGATTTCCTAACGTATCAAGGGTCAAATCAATCATAACCTTTTCTCCAGGCCTCAGCGCACAGGTCATTCCCCCCCGCCCCTTTTATTTTTTTTAAGTCAGACACTGGAGCCAAGCCTGGGGGTAAAGTCACTCTCTTTACTATTTCCATTTTATAGCTCTATATTTCCAGCTTTATGGCATCAGTTTATGTTAGGAGGACATGCACCAAATCCTGCCTTGGTCTACCCTCTTAGTCTCTTGTTTATTGCTACAAGAATCTTTCTCAGTGCTTCTAGAAAACATGCACTGGCCTCAAATTCTATTCTCATTTCTGTATTTCATCCTGTGGTGCTGATATAAGTCACTAGCACTGAAGGGAATATATTTAGAGAACTTGAAAAAAAAAAAAAAATCACCAACCCTGAATACACCCTATTTGGAAATCCTAAGGGATGATAAAATAAATACTGCCTAACTTGAATAGGGACCTTCTCTTTCATGTGAGAAAAGCTGCATAACATCAGCTGTATCAGCTGCATTTTGATATCCTTTGTGGCTGGATAACTAAATGAAGATCCACACTACAAAAGCACGTTCTATAAAATTACTTTCTTGCTGCCTCATAGATAGGTAGGATTGACGCAAATAAAAAAAGCCTGTTGGTATTTTACAATCATTCCTGTTTTGTTGCTAATTACGATTAATTATTCTGAGTGGCAATTGTTTGTCATGTCTAGTATACATACACAACGCAGCATGACACAGCCCTTTCAGACACAGTGACTATGATATAATAGCAGAAGCTGCTGCAGCTTATACTGTCCTTTGTGGGGCTCTCAGTGTACAGGAGAAAACTGCAAACTGAAGCACAGCCACCTCAAAAAGTGTTCAAAGGAAAATTTAAAGTCACCCATAGTAGCACATGTGTAGTCCTTAACACAGCTATTTAAACACAGACGTTTATGAAGGAATGAGAAAGGTATGAAAAAGATGGCACTCCTAAAATATTTTCAGATAGAGCATGTGTGAAATTTTAGTGTTCTGCAATAAATTCATTCGACCTGGCTTTTTATTGTTTAAACTGTGGCCAGCCTTTCTGATGGCATTCTGCTCATTAGGAATGTCCTTGTATTAACTTTTTACATGCAAGTCATAAGCCAAAGATGTGAACAACTGCATGGTGTGAGAAACATTTTTTTTCATCTCAAGTCTATTTGAGGAAGAAAATAGATTTTTGATACATCTGTCTTTTTCCCTGATACTTCATTCTTTTCTGTTGGTTCTGTGGACATGAAAGGGTTTCACAAAGTTAAACATTTCCCCATCACTTCAGATGAAAGATTTAACAGAAAAGGTATTTTTAACCGGAGCTTTGTAGGTGCTTTATCAGCATCTTATTACCAAAGGTAGCTTCATGAATGTTACTTTTGGACATTTCCAGTATTGCTGCATATATTTTCTTTGGAAAAAAAAAAAAAAAAAAAAAAAGAACTGAACTAAATCCTGTAGGCTGCATACCCTGTCAGTCCTGAGCAGTCAGTCAGGCCATCAGAACGTCCTACCAGCAGGTGCCCTAGTTTCCACTATCTCTTCTAGTTCAAATCTGCCCATATCTCTTGGAATTCAGCAGCCAAGAACAAGGCCTTCAAAGTACAAAGAGCTGTTTTTTCACATGATAGCATGAAAGAACTCGAAGACCATATACAGCTTACACAGATGCTTCTGGCTGTAAAGCCTCCAAATTACTGTCTTCACCTCTTCCGCACTTCCGTGGATGGAGCTGCCTGGACACTCAAGAATAACTCTATAAGAATAAAAAGCAGCTTTCTCATGCCAAATTAAAGATCAATAAACACTAACCTCAGTGGCACCAGAAGTGTCCTATTAATGCAGAAGGCTGCTAAATCCTAGGCTATCCACGAGGTTGATGTGTTGAATAAATTAAACATTACCACATAAGAATTTTTTGCTGTTGAAATTCTAGCAGCTTCTTTTGTGGCTACTTATTTTGCTGCTGATTTTTTCCATTTACCTTTCCTACTCAAAAGATTATAGCAAACTAAGTTCAGCTTTATAATGTCATCTACTGGAACATCCCTTCTCTTTTCTTTGGCAGAGAGTTTAATTCATAGTTTTGTTTGTATGTTTTTAAATCTGTGTTTTCCTCTCTGCCATCGTCTGCTATTAATATTTTACATAAATGTGCAAAATAATTTTCAGCATATGAAACAATGCATAAAGATTTCTATGTTAAAGAAATGGTTTAAGACCCACAACTTATCACTTTCACAGAACCTAGCATCACAGCACATTCAAATTGTTAGGTAGCTCTTACCTTTACATGGATGCTTCCAGCCACAGCATGTTTCAGGAGCTAACCCACAGTGACTGAAATTCTGTCAGATGTTCACTCCATTTGTAGGCACCTCACACATTTACAGGTTTTTCCCGATTACTTAAGCTAATTTTTAAATAAGGGACATGGAAATGCTAAGTGTCAAAAGACATTCCCTAACATACACAACCTTTCTGTTTGTAACGTTTCAGTCAAGTCAATTTAAATTTTACCTCATGTAATTAACATCCTATTTTTAGAAGTTTTCTAATTCACCTGCAAAATAGTTTCTTTTACAATGTACTTAAAAACATTGACAGTTCTCAGATCCGTCAGAATAGTTACAGTTATAGAAGCACTTCTAAAGCTACAGAACACGTAACCCACTGAAAGTTAAAGGTTTGGGAGACGAAGCATGTACTTCTAGCTCTCTAAATCAGCAAACCTTAATTCTGATAATTTTTATCCTCTTTTTACTTCTCTGCATTCTACCAAGGAGTGCCTACTCTCAGTAACAGGTACGAGCTAGCAGGCTACAGAACATGCAGCCTAAGAATACCATCACTTCTCAGGCTAAAACTTCATCTATGTGACACGTTATTTTACATTAGAGTGAAGATGACTCTGCCACCTCCTTTAAAGGTACGTACCAAACATCTACTTAGAGGACAAATAAACAATTGCCTAGAAAAAGCATAGATCAAATACAAAATACACAGACTCACGTACTTTAAACAGCATGCATTCCAGATATCAGCATGACAGACTGCATCTGACAAGTACAAGTAAGGAAACTGGTCTGGATCTGCTGGACCACCACCCACAAGCACTCTGTGGGGGAAGGCTGCAGATTTATTCCATCCAAGAATACAGAACCCTTACACCTCTGTCTCTACCCCAAACAAAGCATCTCTCCATTCACATTTTCTTCCCAGGGTCAAATGGAACTTAAGATGTTTGCATTCAACAGAAAACAAAATACACACAACCCCTGTTGAAAATAGAGGATCCCAAAAATCAGAAGATGTAGGTTTATTCCAGGAACAGGTCCTTTACCCTGCACGTTTATCACTGCCTCAGTAACAAAATACTGCAAATCTATGAAGACCAGGAAAAGTGACAGATCACAATGACCTTGCTTTTTAGTTTTCTGAACTCTACAGATTTACACTTTTATCTATATCTTAGTGTTTGTTTTCCCATTAGATTTAATGTAGCTTTACTAAAATAAATCAGAAAGACGAGGAACAATTCAATCAGCACAGGAAAATAAAAAAAGCCTGCTTCGATTCATGTCAGCACATCCTTGTACTCAAGTTAATGAATTGAACAGGTTTTTTAAAACTGAAAAAAAAAATTGTTATATAATTAGAGAGAAGGAACTGTATCCCATATATTTTTAAGGCATGTATATGCAGATAACCAGACTACATCACTGGAGATTTGTCAATTCCCCAATTGTTAGTGTTCATTCTCCATAAAGTCTCCTTACATAACCTCCAATCAAGCATTAGAAAATGCAATTCCCCAAAGCATTAGTCACTTACAAAAATTTAGGTCAGAGGAGGTTTTTACACTTTAACATCAAAATAATATTTCCCTGAAAACTCACAGGGATTTGAGTCTATTTCCTTCAACAGTTTTACTGACTACAACACAAAGCAAAATCATCAAACCTTTACAAGGGCTGAACGTCTGCATTTCAGAGAAAAAGCTTAAAAAATCTTCTGAAAGAATGAGACCTCAGGTGATTTGTGTGAAGTGAGGGAAAGTATCATACCGTTTTTCATCACCTAGACCTACACAAGTATTTTCTTTAATTGCAGAGGGTCTCAACTCCATTTACTACCTTCAAAAACAACAGTAGATTTGGCAGCTGGATGAAGCATGGTTTCTAAGCAAGTATTAGAAATGCATAAGAATAAAAATAGCCCTCCCAACCCTCTGGGTCCTGAAAATTATTATTTTATGTATTACATACACTATAAGCAAACAACCTTTACCTGTTAAGCCTCCTTTCTAAATTGAGTGGAAGTTAGACACAGAAGCCCAGAGGGGGAGAAAGTTAATTTTACTTCCATTATTAAAAAAAAATAAACAGGTAAAGGTTCATAGACCTCCATGTAAAGTGGTAAACTACTAGCGAGAACTTGGCAGTGATACAGTTGGCACACCATATCATTAAGGAAAGAAAAAAATAAATCAGAATGATGCTTGTGGGCTGCCACAAGGCCCAAGGGAGCTACAGCTGAAAGAACTGCTACACAACAGGGGTTGGGAGACCATCACCACTACTTTATACACATCTCACTACAACTGTGAGTTTCCTATGAATGTGTCCAACTCCAGAAGCAAAACCAGACCATGCAGGGGAATAATAAGGCCATATAATTCCACCACCCACACACACCACACCCCTTGCACCCTCTTCAAACTGTCCTATGGAAAGGAGAAATGGCATTTCAGTACCCTAGATTGGGGAGTACTAGTCAGTGATAACACTAACAACATGTTTTCCACCAACTCCTGAACATGAGGATCTGGCCATTGTGGAGCCATTGGGAGCTTTACTTAAGGAAAGAGGGAAGTGTTTCCTTTCTAAAGCTGTTGGTCTGAAGTGTGCCCATTACATTCCCAGGGGAGTTCTTGTTGTGCTGTGTGGCTGGTCAGGTGGTTACAATTACTTGTGGTTTTGAAATTACAAGCACTCATTTTCGGCACAGAAAAAAGATGACTCTTTATAAAGCCTTTTGTCAAACAACAACAACACAAACTTCAAGACATTCACACGCACCTTAAAACAAAACCACAAAACAGTGCAATAAGGACATCAGGTTCACCAGAAATATTAGGCAGCTTCAAGCACTGCTTACATGTGTTGATACAAGGGACCCCTTCCCTTTGTAAAGAAGGGAAGGGGTCCCTTCTTAGTAGGTCCACTACTAAGAAATCAGACCAAGAAAGATTTTGGTGCAGAATTTAAAATCCTTCATTTTGACTTCGACTGAGACTTCTGCTGTGAGACAAATTTCACTACCCGTCTCTCTCTTTTTAGTTAGAGAAAGATCAGCAGAGACTAAATGAAGATTAGTCTACCCAGTTACATAATTACTTTAGGGAAATGATACTAGAAAGACAACTGAAGAAAAAAATGTCTATCAGAGAAAAGAAAAGCCCAAATAATTGTTCATTTTAAAGTCCCTCTCTGGAGATGCACTTACATGATCATAAAATATGTAAATTAAAGAAGTAATGTCAGTAGATCGGAACTGAGTTTTAAAAAGCATTTGCACACTAGAGATACTGAAAGTATTTAACTGTGACTTCAGTGCTTCTGCTGCAACAACCATGGAAGATAGATTTGCTTCCACATATAACTGGTAATGCCCACAGAATGCAATCGTGAAGATTACAACTTCTCCTCATAAACTTCAAAGGCACCAGGAATGCAATAACCTTTTTTTTTTTTTGAGAGAGTCTTTTTATACCCGTTTTTTTGAGAGATCAAAAGAAGATTCCATATTTAAAAAAAAAATCAATTTTCAGATGGCATATTAATGTTATATAAAAATATAAATGAAATGCAGTTGTAAGTCTATGAGAAATTCCAACTGGAATTCAACAGTTGGAAAACTGGCCCTTCTTTGTCTACTAACTGCATTCATGCATAGTATTTTCTGAACTCAATCAATTTCTCTCCCACCCTTGTTCTACTGAACTGATGCCTCTTACCAGTGGGTCACTAAATTCCAGGCTTGCTTTTAATTTCCCATTTGTTCCAATCAGTTAACTATGAGTAAGAAGAACAGCTTCTATTTAGCATGGAGTTTCCATTTTCTGCCTCATTGAATTTTCATCTGCATAAAGCCAGAAATTCACCTAAATAGCCGTTTTATCCTACCCATTTATAGAATCATAAATCTGAATATGTTAAGAGAAAATTGAAGTATTTTTCTATTCTTATTCTCCTTTGGTCTTCTCATCTGAAGGAAGAAGCCAACTATTTTCTCAGTGCTGTATTTCTTTACTCAGAGTAGAGTCACACTACTATCACTGCTTTTCTTTCACTCAACTAAGTGATACTGTAAAATAATTCTAGCCAATCAGGTCTATATAACTTCTATATTCATGTAGTGATTTCAGGTTGAGAACCATCCTAGAACCTTCAAATGATACCCCAAGAGGTGTCAAACACCACTAATCAATTCTGGTCTCAGTAGATCTTTGTACTTTATAACACATCACAGCATACAGACATTAACAGCTCCCCTTCTGCACACTAGAATTGCTTTGATGAAAGACTGTTATTTTTCATTTGTAGAGCATAACTGAAGTGTTTAATAGTTTTGACTGTAAAGTTCTCTCAGCTAACTAGTTTTGGAAGTAAAACATACTTGAAACACAAAAACGTTTTAAACTTCCATCGAGTCTTTGTCAAAACTTTCCTAAATTAAGTCTTTAGGACTCCAGTAGTATCTGTAATGGTTAAAGTTTGAATTCAATCTTTTATACAGAAATCACAGAAATCACAGAATTTCTAGGTTGGAAGAGACCTCAAGGTCATCGAGTCCAACCTCCAACCTAACGCTAACAGCCCTCCACTAAACCATATCCCTAAGCTCTACATCTAAACGTCTTTTGAATATACAAGAGAATCTGGTAGAAATTTCCTGGAAAAAAAAAAAAAAAAAGCTGTATCACAAGCATCACACAACACAAAAGAACAGCAATAACAAACTGCAACAAGAGATCTCCCATAATTTTAAGGCACTATGGCTAATTACACTGCTTTAAAGAAAATTTCCTTATATAAAAACAGGTGGAAATTCAGGCTGTACATATCAGTTTCCATATATATAAGTGTATGAATAACTTCATTAAGGGGAAAAAAGTATAGATACAGTTTGTGCTACATTTACTCATTAAATGTTTTAAAACGTTTATCTGTACAGGTATTATGCCTGTTTGTCCATTATACATGTATATAAGTTCTTACTAAAAAAGTCTTGTAGAAGACAAATACTTTTATTTGCACACTACCAAGTTTAAACGAGCTTTTTAAAAATCAACAAAAAAGCCAAGTTCTTCCTTTGATATTTTGGTCACATTAAACAAACAGAGAAACTTGTCTTTTATAATTCCAAGAAACTTGGAATATATCACTAACATTAGTAGAGGGGTTGCATTCTTCAATCAGGTCATCAGGCAATTAGGGCATAAAAGACTTTTTTTTTCCCCAAGTCTATTACAATTCTTTGGAACTACAGACAGAAGTGTTCCACAAAATCTTCAGTAAAGTGTGACACAAATCAGAGCCTCCACAGAGCCTTATGAAAGGCAGAAAATTATGAGCCTCTGTCAGCCTCCTGCACAGAAGCAGAACAAAATTCTTTGTCTACTTTCTGCCCCCTGCACTGGTATAGTAGAGGCACAACTCATGATGAATCACAGCAAAAGATGTCATGCAATAACTACCTACAGAATAAATCACATTTTTTGTTCAGTAAAAACATTTGATAAATTGCTTTTGCCCTGCACCTCTGACCATCTTCACCTGCCCTCTGCCCACATATCCGTCTCTCTGCTTCTAACATCCAGAGGTATTAAGCCATAACACACAGGAACTCCTTAAAAATTATCACCCATACAAAAGCAAATCCTTGTTTTTCCAAGACATTAATAATAATAATAAAATGCTAAACAAATACTTTAAAACACACAGTAATTAACTTGAGAACACTGAGCTAGTACTAATCCCCCAATATGTAATGCTCATAAATTCTACATCTCTATGTACTCTCTATGTACTTTCCACAGCCAAGGAATGGTTTAACATACTTAGAAGTGTCACTTAACATTAAATGTCTTAAAAACGTCTTGAAAAATCATTACTTCAAGATGCCATGTTTACACATCAGTGGAGAGAAAAAGATACTTCCATCGTGTTTCTTGGCACCAACCTTAGGATGATCTTAACCACATCCTAGAAAGGCCTCTTTCTCTTTACTGACTTCAAAAAGGCCCACTGCCTTCATAAAGGAACACTGCCAGTTCACATGTGGATGCCTACGTGGGGAATGCTTTAAGCTAAGCAAGATGTACTCTGCTGTCAGTGTAAAACAATGAGACTGCTCTGTCCTGCTTGGCATTGCTGCAAGGTACAGAATACAAATGAGTATACGGACATAACATAATAAACAACTCACTTAGCAACAGGTAATGGAACATGATTCATATACCATGGCTGTAGCACACAAAGGAACATGTCCAGAAAAAAAGTTTCTCAGTAATCAGTCATTGCAAGACTACAGTTTGGAAAAACAAACAGAAGAAACAAAGCTAAAGTCTTCAAAAAGAGTGCTATTTTCACTTTCACGTGTAAAGGTGAAACTACAGAAGAAACAGATGTTTAAGTACTTTCAAATGTTGCAGGAAAACGAGATATTAAATGGTTTGTAGCAAAAGAAAATATTCTGAGATAACAGCTCCTTACCTGCATGATCATTAAGAAAAATACAGAAAAGCAATGTTGGACAAGCATAAAACTTATGTTCTGAAAAATTTCACTGAGTAGACAAAAGAAATGTAAGAGATCAGGTGAAAGCATTGCCCAGTCAAATAGCTCTGAACTCCTGTGATGTCTTTCTCTTTCTTTCAGATGCCAACTTAGACCATTCTTTGTATTCCCCATTTTGTTTAGCAGGATGGGGAAGGCTCAGAATGGCCTCAGGAGTTCATTTAATATTTAAGCATTATTACCAGAAAACAGTGATTAGTAAGAGGGACTGGAATGGAGATTTGAATCAAATTTCAAGAGAGAAAGCTTACTTTCTCTATAGCAAAGAGTCAACAAAAAGTCATCATATTCACAGATAAAAATAATATTAACAATCTACCCCCATGTTTTAATGCTGCTGCATAATCTTTAGGTGACAAATTTTTACCTAAAAACCTTATCTGTCCTTCTTTATGCTGTTATTTAAGCAGAGAGAAGTCTTTGCAAAGCTGACTTCACCTGTAACAGCAAAGACAGGAAGACAGAGCCACAATATAAGAGAGAATCCCCTCAAGATCTTGGATGTCTGTACTAAGGACTTGGAAAGCAAACAAACTGAAGATCATCTTTCTCTGCAGAACAGCAAGCTTTTCAGTGCCAGCACAAAAGCCTCAATTTCATGTGTTGTAAAGCTAGCTTCACCATTAATATAAGAAAAGGCAATTTTTGATTGACAACAGCTTTTTGTTAATAAGAATTCCCATCAACTTGCAAACGCTTTTCTTTTATTAATAAACCATTACACAATAGAAGTTTCCATTTATGAGTTTTTTTTTTTTTTTTTTTTTTTTTTTGTTTTTGTAAGTTGTAATAAAGCAAGTGATCCAGCATGGTTTTCCCCATCTCCAGTTACCGGGGATATGGTAAAGCTTTGACTGACAAGTAGTCAAACCTATGCAAACATTTCTGTTTCAAATGCATTTACTAAGTCTACAAACTATCAGCAATACCTGAAAGTGATACATTGTGTAATAACGTCTCACCACTTCTCTTCCCTCTCTCCTGATTTTTATCACCTTCCATATACTACGCTGCTATTTTAAACATAATAATACAATCATTCACATAGAAAAGTCTGCAATGTGTAAAGAGAACCATGGAAAAGGACAAGCCAGCACAACAAAGCCAACTTATTCCTTAGGTTTTAACAGCTGGTTTCAGCAGGCACAACAGCCACTTTTCAAGTCACCTGTTAAAGATGTCTCTTGAAAAGCCAGCTTCTTGCCTATGCTCCTTTCTTTCTCTCACACAAATTTCATGGCTAACTTCCCTTGAGACTTCTGCACAAGTGTCTCTGCCCTACTGAGAGCTCCTGGGCTACACTGAACCCCTGCCTTTTGGCTCCGACCACATACATTTGGTGTCTCTTTAATATCATTTACTTAATATATCTCTTCATATTCTTCTGTGATACGAGATACTCATAGTCTCATAGCTTAAATGATAAGAGATTATTTTAAAGAGATTTATTATTGAATATTACAATAGAATACACCACTAAAGAAGTGTCAGAAGCTATGTAACAAGCAATTTCACTCAACATTAACACTGCCATGGAATTGGATCTATCTACATTTTGCATAGCTGGATTTACACCAACAGACAGAGAGAGCTTTCTGCATGAAAGCTTGGCACAGGCACATGCTGGTCACCTATAGGAAGGCCAAACGATGCAAGCCTGAAGAGCACTGCAGTATACTACAACACACCTAGATAAGGGAACCAGGCACATCTGAACACTTCATACGTGCTTGCTCAGAGACATTTCAAAGCAACTTTAATTACATTTTGGATAAAAGTTAGTTTTGACAAGTCAAAGGAGGTTTCTCTGTAGGCATGAGCAAACTTCATCTCTCTCCCCTTATTTCCAACTCATCCTTTCACAGAGCTTCCTTCCCCACCTCCTTCCAGGGTATTTAAGGACAGATAACAGAGAAGGAGAAAAAAAGCTCTCTATGCAAACAAATAGAAGAAAAGCATTAGTATGACATTATAACTCTAAGCCACTGAGATAAGGTCATATCACCCAAAGGGGAGATAAATATCTTTCCTGGGGTGGGAGAAGACACGAAGCACACAGGAGACCTAGAGACCTCCCCTTAAGTCTTTACTGTATGATTTGTTTTTCCTAATACTCTGGTATTCTCAGAAAGACCCATATCAATGACAGCACCTTAGAGATCTGGTGTATGAGCACACCAAAACCCACTGAAGAAAAATTCTCAGTATCTAGAAGGTAATGTAAGATATTGGTGCTTTGGTAAAGGGGAGAGAAGAGGTCAGCTCATTTTTTTGTTAAAAAATTTTAAAAGTTCAGGAAACTTCAAAAAGGTCAAAATCACTGCTGGATGACTGCCATCATGTAGCAGCGTCCAGGCATGTAACTGTGCCTAATTGCAAATCATGTTTAATCCACTAGGTGATCTGGCTGTACAGAAGTCTGGCAGGAGCAGTCAAGAAACATCACCTTG
This sequence comes from Netta rufina, assembly GCF_964035555.1. Classification (NCBI taxonomy): domain Eukaryota; kingdom Metazoa; phylum Chordata; class Aves; order Anseriformes; family Anatidae; genus Netta; species Netta rufina. The sequence continues at coordinate 52,513,275 of NC_140125.1, read as the reverse complement.
AGGGGCTCAGCACAGGCAGCCTTCAAAAGTTTTATTTCACTTTTGAAACATTTCTACAAGTGAACCAGAAGGCATTTTAAAAATTAGCTCTGTTTTCTACTCTAATGAGGCTTTAAAGCACTGAATATTGCTGAGTAAATCCAATACATAGCCAAAACCAGGAAACTACGATATGCAAATAAAAGCCTAGATTATCCTGAATATTTCTTCTGTATATAACCATTAGTTTTCTATCTTCATTATGAAGGTATTTTAGATAACCTCTGACCCTCTGATGACTAGCAGTAGATGAAGTAACAGTCCAGTGAAGTAAGTTTCTGGAGCATACTATTTTTTAGAAGAATAAAAAACTAAAAAACTACCAGTAATCATAATATTCTATTTCCAAAAAGTCAGTATTAGTATTTGATTTATTTCTATCCAAAAGTCAATGCAGTGCTACGGCAAGGAAGTATAAGAGAACTTGAGTTGTTCTGCATGCTACAACCAGGATAAAGCAGTAACATAAAGTAGCAATAGTCATCTACCCGGCAATAGAGTGTTTTTGTATTCCTATTCATAATCCAGAAATTTTCCAAGGAAGATGAAGTTTCTTTTAGACAGCTAACATCCATACATTGCTGAATGAAGTACACTCCTTTGAATACCTTATTTCCCTGCACATACCCCTTAAAACAGACCCCCATAAGGTTGCTGCTGGGACAGGCTAGGACAGCAGCACAGGAACCACAGGAGGTGCTTGCAACGGAGGCAACCAGGCAGCACATACCTGCTCTCTCACTGTGTGCTCCCCCTCCCTCCTCCTGCATTTAGGGAAGGAGCTTTAATAAATCACTCTGACCTCAGCTGAGGAGGTATTTGTACATGTCTCTACAATTTCACAGGCCAGCCTACTCATGAGGCATATATTTTCTCTATCCCCCTGAAAACCAAGCAAGCCACAGCAAACAAAACAAAACTTGTGCTTTACATTCATACCCTGCCAGAAGTCATATACCCCCATCAGTGACCACCACAGGTGACCACCCTTCCTTTTCACCACATGATACATGGCCAGCCTGGCCAGAGAGATCCAGCTGGCAGGCTCCCTCCTCCTGACCACAGGCCTACCCCCCACACCATAGCCCCCAAACACTCACCCCAAAGCATATTTGTAGTCCTTTCCCTTCTGCTTCTTCTTGACCAAATGCAGATGCCCATAAACACCTTCAAACCTCCCAGAGAACTGAAGGGGGCAGACGACCTCCTTTTTATACCCTCCAAACAGGAACCACCCATGTTGCCCTCATCAGGCTAACAAGGCCCCAGGTGGGGCTGGCAGCCCCACAGGTTGGGCTTATTCTAAACTCAAAGTCCCTGGAGGAAGGGAGAGCCCAATCCAGTTCTGGTGAAGGGACTGGAACATCTCTCCTGCGAGGAAGGCTGAGGGAGCTGGGACTGCTCAGCATGGGGGAAAGGGGACTCAGGGGAATCTCAGCAATGTCCACAAATACCTGAAGGGAGATTGTAAAGTGGACGGAGCCAGGCTCTCTTCTGTGGTACCCAGAGCCAGGACAAGAGGCAATGGGCACAAACTGGAGCACAGGAGGTTTCATCTGAATATGAGCATTTGGACTGTGCACTTAGTCACATGGTCTGAATTATCGGATTGCCAGAAGTTGGACTCGATGATCCTTGTGGGTCCCTTCCAACTCAGGATATTCTATGATTCTATGAGGAAGCACTTCTGTGCTGGGTGGGTGTTTGAGCATTGGCACAGGTTGCCCAGAGAGGCTGTGGGGTCTCCCACCTTGGAGATCTTCAAAAGCTGCCTAGACATGGTGATGAGCAGCCTGCTGTGTGTGTCCCTGCTTAAGCAGGGGCTTGGACCAGATGTCCTCGCCATCCTCAACCCATCTGTGGTTCTGTGACGTGGCCATGGACACTCACCACCCCCAAAATGTGGAGGCTTCGCCCCTCCTCTGCATGTGAGCTTTGGAGCTGGAGGCAGGCTGTTGCACCAGGCTTCCTTGGGCATGTAGGAGATGGGGTTACTGCTCTCCTGAATGCAAAGGCATACAGTGTGGCTGCAAGGGGTCAGAACCCATGTACTTTGCTCAAATGGGCACCTATAAGGCAGCTGGGGGAAATCTGTGTGTGATGGGGCCCAGCTGGCATGTATAGAGCCTGTCTGCCAGGAACACAGCCATCTCAGGCCAGATTCAGAAACTGTTTGAGACAGGAGCATTCCTTACTTCTGAAGAGCAGCTCCTAGACTCGTGAGCAATCTGCTACTCAGCAAAAGAGTATTAAATTTCATTTACTTCAATGTGGGCCAGAAAAAATTTACCTTCACTGAACACCAACAAAGACATTCTAAGCTGCACAAAACACCCCCTGTCCCTGAAAGGCCACACCTGAGGAGTTGCTCAGCTTGCATACTTGAACACAGCTTGACTGCTCCTGCATGTCACAGGCTTTTTTTTTTTTTTTTTCTTCTCTTTTATTTTCCTCTCAGTGCCAGATTTAACATTTCTTCCAACTCTCAGCATTTAATAACTGTTTTTGCAAACAGTCAAATATGGAAACCCTGCTTGGGTTATAAAATATCTTACTGTTTTAAGATCTCATGACTGCAGTGTACACTTAGGATGGCTGCATTTATCTCTGTAATGATTTGAAAAATAAGAGAAATGCTAAATATTATTTAAATAGCTTGAGAAATGGACATTACTCTTAATTTTAGTAACAGTTAAGAAATACATACAATGACATAAAGTAATGTTTTAAAGATGTCTCTTGTGTGGTGTTTTTTTTTGTTTGTTTTGTTTTGTTATGTTTTTGTTGTTTTTGTTTTTTTTTTTTCAAACAGTAAAGTAACCAAATGATATCTATTTTACCCATCTGTAAGAAGTGTTCTGAAAAAAAACATAAATCATAGAAAATATCTTAACTTGCTTTCAAGCAATGTCACAGGCTGAATTCACCTAGGATATAAGCAGAGATTAACCTCTTTGCATGGCATCAGGGATGGATTTTGCTATTACTTGTCTTGGTAGCTTCTGAAACCAAGCAAACCAAACAACCATTCTGCCCCCTAAAAATCTATGAAGCAAACTGAGATACATTAACACTGGAGTAATATACACACAACAAACTCTATAATGAAAAGCTCTTCAGAAAATGACAATCTAGCCTTGTCTTAGGTTTCATGGGCTTTATTGTAGGGAATGAAACTTTGCATCCATCACTACCTGATGCTGACTCTCAGCAGCCAGGCTCCAGCGAGGTAGATCATGCTGACTTTTACTGGCACTGCTGCCTCTGTCCTGCATCCTTCACATGTAATGGATTATCTTGGCAGAGGATGCTGTTTTGCTAGACTCCATATTCAAGCTCTGCCATTGACCTTTCAATTTATCTTGGGAGACTTGATTAACCATTTTTTTTCCCTGTTGATTTTGACTTTAAGACTTTTAGGCAGAGACTGTTTCAGTGCTGTCTTGGTGTGTATCATTCAGTGTCACACCCACCAGTGCTACCCCTACCGAAGGCAGGAGGCAGGAGAGCAACCATCAGTTCTATTACCGGATTCCTTCAGAACAAATTCAGAGCAGATTATAGCAGGCTTGCAAAACTTCACACAGAAAGCAGAGCAGCCTCTGCAAGGCCAACAGATCATGTTTTATTTGGGTGGGCTTAGAGGAACCACGCTGGCAGCATCAGCTAATTGGAACCCAGGCTCAGCTTCAGGCAGGCACTGAGGCTGGGGATGCTGACGGGTGAGTGTGCTGCTGTGATTCCTTCCAGTGGTGCTGCGGGAGCTGCTCAGGGCACTGACCTCGCATGCTGAGGAGAGCAGCAGCCAACTAAAGCCTGTCTGCAGGGCTTTGCCTCAGCAGTATATGACAGCTACCAACATCTAAGCTGTTTTCTGACATCTTTTTCACTCAGCTGCACTTTTCTTACTTCTCTTTATGTAGGCTGTTTTCTTTTTTATTTTATTTTTATTTTTCCTACAATGTTGAATATTTTAGCTGGGCTCGTTAAATAAGCTTTCATCATATGGATGCAAAGAAGGGAAACTTAAATGAAACTTAAAAGAAACACAGGACTTTGCAAGTAGCTTTGATGTTCTCTAGCTTTTTATTTATAGAATACAGATTAACTTCCTTTTGTTAACATCTATTGTTGTTTTATAATGGGCGCTGCAAATGCTTTGATAAATGAATTGAAAGAATTTGCTGCAGCTCCTGCTAAGTGCCCTGACTTGCTAAAAAGTGGGATCTGTAAAAATGTGTTTCAGACTGAAAAATGGAACAAGAAAATTTCATCTGATTTTGTATAGTTATGAAATAAAGTGAGTACTTTGAAGTTCAGCTGTGATTTTTTACTGACATGTAACCCATAGAATTCAGCCTCAGTATAAGCCACATATCTGCACCAAACACAATCAGTAAGTCTACCCTTTAGCTATTTACCCTTTATATCACTTGTTTTGCTGAGACCTTTCATATCCCTTTTCTTCTTTGCATTGCTATTATCAGTACCTCTTTATAATACATGGAGCTATTTTGCTTCCAAGGTGGATGTCAGATTCTTTCTTCAATAAAAATGTCCTTGTTTGAAATTTCTACATATGCCTAGAATTATCCCAAAGGTGGCAAATATTTTGAGTCTTCCTAGGATCACTAGAAAATACTAGTTGTGAAATCTTTTATGAACGAGGCCAGGTATGTGCACTCTAGCACTGGTGGCTACTAGGCGGTTACTGCTGTTTCCATTCTTATTTCTTTCTACACACATCATGTTTTTATATTGGTTGCTAATCTAAGTGCCACTGTTCATAACACCAGTGATTTGGCCAGAGGAATATTTTCACAGATAACCTGAAACTTGAGTGTCAAATGTCTAAAGCAGCACAAGCACTGAGGCACCAAATTTACAGTTTAAATGACACTTAACTGCCCTCCATCCATGGAGGTTGTTTCACAAACTTCTGGCTGTCCCCACTAGCCACATCTGTACCACTAAATGATACAGGCATGATCTCCAGGTCTGCCTGAAGGTACGTAGTAGCTATTTATAGCAAAGCACCAGAAAGCAGTAATAGATAAAAATCCCTTCTCTTGCTGCATGATGTTCAAACCATCATTTGGGTAATGACAGTGTAGTCCTCAAATGACATATCTGTTCCATCCTTTTGATTGCTCATTTTCTGGCCTCCTACATCTGCATTCAGCACAATGGTGCAGCTGCTTTTACCCAGCTGAGATGTCCTCTTGCGAGGTAGGTGATGTGCATTTGAGGTCTCTCAGGCCAAGGAGGAAACTGAAATGACAGCTTGAGAGCACTGGATGAGTGCCCCAGCTGTGAGGTTGCATATAAAGGTCAGCAACTTGACTGTACAAAAGCAAAAATTAAACATTTGTCCATGCTCAAAAGGACTGCTTTCAGGGATTAAATCCATATTTGGGGTTATAGATTTCAATCTTTTAGCACTCCTAGGTTGTGTTCAAGAAGGTATCTAATTTGTAAAAAAAAAATAAAAAATACTCCTCCACAGTGTAAATTAATAAATATCCTTCTCAAAATGATTTTTTTTTTTCTTCAGGTTGGTATGATCATGTGACTATAACATTGCTATTTGCTCTTCCTGCTACCTGTAAATGCAATAGCGGCATGACTCACAGCTCCATCATCTGGAGATACCACTTAATGGTGTATACTAAATCTTGGATTACTACAACATAAATCCTACTTCTCTTGTGTTTTTGAAAAAGAATCTCCTTTTCCAGTCTAATTATACTCATTTAATTAATCTCATCTGCAAGGTGACTTCAGATCAGAAAAACACCATCCCTTTTTTCCTTTGTTTTTAGTGCTTCTACTCAGGGCTCCTTTCTCAGCCACCTCTCCCATTTAATTGGCCAGATCAGTAAAAGGTGATGAAGTAATTAGCACACTCCTTTTATTCACATTTAAAAACATGTCATTTTCACATATTATTGATTTCCAGTTCAGTTTTGCACAAAAAATATTTGGGGAATTGGACATGCTAGTTAGCTGCCATTCCTCTCCTCTTTTCAGCCACTTCCTGCTCTTTCCCGCAAACAGAATGATCTCTCTTTTCATCTCAGCTTTTTAACCCCAAGGACTTCAACTCTATTTTTATCCTTTGTATGAATTTCCAATCTAGTGCTTTTAAAGAACCTATCACAGATGTCTAAAACGTTGGAAGTAATTAATTAAGTCCCTCTATTTCCAAAGTACACCAAAACAATTTGTCATTGCATGCAAAATGGTATAATCGAGTAGTATAAATGTTTTCAGGCCAAGTCTGGCTATGAATTATTTAGTTCATCTCTTCTAATTAAAGACCTATTGGAGGATTAATGTCTTGTAACCTGACAAACCACTTTACTAAGTAACAAATTATCCACATAATAACCTCAAACTAAATTTATATAACTCGAGTAGTAATTTGCATAAGTATACAACATCCATTGGAATAGAGAGACTACTACCTTGATATTCAATATGTAGATTTTCAGTCTGCTATCAAGGAAGGAATTCAGACCAAATGTAATTCTAGACTGTAAAATAATTTACAGGATATCTGATTTTTTCAGCATTTGCATAAACATTGGTTTATAAGGATTGTTTCTATGAACACAGCAAGATAACATAGTTATGCTATGAAATGAAAGCACAGATGCCTTCATGCAAATATGACTTATTTTGCTCCACAATGTATGCAACATATACATTTCCTGGTTATAGAATTTGTATTATAATGCTACAGCATATGGTATGCATCTGGAAGTGGTTATGAAAAGACAAAAACCATCAATGGTTCAAAAAGATAGCAAAAGATGAAATACAGAACAGTTGTCCATCTTCATGCAAGGAGGAAAGCTGTATGCAATCCAGAGGGCACCCGTGCTTTCAGAAGCAAAATGTTCAGAACTGTTTCATTACTAAGTATTGATAATTTTAAATATTATCCATAATAAAAACAGACTATGGTAGAACCGGACCCTGATGCTGCAGCCTCCCCCTTTGTCTTCTAGGGCCCTGGCTTCCTCTGTTTCCAGTGTTGGAGGCACAGCTCTAATCTAGTCCAACTGTGCAATTGTGCCTCCAGTTTCTGAGAAAATTGCTAACTTGGGAGAAAGAATTGTGTGAAAGAACAGAAAGTCAAGAAAAGAGAAAATACTAATGGGGTACAACTGTTGAGATGGGGCTGAAGGACTAAAGGGGAAGAAGCACACCAACATGGTAGGGTGTAAAATCCTAAAGGAAGAAGGCTGGGAGGCTGGTCAAGCAAGCTGGGAAGCATCGGGCCATGGGTCTGAGCTGCCAGTGACAGCCTTGATGACGGAGCTGGTGGCAGACGGCAGCTCAGCAGCACTGCAAAGCCAGTGCCAGGGGCTGCAGAGGCTGACCCTTCCCCGTCAGGCTCGGAGGTGCCGCATGCTTACCCCAATAGCTAATGCTAACACTTGTGGACAGATGCTTAGCCTAACAGCTCATCACATCCCACCTATCTCCTGTGTGCTGGTTACATAATAATTGCTTTACAGATTATAAATTCCCTGTATCCTAAGTCTTTCTGTACATGCTAAAGGCACCTGAACAAACTTTCCAAATTGCCAAAAATGCCTGACCTTTTTATATTTCTTTTCCAGGATACATGACCTATTTCTGTTAGGCACAGCAGATCAGGCTAGAGCTGGAAAACTTCTGAGTCCCAGATTTCCAGACTCTAAGCCCAATTACATCTTCTGTTTTCTTTTGGCCCTGCTTTTACCAGGCCACAGTTCTCTCTGAGTTAACAATAACAGAATCTTTCCAATTACACAATTTTTAGTAAAATGAAAAACAAATGTCAACTCTTCTTGCCTTCCTTTAGCAGCTGAAGAAAAAACTACAATCAACACACACCACCAGTCTGCCTGGAGACAAATAAGTGCTCAGAGTACATTGAGAAGAGAATTTATCAGGTCTCAGTCTTTGATCCTACAATTACTACTATAATACATGAAATTATAACAGACAATGATCAGAAGAAAAAATCAATCAATCAAAAAAAAAAAAATGTACACTGTTACATCAAATGGTTACAAGAAAGATGAAAAATAGACAGTGAGAACATCTAATTGGGTTTGTAAATATAAAGGGACAAATGAATTTGGAGTTGACTTCTGCAGATGGCATACGAAGAAACACGTTTCACTGAAGAACACATAGCAGGGAAGGCTATGTGTGAAATTCCCCCAGTTCATAATGAACATGATTTTAGTACTGATCCAAATCAAAAAATAATCCAAAAGAAAGAAATTTAAAACAGACAAACAATTTTCCCTGACCATGGACTTAACAAGTCTCTGAGTTACCTAAAACTTAAAAAGGGGGAAGGGAGGGAAAAAAGGGAGGAAAAAGCCCCTCAAGTAATAGAACAGATGTGTCTGAAAATTAGTTAATAGTTAAAATCTATAAACATTAGTGAACCTAGTGGAATGGTCATTAGGGTTTGGTTTGTAGTACTGTTCAACATCAATGTATAATAAAGGGTTTTCAAAATTTCTGTATGAAAAATGGAAAAGAAGAAAAATTAAACACCTGCAACATATTCTACATATGAAAAAAACATTACAGGCTGTTAAAATTACCAAGGAGGTCAATTTTACAGTCAGAATAACCACAATGCAAATACGCTTCAGTTTCTCTTTGAGTTAACGCTCAATTAAGTGTACAGAAGAACATGGAAAATGCAGCGCCTTCAAACCAATTAGAACAGGCTTTGTATTATTCATTCTATATTTAGGAACGTCTGTGCTTCTGTGCTATAAATCCATTCTGTATTTAGGAACATCTGTGCTTCTATGCTATAAATAAAATATCCCTCCGTCTTCAGAAATCAGGAAGCATCAGCTATATTCTATATTCTGTGTAAGTTTTATGCATGCATAAGTCCTTCTGTGGAGTTGAAGGGGAAAAAATGAAATTTGGAGGGTTTACTTCTTTCAGCATCCCGGTCTTCAGCTATATCTCCTATACAACTTATTTTCTACCAAAGCTAAGCATCCTGAGATCCAGTGGCTGCACTGCCTGCAGTTAGGTTTTGGCCAAGCCCAGTGATAAAAAGCATGCCTGCTTCCTCAGTTGGCAGTTAAAACCTACCTATGTTGTACCTTGCTCCACTACTCCTCTCCTATCCCAATAATTCCCATGATGCAAGCTCAGTTTTGGCTCTTGGTCTCCCTGACCTCTGGCTCCTGCAGGGAAATCCCCAAGCCCAGAGCTTTGCAGGAGCATGCAAATCATGCTCCAGCTCCCAGAAGCCAGCCCAGCTGGTGGCCTGAACCCAACGAAACTCCAATGGCATGCAACATTCCCTGTCAGAAATACAGGGAGAAATGAGGTTAGCAAATTGTACAAACAAGAACTGAAAAAATATTTTGGATGGACTTCTCTATTATTTTAACTATTTCCAGAAGGAACACGTTGAATAATTTGTTTTCTTTAATATGGAGATTGCATTTGAAATACTTTAATGGTGTGTTTTAGATATATTTTTGGAGGTTTGCTTCTACAATTCTGGAGGGCACAACAACAACTTAAAAACAACATGGGAAAAAGTCACAAGATGAACTCTTGTGTTTTCTACTGAGAGTTGCAAGGTCAATGCTGATTTAATTGAGGTCTGGGGAGCAGAGCTCTACCCAGAGGTATAAAATAGAAAGATGCTACAAGGAGATTTATTCTCATGAAAATTTCAATTCAATCAATATGAAAGCTACACATTTGGATCAAAAATGGCAGGGAATCCTCAAGGACTCTTCTTACAAAGAGCTCAGATAATCTTAAAACAGCCTTTGATAGCCTGAGAGAGATCATTTTGTGGCTTTGAAAATGTTGAAACTTCTGAAAAAAATCGATGTTGCTGGGATCTTTACTTTAAAATTAATGTCAGGCAGTGACATTTCTAACTATTTTGAGTGCTTCCATGCTAATTTCTTTCTTCACCAATAAGGCTGAACCCAGGAATGTTATAAGTTCTCTAACTCCTAATGAGGATACTTGAAGAAACACAAGGCAAAGTTGGAGGACTACCCCAGCAGAAGTCAAAATATTACCTTAAGAATTTGTGCTAGAAAAACATCCCAGTATGTGTAGCATGTTTGTTTCTCTGTGTGCCTGTATCTACCTTGTTTTTGTCTTGCAGTATGTATTTTAAGTAAGATCCTGACTCATTTTTGTAATTTATAGGCTAAGTAAAAATAAAAAATAGAAAAGTTATAAAACAATATTATTACAGCTGCTGTATTCAATTATTTCCACCTATCCTGCCACCTCAGTTGGATTTGTTTTCATACAAACTTACACTAACACCAAAGTTGTTTCCTCTTAAACCCATTTTAGACCAAATTATAAAAGTTTGCATCACAGCAGACCTTATAGTAGTACTTGAGCTAGTCATCTGAATAGTGGGAATTTTATTTGAATTTGGCATGAAGGTTTTGGAATCAGCTTACAGTAACTGTAAATTTATATATACTGTATGTAATATTTTATTACCTCATTACATGCACTGTATGCATTTAATTTATACTTTCTATTCTATTCATTTAGAGTAAAATACTGTTCATGTACTTAATTTTTAAACGTTAAGAAGTGAAGAAAGACCTTGAAAATAATACAATGATGTTTAAAATTATCTGAGCCTTGTGAACTACAACATTAAACACATTTTAATTTATTTACTAAACCATTTTTACTTTGCTTTATTTACATCACAGTTTATTTAAGAATGCAGCAGCACTGATAATCTCTTTGAAGGGATATGTGCTCAAAATCTATGACTCAAAACCCAAACCATTTAAAATTAAATAACTGTCAGGGGGCATGTGTAATAAAATGAACATTAAAAACAAATCTAAACCGATTCTAAGCTTATTTATGCATTTTCTTCCCATGTGTGGAATAATTCGATATGCAATTTACTTTGGTTTTGTATTTGGATTCAATCTACATTTGAAAAAAAAAATAAAATAAAAGCTGCTCAGTGGATTTCTGGGGTAACTAGAAAATCAGACCAAAATAAACCACTCCTTGGTCTTATCAGAACTGTCTACCCTTTTACATATATATATATATGTACACGTATACACACACACAGACACATATTTACATATATATATATTTACACATATATGTATGTATATATATATGTATGTATACATACACACATACATACATGTATATATATATGCCCTCCAGTTGGTCATCCACTTTGCTTTCTTCCCTCATGATGATACTGTCATCTCTGGGTTCCCTCAAAATGGGGCTGTTGCATCTTCCCTATTGGGAAGCAAAGCTGTCATAGAAAAAAGCTGTATCACCACTGGCCAGTCCACCATTACCAATGACAATATATGAAGTTTTTTAAACAGAATGTATTGTACCTTAAAAGGTATCTCAGAAGTTATGAATAACTTAGATGGCATCAGAAAACTTTCAGATACTGAAATATAGGTAAGTAGAAAACAAAGAAAAACAAAACCAATAACAACAAAACTAATAACCCTTTGAAATTAAACTTTGGTCAAGGTTTAAACATCACTGACCATTAGAGATCCAAAGTACTACTGAATGATAGTAGGACAAGACAGATGGTGTGCAATTTCAATTTGACTGCTTTTAAAAAAAATCTGTTAACACTGACACTGACAGGATACATAAAAGCTTAAGTCTTGATTATGAGAGATAATGTGGCTACAACCTGAAGTGCCATTTAAAAGGGGAAAAAAGTGTGTTTACTTATAATGTCATGGAAAGCAGTTCCCAAAAAAGTATCACCACATTTAAAATATGACTAGCAGTAAGTGACCTACCTTTTATTTTGACTATCAGCTGAACATTTTCACAGCCCCAGAGGCTATGCATGAACTTTCATGCAACCGGAGCTGAGTGCCACTCATACACTTCCTAAAAGGCAGTTGTATAAAAAAGATAAATAGCGACCACAGAAAAAAACACCACAGAAAACATTTCCCTCCACCAGCAGAAAAACGAATGTTCTACTGCACTGTAATCTTTATGTGAGATCAATTTCTGCTACCAATCAGTCAGATCTGGGCATTCCTCTTCCTTTTGCATGTCCTTTCCGATTTATCAATTTAGTAACCTGAAAGATTTATGAATCAAGTGGTTTATTCAGTCAATCTCAAATAGTTTCTTGTAGAGACTGAGACCAGTAAGTATTACATGAAGAAACTGCATCCATTCTGGAGAAGCAATGGAAATAAATGAGGTTCAGAAAAATTAATCTCCTATGTATGTTTTTCTGTACACATGAAGTCAAGCACAGTCTGTGTCTGCTGTAAAGCCAGACCACTTGGAACAACTTGATGTCTCAGCCTCTCATTTTGGGGAACATTCACCTGAACATTAAAATGGGGTGGTGGGGTGGTAGGAAGAATAATAATAAGGGAAGTCTGAGGCAGACACCTATTTTAATGACTTCTGAGAGTCTACCAGGAGTCACAGAATCATATATACAATTTCAACAGCTATATTAAGTGTAAAATATTCATTGTCCAGTACAGACCTGGTTAAGATTTAAAGTTTTGTAACTGAAATCTAATACTACAGCTAAAACTGCTCAAGATCTCATATTTATTTATTTATTTATTTATTTTGAGATGGATAGCAAAAGCTTAGAGTCTCCTACCTACTTATATTATCTTTGGTTTCTTGTATTGGACAAAGACCCTCGGGACAACTCTGATATTTCATTAACTCTGTTGTCTCTGCCAGCCAGCACCTCCTTATACACTCTCAGAATTGTGTCCTTCATGTTTGTGGTGCAGGACGAAGAAAGGTAAATGCCACTAACCATTCAAGTTAGTGTGAATGGTTAGTGTGAATACAATTCAAGTGTGCCTCAACTTCTGGTCCTGCACCAGTAGAATAAACTAAAGCACTTTTATTTATAGTAGCCTGGGCACAAAAGAACCGAGACTTGGTGGTTTGTGCTCTCCATCCATCTTTTTTTTTTGTGCCCAAGCTCTGCTAAATGAAGTGGAGAAATGTCCCTTCCTGGCCTGTCACATATCTTTTCAGTCTGCAAAGATTCAAGCAAGATTTTTTATTTATTTTTTTTTCATTTATCAGTATGTGAAATTACACAGGAGCTACTGTAGGAGAACATTAAACACAGAAAAAAATTGGAAGTGAAACGTAGAAATAGAGAGCAGGTCATCCTCTTGATCCTTAATCTCTAATCGAACCTTACTCCTACCCCTAAAAATAATGTTAAGTCATGTAGAATATTATAGAAATGTCACAAAATAAAAAATAAAATCCCTTTAAGAATTTAAATGGCAAGAGCCTTGAGCAGTTGACAATGGGTTTCTCCCAGAGAAACAACTCATCTAGACAGAGGAGTCAGGATTACTGGAGCTAGCTGTCATGCAGCTCTGTGAACTCTCTACATTTCTGTTAGCTGAGGGTATTGGCCCGTGCTGACCTTCTGTACTATGCCTGAGGCAATCACATCAAACTCCCTTTCTGATGAGCCAATGTGAATGGCACTCTGCTAATGACTCTCTCTGCCATATTTCAAGATTCATGACAGTTCCATCCAAAGGAATTATGGACTCCATATCTTTGCCTGCAATTAATGAAATCCTTTCAGTTCAAAGACCCCTAACTTTAATGCTAATTCAAAGGATATCAAAGTAATTGATAGTCTGCATGAATAAATCTGTGTGCTTTAAAATACTTAACCTTCAAAAAACCCATCAATTTATAATCATTGTGTCTTAACATGGTGAAATCACTAATCAGAAGAAATTCCTGAGTATTACGCATACGGATGGTTAAACTACACTAAGAAAAAGAGTTAATTTCTTTATCAGCTGATTTCATCAAGGAAACTCAAGCAAGTAACTACATACTGCCTCTTCTATGCAGGAGCTCTCACTTGACCACTGCTCAGAAAATTTTTGGTCACTGCAAGTTCCATAGCTTGCATTTCCAGTGCTACTCCTGATTAAAAAAAAAATAAATCCAAACTAATTAACATGTAACAGCCAAAATTAAAAACATGTGCTGGGACTCAAATGAACTCCTAATTTGTAAAATGTTCTCAAGGATGCTGTATTATTGATTAAAAATTAACATTTTCTCTTTCTCTAGAGCAATTAGTGAATATGTAAGTTAATGAATATTTATAAGGCTAAGGTAAAAACTTGATCATATTCTGAGACACCAACTGTTTGTGCTTAATAGCAGCCAGCTACCTGCCAGCAAGGAGATCTTTATATTATATTTTCAGGGGAGAAGTTTATTCATTGCAGTCTAATTCACAGGTAGAGACGAGAATGTAAGTAAAAGGCACTTTCCCTCACAAAAGCCAAAAGGCACAAGCAGTACCACCAAATAAAGCACTACAAGTCAAGTCAAGCTAAATGTGAGTGCATATTCCCAAGTGTTTGTCATCAGAAGAGAAAGGTCAAACTGTCAAGTTAGCTAACACCTCCAATAAAATCAACAGCAACACTAGTTACAGCTTGCATTGCTTCTGTGCAGAAAAACAGTATATGCATACTGCATTAGATTCATTTCCTGGGATTCCTTTGGCGGAGGACAAGGCTAGGTATTTTTACTCTGCTGGCAAAGGTAAGATTTGTCCTGTTCTTCAATCCTAATAACAACAGCTTATTTTTATGAGCTGTTCAGCTAGCTATGTACTTCACTCCACACTCACCACAGTTGTAGCTATTAGTACTTTTTCTTAATATCAGCCTTCTCTACAAGACTTAATCCTTCCACAGGCCAATCTGGGTTGCCAAAAAAAAATTATTTTGCATTTTTTATTTTGCACCAGGGGCATGGAAATGGCACAAAGGTCCTTTCACTCATAGCTTCTTCAGTTTCAAAACCATTGGCAGTGTCAAGACTTCAACCATAATTCAGTTCTTTAAAATTATCCCATCCGAACCTAATAAACATCAGTAAGGAAGAGCTGAGAGTTTCCAGCTCTGTGATGCTAGTCCTGTGTAGGCGGCTCCAGCTTCAGAGTACAACATATATGCTTACATCCCACTGAGGTTAGCAAGATAAAGGTATCTTCCTCAAGTACTTTCTCAAGCAGGGATGCATGCTTATCTGTATGTGTCTTGCTGTACTGAGACCACTAGGTGTTTTCTTCTTTTTGGCTCTTACCCAAGCAGATCTCACATGTTCTAAAAGCTTTATACTTACTAACTAGACCTTCTGTACCTGAGGTGATAAAATGAAGGAGGAAAATCTTAAAGGAATATGTATTTCAGATATGTTCAACGTTCAGAAATAAGTTACATTAACTACTGGAAAAAGCACTTGAAGTAGTTGCTAAAGTAGGAGATGCTAACTTCTATGAATTATAATGCAAGAAAATACAGAAGAATAGCTGCCTCTGGGGCTTTTCCTTAAGATCAAGATCAACACATCATTGGTGTGTAGCCAATGGTCCTTGGAAACAGAGATATGTTAGATACCCATCAGACATGAAAAAAAATGCCTGTAAAGAACACTATATCCCTTCAAAACATAAACATATACTAAGGAAACCCTCATCTCCAGCTGGTATAGAAACCTTGGTGTGCAGTGAGTATTTAATTTCTTGCTTGTTCCTTCTTCTGGACCATATAGCTATTCAAACTCTTCTCGAGCGTTGCTATGTCCATTTTTTCATATGCAACTGGACCATCATGTATCATCCCTACAGCTCAAGGTTAAGTTCTTTGTCAAAAAGATACATATCTTTTTGAAGCTGAGCCTTACTTCATAGAATCACAGAATCATAGAATGGTTTGGCTTAGAAGGGACATTTAAAAATCATCTAGTCCAACACCACTGACATCAGTAGGCACACCTTCCACTAGACCACATTGCCCAAAGTCCCATCCTACCTGGCCTTGAGCACTGGCATTGACAATGGGCAGCTTGTTCTGGTATTTCATCATTCTTATAGTAAATAATTTCTTCCTTGTATCTAATCTAAATCTACACTCTTTCATTTTAAAACCATTACCCCTTTGCATAACACTTTTAAAAGGTCTCTATGAATCTTCTTTATACACCCCTTAAAATATTGAAAAGCCACTACAAGGTCTCCCTGGAGCCTTCTCTCATACTAACTACTAACATACTAACTACTGTAAATGAACGTCAACCAAAATCCAAGATTCTAATGTATCATATATATGAATAAAGTAACATAGTCTTGAAACACAAATCAGAAACTAATTGACTTAAAGGAAAAGTATACAGTGTGATTTCCTTTTCTCCTGTCAGAAAGCAAAATTGTTTGTTCAGACTCATGTAACCAAAGGAAAATAATTAAATCTTAACTTCATGAGGGCTACAGATAAAATGAATTACAATAACTTGTATAGGTCCATTTAATTCCTGATATGTATGTCTATTCCAGATTAGGCAAACACAACAAAATTTATAAATGCTGTCTTTGTAAACTTCTAACAGTTTACGTACTATTTTCTTAAGCACAAAACCAGCAGAACTAAAGGAACATATAATCTTGCTACCGATACCTTTTCTTCTTCAGTGTTCCTGATGTAGTTCCTTCACTGTGGTTTCCAATAGACTGTAGGCTGCTTCCTGCTGCAGTAAAGTCAAGGTGGCAGGTTTTGGATTTCACATAGGAAAAGCAGAAATTTGGTGTGTCTCACCTCTATTCCCAAACTGTACTTTTCTTTATGATTTCATGATGTGCTCCTGAGTTTGTTAATTCTCTTGTTTTGTCCAACATATATTATTGCCATTTAATTAGTAGAACTATTTACACTTCAGCTGTTCATAGCCAGTAAACTTACAAAAAGTCTATCATTCCCTTAAATCTCAGTGTCCAATAGGCCTTTAAAACATTCAGTATATGCTTTTGACATACACAGAGCTCTTTCATGTTTTCTTATTTGGTCTTGCATTTTCTTTGTTATCAGCTGCCTTACTCCTTATGACAATTTTTAATTTCTTATATATATACACACATATCATTATTTCTAATAAGATAAATTACCCCAAATCTATCTACTCATTCTTATAGGTATTTTGGATTCCTATTTCAGATGTTTTATTCTTAAATGAAACAACTACACAAAGGACTTAATATAAACAAAAGAGGAATATCTGCTAGTCTTATACTGTGCTTCCTCATCATAGCTTTACACTTGAAATTTTAATTTAATAGATTCAGCGTGTGTCACAGTATTATTGTTACTTAACTGAGTTATGTGACAACCAGATATAATGGAATATTAAACATCGATACTAGACACCCAGACCTTTTTTAGCATGTTAATTCAGAACAATGGAGGAAACATGTAAGGGTAAAACATCTTTCATCCAGAGTATTTCTGCTATAAAACTTTGTTGTCTACATCTTTGGAGGCTTTTGCAGTAAAAGACCTTTCATACACCCCTGCCTGGCTTCAACTGTGCAAACTACACTGCTAAATTGAACACTTAATCTTACAGAAGTATGGATCAGCAAAAATCTTTTGCCAATATTAAATCATGGCAGAAAAATAAAGTTTAACAACTTCCATTAAGTATTTTAAGCTCTAGTACTGATAGCACTAACACATGGCCTTTGCCTTCGTGTCTAAATCAATCAGAGGTTGTGTTTGTAGTATTCTTTCCAGTTAGAAAAAAAAGCTTTTATGCTTTCTATTATTCAAAAATCTTGGAAATTTTGGTGATGTTAACACAAAAATGAGGAGCCAGGAAAGGAAGCTGTTTATCACAAGCAAAACAAGAACACACTCTGGCAACAGGTGAACACTTAAATAGTCAAGTGTTTCAAGACATGATTTACTGCTGTGATAATTAACATCATTACAACTAAATCAGGTATAAAGCTGAGGACACTCTGTAAACATCTTAAAATGGACTGAAACACAAAGAATGTGATTGTGCCAACAACTGTTCGATATTGCCCCACAATTACCAGGACACGCAGCCACAATTTTTGTGGGTTTGTTTTTCAAAGCTTTGCATGCATGTAAGCTACTGAAAATCCACAACTCTAGTTTTCTGTGAATTCACAGCTTCCTGTGAATTTTAATGAAATTAGGAATATGTTACACCTTGAAAAAGCATTATGTAGTTGGCAAGTTAAAGCACCTGTTTTGAGAAGCATTCAAAAGCACCTGTTCTTAAAAGTGCTCAAAACAAACTATCAAGGGCAGAGCTGCAATTAACTGGTAAATTTGCAGGCCTCCTGTTTTCAGAGTCAGGTATGAACTAGTAACTTGGGTAATTGAGAAATTCAATGCTGCATTTCAATTTGTGTGTGTTGTCATCTACCAGGTAATGAAGAGCTTCCTAGCAATGCAACTTAGACTGTTGCTTCTTTAGAAAAATAAAAATAAAAAATACAAATGCCAAACAGAACAGCGTCTGTGTGAGTTTTCAGGAAAGCTGACTTGTTATATTTCAACTATATTCTAGGTCAGCATTGCCCAGGCTGATTCAACCCATGGGTTTTGTTGTCTGACTCTGACTGGAATCCCTATTTTCTTTACTAATTCATGCCTAGAAATCTTCTGAATGAATTGCTCTCTGGCCAGTGTCAAAGGTGCCATATAATATAAACACTTGCTTAGCATTATCACTATTATACTTAATTTATTGAGATAAATAAGGTTTCCCTTGGCACAGTTTGTATTTTACACCATAAAGTGCAGACTATTTTGACAACAGTCAGCATTATGGGTTACCAAGTAATTACTGACTTAAATCAATAGATGCTGGAAACATTGATTATGCATTGGCTGTTAATTTTCTGGCAGCTTATCTCTTGGATACGTCCATCACATTTTTCACTTCCAAAGTCTTCTAAAAGAACTTAGAAATAAATACAGAATTTCAGGCTCTGGAAAAAGATTAAATAATCAGGTAATGATTCTTCAGAGAAAACCTTTGTGTGTCACTGCATCATCAGACTTTGAATGACCCATGAACTAATTTATTGCCTCCTCCCCAATTAGTGTAAGATGTTAATATGGGTTAAAGAGAACTTCCTGACTGAAGGAGAGAAATATAACAACTGTTATAGGGTTTCCTGCTTGCACTTTTCACAGATATCTTGAATGGAAGTTAAATGTCATCTGCACCTTTAATGTGTTCTGCTTTTATTGAATTGGGCAGGGGAAATATTTCTTCATGAGAGGACAGGTTCTTAGCCTGAGTTCTTAGCACTGGGCAGTAATGATTTCATAAAGCTTAAATGGGGTTAAAAGGGAAATAGGATGATTCAACTATAAAAGCTTAAGAGCACAGGAGTTAATTACGTGTGTGTGAATTAGTGTATGGGCAGATATGTTTGTGAAGGAAAGTTCTGCTAAATGAGGAAGGTAGAAGCTAGAATGGACATACATAGGAGCCAGAGCAACACTTGGGGACATAGGCACCTGGCAAGAGCAAAGAACATTAAAGCGAAAGTCATGTTGGCAAGAGAAAAACTTAGTGTAAGCTAACTACAAATAGATTTAGTATGTGAATTAAAATGAAATTACTACTCTGTATAAGTAAGGGAGGCAACTGTGCTAATTAGTCTTAAAATGGGAATTGATAAATTTATTACTGATAATCCATAACGCTGTAGCCACTGGAAAGATAAATATTTTTTCCCTGCTAAATCACTTCTCCTGAGCTTTCTTTCCCCATGCACACCGGTCTCCTGGATTTTCACCCTGAAAATATGTAGTTACGTCGTGTCTGCAAGGATCAAACCCCATCTTTTTCTAATGAGATTTCTCTGAATTTCTTAGCCTTGTCTAAGAAACACCAGTGCAGCCGAGGTCTGGCACACCCATTTTTGCAGAGCAGCCATCTATACCTTTTCAGAGCACTGCCTCTGCAAGGCTGCAGCAGGACTACCTCAACAGGACCTACTTTTGATTATTCCTAGCAGAGGATCAAACAGCTGAAAAAGAGGGTACTGGTTCAAATTTCAGTTATTGGTATTGTAGGAGCAGACTCAAGAGCTTTCCAGAGCCACTTCTCACTTAAGGAGAGCCTGATGCAGCCCTAAGCTGTGGCAATTTCTTAGTACAACATGTTTATTTACTAAAGGCTCAAACTCCTCTTTGCTCAAGCACAGAGGTCTCATACTTAGGATATGCTGGTGCAGATATATTTACCTTGTGCTTCCTCCCTTCCAGGAGGCAACAAAATAGGTTTTATCTGACAAAGAGTGGCCACTGTTCATTGTTGATGATCACTACCCTGTTAAAGTGATGAAGAGTCAAACCTTTGCAATCCCACCCAACTTAGAAGTCACTCAAATCTGCATGTAGCACGTGACAAATAAAATTTCCCTTTTAAATCATGCAATGACCAGACAGAGGGAGCAGAGCAGTGAGATGGAAAAGAGGACCTAAAGGACTCATCCAGATCTGAATCACGAACATGACATATAAGGCATACCTCAGTGTAAAACATATTGTCAGATTACATATTAAATTAAAAGCTATTTACTCTTTTACTAGATTTATTTCATTCATTTTAAAGAACTGTGTACTCATCTTTCGTACAAAGTGTGTGTATCTTCTATGGCCATACAATACGTGTTTTGAAGGTAAAAAATTTAAACTGCAGATTATCTCTTTTGATTGTATTGGCTCATTCTTAAATCTGGGAAAAATATGTTGGATAATATTTTATGTCAGCACTTTCAAGTGATTACTTTCAATACCCTTTTCTCTGTGCGTTAAAATAAATGAAATTTTAACCATAGACTAAAACTGATTGATACCATCCGGTTGATTTTAAAATGCAAGTAAATCAAGTTAATTCCTGAAAGAAGCCTGATTTCACTGCCTTTCCTTCATATTACAGTTTTGCTCTATTTCACAGTGAATATACTAAGCCCTGGTTTTTTACCTATGGAAGTAACATGAATCACAGAATTATGGAACTGTAGGGGTTGGAAGGGACCTTGAAAGATCATCGGGTCCAACCCCCCTGCCAAAGCAGGTTCCTCTGTGCAGGCTGCCCAGGTAGGCGTCCAGACAGGCCTTGAATATCTCCAGAGAAGGAGACTCCACAACCTCCCTAGGCAGCCTGTTCCAATGCTCCATCACCCTCACCGTGAAGAAGTTCCTTCACATGTCAGTGCGGAACTTCCTGTGTTCTAACTTGCAGCCATTGCCCCTTGTCCTATCCCCACAAACCACTGAGAAGAGGTTGGCTACATCCTTCTGTCCCCCAACCCTCAGATACTTATATACGCTGAGGAGATCCCTCTCAGTCTTCTCTTCTCCAGGCTGAACAGACCCAGGTCTCTCAGCCTTTCCTCATAGGGAAGATGCTCCAGGCCCCGTATCATCTTTGTGGCCCTCCGCTGGACTCTTTCCAGGAGATCCCTGTTTTTCTTGTACCGGGGAGCCCAGAACTGGACACAGTACTCCAGGTGAGGCCTGACCAGGGCAGAGTAGAGGGGGAGGATCACCTTCCTTGACCTGCCGGCCATGCTCCTTTTAATGCACGCCAGGATCCCATTAGCCCTCTTGGCCACAAGGGCACAGTGCTGGCTCATGGTCAACCTGTCGTCCACCAGGACCCCCAAGTCCAAGTAGATGATGCCTGTACTTCCTAAAATTTACCTCTAGCCAAATACCATTGCAGCTGCTTTTGGCAATGTCATCTACTCCAGTGGCAGTCAAGGGTACATCCAGAGAGGGGCTGCAGCAACCCCATAAGCCCTGACCTGATCTTCCAAAGGCAACAGGACCTGGATGGAAGGAGGTTGATTTGAGGCTTGAATTGTTTTGTACGCTTGCTTGTGCACCAATCCTCCAAATACCAGCTTTCCCATTTGATGCTTGAACCAGACTGGGATTGATAAGCAAGTAGCTGGCTATTTCTAACAGACTATTGTAGGAGGTAACCTGTTTTTACACATGCCAGGCACATTAACAGTCTTTTATGGCCTGTCAGGCAGGCAAATGCTAAACAAGGCTTCAGGCACAATCTTAGCAACTATTTTTGTTACCAAAGATGAAGCAATACTCTAAACACAGGTAAAAGATGCTCCATGTGCACATACAGTCATGTTTTACTTCAGGGCAGAACATCTATAAACAAGGCAGCATCTGCATAATCAGCAGCTGTCCACAAATAAGTCCTTGCTCCTGAAACAGATGGGACTGCTAATGATAGTGAGCATGACCCATGCTGAGGAATTTCTTCTCCAAAAGTACCTGGTTATTCTAAAAATGAGTCTTTCAGGCTTTTCAGATCACAATGTGCAACACTAAAGTTATTTTGCAGTTCTTCCTTTGCAGTTAAATTTATTTTTTTCTGCATACAGGCTACCCAGTACAAAATATTTTCCCTTTTCCATAAAATGTGTATTTACTTATGTATTTATATACAGATTTTATTCAAAAGGTCCCTTATTAAATCACACCTCTGGAGAAAACAAAAAAACAAAACAAAAAAAAGAATGTATGCTGTTTTGGCACCAGAAGAAGCCATTGTATTTTTTGTTTCCCTCTTTACAATTTTGGTTGTAAAATAAGAATGTCTATCAAACTAAGTTAATTATAAAGTGCCTACATAACCGCAGGAGTGTTACAACCGGTTCCACACAACTGCTAAATCCACATGCTGCTCATTCCTGAAATACTTCAACCAAACCTCTTCTCAGGAAGAATGGGTCCTAGGCAGCAGATTTAATCCAGCCCAAGAATGTTTTGAATTCTTCTTTTGGGATCATAAATAATGCTAATATTGTGAATTGAAAAATTGTTGACAGACAATTTTTCTCAGAGACGCATTGTGAACTGACTCAGCTGTTGCAACCACAAAACAATAAAACACTCTGATTTAACCTACCCTACTTACAGCATCATGTTTCATACCTCCCCATAGAAAATCTCACTTAAATGTTTGTGGGTTTTCTTCCTTCACAACATGGGAGAAACATCCTTTTCCCCTAGTCCTAACTTCAGATCAGTTTATAATCTGCAACAGAAACCACAAACCTCACTTTAATGAGGAAATTAGTCCAATTCCTATCTAGACATAGCACACTGGCTATATTCCCATCTTGTTAACCAATCTATTCATCTATATCCATCATTCTCAATGGATGAAACAAATACTGACACTAATAACTTTGCTTCCAGTGGCTGAATGCTGCTGAATGGAAGGAGACTAAATGCAGCTGAATTTCTCTACAGAATGTTTTTTTTTTTTTTTTTTTTTTTCGTCCTCCCCTGAAAATATTTTACAGTGTTTTAAACATAAAGATTCGGCTGCTGCTGCACTGATGTTATTTAACATTAGGTATTATTATCATCGTTCTCAGAAATTTTCTGGTACCCATTGCTGTAAAAGTTGACATTGTACAGGCTTCTTGAAATTTCCAAAAGAGGCTGTAAGCTTAAGCTAGTGTGTTCTGAAACTTCAACTAAAAGCCTTGCCTACAAGGCTTCTTGCACACTTTGTAAAAAAGACTAACTGCCACATTAATATATTATGAAGAACTGAAGGATTGATTGAGTTCCCACCCTGTCATACCTTCAGTCATATCATGAACAGTTCTTTATTTGTTTTCACAGTGGCAGTATCAAATCTAACTACTTCCAGTTCCAAAACACTCATTATATCCCATACACAACATGTCTATTATATATGTAATAGTGCATCCTACAAACACTTGCATGCCTCCTAAAAATACAGGCAACCCCCCTATCCTTGGTTGTCTTCCACATATCACGTGACTGTTACAACCTTACAAGGCTCAAGTGCTGCCAACATTATTAAATTACTGTTTTTCAGTTACTGATCGACCACTAACAAAGTCTATCTGCATTCCTAAACCAGGAAAGTGAGACCTTATTAAATAAGGAACATAACACTGGGAAAAAAAAAAAACAATAATTAATAATAATAATAAATATATATATATATGCGCTTGCTAATAAAAAATCGGCATTAGACTGTCTTACACAGAAGCATTTGGGCATTATCTGCCTCCCTCTGCAAATTACAAGATTTTCTCTTTGCCAAAAGCAGAGCACACAGCTTAATACTATAATATAAGACCTGTTATGAGGTAACACACACACACAAATTGTAACCAGGTCATAAATGTTAAAATGCAAAAAGAAGGAAATGCCCGTTATTCATCTTCCAGGCAGTATTCAGACATTCATGAAATTGAAAGTTAATGTACCAGGGACTTTCATTATCTGACCCATTCTATCCTATCCATTAGAATCCCATACTACAGGAGACAGAGGACCAATATGTCACTAATACAAGACGGAAAAGGTCACAAAAACTAAGCATCAATAAGACATTACTTCTCTATTAAATTTCACAACACTCAGCAGAAAACACACTTGCTGAAACCAGAATATTTTATTATGTAATGCAGCCAAACTGAGAGAAATATATGTTTACCACAGCAAGGGCATAATGATTAGTTGTCGAGTGAAAATAATGATTTTTTTTCTCCATTTCCTTGTTAAAGACATGTTGTTTGTTTGAAAACAAACAAACAAGCATACAAACAAAAACACTACTTTTTTTTTTTTTTTTCTTTTTAAGGATATTTATTACCACAGAAATATGTTGTTCCTTTGACTATAGCAAACGTTCCCTTTCACACAACTGAAAATATAATATTATATGATATTTACTGTTATGTTGTGAAGTCAAAACAAATTTGCTTTCCATTTCCTCTAGTGGAATATTTCATTTATTTAGAATAGCTTTCAGTAAGAACAATATCACTACTTCTGCAGTATCATTTTAATGTAGGAAGATGATGTACTGACTCCCCTGAGCTTTCACTGTCCCATTTCTCCCCCAGCGCTGTTGCTCAAGCCACTACATACACATTGCTTAAACTGCACAGCTGAGAAAAATGCACAGCAGAAACTGTGATGTGTGATTAAATTATTATGAATCGACTTATAAAAATAAATATATAAAAATGCTGTTCCAGAAAAATATGTGAACATTCAGAATATTTAAATGCTAGAACTAGCTTTTTGTGAGGCAAATCTTACTGTCAAAGATCTTGGGACTCACTCAGACAACATCTTTCTTCATGCTGCCCTATCCAGTACTGGCCAAAGAGGAGCACAGCCAACAGTAGACCTCTCATCCACACAGAGGATGACGACCTCATCCACAGTGAGGTGGTTATGTGCTGGTAGATGTTGAGCCAAAGGATTTCCTTCATGACTACATGAATTTTGGGGAATGCCACAGGAACAAGTGGTTACAGCTTGCCAAGTTCTCGCTTGATGCATTGGCTTGGAGGTGCTATGATTTTACTGTAGCACCAATAAACACCCGGAAACTGTGATAAAACTTACCATTTAAATGTAAATTAATATATCCAATCCTTTCTGCAAAACAACCTCTATTAAAATGATTTGCAAAGGTATGAAAGCAGCATGTAGACTGACTAGAGTACTTAGGGTGATACAAGGAAGATACAAAAATGAAAATATGATGAGATTAAGGAGAGAATATAATAGAAAGGAAATTAATTTCCTAATAGCAGACTGGACAAGATGACACAAAATGTACTACAGCATGTGTGACTTAAAGGGCAACCCTATCTGGCCAGCTGAAAGATACAAGAGATCACTACAAGCCTTCCTCTCTGACTCCCTACCCTTTTCTGTTACAATGGTTTGAATGTTAGATTCAAATGGTGCAAACTGGAAAGTGGGTGAAGAAAAGTCTGACATGATTTCAAGCCAGCTGGAGCCTTGGGAAACAACTGCCACCCTCTATCTTCTGAGCATCTCTGAAGACACTAAATATTTGCGGTCTTTAATTGCAAATTTACAGTCCCTGATATTTTTTCTTAGAAAACAGAAATAATTATTAGAATAAGATAATTGCAACTAAAGAAATTCAGAACTGCAGAGTGATGAAGAGTAGATCAAAAGGCTCGAAGATAAGCTATTGCCTTTCCTTGTGCTCACCGGCTTTCAGTGTCTAGGTTTAACCACATTGCTCGTCATCGTATCAGAGGGCATGGGAAAGCCCCTCTTCTCACCTGCTCAAACTGAGCTTCCCAAAGCCCATCAGCTTCCAGCTTTCCCAGGGTCTCTGAGGCTGTGTGCAGCTGAAGGCTTCTGCTAGCTGAGATGATCTGCTCTGCCACAAGTGACAGAAGTGGGGTTCACTGGCTCTTGGGAAAGACTGACTTTTTCCAGAAGCCTCTCCAGAAGGCTAAACATTAGGAATGCTGACCAGGTCAAAGTGACAGATCCACCGTTTCTCCCTCTCCTATATTTCCTCAATGATTTAAAATTCAATATTTAACCAATAAGTGTGAACAAGCATAAAAAGACTTCTATTGCCTATCAAGAAACACAAAATCCAAAAATTATATGGGTGCATAGGGCTCATTTAAAGCATCTGTGTTTATTTACAATGAACCCCATAGTTTAAGGAGACAGAAGGGCATATTTGGTTAGTTTTCACTCTTGCTTTGATAAACACTTTGCAGTAGACTGTGACACAATTTCTATTTTCAAAGTTGCCTTTGCTTTTTAACTATGCCTGAAAGACTGAATCAATAGTAACACAGACAAGGTTAGTAGTTACTGGATAACCTCTGTCCAAGCCAGCAGGTCCTTGAGGCACAACAAACTAATGCAAAATCAAAGTTAATAGTGCTGAAAAAAATACATAAATCCCTGAATGCATGATACCTGATGTTACCTCTTAACCAATCTGCTTAATATATTTGAGATAACAGAGAAGATAACCCAATAGTCCTCTCCCATCCTAATGTGTATTTTTTTTGACAACAAATGTGTATTTTTTTTGACAAATATAAGAGAAAGCTAGAAACACAGAAATTACAACTAAATTTTGTCAAAATTAACTCATAAAAGACAAGAAAGAATGATCGATTGATTAATTTATTTTATTGTATATCCCTGAATTAAATTCCCTGGATGAAATGGTAGTTCCATCTTTGTGCCCATTATCATTTAATAACGGCCGGAATTAATTGGAGCATTAGGTGGTAGGACTGCTCCACCTTTAAGAATGAGTCTGAAGTTTTCATCTCTCCTTTGAAACAAGGTGGTCATTCACATAATATCTTCTGCCTGCAGGTGTACTATTGTGAAGTTACCCCAACACATAAAGACAGAATTGCAAACCACAAATATTAAGTTTGCCACTATGATTCATTACTAATTTATTCAGCTTCTGACCACAACCAAACTTAGTTTTCAAACACTGTAATGCTGAAAAAATTGCTTCTCTCTTAATAGATTTCAACTAATCCAACGCATACAGTTTTACCTAAGGAGATCAGTATTATGGCACTACACATGAGAACCCCCAAACAGTTAAACATCACTAAAAAAAAACAAAACAACTTAAAATAATCTGTTACTACACATCATGCCTTTTACAATATTTTACAGTTTCAACAGGCAATTGAAAACATTCAATGTCTCTCAAGATACCTATGTATTTGACGTACTTCCATGTATCACTGTCACCATTTACCACTATTTGATTTGATTAGATCTTCCTGACAAAATTCATTATGGAAAAACTTGATACAGTAACAAATAAAGTCTGCTCATTCATAGATTTTTAAACTATTTTGCTGCTATAGAACAAAAATGGTATTTCCTACCTTGGTTACTACTTAAGATAGCGCAAGACATAGTCATGAATCTTTGAACACTTTGTGTATGCAGGATATCTAAATTGGAATAGAGCACTGTATTAAGGAACCCTATATTTATTGTTATAAGTGATGCTGAAATTGCTGGTTAGGTAAGATGAGACAAAACACCCTCAACAATCCCCCTGCAAATAACATCATTGTAAGAAATGTTTATAAATTAGTAAAATGATAAATCCTCTACTTAAGAGGATTACTTCTGGCCTAAGTAACACGCAACTTGCCACTGCACTTGTTCGGAAAGCTCCAAGAAGATGAGTTGGGAGTCTTGGATAACCGTATAAGCAACTGCTCAAATGAAAAGTACCGTACAATCTTGTCTCTCTAAAAGACAGATTCAGCAAAATAACCTGAGCATGATTACGAACTGTGTTGCTTAAAAAGGTATGCAGAAACTAAAGTCTTTGGTCTGAAAGCTCTCCTGAATCAGGACCAGAGCAAGCTTTTTTAGTCCTGCATTAAAGATTAAGATTTACCAGAGGAATGCTTGATGGTGGTTTTACCCAGCTGGGTAGCTGAGCTCTACCACACCCACTCTCTCACTCCCCCTCCTCAAAGGGAAAGGGGGAGAAAACAAAATGGAAAGGGCTCAGGGGTTGAGATAAGGACAACACTCTATGATTGTCATCAAGGGCAAAACAGACTCAGCATAGGGAGATTAATATAATTTATTGCCCATCACTAGTGGACTAGAGCAGTGAGAAACAAAAGCAAACTAGAAACACCTTCCCCCCATCCATCTTCTTCTGCCTCCTCCCTTGAGAGGCACAGAGGAACAGGGACTGGGGCTTGAGGTCAGCCCCTGACACTTCATCTCCGCTGCTCCTTCACAGTCCCTCTCTGCCCCTGCTCCCTGTGGGGTCCTTCCCACGGGATGGCATCCTTCCTGAACTGAGCCTGCAGAGGCTGCCCACAGGCAGCAGCTCTCCAAGCACTGCTCCCACACGGCTCCATACCATGGGGTCCATCCATCCCCCAGGAGCAAACTGCTCCAGGACGGTTCCCCACGGGTGGCCAGCAGCTCCCCCCAGACCTGCTGCTCCTGTGTGGGCTCTTCTCCATGGGCTGCAGCTCCGGCCCGGGGCCTGCTCCTGTGGGGGCTCTCCATGGGCCACAGCCTCCTCCAGGCCACATCCACCTGCTCCACCGGGGGCTCCTCCATGGGCTGCAGGGGAACTGCTGCTCTGTGACTAGAGCACCTCCTGCCCTCCTTCTCCACTGGCTTTGGGGTCTGTAGGGCTGGTTCTCACTCCTCTCTCCTAGCCGCTGTTGCACAGCAGTTTTTATTATTATTATTATTAATTATTATTATTATTATTATTATTATTTTATTTTTCCCCTTTCTTGAATCTGCTCTCCCAAAGGCCCACCCACTGTCACTCCCAGGCTTGGCTCTGGGTAGCAGTGGGTCCTTTTTTTTGAGCCGGCTGGAGCTGGCTCTGATCTGACATGGGGCAGCTGCTGGGCTCTTTTCACAGAGGCCACCCCTGTAGGCCCTTGATACCAAATCCTTGCCATGTAAACCCAATACAATAGTATAGGTGAACTTCTGTGCTTTTATCTTGTCACCATAATGATACTACCACTGTGGAAATACTGAAGGGCTTAGCATTAGTGTTGCCAAGATACTAGGTAT
This sequence comes from Netta rufina, assembly GCF_964035555.1. Taxonomy (NCBI): domain Eukaryota; kingdom Metazoa; phylum Chordata; class Aves; order Anseriformes; family Anatidae; genus Netta; species Netta rufina. The sequence continues at coordinate 52,483,891 of NC_140125.1, read as the reverse complement.
GTGTTAGTATACCCATATTCACCCCAACTAGCTATTCCTTGTTGAACATGCACAAACAATATTAAGTGTCATTGCTCCCCTACTTGACATAAATGAGAACTAGAAATGAAAGAAAGGATGGTCACAATAAAAGTGCATTGACAGAAAAATCTATCAAGTTACAACACTGTTACCAATTATAATTTACCAAATCTTCATTACAATACATTTGTATACATTACTCCTATAAAAAATGAGTTCTTAACATGAAAAATGCTCTTTCTTCCATGTCAGCCTAGCTGAAATCACAATTTTCATTTAATTCTTTTCTTTTTTAGACACAAATATAGGAGCACATATGCTCCTCCACTTCAGTAATACTATTTTCAGGTAAATATTATCTAATGCCTGTCCTTTTGGGTGGAGGAAGGAAGAGAGAAATACTCCGTATTGCAGGAAATCCAACAGATTCTGAAACTGATGGAAGCTCTTAGAGATCGTTGCAGGATACAAAACCATATAATGGAAACTTCTACTTTAATTATGCATTGAATACAGATGCCACAAAGAGAAGGTTTATTATTGGAATATCAGTTGTGTTCCCCTAGCTCTCCATAATATCAATTGTGTGAGCTTTCCTACCAACGTGCCACAAGAATTCAATGGAAATTTTATTTGAAAGAACATTTTATTCATTCAGCTAAACCCTTACTCCAAATTAAATGCTGTAGAAAAGGTCTGGATCCATGGTATAGACTGTAGCCCAAAGAACTTGTGGAACCTTCCCTACGTTAACCCTATGTACAGGACTGGACTGCTTCCCCATTGACAGGGCAAAAATGATAGATCTGTTCTGGCCCTTCACAGAGTAAGGAAAGCTCACCACTGGCTATGGAAAAAGGGGGGGAACATGGCTTAACAGCAAGTTCTCTTCCTTCATTTTCTGAAAACTGCTCTGCTCCTAGGGCACAAGAGGAGCACAGAGGCAGCGCAGTCTCAAGGGAGGATTCCCAAACTGCAGATTTCATGCCACACACCTTATTTAATTCTAGCATTGTCTCTCCTAACACAATTGAAAAATATATATATTTATTTATATATACATATATATATATATAATCAAGACTTCATTTTCCTTCAAGTCATGAAGAAATTTTGCCTTTTGTCCTTTCATGTGATCTCTGTCTTCAGTTAGTGGACTGCACTCCAAGAAGAACAAGTGTGAGTGGGAACAGAGAACCAAAGTACAACAAAAAGCAAGATGCTACCAGAGACAGAAGGTTAAGAAAGAGAAGAAAGAAGTGAAGAAGTAGCCATATTCTCACTGTCTACAAGATCACAAGATTTATACTAACCTTTGTGCGTCATCCTTCTTCCTGGGCATGGAAAGACAGTATGACATAGTTTCTAAAATGCTAAAAAGAGGGGGCAGCAGGCTTAAGTAAAGAGAAAGAAATGGTGCCCACAAGGCCTGCTAGTTATCTAGGGTACGGTTTCTTGCAACAGCAGAGAAGACCTGAGGAAGGAGTAAAGTCCAACATTAATTAATTTGATTTTGCCAAGATACTAGAGAAGACTGACTTCATTTGGGTAGAAAATATTTAATTCTGAGAGGGTTAAACTGATTATTTTGAACATGGAAATGATTTATTCCAGAGAATTAAAGATATGGATGGAAATTAACCAAGGAAATGTAGGAAGGGGACCAGGTAGCAATACAGCATTTCTCACCACTTTCCAGGTAATAATACGTTTACTCCAGAGGTCTGAAAAATTTTACCCAGGAAAGAATCCCTAGTAACCAAAATCTATAAATATTTGGCTTGCTTAAAGTCTTGGCAAAACACATTTTTAAGTAATCCAGCTAAGAAAACAAATGTTCCAATTTTGAGACAGTCTGAAACTGAGCACCAAATGGTACACATAAGGATCAAAAGATTGTGTGCACAGCCACCTAACTTATGCATGGCAATGAATGCTTGTTAAAAAGTACTTGAATAATTTCAGATGCCTCATTGAGACTTTGCATTGAGGCTTTGCTTCCATATTTAAGCAAATTGCTTATTTTTCAAAGTAGAATTTTTAATACCAGATAGTAACGTGTGCATGATTTATTTTTATTTATTTATTTATTTATTTATTTACATGTAAAGCTTTAAATTTCATGGCACCTTTATTATTAGGCAGGAGAAAGTAATGTTTTCTTGAATGAAATGCTCCAAATGCCAACAGGTAGATGATGGAAATATTTTCTTCTCTCCTTTTTATGCATCCAATATCAAAAAATAAAGAAACTTAGCATCAATTGCACAGTTGCAAGCAGTTCTGAGTATTTTAATGCAGCAGACTTATAGGACTCATCTCAAGTAAATCTAGTGAATAAGATTCTGCAGGCTTCTCAGTGAGTGGAAGGGATGCTGGTGCCTAACTAACTGCTGTCATTGGGGGTAAGGTGACAAGAAGCAGTAGTTCTACTGGGTATGACTCAGTTTGCCTATCACTTTCAGAATTTACATTTTGTCTAGCTTCTGAGCAAGAATAGATGCTTCTTACCCAAGAAGACTGTATATATGATAAGCTTCCACAATGCTAATTGCGTTGATTTTCAATTTAGGGTTGATGTCAGAAGAAAAGCTAACATCAGTTCTAAACATATCTTCCCTCCCCTTAAACTTGATGAGTCTGACCCCTATGTTACCAAGCACCGATCCATTTCACCCAAACTAATCAATCTCTATTTGTAGTCTGAGCTAATTTGTCACAAATGCATTCACAAAATGCCTTTATTTGTCCTAATTCTTGTAGCTCATCTGATTTTCTCTTCTACACCTTTCCCTGGCCAAGGAAGATGATCTGATTAAGATTCCAGTTAAAAGTAACATGGTGTTGGCTGAAGCTGACTTTTGTACCCTTGCCAACAGAAAATGATCGACATTAATAATAACCCATATTGTAGCTATTCTCAATAGTGATAGCAAAGTAATGGCTGATGCAAAGCCAGCACCAGTATTTTGAAACAATCAGGGAAACAAAATGGGCCCACATACCTGGCAGCAATAAGAGTCCCTTCACTGATGGATGGGAATAAATATAAAGGCTGATAGCACAGTAATAAAACAATGATGATAACCCAAAATTATTTATTACAAGGCAAGAACACTGCTGCCTGCTCAGGCTCAGCTGTAAATGGAAGCCGACATCAATGGATGACTCTCAGCGAGAAAACATGGCCCATTTTAATTTGGGAAGTGTCATCTCATTTTTTAAGGTGAAAACCATTATCAGAGGTGACAATGATCTATAGTGAATCAAAAGAAACAATAAAAGCCCATACTTAACCCCTCAATCCATTACATTTGCTACAGAAAGTAACTCCCTTTCAAATACGAAAGTGACATCTTAGGAAGCTGAAAAACACCACTAACATCTTCTCAGAAATTAAAAGTCCTATTTGGTTTATTAAAGAAGGACCAAAAGTGATACTGTTATATTTTCTTTGAAGATAATACGATCGGCCGATATTATTCAGACAATGACTGCTGCAGAAGAACAGTGCACCCCATCAGAAATAATGAAAGAATACAGAATAAAAACCTAAAATAAAGTAAAATTCTGATGAGCTGTGTTCAGTAACTCCTGGAAAGTCTAGTCACCAAGGAAAAATATTTCTCCTCACCTTTATCTGGCTTAATATGACTAAACCTATATTGACATATTTAAGACAGATAATGTGCAAAAGAAGTCTTACGGCACATCCCACGTAAGTTCTGTGGCCTCCAGTAAATGTTTCCATAGAAACACCTTTGCCACAAGGAAGGTGTACTTTTGCAAAGGACTTGGGGGTTAAACATTCAGATTCCCATGGCAACTGTTGTGTCCAAAGGCTGAAGTTCCATGTGTCGGTGCCTTTTGGAGGAGTATACAGGAGAAAGGAGAAAAAAAAGTCACCCAGTATTTTCTTCACTGGAACTTGTAGTCATAGCTGATAACCATCCAAAGTTACCTGATTGTGAAATGCCTCCAGACTGTATTTGGAGTTAAAAGGTTTGTGTGAGAAGGATAATAAAACAATGGAAAAACAAATTAAAAAAAAATACTATTGATTCATATGGCAGGGAGTAATGTGACTGACTCTCAATGAGTAAGATCTATTAGGTTTTATGTTTTTTAAAGTCAGAAAAGGGTCTCAAAAATCCCCCAGATATACCTAATACTGAATAACCTATTAGCACAAAAATCAAAGTCCTTTTTGTCCACTGGATTTTATGCTTCCTAAAAGAACTGACTTCAGTTTCCTGTCATGCATTCAACCACCATCACTTGCTGGGAACAGATTACACTTGCAGAAGACGCTGCTTGACAGAGATCTAGAGCAGGACTGCTCAAGGAGGGCCACGTATTTCTCTTACTTCAGCAACTTCTCTACAGGCTAATCTAGAGCAGCCCCGTGGGAGCCCTAAAAAAGAGCAAACATTTATTAAAAGCAGACTGCCACATGGTACTTCTATTTTTCAGTGAAGTTCTTTCTTCTACTGACAAAACAGAAGACAGTTTATAGAACAATACCTCTGTCCATACTGTCATTGTTTTCTTTCTCTCTAAGCTACTTCCCCCAGAGATTTCTTCTACAATCTTTCATATCTCTAGATTTTCTGTTGCAGAATCTTGGGTTTGGGTCAACTAAAATTATCAACCCTTTCCCTGTTCTGAAATCTAAGAAGTCAAAATGATCTACTTACCATGTTCTGCAAAGCACATCTTGCCATGTGACCCATTTGATGCTCACATATGTTATATGACTAATACATCTGGATATTTTTCATGATTACTTATTAAATTGTTCTAGATAAAATATTGTTAAAAATGTTCTGAATAATAAAGCATATTTCCTTCACTAAGTGCATGTAGTACTCAAAGATCCTTTATCCAGTTATGGTGAAGCCATACAACTCAGAGTAAAAAAATAGAAAGGAGGGAAAACGCTGGATTTTTTTTTTTTAATTATGTTAGTTAGAACCTAGACCTTTTTTTTTGTTTGTTCGTTTGTTTTTGTTTTCTTTCCTCTGTTTTGAACCTCTTTAAACATGTTTAAATGTTTTAACTATACTTTAAAAGAAAGTAGAATTCTTATATAGCACCTGGAGAGAGGAATAAGATGTGTATGCTTCTCTTTTTTTTCTGAAAGTACAGGTAGAAAGAATATTTTGGCCATTTTGAGCAGCAGAAATTGGATTGGCAAGAAGCATGTCCAGAACTCAAAATCAGTCCCAGCAGCAGGTGACTCATGCCCAGCTGGGAAGACTATGCAGGAGGAGAGGAAGAACTCTGGAGAATTTTTAAGAGGGCAGAGACAGGCTGACTGGGATTGTGAGGATGCAATGTTGACATTTATTGAACAACTTCCCTTTTTAAAGTGCCAAGTAGGTACACTGAAAACATAGAAAATGTGCAGCAAATTGTTACAATTGAAACACCAGTCTTTTCTGAAGAAGCAAAAAAGTTGTTTAAGTGACCAAGTGTAATCTTTTCCAAAGAATTACATGCACTCAGAAATATTTTATGCATACAGGTTGAAAATAATGGACAACAGTTAGTAGAAGGTAGAGGTTTTTAGAGGCTTTTTTTTTTTTTTCTGCATCCAAAGAAAAAAATGTGCACATAAGCATTCCAGATGCATAAACTGTCAATACATACTAATTCTATGGGGCCACTATGACAGCTAATAGGAAATGTTTGATATTTATTTATTTATTTATTTTTAATAGACTTTCCCACCTGTAAAAATATCAAGGGTTCAGGGACTAATGAGAGTAAAAATGTTTAAGTACTATAGTCTCCTGCTGGAATTCTATATTTATTCATGCAGACATAGTTTAAGAATTTGGGAGCTTTGAACATGCGTGGAAACAGATCCAGAACTGGAAGGAAACATTGAATGTTTTTTCCACTGAAACCCAAAACTTCAGAAAGCTAGGATACAGATATAATTAATAGTACAGGAACACTAATGTATTTCTCAAATGAATTTTGAATTCTTGTCCTTGTGATTTTTAAAAATTACTTTCTAATGTTGACTGTACAGTGATGCTTATTGTCTGGAAGGTAAATCCTTCAGTTTCTTGTCTTGAAGCCTAAGACATTAATGTCTGTGAATCTGAGAGAAAACTGCTTAAGGATGATGAAATCTGGTAAAACTGTGATAGTACATGGAAGATTACCTACCTAACTGTCTAGAGACTGTTCTTCTCATTCCCATTAATCCTATCGGATCTGGTAAAACTGCTGACCTTTTTTGTTCGGATGTAAGTACTTGTTAGAAGCCTGTTTTCTGAGATCTTTGAAATGATCTTTAACGAGAGCTTGGAAAGTAACCAGCATTTTATCTGGTCACTGTCAAAGTAATTGGAGTTCCTTGAGAGCAAATACTTAGAAATTCTCAGAAAAAGAAAATAATAATAATAATAAAAAAAATCAATGGAAACTTTTTCTCTTGCATCTGAATTAAAACTAGGAATATTTTTTAGAATAATCAAACCGTGGCTGAGAATAAAGGTAAACTCTGGAAAAACGATGAGACAGTTGAAAGGTATCTTCTACTGAAAGATGTGTCATTATACACAGATATTATAATTATCAACAAGTTTCTTATGCATTTCCTGTCATGATCCAGATGTACACTGCAGATTAGAAAAAAACAAAAACAAACAAACAAAAACACCAAAGGGGCAAAAGGGACAAAAAGGCATTGACTGGAGTCAGTCCACACTACCATAACCTTCAAGAAGGGATGGTGAATCCGAAAAGCCAACACAGACAGGCGTGATTTAGGATGATGAAAAATTGTGAAACTCCAGGAGAGAAATGTTTTGTTTTCAAACAAAGGAGGCCCAGATTTTAAACACAACCATACAGAATCCTTATGGAAAAAAAATAAATAATTAAAAGGTAAACATTTCTGTCAATAGATATTCACAGCTCTATCCTTTGACACCTCTTCTGTAGAGATTAACTAGTTGTGAGAATGCATGGCTCTGATATGAATTTTGAAATTATATTTTCAGTGCTTGGAAACTTAAGAGATCTCTTCGAAGAGAAAATAACATATACTTGAAGCAATTGCCTTCCACCTAATCTAGTCCCCGGTATATCAGACAAGCAATTGTATCACATAATCCTGTTTATAACTTTATCAAGTGTCATTTTAAATCTGGTTAGATTTCCTGTTCCAAATGGAAAGCTGTTGCAGTTGTTGTCTCAATACCTGCAGAAATTTTCTATGCAAGAGGTACATGCAATTGGCTGACAACAAACATGTCCTTTCCCTGATAGCCTGCAATAATCCTAGGAGCTCTTATTTGCAATGATTTCAATATCATTCTCATCCTTCTTGATGACAGACATGCCTGTGGCATTGTGGAAGGAACCTCATCAATATTTTAAGTAGTTGATACTACTCATCGCAAAGGCTAGAAATACTTTATCACATGTCTCTTGCTATCATGTTTCACACAGCCAAATCTCATCAGTATTTCATAAACATCCTATAAAGGCCTTATGCAGTAAGTCATTTTATTCTAACTGATGAAAATTCAGGATATAGCAGAAATTATTATTTTTTTCTGATGAACACCTTTATCTTTAGTGCTATTTAAATTCATCTCTTTTTTTATTCTTATCAGCTCTCAAAATTACCCAGTTCATCCTTCTTGTTATTCAACTCCTCCTCTGCATTGAGATTGACCCCATCTCTGCTTTATCAGCAAATTTCATTCATGAGTCAAGGTCATTAAGGAGAATATTAAATAAGATTGTTCACTTGATGAACTCCTCTAATACCCTTTTTTCCCTTAAATACTTCCACTTTCAAGAAAACCCATCATCTTGGGTAGCTAAGGAGCATACATGTAATAGACAAAGGGTCAGGAACAAACTTGATTGCTTGGAGCCTCTTCCTGAAGCAGCAGTACGCTGAAACCTGCTAGTATTATCAAAGGTATTGAATGTTAATATTTCTGCCGCAGTGCTGGTATTAGACGTGGTACATGGCTCTCGTCAAGCTGCTACCTTTTGTTACGCTAAAGTCATCCTGGCCTAGTCTAAGCATAGGGACAACACCACAAGTGAAGAATCAGGGGATGCTGGAGGGATCTGGAAGGAAGCTGGGGAACATTGATGAAGGGGATAAAGGCCTCAAAAGCTGCAGCAAAAGAGCTGGTGATGTCAGGCACAATCTCCAAGAGAAATAACCTTATTTGCAAAGTAAAACCTAGACTGTCTGGAAGACAGATGGTTAGTGAGGAAAGAGAGAGACCTTCAGACCCTTAAATTGCAACCAAAATAGCTTCAAAGTACCATATACATTTGCAATATCATGATTCTTACTTTTTAGTATCAATATTGTGAAAGATTCAAATGGTATTACGCATCCTAGTACAATAACGTTCTGCAATTCTTACAGCTTTGCTGAAGTGGCTTTATAGCTATTCAACAAAATATTGCCCTCTTGTCCTTTAGTGTTGACAGGTTCACAACCACTGAGACAGTCCACTGGAGCTGGCAGGCCAATGGGGCGAGAAATTGGACACCCTCAGCAACACTGCTGAGATAAAAGCCATTGCTAGGCTTAGTAAGTTTGCAGGCTAAGCCAATCTGGCACAAATAAAGAGAAACTGGAAATAAAAACAACAACAAAAAAAGCTTAATTGAACCTCTTTGCGCATATTCCAATTATTTTTTTGTGCCTGTGGCAGTGTGAGTAATGGCAGTAAAGGCAGGTGTGAAGACGAGATGGTTCCTCTGGGGAAGGTAGGCCATGGTCATGCAGGGACACCAGCTGGCTCACAGACTTTGCTAGAGCTTTCTGGACTGAGGTCGCACCATGGGAGGTCAGCAAGCATGGGAGGCAAATGAGAAAGCAAATGTAAAATGGAGAACAGGAATAGATTGACTGCATCCAAGTGAGCTTGGTTCAAACACACTCTCTGGTGATTTATGGGCATACAAACTGCTTTTGAGGGGCATGCTAGTCTATTTAACAAGGATTTATTGTCAAAAGTTGTGTTTCTCACAACTAGGTTGCAACTAGGTTATAGTTCACACAAACTTGAATCGAGCAAGTAAATTCCTGCATCACTATCGCTATTCTACTGAAGTACAGAAGCCCTCAGCTGGCATTTAGCTGTCATACAGATGTACCCCGAATATAGGATTGCCAGTTCATTTACAGAAGGCTAATCGTCAGAACAGCCTGATAAGCTTTTCCTCTGTAGGTATGACTCAAGTTTTTGGGTCAGTCTGAGGAATTTACAGTTTTGAGTTAGAGGTAAGCTGTATAAAATAGTTATAAATTGAGTTTTAAAAACCTTTACAAGTACCTTTAAGAAATATATCCATAAAATCCAGTTAAACACAATTTAATTTACTTGAAGATAGAGGCTAAGAGTATAATGGAAAAAAAGCTGTGCAGTCAATAGACAAATGAATCAAGAATTAATCTGGGATTTTCAAAGAACCTTGAAGAATTAGATGAGTCTCTGAAAATCCCTCTTTTAGAAAAATAAGTAAGACCTTCTATGCCTTCAAAGAAAAGCCAGTTACCAATCAGTCTCCAACAGTAGATGTTGCATGCAAAGACAAGATCTCAGAATTCAAGGTCAGAGTTCTAACTAGATGGAATGTCTTTCATTAGCTATTTTCCTTGGATGTTTCCCAATGTGAGAAAGTAATAACGGTAGACTGCAAATGATCAAAGTGCGATCTGCAAGGAGTTTCTGATGAGAGCATCAAGAACTGTATCACTGATACAGTACTTGATTAAAATCCTCATACGAGGGAACTTTAGATTTAAAGACACTCAGTGATTAAGGATTATACCAAAAGCCTGCAAAATCAGGTTATAAAGACATATGGCATTTCTCAGTAATTTCATTATTTTAACTCCTGTTATACTGATGCCCCTTTGTTTGGGCCTTCATTAGTTCACATTAGTACTATAGTACATAGTTCATATTAGTACTATAAAATAGACAAAACTGGAAAAAAATTTTCTCCATTTCTGCTGTAGTATTCCACAAGTTTCTTAGAACAGTGAGGGTAATAAATATTGTGTGTATACAAAAGAACAACCCTCACACATCAAAAATACATCAGATACAATTCAAAGGAGAGGAAGGAGGTGCTAGGTGCTTTTTTAGAAATGGGTATGGATTACTATCTCTTTTAAAGCAGCTCATGTCACAGTACAAACTTAGACATGATTGCAGTAATAATTTCCCTTCACTTGTCCCTTCCTGCATTTGCAGTACAATGGTGAGCACATACAACCATAGCTGCTCAAGTTAGCAAAGGTTGGTTGTAACAGGAAACATTTAAAGGGTCATAACATCTGGACCCTGTAAAGTATAGAAAAAAAAAAAAAAAAGTTGAAAAGAAAAAGGTTGAAGAAAAAAAAAAAAAAAAAAGAAAGGTTGAAAAGGTTGAAAATTCTACTTCCCTAACAGAGGTAATCAGCTCTGAACACAGGAAAACTAAAATCTTCTGTTGTAAGGATAATTTCTGGTACTACAACATAGCATCCAAGACATGATATTCTCCCTCTATTTTTACTGAAGTTCTTCCTGCAATTGAATTAGAGAAATCAAAGCATGATTTTTTTAATCAACATTTTTGTTTCATATGCTAAGATTTATTTTAGAGCAAACTACTCCTTCATAGTAGGCATAGTACTTCAGTTTTACGAATTTCCTTTTCAATGTCCATTATTTTTCTATCTACGTAAATGCAGTTGCAAGCACAATCTATTAACCTCCTTATGAGAAAAATCTAATGTGTAAATTAGCAAGACAGCCTAAGGTTTAGTGAGTAAAAGTTACATGAAATTCCCTTTTGCTTTTTAAACTAATTACTTAATTGATGCATTTGCTTCATTAAGCCTTAGGTGTGGGCCGGCTGGCCAGCCGGCCTGCCTTCCTTCCTTCCTTTCTTCCTTCATTCCCTCCTTCCTTCCTTCCTGTAGCAAAATGCTAGCTGTCATGCATTTTAAGAAGGTATAATTTTCAGCTGACTGATTTAAGGATCATATTAAAGCGTTGTCTCTTGGAACCTTTCAGAAAATAGGGGTTTGGTTGTGATTTGTAACAATGGTATACAGATCAATATTGAAAAATTTGCACAAATACGATTCAGAAGAACATAAACGGTATTAACCACCTTGAATATCTCAATACCAATTGTGCACAATAGAGGCTCTTTGCCCATTTGAAGATGTAATGGACTTTTAAAGTGCAGCTTTACAGACTTAATTAATTGGGAAATTCAAATATACATTCACATAAAAGTTACTGCAAATGTTTTTGCAAAGAAGAAAAATTAGTACCAGATAAATGTAATTATTAAAGCCAGTAAAAGAAACTGATCCACACAAGAAAAGCTAACTCTCTTGTAACAGGTGAGAAGCCTTTTCAGAATTAATTAAAGCTAACCATATCAGGATACAGCACATATTCAATAGAATGATGGTTACTTCCGTGTTTGAGCTTTCAAAGGGATATTTCTGCTTTTCCATAGTGCTTCTTTTTTGTTGAACCTTATTAATAATAATACTGAATTTAATTATTAAATATCATTAAATTGTGTAGTAGGACCACACAGACTCTGTTGAATCTGCTAGCTAGAAGATGGATTTCAAATGTAACAAAGAACAAAGAAGTTACACTCTTTTACATACTTTTGGAGAGGTATGTCTCTCCCACAAGTGAGGGGGGAAAAAAACTGTTTTAAATTTGACTCTTGTCAAACATCACTTTTCACTGGCATGCACAGGTGTTTGAACTGTCAGGGGGAAAGGCAGAGCCCCATACCTCTTCTCTGTGCAGACCAGAGTCCATTCAGGAAAGTGGATGTTCAGTCCACATCTTTCCAGTCGCTGTGTGGGAGGACCCACAGCTTGGTTAGAGAACTATTTGAACCCTTCATTTGTGGGATCTATCTTATTAGTAGAAATTAATGGAGTTACCTTACTAGGTGCTGCGCTATGGCAACAAATCTGAAATCCATGTAGGTATACTTTTGCTGATATATTCATAGCTGATGTATGGATTTCTTTTTCAGGTTCCAGATGGATTCCATTAAATCCCATACTTTACCCAGATTTGATAATGCCAATGACTCTGTTGCCCCTCTTTCTTTTCCTTTGATTTCACAACCAGGATGAGCAGATAGTGTGTAGAAAGGATTAAGCCTCCAAGCTTCTGCCTGTGCAGATTTCCGAATTCAACCTCAAAGTATAAACTCAAAAGGCAATTTTATGTTAAAAAAAAAAAAAAAAAGAAAAAAGAAAAAAGAAAAAAGAAAAAAGCTTGCTAGGATGCCTCATTGCATGTTTTTTGAAAAAGTCAACATAGCATTAAAATAGGTGCTGTTGAAAGAACATTAAGTTCACTGAATATCTATATTGAAGGGTGAATGGTATTGGGAGTTCAGCAAGCTCACCACGCAGCAGGTTTCTGAAACATCTGAATAAATTATCAAAACTGCAGTATTTCTGCCTTGCTTTGCAGCATGCTTTCATGTCTCATTTAAAACTCACAGCATCACAAAAGATAGAACTAGTTTTCACCACTATATATTGAGTAACTAGAGAAGTTAAAGGACTCCGAAAGGATCTGAAAATGTAACAAAGATTTATTTTTGTTGAAAGACTGGATGTGTGGTGAAAGCATGAACTTCAATTGAGTGGGTGGCTGTCTTTGCTATCCTTAGGAAAGCAAAACGTTGAGAAAAGCCTAAAAATGACACACATTATTAATGTAACAGCTTCCAAGATACGCAGATCCATTTCTGATGAGAAGCTCAGTCTGTGAGATCCAAAATCTAAGCCTTCAGTCTATATTAACATCTATTTTGTTCATAGCCTTTTTTTCATGGCTTTGGCTTTCCTAACCCCATTCCTGTGTGCTTGGACAGTGTCTCTATGCTCCTCCCCAGCCACTTACCTCTGCTTCCACTTTTTGTCTACTTCTTTTTTATGTTTGAGTCTTTTCAGGACTACCTCATTCATCCTGCAAGCTTCCTATTGACTTTGACTTTTAAGATCCCTGGAAGTCAACCAGCTCTCCTTGACCCCTCTTCTCTCCATGTCCACATCTCATAGGATCCTTCCAAGCAGGTCCATGAACAGGACAAAGACTGTTCTCCTGAAATTTAGCATTGTAATCTTGCCTTTTTTCTTTTCACCTCCTTGCAGAATATTGAACTTCTCCATTTCATAGTCACTGCAGCCACAGCTGCTCCCAGTCTCCAAATTCCCATCCAAGCATTCTTTGTTTGGGAGTATGAGGTTGAACTGAATGTTTTCCTTCGTTGGCTCCTTGATTACCTGTGTCATAAACAAATCTGTTTTTTGTTTTTTTTTCTTTTTATAATTCCATCAATCCAGCCTTTTTTCTTTCACGATGTTGCCTCGGCACAGCAGGGTTTGCAAGGCAAAACTGGCAGAATCATTAGGAATGAGAACCAGAGGATGAAATGGATAAGAAAGCAACAGTTAGTGGTCTGGTCTCATGTTTGAACACTGGATACATCAAAGAGACAGGATACATCAAAATGCAGTCAATATTTTCTTAGAGAAATTAAGACAGTAGATGACTTCACCTCTAGCTATCCAGCAAACTTAAGGTCATTTTTTTTCTGGCATCTCCTGTATAAAAATGTGTTTTTTATATTAAAAAATAGTGCATTGGGACATCCAATGGTCTGCTTGGTTATCTAACGTGACATTGCATGGTGAAGATGCTAGTTTCCTTGTTCTGTAAGACAGGACCATCCTTTCTTTGCCCTATCTCTTGGACAGTTTAAAGAATTCAGCTTTGAAACCCACTGGCACTTGGTCAAGTTCTGCAGTGGACCAGATGGCAAAAAATAATAATTCAGTAAAGTTTGTGGTTTGCAGGTTTAACTACACAGTGGTACCTGACACACTGTGTCCCTGTGCTCAGCAAACCACGTATAATGGTCTATTCACATTGCCATTACATTTTTCATTTTGATTCTGCACTTATAATGTCTTCACTAACTGTCCAAATTATGCAATGCATTAAAACATCTTTAAAGTGGGAAGCAAACATGTACCAAAAATTAGTTTCAGTAACCCTTGCTGTGAGGAAATTGAATGATAACACCCCCTGCAGAGGTCCAGAGATTTACAAGTAACCATATCTGTTCACACCAACCATTCAGATCCTGGACAATATGTAAATACCAGGCTCCCCATAGTGTATCTAGTAATTTGCAATGCTCACTTTCAGCTAATAATTTGTTCATCCCTCAAACAATTTTATAAGCTGCAAAAGTTTGGTTCAAATCAGATTGGAAGCTTTGTGGAAAAAAAGAGAAAGAATTTGGGGTTTGCCTGTATGCACAACATAGCTAACAACTTTAAAAGACCTCTTAATTGAAACCAAAACAAAATAGAAAGCCTGTATTAGACAGCATGAAAGCCTTTAAGAATTAAATTAACTATCATTTAATATTGCAGTATTCTTACTAAAATTTGACAAACATGAATTTAGTAATGGAAAACCTGGTAGCATTTGGGGCTTTGAAGTGTTTTATCTGTATTTTGCAATTCATCCCACACATGGCATGATGGTAGGCTGTGTGTGCTAAGACCAGATAGAGGTTGGAAGTTCAAGAGTTGTGTGTGTGCAATAAGTGCATAAATTTTATTAGTGTGGTGCAGAGAAAAGTGGTTGTTACCATTAACCATTCACCTACCTCTTTGTCTGTAACTTCTCTTATGCAAATATGTAATGGAAGAAACTCCACCAGATTTTCCTTTTTTTTTTTTTTTTTTTTCCTTCCTTTTTCTTTCTTCCTTTTCCGTTTTCTCTGCTTTATTATCTATTGATAATTTTCATTTTTAGTCACTTTAGAAAAAATAGTTACATCAATTCTGCCTTACAAGTAAGCTGATCTCACTACCAAGAATAAGTTACTCAGAACAAAGACACGCATGCACTTATGCATGCTCATGCAAGACTCTTACCAAGATGTAGCCACCGAATCTCATTTATACACGAACAACCCCTTTGTGACCAGCTTACTCAATTGCAACATCTCCTGATTTCTAACACTTCCACATCCAGGGGAGACGTGTCACGTAGGCAATGGAACTCCTATACACCTTTCAGGTTTTCTTTGAAAACATTCCATTCTTGTACTGACAGAGTAAGTATAAAGCTTTTCCTAGCAACATTACAGCTTTTATCCCTGCTGTCTCCATCTCCCTTCTGCCTACTCACTGCTAAACACAACCAATTTCAGGGAAGTTTGAGAAAGTGAAAATAAAGTAAACCTGTATGTTGGTGTGCTGTATATCACTTTTACTATGCAAATAATTGTTTAGAGAAGAATAAAAGGCTGTAAATATTTTGAGAAGTGGGCCCCTAGTGCCTCTTCAGTATTCCAAACTGCACTGTGTGCTTCGTAATTATGTAATATATGGAATACCAGCTGGTTTGAATTGTTCTCAGGGGTTTTGGATGATATCAAAATGCTGTGCTCCCCCAGCGAGAGCCATAATCAAGCGAATAATACCGTAAAGTCAGACCAAATTGACATTGAGTTGTTGGCTTTTAATGCACTTTAAACCAGATGTTAATGGCCTACACAGTGATTTTTAAGTTTTTGAGGCTTTTTTTTTTTTTCCCCTTAGATAAAGCATTATTTCTCTGACAAAGTAATGCTTTGGTATGTAAAGATTCTCTCAGAAGTTGCATTTTATATTTTCTGAGGAGACAGATAACCAAATGTTTATTTTCCACTGCTAGGGCAAACAATGCAAGGGATACTTGTTTTGCTGTCATGAAGTAGTGCATGGAGGCAGCAACACACACATTGCTATGTATGCAGCATGACAATTGCTTAAAGCAAAGTCTTCAGTAAACTTTTCAGTTCTTTCAGATTCTTACAGTGGCACAAACTGAAAAGAAGTGGTAGCAGTTTTTTGTTTGTTTCCTTTTTAAGCAAACACTTTCATTTACAGTATTTTTGCAGATAGCTCTGTAGTGCATTACAAAGCAATAACAACCCAGAATTTCTCCACAGCTCATAGTCTTTAGCTCATGAAGCTTTACCAAAATGTAATAAGAAACTAATCACAGAACTAGAGTATACAATATCACACTCATTTTGTGCAATCTAATACAGAAACAGAAAGCTCTCATGCTATTGGTTCAAGTTCTCCCTTACTGAAGTATCACAATTAAACAACTCTCTTTCCACAGAGATTATACCTCCCTTCATCATATTCTTAATCATTTTTTTACAGCCATGCTGAGACAACTTTCAATTTTTATGACAGGGCAAAGAGCTCCTTCCCTTTGTGTACCACACCTTCCCAGGTCAAAGACCCTGTAAAACAAAGAATGAATCACAAACCATTTAGCATGCTTTCTATGACTATAACAATAAGTGGAGCTGGCTGTAACTGGAGAGGCTGATCTTTCCATTCACAGTAGCAAGTGAAAGCAAACATATCTGCCCTCCTGGAGGTATCTAATGAAATAGCAGGATTATCCTAAGAAAGAAATCCACATTGAAGTACGCACTTGAGACCCAGCAGTCATGGTGCAGTTCAATACCCTGGTGCCCAACAGCCAGTCTGCTGGCACAACCAACCAACACTTCATACAATGCCTGCACAAATGCCATTCACAGCTTATATTTTCTCACAGAATGAGCCAAAAATCTGTCATGTTTCAAGGATGCAAGATCTTAAGCATGGCTGCCATGTGTCACCTAATCATGATATCACTCCATGTTACTCTTCATCCTTCCACTCCTTGTACGCTTACCAGCTCATCACCTCAATCCCTTGACAGCCATTCCGCTGATTTTAAGCTGTCTTTGTATGTCACCACCTGATCCAAGATGTGGGAGTTTTAGAAGATTATGGGTGCTACTAAACAAAGCTACTGTATAAGAGACGGAGTTCAGCAACTGTTGGCTACAAGAAAATGAGAGGAATACAAAAACGTACCAACTGCTAATGAATATCATATTCTATGGTTAACCACATTGATGTTTTGTCCCTGATAGAGTAATTCAGCACACGTTTCATATAAGTATATAACAATTTTTCACCAAAAAGCGGTATAATACCCTTAAATAAGGAAAAAAAAACAAAATAAAACATATTTTTTATATTATCAGTAGTCTCCTTCCAGGTAGCTTTGTTAAAGCAGCAAATAGACAAGCCCTTAGGTAAAAAGAATAAGCACAAGCAATTATGTTATCCATTATTCAGATGGATAACTACCTTAGAGAAGAGAACATATTTTTTCTAATTAATAACATTTAGGACACTAACAAACTATGATGTCACCTGAAAAGATTTTTATGGCCTACTAGGTGATATTTTCTGTAGGAATACAGAAAAATAAAGGAACATATAATGGACTTCTATTTGGGTTGCAGACAGATTTTATCAGCCAATTCAGGTTAGATTGCTATTTTACAGTTACTTTATACAACAATTCTATGCAGAATGAACTTTTAAAAATGAAGTGGTAGCCTTATACTTAAATAGTTAATATTTTGCTTTCTATTATTTGTGGAGTCTATCTTGTGGAGGTGGATTTTTTTTTTTTCTTATCAGTTACATTATTTTCAATATATCAAAAACTGACTTTCAATCCTTCTTCTCCCAATAGAAGTGTGTAAGGAATCCATATCAAAATGCAAATTTGCAGCCTTCCATGTGAATGGGCCTCAAGATAAACTTCTTGCTTGAAGCTTGCTGGAATTTTAAGAAAGTAAAATCTAGAAAATAATCCAATCGGCTTTGGTACCTGTAAAGAAGTTCCTTTTGAGCAGCTTAACAAAAACATTGCCTTTTTTTTTTTTTTTTTTTTTGTACCTAGGATACTAACTCTACTTTCCCTATCTTTTTTAATTAGTTTCTTTTATCCAGGACAGAGAACCAAATAAAGACTTTTTATTTTTTTTATTTTTTTCCTCTCAAGAAGAGCACTCAAAATTTTCTTAGCAGGAGTGCCTAAAGATGGACTCCTAAATCTATATTTGGGTATCTAGGAGGTTTGACCTTTTGGCATAAATAACAAACAGCTCTCTTGGAAGATATTCAGCATCCATAAATAACTGAAAGTAGGTTTTTATTCAATGTCTATTAAAGAATAGAATAATTCCTAATTTAGTAGGACAAGTCTTGTAATGATTAAGATTAAAATTAGTATTACTGGCCTTTTTGAGACCAAGATGCTGTAGCTGGTTCAATACGTGTAATTTCAAGAATTATCCAGGAGCACCATTGTGAGATCAAAGCTAGTTTTCTTGCTTACATTTGTCCCTTTGAAAGGTAGTTATCCCCCAGGTTGCTTTCCCAGAATCATCTCCTGCAACTGTGCTTCACTGATTACTTGTGATTCAAGGACATGACTGTGCAGAAAATTCATCACAGCAGGCTAGAAGGGTGTTCCATTCATGTTTGAAAACTGCAGGCTCCATCATAACATGTCTTCAGCCTTGCTCCAGCACAGTAACTACAGAGCAAACAGCTTCCTAGAAAATATCAACACTGAATTTCCAGAGGCAGCAAAAAGCAACATGATTTTTGATTCAGAATGTGATGCCTGGCCTACTGATACAGATATTTAGAAAAGGATTTGCACGTGGAAGCAATTTAATTACACTGAAGTTTAAGGTAATTAAAGCTTCACAAAAGATGCTTGTGATTTTTATGCCAGGCTGCAACTATCTGCAAAAGTAATGTTCAATTTCTTCAGATAAACTGATAAATATGGTTGCTTTGCTACATTTTAGTTTACATCTTTTTTGATATATACTGAGGTTATTTATTCTCCTATGATTTTTAGGAGGTCATTTAAAACCAATTAGCAAATTATATGTAAACAACAAAATATGGAATATTATTACTGATTTTATAAACCTAAAAATAAGCAAAGATTATTTTTATTCAAGCACAACTATACAGGGACTGAACTGGAATGAATTACAAGTGGTTGATATTTCTTGCTTTCTACCCCCACCTCCCCAGGGGTGGTAGCTAATGCCAAATTCACACCAGAGATTTTGGCTTAGAGAATGACAAAATATAAGGGAAATTAGTTAGCTACCATTACCAGTGGGACGGATATTATTAGAAAAATGGCAATGAGATCTAAGAAGAACCAGAATCATGTCACTGATAGCAGGTATAGAGTCATTATGGAAAAAAAAAAAAAAGTTTTAAAATATAGTAATGAGAGACGTCTTAGCAGTATTAAAAACATAATTTACAGATGGAAATGCTAAAACTTCACAGCATACCAATGAGGCTCAAGTGTTCATATGATACTCGTATTTGCAAAAAGCAGAAAGTGTTTTTATCGCATGAGAATGATGAAAGATTTCATTGCAAGAAATAACGTAAGTGGATAAATATTGACTATGGACTAGGGATAAGGATTAATAAATCAGCTTTTACTTATTTATTTCCTAATTACTCCCTGAAGCTCTAAGGAGATGGCTGGAGAGATATTTCAACCACTACTAGTAGGCTGCTAACACAGAAAACTTAAGAAATTTGGAAACATGTTCATATTCCAGTATACAACAAAGGCAATCTAAGCAGTATGAATATTATGCAAGATAAAGGAAAAGATTCCAAAAAATTTAGTTTCTAGTAGGTTGGAATACAATTTGGGTTTACATAATGAAAGTCTTGGCAGCCATACCTAGTTCTAGGGTTTTAGATATTATACATCTCTGAACTAATCTCCCAACCTGTAAGTTGCAGCATTCTTATTTTGTATCATTTTGGCTAGAACCACATTAACTACTAATTAGAAAACAGCACAACACTGGACAATATCTGTAAAGCACATATTCTGAGTACTAAATGGTCTAAAATAATCTAATTCTAAATCATTCCAAAATGCTGAAAGGGTGGTTTTGTAATGCCCTGTGCTAGATAAAATCCCATCAAACATTTACAAAAATAATCTAGAGATAAACACAAAACACATAGCTGATTTTCTAACTTACACAAAGACTGCTTGTGAGCAGTGATACAGAGAAGAATGTAATTCAGATAAACCCATTACTGGAATGGTAGGCACATTGAGGAATCCAGACTACAGCCCACAGTAACACTGTGGGAGGTTTGAGACCTGGGAAATGGTGAAGCTGAAAAAGATTGAGAAAGAACATGAAATCCCAATATGAAGTTATGACAAGAAGTACTAATGGAATTTTTGGGTATGAGCAAGAACTATCAAGGAGAAATAATGACCTCACCACAGTGTAAAATTGACATAAGAGTATTTCATGTGCATTTGGCATCCATAAAACAAAAGTGACATTCAGAAACTAAAGAAATTTTAGGGATGATTCTTAAAACTAGTAAGGTTAAGATTTAGGGTTAATCTGTGGAAGATTCAGAACAGATCCACGTCATATACCAAGAAAGCAGTTGCAAAATAAATAGATGAGCAGCATTTTTTTCTTACCCTGTCCTTGCTGAAGGTTGAAGGAATTGAAAGAAACTGGCACACTCATCTCAAACTGCTGTATGATAACCTTTCCTCCCACCCCAGCTAAGGGATTATGTTGCTCAAGAAGAAGGATTTTAAGACATTTTGACAGTTGATATTTTAGGCACTAATATCTTCTGATCATCTGGCAGAGAATCTCTTGGTCAATCATTTTTATATCTACCTGTCCTACAGATTCAGCATTCCAGCTGTGCACTGTTGGAAGCAATATCAAAACATTTTTGCAGCATTTTTTTAAAGCTCTAATTTATTTATGTTTACAAGGATTATTTTGCTCTAAGCCATACGATTCTGATGAGACAGCTGGGTGGTCCCTTGAAGAAGGACAAAGTGTCTGTGCACCACAGCTGTGAAGAATACAAGGGTTATAAAAGAGACCTGGTGTAGTGGGTTTACGTGGCAAGGTTTTGGTAGCAGGGAGCCATAGGGGTGGTTTCTGTGAGAAAGATCTAGAAGCTGCCCTATGTTTGGGAAGGGCCCCATTGTTTTCCAGAGCTGAGCCAATAAGCGATGTTGTTTTGCGCCTCTGTGAGAGCATATTTAAGACAGGGAAAAAAAACGCTGCGCCACACAGCAGCCGGAAGAGTCAAGGGAGTGAGAGAACAGCCTTGCAGGTGCCAAGGTCAGTGTAGAGGGAGGGGGAGAGGTGCTCCAGGCGCTGGAGCAGAAGTCCCCTGCGGCCTGTGGTGAGGACCATGGTGAAGCAGGATGTCCCCCTGCAGCCCATGGAGTACCACGGTGGAGCAGGGTTCCACGCTGCAGCCCGTGGAGGAGACCACGGTGGAGCAGGTGGCCCTGCACCGATGGAGGCTGCCACCTGTGGAAGACCCCTGCCGGAGCAGATTCCGGGCCGGACCTGTAGCCCATGGAGAGGAGCCCACGCAGGAGCAGGTGACCTGGCAGGAGCTGCTGCCCGTAGGGGAGCCAGGTTGGAGAAGTTTTCTCCTGAGGGATGGACCCCGTGGTACGGACCCATATCTGGAGCAGTTCTGGAAGAGCTGCTGCCTGTGGGAAGCCCACGCCGGATCAGTTCATCAAGGACTGCATCCCGTGGGTGGGACCCCACAGCACAGGGGACGAGAGTGACCGAGAAGGAGCGGCAGAGAAGAAGTGCTGTAGACTGACCATAAACCCCATTCCCCCATTCCCCTGCGCCGCTCGGGGGGAGGAGGTGGAAGAGGGTGGATGGGGGGGAAGGTGCTTTTGTTTTTTTTTTCTTTTCCTTTGTTTTCTCACTTCTCTCGCTTGTTAGTAATAGGCAATAAATCTTACTATCTCCTTATGCAGAGTCTGTTTTGCCCGTTACAATAATTATTGCGTGATTTTCTTGTCCTTATCTCAACACTTGAGCCCCTTTTCACATATTTTCTCCCCATTCCCCTTTGAGGAGGGGGAGTGAGAGAGCGGCTGTGGTGGAGCTCGGCTGCCCACTCGAGTGGAACCATGACACCTGGCTACAGATACAATACAAGGAAGCAAAAAAGCAGGTAATTTTTACAACAGGTACAAGGAAGATATCTTGAGCAGGTAAAATGCAGTAATATATATGAGAGGCAAAAGGAGGAGTATGTGTACATATATAACAAGTAGATGTTGGAAAAAAGATGTAAAACTTTGCAAGAAGGAGAGGATAAAGACAGAGGGTATACCCCCTAGGAGGCAGATGGGGTGTAAACTATAAATCTACCATGGAAAGTTCCAAGGGATGATGTAAGGGATGATTTAGTAGAACAATGCCTGGCAGCTTCAGACAACAGAAAATCAGAATTTCAGCTTGTTGAGGAATGAAATAGATGCTTGGAATAAGTTTTTAAAAAAGTGTCCAACAGCCTCAACCACCTTTGCTGGTGTATTTTTCATATTCTGCACTCCTCCATTTCACTTTATCCTTTCTGTCTCAACCTTGGAAGCAGGAGTTAAGAAATAGAATTTATATCTTTTACCACTTTTAAGCATCCAATTTTTCAGCTATCCCTAGCAGCGCTTCAGTTTCAGTCTTTTGGGTTCTTTTCTGACCCAGGATAGCATGGTACCTGTGAGATTCTTCCTTTGTATCTTTGCAAGACTGAAAATGGTATCAGTGAAACAACACATCATCAATTTATCAGTATTACTGCATCACTGCTTGCAAAAGGTGCTGGCAGTGTCTCTGTGAAAACAGAAGTTCTGTCTACTAACCAAAGATTATCATTTGTTATCACCTGCTACTACCAATATCAGCCATATTTTGTGACTGTCAGGGAAATAACTATATTTGAAAATAAATTTTAGGGCCAATTTAGCAAATTTGGTTGTAAAATATAAAACCTGGGGCCAGGGCAAAATCTTGCTCTGTGTGAAGTCCCATGACTACTGGAAAATTGTCCCCTTTTATTGTTCCTAACTTGCCTTCTGCCAGCTTCAGTTCCGACCCCTACTGCTTATACAGGAAGAATTTTAATCTTATCAACAGACTTGGTCAAATCTCTGTTCATGACCGTTCCCAGGTAACTTATTAATATGCTGAACACTATCCCAGCTCAGATTCCAGCTAATACACGAAGTCACAAACTATTCCTAATTCTTGTTTTTGCTCAACTACTATGCATCCCTACTATGCAAGAAGTTGTATAGGCAGCAATCCTAAAGCCACTTAATTTCCTTAAAACACTCAGCCTTCAACAAGACTCCTTTTCTATCTGGAAATTCGGACACTGCTTTGCCCACATACTTGCTGACAACTTCCAAGAATTCTACTGGCCTTGTGAGCCAAGCACTCCATTTAAAAAGCCACCATGAATGTTGCTCAGTAAATAATATTTATCTGTATGCCCATTAATTCTAATTTACCACAGTTTCTATTAATTTCCCAGAAAATTTTATTTGCTGTTTCAGACAAGCATCTATATAGATCACAGGTCAATATTAATTCAACTTTCCAGAAAGCCTTTTTAAAAACTGGTGTCACTGTTGCCACCTTCCAATGCTCAATAGGTTACATGATGAATTACAGACTGTGGTTAGTTACATGACAATGAAGAACACCTTTTTAAAAGAAAAAAGAAAAAAAGGCAAATTTCAGCTGATGATGTATCTGAAGGACTTAGAGCTGCGATTATATGCTACCTCTACTTTCTCTCAACTGTACTTGACTGCAAATATAATTTATCCTCTTAATACTGGAAGTTCTATCCTAGCTAATTTCAAAGATAGAAATTTTCTGATTTACTGATTTTGTCACTATGCCCAGTCAACTAGTTTGTATGCAGTACCTGCCAGTGTGCCTTTTTCACCACTGGCAAAAAACAAATGTAAGAACATTAACCTTTAACAGCATCCTTCTCGAGACTTCTGCTTAAATTTAATTGGATTTGATGACTTCCCGTTGTCTCCAGTCTTTGGCATAATTAATATCCTATTTAATTATAATTGAAAATAACTGCATTTCCATTCTGCTTTGTTGTGAACTTTTTTCATCATAAAGGTCTCAGACAAAAGACCAAAATGGATTTAAGAGAACTGAGAGTCTCTGACATAGATACCTGTCATCTATGTCAATGCTTCTCAATAAACCCATTTAAACAACTCTGTTTTCCTTTCTCATCAGCAACCACTGCTACCCTGGCTTACTTCTAAGAAATACAAATTTAAGTTTTGTACAGAAAACATGTATTAGCAATACAAAATGCTGTCTAGGAATGTTCCTACTAGATTAGGTTATTCTTCTTCAAAGAACATTTGTTTTACTACACAATACACAAGGAAAGCATTATTGTAGATAATATAGCCACATTAATGACCAAATGATATTTAATACATTGTAAATAGTCTGTACATACACAATCTCATTTTGTTCCAGTTATAAAGAAGTGTTCTACAATAAAGACACAAGACACAATAAATGGCACGTGAATGAAAGACCAAAACATTTTCTTCCATTTTCTTTCCTTGATTCAAGGAGGGTTGTCTATCCCGTGTAAGGCTCAGAAAGATGGTTTTCCTCCTTGCATCAGATACAACTAAGTAGAAGCTCTTGTATATTTGTCTCATGACAACACTGACAACATTTCATCTTAATACAATCTGGTCACAGCAGCTACTGCAGAAAATTGCTCTCTGTTTGCTGGCACCATGGGAGACCATCATTACTGACAAGATTGAGAAACCCGTCAATGACAATTCAGGACTCAATCTAACTCTGGCATCCAAGTGCTGCGTTTTTTTATTAAGGCTATTTTCATGCATCTTTTTAATTCTTATTCATGTCCATTGGTCCTTGACTCACATTAAGATTCAATGCAATAAAGGCTTCAGCTCAACTAAATTCAATCTCAGAAATCATCAAAAAGTAAGATTTATGTAGTAATTTTTAGAACACCTTATGACGGCCAGCAATTCAGGTGAGGGGATATACTTGTAAGCCCTTCTTCAATAGTATTATAATGATGTTCACCTATTTCCTTTGCAAAAGAATCACACAGGCCAGTCTATTCCATATTGTGTTGTGATGATGTAAGTCAACTTCTATGTGGATGTTTAGCAGAAACCAGCTACCACCCCCACCACCGTCTTTGTTTAATAGCTTTGTTTCACTGGAATTCATTTACCATATGGTAGATTTTTACAGAAAAAAAAAAATCATCTTTCATTCTCATGGTCACTCACTCCACATCAGACTAAAGCCATCACTTCTCTTAAAGACTGTTTAGATTAAATACAGAATCTTTTGATCAAATACAACTTCCTCAGCTTGCAAATGTCACAGAACATCTCCAAAACAAGAACCCAAAATTACAGGTTTACTGACTGCTTCCTTGTTACTGCAAATGGTATACCTATACCAACAAGGGAGAGAGGCACTACAATTCTAGAAATGAGACAAAAAATGCATCCTTTTCATGAACATGACATACGACAAAGATTCATCGTGTCTTCAGCTGAAGTTGAAGCACCCATCACTCCTGTGCTTCACCTGTTCGTTGGTGGTGTTCTGAAGTACAAACCTCTTGCTTGATACAAATCTACTATTTCATACTGTGACAAGAATTTACAGCAGTCTTTGCTCACTAGTTTTCATGAAGTAGATTTGAGCGAATCTGTATTTATAATCTGACATGTAGAGAAAAAAAAAAAAAAAAGTGGGATTCTTCTTATTTCCTGTTCCCTTATATCAATTTTCAGTCCCTGTTTGGCAGATCTCATCCAAACACATCTCACTGGTAATTGGTGGGGTAATCTATCTTTTCATTATCACCATTTAACGAAAAAAGTGGGTTGAAATACATGCAAAACAACTTGTATACAAATTTAGTTCACATTTCCAATTTCTGTACATCTAATTTGGAGGGCTAACTGTGCTTTCTTTTATTAGTTTCTGTTTTGGTTGGTTGGTTGGTTCGGGGTAGGGTTGGAGGGAAGAGTTCGTGTTGTATAGTCAGGCACAGAAAAGAGCTCAGGCAGAAAGTACATCATATCAGGATGGTGCTGAAGATAGCTCAAAAGTTTTTTGAAGGTACTTGAAAAAAATGATATGGCTGTCCCTCTTTTGTAGCCTAAGGTTGACTCCATCCCAAGCAAAGTCACCAAAAACTAGCCTCACAAAGGACATCACGTTAAGCTATTTTATCATTATACAAACAGAATGAGTTAAGCCAATACTAAGAAACAATTCATCTCTTCTGTTTCACCATTCCTTTACACAGATCCAAACAGAGATACCAGATAGATCATGGTACAAAGCCAGTATTGGCAAAAATACTCACAACACAGCGAGACAGAGCCAAGCTTTCATCTGGGAAAGTGATACTGTGCAAATGGAAAAATACATCTGCCTGCTACAGTATGTTCACTTATTCTGAACCACAGTTTCAAATGACTCTCAGAAAAAGCAGGTGGCAAGACCTATTTATTTTTTACACAATTAAAATAATGTAAAAAATATAACAAATAAAAACATATCTAACAATTAAAGTCAGGAAATAAAAAAAGTAGATGTACAGTTAAAAAAAAAAAAAAAGCTAGGCCATTTTTGCCCAAATTAATTTCCTCATCCGTTCTTTTTTCTTTCTCTAGCTCCAGTCTGTTTTTAATCTTTAGACTGAGAACTGTTCATAGTGTGTGATCTCTTTTACCTCTTTACATTGCTTTCTACGATCTATTCCTCATTAAAATATTAGTTATACAGTATGATAATTATTATTAATAAGGCATCTAGAATTTCTTTTTCCTTATGATACTTCTAATTGTTTCATTTTTAAAATATATTTTTTTCCTTTTTCCCCCATATTCACGTCGTGTGTGTGTTTGCTTTTTGAAAAAAAAAAAAAAAAGAAAAAAAAAGACACTGGACAAAGATGATTTTACTCTATATTAAGTGTTCCTGCTTATCAGGTACATTCACTGTTTCTTAGAGCTCTTTCATATACTTCCATATATACATCTTCAAAATATGCACAACCCTGAACTTAATACATGCACTGAAATGGTGGAAAACAATATAGAAATATTACTATTACTTCATACTGACTTTTGAAACCTCAGATAAGAGTATAAACTAACATAAAATTGCCAGCTTCACAAATGTATGCATAAGTGCACAGACACATTTTCCATTGTTTTACTTGAAACATCTTAGAAATATGAAAATATATTCAGAAGACTTTAGGTTATTGTTGAGTGAACCTACAATGTCTTAATAGTCCTCTGTAACTGCTGCCTCTGAATTTACCCCATACTGATTGCTACTTTTTTCTTTACTTACAATCTGACTTTGAATAAGGCTTAATTTCAATAAGGTTTACAGTGTGAAGGACCAGGACGCTGTGGAGAGGATAATAAATCTTAATGCTAATCCTGGAGAAAACAGTGTGGGTAAGATCCAGTCTCTTTACCTGCTTCTTTGGTCAAGGTCCCCACAAGACAATAGTTCCATTTTTTCCGTCATCTAACTTTATCACCTATGCCAATCAGCCTGCCCTAGCATTTACACTACAGGGAACATATTTATTTTTATATTAGGGAGAATATTTATTCAGCACAGAGAAGTAAAGTGTTGAGTCTTTTATACCTTATACAATAGAAATAGCACAACAAAGCAAGGTATGACTGTATGGTACCAGCAACAGGGTCAGATAATTACAGATTATATGCCTTGTTAAAACACAGTCTTTCTAGGAGTCACTAGAGAGATCAGACTTTTGAAAGGGATATTTTTCCCATGCTTAAATAATACTCTCTGTGACTAAAATCAGGGGCATTTAGAGTTCAATCTGTATATTCTACAGATCTTCATTAGGTGTATGCTGAAGAATCAAATCAGAAAGGAAAAGGAAAAATATTTTTCATTAAAAAAAAAAAAAAGATTGAAAATTGTTAACACTTGCATACTATGTTCTCACCAGAAATTTCTAAGTAGAATTAGTTTACTTTTGTCCTGATTTTATATCCAGTTTGCAAGTAGGAAGCAGAGGACTCCACAAGTAAATGATATGATTGATATGATACTTTTTAACTACTAAAAAGACAGAGAGAGAGAGACTGAACAGAAATCTATTCAACTCTGAAGTTACAGAATGAACTGTTCCTTAACCTATGGTACAATGACAGTATACCATCCTCCTCACTGGAAAGACTCAGTAGGTGTTGTTGTTGTTGTTTGCTTTTATTGTTTGTTTGGTTGGTTGGTTTGGCGTGTGTGTGTGACACGCATCTTTGTATGGCTTTCTTTTGAGATAAAAGCACTGACAGAAGTCAGTAACGAAGAAGGTTGAAACTAGCTGTGGTAACAGTGGTTTCAGATGTAGCTAATGTATTACTTAATGATGTGAAAACACATCTACACTGCATTTCTGCTCATTGCAGCAAACACTGTATTTATGAAATGATCATACTGCATGCGACAAATCTGTACAGAAATATTGCAAATCTCTTCCACAATAGTTTAACATATTCTAATTGTTTTCCCTCAAACCACTTGATTATGCCAGCAACGTGTGCATAATTATGGACATACAGAAGTTCATGCGCTCAGCCCAATCAACTATTCCTTGACACAGTAAAATAGTTATACAACCTAAGCTATTCAGGTTGGATAAATAATTAATGTAGAAGGTTAAGAAAACACTGGAATACATTAGGTATTTGTGGAGTAAAAGCTAAAATAGTATCGCTTGAGTACCTATTTTACACATGAAGAATATGAGTAGAAAAGAATCTGTTGCCTTTAACTACTCACCTTCCTCATGGAAACAAAAAATAGCTCATGCAGGAATTTTTCCCCCCATTATGCTATTCATTTCTAGTCAAAATGAAAGTTCTGTAAAAAAAAAAAAAGAAAAAAAAAAAGAAAAAATGTGTAAAGCAAATGTCTACTGGAAAGTACTCCATCCAAATATGAAGGAATTAGCTGAATGGAAAATTGAAAATTCTTTGATTGGTGGTTATTCTCTGCCACTGAGGAAATGGGCATCGTAAAATCATTTGCTCTTCAGGTTGCTTGGGGTCAGTAGTTTATTCCCATTTATTACCTGTGAGATCAGAATGACATCAGTGTCATGCCTCTATTGTTTTAAGATAATTTTGACTGTCTTTTTATAACTTGGAAAAAGATCATAAATAATCACATATACAATTAGAGTACTGAGAGACTGCCATTAAAAGTATTCAACATATGTCTAGTTGCTCAAGTAGGATAAAGGCAGTCTCCCTTTAACACAAATCTAATTAAAACCAGCTTACACAGAGGGTCTCCAGAGTATGCTGAGACAATATGGAAAATATGCACATTTAAAATCCCAGGATTTAAATCTAGCTTAGAAAAGAATGCAAAAGAATGTAAAAGAAGTGCTTTCATTAAAATTTAGATTCCTAAGTGTTTTTTTTTTCTTTTTCTTTTTTTTTTTTTCTTTTTTTTTCTCTCCTTTGCTGGTAGGATCTTAAGTTACTTGGGTACATTTGACGACATTATCTTTGGTCTACAAGACAGGTTTTCCTACTGGATCTCAGATTCTTTAGACAATAGCACAGTGGAGTAACCTGGTTGATATCATCAGAATATTGTGTGACAAAAGAAATGCAGTTTTAAATAATTTTACTCATCCTTTGGAAGACACGAGAAGGTCTCCTGAAGAAATGTATTAACCAGATATTAATTAACCAGGAATTACTGTAAATACACCCATAAATCAGGGGCTTGCTCTCAAGCACTGTGGTCCAAAGTGATTTCAGAACAGCATCTACTACCACCAGGCAAAAATAAATAAATAAATATATAAATTACAGAAAATAATCTGAGCAGGAAAGATAAAAGTATCTGGACATATGGAAGACAACTGCAAGGGATCTAAACTGCATTCTGTATTTCAGGGAATGGGTGCTACTAAAAAGAAAAATATGAAGAGAATCATCTGATCACAGCAGATTCTGGTGTTCTCAAAGAGTTTTGGTTGGTAATCATGCAGAAGAAGCTGACTGTGCAAGTGTATTGCATACAGCTGCGGAGTGTCATGTTAGACCAAAATGTTTGTTTTAAAACATGCATGGTTTAAGCTTGAGGACAGAAGATAAATTAAACCTTGAGAAAGTTTGTGGCTGATCTAAGGCTGAAAAGCTGTTTGCAACTTTGAAAGAATTAGCTGAGATACAAGACCACTCTTGATCTACAGGACAGAAATCTGAGGGAGAGATTTCAAGGAGACTTAGAATTAATCCTTTACAAGGTGACTCTCATTTTCCCAGCAATAGCTACCATGTTTACCAGGCTGAAGTTTCTGGCCCCACAGTCAAGATTAGAAATGAAAAGGTATCACATGAAAGGACCATAAGCAAAAAAGTCAGTAGAGCAGGTTCAATGTGTATGCAATAATACCTGAAGCTTGCACAAGGTGCAAAATCAGGATAATGTAATGGTGAAAAAATGCAAGGGTTACCAGTTGTATTTAAGAAAGGACAAAAATACACAGAATCAGTCAGCACACAGAAAGGATGGTGGCAGCAATGTGACTGCATGATAGCCTATTAGGGTTCCAATATAGGCATGCTTAGACTGCTTACTCTTAGTAAGCAGTATTAAAAAACAAAAACAACAACAGAGTTTACTCTGAGTAAACTTGTTTTTTACTCACAAATGCAAAGTCAAGAAACACCCCCACTTCAATTTCCTAGGCACAAAATAGATATATTTACATGCAGAGAAGCACCTTGTTCTGTGGAGTTAGGCATCTGTCATCCAAACTCTGGTATACCTTCTTCCACCTAAATTTCTGATAGAAATAAAACTAGCAATTTATGAATGCTTAAATTGTGTAGGTAGGAGTGGAAGGGTCAAGGCCACACTTCCGTACTTTGCATTTCTGATTTCAGAAGCGAGATATTCAGGGCAGCTCTCCAAAGTTTTATATGTCATTCACTTCTGCTGCTGACCTGCTTAAAAACTTGAACTTTGTTCTCATGGAATGACTGAGAAAACAGTGTGAAGCTGCATTTTACTTGATAGTTCAGATCTCATCAGGAAGTGTCCAGCTGCTGAGTCAGTAAGTTTTGTAAAAAGCTTCCCCATAAAGCAGTTCTAATACTGGATTACTTCCAGTCTACATTGTTGTCCCCTTGTTGAGTTATGGGGCATGGATTTTTCAAACAAAGCCTTTGCTGCCTGCCATTAATCCTTTTGGGTAAGCAAATCAGCAAGTCTTTTAATCACAGGGATTGATACAACCACTCCTAGCACAGCACCACAAACCATCTGCCAATTTCACAACTATCAGATCCATGAGTGAATGAAAATACAAGATAAACAGCATGGTACGGAATGCCACAGCTGAATAAAAAATTAGAGCCATCACAGGGGAGACGGATTATTGCTTTATTGTGCTACAACCCATAGAGCAGTTAGATCTTGACATATCATTCCTATTATGGTATCCTTTGCTCCAGACTGCAAGTCTAAGCATAAACACATTTCCGTGTATTATGAAAACAGAGGAAAGCAGTCACACACCTAACAAATATGAATATAATATGTATTTTCACTGGATACCTTGCTCTTATTGCTGAATAACATGCTATGTCTGCTCAGCAACCATGAAACAGCACTTCAAAATAAAACAGAAGTCTGTACCCTTCTCAGTCACAAATGTCATAATTTGTGTCCTGTATAGCTGTATAAGAGCAAAACTGATGAGATATGAAATACTCCTTCAAAACGATGACAGGCCAATCTCACAGCAGATTAGTTGCTAAAACTACGTGCAAAATAAAGCTAAGGGCAGGTCTATTTTGCAACAGTCAAATGAATATGGATAGTTGCAGGGGAGGGGAGTAAGGGTAGGTCCTCCATCTGTATGTTTAGATTAGAATAATTTATCCATTAAATTTTTTAACATACCTCATCTTTCTGGAGAAAAAGGAAAAAAAATGCCCAAAGTATGTTTGAACTTAAATTTACTGAGGAAAAAAAAAAAAAAGTGATTATGTCTAATCATCACCACCACAACTCATTAGAAGCAGTGCTGGCTCCAACCAGAACAAAGGAAACAGCTTGGAGAACAGGTGAAAAACATTGGCAGCCTGTCCTCTGGGGCCCCTTCTGAGCCTCCCCACCATTGCAAAGATCAAAATACTCACCTCAGACCTCTCCAGAGTAAGTTCAAAACTCAGAGAGCTAATTATTTAACAGACACAACCAGAAAAAGGTTGGTAAACACAAACTAAAAAATATAATTCCTGTTCCCCTCCCCCCCCCTTCTCCCAGGCAGAATTTTCCACCTCCACAGACAGCAGTCACATGAAAATTTAGAAACTTCAGCTGACTGCTGATTGGGCATTAACCACAAATTGCACCTGAAAGATGTAAATGTCTAGTGGGAGTGAGAAGGGAGAGCCCCTCCTGCACTGGTTTGGCTGCTTCTCCTCAGGCCTCTGGTGCTGGGTAGGGCCCCAGTGACGTTCCTCATGCAAAATTTATTCCCATAAAAATTTGGTAATATTCACTTAAAAAAATGTCTATGACATCAATGGCAGAATGGATTCAGAAGGCTAACTGGTAACATTAGCATAGGTGAAACTATTGGCAACTGTGTCTAAAAAATTAGATCAAATCAATCAGGAAGAGAGGGATTTACTAGACTGTGACCATCTAATACTCTTGCACTTATTTATTGTGCTTGACTATTATTTTTTATTAATTTATTTATTTTTTTCAATCTGAGGAGTGCTTATTATATCCACAGGGTACTTGCTAGAAATTAATGATCAATAAGGTAAACAGAGATTACATCCAGATATTTTCCAATGACAGCAGTGCCCTGTTTAGGTAATTTGTACCCTTTTTATTGCCCATAAGTTCAGAAATAATCACTTTCTGCTTTTTAGCACAAAGACTTTTGAGAAGTACTACAGTTTTGTCCGTTGCAACTGTTTCCTAAAGCCTTTCCAAGACCCTTCCTGATGTGCTAGGTCTGTCTGAAGGCTTTGAACTCTGAAATTTGGCACATTTATTCTTGATTACAATTTTTAATGTTATGCCAACAGAAAAATATCTGCAGCTTTATGCATCAGGGGATAGGGGCTTTGTTAAATTTGGTCAGCTGACCTGCTCCTGCTGGGGAAAAGGCTTCAGTATATTCATGGGAGGACCAAGCTATGAGCTGGCTTCAGGTTTACTATTATCTCTTGAATCTTAGAAGTCATCGTTATTGCTACATTCTGTGAAACATCTATCCCAGATAGGCATCTAAACCCAGAAAGGCACAGTCTCCTACAGGCAGAGCCTCTCAGATTTCTAGAGTGCTCCACCTCCTTTCTATATATTCTACCTTTATGATGTTTTATCAGTATCTTTTATCTTCCACATCCCCCATTCAACCACCCTCTCTTATCCTTTCTGCGAAACATTAATGGTGCCTTGTTCACATTTCATTATTTGAATGTTCCTGCTTTTTAGCATATTTCTTATTTAAGACTCCTGTGAACTGTGAGAAAAGCACTAATACATGTTGTGGAGTTCAAGATCTGAAGCACAAAAAGGTTGAAGGCCAAATCAGCTAATACCCAAATCAAAAGAACACTGATTACCTCTGTAGACATGGACCAAAAATTAACTGCTTTCACATTAGGTAACATAACATTTACCTGCCAGGGCGCTGCTCTAAGAGTGGAATCCATGCTGCACAGTAAGGTGTTTTTCTCCACAGTGACAAGAATAGTTACATAATTTACACAGGCAGTAACCTTGTTTTACTCCTTACCTATACCCTTACCAACTTTTTCTGCAACTCTGAAAACAGGAAGGGGAAGCAAGGACTGAGCATGGCTTCATGCCTTATGTCAGGCTATGTCTGCTCTGCTGCCCAAAGTAGCATGCCTACCCTCTCCATTTTCCCTTCTTTCCCTTGAGCCTGTACAGTTTCTCCAAGGGTACTAGAACTCTTTAAAAAAAATAAGCCAGGACATTACAGGAATTCTGAACCAACTTGGGACACTGTAAAAAAAAAAAAAAATAAAAAAAAATAAAACAGGAGGAAGAGCAAAAATCAATGCAAGCACATTTACTGACTGGTTTCTGTAAAATCCTCACATAGTTCAGGAAGCAAGGGGCAGAACCAGAGTAGGATGTGGAGGCAGCTGCCCAGGACAGTCCATGTTTTCAGCCAGCATCCTGTCACTTGTAGTCTCAGCATTTTCTTAAACTGACTGTGCTGACCCTGAAAAGGGCAGTTCCTTTCTTCTATGCACTCTCTGCTTAGCATTCTTATCCTCCTTGCCCTTCATAAGCCTCAGAGCTCAGACAACTACATACAGATTTTGGAGGTTTTCACTTCAGAAAGTTCTTCACTAGACCAAGTCTTGAAGCATTTATGTGAACAAAAAACAATGCTGTAAAGTCAGGTTATTTGTGATTTACTTGAATGATGCTGGATACTTCCAGGCAATTAAACAAAAATAATACATGCAGTTTGATATTCCTAGTTCCTGTAGTGAGGCACTACAAAACTATGATTTACAATCAAGGTATTCACATCTCAAGAGAGTGCTATTCTTTTTACTGGTGATTACTACTGTATAAAGTTACTTAGATTCTGAAAGGATGCATAAAAAACAATACAGTTGCTTTGTGAAGTCTGAAGCCCCACTGTAAAACCATGAAATGCATTTACCTACTGTTATTGTGAATATACTAAAAAAGAAGACACTCTGTTTTTCATGATAGACTATTCCATGCCAGAAATAGGGAAGTGAAGATGAAAATTGCTATCAGATTAGAATCCCCACAATCAAGCACTCATTAGAAACTCAAAGGTAGCCTATATGCAGACATGTAAATTTCTTGTCACTTATATCTTAAAAACTACTTGGAGGGTAAATTTTGTACATCAACTTTGAATCCTTTGAAAACTTTCAAATATACCCTTACAGTAATTGTATGACCTTGTAGGTTTGTTCCATTTTACATTACAGTCATTTGTAGTTGAAGATTAGAGTGACTGAAAGAACTGTCAGTGAGTGCAATTTCAGAGCATTTTAGAGCATTACATAAGTAAGAGTAAACCTGCTCCTTTCATTATGTGAACATGAATAAGATGTGACACTGTGACAGCTGCAGTAACACTATGCCTAAACTTTACTGTTAACGCCTCCTTTATCTTTCTCATCAAAGCTTTCTTCTCAGCTTTTGCCCCTGTCACTTGCAAACTTGCAGAGGCTTTTAAGTCAGCTATTGTAAAAACATGGAAATGTCCTAATCAGTCTTCTCTTGCACGTCTCTAACGTGGGCATACCTGTTGGATCCCATGTGGTCTAAAGCCCAATGAGCCCATTTACTGACTGATGATCTTGACTTGTGATCTGGAGCTCTCAAATGCATTATCACTTTGGCATCCCAGAAACAAGGGAGATCAGTCCTCTGCAGCTCCACTCAGAGTACCTGCCACCAAGTGTTAGTTAGTGTCTTGCCTTGTGCTTTTGGCTCACACCAGCTGAGCTAGCACTGGTGCAACTGGGTAACAGCTTGGCTGCAGAAGAGCCCTGGGACTGTTCCAAAAGGGTTTATCAATGAAGCCATGATATTTTCTGGAGGAACATGTTAGCTATGTAACTTCAAACTGTGTTGTGTCACTCAAGCTTAGGACCAAGGAATGGGTCCTTGCCCTACATTATCCCTTTTCAGCAGAAAAGAAATGTGGCAAACAGGCA
This sequence comes from Netta rufina, assembly GCF_964035555.1. NCBI lineage: Eukaryota > Metazoa > Chordata > Aves > Anseriformes > Anatidae > Netta > Netta rufina. Next base: position 52,448,174 of record NC_140125.1, on the reverse strand, counting down.
AAGAACTGAGTCCCAGCAATCACGTTTCTTGACTTTGTAACAACCCTGTAGGAACAAAATATCGTGGAGAGTTATCAGAGTGAGAAAGCCATGACAGCAGTATACTCCATGTGTGGCAGTGGTGTCTTGGTCCTTTTACTGACAAATTTCATTGGGCTACACAGCCAAGTCTGCCTATGTGGTCCTGGCTAACTGCATATATTTCTTACGAGGGATGTTCAGGGCTTTACCTTCTCTGTATTCCCTTCCCTTAAACCCCCTTCTCCTCCTCCCATATTTCCCTTTATTTTCTTTAGAGTGATTAAAGAATGAGAAACTACCATTGTAATTGGAAAATGTCTTTCAAAGGTCCTTGATTGCACAGAGACAACTTAAAGCCTGTCACACCTCTAACTGTCAGGCATCAGCTACAAAACTGTTGTTTTCACCTACCACAACAGCTAGTGAAGATGACACTGCAAAGGGAAGGCTGTAATGCAGAGCTGAGCCCTTGAAATAAAATGGAAATTTACCCACCTGGCAGGTCCTGATTACAACGGGATGTTACTTTTCGTACTACTGAAGACTTCTGTTCAGAATGTTGTTTTCTTGAGCTAAGATTGCAAACTTTCTAAGGAAAGTGTTGAACTTTCTGCCTTCTTACAATTACCTGATACGTTTCCTTACTCAAACATAATTGTGGGTGTTTTACTGAGAACTTTGCAGATGGGTAGCATCCACTATCCTCTTCCATTATCTCCTTCTCTGCAGAGGTGCTAATTGTCCAGGAAAAAATGATATATATATATACATATATAAAAGAAAATCTAGACACTTTCTAGAAGAAGCAGTGACAAAGAAGAATCCCTCTATCAGTCTTCTCAGTCAGTCAAGAAGCCAGCAACTCAGCAGCTTATTGGAGAGGTCAGAAAAAGCTTTCTTAAGATTTTTTTTTTTTTTTTTTTTTAAAAAAGTCCTTCCAATTTCTTCTTTACATTCTTCATGTTCTACTATACTTCTAAATAAGTCATAATAATCATCGCATCATTCTTGCCTATGATAAACTACACATCAGCTGTCAAGTAAAACACTTTTCAAAGCACCTAAGATCCTCCTCATTCCAGAGTGACTAGACTTCTAAGGGTATGCATATACACTAACCTAATAATACAGGAAAAGAAACAGACAATGTAATTTCAAAAACTAACCCTTCTTTAAAAAATTGAAAAGAAAAATCAAGCTCATATTCAAAGATAACATTTAAAAATTTTTTTAAGCTTAATATATTAAACTTTACTGTCACTCAGGCAAAGGCTGTCATAAATATTTGTCTTCACTAAATGAATACAGATTTTAAGATCAGATAGACATTTTGCCTAGCAAGCACCTACTTTAGGATACCGTTCTTCTGCGGTTCTGTGTAACTGCCATGCTGTTTTAAGGTTACTGCACTGACCCGCATTCTTCAGCCACTTAGAGGGAAATCCAGCAGCTAGGCCAGAGACACATTTCCATGACAGTAAAAAATAAACCCACTTAAGTTTGCCCTGGCTGAGGAATACTCATAAAGCCTGTTGACAAAACTGTCCAGCAGGAGCAGGCAGTTGTGAGGTTGTTCTCAACATTTTTGCAGCTGACTGCTTTGCGACATGCATTTAGGACTTTGACTGTAAAAAGCTAAGAATTAAATACAAGCTTATGATCTGTAGCTCTAGTCTGCTCCTTCAGAAACTAGGCTATTTTATGGGTTATTTTTTGGTCTTGTTTACAAGTAGGACTGTTCACGAGACTGGAACTGATGCTTTAGACCTTTCTACAACTAGTCCAAAAAATAATACAATCTTTTTGTACAGTCAGGGTATGGATTTCATTACTCAGTCTCTGCCTGCTACACACTCTAAACAAGCTAATTTAAACAAGGGCTCTTGACAGTTATGGTTTGCCCTGAGGCAAAAGCCCCAAGGAGACCTGGGTTACAGAACTAAAGCTATGACAATCTGTACAACCTAGGTAACTGTGGAGGAAAAAAAAAAAAAAAAAAAAAGAAATGGAGCAAAATTATCAAGCATCTGGAAAGCAAAAAATAAAATTCAATTCCCTACATCACAAGTTAGTACAGTACTAACTACTAATAAGTAGTACTAATAAGGTAGTACAGTACTACCAGTGTACAAAGCTTACATGATTGAATTAAGTGTACATCACTTTCAGGCTGGTGGAAATGAAGATGCTTGTAACCATTTTTGTATTTTCTCAGCAGTAGCTAAGGGCACAGTTTGCTAATTGTCAGAATATAGAAATGCACCAGTAGCAGAGGACATGAGGAAAAAATGCCATGTTCAATTATTTATTTGGTCAGCTCCTGTAGTACACATCAAAATCACTTCTGTAAATAATGAAAACTTTACTCTTGTATAAATTTGGTGGTAAGTCCAAATGCATTGGGGCATGGTGTTATATCCAAAACATCACACAATTTGTAAGAGCTCATTACCTGGTCCAGAAATTATTACTGTAAATAGCACCTTGTGAAAACAATTAACAATCTGTACTGCGTTTGTAAAATGACAAGTCATTTTCAGACAGCCTACACGTTGCTTCCGTAACATTTGTATATTATTGTGTATCAAAGATGTCTTTATAGTTAGAGCCAAGACCCTTGAAAATTTAGAATGTATGTGTTTGAGGAAGAGAGAGTATAGATATATTTGGATAGCCATCTGTTTTGGATGTCGTCTGTTTGCAGCATGTGTTGAACTCCAGGATGCGATAACCTCAGACACTCTCTGAACTAGATATACATTCAATAATTTTCTGCTTAGCAGAAAATAGTCTAGAAGTAGGTCCTCATTAGCATATGCTATCCATATGCTTCTTATCTATAATCAAATCATAATACATTTGTTCCATCAAAACATAAATGCGTGTGGAATTTGGAGAAAAAGGCTGTTAGAGCACTGCACAATGAAATTCTCTTTCTCTGCTCTCTTCCTTAGAGACAAAGGAAAATTTCATTTTTAAATACCACACAGTTGGAAAGATTCTTAAAAGTTTTCTGAGGACACAAAATCCATTTTAACTTTGATACTTCATAGCCTTGGGCCCTAAACTAACGTTGCTAGTTTTACTGAAAAAGTAAAATGATTGCAATGACAGTGTGCTCTCCTAGTTTTGAGACTGCCTTCTTTTTTACTGATCACTTACAAAATAAGACTTTAAAAAACCTAGCACTTCAAACTCTTCTATGTTGCACCCTTTACCATTAAAAAGTAACCAAAGTGGCAGTTCCAACCTCTTGTGCCTCACCAGAGCACCTAATAAATACTTATAAATACTTATTAAAAAAAAAAAAAAAAAAAGATTTTCTTCAACAACTTTCAGTAGTATAGGAAACACAAACTGGATGTACACCAACTTGAGCTTTTATCCCATATTTCAAGATTTGGGCACATGTCCATTCCTCAGACAGAATCCTGGTGCTTTAATTATAGCCGCAATCAGGGAGTGCTACCTTATTTCTCTCTAAATAAATTCACTTTGCCACATTTTATCAGTCAGGCACAAAATGAAGATCTGAGCTCTTAAAGAAAAATGGGGTCGTTGTGTGCATATTTGTATATATATAAGTGTATGTATATAAGTATTTGTCTATTTATATGAATATATGAATATGAGAAGCATAACACCTTGCTCCTTAGATCTTCATGACACGTAACATCCAGAAATAATACAAAATCAGGTGAAGAGTAATAACAGTTTTGACAACAGAAACTATGTTGTACCACTGATTCTTTAACCAAAACCCTAATCACAGTCAAACTGACCACTGTTTTTGAGCTTAAAAAAGTCAGTTAATAGTTTTTCTCCCATCAGCATTTTCCTTTTCTATGGATTCCATATGACAGAAATATCAGAGAAAAGGCAGCTCTTGTGGTCAGACTGAAAGAAGCAGAGAAAATTTCAGTTGGCCTAGACTTGTTTATGGAGTCAATGTGTTCAATGATGGAACAAGCCTCCAGATTTTCTGCAAATTTATTCAAATTGTTTGAGATTCTTCCGTAAGCAACACCAGGAAAAGCAATGCTTGCATGCTATGAAATGTCACCTTTATTACTTAAGAGTTACATATAAAACCTGAAAAGAAAATAAAAGAAAAAACAAAACAAAAAAAAGACCAGTTTTATACAAAATCCACAGCCTCCACCCTTATAGCTTTTCCTTAAAATAACACAGCTATTCCAGAGGCTTAACCAGCCTTTTTAATACATAAAGTTGCTGTTACCAAGACTGGATTAAAGCCCCATTAATTTCCTTAAGGTATTTCCGACCTGCAAGTTGTTACACCTACTGAGTATATACTGCAGTACAGCTGAAAAGCTCCTGGAGGACCAACCTAGGCGGCTATTCAGTTATTATTATAGTATTAAAATCCCTCCAATGGGGTCACATGAAATGCAGATAGGATACAAAACACGTTCAATATGCTTTAGGCAGTGTGATTACATGAGAAAACATGAGACTGAAATACATCCCCCCAAAAAGAGATTTGTTAAAACAAAGCTGTAAAAGCTTTGACAGATACCTGAGACATAGAACCATGACAACAACTTTTCAGAATTCTCTGTTCTGCATGGGTGCTGAAAGCTTGTGAGTGCAAACTTCAGTGTGAGGAAATAGAAACATACTCCAATATCACAGTGTGATCCTGTGTACAGGATGGATAAACTAGATAATGCACATACAAAGTCATTATTCCTTTACTCTGTGGATCTGTAATTGTGGATGTCTTCTGAATCACATACTTCACAGTAATTTAAATGACCCATTATTAAAAGAGCAAAGCTGAATTCTTTCCAACTTACCAAATTTCCTTAATTAGTGAAAAATCTCTCTCTCACTGTCAGAACATATATTAATGAACTATATTTCATTCATCTACTAACTTATTGTAAGACTTGTATTTCAAAAACTGGATTCTGAAAGGCAGATTGATGGTTAGTGTTGTTTTCACAGTTTGTTTTTTGATGATAGTTACGAAGCACAGTAGGAGATTCCTTGTATCAGGAAGGTAACAGGGGACTTATCAAAATCAGAGGATTTATCTGTAGTTAGTTGCGCTATCAATAAAACAACAGAGCTCCTGCTAAGGAAGCAGTTTGTTGGGGGCATGTAGCACAGTAGGAACACCGTGTTTGTCTTTAAAGGTGACCTGAAAAAATTATGTGATACTGCTGAGCTGTTTATTATGGGACTGTTTCATTTTACAGTGGAAAACATGTCACATAAGAATTACTCCAAAATGTTACTCCAAAAATACTGGTTTAAGAAAATCTGGAGGAAGTGCATCCCATTACACAAAGACAGAGGGTCAACAGACACGCACAGTAATGACGTAAAGCAGACACAGCACAAGTTCATACATTTATGGAAGATAAGTCTTTACCGTGGAATATTATCGCTTATCTTTTGCTATGCCCTTCATTGCTTAGGTAGTGACAATTTTTTATTTCCTTTTCTGAAGATATAGATCAAATCCTACTTGTTAAGATACAGTGGTGAATATGAAAAATACAACCAGCTCAAGCTGTTGAATGACTCTAGATTTGGTGCAGGTATGGGGCTGGCTTTGGCAGACATAGGTTCAGCTTTATGGCCCATCGGTTTAACATTCCTCTCTCCTGTCTTTATGCCATACACCCTTCATACTCTTAACTCTGCTCTTTGGCAAGAACATTACCTCTCTCTAAACAAATATGCACTAAACAGTCAATAAGCACCAGTCTTAATGCATCTTAAAGATATGCCAGAGGGACAGAGACAGACGTTGTAGGCCAATGACAGTTACTTCAATTAGATAAACTATGCCAACTATACATCAGCTATATATACATCAGCTATATAAATTCACAAAATAGCTCCCTCATCTTTTTTCAGCTATGCTAGTTGCCTCCCACTGACAATAATACTTGAGATAATGGCAGCTTTTGCAAATAAAGAATACAGGAAACTACAGTTCATCTGTTTTAATTTGCTATCCATGTTTTTATTAGTTCAAATGTACAGTAATTTCTTCTTAGGCTGAAGATAGATATCTTCATCATCTCAGCCCTTAATATGCTAAATATTCCACTATCTTTTCGCCCTTCAGTGGAAACGAGTTGTGATTATTATCTTTTACATACATATATGTGTAAAAATAAATTCTCTCCAGATAGTATGGGCAGATTGCCTAAATGGGCAGCTAAATGACATTGTGACCTCAAACATAGGCATGCCAGGTAGGCTCTGCTGCCACACAAGCTGGACTGTTTTGCTTCTTGAGGGCAAAACACCACGCCACACCACATACATTTCTCCACACCACATACCACTGTGAGCATTAGTCTAGGTCACTCAGATGACCACAAACCATATTACTTTCTATTATACCTACAAGTGAAATTTTTGCAGCCTAAGTTCCACATTTTTCCTTTTGGAGTTTTTTGTTTGCTTATTTGTTTTAATTCATCCTGCTCAGCCCACATACTTATGACCCTAACAATCTAAGAGTTACCTGACCATTGGTCTTTGTATCTGTGTTAAAAACACATTGATCTTTAATTTGTACTAGCTTCAGTTACATTGCAAATTACCTAATGTATCTATTAACTGAGAGAGATAAGCTTAACAAACACGCCAGGTAAATATATATTTAATTGCTGTAAAATGTAAAGATAAATACAATATGATTTTACCAGGAGCTAAAATGCATGTCTTTAACATTGTGTTTTGACAAAAATGTCATCTATCTTTGAAACAGAAAAAAATAAATGTGTTTGATGAGAGCATATCCCTCCCAGAATGTGGCCCTCTGCATCAAGGTCATACAGTTATGAAGATGTTTTTCCTCCATTAGAACACAGTGCCATTATGATTTATGACTACAAAAACCTTTTCAAATTAAGATTTGTTTGATTGTCTGTTTCTATTAAAGGTGTCATAATAACACTTCTCCTTTTTCCAAACAAATGTTCTACACAGCCTAGCATCCAAACAACATGCACAAGGAAGTGACAGTGATTAATTTCTGTTGCTGAATTCTTTATTTCCAATAACTAATTTAAGATAGTCCCCACTTTTTAATAACAAAAAGATATAAATTCTGCAGGGCATTTTTGCTTAGGTAATTGATAAAACATCTTCATATTAACAACTGTAAATTATGACTGTATTATATAAATCTGTCACCTAGCAAGTGTCCTCTAGAACACAGCAGTATAGGCAGCTGCTGTGCACTGAGGCAGAAAACTTGTATTATGAAAAAGAACACATCACCACAATGCCAGAAAGTTGTCTGAACAAATAAAAAATATACATTTTTTTCCTGTGTGAGTTTTATCTGGATGATGAAGTTCTGATGACATAGTATATAATTGAAAAGTATATATATATATGGCTCTCCTGAGACTCATTCAATATCATTTTCCCATAGGAAATGGCAAAAGCACAATTTCTAGAGGCTTCTTTTAAAAGCAGATTAGACAATCCACTGGAAAATTGCCTGTGGAGAACAACAGTGAAGTGACAGACAGAAGAACTAGGTGGCTTACCAAAACTTTCATAATATCTATGAATTTCTCAGCTTCTAGTCCATTCTTAGGTAAAACTATCATCAAACGTAGCTAAATTTGGATGGAATTTCAAAAATAAATAGCAAGCTACCTCCTCACTCTTACAGCAAAGTTCATCAAAAATTTATCCCAGCTTTTACAGGATGCTTTCTTAAAACTGGCAGGGCCATCATCTATTTGCACTGCATAATTTTTAGTTACATTGCAGTATCCTTTATAGTTTCACAGAAACAACAGGAGCTTTGGAAGATGCAACGACACACCGATGCAGCCACTCCACCACACTGTGTTTGGACACCTACATTATACTAGTGACTAAAACCTCTCTAGACTTTGCTTCTATCCAAGTAATCCCCTATCACCTATATTCATGGTACTTCCTCCCTTTCACGTCTGTGCATGCACGCATGTATACTATATCAGGGTTTATATCAAGAAACAAAACAATGCAAAAACCACACACTAAGAAGGTGCCTACCAAACAGCTCCTCTTAGACACTACATAGGTCAGCAGAGACCTTGTTTGTGAGTGTGCAGGTAAATTTTAATGGCCCCGGGAAAGACGTCAGATAAAGGATTGCAAAAAGAAGAGGACTCTTAGTTTATAGACTGTTATTATTCTCCAAACATGTCTTCTCAGACATGGTCTTAATAGCATTATCGCATTACTCAAATTTAATAACAAGAATTCAAATGATGCTGTGAGGACAGACACGTAACACTTTTTTAGCACTTAGTTGTTTTAACAATAGCATAGGATTTATTCAATGGCAGTCAGTCACGTCTTTCAGGGACCAAAAATCTTCCTGGAAATGACAATGGCATCATGTCACGTTATTTTTGTGCCATTTACCAGGCATGGAGCAGCATAGGAAAAGAAAATTACAGTAATTCCCAAATTGACCAGGATGAACACGCTCCTACCTTAAGTACAGTGAGTATCACTACTGAAAGGAAAACTGAGAATTCCAAACAGACTTTGACATGCCACATCCTGCACCTGAGTACACCTGCCTTCCTTTCCACATTTACTCAGATGTGCCATGTGCAGTTTGCTCCAGGTTAGATGCTCTGCTGGGGTCAACTTCGTCATAATCTAACCAAGCTATTATACCAAAAAAAAAATTAGTTTTCAAATTTCTGCAAGTATAAGCACCACCCTGTTTTTGCAAATGATAATATAATTAGAGGCTATTATAAAATAATAATTGCTAAACCATATTTTTGTATATTTTCACTAAAAATTCACATTTTAAGTACTATAATTATTGCTATTATCATTCAAGTAATATTTCTTGTAAAAGCTTCACTAGAAGCAGATTCTGAAAGATCCAACACCTTGAACAGTTACAAAGTCATAAACAAAGAGTTCCTCCCTGTACCTTAAGAATCTACAAAAGAACTGAGCTAAAAGTCTTGAAAATGATACAGGTGGTGCTTCATATCAGTATGCCTCAAAACTAAAAATAAAGAAGATGGAAAAAACAGGCTATGGATTAAGTTTTGAGTAGTAGCAATGTATTGATGCTATGCTATGTATTTTAGCAGCTTCTCTCAAGTGAAATTCTTGGTAGGCAGTGGACAAAACCGTGAATGTATCATATCTTGGAATCTAAGTCTGTGATAACTTTCTGTCAGACTAATTGTGTAAGTATGCAAATGTATGTTAACATTTAACATGTATGTTAACATATTAACATGTATGTTAAAAGTAAAAATATGTTATATTTTTACTTTTGCTTCTAACAGTTTATTTGAAAATGGGCTTTCATCTCAACATCTTCTTTTCTTAATACAATATGGAAAATACAACAGAAGATACGTAATATCATGACCTATTCCAAACCCAAGGACTTAACTGCAGTGAAGCTTTAGGAATGATGTGTATGAATATTAGAGCAGAATTATAAATGAAGCAGGTATGCAAAACATTGGATGGGAGGAAATACTATCAAAATACAAAGTTTTACAAAATCAGAAGAAATTAGCAAATTCTGAATGCTTTACTTTCTAGGGCGGCCTACCAAAGATACTTAGGTATCCTGCAATGTACACCTAAAACTTAATCTAAGTTTAAATATAACCTACATTTACCTGAAGTATTGTTACTTTAATTTTAATGTAAAAGTAGAAAAACTATTCAGAAAGGTACCACTTTACAGTTAAATCCTAAACTTTCTGATTTTAAGTAAGAATTGGGTAGATCATAACCACAATGTCAGAATTCTGAAGCCCAAGGCAGATTCCTCTAGGAAATAATTGTCATAGGTTTTCTTCACGCTGACAAGCAGCCAAGTGAATGGAGAAAAGAGACACTGCAAATAACAGGAAATGGATTTGAGATTTAAAGGGCAGTAACAAAATATTTCTATATTTTATACTTGCAAAGACACCACTTTGAAAATAATTAAAAAACAAGAACTCTGTGTTTTTCTCAAACATCCTTTTTCTCTTATCCAGCACCTGCATGGTCAAGTCCTTCCTTTCTCCCCTTAATATTTCTTCATAACACTCTGAAAATATGCTCCCACCTTCACATTGTCGTGAAGTTTTCCTAATTTTTGGTTCTCTCAAATCTAAAACAAACATTTCTAACATACTCCAAAATAATCCCTTATTATTTTATTTTATATTTTTTAACTTGTAGCGATATCTGTCCATACCATATTCTAGAACTTAACTCTCTTCCTTATATGCCTCACACGGTGGTCACATCACCAAAGAAATAAAGTGCCACAGGAATCGTGCAGGCAGGGAAAGTACAGATCTCCTAGCAGAGACAAGAGGAAGAGAAAGGCTGAATGAGTCCTTCTTTCACCATACTATGCTGGAGCACATTCTGTGACATCCTGTGGGGGCACAGATAATTAAAGCAACAGACAATTCAGTAGGACCCAACAGGGAGCATATAAAGTAGCATGCACATTACTCAGCAGGCATTACCGAGTGAATAACAGAGGAAGTATTTTGGCACACAGAAAGAAAACAAAAAGGGTAACTCCTCTGGTATACACAGAGAAAGAATTTATTTTTTGAATATGAGGACATCTCTTTACAGTTGGGATGTATGACATGACACTAATGGGCAAGAACACATCCAGATTTCCAAAATAAAAGAAGAAAAAAAGCCTTCATTTTTGTTATTGCTTTTGCTTCACTGACCATCACTGATATCATTTTGAAAAGGACAATTTGTGAGGTCAGTCTCCTGATATATTTTAACAGCTGCTCTCATGTGGCCAATGAGAATTATTTCCTAGAGACACAATTGAAGCTATTTTCACAATTATTTGATTATAATACTACTGCCTACACAATTCTCAATCCCAGTTCAGAGCATGAACAAAGTTCCTTGAGATAAGCTCAGAGAAATACAATGTTTCCCGAGTTTACCTTGTGGTCTGGCAAAAAGCAAATATGTGCTGTATTTACTATAAGGAGATAACAACTGTCATTTAATAGTTTCCATACCACAATCTTCAGTTTTTACTACAGAAAGGGAAAAACGTTTTTTTTTTTTTTTTTTTTTTTTTTTTTGTTCTCCCCCCCCCCCCAGGCTTTTCAGTTGATGCTTTCTATCTCACATTTCTAGAAATGTATATTTATCTATGTCAAATACCCCCTTTTCTTCTCATCTCACTTCTTATATATAATAGAGAAAAAAACATGTTTCTGCTTCTAAATTTAAAGTTCATGAAAAAACAAACAAACAAACAAAATGAAACAAAAAAAAAACAAAAATACTTAAAATGCTATAACAAAGTACATGGCTACAAGGCAGTGTAGCCTTAACATACACGATAAACCAAGCAGAAGGATGTTTGTGCTTGTGTTTTGTTTTCTTTTTCTTTATTTTATTCAAAAGACAAGTGTAGGAATATTTACAGGTTAGGCCATCTGATTTTATTTAATTTCTTGTTGACTGGAAAGAGCAAAGTGTTTGATTTCATTTTCAGCAGCAATCTAGCATTTGATTCATAAGATCATAGAACAGCTGCAGCACATTTAAAAATAAGACTTCAGTTTCTAAAGACAGAATTTAAAAAGTAATGCATTCTCCTTTGTAATGAATTTATATTCTCATTTTTGAGTAACTAGCACCACCATAAGAAACTATATAATAAATAGTAGCATCAAAAAGTATTAGGATACTTTTTGAAGTATTAGGATACTTTTTGAAGGGCTGACGTCCTTCATAACTTAGTTCAGGTAAATATTAACAGAGAGATAGAAAAAAAAAAAAGCCTAGGATTCTTGTTTGAATTAGAGCTATCTGTGATAGAGCCTGCATGTGCATGACTAGGACGAAAAAAACATGCTTTAAAAAAAAAAAAAAAGCGTATCCAAGCCAAAAAGAAAAAAACATCCTGAATGACCACAAGCAATAATGTTCATACACATGAAATATAAAACATTTACATATAAGAATGTGTTGTATAGTGGGCTTAACAGATGGGTTATATATTTTTCATGTATGAGCAACATTATTTGCACACAGTAGCAATAACATATTTTATATATATTTTTTTTCCTTTTTAAGGGACCATAAAAGAAAGTCATATTTAAAGTCTCAGTTCTTGAGAGCTGGATACCTCACTTAGGGATATTTGCCTCTGAATAGATTTCACAGCTGAAACAACTTGATTTCTCTGAATTCTCACGTCAAGGATTCGCATGTCTCTGTTTTGCATCAGATTTCATGATTATGCTACTTCACGGTGAGTTAGTTCAAATGGCTCATCTTGTATGCCTATACAGAAAAATAGATGAAAAGTTTTCTGTTGGATCAACTAGATATATCATCTCAACTTCTAGTGATATTACCACTTGATCCAACATAAAGTATGGAAGTGGGAACATGGATTTGGGGTAGGAGAGCAAACAGACCATTCCTTTTAGTGGCTGCTTGCTATGGTGGCATTTGTACCACTAATGCTTTTTACATGTTGTCAGTGTTCTCCATTCCTTCTGTGTTAACACCCAAGATGTCTTCTTTAGCTGTGACCTAGCAGTACTTTCTACTTCTTGGGAAAGTGACATTGTACTTTGGCATGCTTACAGTAAGTTCTTGTTAATGGATAAGTTTTTCTAATGCTTTTGTAATAAAAATTGTACCAAGTTATCCATGAGTTATCTTTGCAACTCCTTTGATAAGTTAGTAAGCCATATCCTAGGAGGCAGACAATGAGTGGAAAGCACCTGATCTATTGATGAAGGTGGCCCCATAAGTTTGGAGGGGCGGCATTGTTTATAAACCTTTTTTAAAAAATAAATAAATAAATAAATATTGCCTTCTAGTGACTGACACTGAAAAAAACAGAGGTTCAAAGGGCAAAAGTACTGCAATTCCTCAGAGAGAATTTGGAGCAACAGGACAGTTTAAAAGAAGTTTATCTGAAGAAGAATCACAAACCCATCCAAGGCCAACAGGGCTCCTAAATACTGAGAACAGATAATCTGTTTCTGTAAGGAAAACATCTCCTTTTTCATCTTAAAAATCTTCAACATATCACTTCTTTTATATGAGATCTATGACGGAGTTGTGAGCAGAGAGATCACCCTGGCTTCTTTTCAGAGAGGCAGATGAAAAAGAGACAAAATCATCCTTTGAAGGCATGGATCTGCCAGTTCTACCTCATGTTCTTTTTAGTGGAATAAGGTAGTTCTTTTTAAGGACAACTACCTAAATACTGAATCTTTCTTGATGTTTAGTAGAGGGCATTTCAACACTGAACTAACTTACAAGTTTGGCCAATGATGTGAGCAGCCTCAGTGCTGAGCTACCTGGCCTCAGGAGAGATGACTGATGCTGACACCAAGCCTTTGGAAGTCACAGATGTCTGACTGAGATGCTGCAGAGAAGAATTCACCAGAGGCATCATAATCCTTTGAGATGCAGAGAATATTCATGCTTTCAGGCACAGCTCTTGAAATAATGATCCCAGGATCAAGAATAACAGCCCCTGAATACGGCAGCCTAGAAATTCTTCCTGTCTTCTTAGAAACAGTTGGTCTGGAGCCTCTGGCAACAATAGCTTAATTGCTAGACTGTCTCCAGAGTTGCTGACATCACAAGAGTGTTTGCATGTTAAAGAATACGGCAAGCAGGTTTCAATTCTGGTAGACTGGGTGTCTGCCTCTATGACTAGAGCATCCTCTGGAAAAAGGTGAAGAGTAGGAAGAAGGTAGGTGTATGGATAAACACAAAGTTACTTTTTTACTTCCACAGACCGAGTTTATAGAAGCTCAAAGAACAGGAAAAATAAAATCCAGTCACAAAGCAAGAATGCAACAGTCCCTCACATAAGTAAGCTCTGTCATTAAAGAGACTGAGCACACAGCCAGCATTTAGTCTCATACTAAGCATGTCTTGTTGGTCTTTTGTTGTGGTCAACAACCATTTCTTCACTGTGATGTACTCCCCTGGTCTATGTGAACATTCACGTGAGAACAGACATATTTGAGGACCAAACAGAGTTACAAGTTAACACAACAGAAAGGTGGTGACTAATTCTCTTTGAAGTTCTCTCTCCTCTTGAATGTATACTTCACCACAAATGGTATGTTAGTCGCATAACAGATTTGTCTTCAGTTGTTTCAGCTCAAAGCCTCTGGTTACTACACACTGAGACTGGCTTCCCAGGGTTAATTCACAGGAAAATTTTAGCATCTTCTTAAAATATTTTTCAGTCTCCTCTGCAAGACTAGTTTTAAATACATTGCCCTGGCATAATTTCCTCTCCTCAATTTACCAAATACCTCTGTCTCATTTTTGTTCTTAGCTAACTGGCAGAAGAAGTCTCATTTGAGAATCCCTGACTATTCGTTCTCTTGTGTGTACCCAGACCACTGCAAATGAAGCTCTACAAAGCATCCAGTATCAAAGAATATTTCAGTATGCCCTCAGAATTTGATATGTTGGTCATGACAGCGCAACTGCGGAGTCCAGCACAAGTTCTGCTACTCCATCAGCTCAAGGTGCTGGTGAATATGGTGACTGTACAGAATCTGACACAGGAGAGAAATTAAGAAAATACAGTATGTTAATTTTATGTTAAACAAAATAAAGTGAAAATCAGATCAATATTTTTCCTAACAATTAAGAAAGGGAATTCTCTTTGGAAATGAGAATACAGATTTCATTGTCATTTACTACTGACCTAAGAAGAGTGCAACCAGCACAAATAAAGCTGGTGTCTATCTGGATTGTTTTCTGTAACTTGTATTGGGACAACCGTCTTGGAGATGGTTGAAATGTGCTCTCAACTTTTCTACTGATCACAAGACTGAAGTCCTTGGGCAATGCTGGTAAGCAGTTGAAGTTATCATGCATATTTTCTGTGAGGTTGTCCTGGTTTTGGCTAGGATAGAGTTAATTTTCCTCCTAGTACCTGGTAGGGTGCTGCATTTTGGATTTAGGATGAAAATAATGTTGATAAATACACTGATGTTTTAATTGTTGCAGAGCAGTGCTTACACTAAGCCAAGGACTTCTCAGCTTCTCACTCTGTCCTGCCAGCAGGCAGGCTGGAGGTGCAGCAGGAGCTGGGAGGGGACAGACCCAGGACAGCTGACCCAAACTGGCCAAAGTCCAGTTCCATACCATCTGACGTCATGCTAAACAATATATAGGGGTGGCTAGCTGGCCTGGGGTGACTGGCTGCTCGGGGATAGTCTGGGCATCACCCAGTGGGTGGTGATGCATTGTGCATCACTTGTTTGTACACATTATTAGTAGTAGTACTATATCATTACTATTATTATTTTCCTTTCTTTTATGTCGTAATAAACTGTCTTTTTCTCAACCCACAAGCTTTCACTTCTTTTCCGATTCTCTCCCCCATTCCACTGATGTGACAGGATGGGGGTGAGAGTGAGTGAACAGCTGTGATGCTTAGCTACTGGACAGGTTAAACCACAACGGGAGTGTGCAGCAATTCCACAATCTCCAGCAACCAAGACCACCTCTGAGTTTAGATTTGTCTTCCTATATTGGTTGTTCACTTCCAGACTGACCAGTATATGTTCCTGTTCACAGGAAGAGAAGGTGGAGGGTGGCATCACCATGAAGGGAAGAGGAAAAGGAACAGAGACCGAAGATCAGAAAGTCCTCTGGATTTGACTAGGTGATCAGATCAGCACCTACATTCTCTGAGGCAGCAGATGATGTTACAGGACATGATGTATAAGGACATACCATATTTCTGAGGATCTTTCTGAGACACTGTACTTTCCATCAAATTATCTAGCTACAACTATCTTAGCAATGATTTTGCAGCTAGAACGTAACAGTATTAGCAGTATTAGCTCCAAGGAAGCACTTTTTCAACAAAAAACAAGTTTTCAGATAAGCAGGGTTAATCCTAAGCTAAGAATTTTCAACAACAGTAGCAACCAGGGCCACAATATTTGCAGTAGTACTCAAAATAGATCTAATCTCATGTACATGAGTCATGCACGCACCAAATATAGAATCTTTGTAGACACTCATTCAAAGAAGTAAAAATCTAAGCATCAGACTGCCTATATAGGCAGAGAACCAGAAACACTAAACAATGGTTCTTAAATATTAGAAAAAAATTCACAGAATCACAGAATCACAGAATTTTCTAGGTTGGAAGAGACCTCAAGGTCATCGAGTCCAACCTCCAACCTAACGCTAACAGCCCTCCACTAAACCATATCCCTAAGCTCTACATCTAAACGTCTTTTGAAGACTTCCAGGGATGGTGACTCCACCACTTCCCTGGGCAGCCTGTTCCAATGTCTAACAACCCTTTCAGTGAAGAAATTCTTCCTAACATCTAACCTAAAACTCCCCTGGCTCAACTTAAGCCCATTCCCCCTCGTCCTGTCACCAGGCACGTGGGAGAACAGGCCAACCCCCACCTCGCTACAGCCTCCCTTGAGGTACCTATAGAGAGCGATAAGGTCGCCCCTGAGCCTCCTCTTCTCCAGGCTGAACAAGCCCAGCTCCCTCAGCCGCTCCTCGTAGGACTTGTTCTCCAGGCCCCTCACCAGCTTCGTCGCCCTTCTCTGCACCCGCTCAAGCACCTCGATGTCCTTCTTGTAGCGAGGGGCCCAAAACTGAACACAGTACTCGAGGTGCGGCCTCACCAGAGCTGAGTACAGGGGGACGATCACCTCCCTCGCCCTGCTGGTCACGCTGTTCCTGATACAAGCCAGGATGCCGTTGGCCTTCTTGGCCACCTGAGCACACTGCTGGCTCATATTCAGCTGACTATCCACCATCACTCCCAGGTCCTTCTCTGCCTGGCAGCTCTCCAACCATTCCTCTCCCAGTCTGTAGCTCTGCTTGGGGTTATTGCGCCCCAGGTGCAGGACCCGGCACTTGGCTTTGTTGAACTTCATGCAGTTGACCTCAGCCCATCGGTGCAGCCTATCCAGATCCTCCTGCAGAGCTTTCCTACCCTCGAGCAGATCGACACACGCACCTAACTTGGTGTCATCTGCGAACTTACTGAGGGTGCACTCAATGCCCTCGTCCAGATCATCAATGAAGATATTAAAGAGGACCGGCCCCAGCACCGAGCCCTGGGGGACGCCACTAGTGACTGGCCTCCAACTGGACTTGGCTCCATTCACCACGACTCTTTGGGCCCGGCTATCCAGCCAGTTTCTAACCCAGCGAAGCGTGCGCCAGTCCAAGCCAAGAGCAGCCAGTTTCTTGAGGAGAATGCTGTGGGAGACGGTGTCAAAAGCCTTGCTGAAGTCAAGGTAGACCACATCCACAGCCTTTCCCTCATCTACCCAGCGCGTCACTCTGTCATAGAAGGAGATCAGGTTCGTCAGGCATGACCTGCCTTTCATAAAGCCATGCTGACTGGGCCTGATCGCCTGCTTCCCCTGCAATTGCTGCATGATGACTCTCAGGAGGATCTGCTCCATGAGCTTTCCTGGCACTGAGGTCAAACTGACAGGCCTGTAGTTTCCCGGGTCTGCCCTCCGGCCCTTCTTGTAGATGGGTGTCACGTTTGCTAGCCGCCAGTCGATTGGAACCTCCCCTGATAGCCAGGACTGTTGATAAATGATGGAAAGTGGCTTGGCCAGCTCCTCTGCCAGTTCCCTCAGTACCCTTGGGTGGATCCCATCCGGCCCCATCGACTTGTGCACATCTAAGTGCCGTAGCAGGTCACCAACCAGTTCTTCATGGATAATGAGGGCCACATCCTGCTCCCCATCGCCTTCCACCAGCTCAGGGTACTGAGTATCCAGAGAACATCCGGTATTGCCGCTAAAGACTGAGCCAAAAAATTGATTCATACCTTCCCAGAAAAAAAAAAGTGTTTTTTTTTTTTTTTTTTTTTTTTTTTTTTTCTTAACCCATTAAAGTAAAGCAACAAAGTCCACAAGTTTAAAATCAAAAGCTATAAATATTTTGGACTGAATATTCTAGCAGAATAATTTTATTTCAAAAATTCTATGACTGCCACAATGCTATCATAGCCATTAGCATTAATGCATGGATATACTGCATATTCAGACCTTTAAATTTAAAATTACCTAAATCGTTGTTGATTATATAACGTCCATGAGCTGTTCCTTTTCTCATCCTATTCCTTAAATGAGATTTAAAGTAAAGAAAAAAAGGGGGGAGTGGGAGTTAGATTTGTTTATTTTGCATGCTGCTTGTCTTTATAATGTTTCTTTCCAAAGTATGTGACTGTTTGGATTTTGGATATTTTGGATTTGCAAGCACAGAAAACCCAAATGCAAAGAGAAAAAATTATGGAAAGGAGAGCAAATTACACAAAAAACAGTGCAAGAGGTAAGGAAATAGCAAACATTATAATCATACTACATGTTACTGTGAAATTACATTGAAAAACCATTAAGAAGTTTTCCACGATATCTCATAAAGTATCTATTTTCTATATGTTATTTTTTTTTTTTTTGAGAAATCTCTCTCCTTAAAAACAACAACAAAAAACACAACACAAACAACATTTTTGGCAAATAATATGAGATTTCTATAGGAAAATCAAGTCTGTGTTTTTGACCAGTAACAGAACTATGTAATCAGTGCTGCTCTGCAACCAGAGCAGAGACTGTCATATCTTCAAAAAATTTGTCAGGGTACTGCTAATATTCCCATCATGTCTCCTAACAGAAATGCTAGTTGAGTGCAGCAGGTAATACTGTCAGATAAAGTACATGATGGCTTTCCTGTTGCAAAGTACCATAGTGCCAAAGTTCTGCTTTCTATATGCCAACGTAAGACAACGGAGAAGGTGAGGGTAATGGAATAACGTGACTAAACAAGGTAGATAGGTTTTTCATTTGGAATGCCCCCAACATTCAGCAGAGAACTACACACTCATGGAGAGAAAATTCTGTTCATAGAAATGCCAATACATCTCATTACAGTGGCAGCACAATAGCATGGCTTTGATATTATTAAATTCACAGCTTTGATAAACAGCCCACAAATTACCTTTTGAAGGGAGCTGCACAATAATACCAGAAGCATAAAGACAGGAAATGGAGTTTAATTAAGTGTTGCCCAACTAAATCACACCAGGAAAAACATAGGGAGGTAGGAAAATGTTGAGGACTTCAGCTCCACATAGAGGTGGCAAGACAAAGTGGTCATACAAAAGGCTTCATCTGAAAACATGCTGAAGCTCAAGTAGGTTACACATCAATAGTTTCTGGAGACTGAAAGCATTCATTCTCACTCTTCCACATAGTCTCTTTCAACAGGCAACATTCACTTAAATAAAGCTCTTTTTCTCCCCCTTGTACACAGAGGGAGAAAAACAGTCTCATAAAACAAGAAAAATGAGTAAGGCTGAACCGTGTGTGCTTTAATTCATATTTAATACTGCAAAAAATACAAAGCTGCAGTGCAGTGTACATTTAATAGCCCAGGAGTAAAGTCCTGGAGGAAAAAAAAAAAAAAAACATAAAGGCAGATGGACCATTGTAGAGAAAAGTTGCCAGTATTATACTGGGGTTAGAAAGTAGTGGTAAGCAAACTTTTTCGCAGAATTATTGGATGCTTTAAATGAAATGGTCAGGATTGGCAGGATGCTAAGTACTAGTATGCATGCTGTTCTCCTGAAGTATCATAGCTGATACTCCAAGAGTATTACCAATCATTTGGCACTACCTAGCTGCAAGCAAAAAAAATCAAAAGCAATGTACCTTACTACATTTGGAAAGCATACATTATCATCTTAATTTTTTTTAAGAGTCTGACTTCTGTAGGAGCCATTAGATTCACTGGAAGCGTGCTGCCACAGTGCCGCAACACCTACTGACATTGCAAAGAGACTGCATTAAACTTCGTCTCTACTAATAATCCTCAACTCAGGCCATTTCATCTTGTATTAATGTTCTATTGCCCTACATAAATAAACTCTCAGAAGCATGCAACAGATGATCACTATCTTAAATTCAGATGCATTTTCAAAGATTATTTTTGTAAACAACAATTCAGCCATTTGATAGGATAAAAATTTATAGGCTTTTATGATTGCGAGAAATAATTCCATCTTGTTTGTCCCCACTCTGATCCCTAAATTGAAACATATTCAAGTATACACGTGATGCATAATAGTTTAAGAGAGGGGTCTTTACATGAATTTAATACTCAGTTACCTTCATAGAAAAAACATTGCAATTGCCACGTGCATAATAATCCCAGCTAGCTTGCCCTAAAGTCAAGGAATGTTTTGCAACTAGCTGCAAAACGGTGCAGTAACCCTTTACAAACAAGAACAGGCAAATTTTGTGACATCTTCTACAGCTTTGCCTTTCACTCATTAATGAACAAAAAGCACTTTAAAATGTTTTATGTAAAAAAAAAAAAACCCACAGAAGTATTTCTTCACTGAAATCCCACATTTCCATGGATTAGCCAACTGCTACCCTAAAGCTCCAAGAAGGCAACAATTACACCGCTTGTGCTTCCTTAAAGGTACTCACTTTAAGCTGGAGACTGAGCAGTCAAAACAAAGAAGTTCACCAGTACATTGTCTGTGCTAATAACAGAGAAAAGGCATCATCTACTAATTAACAAACCAATAATTGAATATTGATTAGAGTTTGCCAGATTTAAAATAATTGATTCCATCTTGAGTCTAACAACCAAGAGACTGTTAAAGATTTGTAATAAACAAAGGATCTTCAATTCAGAAACGCTTTGTCAGCTTTCTTATTGTGTTCTGTACATTGAAAGACGCAAGCAAAATATATTCCCCTATTTGATAATTTTCCCCATTTTTCTGTTACCAAATAAAAACAATTGGGGTAGCCTAAGTGCACAAAAGTCATACATGCCATTTAATTTCCATATACAAAAGAACATCCAAGTATGACATATTCAAGAAAAATAAGACCTAGTTACCACTTAATGTTACATTATTTACTGGAGATTTAGGATAAAATTATAAGGGTTTCATGGCAACTATGAAAAGTCAGTAACACAAAAGAATTGAGGTGAAGGTTTCTTTTTTTGTTTATTTATTTAATTATTGGAGGGTGAATTTTCAAAGAAATAGCAAAAATATAAACTGTGCAACTACCAAAAGCTTTTATATGATTCTACCATCCAATCCTAAAAAAATAAAAAATAAAAATGTCTGCACTTGACAAAAACTGGAAGAATGATGGCTGAGAAGGTACCTGCATGGTTAACAACATTAATGAGTAAAGGGTACAATCCTGTCTGGAAACACGAAGGCCATTAGTCTTCAAAAGTTTTCTTCCTAGGAGTGGGAAGAATATGAGGACAGAAGAACAAAATATTACCCCCAAGCCAGAGGAAATGACAGTAAATGGAATGTTGTTCATAAATACCACTGTACTGTACTTAACTCATCATATGCTTTCTCAGTTTTGAGGGTCTGTAGCCCCTAAAAATTCAAATTAAGGCCCATAAAACCTTAGATTGGATGTAAAATGGTTGCTTTTAAAATAACAATGACATTATCATATTTCAGCTGGTTTTGACCAACGGATTTCATATTTTCTAGGGAAGTTACTTTCTTAGTATGTTAAAAAAATCATGTGAGAATACATAGACAATATAAATATATGCAGTTTGCCAACTTCACTTTAAAAAGGGTATTAAAGTTTCATCCAAAAAGGAGTTCTTAACAGCATGGATTCAAGAAATGCATATTAAAAAAAGTCATCCTGATTCCAAAAATTTGTACTAAAATAGCCAGTTTTGTGATATTTGCATCACAGATGTTAAAGTACAGGGCATCTGCCAACTGAAACCGCCTGTTTACATAAGTGACTGCTCGTTTCTTTACTCTCTGATCTGAAAAAAATGCAAGGGCATAACCAAATCATAAAGTCAGAAAAACACTTGCTGTGACTAACTAGTACTTTAAGTGTAACAAAATGAAATGTTCTTGGTCAAATAAATAAATAAAAGTATTTTAACGTACTTAATAAATTGGTCAATTCATAGGTATCCCTTTGCTATTTCATGTTTCTTACAAGACTGAAGTGAAGGGGCTCTACAGTTTACTCTGCAGCTGGGAGAGATAGTGGTATAATATCCCACCAAACAACATTTTTTCTCCTCATAGAAGTTTTCTTCTGTGAACGGCTTTTGGGAAAAATACATTCTGGATGAAGGAGTCAATTTTTCATTAAAAGTCACTGAAGCTCATCTTTCAAATAGTGCCAAAAAGGTTTCCTGCACTGTGACCCCCTGTGTCGGCATTCGGCACGTAGGGCATTTTTCCAGCAAATTCTACACCTCCCGCACAGCCTGGTTCAAAAAGGAAGCACGGACACAAGGTTAGCAATGGCCACGTTATGATAAGAAACAAGGGAATACAATGACTGTGATAGTTTTCCAAAGCCCACCTGGAGGACCTGGTGGCTAAATGGATTATTCGCTGACTTCTCACCTCTGGGACTCCAGCCCTGGCTGGAGTGACTGAAAATCATTCTGATCAGCCAAGTGAAAAAAGACCAACGTGAAATTAGACTGGTGGTTTCAGCTCGGTTCCCTCAGTGCTGTACTTCCAAATCAGAGAACCACAGCACGTTGCACGCTACTAGCAGGGGAGAAAGCGAGAGGCTTTAAGGCTTAATGAGCATGAATCCAGCTGCCTCTCCAGCTCACAAACACCTTAACATAGACCATAACCACCCCATACAAACAGGCACAAACTGGAATAAATGACTGTGGATTACCATACAAATTAATCAGAAGGAATCCCTTGCAAATGGGTATTGAAATGTCTGCATTGCATTACATATGACAATAATATAATTGTTAATCTTATTAGATTAACTCTGACAGCCAGATGATACTTTGTGAATGTTTAAAGAAAGTCTCCAACAGTATTTGAACATTTCTATAAAAAACACCACATGTCCTTCCATTTTCATCGCACTCAAAAAAAAAAAAAAAAAAAAAAAGATTTTAAGATACCCTGTTACTTACGTATGCAGATATTATTCTAATTCACAAATGAAGAGTCTAGTAAATGCAGAGACTGAAGGGTTTTCTCCATAGATTTATAAGGCCAGAGAAGGCTGCTGTGATCATCTAGTCTGACATTACACTTGCCACTGTCTCTGCACAAGAGTAGACAGCAAGAATCAATAAACAGAACTGCTGTTGGGATGCAACAGTTCAAGACTGGAAACCCCAAGCTCAGGTTCCCTTTAGCTTTTAAAACCAGGCGTAGAAAATTTGCCTTGATGTCAGTGTTTTACTGCAAATAAAAGTCTTGCCCTGTGCTGCTGTCTTGAGCTGTAGCTTAGCCAATAAAGATAGATCAAATCCCTCTTCCTCCAGTGAGACAATTTAAATGGGAGATGAGAGCTAGCATACATTAAACGTGTATGGAAAATACCTTATCAAATTACTCTTTGGAACCAATCAGGAGAAAGATCTCTGCCATAGTGTGAATAATTCAAGGTTTTTGGAATATTCTTCTCCCCTTGCCTTAATTAATTTTATATGACCACTTCTTTATGTCAGAATCTGCAGAAAATACTCCTTTGCTACGTGAACATGACTGACATAAGGAAGAAACTGTGATTTTGCAGGTTGGAGCTAAGATATCTCAAAAAAGAAGTCTAGCAGAGAGCATAGCCTAAAAAAAAAAAGAACACTTATTTATGAGATTATTATTTGGGGGCAACCAGCATGTTGTCATGTTTTTCATTAAATGAAAAATCAATTGAGCTAAAAACAGAGCCTGTGAATTTCTCCAGGGGATCAGGCATTGTTCCTCACTCAAAAGCAATGTTGGTTTTGCACCTCAGAGCTTTCCCAATTCTCACATCAGAGCAACAAACAGAACAGGAGTTCTTCCAAAGCAGCTTCAGCAACCAACTCCTGCTCACAGAAGTCTCTGACATTATTCTCCTCCCCTGCCACCTATCCATCCTCCATGCTCTCTTTAATGAGATTAGGGAATATTAGCAAATATGCAACACTGGACCATTGTGAAAATGTGTGAGAAAAATGTAGAAGTCAATTGAAACGTCCTGTGTATGTGAAGAATTTTCAAATATGGCTTGCTGCAGAAGGCTTGATTAGCTAGATATGATTGCAATCACTATTTTTTTTCTTTAGGGTCATATGACTGCTCAGATGCCCAAGAAATTTCAATTACAAAGCAAATAGGTTGTGTATGCTCCGTAACTGTTTCACTAGCCTAATACTTAAAATCTTTCTTAAATACTGTGTTTGTAAATACAAGGAATTTCATAATGTCATGCTTTTGAACTATTTGTCTTTGTTTAACAATAATTTCTTCAAAGGATTTTTCTTGGTTTAATTTAAATTGTATACAATATAAGACTGCTTGTGGAACTTTCGTACAACTTAATATTTAATGAAACGTTATGTTAGAAGAAGTTTTAGGACCTGATAACAACTGAAACACTTGGTAGCTACTTGGTTATGAACAAAATACGTTTTACTCCAAATTAATTTATTATTATTTATATATATATATATATATTTATTATAAGTTATTGCATATACCTTATAACCCAGGTGCTGTAGCATGTTTATCCTGCAGCTCACTGTTTTTTACACTGTTGTATCCATAAATTGGACTTTTTTTGGATTAGTCTTTGACAACTGGGACCTGGATTATTTACTATAATTCACTGAGCTAGGCTTCTACTGAAAAGCATGTGGCATAACTTTTCTCTAGTAAATAATATGCATTAGAAAAAAAAAAATGGTTCACTGAGAACCTCTGTGAAAACTAGTCTGAAATTAATTGGTCTCCATACAGACACAGATACGAGACAAAGGACCTGATACACTCTATCATAAAGGAAAAATCAGATCTGCTAATACCATTTACTGCTATGCAAAATTAAGGAGCTAGATGCAAGTTAATTGCATCTGATGATTCATCTGTTTCATCACAGAAAAATCTTCATGTGCTCTGCCATAGAAAAACACCACTATAGAAAATATTACTTTTGTTGATGCATCACCAGAAATTGAAAATGGCTTTTTAAAGAGCCTATTGGGGAACCGACATATTTTCCACATTTTTTTCTTCCTTTGTTTCTCCAAAATGGATTTTCTTATTGATTTTGGAGCTATCATACATTGTAGTTCACGGTAGCCTGGCATACTAAAACATTGCTGGGCACATCTATTTCTTTTGCTCTCTGCTGTTTGGATTTTGCATTAGATTCATTTCTCATCATGCAAGTCTGCATCATTTCCATTGGAGAAATCATATTAATCATTTTTAACTTTACTTTCACATCAACCCTTTTCTTACCAAGGACAGTACATCTTAACTAAAAATGAAAAATCCAAAAATCTACTAGACTGTTTTAAGTGATCCCTGTAATATTCTGATTCATGTCAATAGGAATGTTTCCATTTATTTTTTTTATTATTTTATACTTGCAGCAATATCCAACGAAATATTGCTGCTCCAAGAAAAAACAGCTAATAGAAAAAAATTTCTTCCAAAATACTTCTTCCAAATACTATCTCTTAAGAACAGCTATCAATAAGTCCAGTTTCGTTCAAAAGCTAGTAATGAGTCAGATACGTTATTCTCATTTAAATGCATGCTTGCATAAAGAATCATTATCTGTCTACATCTGTACAGAAAATCTCTCCCTCAGAAAATAAACCAGAGCTATGAGCTGAGCTCTGCCTGTGAATCAAATGGAAGGGTTTAGCTGAGAATGGACAAGCACCACTCTAAGAACTGCTAAAACACTGAGGGCTGGTACCACAGTTTACTCTCTGCCTGCATCTGAGATGACAAGCCATTACCACATTCAGGTTAGCATTCCTACAGGTCAGACATTGTGTTATGAATGTCCACTCCTCTCCTCCTCTTCTGCAGAAAAGAAATGGAAGAAAGAGAACGTGGTGGAAGTTTTGGGCACACTGAGAAACTTGCATCTTCAAATCAGGGCTCTACTCAGCAAAAAAGGGCCTGGGAGAAACAGTCTACATGAGGACTGGATTCCAGCTGAGATCTCATACAAGCATCCTAACAGCTGGTAACAAGATATAACAGAAAGAAAAATACCTTAGAGTTAACCAAAAGCATAGGAAGAAATGAGGTTGATTTTCCTGTATTTTGCTATTTCAAATGTTAATACACATGTAAATAATACATTTACCATGGTAAGGCATTAACCTCTTAATTTTATGAATTGATTTGTGAACATTCATCTTGCATTAAGGATGTGTTCTCACAGCACCAAAGCACAACACTCTAAAGTGAGAGG
Organism: Netta rufina; assembly: GCF_964035555.1. Taxonomy (NCBI): domain Eukaryota; kingdom Metazoa; phylum Chordata; class Aves; order Anseriformes; family Anatidae; genus Netta; species Netta rufina. Next base: position 52,421,856 of record NC_140125.1, on the reverse strand, counting down.
CAGGGCAGGGAGGTTCCTCCGCAGAGCTGCAGCAGTGTGGCAACAGACAACATGAGGCACTGCGCAGAATGAATTGCCTTCAGACAACCAGCCACAGCCAGAGGGTCCCTAGTAAGCAAGGACAGCAGGGGAACAGCTAAACCCCTGGATTTGTGACCATACTGTAACGCTTCTCCTAAGAGATCCTTTTAGTTTGTTTCTTTGCTCTCTTTTGCTTTTCCCCAGCATCTTCACACAGTGGGATCTGCATGCAAGCAGAGGGCAGAAGCTCCCATCCTCTGAATCTCTCACCGCTGTGATCAGGTGCTTCAAGTGGATGCATAAAAGTTAGTCCCATTATGGTGCAGCGCCACTCCCATGGTGTTTCTGAGTGGTATAATTCTCCACTCTCCACAAATAAATAAATAAATAAAGCACAATAAAACTTATTTAATATGCTAAGAGGAGAGCATCTCCCTACCAACTATCTTTGCTAGAAGGGCCCTTGAGCACCCTTGAGTTCATTTACGCTGCTGATATTGGCAAGGTTTTGTTTTCCTCTTACTGGTGATTGTTACTATTTTTGGGGAAATGCTGTTTGAAACAAAAGCACCTGTAATCACTGACACTTCACAGAGTGCCCTCAGGCACGGAGGCAGCAGAACAACGGATGCCTCCCCACACATTTGCATATATCGGGTTTCTATATTCAGAGGAAAAGTTATTAGAACATGTATGCATTTGCATATACTGGGTCTCTTTATTCAGAGGAAAAGTTATTAGACACACAATATTTGAGACTGTTGATACACAAATAAAAGGACATGACACATTTAAATTAGCCTCCTCCCAAATAATATTGCTTGCAGTGGGTATTTTTCAATATAGTAAAAACACAAATGTCAACAGGACGAGGCTGTCTCATTAAAAACCAGAGGTATATGAGCAACTGAGACTATAGCAGCACATCCTATAAAGAACAAACCAGGCTGGTAGATGTCCAGCCATAGGCTGTGGGGAATCAGCTTTTCTGCAACCGGTGATCTACAGCCACAAACCCCAGGTGGTACTCTGAAAACTCTGAAGTCTCTCTCTCTACTAACATTTTAAAATAATAGCTACATCTCCCGAGAAATAATAATATACTTTTATTCTATAACTGACCTTTTCTCTTTAGAATTTGCCCAGCAATCATCAGGTCATTGTATGGCAAAAGGTAAAACTGTAACTGGTTGCAAGTTCTCTAAAAGCAAATGTTCCTAAATTCTTGCCTTCCCAGATAATATCTTCTAGTGCTCTAAAAGGCACCAGAACCCAAAACAAGACTGCAGAACTAACTTCTCAAGGTGTTGAGCATTATTTCACTACTAAACATTGGGATATACTTTTATTTGGTAAACTTTGGCTAACCTAATACTGTTCTCTTAACATCTGGATGAACTTCAGAAATTGCAAACCCCAGAACTACTGTATAATAAAATGAAAAGGTGATGGGAAAAAACACAGCATTAAATATTCTTGTGTGCCAAACAGGCTATCTTTAAAGAAAACTCTAATTAAAAATACATTAAGTATTAATAAACTCTAAAAATATAAACTGGAAAACTGTAGTCAATATATATCATAGATCTTCTACAGCCTATAAACGCATTAGCATTCTGAAGCTGTAATTAAGCACATACAGCATTTATGCAATTAATTTCATTGTGAACACAAATAAGTACAAAAAAAAGTATGTTTTTTTAAGGAATGTAAGTTCATGCTACATCAAAATTAAAATGAAAGAAACATGAGTCCATCGGGATATTACATTTTTCCCATGGTATGAAAACAAGTAAGCCTAGATTTATTTCAGAACTCCATTTCATCTTTGAAAAAGGTTGGTAATAAAAGTGGGAAAACACTGGCATTTTCTAGAAGGTTCTTTGTGTCACTCAAACTTGATGTTTTCAAAGTTCAAAGATTAATTATTAAGATAGAAAATAGGTTTCTTACATTGTTTTTCACATAATATGTAAACTAATGTACACAGAATTTTTCTTTAGCACCGAGCATTTGCAGCTTCTTCCCAATACAGCTTAACCAGAGAAAACTACAGGATACCATTGATTTTGTTCTGAATGCGCTTGGTGCTCAAGCTTATCTTACTTTAAATAGCTACATAGTTCTGCCCATTACACTAGACAAAATAAAAAGGTAAACCTGGAAAGGACAGTCCAGGGACTGCAGGCAATTCCATCATGTAAACTTTATGTTGATCACTTCACTGTTCCTTTCATAAGTGATTACTGATCCTTTGTGAGATTAACCAGTTTTTGCCCTCTCTGCTGCTCTTGGCATATTGCTCCAGAAGCCTGTCCTGAGCCTACCTGGTCATGTGTACTCAGGGACAGTTATATTCATTCCAGTCTCATGTCCTCCTTTAGCTGAAACAGCTATTTTGCTCTCTTCTCTGGTGCCTGCTCCTGAAGGAGTAATTACATTTCTAAGCCTTAATTGTAGTTGTACTACATTTAAGGAGCCAAGAAGGTCTCTCCACTACTGTCATGACTGCTCTGCTACCTCCACAAAAGTGCATTGCTTCATACTGGCTAATATTACTGGCTAATATCTGATTCATGGATGTACCTTGGGGTCATAACAGGTCTTTTTTTTCTTACTTTTCTTACTTAATTTCTGAATGAAGAGGACACCTCAGTGCTGGGACTAGCAGCCTATAAGGCTAAAGAAAACAAGTCCAAGGACTCTATCTATACTGCCACCTCCACATCACACAACAGCAGGGTCTAAAATTGGGACATCCTTTGGCTCAAAGGATATGGTGATGATGATTACTATCACTGGTACTATTATTACTATAGTGCATTTTTGTTTGTTTGTTTGTTTTCAGTTCAAAGTATCTGAAATAACTCAGAAGCCCAAGCTACATTGGCTATTTTTGATGCTACAAACAGGAGAGTAAGTGTAACATGCAGCACAAGGCTGTGGTCTGAAAGCTCATGGGAATGTTTGGAAAAGTAAAGCCTGTGGGCATTGGAAGACTGCAAAGTGGTGCCAAAACTGATTTCATCTTTTCCAAAGTGACTACTGGGAGTGGTGTTTGGAGCACACTACTCCCTGAGCCATATCTTTCTATTGTCTTGAAGAAGGCTGGTTGGCATGGCCCAAAAGCACATCATGGAGTGTGCCAGAAATTAAGACCCACGCTAAAAAAATAAGCAGTAAAAAACAGCAATCACTCCACAATCTCATTAACTATCTCCACTTTATTTAGCAGTCCTACAAATGTAGGAATGATCCTACATTTGTTAGAACTGAATTTCATCACATTTCTGTTACAATCTTCAAGTTCCTCCAGTTCTTCTCATTTCACTAACTCAATCCCCTTCTCTGCAGTAAATCCCTCTTAAACTTGTGTCAACTGCAACAGGAGTACAACTTGCTACAAAATTATTAATGAAAATATGACATACTCCATTAACTTCCTTATCTCTGGGAAATTCCACTTCCTTCTCCCCCTCAAGCTGGTTATTTTTTTTTTCACTACAATCCGCTGTCATCTCTAGTTAGCTAGATATCTAGCTTTCTAATATTTCACATAGTAACTTCAATCTTCCCCAGGTGTTCTTTTTTTTTTTTTAAAAAAAAAAAAAGTTTTTCAACATTCCTTTCTAAAATTAATTTGCCATACTTCAGTACTACTCTGTCACTGTAAATTCCATCTAAATTACTAATTCCAAACTGACAATCTTATTTAAAAATCTTCTCAGAATTCTGGGGTATAAGCTATGAATATAAACTCAGTTCTCCAGAACTGAGCATATTCATCTCCAGAAATTCTGCTTGGATGCAGTAATTCCCATTTTCACACATGCAGTCCACAGCTCCTTGGGCTTAATCTCAGCAGAGCCTCATATTGTAGAAAATCCAATTCTTCACTACTCCTTTATATACAGAGTTGAAAAATTTATTTTGAAACTTCTATAAGGATTTAAAAGAAGTGTACATGTGCCAAAATATGAAGCTTTTACAGTAATACAGCTTCACTTTTATTATACCTTTATGGCAGACACTCTCAGTTCTCTCTTCATACTCTAATTAAATAGTTATTTAAACATATGCTTGGTTCAGAACCTCACAATAATGACAATGTAGATTCATAGCAATATTTTTGTTTTCACAGAATCACAGAATCACAGAATTTCTAGGTTGGAAGAGACCTCAAGGTCATCGAGTCCAACCTCCAACCTAACGCTAACAGCCCTCCACTAAACCATATCCCTAAGCTCTACATCTAAACGTCTTTTGAAGACTTCCAGGGATGGTGACTCCACCACTTCCCTGGGCAGCCTGTTCCAATGTCTAACAACCCTTTCAGTGAAGAAATTCTTCCTAACATCTAACCTAAAACTCCCCTGGCTCAACTTAAGCCCATTCCCCCTCGTCCTGTCACCAGGCACGTGGGAGAACAGGCCAACCCCCACCTCGCTACAGCCTCCCTTGAGGTACCTATAGAGAGCGATAAGGTCGCCCCTGAGCCTCCTCTTCTCCAGGCTGAACAAGCCCAGCTCCCTCAGCCGCTCCTCGTAGGACTTGTTCTCCAGGCCCCTCACCAGCTTCGTCGCCCTTCTCTGCACCCGCTCAAGCACCTCGATGTCCTTCTTGTAGCGAGGGGCCCAAAACTGAACACAGTACTCGAGGTGCGGCCTCACCAGAGCTGAGTACAGGGGGACGATCACCTCCCTCGCCCTGCTGGTCACGCTGTTCCTGATACAAGCCAGGATGCCGTTGGCCTTCTTGGCCACCTGAGCACACTGCTGGCTCATATTCAGCTGACTATCCACCATCACTCCCAGGTCCTTCTCTGCCTGGCAGCTCTCCAACCATTCCTCTCCCAGTCTGTAGCTCTGCTTGGGGTTATTGCGCCCCAGGTGCAGGACCCGGCACTTGGCTTTGTTGAACTTCATGCAGTTGACCTCAGCCCATCGGTGCAGCCTATCCAGATCCTCCTGCAGAGCTTTCCTACCCTCGAGCAGATCGACACACGCACCTAACTTGGTGTCATCTGCGAACTTACTGAGGGTGCACTCAATGCCCTCGTCCAGATCATCAATGAAGATATTAGAGAGGACCGGCCCCAGCACCGAGCCCTGGGGGACGCCACTAGTGACCGGCCTCCAACTGGACTTGGCTCCATTCACCACGACTCTTAGGGCCCGGCTATCCAGCCAGTTTCTAACCCAGCGAAGCGTGCGCCAGTCCAAGCCAAGAGCAGCCAGTTTCTTGAGGAGAATGCTGTGGGAGACGGTGTCAAAAGCCTTTGATGTCAAAAGTTTTGAGCTTTTCAAGTTCTGACCTTACCAATGAGCTGCTAATGAGTCCAAATTGTACTGTTAAAATAATAACAGAATTGAACTTGATTTTAACTTGACTTTTCTAATCATATTCTTTTAAACATGCTTTAATGAAACAGCTGTAATAGCTAGTAGCAAGGAAGTATTTGGGTCTAAAAATACTTGGTTTGATTAAAAGTGCTGAGTCTTAAAAAAAAATAAGACCAAATATCACACTATTAATTCCTTATAGCCTATTGCTTAAAGGCATAATATTTTCTTTTTATCATTTATCTTTTATCATTTTAATTTATAATTTCATTTATCATTTATCTTTTTATCATGTTTCAAACAAATAGGGTATCAGAAGTTTTTTAAAATAAATAAATAAATATTCTACTTGAACTTCTGAGCTCCTCTTCTCAGTTACTTCCAAGAGCTCCTAAATCTGACATATCTCTGATACAAGTAATCAAAAAAAAAGGAAAGTGAAATATAGCCTCTGTAAGAAGGAGAGAGGAGATAAGCTGATACACTTTTATTTTATTTTATTTTTTATTTTTTTTTTTTGAAAAGGGGCAACCCTTCCAGCAACCCTCAGCCTGGGACACCAGATTCAGTGAAACCTTCTTGCTATCCCAAATCTAGCTGTGCCTCACATATTCTGAAAAAGATCATACAAAGGTGAATTTAGAGAGTTTGCTCCTTCTAGTTTTTCTTTTGTTTGTTTGGTTTTGCTTTCTAGCAGGAAGAGAGGATTTGCTTCTGCTTTTCATTGAAATGTATCAAAAAGAATACCTTTAAGAATATTTATTTTCTTTTCTTCACCTCCTGTTCTCTCAATTAAAAGACACAGTATAACAAAAAGCATATTCTGATTAGTATTCCACAAAATAACCAATCCCCGGAGCTCATTCTCCTCTCAACAGCTGAAGGAAAAAGATAGGAGCTAGAGCCTTTTTATCATAAAAAGCTGTCTTTCTGTGCAGTCAAAAGGGCAGTTTATTTATTATTTGTACATTCTTCCATTCATTCCAGCAGTCCCTTTGACCACAAGAATTACTTACACCTGCAAGGCTAATACTAAAACTGATTTATAAAAGTTGTTCTTGGTCCATCCTTCACCGGTACCTCCTGACCCAGCTTCCTCTGTCTCTCTGGAATTAAATGAAAGCCATATGCTGAGAACACATAACTTGAACACTCTTCCCAAGTTAGCAACCTTATGACTTGTACTGGCAGAGCAATACTTAGAGGATAAAACAGCTACAGTGGTACCATCCTTTCAGAAACACTGCACACAGATTAATCTACCTCTAGCAAGTAGAAGCATGGAGAAATTGTTTTTGAAGACAAACCCACTAACTAATTTGATGGATGTTCCTCCCTTTCTCCCAAAGACAGCTAATGGTACACTTCTTTTGAAGTAGGAAAAAAGATTCCCACATTTATATATAGAAAGGTAAAAACACAGTCTCCTTATGGTCTGACTGAGAATACCCATGGAGGCAGAAACACACGCTGAACCTTGCCAGCTTTATTTTCTGACATCAGATGCAAAGCAATTTTGTGTGAGCATGCAGTTTGCACTGGAGGAAGACCTTAAAAAAAAAAAAAAAAGAACCAACAAATGATTCAAGATGCTGAATCTCAGCAACACCGTTCAACAACGTAATGATTTCTGAGAACTATAAATGCATTCTCACACAAAAGGACCCAGGGAACTGATCCTTTATTACCAAAAAGCTCCAGTCAAACTGTAATCCTTCATTTTCAGGATATTTTCAAACAGAAACAAACTTCTAAAGTGAAACAGTATGAGACTAAATTGTGGTTTGTAGAAGGTGTCTTTCTTTCTTCAGCAGACAGTTGTATTAGGTCTGCATGTATTATAAACTTCAACTCAATTAAAAGAAAAAAAAAGGCATATTATTCTCTAGAAAATGGAAAGTAAACTTCTATTAAAAGTACATAAATAGTTATTCTTTTAATGTGCCATTCCTAAATTGTAATAATTTGCACACCACTACCTCTAGCAGAAGTGGAGGTTATAATGATGGTGATGCTCTCAGAAGTTTCATCATCTGCACCTGTTTTTAAAGAACATTACCAACTTCCATATTATAACACCAAGAAGTAAACATTTTTTTAATTTTTTCCAAAATATATGACTAGAGAAAACAAGAACTTCCCTATGTTGGCTGCTGTCAATGAATTTGCATAAGTATCTGTCATTATCACCTACAGTTCTTCTTCTGTGGTTCACTGTATTTTAACTACAGCTCCCAACCTGCTGAGAATGGATGCAGGTTCACTTCCCCAGAAGGTGATCAAAACATCTAATTTTCTTTCAGTGAGAGCTTTTCTCACAAATGACTTTTTGCCTGAATGCCCTTCTCTAAAATCTCAATAAAGCTTTTTACAGGCAAAATTATCTTTTATCACTTATAGTTTCTTTTATTTTAATTAATAACCCTGGATGTAATTGCAAAAGGACATTTTAGAGGGTGCAATTATAGTTTAATAAACCATGCAGGGTATTTAAAGGCAAAGTGCCCTAGGTTTTCAAGTACTCTGCACTATTTGCATACTCTTTGACATGCTTTGCGGCTTAGTCTGATGTGGCTTTTCTAATTAGAAATAAACAGAAGTTAATCATTCAGGAGGCACTGGGAAAGGGAGAACCAGAAAAAAAATATACCTATTTTGCAATTACATCTTAATTCCATGTAGTAATTTAGACATAATTTATCCTTTTTTGTTTGTTTGTTTTTGTTTCTCCTCCAAATAGAAAGAAGATTTAGAGTGAAACTGACAATGAGAAAAAAGAAAAAAAAAAAGACGAGGATAACTTACAAGTGCTAAAGCAGGAAAGAAAAGTTCTGCTAGTATTTATTTAAGAGTGTGCACATCACTTCTTTCCACACTGTGTTTTCTGAACAATATATTGTAGTATTCTTCAGTAGGGAATACACACCATTAGTTAACCAGATGATTCAGAAAAGAAGAATTTGATAAGGATGTTGTACATGGAATCTGCATGACTCACCAGTCACATAAAGTCTCTGGTATCATTCCATTACTCATTTCCTAATATTTTGGGACCGTCTAATTTCAGTTGGGATAATTACTAGGAAAAAAAATACAATCAAATTGTCTAGGAACAAGGTCAGATGTTTATACAACTCAAAGACTTTCTTAAACAAAGCAACTGCTCAGCCACTGCCTTGCGGAAGTTCAGAAAAGATAAGGAAGCTGCGTGTACACAAAGATTTTGATATACTTCATAGTAATGAAAGGGAAATGCTTAAAATAGTCAACCTAATGAATAAATTCTGTTTTAAGCTTGGATTTTTGAAAGCTTCCTTCCCTGTGTAAATTACCCTCCACTTTTGACCTGTACTGTTTTCCACACTGAGTCAGGACCAGAACCATCAAGGTCTGTGGGTGCTTGCTGCTACAGGCTGGCATTTCAGGGCCTTCTCAAAATGTACTGCCATGATAGCGTTTGCTCCATAACACGTTCTCTTCCTACTTCAGACTATTTCTGAGGTGAACTAGTTTTACAGCAAATATTCTGTGCATTGAATTGTGCTTTGGATGAAGAGAGAAATGAAGAAGAGGATCAACTCACCAAGGAAAATTACTACCAATTTAATCAAAGAGGAAAAAATAAAAGTTCCTTCAATTATTATAGAAACAGGATAGAACATGACAGGTCTCTACTTAACCTTGTAGGTTATCCCCAAATATTGATTTGCAACTATTACCCAGATAATTTTCTAATTTTTCTTGCTAGATGTGTTAAAATTAACAAGCTAAGGGTTCTGTGAAGCATGCAGCATGTCTTCATTCTTACTGTATATATATTCTAGGTGCATTAACTTTTATGCATATTATTCATTCTAAAGAAACCTCATAAGAATATCCCAGAGCCCTGAAAGTTTTTGTTTTTTTTTTTTCTTTTTCTTCTTCTTGTTCCTCCTTCCTGTCTGTAGATTGCTTTGTCATTCTCATTTAATGAAAATCCTTTTGAATGCAGCAATTTAAAATTCACAGCTGCTCAGAGGACTACAGAAAAGTCTCTGACCACCAGGTGCCTACATTATGCTGACACTTGGGACTGCTCTTTTGCTAAATTCTCATGGAACTTTTTGTGAAGTATTAGATTCAGAAGGTAGTCAAAAGCAGTTGGCATTTTTATAATGAGAGAACAAGCCCCAGCTCCAGTAAATGGAAAGTATTTGCTACATGTGCTTGTCTTCCCAGCACCTGTGGGAGCTGCTGCCAGAGCAGATGGCAAAGAGGAGGATGAAAAGGAGATGGATGAAGGAAAGAAGGAACCAGACTGACAAGTCAGAGATAGTATTCATCTAATTGTACTTTTTTTTTTTTTTCTTGTTTCTTCCCTTCTGTCTCTTTGTCTATTCCAGACTAAAAAATAAGTTGCACTTCTTCAGGATGTTTTAAAATTTTACAAGAAAACTAAATGATTATATTAATTCTGCTTTTATAGGACTCCAAACAACGAGTAAAATAAATGTTAGCTTATAATGGAAAAAATGCTAAACAAGACATGTGCTTATGCCTGCAATAAAATGTCTTTCTGATTATGTGATTCTCCCATCACATAAGCACAAAATTGTTTCATGACGATTCAAAGACATTTCTGAATTTATCTTCCTTTATTCATGATTGTCCCTATAGTTTACTTGTTTCTAAACTGCCTTACTCCTTTCCTGAAACCAGTTCTAATACACATATAAACCATTACTAAAAGGCATATAATTAGACTTAAATCAATAGCTGGATATCTGGATTGTGCAGTGGCAAAAGTCAGGCAATTCCACAGAAACAGCCCCTGAGGAATATCCTCTGCTGCTGTATGAGGTTTTAGATTTTACTTTCTGCATTTTGACTGATTAATACAAAATGTGTCTTGGCATTTTTGCTGCTTATAATGCAAAAGGTTCGTAACATTCAGCAGGATAATCTTACATTTGCACAATATTTCTGATACAAACACTGCCTTAAGTTTTCTGAATTAGAGAAGCAGATTTATTTATTTATTTATTTTTTCTCCCCCTGTATTGGTAAAAGCACTAGCTTTCAATTTTATTTTATTTTTATTGAGAATTAAAAATCTGTTTATTTGATTTAATCAGCTTATTGAGCATTCTCTTTGTGCCTCTAATCCCTGGAATGGGGATGTCAAGGCATGTGATAGCACATAACCATGACGATAATCTCGAGGTATTCCATTACTGCCATTTGTAATAAGTAATGCATTTTAGTGTTAAAGAGACAGCTGTACTCATTAAAAGGGAAATTTACTCCTCCCCATGCATAAGAGCAGCAGCATCTGGCCTTGGACAAAGAATTATTAAGGTCTTCAATGTACACAACCCATTCTCCAAGCAGGAGCTGGCTCTGCAACCCTCCACAAATGCCACGTCAGTCCATCACCTTTTTTTCTTCAGCTTCTGGAGTAGGGAGCAAGTGATAACCAGACCTTACTCAGTCCGAGTTACTCCTCTAGAGTCCCCTTCTGCTCTTAACTATACTCAGAGACTGCCACGGACCCAACACTTTGTTTTCCCACTATGAACATGAAGGAAAAAGAGCCTTCTATATCCAGTTATGGATAGCTTTGTGTATATGCATTCATGTGGTGTATACAGCATTCTTTGACTCTGAATCAATGACTATGCACACAAAAACATGCCCAGCTTTATCTCAGAATTGAGTATCTTTAGTTAGACAACCCTGCAAAAGAAACCGTTCAGAGATGCTGGTTAATGGCTCTAAGAAGGGCTGCCAGAGCCTCAGACAATCAGGACAAACTTATTTCATCTGCTTCAATAACATTTTATATACTTATGCTCAAAATTGAGTGTTGTTGGGCATGAGTTGTAGATACACATATCTACAAGCTAGGTTAGAGAACAATATGCCGCAACAGCAAAGAAAATTTTTCATCTGGAGATGAAAACACACTGTCCCACTTACCTTAAGTATAAGAAAAACAATTATTTATTATACAGTTTCCTCCCACTTCAGACTCCTGTTCAGTACAGATTAGTTTTTCCTGATAGTTGCCCTGCTTCTCTTTACAAACTCATCAGTGCCTGCAGTTGCACTTCATGATGGAAAAAAAAAAAAATAAAGAATCAGTAACATGCTGTGAAGGACTGTACAATGCTGACTAGCATTCATTTGAATGACATGTCCACTCAACAGGGCAGGTAAAATAAGTCAATAAGGTTATCATGATTGCTCAGTCATTCTGTCTCTGGAGAAATACACAATCATCTCAAATAAAGCAATTTTTGCCTCTTTTCGTAACTCACTGAGATAAGAAAAGTCGAGCCATTACCCCTTCCACCTCACAGAGATGACTTGATTTTTCCACTAAATTGTGGCTGTGAACTTCCAAAGAACCATGAAAAACCAGACAGTTTGTGCTCATATAAAAGAACCATAACATCTGCCAGGGTTTATCACTGTCAGGTTTGGACTGCATTTTATTTTTGTCAAATGCAACAGTTTCTTGCATTGGTAACATGTTTATATTCATTTGCACTTTGTCATATATGGGTCATGTGATTGCCTTTAACTACACAGTTGAAAGAGGTTCTGGGATTTCTACCGCAGCTTAAGTTTGCTGCCATTATTTGAACATGCATATTTATGTTTGAGCTTTAGTCTGCAGAAACCCTGTGAATATCAATCACAAAAACTCTAAGAGGATGTACAATATAACCTCTGTGAAGTGACTAGATCCTAACTAATTGTCATCTTGAGGCAGCAGGACAAGTTCTATTTAACTACGTGTAGAGGAATAAAAAACTCCTTCAGTGCAACACTTACTCTAGAGTCGGACTCAGTGTTACTAAGAGCACAACAGAAACCTTTATCCACAGATAGCAGCAGATAAGCCAGCAAAGTTTATGCCATGATGCTCACCTCTTTGTGCTAGAGTTGACTCCGTTCTAAAAGATATTTCAATACATAACTGAAGAACTAAGCAGGGAGATGTAAAACATCTAAGTTCCTACTGGCTTCTTCTAGAGATAAATATCAAAAGCTGCAGAATCAGACACACTTTTTTATTATTATTATTTTTTAAACGCAATAAGCAAATGTCTTTGACCATTCCTTTGCTAACCATGTGAACCCATGTGGATACCCAAACGTAGCAACAACAAAAGCAGCAACAAAGCATCCTACAAATTATTCTATGGAGAAAGGATGATTTCCATAACACATTTTTTAGTGTGACATTTAATGCCTGCTAAGTCATTAAGCCGAAATTTGACTTTGATCCACTCTGGGGAAGCATTCTCTCTCCTCTGTACAAGCATGTGCACTGACTAGAAACAACTGTAGCTCACCACCAGAGCTGCTTCAAAATAATTCATTCCTTATTTTAAGATAGATAGGTCTCAAATCAGCTTGGGGCCTTGACTCCCCCTGCTAAGACAAGACACAATACCTGTTGTATCCCCTCAAAAGAATCCACAAGTCAGAAAAACTTTAAGGCATCAAATTCAGGTGGGTAATTGTGACAGTCACGAGGGCTGTCTTGTGCAGTGAAGCATGCACAGAGGAATATTTTCTTCCACTGGCTGTGAAGAATCTTGTGCAAGGACATTAAGAAGCCACTTGCTTCTACTCTGATTTATCTTTGTCATCAATTAGATAACTTTTATTTATGCCTTAGGGCTGTGCTGTGTTGGCACTTGCTGTGCACTGTTGCCCCAGTGAATTTATTAGCCAGAGATGTAATTTAATCAGTGATTTCAATTTACCACCAGCAAATCACATTTACCATCATTGCTTCCAATAATATTGTTTTTCAAGAATGTGGTGCTTTATTCTACCTCACTTTAAAACAGTGTCTTTGCTATTGCCAGTCTGGTCACATTAAGTGTCCACCTGCATAAAAGGATGGGATAGCTCCTCTGAGAAGCAGATCTATTACTTCAGAACATGCCACATGACAAAAATATCATCAAAATTTAAACTAACAGCCTCCAGCCAGTTCCTTGTCTATCTTTTCCTACCCTGTTCCCATATCTCCTAAAAAAGCACTTGGATAACAAGAGATTGAATCAGAACATCATATGTGCACCAATGATTAAATTACTCTTATGGATCAGTTTCAGTTCCATTACTTTCCTGATACAATTCCCAGTGGTCTGAACAAAACAAGGAAAGAAAAAGCAAGCCTCAAAATCAGCTAAACCTGTATAAGTGAGGTAAGACTGGCAAAGGATAGAAGAATGGCTGCCCTGTTTGAGCTCTTCATCAGGAACCTTTTATTGTACCTTTGTGATATCAACTCTTTTGTGCACGATGGGCATGCCTGGGACAGGAGTTGAAGTAGCAAAGGAGCAGCTACCAAAAAAAATATCTCTGATTTTCATGGATATCCCAGCTGATTATGCTGAAAAGGCACTCGGATATCTTCTACTTTGCAGCTGGTGTGGTAGGGAAGACTTTACAAGGTTTGCACCTTTCAGTGCTGCTAACAGCCTAACACAGGGAAACAGCTAAAAAAATAAAGGTAAGAAGGGCCTTGATGTTTACAGCTGCAGTCCCTTCTAGTGATCCTACAGGGGTTGCCTGGAAACAGTCTTCCCCAGATATTTTGCTGTAACGCTGAAGACCTGTATTTGCAACTTAAGGGTAATTTTTTGCCATCCAAATAAATGTGACATTTATCATTTTGATAATGCAGGCCAATCTGAATACCTGTCAGTTTTGCATAGAAATTCAAGGCACCAAGCAAAAAGGTACTGCAACAGTGGTCTTCAATGGGAAAAAAAAAAAAAGAAAAAAAAAGAGAAGCTAAGTGATGAAAGATGAGCAAGTAATGAATTAATTAGCACTTAAAAGATGTATTCACTTACTAAACATAGGTTCTCTACTCCAATCATTCATTATTCTCTTTAGTTGATATTAAAATGAAACCTTTAATTATGGATTATTATTTCTAGAGAATTTGGTATGTGTATAAATTCTATAATTCAGATTTCAAATATCAGGCTGGTATGGAGCAGTATTTTGTGATTTATTGGTTGTGTTGTGTAAATATATTTTTTACTGTGGTTTTATACACTCTTATTAGGTTTAGATATCCAGATATACTCTTATTAGGTTTAGATATCCAGATAACAGGGACTTCCTAAAAATTACTAGCAAATATGGATAATGGATCTCAAAAAAAATCTCATATAAAAATAAACCTCTCTGATTAACAGTATTTTATACCCATACTTTTTAATGAGTAAAGACTGTTAATAGCAGCAATGAACTTGATGAGAAAATGTTTGTAAGTTTTAGTATTTTTTCTATGATTTAATTTCTCACATGCATAGTTATAATTAGCAAGAATAAGACAGAATCTAAAGAAAAAAAGTTAACACTTTGGGTATCACTACTTGGGACTACACTTTTCCTGAGATTCAAAAGTCTTCTTAATATAGGACACGGGTAGAGATGAAAAATCCCAGTTATTCAAACTAAAGAAACAGACATTTAAATTAATTTGGGGAATGCGCATGCTCTCTGTAAATGAAATCTGAAGCCTGAAACAAAGATCCCCATCTACTACAGGTCCTTTAAAGTATATGTACTCATATTCCATCACCTCCACAGTCTTTCTACTTTAAATAACCCAGACCGGATCCTCAGATGCAACAAACCTGACTTTTGGGCAGGACAACAAGGACAAATTGTAGGCAGATCACTCCATCTGGCATATCTAACTTTTACCTTTCTATTACAGAATATAACAAATATGTTAAAAGAAATAAGACAATGTGACTGGGGTTCTGTTTTATTGAGTATTTTAGTCAGTTTATGTATTAGACAACAGACTTATAAAATAACCATGCTAAGCCCACATCATCACAGACTTTCATGAGGATCAGGAGCTGCAAACAAACTTTTTGAGACAGCTAGAAATGCAGTCTACTGGCTTTCTGTTAAGTGGCTTTAGTTACCTGCCTGCTGTCAGACTTTGCCGACCTGCAGCGTATTCACAAAATGAGCCAAGGTCCCAGGTTATCACTCTGGGCAGTAAGAGAATAAAATCATGGATACAATCCCATGGAAGATGTTTTAACATGAACTTAAGCCAAAGTGGTAACAAGAAGTCAAAACCTTACAAGTTCAGAGGACAAAGCATGATCCATTCTGAAGGTTTCACTCCCTAGTTGACAACATACAGAAGAGTGTAATGGACTTGAACCTAATGTGTTACAAGTTTCATTCCTACCCTGACATTTTCTTTTATTTGCAACACAAGAAGCATAAAGTTCTGTTCCATATACTTAATTTGGGCTAGCAGTCATTTTCCTATTGAAATGTTAAGTAATTTCTAAGTGAAAGTGAGGTTGAGTCTTCAAAAAAAACAAAAAACAAACAAAAAAAACATTAAACTAACAAACAAACAAAACAAAAAAACAGCTTCAGAACTCTCAAAGCTTTCCAGATACACAGAAGAGACTACAGTTGGGCAGTGATGTTTTCCTGCATTACACACATTCAAAATACAGCCATATAGGAGCCTGAATCACTTATGTGCTAACAATTAATAAAGACTAAGCAATTTGAGAATTTAGGGATATCAAACAAACCCCAAAAACCCCTTTGTACTTCACACTGCATTGAAAATAACATTTAAAGAGATCATTTATGTCTTCAGCTCTCAACAGAAAAACAAATTATGTTCCATTCTCAGAAAAATTTGGCCAAAAGAGATCTGATGATTAAAAGTCCTATGTATTTAGGGTTTGCATACACACTTTTAGATATCTAAGGGAGCTACCTACAATGCTAGGTCAATAAAGTGTGGACTACTATAAGGTCATCCATTTTGATATTTAACAAATGGAAATGGTTTAATCACAAGTCACCAAATGGCAAAGCTAACACAGTACCTGAACAGTTAAAGAGTTCATGGTTTCTGCCTACCATTCCACCAGTAGGAACTGGGCTGTCCTAAGGCAGTCCTCCCAGGAGAGCTAAAATACAAAGGCATCTTTGGATAGGGTTAGGAAAAAGCTCAGCTTTATTTATTTATTTTGAGAGGAATGAAAAAGGGAGTTAATGGAAGCATCTGTTCAGATAAATACCAAACATGTAGAATACAGTCTCGGTCTCAGAAACAGAAGATATCTGAAGACAACAAGATTGCTTCTAGATAATTTTTGAATATGTTACTGCAAAGTGAAAAACTCAACAAATTAATTACCCTGAGAGGTATCCAATAACTTGCACTCCCGAAGAGTGAGATCTACAAGGCAATAACTGCTTCAGTTCTTTGTAAAGATGTATAAAAAGTAAGTTCAGCATAATTCACTATTTAGGTGGTTGAGGAGTGCTTCTTCCAGCACTTCCAATGTCAGCCTCATTACTAGTAATAAGATACGGACGTCTTGATACACATTTCATTTTCTATAATAGTCTAAATTGGTGATGCTGGAAAAGCTTTTTAGGCACATGACCTTCCTCTATAAAACTGCAAGTCAGCTCTTGTTTACAAGTGCTGGTGTTGTGTTATGCTGTTATCATTATCTATATATCTACAGCATAAATCACGTTATAGATCTAATTTCTGAATGGTTTGGGGATGAAAATTATATTTGTATGATACAAAAAACTCTCCAGGCAAAGTATTATATAGGTAGTTTCTAATTTTCCCAAACTATTACTAATAACAGTACTTCATATTTCTGCCATAAGTCATTCACTGGTACCCAAATGCTATTTAAGCAGTAATTAATTAGTTTTCTCAACATGCTGGTGAGGTACTGTGGCTATTATTTCCATCATACTGAGAGATTAAATGACTTGTTCAAGGACACGGAAACAAGCAGAGATTCAGATGGAAGTTTGAATCCTAGTTTCCTGGTGATCAACACTTTCCTTTCCTTTTCTGTGGAGAGACTCTACCATGAAGATTTAAATGTGTAATCCATTAAACATATAATTTTGCAGGCTATCAGTATCAGTGAACATAAATACATAGTCTCTAAGCATTTCATCTTCACTGTCAGTCTATGACAAATTACTTCAATAATACTGAAAAAGGAGACTTATCAGAAGGAGAGATCAGAGGTTAATTGTTATCACATTAAACTCTAAAAATACGCTCCCCTTTAACACCTCATGACAGTTGCCAGAAAAGCATACAGAATCTGTCACATGGGAACAAAAGATCCTAATTTGCAGATAAGCCAAGTATACTCTACAGTAATAAAGTCAGTTCTTGTTGTTTCTTAATAATGAGCTGTCAGATTATAGCGAGGTTTGACACCAAACTCTTTCCCATGGAGAGCCACAGCTTTCTTCATGGCACTCACTGCCTTCCCTCCATTCGGATGCATCGATGCCATCCCTTATAAAATGGCACCCAATTTCACACACAGTACAAACCAACTTTGAAACCCTCAACGTCATTTTGTGGGGCAGGCAGGCAGGAGGGAAACCACTTCATAGGCAAACTAAATCATGTTGCTAGATTATCATTTCTCACAAATAGACTCTGGTACCCTCTCTCTTTTCCCCGTTGCCCCAGGGCATAACACAGCACCGTGCAGCATATTGCCTTATGAATCTTCTTCAAGTACCCAATTATCCTGGTGTACCAGACCTGTCATTACCATGACAGCTGCATGCAGTATGCAGTACATGCTGTCAGAGGTGAAAGATTGCACACAGGCATCCTGCATTTCCATTACAATGTGGAAAGTGAAGGGGAAGAAAGAGACAGACAAACACACACCCCCTCAACAAAACAACTTTCCTAAAGAAGCTGATTAAAAGCAGAGGTTAAGATCATTTTTATAAGTGGTAATGTAATTGCCAGACATTCCGGTGCTGTCCCTGCCTCTAGCAAAATTCCCCTGTGTGTTTTTTGTCATGATAATCAATGAGGTGGTGTAAGTACATTTTGAGCACTTTTAACAGAGTTGAATAAACCAGTTCATCAGCCTGCAGTTCCTCGGGGAGGAGAACTAAGCTTTTGAATTTTCTCTTTCTGACCAGTTTTCTTTTTTAAAGAGTAAATATCTCACCTACCCACAGAAAGCCACCCCAACAGGAAAGCCCATTCTGTCACTGCTGTAATTGAGCTGTGGTGGTTCAAACAGGCTGCCAGGAACAGGAAGGGGTACAAACATGATGTAGGACACTTGCCCTCCAGGTGAACATTGCAGACTGAGCACAGAGATCTGACCCAAAACTCATCTCAGTAACCACGCTGTGATGGATCAGAGCTGGCATTCACGTTGTGGGAGGTAACGGATGTTACCCCTCTGAGCATATGCTCATGCTAGGTGACATATGCCCTCAATTCCTACTACCATCAACAACGACCATGCCCTGCAAGCACCACAGTTGGTATCTCACAGGATCAGGCCTTTAATGTGCGCCGACGAATGTGCGGCGCAGATGAGTGGTCACAGTTCATAAGAATATGCTGCAGATTTTCTAATTGCACATAATGTTTGGCATTTATGTCCTGTGTCTCACTTCCTCCTTCCTGAATTATCCCCAGCAGGCCCCCACCAATTCTTCGTGTGATTGCACAGTTCATTATAGCTATAAATATAAACATCCTTTTTTCACAACCCATCATTATTAGGAAACCAGACGGGAAAAAATATCCAGATTAACAGTAGACATACTGAGATTTCTTGTTCCCTTGGAAAGGGAAAATTTGCTATTTTAAACCAATGAATAATAAGCTTGTGGAAAACAATAATTACAGTATGTATAGCTAGGACAGTTAAGGATTCTTTCTGAAGACAACCAGATGGGAAAGGCCATCTAACTGAAATAACTCATAATTCAAAATTAATTTCATCTACATCAATAGAGACAAATGGAAGCAACATGAAACCTCTGGTCAAGTATTCTAATACCAACACTCAAGGAGATATATCTTCACAAGCTGAAATGGAGAAGTGGAGCAGATGCAGAAAGAGAAGGGAAGAAAACAGAGAACTCCCACCTCTCCCTTGCAAAGTGGGGACAAGGTGTTTATTACTCAGCATCAGCTGCTTGCTTTTCAGCAGATGACATAACAAATGAAGGCTCTGAGGTCTAGAGTTAATACCCTGCACAGACAGGCAGCACACTTATCTAGCCAGAGGAACTGTGAGGGTGAGGTTTCAGGGAATATTCACAAAGACTCACTGTAGCCCCTGACAAACTTGGGCTCCTTCCTTGAATGAGCTATATAAATGACATCTCCCTCAAATCAGTGTCCTGTCATCAGACATGACAGCGTTCTTCTCAAGTTTGGAAACATCACAGCTAACAGGACAATAAGGCAATCTCACTCTTTTCAGAGATAATAACATCAAAGACAAAAAAACGTGTAGAGAGCACATGAGCATTGAAAGTTAAGGATGCAGAAAAATGTGAAAGAATATGGAATTAAACCATTTACTCTTCAATATGATACATTTATTCTTCAATATTGCTGCTCCATTGCCTAGCAAGGCCTAGGAACATCACTGTATCACCATCTTTATGGTGCACTTGCACCAATTTCTACAACAGATTTTAGTCTGAAAAAAAGATCTTTGAAGATGGGGTGAGAATTTGTACAGTGAGATAAGAGAAGAGAAGGGGGGAGGGAAGGAAAGAATAGTAACAGCAGCAATAACACAGCAAGCTCTAAAAAGGATGAACTAAATATTCATCTTATCTTGTAAAAGCAGCTCTGACAAAAAATAAACCCAGAAGTTAATCTGACATATATAAAATACACACCAGTTTTACTGGTTTTGAAAAGTGCAGTTATTTTGTACTGGAAGTTAATCAAGTTTCATATGTTTTAGATTGTTATAAATTCTTTAAAAGTTTACATTCATCTCTTTGATAAGGACATTTTTCTATGTAAAGCAAATTGCTTTCATTTTAAATTATGTACTATCCTTTTTTTTTTTTTTTTGGCTAAAACTAGTACTTATAACAAGTCACAAATACATGGTTTACTGCACATTCCTAAAGTAAACATCCTCTTATGAAGCTTCAAGGTCAAAGGAATAAAATACTCACACAACAATGTTAGTTGTAAGAAGGAGCTATAAATAACTAATTTTATTACACATCTTCCTCCCAAGATCCTTTCAGTTTGCTAAAGCTTGTGAATCTTCTTTGCATTGCTGAAATAGAGCACTATGTATCTGGAGGACAACTTTTATGTTCTAAAGATATACTTAATACCTGGACAGTAGCTATATGAAAGCTGAAGGAAATCAGAAAGCTTAGTCTTCAGCTTCTTAGGCATCCTTTAGAAGCATGACTAAGTTCTGGTTAGTCTTAGCTCTACAAGATGACGTTCATGCTTAAGATTTTTTTATTATTTTTATTTTTAACTTCTATTTTCTTTCTTGGCATTCTGGTACTTTGAATGGCAAATTATCTGAAATTCTGGCTGTCAAAAATAATTTTGTTAGTTTGTGATTAACAGTCTTGAACAACAGTCTTCCTAATGTGCTATGAAGGAAACCAGAGGTGCTAAATGCAACTTTCATTCTGAAAAGCAACACTGTAAAATTAATGTGTATGTACATAAGTGTTTCTGAAAGGCAAAAAGGATGCACTATCCTTTCTAACAACAGAATGAGAATTTCAGAAATTATTTCATGATAAAAAGATATTTGTTCCTTAAAAGAAAAAACAAAAACAAAACAAAACAAACAAAAAACAAACAAACAAACACAAGGAAATTGCCCTCAATATTTCCACCTTC
The DNA here is from genome assembly GCF_964035555.1 of Netta rufina. NCBI lineage: Eukaryota > Metazoa > Chordata > Aves > Anseriformes > Anatidae > Netta > Netta rufina. The sequence continues at coordinate 52,400,766 of NC_140125.1, read as the reverse complement.
AGCTGTTTACACACACACTCCCAACAAAAGAAATTAAAGATACCAGTCTGGTAAATGAAGACCTCAAGTTACCAGAACTTGTGTGAGCATACAGGCTGTAAACCACTGATACCAGCAGGCTCTCCTTATCCTTATATGTTTTGGATATAAGGAAGAAATTCTTAATAATGATTGTGGTGAGCACTGGAACAGGTTGCCCAGGGAAGCTGTGGATGTCACATCCCTGGAAGTGTTCAAGGCCAGGCTAGATGGGGCTTTAGGCAACCTGGTCCAGTGAGTGGAATCCATGCCTGTGGCAGGACAGTTGGAACTGAATGATCTCTAAGGTGTCTTCTGACCCAAACCATTCCGTGATTCTACGTACGCTGATGAAGATGTGCCACAGTTGCTGTTCACGAAGTTTTCTTATTTTTATTCTGATTGTAATTGAGCTTTTGATTTTGAAGGCAAGCATATTATCCCAAACCTTCACTTCTATTACTGTTATCATCACTCAAATTACTGATAGTTTTCAAGATCTGCAGTAATCCTTAACATACACTTTAAAATTATTTCATACAAAAAAAAAGGAATTCAGCAATGGAAATTTTGACTTTTTGTTTTGAAGAAGGGAGAAAAAACATTAAAGTGAGTAAAGATATCTAAAAAATGTGTATTTCCCCAGTGTCCCTGTACACCCATAAGACTATGCTGTCTTCATGCCTTAAATTAGCTGTAATTGTTATCACTATCACTATTAATAATTACAAATAAAACTAATAGAGGTTAGTGAAAGATTACAAACCAAGACGTTCTACTTCAGGAAAAATGAGAGTGAATACCATGCTTATGAAGAGAATTAGCCTGAGCCTTTCAAAATCCTCACGTAAAACATACAGTGCTTGTGGATTGAGATGCATGGTGCTACTCATTGTGAGTGTCAAACATTCCAGTCAACTACGTCCTTCAAAAACAGAAATTACTACCTTTCGCTGACCTCCAATTTCTTTTCCTTTAGTCTGCTGTTACATTTTATTTCTATATTAGGCCTCCCCTGCCTCAGTTCACCCAACTGATAACTGTAGGTAACATTTAGGAAACTGGGAAACAGTCTGAGGAGTGCCTGTAGACCTAAATATTCTAATAAACTTAGTATTTACAAATGATAATTTTTGTCTGCTTTATAAGACTGCAAATGTTACACCATACCTGGAATCCATTATCTGTTGTCGACGTAGTAATATGCACCTCCCATAGCATGCACAACAGAGAATCATTAACCTTACAGGATGATGCTGTAGTAGCTAGAATGCCCTTTAGTAACAGCAACAGTGCGGGGGCCTAGCACTGCCAAATTGCAAAAGTAGCTATTGCCATGGAGAAGTGATAAGCAGAGAGCCTTAACCATTATCATATGCCACTGGGGCCAAAAAAAGCAATAACAAGGTAAACTATTTGCATCCATAGACTAGGAGGGAAGCTTCAGAATGTGCTGGGTGAGGACCCAGCCAGAGCTGCTATCTGAGCATTCGATAGAAGGAACTCTATCTACTCATAGCTGTAAGAGTACATGCTTTCACATTGATCTAGCCATCTTGTGCTACAGAAATAGCAAGGTTTTTGTTGACTAAGATTATGGTGAAACTTATCTGAGGGTCAAAGCCTTAAGCAAAATCATTTATATACCTGTAGAGGAAACGCTGCTGTTATGCTCTGCTTGTGATAACACCAGGCATTGAAAGCCTTTGTTTTTTCATCATATCATAATAATTCGAATCAGCAGAGGTGTTTTTCTTAAAAACAAACAAATGCAGCATCATATTAGAAACATTTGAATATATTAGCAATGTAAGTCTTACGGAAAATTGCCTTCACGCATAGACAGTCTTGTAATTTCCATTTTCTCCATTCTTCTCCTATGTGCCTTTTAATAACGTGGCACATTTAAACTGTCATGGGACAAAAAATATTTATTAGCAGAAATACTCAAGAACAAGAAATCTAGGATGAAAGTTATCTTCCTTCTTTTCCCGTGTCACAGAGCAGCAGCTCCACTCTCTCCTGTACACAAACTCTTTGTAGAATAGCTGCCAAATCTGGGTAGCAGAAGACCTACCAGTTTTTCTGATCTTCTCTTGCTCATTGTGACCTCCAGCTCAAATCCTGCTCTATGGGATTGCACAGACACATCTGAAGAGTTGGCCTATTCCTTTCAAGGATGCTCAGCATAAGTTTCCCCAAACCCTTTCATCCTTTTATGCAGTGTCATAACATTGATTTGATCATGTCAGCGAGGGTCTAAAAGTATGGAAGAAAAAGAAATTGCTCAATCTGCAGCAGAGTTTACCCTTCAGATTATGTCTGTTCTCAACATTTCTTGTCAAAGTTGTTTAGCTTCTCCTTCTAAGCAAAGATATTCTCCACTTGTTTATAACCATCAGTCTGACGTTTAAGAACACTTACAGAAGCAAAAAAAATGCAACCCAGTTTGGAGCAACTGATAAGCAATAAAAGTACAGGTCACTTATGAGCTTTGAGTCAAATAACGGCAAATTGCCAAGTTGACTGACAAACTAGGACATAGCTTACTTGGCTTTTTTTTTTTTTTTTTTTTCCTACTCCATTTACAGCAAATAGCAGAAAGGTCTTTAGCATTTAAAAATGCTAAAGTTGTCTGGGAAACTGTTCTCTATTTAAATTCTATTGCTATTTAAAACAGTAGAGGTGGAGATAGAAGATGAATTTTCCGTATCAGAAGAATTACATCCAGTGAATGGCAAAACAAATTGTGACATGTAGCACACTGCCCAATTGCTTTTCAGTCACGGCTTGGGGCCAAGCACTGCTTGTCTATTTGCTTTGCACTAACAGCTGAACACACTTATCCATAGTAAGCTGCCTTCCTAATTACATCTAACAACATAATTATAAATCTTTAAAACAAAAATGGAGACACAGGAAAAGGTTTACATTGGGACACAGTATCTGAGTGTAGAAGAATATGGCAACTATTCAACTTTTCCAAACAAATTTTTTACATTTCAGAATTTGGTCTCGGTTATATACTGGAAGCTGGGGTGTAGGTTTTAGTCCTTCACAAGAAAGAAGCTTTATAAATTTGCAACAGTAAAAGTATTAATTAAAAAGTAAAAATCAAGGATATTGTAAAAAGATAGCATAAAATTGAGAATATTATTTTTTAAAGAATCTGAAGTTATCAAAGCATCTTTATCAATTAGTTGCTGCTGAGTGCAGAACTCAGTCCTTTAAAATATTCAACACAGTTCATCAGTCATCTACTAGATAGCAATGTTGGAAAGCTCTTATAGCTGAAAAACTGCAAAGAGGACTTCTTCATCCTCAAATTACTGCACACAGTGACACATGAGTTCTAGTCTGTGTGTGTGTGCTCTGAAAGGTAGTAATGCTTCATGAGGAGGTCCTGTGTCTGCTTTCAAGCAATATTCTCTAAAAATACATCAGAGTAGAGTCAGCCATAGCCTGGAAGAAGACATTAGAAACACTTTGGTTTACTATACTAGTAAACGTTAACATGTCAAGAAATGTTCCTGGGTACCAAAACTCAGCTATCTGTACTTTTAAAGTACTGTAACATGCTTTGGGGCTGTGATGACCAGTATGCCCTAACAACTACCTGCCATGGTCCATGAGTTAGGACACATGGGAGGCTACTCCAACTCGGCAGTCTGTCTATAGCCATGCTGTCTCTGTTTTGGAGGGTATGAAAAGAGTGTGAAAATGTATTATGAGTGTACAGATGTGCCATAACAGTTCTTGGCATGTTTAATTTACTAATGACTGTGTGTCAGTACAGTACAGATACCAGAGGCTGATTCAAGTATGCTCTGAGCAAGCTATTAATAGACACTATGTTCAGCAAAAGATAAATGTTTTAATTTTAAGTACATGTTTACCTTTACACAGATGGTGTGCCTAAATGGCTGCCATGAAAGAGAAATGAAGACACAAACCATTACTACAGAAATAAAAATTTCCAAAGAATTTGCATAAAATTCAAAGCAGCAGTAAGTGCACTAAACCATGTTTGTGGGTTCAGCCAGTTAAGTTTTATTTGCAAGTGCAGTTAAGTTACTACAGTGGAAAAACATTACTTCAGGGTAAAGATCTTTCTTAATAGAAAGGGGATTCCTATAGTAGTAGTCTCTGTATTGCAGATACACAGCCTCAGAAAACAGCGCACTGAGACTGTGTGGAATAAACCATCTAGCATAATAATGTAATTGCCATTAACTTTAAAAGGTCACTACTTTCTGAGCACTGAGTAAAAATTACCAGTGTGAAGATGAATTCAAGTAGAGTGCAATTTGTTGCTGCTACCAGATGTATGCTAGCTGTGTTATTTGTTTTTACTTGTTTAGGAGATGAAGGAAGTTTTGTTCCTCAGAAGAAAAGAGGACTGGCAACACTCCACCAAGCTCTTCTATGTGCTGCACCTCAGGGGTCCAGCCAGCAACTTTATTTTGCTTTTGTTTTGTCTTTACATAAGGGTCTCCATATGCTTTACCAGCATATCCATATGCTGTTTCTTTGGGTCTCTGAATAAAGAATTTGGGATTATTTATTTATTTGTTTAAACTAACAAAGACTTCGTTAACATTCATCTCATATGAAGTGAAAACATAAAGTAGAAATCAAGAAAATAATCTTATCAGCTTTCTTTTCACCTCCTGAAACCTACAAATGGCTAATCTTTTGCTACCTTTCTGAACACTCAGCAGTCAGTTATAATACTTGGAGTGGAGCATGTGATCATATACCTTAAGGAATTTGGGACAGAGACTTCTAAACACTATTGCCTCAAAACATATGGCAAAATTTTTCTCCCAAGAACATATACAAATTTGAAAAAAGCAAATGTCAGAAGAAGCATGCTACATAGTTTTTATTGAATGTCTCTCTCTATAAATACTGTTTATGCTAAAATTCTGAAAGCCACAGTCTTTAAAAGTTATCAATAACTACCACATTGCAGTTTATTTCACACAAACACAGTGCAGACTAATTTCTTCCACGTTGTGCATGTGTTTATTTTTATTTATTTATTTAGTAGCAATGTAGTATTTAGAACTACTAAATAAAGAGATGGAGCAGAATAATGGCAACTAAAATTATTTCATCTTTCAAGGTCACTATTTAGTACAGCCTCTTATTTAAGTCCATACAAAGATTACTTATTTGTTTGGACAGAGAAAAGTCAAGTGCTTATCAAAATATTCAAACAATCAGAGATCTTAACTTTGATATGGAGAAGCAGGTTGGCAGAGACAGACAATCTTCTTGAATGCAATAATTTCTCATTGTGTAATTTGGTTTTCTATTCTTGACATCTCTACAGCCCTTTCTAGCATATCACCTCCAGTTCTCTATTCTTCATGTCTCTTTTTTTACAATTCTTATAAATAGAACATTTAGCCAGCTTATCATCTAGTGACATTCTATATATTTATGTATACGTGTGTATAGATGCTGAAAAATGTTATGTGGAAAAAAAAGATTACCTTACTCATACGCAGTGAACATGTGCAGCTGGTCATCCACACACCCACACAGCAGTAGCTCTTGTAGGCTGAGAAGTTAATAACAAGTGCTTCTTTCGAGTCATAATATCTCATCTTTGTTATTGTAGAAGAGCCCTTGTGTTACATATTGACATTTCCATCTGTCCACATTTCAAACATTTTCTTTTAAAATATGAAAAAGTCTGCATATTAATTTCATTTTTAAAATAAGTATACAAAATATGACTTAGTACAACAAAGTACAATAAAATTTTATTATGAACATATGACCATATCCCTGTGAGTTTTCCCTTCCCATGTGCGTTGTCCTCTCCAGGATACTTCTATAAAAAGGTACTCTAAAACCCACAGAGACATAATTACCGAGCGTCATGTCTTTATAAACTGAGAGCTTCAGGTAGATGCAATGAGATGAGGAAAAAAATAAAAGTGAGTTAATAGTACTTAGAAATCTTAATTGCACCAGGTTGAAAGCAAAGATATCACTATTACAAGCAAGAACCTGCAAAACTACATAGCTCTTGTAGTGAAAACACAGTCTCTTCAACCTTACCAAAATAAAAATGCAACTGAACACATTCATGTTTGGACCAGCCATATGTCAACACAGCTCCTGCCCACTGATTTTATTTGCATAACAGCCAATTACTCCAAAGAAATTTGTTTTCTATCATGGCAATGACACTATGTTATTTTTTTCTTCCCTCTGCAATACATTCCTTCTACATTAGATACTCTGTCCTAAAAGGAAATTTTTGGTTATTCCTGTCCCACTAATTTTTGTAAAAAAACAAACAAACAAACAAAACAAAACAAAAAAAAACAAACACCCCACCAAACCTAGCACTGTCTGATCACCATAACAATGTAATGCTGCTAGTGCCATTACAGCAGCAAAGGGGCTTTCTTGATTCTTCCATCATCCTACCTTAAAGGTTATGTTTTTAAAGTAATGCAAACTTTTCTACTTAAAGCAGCAATCCATAAACACACAAGACAGACAGCAAGAATTAGAGCAGATTTCACTATGAGAGCTCAGACAAGAGTTCTTCTGCAGTAACAGGGGGAATTGAAAGCCTCTGTGAAAGCCAACAGTAGCGGAGAGCATATTTCACTGTAGTCTGACAATCAGCCATCATGTTATTTTGATGGTGATATAAAATAAAAATAAAATTAAAATAGATGTGTTTCATAAAGCTTAAGGCTAAGAAAAGAAACACACAAAATACAGGCTGGTGGACCATAATTTTTGTTTTGCAGTAAGACTGCATAACATGATCTGTGCCTGACTTTCTATATATTCTTAGGTTGGCAAGTATTTTACAGTATCTTTAAGTACTATCTGACAGTTAATTTGAATTTTCTAGAGATCTCCTCTTCCTTTACTTTTTTAAATAACACGTAAAATTTTAACCCACAACAGAATCATTTCTGTCATAGACTTCATATCCTGTAAATTAAGCAATCAGGACAAAATTTTACAAGAAATGTATAGAGAAAAACACTTCAGTATTTTCAGCTGTTCCTCTAACATCAGCCAAAGAAATATTCCCTTAAGCTTCACAGAAGCTAAGCGACAGAAGCCAAGTGATGAGATACAAACTAATGGAATGTGCATCTTCTCCATAGATACTACCTTAAAATTAGACATTCGCCAAGAAGTACAACACAAAGAGCCAAAGACAGAAGTAGAAGGCCACTGTAGCAGTCAAGAAGGAAAGCCAAGTTGGATTCACACTCTTTTTAAAATAGGGTAGCTGGGAAGAAGGGAGAGGAAATTACAACAGCACTTATGTCTAAAAGCCCAGGGGTTGGACTACTTTAGGGGCAAGAGACCCAAGGTTCAACTTCTATGTCACTGTATAGAATGAATTTTTCTCCATAGTTCCACTGGCAAAAAAAAAAAAAACAAACCAAACCAAAACCAACCAAAATAAAAATAAATAATAATAATAATAAAAAAAAAAAAATAGAAAAAAAAAATCACAGTAACCTGAGGCATGAGCCTTGGGGTAAGAGTAGCAGACAGATTTAAACTCCAAGAGATGAGGGTACTTTCAAGCAGCAGCAAAGCTCCTGTTTACTCCTTTCTTGTCCTGTAACTCCTGCATGTCTGGCTGCACAGCCATCTACCTTCAAGAGAAGATTGGGGTGGGAGGGTCACTGTCCTCATAGCCTCTTCCTTTCTAAGCATCTGCTTAGAAAACTCTCCTGATAAGAGACATCTGTAGCTCAGAATCCCCTCAAACTGAAGAAAGCTCTGACTTCCAGGTAAACCATTAGAATGCTTCCAAAACAATCCCCTTAAACCTTGCCCCTCCATGACCAGCCAAAAAGACAGTCAAAAAGTTCACCTAAAAAAAAAAAAAAAAAAATCACTTGCAAATCACTTGCTCACAGTGGAAAACATGCTTTGTGTATCTGTCCTGTAGCCTGGAAAACGGAAATGAAAGATGTCACACTGTGTAATTTCATTTTGCAATGTTCAGTAACCAAGTGCATGGATATTATGTAACACTGCCACAACAGTAACCACATCTTTTCTTATAACCTTTGTTTCTGCTTTTCCACTTTATCAAAGATGACAACTCAAAGGGTTTCACTATCACTTATACTTACAATCTCAGAGCTAATTTTCACTTTTCTCTTTCCTCTTTTCTGTGTCTAGGAGTCACACTCAAATTCTCTGCTGCTTCATTCTTAACATCTCTGAGATCCTGCTGATATTTTCTATAGCCAAGTCTCCTAACTCAGACCACATTATACCCCACCTTGACAACTGTTAAACCTTGCTCCTTGAGTTGCCAGAAAGACCCTCCTCATTCTTTGCATAATGCAGCTGCAAGAGCCATCTTCTTTCACCTGTCCACTCGATCACATCAAGTCACTCCTTTGAAACCTTCCACTTCTATCACATCAAATTTAAGCTTCTTGTCATCACCTTCAAAGCTCAAATTGCCTGTCACTGTCCCCATATTCCCCTGACCTTATGCTGTGAGTTCCCTACAGCAAAAAATGTTCTCCTTGAATACTTGTAAAGTGATTAGTTGTACAACAGAGGCTATTACCAGAAATAAACCATAAACAATAAAGATTGCGCCAAAGCTCATTGTTTATTTCCCTCCTAACCCTGCAAACTAATTTCTGCAGCTCAGACAATAGTGAGATAAATTTCACTTCCTGGGTGACACCAACAAAATTTCTAAATTATGGACCTCAACACCTCTCTTCTCCAGAGTAACAGAGAAAATTACAGTGTAGAGATAGAAACAGAAACGCACAGGAACAAAATACAGCACACACACAAAGTTTTTCACAGGAAGAATTGAGGGCAAAAGAACCAATATAAATTCTCCTCAAAGGACACAACAGCAAATAAATGCCCTTTATGTCTAAATGAAACCCTTACAGCAGGGTTGTATGCCTCTGTATGCACATCACCTCCCACCATGAACTAGCTGCTTTCCTACCTACATGACATTCTGCAGAGAAGCCCTCTGTTTCTCAGGTGTGCCAAACATGGAAGAAAGTTTCACACTGCTGCTTTAGAAGATTATCTTGCGTAGCAATATAGCTGTTGTATGTGCTCTCTCACCTGCACTGATACAAAATTCATATCTGAGCAATCCAAACAGGGTAATACTACACTGCTGTGGTGCTAGGCTGACTGGAAGGAAAGACTTTTCAAAACTGGAAGAGCTGTGAATCTCCTTGCTGTTTCCTTCACCAATTTAATTATAACAGATTCCCATTTTGCTACAGATATTCAGCACAAAAAAAAATTATTTACAAATAAGCTTTTAACAGATTCCTTAACCTCTAATGCTGTATATAACAAGAGGCAATTGTGTTTCACCATCCAACTCTTCTGTCCAAAGGTACGCCGTTCTGTATTGGAGAGGTGAGCAAGCTGACTAATTAGCAGAAAGGGTCTGTATCTCCCCCACAGAGCTTTTCTCTTTATACAAATTCTGGCTTTGTGTGTTAATTTAGAGGAGCTAAATCTCCACTGGTGTCATAAGCCTGCAAGATGTCAACATCTGTAACAGATTTAATCCCTTTTTCTGTAGCAAGCATTATGTCAAATGCATGCTATATTTTGATCATTTCCCTGCTTGCTTATGGCAGATTCAAACACCCATGACAGCTCAGCACAAAGGAACTATTCAAGCTTTTGCAGATTCCAGGAAGTATCACCAGGAAATCTCTTTAGGCCACCACACAGTCCTACAGCCTTCACATTTCCACCTTGCCAGTGAAGGTACCTGTTGTTCTTACTATTCTCCTCTCCTTTTATTACTTAGATACTTCATCCACACAGTGAAGTTAGCCTGTATTGTTTCTAATGCATTAAAAAAAAAAAAAAAAAAAGTTTATCAGCATCTGTTATGTTCACGCAAATCTTTCAGGAAATGGTGAGGAATTCAAAAGGCAAAATATCCCACAAAATCTGTTGCCCTTTCTTCTGTAGCAGCTGTAATTTTCAACCCCCTGCCACAAGTTCATAAGGATCATAAAGAATAGTGATGACAGCACAGTCTGGTGGGTGCAGGCTTCCTGAGTTCAGTGCTGGCTCCCTGCACCTCTGTTTCCTGCCCTGTGCTTTATCTGCTCCTCTGGCAAGGCTGCTGGGGTGAAGAGACACTTTACAACCTGAGCTGACCTGAATGATGCTGCTACTGAAGAAGGAGCTGTAGGTGCAGCCAACTCTTCTGCCATTCCCCCCTTGATCCCAGTGGCTTCTTTGTGCCACAGCAAGTGCTTGCCCCACTCTGCACTACATATAGAAGAGGTGCCGAAGAAAAGCAAGTGAAGAACTTTCTGCTGAATTAGCAAGGTGAAGGGACTAAATGAAAAGCTGTGTGAGAACCACAGCTGCAGCAAAGGAGATTGGCAAATGGTGTGGTTGGTAACAAGAGGCAGGAGGAATATGGGAGGAAAGGGGAAGACTTCTCTTTACAGCACTCAATGAGCTCAGCTGTACCGTGTAACTGCATCCCCAGGCTGAGGCTCAAATCAGCTTTGGCTCTATGCAGAGAAATGCAGGTTTGATGAATACCAGAACTGCCAAAAGTGAGTGGGACAGGACTGTGCAGCAGAGGAAGGAGGAGAGTGGGACTGTGCAGCCAGCTGTTATATCAGCTTAAATTCCTGTTAGGTGCTAGCAGGATCTTCAGCTGGCTTTCTGAGACAGGAGTGTCTCTCATCTGCATTCATACAGCACCTCATACAGCACAACTTCAAATTCAATGAGGCCATTAAGTGCAACCACACTGGAAAAATACAATAACAGATAACATAAGACACCAAAGCGAACACGTTTCTTGTAACATTTGCCAAACAGTTACACTTACTCCTTCACTGGCCACATTCTTAGCAAGCGTTAGCATCAGATGCATTGCAGATTTTGCATGGAAAATGCCTCAATATATTCGACAGACCCCTCACAGCCATTCAGAATGACAAAATCCAACAAGAAGTGTTTTCATTTTGGAAGACCTATGGGCATCAGAAAGAGAGCCATAAATCCTTTATTTTGTCTCCAGATTATTCTTTGTAAGACCAATAGGAAAGATACATCAACCTAAATATACTGCACCAATGTAGAAATGTGTGGGACCTTGTTTAACAAACTGATGCTCTTTCTGTGACAATTTCTTACTCTTTTTATAGACTCCTCAAAGCTTAAATAAAATCTGACAGTTTTCCTCCTGCCATATGTAGAGGTAATGAATCTATCAAGTCTCTTGAGGCAGCCAGCAATTATCTCTGACATTAGATACAACACACTTGCATTTACCGACACAAGCATAATTTTAACTATGGGCAAGAATAATTAAAACTTTGGAAGCTGCAATGAAGAACGGACAGAACAGCTGGTGAAATGAAAGAGCACTGCAAATAGATTTTAAAACTGCAATGCGCTGATTTTCTCCTGGCCTTCTCTTTAGTAGTTAAGGATGTTCATAGAGAGATGTTCAGTGCAACAGTTTGGCCCAATCCACCTCTGAACAGCCCAAGTGTCTGCAGATCTACTCCTCTCTCTAGGTCCCTTCCATATCCCTTCTCTGAATCGTTCAGTGACACTTTGAACTCGCTCTTCCTCAGTCCTTACCCTGACTTCAGGCTCCTCATCTCCCTAGTTTTAACCTTCTTCTGGTAGAATGGGTATTTACTCATAGTCACCATACTCCAAAGAGTTTGGAAATTTTAGTTCAAACCATAATAATAAAGGTGCTGGGGTTGCCCGTGAGTTAAAAAAATTTTAATGCTCTGGGGCAGGCAAAGTGCCTCTTGTTTTCCTGTTCACCAGTCATCTTTGCATGGGGATGGTCAACCATAACAGCAGACTCTGCCTTTCTGCCATGTAGTAAGGCTGAGAAGTGTCAGAATGTTGTTAGTTATTCGGTGATGTTTCCACAGAAAATTCACTGTCTCAGCTAGCTGGGCCAACTCTTGAGAGACAAGCCAAGCTGATGTCCCAGATCACCTTGCGATAGCTCTCAGGGAAAGGCTGTCAAGTATCCCTCAGCAGCTAAACTGCAGCACACTGTCTTGGGCATAGGTAGATGTGTTCTTGCTGTAATACAATTTGGATATCCTAATGCAAGACGGAGTGACATTTTGACACATGCATCATGCTGTCATTCTTGGAAATTGGTAGTTTTAGGCCTACATGCCTTACAGCTAAGCAGTGATTTCTGTTACGCAACTCAGAGCGGAGCTTCCCAGCTCTTCCTTTTCATCTTTATCTGGGCTATCAAGTCCTCAAGCCTACATCACAAGAGGAGACTGAACTGCTTTTTCCTCTTTTCTTTCAGAGTAGATGGTTACTGCAGATAGGCAGAACTTTGTTTCCAGAGTGCTGTATGTGCTAGCCAGGCTTGCTTAGTCAACAACACACACACAGTTTGTACAGGTCAGCAATTACCTGGGAGCAAGCAGAAAGCAAAGAATACGACGCAGCTTACTGATGCGCCTGTTCCTGCTCACGTCTCCTCTGGCACTCTTGGGCAGTGGTGCAAGGTGACTGCCAGACCTCTCCTGCAGCAGCGTGCAGTCCTGCAGTGAAGTACTGTGTGTGCATAGAGGACAGTCACGTCTGTTCTCACCATGGCACTATTGCCTCTGCACCACACACATTATGCCTTGGGATTTGCAAGGTCTGTACAGGACCTTTACCTGTCAGTACAAATCAGAAGCCTGACATTCTTGCCAAGAAGAGTTACAAAACAACTGTTTTTGTGAGGCTGCATGCCTACACTACAGCGGAGAAGCACATCTCTATTTTTGAATTACGTTTAATTCCCTTCACCCGCTCCCTGGAACTCATGGGTGCTGAAGACCCCTGAAGTCAGAGTTTCCTGGCACCAAACATAAGGCCTGCCTGGGTTATGCTCACCTTGGAAAATCCCTGTTGTTGGCACCATGGGAGTTTTTCAGGCCTCCTTGAAAAATACTACCCTTAGTCTCAGAACTACTAGTCAAACTCCCCCAAAACCATTTCACAGTTATAATTATAAACCCACCATATGCTGGAAATAGACGTGTAAACTAACATTTGCTTCATAAGCTTACTAAGTCTTCTAAAAGACAATTGTTAAAATTTGTTTTAATTACCCTTACAGCTTCCTATTGTTAGGACATGATGAAAATGAGCAGATCTGATGCATACTACAGAGATGCATGTTAGCTTTGTGCTTACCTTACACAGCAACTGGAGGGAGAAGCAGAACAGTAATTAACAAACTATCTGAATGTTGTGGCAGTGCTAATTAGACACTGCTAAAGCTGATTTAGCACCACAACAATTTCCACTTAGGTAGTCACTTCAAGCATTTCTTAAGGGGTCTTTCTGTCAATCATATAGAAAGATTCCTGCTTTGCCTTTTTTTTTTTTTTTTTAAGCCTGTCATGATATAACTAAAAACTTGCCAGACAAAAGAATAAAGATCAAACTGTGCCTCGTCTCGTTTTCTCTGAAATCAAAACAAACTCAATACTTGACAAGTCAGGCTTATTTAACTTGCGCAAAATATGTCCCATCGTAGCCATATTTAATTGAGGAGTGATTTAATATACTTGGCCACAGGGCAAAACAAGAGTTCAGTCACTGCTTCCACTCTATTCTCAGAGGTGAGCAACGCAGAAACCAAAAGTTTAAGAAATCTGCATATTACTCACTAGAAGAGAGAAGTAAGCAACTCCAAGAAAGCAAGACAGATTTCTGTGGAAGAATAAAATTGTCAGGCTTGTAGTCCTAATGTACCAAGCACGCAAGATATGTCATGTCCACGAATTGTTGTACTTGTAGCTAACATTTTGGAATGAATTAGATGGGTGGACGGTTAAATGACAACAAGTACTGTATATCTTTAGCCCTCAAGGAAGACAGTACTTCAGAACCCCTTACATGTCTTTTTTTTTTTTTCTTCTTTTAGGCAATAAATTTTTCCAGGAAAAGGTCAGGCTGGTGTGACAGAAAATCATTCTGATTTGAAGGCTGTTAGGAGTCATGAGAGTAACACATCCTGCTATATTCAGCCCGGCTAGATGTGTGCAGAAACCCACAAAACACAGACACAAAGAAGGTGAGGGGTGTGTGGGGGACAATAGAAAAGAAAAGAGAAACAAAATCCTTGCAATGAAAGTTTTATCAAAATTACATCCAACCATGTGGGGAAAGACAGAATAGTTCTTTCTATTGACTACAAAGCCTCTTATATCTCTGCTAGCACCATTGCCTACCATTTTTTTCCCCACATGAAAGTAGCTATTTCTGTAAAGTATTTTGGAACAAGCTGGCTAAATACATTTCTGAGCTTTCACAAAGCATGGAGGACCCAACTGTGAGGTGCCTTGCATCTCATCCCTTGAAACACGTTGACCAGAAGAGGTGAGCTAAGGCAGAGAGGAGATAAGCAGTGGCAGGTTTAAAGCCTGTGATAACGCCCTGATCTAGCTCCAGGACACACACAACAAAGCTTCTTCGAAGACTTATTTCACTGCATTCTTTACCAAACAAGGAAATCTCCTCTAATCTGCAAGTAAAGGAAATGACAAATGCGAACAAAAACTGAGCCCGTTGCAGACTATTCAACCTTAGATTATATTACTCTGAACTGTTAATTAAACTCTTTTTATAACTCTCTCCTGAGCCTGCCTGGGGCTATACCTTTAAATTACCTTTTAATGGGAAATTGATGTGAACAGCGTGCAGCCACAAGTCTGGGGAAACATGTCCCCATTCTTAGGACGTTGGCTGCATACATCAATGGACAAGCGGGGTTTGTGTCGGGCCGTTACCTCTATTCTGGCCGCATGAAGAGCCAGCCAATTAACCGGCTGTCAGGAAGCGCACACGGCACTGTAACACTTGGAGAGAAAATGAAAATGCATACAAATCAGAGAAAAGAATACAAGATAAGCAGGTCACCTATCACAAAAGCATGAAAAAAAATAGCTACTGGAAATACATGAGCACGATGGCTCATGCTTCCAATTCAGTAGAGTTATACTGAGGTGAGCTTGGCCAATATGTTTACAAAATGGTATCTATTACACTGTGATGCCTTTTGGAAATAATTCCAAAATCCTGATTTATACTTAAAAGGTATCGACTGGTAGCACATGTCAGATGAATGGTGTAAATAAGATTATTGAAATGACAAACTTACAAAAAAAAAAATGAGAGAAATATCAATGACTTTATTTTGTAGCCTTAAGTTAGGAGTGTGGAGTAATGCTGAAGGTTTGAAAGGGTTTTGTTTCATTATCACAACTCATTCCTTTTTGCAGAAAATACAGGTGTAATATAGCTTCAGCATCTCAAAGCTTTGCTGTCAAAGACAGCATTTTCCACTAGATCTATCTTCTGAGAAAATCCAGATAAAATAAAGTTTTAGGAAGTGAGATAAGAATTTATATCTATAAAAAGAAGAACTGCAAGCTGTCTCAAATAAGACACTATTAGCACGAAACAAAGTTGAGCTAAGTTCTGCCCTTAGGTTACAGCACAGGAAAATCAGCTTTCAGACAGTACACAAATGCATTCAGGAGAAGACTAACTCAAAAGAAGAGGACTGGCAGGAAACACTAAGAATTCTACAAAGAAAGGCAACAGTCACCTTTTTTGAACTAAAGAAAAACTACATGAAAAGAATCACCACATGACATAAATAGTTGAGGTCTTGGTTGAACTTCAGCAGCAATGTAAATCAGAATAGCTATGATGGGAACTGAATTCATGACCAAATTACAGATCAGGTCAGTGCTCCATTGCTTAGACATTCCCAGTACTGGGGAAGCAAAAATAAAATAGCTCCAAGCAACAATTTCTGAAACATTCTTTTAAAATACATATTCAGCTATATGAAATTCTCCTATCCTTACCCGAAAAACCACTAAGTAGTGTAAAAAAAAAAAAAAAAAAGAAAAAAAAGAAAAAAAGTCAATGCATTTTTTCATGTCTGCAGGGCAGATTTTACTCTTTACTAATAAAACCAAAATTATAAACCTAAAAATCCTGTCCAAATTTGAAGCCCATAGCAGTTGATGTTTAGACAGAAATTACAACTCCATCAGTGCAGCATCATGCTGTGCACTTCTGTTCTCAGTTATTTCAAAATTATCACCACAGTTTTAACTAAGAAGCACAAAGCTAATGACACACAGTACAGCAGAAGCAGGCCTAAGATCACAAACCTGAACACCTTCGTTCTGCAACAGCAATGTTATAAGACAGCAGTATGGTTGGATCACAATAAAAAGTGTACTTCATTAAACATTTCTGATATGGCACCTGTGTCTTTGGTTCAAATACACAAGTGTTGATCATCACACAAAAACTAGATTATTCAGCATTTCATATCCAAAACCTTTTACTCCTCTTTAAGCAGAGCCAGCAGGAGGGGGAGTAATGATTTGTTATTCTAACAGGTTATCGGCTAATTGCTACAGTCTTAGAGGAAAGAAGCAGCAAGGAGGGAACAGTAGGGATGGGCTATATCCTGCTGATTCAATGCAGCTTGTAGAAAAAATCCTTTATTTTGAAGTAGAAATGCAAATGATCTTGATGGATGAAATCCTTCCTATTTCCTCAAAAAAAATAAAAAAAAAAAAGAAATGCGATATTTGCATGCGAATGGCATCCTCAGGAATCATCACTTCCATACTGCATTTCAGGATGCTGACATCTTACCTGATCTTTAACATTCCTAAAATATGACTCGGCTGAACCATATTTGTCTCTGCTAGTCTTATACTGTAATATATTGCCAAGAAACAGCATTTCACTGGAAAGAGCCTCAGCAAGCGTAATTGTGTAGCACCCAATAAAAAGATAGGGACCTAGCTCCCCTTTTAGGAGTGATGAGTACCCCCAAAACAACAAGAAAAAGTAGTCTCAGTAAGGGTTTAGCCTACCCAGTGATTTTGAAGCAGACAAGTGGAACATTTTACTGCACACAATCTACAATGCACAGCTGGAAACAGAAGAGTAAGTGCACAGCATTTAAACTTCCAAATGGCTAAAGGCATATGGAGACATCAACAAGGATGTAAACAAACCCTGTCAGAATTTAAGAGAGGTAATCTAGGAGGCATCCTTTCATGGAGGGGTTATCTGTATTGGAGTCTCGCTCTTAAACTACATGATTCTGTTGCTCACTACCATGCCCACTAATGCTGATAAAATGCCACAAGAAGAAAAGTAATCTTTACAGCAGGCAAATAGTTTTGCCAATGGCATTGCTGAGAAAGTAACTTTTAAGAGACAATCAGTTATAATTATAACAAGTTACCAGATTTTTTTTAATTTTTATTTTTACTTTTGGACTTAGCCCCAGTTTCAGATTACTTTAAAATGCAATCAAGCAGAGTTAATTACTTTCAGTTACTTTTTCTTACACTGTGTATTGGTACACAATCAAAAGAAAGATTGCTGAAACGCACAGACATTTCCTTCCTCCCTTCCCCTGTGAAAGAGGAAACTTCAGGGATGCACAGGGACAGAGCAGAGGCTGCTGGCTGCTCTTTCAAATTGCGCTGCATCACTGCACCATTCAGCTGTGCAAATGCAAGCTACAGAATGAAAAATATCACTGATATTCCCAGTGCACCTAAGTGGAACACACATTTTATTTATACACGTTTTTCTTGGTTTTGAATGTTGATGTCCCCAGAGCCTTTACAATAGGTTTTCATTTTGTTTCCCTTATGGAAAGAAAGACTGGGTGAAGGAAAAGGAGAGAGAAGGGACGCACTGACCATGAAACTAGAAGCTCACTATTTCATGCAGCTTTTAGTCAGGATAAATACAAAGCACAAGAATGCATGATATTTTGGAGAAATTTCTTCACACTCCTCTCTCCCCTCCCTTACCCATTCTTTTCCCTCAAACCCCTTAAAACCCTCTGCTATCACAACTACCAGAGCTTGACAATGGTGTAGGCAATGCATTACTGCAGTACTGTTTATCGTCTTGGATTTCACAATTTGTTACAGAATGTTGATAGGAATATACACTGATTTGTGTATGTATATATATATCCGTATACATGTTATTTCTAATAAAAATTATTTTTGAGCATGATTTACAGATAAATGTAAAACAGTAGAATATTCATTTTAAAAACCATAGTAGAAAATCTGAGAACACAAACAGCATCCAAAAGCTGCCTTCAGAAAGGGCAGTGTGCAGGGATGAATGCAGCCACAGTCTAACAAGGAAGGAGGATGTGCATCACCAAGCATCTTGCACAGCATACAAGTATACTCTGCTCTCTCCTCAACTCCTCCCTGGTGATGGCTTGGGTGCTTCAGAGCTTACATCCTCTTAGTAAATAGTGTATATGGTTGACTTGACAGTTCACGGATTATTTTTATTTCTACAGTGATATTACAAAGCATTTTAGAATGTCATAAAACTTCAGTCCACTATCTTCAATAACCAAAAACATCAACTAACAAAAATATCAAAAAGGTGATGACGACTTGAATTTGAGATAGAGTGCCCAGGTACCTTTTTGAAACCTGGCTGTTCCACACATGCAATGAATGTTCTGAACCTCTCCAGGTTCAGAGATGTCCACAAGTCCTACAGTTTTCCATATGAGATTTAATTCGAAGTGGTTTTCTGACCTGATAGGCTATAAAAGCCTTGACATTAAGAATGTATTTAGATTAAGTTACCTAATGCATTATTGTAGACACATAAGGGGAAAGATGAGAGAGACATGCAATACTAAAGGTTTTATCCCTGATTCATATTACTCATTTTAAGATTGAGATTTGAGGAATTGGATAGCAAAACATGGCAGAAAGCCCAACAAAGCTATTATCATTACAAGAAAATAGTCTTAGGCACTAGAGGGAGCGTCTGCCTTTACAGTCAATGAACAAAAGTTTCTGTGTGCCTACAACATATACATAAATTTCACTATTATGTGGAATAAGCTGTAAGTCATACTTTTCTCACTTTTTGAGCAGTTATCGAATATCCTAATAGTTTAACACCATCGCTTGACTTGTTCAGGAAACAACAGCGACAACATTTTATTTTAAGGACACAGTTTCAGAATTCTACAATGCAGACACTTCCACATCTTGGCTATCTGCCTGGACTTGCCTTGAGAGAAGGGCAAATCTGGGCTGTGATTCACCTGACCAACTTTACACAGCTGTCAGAGGATGAACGTGTGAATCATTTTCTAGAAGTGCCACATCTATGAACTGCAAAGGCAGCTGAATGCAAACACCAAACATGTACACCACAGATGATTAGACCACAGGATCCCCACCCCAAAACATAAACAGTACTTACTTAGCAAAAAATTGTGTGACAACGTTAGTGAATACAAACTGTGGGGGTAGGGAGTGTGAGACAGCATATAAATTAGGGCCATTAAGGTGAACTAAGCTTGCTGAATTACGAACGCTAAATAATTTGTTTAAAATGGAAATGACTTCCCCATGGGGCAGCAACTATGAAAGTGACAGAGCCTTAAGAAAAAACTGCGGCAATTCAGGAATATCATTCTCAGCAGAAGACTATATCAGTTGGTCACCCAGAGTGTACTAGCATCACAAACTGATGGTAAATTTTTTAGTACCATAAAGCTCTTCATTATCATTACGTGCAATACATCCAGTTAAGAAAGTGAAAGCAAGAGACAAAGCAGAAATCCTGTATTAAAGGCTGTAATAAGCAACTGAACCTAAACACCTAAGCTTGCCTCCAGAACATGTAATAGCTTTTGTTTTGTTTTGTTTTCTTCCCCTGAAAGCAAAAGAAAACATAAGTTTCTGTGGTGTGTATTTCCCTTTAACATCTCAGCTGTTCTATGAACTCCCTTGCTGACTGGCAGGCATACATGCTCATCTCAAGGTAGCCCTCACCTCTCTCTCTGGATGCTGATACCTGAAGCAATGCTGAGAATCATGGCTTAGTTACATACCTTCTAGAAGTCATTATCGACATCAGACATTGTGATCTTAGACCTCATGCCAAGCCCTCAGACAGGAAATTTTATTTTCAGGTCCATCAAATTGGTCCTGCTGCAGTCAAGGATATTAAACTATGTAGGTTTTGTTGTGCCTTTTTTTTTTCTCTTCTGTCCACAATCAGCCGTCACATAAGAGAGACTATAAATTTGGGAAATAACATTTATTTCCACTTATGTCTTTAAAGCAAAGGACAGTGATTGAGGTTCTTCAGAATTTTTACTAGGATGCTGCTTTCTTTCTCCCCTCAATATAACAGTATTTCTTCATTTTTAGACAATGACTACACAGTGCAAAGGTGGAACTACAGTAGGATCTACAGTTATCCTCCCAAATGAGGAACACTGTCTGGTCTATCCAGTGCTGAGGGGAGGGTAGAGCAGCTGAGTTGCTCTCACCATAGCAAAGGTGCCTTCATGTCAATGTTGCCCTCCAGAGAGGGAAAACAAAACAAAACCAAACCAAACAAAAAAAAAAAACAAACAACAACAACAAACACCAAAAAACAGATAAGCATGAAACCAGTTCAACCTGATGCAAGAATACAGTGCACAAATTCTTAAATATTCTTTTGACTGACAAATATTAGCAAAGGAATCTCAAAACATGACTTAATGAACCAGAATAAGATAATGGGAGCCTCTGAAAACCCAGTTTCCAGATAGGAATGCTGGCAATGGTCAAAGTTGGAAGATCTTGCAAATCCACTACTCTGGACCCTAACAAAGCTGAACAGAACTTGTTTTACCAAAAGAAAGCCACAGAGTAGTGTTTAGAAATGCAAAATTTTCAAGATGTAGCAAATACAGAGGTGTCTAGGGTTTATGTGTCAAGATTTAGTAGCAGAGGGGCTGCAGGAGTGACCTTTGTGAAAAGAGTCCAGTAGCTGCCCCACGTCAGATGAGGGCCAGCTCCAGCTGGCTCCAGAAGGGACCCACCGCTGCCTAAAGACTAGCACTTCAGCAACACTGGTTGAGCTTCTGTGAGAGCAGATTTAAGCAAGGGGAAAAAAAAAAAAACTTGCTGCTCAACAGCATCTGGGATAGTGAGGAGTGAGAGCCAACGCTGCAGCCCCTAAGGCCAGTGCAGCAGGAGGTGCTCCAGGTATGCAGCAGCAGTTCCCCTGCGGGCTGTGGAGAGGGGCAGAGAGTAATCGTAAAGGAGTGGCACCAGTGCATTAGCAACTGACTACAACCCCCATTTGCCATTCCCCTGCACAGCTTGGGGAGAGGAATGAATGGGGGGAAAGTGTTTTTAGTTTGTTTTATTTTCTCAATGTCCACTAGTGATAGGCAATAAGTTACATTAATCTCCTTATGCTGAGTCCATTTTGCCTGTGCCAATAACCATAGAGTGATCTATCATAGAGTGATCTCCCTGTCCTTATCTCAATCCCTGAACCTTTTCCAGTGCATTTTCTCCCTGCTTTCCCTTTGAGGAGAGGGAGGAAGAGATGGTGGTATGATGGAGCTCAGCTGTCCAGCTGAGTAAAACCACCACAAGAGTGTTTCATAATATAAAAATACTTCTATATGCAACTAAACTTGCCTTATAGTCCTATGGTCAGTCCCTTTGGTGCTGTTGTAACAAGGCAGATGGAGATTCCCTTCAGCAGTGGAGCTTATTAGTCATACTGAATGTCTGAACTGCAAGGCACCTGACCAGGGTGCATGTGGTTGCAGGGAGAAGATGAAAAAAGGGCAAGAGGACCAGGAGGAATGAGTGTGGTTTAGACTTGTCCCAACATGAAGGTGGAACATTATGAGACTCGTAATTTAGAAATGAGCAGAGGTGAAGAAAGTCTTTCATCTTTTGCACTTTCGCCATTTATTCAGTGTGAGCTTCAGCAAAGACAGAAGTGCCCAGGTCTCTCAAGTTCGGTATGCGATATTTTTCTTTTTCCTGCAAGATGAAAATCTCTTTTTAAAGTGCTGTGTGAGCTTTAATAAAGTCCTATAGCTAATAATGATCCAAAACACTATCAACCACAGGGGTGATCACTAAAGCTCTTCTCTCTCTCTCTCTCTTTTTTTTTTTTTTTTTTTTTTTTTTTAACTGTGTCTTGTACAGAGATTAGTTTCATGTACTGGAAAATAACAGGTTACCTATGTGTCTGATCAATAATGTCGATCTATTCAGAGACTACCCCTTCATATTCTATTTCAAACAAGCCACCTCCAGCCATCTAAAAACATCTTTTAAAGAGTTTCACAATCTGAGAAGTTATATTGCTACCTAGATTCACCAGACAGAACGTGTAATCTGAGTAATTGACACCCATAGCATCCCAGATCTTTAACTCCTGTTTATGTGGGATCCATGAAGTTGGTCACAGTACCAAGGCCCAAAGTTGAGATGATGGTGCTACAACCATAAAACACTAAAGAATCAGAAAGTCCCCTTTTTCTTTTCCTTTATGGAAGAGGTACATTAAAAATTGCAGCAATCTATAATGTTGTACTATGAGGACAGAACACTAAGTCTAGAAAGTGTTTGCTCTCCATTGCTAGCTGCTTTTAAAAAGCAATGCAGGGACAACTTCTCCATGTAACAACTCTACAGGGACCTGCTTATTATGTTCTGGTTATATTTTTAGGAAAAGTTGGACAAAAATTGTGCTAATTTTAAGAGAACAGAGAAGGACATACGAAAAGTGATTGGTTCTGATTAACAAGATAAGTTTTGAGACTGAGACTGCAGAGAATGAACAGCTAGATCCATACACTGTGCAGAATGAATTACGAAGTACACCAGAGCAGACTCAGTCCAGAAGAACAAAGGTGCTAAAGGCACTCTTGTCTCCTACATGTCTTAAACTGCTTAGAGGTGGCTCTGTAACTCTCACCAGCTCCATCCCCCAGCTACTTGAGGACAGCTTCATGTACCAACAACAACCAGAGCAATGCTTATACTTCTGTTTGGTTCACAGGCTTCCTCCCAAACACAACAGATTGTACTACAGGCTGTGAGTGGGAAGGCTACAGATTACCCCCATCGTTTCAGTCCTCTATTCCTTGTGCATTGTGGAGAGAGGAAGAAAAAACTATTTTATATATACATATATATATATATTTCAGTGCAATTGAATTCCTACTTAGATAGCTACTAATGCTTTGCTCTATAATGGTGAGCTTTTTTATTATTGTTATTTATTTATTTTTAATTTAATAGTGATATCTGGTAAGGGTGTCTGTCTTCAAAAGGTTACAGGTAATTATTTTTCCCCAAGCTCTGAAAATGACAGAGCAGAGCCCTGTGAACCATTTTCTATACAAACTGTGGGACACTTGCTGTCTTAGAAGCAACACATAAATATGTATTACCAGTTTATAAATATGTATTGTATTATAAATGAAGAAAACAACTGAATAGAAGATCTCATAATTGGTAGGATCATTTATTTAAAAATAATAAAAAAGGAATTACATAACTCCACAAGGAATTACTTTATATCAAATCATTAAAAGATTGCAGAATAGTTTCCACTTCTTCATACTTGAATGTAGCATTTATGTTTGAACTTTATCTAAATTCTGTGATTTTTCAAGCCAACACACTAGCGTAAGTAAAGGAAGGAGGCAGAGTGAGCTGTCTGGATTCTTGGGAGAAGGATGATATGGCTATTCTGTACCCATTCACATGCCAATAATGTTTGTGCAAGCCCACAGCATCTCACACTGATTCTATCTTTCTTTTTAAGACTGGTGAATACAACAGTGTCCAGTTGAGACCTTTCCCTTAAACAACTACTATAAACATGCCATCCAGTTCTTGCATCTCTCTTTTCCAACTACATCAAAATAGACAAGGGTAGAAATGTGAATATATAATTCTATACAAGTTCTTCCTATCAAAAAAGTTAATCAGATATTTGAAGCCTTGTCTTATAGTTTGAAAACTATAAATATAAGAGAAAAAATTGAGCTGACTGAACTTCCCTTTGAAAAGTATAGATTTTGTCAAATCTGTTCTGTCCATCTAAAGTGTTCCCGATTTAAAATGACATCCACAGATCATCCAAGTAGTGCACACCCCTCAAAAAGCACTGGACATCATCGCTGGCCAAAGAAACAACAGCAGCTCAGCATCACAGCTGACTGTGTACTGATGTGTAGCTATAGGAAAAGACACACAAACACATGTCCAGTAGTTTAGGCTGCTGAATCCTGGATGCCTAGTGAAGACACCAGGAACCTGAATCAACTAGAGAGGCAGAAAAAGTCTGAAGCCAAAGGCTAGTCTTCTAGAAACTTAAGTATAAGCAAAAACCTGAAGTTATGTTTCAAAATGTGTCATAGGCCTCCCATTATCTAGTTCGGGTGTCTGGCAGCAACACTCAAGACATCTGAGTTGGTTGACAAGAACCCACTGAAGAAAACGCCACTTCATCGTTCAACCCCTATCATGAACTTAACAATGGAAAACCAGAACAGTTTACAAGCTTCACTGCAGAATTTAGTGGATAAGTCATAAAAATCAACAGTGTACAAGTTAAAAAAAAAAAAAAAGTGACAATATCAGTAAGCATACTATTTCCTTTTAAAAATAAAAAAAAAATAATGTAATGTACAAAGAGATGCAGCTATATTATTCACTGTGAATATCACATACTTCAGTTTGTATATCAGAATATTATTTTTATCTTCGTCACCTGTAGGGAGCTATACCAAACACATGTTCTATGGATACTGAAAATCTCTAACCAATTGTTACCAGACACATTGCAGGCAAGTTTTCCATAGGTCAGAATGAAAGACTTCATAAGATGAGCAGGGTACATAAATGGGCATTTAATAAGAATCACCTCCATGCCAATGGACATGATTTCCAGATTCTTTTTCTTTAATGCTAGTTGTAAGGGTAATTCTACCAACATCCCCAGGGGTAAACCTAAGGAATATCAAGCCCACAAGGCAAGTTTTGGGTTGCAACTTGATGATCCAGACCAAAATGAGCTGTTCTACTGCAGAAACAGAAATGGAAAAAGCTAGTCACTTGAATCACAGGAGAAACTTACAGGTTGTCCAAGCATCCTTCTGTCTAGATCATCCAATCTCTGTGTTTGAATCCCACCCTTGCATATGAAAGACAAAACTTCAGGAAGGAGTCTCTAGAAACTCCATAACATTCATTGCTCTTAAATTATTTCTCTACATATAAAATGAATACAGACTAGGGAGAGCTTTTCAAGAGCATGCTGGAAGCTATGTAGGCTATGGAAAAAGACCATCACATAGAACGTTACAAAAGGTGACACAGTGATAGCCTACGGCCATATCTTCCATGTAAGACAAATCGGGACTATAAAGGAAACAGGAATCCAGGGTTGAGCCCAGACCATCCATTCTTTCATGGCAGAGGAAGATCTGGGCCTTTGGTTGTATTTCTTTTATTTCCAGGAGAAAAATGGTACTGAGATTTGCATGTAACATATCACTTATTTTAACGTTCTGCAATTTAAATGAAAACAAAAGCAGACTTTGCAATTCAGTGACTTAAGGTTCTGAATTAATGACAATGAGATGACGAGAGGGGAATATAAATGAAAGGGCTCAGTACTAGAATTCCCATGAATAAAGATCTGAAGGATTCTGAGAAATTTTCAAAAAACAAAACAAAACAAAACAAAACACATGAAGTTATTTCACTCTGTTATCCTTCAGTAAGGGCTAGAAATATAGTGCCATTTTCTGGCAATCCACTAATGTATATCTTTATTGAAACTTCATGTTTTATTACTAAATGAAAAGATAATTTACCAGTTTATGAGTTAGAAATTATTTCACACTTTCGAATCTCCCTCCCACCCAAATACCATAAATGTCTCATTGTTCTCCCGAGAGCGCATCTCTGGTGGAATATAAAGATGGTGCTTACAGCAGCATTTTGAGTCACTTAGTAGTTAATCATATGTATAACTGTAACAAACTAGGGGACCAAATCATTTTTAAACCTCCCTCATGCACTCTGTATTAGTACCTTGGGAACCTGACAGCCTGATGAATAGTGGGTCAAAATTGCACAGAATGCACAGTGTTTAGGTGACTGAAAAGGTAACTGTAATAACAGCAAGGAAATTACAAGGGGAAAAAAGTCTTCTTTAAAAAAATCTGACTTCAAGAACAGTACACATTTAAGCATGTTTCTCATGAAATTCAGCTCTCAGGCCAGCAAGAAGAACCAAAAGGTCTAGAAACCAGATAACTGGTCAGGCTGGCAGAACATAAGGAGGTGAGTCCAGTACACTGTATTTAACATGCCTCCTTATTGTCATACTGAAATGGGATGAAAGCATAGTCTCCAACATCTCATGAAGTTTATCATCTAGGACTGACTGTCTTTTAATTTTTGGATTTCCATTTGATGTGGATATATATAGGAGCACATGTAGTAAGGTGACCAGAGGACCCGTGTTTACCCACATATAATTTAATAATAAACTATGACCTCCATGTTCTGAACAAAGTCTCTGAGAAGTATTTTGCCCTACATCGAGTTCACTATGCAGGATTTTTCCTCTTTCCCTCTTTTAATCCATGGCTTTAGGAACTCACCTATTCCCAGCCTCCAAAGGAAGGCAGGAGATAGGCACCTTGGAATTAACCCCATCATCATATCAAGAAAGCTCTTACTCATAATCTGCTGCAAGGGACGAAAAGCTCTTAATTCATGATGCTACATTTCATTTTTGAACCATTTTATTCTTCTAAAATATTGTAACACTCCTCAAAAGGTGAATAGGTCCAAGGTCCAAGTATGCAAGCTTCATAAATTATGAAAAGAACAGCAGTGCCATGAAGCAATAGCTACATTACCCTTCCTTTAGGAAAAAAAAAAACCTCTCCAAAGCCCCACAGTTCAGACTCCTTGCCTATTTCCACTGTGAGAAGTCAACAGAGGCTGGCTTTGGTTGGTTTATGGGGGCAGCTCCACCCACTGTGAGCAACCTTTCACTTGGAGCTGCTGGCTCCTTGCAGTCATGCAAAGATCTGCGTGATTTCAGTGGTCAGAAAAGACATACCTATTCCCCTGCCACGTCAGGCCTTAAAAGGTGGTACAGTTTCCTTTGAAATCACTTAGATTTGAGGACAATTTGTTCCTAACCTTGTTTCTGCACCAACTTACTACCATTTTAGTGCGAATTTTCTAAAAATACTGTGAACCACATTCACTGCCTTGCTGCTCAAGATGAAACAAGGGGGCAAAAGAATCCTAATATCAGAACTAATTCACCTTGGAACATTGGAAGTGCTGTAGACATGACAATAGGAGGTTTTGTAATTAAATACCATGGCTTTAAAGTCATCCAAATATTTTATATATATATATATATATATATATTCATTCCCATATTAAATAACTGTATAATAAACCATAGAACAGAAAACATTTGTTTAATTTTTTGGGGGCATTCTGATCTTCTTCACACAGTACCTTGCTGTGCAACAGAAGAGCAACAGTGTGGAAACTCCCTCTTCAACTTTTACAGCATTTAGGGGAAAAAAAGGTAAAAAGCAGCCAAAAACTTGTAAAAAGTAAAGAGTAAATGGCATTAACATTTGGGGACTAAAAGGAAGAATATTAAGAACAACATTCAGAACAGTATATTCAGTACTTTGGAAACTTAAAAGAGAACAGCTCTAAAATCTGACCATGTCACAAGGAAGTGAAAAATGTGTGTATACTTACTACTCAGCTGGCAAAGAAGCTGCTTGTGTGAATGCCAAAGAAAATTAAATAATATTCATTTGGAAGCCATTCAGGGTTTAGCTTCACATGATTATAATGAATTAAATGCAGCCAGGACTCACAGCATCAAAGTACTCAATCAAAATAAAACAATGAGAAAATAGGCAAGTGAACTTGATGATTTAAATATGAACAATTATATCATAGAACAAATAATTCTCAGTGACACAGCCAAAGGAAAATAGGTGAAACCCTACATTATGCATTTTGCCTTTTGGTGTTTTTGCACCTACTGTAGAAAAAACACCATTTGTTTGAAAATATATAATACTACATTAAAACTGGAATAGACTTGATTGACAGAGAGGGACAGGGATTAAAATCCCCAAGGTTTACTAGCCTAAAGGCAGTCATGACAAACTGCTGCCAGTTGCCCAAAGCCTGCACAGCTACTTGAGCACACAATCCTCAAAATAGTCATATGTGTCTGAGGACAATCCCTGCTGTGCAGAGCTGAATTTCAAACTGGGCTCAAGAGAAGGGAAAACATCAACACAATCACACACCAGTCACTCACATCTTACATTCATTATCAGGTTTTTCAAAGGAATCCCCAAGGTGGCTATATTTCACAGAACTGAAGATTTAAAATAAAAGAAAGAAAAACAAAGCAGCTCCCTCCATTCAAAGATGCAGTTATGCTATTTTACAAGTGCACAAGAAGACAAATAAAATGGTTTAAGTAGATATTAAGAAAAAAATAAAAAACGTTTTGGAAAAGAAATACTAACAGTGTAGATAACTTAAATATTAACACTGTAGATAGTGGGAATAATAGTGGGACTGGGCAGTCATGAATGATGACAAATGAATGTCATCCAACACATAGGATTCTTAGCTGAATACTATTCATTTATAAGAACCTTACTTTGCAGGAAAACCCACAAAGATCTTGAATTGATATATAGAAAGTACAGCTACCTGTCTTGTCCTTTCCACTGTAAAGACTCTATGTACCACTGCAGCTAAATATAACATATTAGCAGGAGGATGTGATAACTTAACACGCTCTAATTCCCAGTATTTCAACAGAACTGATGTGTGAATAAATTTAAAGCCTGCGCATTAGAATGATTAATAGAGTCTAGAAACAAAGTACATGATTAGAAAAATCTGTTTGAATTAAGAGACTTTGCAGAGACCTCTTACATAATCTACATATCAACATGCATGTGAATAATTACTTTTTTTTTTTTTTTTTGAGTTTTTGAGTTTTTGATGTCAGATTGAAATTTTCTTTACTATGGTACCCCCCCAAAAAATAAAAGGCTGAGAAGAGATTACTAAAGATTTCAGAAGGATTTGCGTGTACTTTAGTGATGTAGGTACAAAATATTTCTCCGAGAAATCCAACAGTAGTCAAATAAGGCAATGTTTATCAGTAACGCCTGCAGATAGCAGGCAAGCCAAATAAACGTACATCTGTGATGGATATTTGTATGGATGAGGACAGCCTGGGAGTTGCTGTTTGTTTTCTTTGTTTTTACTGCAAGACACAAGTAGCCTACCTACAGCAGTGCACTGTCCTTGTGAGAACCCTTCTTCTGCATTGCTCTTTCTCACCAGTGGGAAGTATTTCAGAAAGAAATAAAGCTTGGATTTAAAAGATCAAACTGATCAGACTGGTTAGCGAGACTGACTGCAGCCAGCAAAGTAATTGTCACTATCCAAATCTATGAATTACCCATCACTCTCACAAAGGAAATGTGGCAACCAGCAAGCCCTGCTTGTGTCAGGCACAGATGGGAAAGCTCCCTCCTTCTGCTAATTGACTGGGAAGAAAACTCATTAAATAGCACTTTTCACCTGTCACAGACCATGAGCAGACTCAGCAGCCCTCTCAGCTGCCCACCTGTTGGGAAGGCAGAGCTGATGCTGCAGTGGCTTCTCTCCTGCTACTGAACAAATGCCCTGTTGCTCGACACAGAAGAGCAACAGATCTTCCCTCTGACAATTAAGCTCCTGTAAATCACAAAGTCACACACACCACTCAGTTTGATCTCCACCACAGAAAGTGTTCTAACCCGAGACTTTTTCATGGGTGGTATGTAATGAAAATTAGAACAAGAGATCTGCATTTTTCTCTTTTCCTTCCCACTTTTAAAGCACTGTCAGCACAATGGAGCTTTATGAAAAGATGCATTTGGATTTTAAAAAGTGCATGAATTGTTTTCTTGTGACTTTTTCCTCTTTCATAAAGCAAACCCATCTCTATTATTTACATGCATTACAAAAGAATGTAAAAAACAATACAGAAGGATTTCATTTTTTCCTCGTTTTCTTAGTACGCTTGATTTAATAGCAGCACAATTTTGCTAAGTCAAACAAAGCAAAGGCATCTATGACAATAACATAAATCCACGCTAGGCCAGCAAATCCTTTACTTCCATGTTACACTGGTAACAAACAGAACAGAATTTGGCTTGTGGCATTTGCGGGAATGGTTGAAGTAAATCCTAGACACTTGTGCTCCTTCACTGCGTTGTGAAAATTGACAGCAGACTTAAAGAGAAGGAAGCTTAAATATCACACTTAAAAATTAATATTGAACAATACATTAGATTCAAATACAGTGGATATTGACACCCTTCACAGGGAGGACCTACCACAATCATGCATTCTCTCATATAATGAATTACAGCAAGAAAAACAAAGCAAAACACAGAGCTAGAAATCTCACAAGAAATAATAGATAGTTACTTTATAGTACAACAGCAGACAGCAAGAGCATATAATTCACATCAAGGGACAAAGTGGAAAAAAGACAGTGAAGGACTTTGGCAACCTCAGAAACACATGGGACACCCCCACCCCCAAAAAAGTTCTAAACACCTCACCTCAATACAGTTCTAAAGAAAATTCCACCAGAACCCTGTCAAAGTGAATCAAAACGATCAGCAAAGTAGGAAAGTGGGCATAAAGTGAATCAACAGTCACAAATCCTGCCAACAATGCTGCCCTTCCCAGTTGCACCCCTTTTGTCCTCCCTCCCCCCCTCCCAAAAAAAAAAAACAACACCAGAAAACAGACCAACGTCCCCCTCCCCCCAGCACTTATCTGTACCACTGTTCATCTGTACCAGTCTGTTCATCACAGAGACCTGTCCTTGTTGTTGGGTGAACGGAGCTGCAGGAAGAACAGGACTTTACTTCAAACCAGTGTTGTTTTCAAGAGCCACTTAACTACCACTCTTTTAATTTTAAGATTTGTATGCTAGCTCTAAACCACAATAGAATTTTCTCTCATGAACACTAGAGAAGGTATTTCAGGATGCTGACAACGAAATTGAAAGAACAAATAAGAAAAACACTCCTGAAATAAATTCTTTTGAAAGGAAGCATCATGTGACATCAGCTTTAAAAGAGCTGGTCTCAAGACCTCAGCCACTTTTCTACTTGAACAGTTTTTCTGTGTTGGTCTCCTTTTTCCTTTCTTTGTGTGTTTTCCTTTATGCAACATGCTAACAAATTTTGGTTTACTTAGTCATGGACCAAGATCTCACTGCTGTAGAAAACAAAATGCAGAACACAAGATCCCTTCTGATTAATACAGTATTATCTACAGGGAAGATGGACATGGAGAGATGGAAATCCAATAAAAAAAAAAGTTCAGTAGCAGCAGCGTTGGTCAGCCCAACAGTCACCAGCAGGTCCTTTATCCATAGGCTTAACACTCATGGAGAATTTAAAGTAGGGATGTGAAGGAGAAGAATGAAGCAGTTCTACAGATCTTCACAATGAGCCCCAACCAAGCATGGAAAGCTTCACATGGGCAAATACAATGGGTGCTCATTTGAGGATGTGTTAAGTAAGCACTGGAGACAGATTGTAGGTGTAGGCAAGGGAGATGATGTAATTTTGTGTTAGTCCTACCCAGTACAAGAGCAGAAAGATGCCAAGATGGAGCAAAGACAAAGAAAAAAAAATACAAAAAAAAAGAAAAAAAAAAAGAGTCTGAATGAGCATTAAGTTTGTCCTACTTCATTCTGCCAGCTCCAGAAGCTGCTGAAAAAACACTGATGGAAAACAAAACATGAAGAGATATCCCTTATTCCCCCAAAATGTGATTACTTGATTCACAATTCACCCTTGCCTGTTTGCTCACAAGGCAGAATCCAGTCCTCAGCTACTTTCCCTCTTCTTAAATTTCTTTCCGTGTGACATGATGGTAACAATCATCAGGTTCGGCCAAATTTGCCGCATAGACAAAATTTTCCTATTTTTCTACTTCATGTGTTCTACAACTGACAATGCTCCAAAGAAAACTATTGTGCAAGCTCCTTGGTTTGGTTGAGCTTTGTGAAGATTACCACAATGTTACAAAAGATCTCAAAGACTGCAAACAAAACCCCATATTGTTAAAGTTATTTGGTCACTGCCATCCTATTCGAAACGCCTTTTCTGCCCCTTCCTTGCTTCAGATGAAGCAGCCCCATTATGTTTTCAGATGTCAGACATAGCGAGCACAATGCTGTCAGACTATTACAAACAAAGTGTTTTTTTTTTTTTTTTTCCATAATGTTATTTGTTTGTATGAAGAACTGTGCCAGGGATCTGCTAAGTTATATCATATCCTTCAATGAAAGTAATTTAAAAGGAAAATGAATCATGGGCAAGGCAAGGATATCAGCTATTCTACATCCACCCTGTTCCTTCCTGTATCTGTGCCTGGAAAAACCAAGCAACAGGAACACAATAGACTGAACTCAAATCTGGTGTAATAGCACTGAAGTCAACGATGTTATGGCATGAATGAATTTGGCACAACATCAATTTGTTTTTTAGCAGTGTTGAAGCCAATCCTAGCGTGTGAAGATTTGCCAATTAGTTGGCAATATGAAGATGCAACTTTTGTGTCAAAGCACAGTATGACACATCCATTCTGACTGAGAATTTACAGGTAAGTGGGAGGCACAACATATACTTAAAAGTAGGTTAATGCTGCAGCAGAACAATGCAATAATTGCTATAACCAGCTGAATGAAGAATTAACAGTAACAGCAGCAATGCGCTGTCACAGCCAAGCAAGATCCAGTCATTTTACATCCATATACAGAGTATAGCATCAGAGGGACAAGGTCAGATTTATGATTGAAAAGTTATTTTTATCGTTAGTCCTCATGTCAAGCATTTTCATACATTTTCTTATGAAGGTCATTCTCCAGGAGAAAATTTCTTATGCTTGAATTGTTCCCATGATTTTGGGGTGTATTTGTCATTCTCTTAAAATTGCACATAAAATAAATAGGAAATCATATGCCCAAGCATAAAAGTCCTCTTTCATCAATTTAAAGATTATACAGATATTTTTTCTTCCCTCTTCAGTTACTCAAATGTAATATTTTAAATTATCCACACCTTTATTTACCACCCATTTGATCTTCATTAAAAAGATGGACCACATTCCAAAGCCCACACAATGCTTCTTTGATTTATTTTTTCTCCACAGTGTCTCACTAGTAAAACACATGTTGCCACCAAAGTCAATGATTCTCCATACTTTGAGAAAATGTGGAGAGAGAAGGCACAAATAGGGTTGCAAAGATGATGAGAAGTGCATAGAACTGGATCAAAAGTTGTGCTGACAGACAAATGATGAGACATGAAATATTTTATTCTTTTGGAATTAAAGATTTTAAGTGTGCTTCTGTAATAAGTGGCAACAAGACAGCATTATAGTTGTTTTTGTTGGTTTTGTTTTTACTTTGGTCAAGAACACATGGTTTCAGGGTCCCCCATCCACTATTGACACATTCCCTTTTTCAACACACTGAAATAAACTCTATCCCTATGTAGCTCATACCCACCACTTCAATTCGTTTTCAGAACTCTTTGTCAAATGTCTATAAATCTAAATCATATAAATCTAATATAAATCTAATCATATAAATCTAAATGCACACTTGAAGTATCTCTTAAGAAAATGTACTGAGCAGAGTCGTTATTTAACATTCACACATAGCACTATAGCAGGGTGTAACACAGCATCCCTAGCCTACTCTCCCTGTTCAGTAACGTGGCAATCATATCACTCGTCTGAGCTATGGCATCTAGGCTTGTCACTGTTGTGTCCTAAAATTCATACAGTATGTAGAAACTTGTAGCACACCTTTTAAAACTAGACTTATATTCTTAGCAATGAAAATTGATTTTAGATTAAGAATGTGTAACTATAAACTGGAAATCCATGAACCTGTGCCAATTTGTAAGAAGGTTTTTAAATTAAACTGAAGAAACAAAGATGGGTCAAGTATATGAAAGTATGTAAGCATGAAAAACATACATACATTTTCAAGTATGAAAAACAGCAATGACCGACTCCAGAATATGTATGCAAATATGCTGGCATTAAAAAAGATAATTCATAATAGGAACAAATAGACCATTCACACACTGCTTCTATGCATCCAAAAAGCACTTGAATCACTCTCAGTGACAACAGATAGGTCAAGCAGAAGCTGATGATCTGTTGCAATGGGTGCCAAGCTGATACTCTGGTGACTGCAACCTGCTGGTGTCACTGACCTCAGCCCATCTCTTCATGCCTCAGTTTCCCAGCCTTCAAAATGAAGGCCAATGGCCTTACTGAAGTACTTTCAAGATTTCTCAGGACAAGCCCTACAAACACTAGGAGCTGGGTCTTGTTGCAATTAGCAGTATGCCACATGCTTTCAATCACACCAGCTTTACTACTTGGGACTGAAATATAGCCTTCAGCAGAAGAGATTTGCAAGTAAAACCTCCCTGGTCCCAGTTAAGTGTCTAAAATGGCATTTTTCCTAAATTTGCATTCAGTGGTGACAAGCAAATAGGACACAGTTGTGCAGCCTCAGAAATAGTCTAAGGGAAACAAATACTCACTTTGTATTCCTCTCCTCCTGGTGCTCCCAAGGAGAGTAAATGGCACTGAGTGTGTTGTTTAAATGCATGTTGAAAGCCCTTTCACTGCCCTGGAGCACAGCACAACCTATTCTGCAAAAGTGCAGAATCACCCAGCTCCTTAGGTGAAGGCCTGCCTTCTTCTGTAGATCGAGTTTCTATTCTTGTTTTCCAGCAACTCCAGTAGGTGACAATGACATGTAAAAGGATGTATATATCCCTTCCCTATGAAGCCATTTTGTATTTCTATATGTTTTCTGTGTCTCAGAAATAAAAAGTTTAGCTGTGTGATGAATGTTCCACAAGGGCTGGCTGTCATCTATCACTTTGCTTACTGTAATACCGTAAAATGTAGTGATTATGCTACAAGGAGAGGACTAAATCTGAAGTCTGTATTTAAAAAGAACAAGCAAACCTAGTGAAAAGTAAAGTGAAAAATAAACTCCCAAAACAATAGAAGAAATGAAAAAGAAATTTAAAAGCAAGAAGTAAGTAGGAACAATTACATTTCCAGATTTCTTTTTTTTGGTAACTGTCAAATAAAGAAGAAGTAATGTTTAAATCAATCTCATAAAAGTAATGTGGCAAATTCAGTAAGGGTACTGCTTAGTAAAATAATAGTAAAAAAATAAATATAAATAGTAAAAAAATAAATATACTGTAAGTCTCTGCTAAACTGATGTGTGAGCTACAACAACATGATTCCAAAGAATAGCACTGTTTGTTCAAAAACTTAACAGAGGCATAGGTATGAAGAAATTAAGGTAAACAACCAACACTTACTGAGAAGAAATAAATATCTACAGTGATTTTGAATTTACATTATATAGACTTTTTTTTTTTTAAATAGATGGCTCAACAATGTGTTCAAACAACTAACTTCAGCTAGATATCTCGGTGATGACTTTTTAACCCATATGACATTTGCATACGTGCACATACCAACTAGTGAGTACTACTAAAAATACAGTATTATGTTTTATTTCAACTGGCACAATGATGCACAATATCATCTTATTCATTCCATAGGTATGTCAGTGGCACATGTGAGTTGCAATTGGATTTCATCTGTGAAGACTAAATCCACTTTTGAAGGTTTAGAAAGTTAGAGTCCTGAAGCAGCTTACCACACATGAAACCATTTGTTTTTCCAACAGAAAACAAGTTCTTTTTTT
Organism: Netta rufina; assembly: GCF_964035555.1. Classification (NCBI taxonomy): domain Eukaryota; kingdom Metazoa; phylum Chordata; class Aves; order Anseriformes; family Anatidae; genus Netta; species Netta rufina. The sequence goes on along the minus strand of NC_140125.1, from coordinate 52,364,922 downwards.
ATTTAGAGGCCATTAAGAAACTCAGCCTGTTATTGTTTAGAAGCTTAAATTTAATTCAAATACTCTCCTAAATATTGCTTAACCATGATTTTTGCTGCATTCTTAGTGGTAACTTCACATTAATGAAGCATAGCACATGCATATGCTGTGGTGATAACAAGAGAAAATACATTTTATCCCCTCCCATGTCACAGTTAGTTATGTATTTCTTACTACTTTTTCCCTAGAACACACACAGAGCTAATGTTTACCTCTCTGAATTCCTTATATTTTCTTCTACATCCTTTTAACACCACCCTAGGTTACTAGAATAATGTATTTTTCATATTCATTGTATTTCTCTCTCATGTTCAGGATATTAGCATTATTTAACATCAAACAGAACATTATCACATAGTATATTAGGCATAATGCCAGTGTCTACCTACTTGCAGGTGATTGAAAACCACTAGCAAAGTTATATTACTTCTAGTCTAAGACAATCATCCAGAAAAATAATTTTGACCCACATAATTCTAATCCTAATCGGCCTCACGGCTAAATCTTTGCATATTGGACTAAAACCCCATGTTTAAGAGGTATCTCCTACAGGATAATGCCCTCCTATACGCAATTAGCTCAATAACACCAAAGGTCTCACGGCGCTCTGTTCAGAGGTACGCACCCGCACTGCTCCATACTATTAATTACTCCACATCAGCAGATGCAGAGCTTTACTGGAAGTTGCCATTGATCCTTAACAACAGACTTCCAACATTGTATTTGAGCAACATTGTTAGGCAAAAACCAAGCATGCAAACAAAACCCAGTAAAGACTTCCAGCAGGATTGTTTTTTCTTTTTCCTTTCAAACTTAAAAAAGTGTAGGAGATTTTGAAAAGGAGCCCTTCCAGACTTGCATGGCTTTTGATCATGAATCAAACTATTTCACTGTTACTCCCTTTACTCCCTGCAACCTCCCACCCTCCTTACCAAAAAGCAAAGAGGTGGTCTGCCTAAAATATAGCTATTTGAAGCAGGCTATTGTTTCCTTCCCCCCTCAGAGACCACCCAGATTTTCTATATTGAATCTTCTTTGCACTAGACAGATTAAACTAGCACCACAGCTCTCTGCATCCTGCAAAGACCTGCTACTCTGCAATGTATTTGTCACTATTTACCACCATCACTGCATAAACAGAGCATAGTGCGCTGGCTAAATGCATATGCAGAGATAGTGAAAGTTAGGAACTCTACAAAATCATAGGCATTTGGTGGGGTGCTCAGGAAAGCATGTTCAGAAGTTGCATATCTTTGCCTTTTAGGGACTGTATCTGAAGTCTTATTTTCTTTACACACCTTGAGTTTCGACTGCTATATTTTCAAGCTGGGGGGTTAATTAAAAAAAAGGAAATTGAAGTTATCACATAATAACCTAATTTCAAGCTCTAACATTTATGGGAAAAAAATAGTGCCTAAAGGACTCAAGTTACAGTTTGTCTTAGAGGTTAGGGCTGTACATTGGGAATTAGAAAACAAGAAAGCCATAATTAGAATCTGTATAAACTCTTTCAGCTCACGATGTTTCAGTTTCCCACCTAGAAACCAGCTATATCGCTGCTGAACTCCACTGTGTTTTATTTCTCTTTTGTGGATTTCAAAAGTTATGAAAAGAGCTATGCTGTTATGAAAATGAAGTGGGGAATCACTCAAGGGATAGATGTTGCTTAGGGGCAGAATTTATCTAGTTTTAGCCAACAACAAAAAAATAAAATAAATAAATAAATCAAGTCAGGCACAGTCTTCTTTTATCACACGAACTTATTGAGAGCCTCTTTGGAAGTAGATACGAACAAAGTTGCTGTCTGGAGATGCTCAAGAGAAGTCCTTGTCCAATCAGTGATTTTGTCAACTCGAAATTTATAGTAGGTATCAAAATAAAGTAAAGTTATATGCATGCAAACATATTAGGCATTTATCCTTGGCTCAAGGCACCACAAAGGCACTAGTGTTGTAATGCATTTTATCACATCTAACATAATTGATTTTTACTGTGATCAGCTGTACATTTTCTTTTACTAATCATGAATTTGCAACCCAAGACTTGACTTCTTACAACTGTCTGAGAAACTGTCCTATAAATCTCAGCAGCTGCTAAACGGTGAGGTGGGGCAGGCAAAGAATTGACCAAAAGAATGATTGAGAGAGGGCACTTTCAGTGATAATACGTATCCAGGAACATGTAAAGACAAAATTACAGGTGAACCAAAAGCATGTCATTATTAAATCTAAATAACTAGTATCAATAATGTTAGACAGGGAAACACAAAATGGAGAACTGTACACTAGGTTGTGGGTTATATTTTAAACATCATATTAGAACTTTTAAATCAGGAAAAACATCAGACCGAAAATACTTGCTCTGTCACTACTGACATTTAAAGTGGCTTATAAGTGAAATGTTGCCCCTTAGATGTTGGGCTGTATTCTTAGTTTCCCATTCTGGGTCCCTGCAAAACCATACAAGTCTGTATGACAGCTTCTCTTGGAAACAGGCTGCTTGTGCCTTCTCTTAATTGCAGCCAGCACAGATGTGACAACCACAGTTTAAGACACCAAACTGGGGTGGGTGGTCAGAGTTTTCTGAGAAGTGCACAGGGACAAGATAAGTGACAATCACACAAGTTGTAACACGGGAAATTCCAGTGAGACATCAGGAAACAAGTTTTCACACCAAAGAGTCTAGCATTGGAATAGGAACACAGTGAGGCCGTTCAGTATTCACCTCTGGAGATACTCAAAATGGCCTTATGCAACCTGCTCTAGGTTGGTCCTGTGTTCAGTGGAGGGTTAGGCTTAGGTCTCTGAGGTACCTTCCAAATACATGTGTATTCCTCTCCAATTTTAAGCCACTTTTAAATATATTTGCTTTTTAAATGGCTACCATTCCTTCTAAGCCATTTAAAATGATTACAGTCATTACAAGATACTATTTCCATTGTGCATTTTTTCTGCATACAGTAGCTCTATTTTTGCTTCTTAGGTGGGAAAACAACAAACAAACAAAAAAGGTTCAGCTGGGATCCTGCCTTGAAAGTCTTAAGTTTGCTCAACAAAAACTGATTTCTTTCTCATAGCCCTCACTTGATCCCTGTGCCCTCCAGCCGTACCCCCAGATATGGTCTGTAAGCGGTTTTCTGCCTGTAAAATAACCAATGGCAATAGTTCTTTGATAACTATGTTGTGCTTTTGCCAAGTTGAAAATTTTAATGAGGTTTGCTGTTGCCCAGTTCCTGACCAGGCTTTGAATCCCTCCACATGCAGACACAGAAAGAATTGTTTGTGCTTCTGTAACCCAAGTTTAACTGCTCAATGCTATTCATTTGAATGAGCTATTCCCCAAAATAGATTTCTCAAAGATATATTAGCATACAATAAAAAAGGAAGTGGTTGGTATGCTCTTTACCACACTGGTGGCTACACTGGCTCATACTAACTCAAAAAAAAAAAAAAAAAAAAAAGCACATTCAGAATCCACAGGAAATTTTGGAACAACTGTATGTTTCCCAAATAAACAGTTCTTCTCACCTCTAGTACAGATATATCTTCACAGAAACCATCCCAACTGTAAAAGGTCAAATGGCAACTGGTATTTCACAGAAGTTAAAAGGAGGGAAAATATTCCTGCCACTTCTTGCCAATCTCATTTCACTTGTAATTTGATAATACGGAAGGAAGAATAGGTTCACAGGTACCTGACATTAGTAACTACATCAGATTAGGGCTGGGACAGAATAGTAAATTAGACTCCATCATCATTATAATCATGGTTGTTATTATGCTATATGTTCATCAGCTACTGAGCTTCTGAACACTTTAGGGCAGCAAGAACATCTGTCATTTTACAAACACCAAAGCTATCTGTTCCTGCTTGCATGAAGATGCAAAAGGAGCTAGTTTTTTAGCAAATTTAAACTGAGAAAGGGATGAAGTGGACAGGTGGCTGTTTCTTTCAAAATATGTTAAGGCTAGAACATATACAAACATTCATATATTTACAATGTTGACTTTGTCAACTGAAGGTTAGCAGTTTTCATGTGATTTCTTCTTTTGTCTAAGAAATACAGCCTTACTACACCTTCCTTACATTTACAATTTCTAATATGAAAAGCTAGTTTGACACAATATTAATGCTGTACTGAGATGGAAGCCATTTTGCTGCCACAAACGATTTTGATTCTTTTTTCTAACTATAGATAAAACATTTAAAAAAAATCAAATACGGCCTCAGGCCAAAAGTTTGGAAAAAAAAAATCATTCTAAAATCAGATGAAACATTTCATTTTGATAACTACAATTTGTTTTACTGTAAATTAGAGTTAGGAAAAAAAAAAAAAAAAAAACAAAAAAAAAAACAGAGCTTTTATTTAAATAGTATTAAATTAGAATGTCACAACAATTTCAGAACTTCAAAAACATTTCAAAGCAGGAAATTCCTGACCACTTCCTATTAAGGCTGAAGCCAGGAAAATTCTGCTGTAGCTTGCTGCTCTGCCTGGCCTTTGCATGCATGACATTGAGTATTTCTAATACAGTATAGCAACGAAGAGATAGCATTCTGAACTCCACGGTGTTAGAAACTGGAATGAGCTGTGAGGTACATTTTAGGAGCTATATTTACATAAAGAATTGTCAGTGAATCGGAAAAGTTTAAGTAAGAAAGGAAAGAAAACTGCTTGCACATAGGTGTGAGAAGCAATATTTATAGCACCTTATGCTTTGATTCTTAATTCATTGATTTTATCTGTGCAAAGATTATTTTAAAAACGAGTGAAAAGCTAACAAACTTGTCATATACTCTGGGTTGTGAGTTTATCTCATGCACTAAACCATTCACAAAATCATAAAATACAACAGTAAAAGGATAAAATTGAATGTAAAAGGATCAGCATTGAATGAATTATTCTATCCCTGGATCCCCACATTTAATCTTCAGATGTGTTACAGCTGGACTCAAGATTTACTGTTAATTCTTCAGATGTACAGGATTTAAGAGTTATTATGTTTTAGAGAAGACCATCTGAAAAAGAAGAATATTTGGCTCTTTGACCATCATGTTACACATAGACAAGCTTAGCACATGCTGCCGCCTTTGTCTTGGCACAAATATTTTGCAGATTTCAGATGTGGAAATGGCCTAAGCTGATGCTGATCATGAAACTGATGTATTTAGGTAGGCTGCAAATCCTTGTTTATGATGGAATTATACAGGTTATTTTCTCTTGGACAGAAGATAAACACATTCTCTGGGGACAGAGAAGCCACACAAGGGCCAAGCTATCTGTGGCCTGGATTGTGCTGCCAACCTCCATTGCACCAGCCTGACAGTCCTGAGCTGTGAACTACTCTCTGCATTCACAAGGAAAGGAGGTTCCTCATGGCACACCCTCAGAAACTGGCAACCTGGGTAGGTGGATGCATAAGCATTGCCAATCTAAATGCTTATTGTTTTTTGAATTAATGCGTGTCATGGTGTTGGCTGGAACAGAGTTAATTTTCTTCATAGAGGGACATATAATGCTGTGTTTGGGGTTTCTAATTAAAACAGAGGTGGTAACACCCTGACGTTTCAGCTGTTGCAGAGCCATGCTCACATATCAGCCCAGGACCCTTCTGCTCCTGGCACTGCCCTGCCACCGAGGAGGATGGGGGTGCACCTGGAGCTGGGGGGGTACACAACCAGGACAGCATGCCCAAACTGGCCAGAGGGATGTCCCACACCACAGGGGAGCTGATGCCAAGGAGGAGGAAGGGGGGACATTGGGAGTGATGGCATTTGTCCTCCCAAGGAGCCACTCTGTGTGCTCAGCCCTGCAGGCCTGGGAGCAGCTGAGCCCCTGCCTGCCGATGGGAAGCCATGAAGGGATCCTTCGCTTGGCTTTGCTTGTGAGCCCAACTCTTGCTTTACTTGGTGAACTGTCCTCTCAGCCCATGAGTTCTCACTTTTACTTTTCTGATTATCTCCCCCATCCCACTTGGGGAAAGTTGCTCCCCTGTTGCTCACAACAATGAGCAATGAGCCTTTTCCTCCAAAAAGCAGTTTTAATTAAGGGCTGTGTAGGACACATTCTTGGGCAGCCTGGGCTAGCACATCTTGGAGCAAAGAAGATGTGCTGCAACCTCCCCTGTCCTTTCTGAGATCCCCAAAATGAGCAGAGGGTAGCCCCTCTCTCCTTCTGTTTTTTGTTTTTGTTGTTTTTTCTTTCCCCTGCTGCAGTCCCACTGTGAATTTTTGATGTAGCAAAGTGACAGGTTTTCTCTGAACACACATACTGGTTCAGCTGCATCAGGAAGAGGCAAAGGGGAAGAAATGCATCCTACGAACACTTAGACACAAAACAGGAATAATGAGTACTAATTGACCTGAGGCACACACATGGTTAGATGTGTCTTGAGATAATATTTAGGCTTTCTTTTTCTATCTAGTTTTAGGCCCACAGGGGCTAGGGCACCAGTGCTCTGTTGGAATGCATGGAAGTGAAAACAAAGAGCAAGAAGGCAGAAAGCAATTTGCCAGTGAACACTGCATGTACACACAAACAAGTGCAAGATGCTCCAAAATGTCCAAGAGTAACAGAGGACATTTTCTTTCACACCTTACCTCACAGCAGAATCCTTTGCATAGAGCTTAGGGATATGGTTTAGTGGGGACTGTTAGCGTTAGGTCAGAGGTTGGACTTGATGATCTTGAGGTCTCTTCCAACCTAGAAATTCTGTGATTCTGTGATATTTTGAGCATTCAGCATTACATACTCTTCAGGGCTGCCAAACAAAAATGTTTTCACATGTAGCCATGGAAGAATGGGAAAGTGAGGTCCCAAAGTTGCACAACCTTTACAAGTCCTGTAGTTGACAGCTTAAACCTTCCTTACCAAGCCTCAGGTGATACCTGTGGTGCTTCGTGACTTTACAGATTTAGTTATGTCTTAAGTATTTAATAACTAAGAGATATAAATAGGAAAACAAAACAAAACAAAACAGCAGCATCTTGAGAAGCTTCACACTCTGAAGGAAAGAGATATGTGGCTGTCCTCTGGCATTTGTTTTCATTGCTTCATCTCCTGAATAAAGCTGCTGTTTTGTAGGCATTGCAGTGCTGTTTCATAGTGCTACTCAGACTAATTGAGAAATTAACTTTAGTCATGTGGAGCTACTAGCAGTGAACTTCAGTCCCATCTAGTTTTATAGCACAACAAGAACAGCATCAATGGCTACAGGAGTTTATTGCAATAGTAGCATGTCACAGGGGTGTTCACAGCAAGTAACACACCATACTCCTACTAGTTTCCCAGAGAGTTACTCCCTTATTCTCTTACAAAATAAAAAAAAAAACCACACCTGTTCTGCATTTTTTGCAACTTTGGGGGAGGGGCTAGGTGTCATTTCTGGGAGCTCTTCCCCCTAGTTTAACCATAGTTGGGATGAAATAAGTAGTTTAAACTGCTGAATAGCAATTCCAGCAGAATTGCTGGTTCATGTAAATTACCTACCCCCTGTGGCATGTTTACTAACCAATCAAAATATTTTCATCAGACAAAGCAATGCAATAAATTTAAATGAAAATAAGGACAACTACAACACAAGACACATAATAAGAGATTTGTGCACAGCATGGAGAGTATCTTATAAGAAAATTATGTTCATGCTTTACAGTGCCAAATTTCCAGAGTAATAAAGCATATTTATCACTTGATACAGTACAGTTATTTCCAACAACTTAATGAAAAAACTCCAGATATAAGTGGCAGTTGCTGTTGGACTCACTGGGAATAAAAAATTAATCTAGGCAAAGCATTTGAAAAAACATGCATATTCTATCAGAGTAGGTCTTTTATCACAATCTTAACTATAAAGAACGCTTACTGAAATGTAGATTACAATCCTGCAAGAAAATTCAGTTCAATAACTTCTCGGTTCCATCACAAGGATGGATGAAGTATAACACAGATGTCATCAGAAGTTACAGGACAAGGCACAAATACCAGCTGAACAGAAAGGATTTATAAATACCCTGCAAAATAACTTCACATCCCTTCAACAGAAGTATGTTAAAGATCCTATTACTACTAGGCTTAGAAAGTCTCTCTCTCTCTCTTGGTTTTCCCCACACCCAGAATACTGTAGGGGATTACGCCTTTGGGATCTGATATATATCCCAACACAAGGTAGATGGTATTGTATAAAATACTTCTATCTTCTAAAGGGTACAGTCCTTTGGTCTGCTTTTTCATTAAAACTTTTGTATAAAATGACAGAAGTCACATCCACAAGACCGTCTCCTGGTAATTTCTGCAAAAACGTCTGTGAATTGACAGTCCCAGAGCCTTTACATGAAGTTTTTCCCTTTAGCCTAATTACTACTTTGTATATTTAGATAAAAACGTGTTACAGCATCCTGAGTCAGGATAAAATAAGATTTCATTCCTCTTTATATCTAAATTTCTACCTGATGACTAAGGATGTTGGATGTTCTGGTACTTGACAGAAACTACCTGCTGCTACATTGAGAAAGCTGGCTCTCTGTGACTTTCTCCGTGGGGAGCTTTATGGGGTCCTGTACACATATAGCTAAAAGCAGGTAACTACCTACAGCAGTGGATTTCTGGGGGCTGCAAAACAGACCTGGCCTTTCTTCCTCTTTTCCCATTTCAGAGCTGTGAGGAGCGATGCTTGATGATGGAGATGCTGAGGAAAGTCACAACACACTGAGTTACTCCAGCCTGCAGCAGAAAGAACCAGCCTGGCCTGAGCCACTTTCCCCAGCACCATCACTCCCCTCAGGAGGAAATAAGTTCAGTTTTGCTTAAAGGGACTCAGTGACACCTTACAGACTTCACATATTCTGCTGAAGAGCCTGGTAAGCCTGCCTCATGGCAGTCCCCTGAGCACCCACTGTGCTTATCCAACAAGCCCAACACAACTGGCTCTGCTGAGCCAGGCCTTGGAGCTAGCAGATGGGACCAACAGCAAATTCTTAAAACAAAAGCAGCATTCACCTACTGCTAAAAACTAAGTATTCCTACATGAAACTGTGTACAATACAAAAATTAATTGTCGCGTGAAGGTAATCTAGGAAAAGCCTTCAAACAAACCCAGCCAGCAACCTCCCACGATTCTTCACCTTACCTCACCAAAAAGCCCTTTTCTCTCAAACTACCTCCTTCCCTGTCCTTCACCACACAGCCATCTTTTACTGTCCCAGCATTCCCCACCAACTGCTCTCGGTTGTTTTTGCAGTAGCAATTTACTTTGAAATACTCATTTTCACAACTACTTATTTTTCCTCCCACAGCTCCCTACTAAACTGAAGTTGCTACTCAGACAGTGAACCCATCAGCAAGTAAGTATATCGATATACCCAATTATGTAATTCAGACTCAAAGAGCAGTTTAAATTCATCACTTCTGTACCAAATCAGAGCTATTAAAATGAGAACATCATGAAAAGGTTCATTGCCACAAGTGCTTGATAGGCAAGCAACAACAGCTGCCAAGCTGCCTGGCACAGCAGTTCCCAGTCACCTCAGTTATTTGTCCAGCCAGGGCATATCTTCATCTACCCAGCTGTACCACATCTCACCCAGCAAAGGCCAAACAGTTGGGACATTACAAAATACAGAGGACATCAAGGAACTAGTGGGGACAACACAAAGGCAAATAAGAGGCATACACACATGGGAGCAATGTGGGGGGGAAAGAAGAGAGGTAGTGCGCACAGCGAAGTGTGCAGTGATCTATAATGGCGCATGCACTAACCCGGTTAGACTACTGTTCTGCTTTTGAGAAATGGGCAAATCTTGCAGGCTGAAGCTGAAGACTTCAATTTTAAATCTTTCACTTTGTTCAAGGAAAAAAAAAAAAAAAAGGTTAAGAACAAATGATAAAAAGGTGAAGTAGTAATAGCATAGGTAAGTTGGAATCAGTCACCTAACATTACCAGAACAATGAAACAGAAGGCAAGAAAAAAAATCAAATAGAAGAGTGATCACTATTGTGTCACTTAATAATTAAATTGAGGCTTGTTGTAACAAAGCAACTTAAAATTCAAAACTGAAGCAAGAACATATCTACATTATTGACAGCCATGTGTAACTTGTAGAGCTGTCAAGGATACTTAAATTTTGTGAAACCAACATAACATTACAAAAAGCTATTAAAATCCTATGCTTTATGATTTTAAGCCTGTCTTTAAATATCTATGATCAGAATAAAAACAGTTGTGAAGAAGAAATTATCTGCCCACTGTGCCACTTCTCCATTTTCAGTTATCTGATGCTGTCAAATGCACTGTCAGAGCCAGGACATCAGCCAAGGCAGCACTGGGAGCTGGTATTCCTGCAAACAAAGGGCTCATTCCTCATCACTGAGGTTTCCCATAGCCATGGTTCTGCAGACTCAGTGATTCTCAAATAAATCCGGGTTCACAGACCAGGAGAACAACTTTTTTTGGAAAAAGGCTGTGATGCTGGAAGGGGATTTACAAAGAACAAAAAATTGGAAACCACTGATCTGCATGCTGTACTTAATGAAGTATGCTAGATTTCCATTTGAACAAGAAATTATCCTTTTTGTCCCATATACCATATATACCATATATTTTAGTGGAAAAATCATTTGTTTTTATCTTTTTTTTTTTTTTTTTTTTGAATTAGGGAAGATTTATTAAATCTGTATAATATCTTTGGCTTAAATAACTATTACAACATCATGACAGCTTTGGCTATTCAACTGAAGCAAGAACTGAATCATCCAAAATGAAAATTAAGCCCAGATCTGAAGCAAAGAATTCTGCTTTGGAACAGTAAGAACAAAAACACTGAAGATTCACGTTGGGTCCTGGTGTAGGTTTTTGTTTGGTTGGTTGGTTTGTTTTGACTTTTAATTATTTTGCATGAAAACTTCCAATTATAGTGAGTTTTATAGTCTGCAATCTGTTTGTATATTACTTTGAGCTAGAGATGAAAACTACACCCAGCAAAACATTTTAATCCAGAAAGTTAATGAAAAATGAAATAGCCCAGTTCTTTCTGTATTATCAAAAATTTTTGCCTTGAATCTTGGCTGAAATCTCCTTATTTCCACTGAGAAAAGAAGTTAACTTGAGTTTGGATAGCCTGCATCCTGGCTAACTAGCACAGATGGCAGCATGGCTTAGAGCCCAGGATCTAGTTTCAACCAAGTTAGCACCTGCTTATTTTGAAGAGAGAATACAAGTGAAACAACACAGAATCCTCCAGTGCCTTTCCTGCAGTCCTTGTTTCCCCCATAAGAAAGGTTAGTGTTCCACATCTGGCTGGGATAACCTCAGAGCATCTCAGGTCTGCAGGATGTGCTCCATCCACACCATAAAGCAGTACAATAGCTACATCTAAAGAAAAATACATAACTGAAGCTTATGGTTACAAACTTGGGCTTATAACACCTGAAATTGGTGTTTCCTGGTGTCCACCACTTTGATGGACTTGCTTATGGAAGAGTTTGTGATCATCTCCATGCACAAGCACTCTGTTGCTAGGGTATGCACATAGAGCTTATCAGACACAGCTTTATGCTCGAAATTCACACTTCTATGATGAGAAACATTTGAAAAGGTAACCAAGGCTGAGTTTTTGGAAGCACTGAGGCATCAGGTCACTGACAGCTGGGATGTGACTAATGTCAGCCAATGGGCAAAAAATTAGCCAGGGGGTGAAAAAAAACCATCTATGAAAATTGCAGTAGGTGTCCAGCTGCATCTTCAGAGATGTAATCAGGCTGCTCAGTAAGTGGGGATATTACACAACCCTCCCCATGGAATGAAGTCATACTAGCTATAAATTTAATAGAAAGTGTAAAACTTAAGAAAACATGAAACAACTTAAACATCTGTACTGTTTAATATGCTTATTAAAATAAATCATATACAGTAGCTTCTCGTTTTCATACTGGCATTTATAGATGACTTTTCACCTTCCACCCTTACCATGCTTTAATCTCCAGTTAAGTCCAGCATCTCATAACCCTTCAATAAATGTATCTTTCCAAATATCTGGCAGGCGCAGAAGTGCTATTCTCTCATGTTTCATAAATATGGTGCCTGGAAACTCATTATTAAAACCATTTTTGTGAACACTCAAGTTCTAATTCATGACTTCTCTGAAACTCTTTAATGAAACCAAGATGTCTGATAGTCAAGTTCTTCCAATGGGCATGAGCAACAGATCTTTCACAACCTGTTAGAAGATGTGCCAAGACTAGTTCCTTTCCTGTGTAATAGAAGCCACAGGAATCAAAGTTTCTGATCAAAGTCCAACACCTCAGCACTGCCAAAAGCTGACAAGCCCTCCCTTAACCCCCCCCCCCCCTTATTTCCTGAAAACAGCTCTGTAATCATGCTGAATTTTAATAGGATAACTATCTCTTGGACTCAGACTGAACTTGGTTGTATTAAGCTATGATTAAGCCATATGACAGTTGCTACATATAGCATTACTTCATATATTTATTTTTAAAGTGTGACGAGATTCTTATGCAACCTACTACCACAGTCCAGGTTTTCTTTATACAAAGACATTTTTCCCTTATTTATACTATCCATGAAACAAAATATTCAAGCAGTAAAGTGATGATTCTAATGCATTTACTGAATGCCAGCCCAGAACATGCATGCAAGATGTAGTGAAGTTATTCTGATTTGACCAGTGTAACAGAAGAGATTTTAACACTTGCAAACAAGTTCTTCTTTTCATCCCTTTGTCCCTCTCACCCTGTGGAGCCATGCACAATAACTGCTCTTAACCTGTTCATGGCTATAGTCCTGGGCAAATGGTCATGGCTACCAGATTTATGCACTAAGGCCAAATGACTGAAACGTAGAAATGCAGCACAGGTCTGGCAAAGCTTACCCGCTCCCGTTTTGCACTGTAGCTCACTGACAGCACATTTCCAGCTCACCAGTGAGGCACACCCCCATTTGTGGGGGATTTAACCTGAGGCCACATGAAGTCTTTCTTAAAATGTGAAATTGGATAAACTGTCCCTGAGTAAGAAGCAGCCTTAAGAGGATTTTATGTAGACAAAGGAGATTTTAATTTAATATTCCACATAGCCAATTCACACTGCAGCCAGAGCAGGGCAAGGGGTGGGGATGAGTAAGGACATTAACATCCTAATGAGTGGCTTCCCACAGCTAGGCTGATGCAGAGCTTCCCACAGAGCAAAGACACAACCACACGTACAGGCTGAGTAACTCAAGCCTTCTCTGAGCAATTCTTGTGGACAAGTGCCACTCCAGACAGACAGCTGCTCTCATCAGCGAGACAGATTTTTATTTTTATTTTAAAAACATTTCATGCCTCTTGAAATCTTTCAAAAAAAAAAAAAAAGTTTGTTTTCCATCAGTTCTCCTACAAACTAGTACAGATGCTTACCAGCTTTGGATGTATAGGTAAACTTTAGATGTTATTTAATTAGGTGAAATATTTGTTCCAATAGTATAGTATTATATGGGAGTTTGGACTCTTAAATTTCTTATCCCTTCACATTACTGATTTATTCTACAATCACAGCAAAATCCAAGAGTATCCTGGTGCTTTAGTTACCAGAAGTAGTAAATCACTGTCCAAAGTGTGATGTTTAATTAATGTTTGCAGAATACCTTGACAGCCTTATTGAAAAATTCTCAGAACTGTAAGTCCCAGGACAGTTAAGTTTGTGAATTTCTGGTCACTGCAAAGGAAGCATGTCTTGAATTTCATCCTGGAATTTAAGCATAAAAGTGTTCCAAACAGTCACAAGCTTCAAGCTGAGAGTTTGTGCTCCATTCCTTGAGAGTGCTGAGTTTAACAGTTATCCTGTCCAAATATATGTGTACAGTGGGAAGGGGAGAAGTACAATACCCCTGGTATAAAGAAGTCTAATTGTCCTCCAAAGAAAAGAGTAACTATAATACGTAGCCTAAAATGACGAGTCAGAAGAAAGTCCTTAGTTCAGAGAGAAATGCTCTTTTACTCAGGGGGCAGAGAAACAGTTTCAGCTCTTCTGTTTCAGTCAAATCACTGTTAAATATGTGTGCCAATGACCTAATTCTGTTTTCTAAGGATGTATTACTTACGCAAGAGAGACCATAACAACCTCTTCACAACTATTCCCAGTCAATTGCAGGGTTACATATTTGCCATATGTACAGCGCATAGTGAAACTTAACTGTAAGGAAACATGCAGAACTCAATTTAGCAGAGGGATTATAAGAAGTTAATAGAGCCTCAGTTGCATCTCAGTTCAATAAAAACAAATCTATCAGGTTTCATACCATATATTTACAGAAATTTTAGCACCTACAGAGAAATGAGTTAACCTCCTGAGGCACCAATACTTTCAAATTTAAGACATTATAGAAACAAAAAGACCATCTATAGATGATGATAAACCTCTAATCTAGCATAATTTTTCCTTTAAGTGTAGTTTCTCACTGCTCTCTCTCTATTTAGTATTTACTTATATGCCCATAATATTATTCATCTATATAGGATTTAAAAACCTGTAATAGTAGAATCACCCCAGTGAATGTTTTGAGAGTTTCTATAGGAAGCTTAATTTGCACTGTATGCTGGGATTTGTGTTAAGAACAGTTCTTGAAAATCTTATTTTGTTTATTCAGATGCGCAGTGCTGACAAAGCCTCACAACTCACGACCTACGTTCAATTCTCAGTGAGGACTAAATCACTTTGATGGATAACAGGTTTCATTATGATATATCATTCCCTCTGAATTATCTTTTTGTGGCAGACTTGCTAAAATTGTCCTTACATCCTAACCTAAAGATACCAGGCTTTTTTTTTTTTTTTTTTTTTTTTTTTTTTTTTTGATAAATAAATACCTGCCTATATGAGTTGCTTCTGATGGGCAAGCAGCCACAGGAACAAGCAGACTCCTCTATCTCTGGCAATGCTTAAGTTTGTTTGACCAGTCCCAATGCAGCCAAGGCTTCCAGTGTGGGGCTGACACATGCAACCTCCCAGCAGTCATCATGTGAGAGAACACTGCAGGCTTGGGCCCAAGTGGAGCCAACTGTGTGTCAGAGCACTGTTCATTTTCTTTCCTACCCGTTATTGGCTTGACATGCTTCCCAGCCAAGTTCACGAGTTTTTCCTACCAATTTCAGCAAGAGAAGAATTTTAAACTCACAATACTTTCACGATTTACAAAACCGCACATAAAGGTAAAACACCAAGGCATCATAAAACTTGGAAAATTAGGTATTTCTCACTCTCTAAATGCAGAAACCTTATATTCACAGTGACATTTTTTGGGGGAAAAAATCTCTGAAAGTTAAAATCTACAATAAAAACCTGATGTGCACCTGAAAAGGTTTTATTTCACAGGTTGTATCGAAACATAGCTGTTCACATCCTGGCACAAGTGAGCCAGGAAGGTCTGCACTCTGCTCCTCTGCCAAGAGTTCCTTTACTGCTTGAGTGGGTATTTAAGTCGCTTTCAGTAACTTGAGTGCTAGTTCAGCAGACGTACTCCTCTTGGTGAAATGGTCTTTACATCCCCACCACACCACCACCCACATCCACCCGTTTCCCTTCCCATGGTACAGCTGGTTTTACTTGTAAATTCTTCCTAGTGTCATCCTGAGCAAAGCAGACCCCTCTGTCAGCACTGCTGCTTGGCCAGAGTGCAGGGAAATGTTTGTTCACTTCACACTGCTCAGGGGGAGGCAGATTATCTCATTATTGCCCAAATGGGGGAGTTCAAGCCACAAGTGCTCATATGCCTGATAATGTTTGTATACATGATGATCATGCTTCCTAATAAACTAATTAGCACATTTTGGCATGTTTATATCCATAAGCACATTACAAGACATCTAATGCTTAGATATAAGAGAAATTACCTGCCGTGATGAAAAGACACATAGAAGAACTGAGGAGTAGGGGAGTAATTTTCCAAGTTATTGACATCATGAAACAAGATTTAAAAGAAGAGCTAAAACGCAGGTAATGCCTTACACTACATACTTGCCTCACAGCCCAACAAGAAGCAGTGACTAATGTAGTGGACATTGTAATCTTGTAAACCCTCTGCTGTGACCGAAAACTAAAGCATCAACACAAGTGCTTGCCTAATGTGGAGCACAGTACCACTTAGTCTTCCACAAGGCAAGACTTATTACTGCCAGTGCTAGATCTTCCTAACTACCACTTTCTCAGAATTTACTATTAAACTATTATCTAAAAATATAAGATTTAAAAATAAAGGCATTTTAGAATTCCCATACAAAGTGTTAAAATCCCAAGAAACCTCATCCATCATGTCGTGGAATTAAAGCTACTGTTATTTATGATGTTTCACATAGAAAAGTACATTGGCAGCAATGAGCATGGAAGTGGATAAAGACTCCCTATTTGACAATATACAAGAGGAATAATTCTGTAACACGAATTTTACTAGGAGTGATTAAAACTGTCTTTCTGTGTTTTCTTCAGTTGCGTGACCAGAAGAATAATAAAAATTCTTTAATCCTTTTTTGCCTTTTTTTTTTTTTTTTTTTTTTTACCAATTCTAGAGAACTTCCTCACATGTTGACACAAAATTCTGCATATGCCAAACCCTAAAACATTTTTCTTATTGCATGTTGGGAGATGCATAAGTTTATGGTGAGTAGAATGTGTTTACGCTCTCTCTCTCATTGCATACTTTCTAGATCAGATCTTGGCAGGGATGGAACAGTATTCACTGTTAAAGTTTTCTTGAAACCTTATTGCCTCATAAAGTACCAGCAGCGCTGCAGTACGTCCTTCCATACAAATACATATTAAAAGTTTCCAGATATAGAGAGTTGAGCTTGTTAAAAAAACAAGAAAAATGAAGTATTGTGAAATGCTTGTTTTCCCACTAATTGTTTTGACATTACGAGATAAAAGTCTGTGAAGAAACTTCCACAGCAAAACAGTGTCTGTAAAGGATTTTGCAAAGATAATAAATCTTTACACGTCAAGTTTTGGTCTAGTTCCCCAAGATGCCACTTATTTAAATTTCTCAAATCAAAATAGCTCAATAGTTAAGAAGTCAAAGCAGCACTAACTAGCGTATATTTCAATTTTATTTTATTTTTTACATCAGTAGTAATTCTGAGGTCATGTCAACCATATGTTTAGCACCTTGTTGAACTACTAATTAAGGGCTTCCATGTGCAGGTTGAAGAAAATTAACTAGTTGTACTATGGTTTATGCAATATGCATTATAGCTAAAATAAAAAAAAGTTCATATTTCTCTATCTAAACCGAATTAGGATTCTTTACGAGAAATGACTTCATACCATGCACAGCTTTTTAGTCTTACAACATCTACTTCACAGTATGCCTGATTAGAATACCAAGGACTGTTTGTATTTTATTGTCCAGTTATTCTGATTTCTTATTTCCTCTACCAAGTACAATCAATACTTTGCAAAAATGCATGCTTCTCATTTGTTTCCAGCAGTCATCCCATTGACATTTAACTAAACATGGAGATAGCCATAATCCACTCTTGACAAGTACTCATCTCATTAATGCCTTTTTAATCATTAAGGATGACATCCCTGTCAAGCTTTAGATAAATTGTGTCAAAACACATTCTACACACAAAAGCATCATTTTCTCATACAACTAAGTATAAATAGGTTCATTTATGGAGAACTGAAATAAAAAAAAGCAGTGGACAATTTATAATATATACATAGCAAGTGTTTTAGTGACATTTTAAAGTGCCAAGGTGATTTTTATTCTTGTTATTTTGTTTGGTTTTAGGTATGCTGGTTTATTTTTTTCCCTTTAATCCCTGTCTTCTCCTGTGTCACAAGAAGATATGACCCATCAAGACTACGATTGTAAAGCTGTAAAACTGCAGTTGTTTGTCCCGGCATCAGACTTCAAGCTACCTTATGCTCCCAGATCCTTCCCCCCCCCACACACACGCACACGTGTACTGGGTCTGGCTGGGATGTTAACTTTCCCTGCAGCAGCCCATACAGTGCTGTGCTCTGCACTTGTAGCTAGAACAGCAGTTGTATCACACCAGTGTTGCATCTGCTGCTGAAGAGTGCTGGCACAGCATCAGGACTCCCTCTAACCCTCCTAGGGGGTGGGCAAAAATGTGAGAAAGGAACATCACCAGGGCAGCTGATCTAAACCAACCAAAGGGATATTCCATACCATATGATGTCACACTCAGCAATAGAAAGTGAAAAAAGGTAGAAGAGGGGAGGGATGGGCTCTTGTTGTGAAAACATCTTTCCTCCCTAACACTGTCTACGTGCGTTGAGGCCCTGCTTCAAGGACACAGTCAAGCATCACTCATTTGTGGGAAGTAATTTCTTTCCTCTGCATTTCCACACAGCCTTCATTGTTTGTTTGTTTGTTTTCCTTTTCCCTTTAGTTAAATTGATTTATTAATAATAATAATAATAATCTTTCCTTAATAATTATTTTTTCCCGTTAATTAAATTATCCTTATCTCAACCCGTGAGTTGTTCTTTCCTTTATTTCCTCCCCTTGTCTTCTCAGGAGGAGGAGTGAGAGAGCGGTTGTGGTGGAGTTCAGCTGCCTAGCACGGTAAAACCACCACAACAGGCAACACAATTTTTCCTCCCACCACTGTTGCTCCACTGCCACCGAAACATTTCAGCACTGCTCCACCCCCCTCTTTCTTTGCACACTTCCATATGACAGTGTCTGCCCCAGCACTGCCTTGGGGCCAGCACAGGGTTCAACAACAGCACAGCAAGACAAGGGCTATGATTTCAGTTTCAGTGCTAGTTCTTCAGCCAGGAGCAGCAACTGCAGTAAAACGAATTCAACTTCAATCCTGTAGCTCCAGGCTAAAACAAGTTAAGCATCCCAGAGATGTTGATATGTGCACAGACTGGTCAGCAGTGGCAGAACTAGAATGTGCAGCAAAATGTTCACACAGCTTCAGAGATTTTAGTAAAACAGTATTATTCACCAAGGCTAGCTTCAGTCAACTGGGATTATTCTTCCATGACTTTCTCCAGAAGTAAAGAAAGAAGAGAACAACTCAGCAGGAACTTAACTTTGATCCTTTGAATCAGCCATGGAATAACTTGTTTGCCATTAACTACAGAGAGGATCAGCCTTTTTCATTACCTTCCTTTTGACTCTATTCAGCACATGCAAGTAGACTTTAAAGTTTATATTTTGGCAAACAAATAAGGAAAGACAAAAAGGCCACCTGCTCCTACATTTCAAGTCTGTGCTCCCAACTATTTAACACCATACATAAAGCTAATAAAATCCGCTGGAATCATCTGAAATCTAAAACATTTTATCTCCTCATCTTATTTCCCAAAACTATGCAACCACTTTTTCCTGAACCTTTATAAAATATACTAGAAAACAAATTCCACTACAGTGGAAAAGTTAAAAGATATCTATACATTTGTAGTACTTAATCCTATCAAAAATATTGCCTTGGCTCCCTTTGGTCACTCCAATGATCTACAGAATTGTCTCAAATCAAACCATGGCAAATGACTTTATTTACAAGTACACATCTTAATGATAAAAAACACACAGATTTACTCAGGCTTATTGTAAACTATTATAACGTCATGCAACAGGGAGGAGTCATGCAGAACGATCAATAGACAGAGGCCAGCTTGTAATACTATTAGATGTTATCAGCACTACACACACACTATTTTTAGCTTAGATCCTTACCTTTAGAAGTGAAACAACAGCAAAGACTGAAAGTTCTAGTAAATGTACATCCTCAAGATTTGTTCCAACAAAGACACCACCTTCTCTCAACACCTCATAGGACCCATGCCAAACTCTCCTCACTAAACCCCTGCCCCAAGAAAATTGAATAGCATTATAGGAACAATAGTTAATATAGCTGCATTTTATACAGGAACTTGACCAACTTACAGCTTGATTAATCCTCTTATCATAAAATGAGATATAAAGTGAAATATATTCAGACCATACAAGACTTACTCAAGCCTTAAATTTTGCAGTTTCTAACTTCAAAAGTTTAGCTAAGTAAACGCATTTCATTAACACATTGGTTAATCCATTTATAAAACCATCAAGAACAATCACATTGTAAAAAAAAAAAAAAAACAAAACTCAGGAGAAATAACCTTTAGCAGTTTTAGATCTTAAAATATACTTTAAAAAATATCTCTAGATTAGTCAAGGTAAAGTAAGAAAATACAAATGAATGGAGTTTTAAATAGTTTCAACACTTTTCTATATGCCAATTGTTTCAAATCAGATGCAGCTAAGAAATATTTTGACTTACGTGATACTTTGATGAAAAACTTTCCTGCTATCAAATGTTACTCATATGGGGAAGGGTAAGCTGATGGCCAAGTAGTAGCTTTCAATGTTAAAAGATATATTAAAGTAACATTGTTAATACATTCCTATTCATGGAAGGCTTCTAGGCATGCCTTTGAAATATTTTTTTTGAACATTTGTCAAACGAGTGAGACTGCACACTTCTATATTATCTCTGACTCATACAAGATAAGTATCTCCTCATCCCCTCACCAACACTGGAACTCTACCACTCAGGCTTTCTGATTATCATTCATAATTTCCCCCTTCTTGCCTGTAAGAGAATCCTTTCCTATACACAAGCTTTTCAAAACAGAATGTGAATTTAGAACCACTGCCTTATATCTCAAAAAGACCAGGAGAAGAAAGTCCAGTGAAATATGTTGATACTAAAATAATAATAAACTCTAAAGAATGTCAATTTTTCCAGCTATTGCCCTTTTTGATGTTTATTAAGTTCTACACACTGAACTTAATTGCACTGCATAAATGTATCCGAGATGAGAATTTGGCTAACAGTAGTTAGAAAGTATGGCAGTAGGTCAATATTTAGACTTCCCTGCCAAGGGCAACAGAGTATTGAATATTATAAACATTCTGCTGGGCTTCTTTGTCACTGCATGCCAAGTTGTTCTCTTCCCACACATGGGCCATAAACCTCTGGAAGCAGAGGCTGCAATTGGGGGCTTTAAAGCAGCTCATGATGGCTAGCCACTGAATGCCCCATTGACTGGGCATTTAATTTCTTTTCCTCCCTCTAAAAAGCTTAGCTTTCTTGCACGGTCTTCTAACATAATGGATGTTATACATATAAAATAATGTTCCCATACATCAGATTTCTGAAGTTATTCAGTTGTCTCAGTGCCTAATGGGATTTTTCAAAAGCACTGAGTAATTTAACATTTATTGATTTCAATGGAGGTAAGCAATAGTATGATTACCTGCATCTGTAAGTATACTAACATATATAATTTAACTAGACTTATGAGATCACCTAATTGGATACTCCAGTTTTGTCATTGCTAGTGGTGTGACTTCCAAAGACGCTGAGTTTTTGCAAACCCAAGTGACTCAGAGCTTTGTAGATGCTCAGCACTTCTGAAAAGGCATGCTATAAGCACACCTGCCCTAATCAGAAGTGGAAGGCTACCTTTGATCAAGTATGCCTGACACAGCACATTTATTTAAAGTGCTGAAGTATCAGGCACCGAACACTGAGAGTCTGCCTGAACAGGAGACCAAGGGGCCCTTCCACTTTCATTCAGAGTTCACATGACGTGCCAGCAGTGCGCTCACAGCACTCCACTTAGGTAGGCTTGAAGAACAAAAGGCTATTCATATTTCAAGGATCCTTACCCACATGCATCAAAAAAAAGAGTTTCAAACTAAATTCCCTTTAAAACCTGGTCTTTGCTAAGAACAGTGCAGCCTCCACAGTCCTACTCTGCAGCAACAGAACCAAAAGTTACAAAGCCATTTCAGTGACTACTTCTTTGGCATTTATTTATACCAGCTCAGAAACTTGGCTGGCACATCACGGTAAGCCTTCAAAAGGATCTTGCTATTCAAATAGCAAGAATCTACTACACTCGAGACCATCCAGATGAAGTAAAAAGTTTCTCTAAACATAACAAATAGCTAGTGTCAAAGGAATGAAATTCAACAGGGCAGTGAGAAACAATAGCACATAAAAGACATTGGCAGGGAGGAAGAGACTATCACTTGAAATAATCTCAGCTTTGAGGTATGCTTTTAACCTCTGCTCTTCAAGCAGATCTCAGCCCTAGCTCAAAGTGGAGCTTATTGCAACAAGTTACCTACTTTGTACATCCTAGAAGGAAACTTCTAATTCATTAGTCGTGGAGATCAGAAACTATATTTCTCATATTTCTTCAGCAATTAATTTAGAGATCTATAATAGATATTAGATAATAAACAACATGAGGAAAAGGTTCTTATTAGTGCTACTGTAAAATGCAGAATAATATAACAGTAATGACATGATTTATTTATTTTTTTTCCTCTTGTAAGTAAGTTAAAGAGCCCGGAGTAAGTATTATAAATATAACTCTGGTTAGGACACAAAAAGGGGAAATCAAGAGGTCGATAAAGCTGAGACTCAAGATCAAGCATTTTGATTTCACTGCTAGGGAATGCTTTCAAAGGCACAAAATACGGCATGATCCGAACAGTCTTATAAGAGCAACAAAACTTGTACACGTAATTCTTAATTCTGATTGTTTCAGACCGCACTGGTTATCCTTGACTTCGGGTCTGTGAAAATGTTGAAACTGAGGTTGGATGGCAGGATTTCTCAAATACTTTCATATTGCAAACTCTCTTAAGGTAGTCTTAAATTTCTTTGACGTATATCCTTCCTCTCATAGATGCAGACAACCATCCTTTTCCATTCACAAGTCATACAATATCTTTTCAATGACTACCTAAATTGCTTACATAAGAGAGCAATACTGGCAATGTGGTTTTGTCTTTCTTTTAATGAAATTTTGAAATAGAAAAAGAAAAGGACAGTTGAAACCATATGATTAGCTAGCTCTCGGAGGATCACATATTTGCCATGTACTTCCCAGACCATCAATAACTACTGAACCACAAAGTGAAAACCAATGACACAGTGGAAAGTCACGATAAAAGTAAGCCAACTAATTTTTGTTTATTTCATTTCAAATGATTCTTAGCAATGTCGTCTAAAATCCATTGAACATACTAGAGTTAATACAATAAAAAGTGACTGGAAAATTTTAAAACTAGATAATGAATTCAGTTTAGAAAAGAGGGTGGGGGAAGAGAGAGGGGAGGAAAGAAACTGCTTTCCAGTTTCTGATTAGCCAGATTCCAAAGATTCTTTGGTGAGAAAAAATATTTGAGATGTAACTGTATGAAGCTCTTCAGCAACAGTACCATTTGTTTTAGAGGTGGTAACTTTTTTTTTTTTTTGAGGAAATTCTTGCATAATTTCATGTGTTTTCTTTCCTCTACTTAGACACATAGAAATACCTATTTCCAATAAATAAATTAGATCAAGGAATCATATGTAACATGGAAAAAAATCTCAAAATATCATTTGTTCAGCTGTCACTGAGAGGTTTGCAATTAATGGGGTCAAATTTGTTTTTTCTCTCCTTAAGATCACAACAGATTAATCTGATGTATAGGAATACTGAAAAACTTTAAATATTATCTTAATAAAGCTTTTAACTTTGAAGCAGACTTGGGCTCTTCCTAATTCAGAGGAGTTTTACAGAGCCAAGTTTTGTGTTTTCTTCCTTTAATAGATTCAGGATTTATTTCCTCATATGTTCAGCATTCTTTCTATTTTCCAGTGAGCCCTCTTTGCTTGGTTAGCCACAAGCAGACAGCTATTGATATAGTGCAACAGTAGGTTTCAGCACAACACAGCTCAGACAAACACTTACAGCTATCTCTAGCTCAGTCTATAGCTAGAGACAGAATTATGCCGCTGTTCAGCCCTCAGTTCCCAGAACTCAGCTGTAAACTGAGCCAATATAATCTCAAAGTTCCCTAAAATATCTGCATTAACACTAAGTTAAATGGACAGCAGCTGAAGGAACCTGAACAAGATGTTTCCTCGGTAAAGCCAGCTTCACTCAGGCCTTCAAAGTTTCATTCAAAGGAGTTGTTTCTTGTTGCCAATAGTTTGCAAAATTTGAAGCCTGCTGGCAAAAACCCAGCCTGTCACCTCAGGAAAACCACCTTCCCAAACAGCACAAGCCTTCAGCAAGATGTCACCATGGACGAACTCCAATTGAGAACATATGCCCTCAGCTCCTCTGACACTGTCCTTTCCCAGTGTAACACCTTTGTCAGCAAGGATGCTTGCCACTGGGAGAAGCAGCCAACTCTGCACATGTTCCAATAATACAGCAATGCTGGCAGCTGTGGGCTGGCAAGTTTGGGAGTCTCATGGCTCACCAACACAGGAATATAAGTGGAATAGATTGCATTCTAGGATTTCAAGTTAAATACAGTTTTCTTTTGGCTTAAACTTATCTTCTTTCATACCTGATAAATTAAAAGGGAGTGTGTTTTAAGAGCAAAAAGTGAAAGGAGAAATAAAATAGGCCCTTGTCTCTGTGGGAAACAACGTGCTAGCAAAAAACATAGCTATGGCAGCTTAGAATTTACCTTTTAGCCTGTTGTACGATAATTAGAGCTGACTGGGTAATTTATACCTTGGCGTCTACCAAACAGGGAGGAAAGCATGATCACCAGTTTCACTGCTTTTAGATGACTAATATTTCATTGCTGAATGGACCAAGAACTGTTTTAGTCATGAAAAAAGATTCTAAACGCCAAGAAGTAATATTTAATTTTGAAACTCTACTGTTCCAAGAAGAAATTACAAACCAAACAGATCTGCACAAACACGCACAGATATCCATCTTTAGTACAATGAGTAAATTTTTTAATTATTTATTTATTTTTGGTAAACCCCATGCACAAACATAACTTCAGAAAATGCAAATTTAGATATGCATAGTGTATGGTCACAGTACTTTCCATTTCTGTTGAATAAATAGTATCAATCAAGCTAAAGGACACTGTCTTTTGCCAGACTTGACCTAAACAATAGCCCATTTTCAAGCTGTCCTGCAAGGCATCATGCCACCAATACAAACAGCTCTTCAGGCTGTGCTATTACACAAGTTGGTTTCTTGATACCTAAGACCAAGAAAAACAACTTTTGATACCTAGATGAAAGCAGACTTAATAACTTTCACTGTCCTTGCACACATTGAAAGGAGGAAGAGAGGGGGAGAGACAGCAGGCAGGTTGACCAGGTCTTCAGTAATAACAGATTACCCAAATTTTGTACAAAGTAGGGACCTTGGGCTCAGCACAGAGGCGTGTTCCCATTCATAAGAAAAATAACAAATGCATCTGAGTAAATACCAGAGTTCAGCAGCAGCAGCACTGTGGTGAGATCTTGATTAACTCACACAAGGTAAGTAGGTTTCTGAAAATGAAAACAATTACGCTATTTATGTTTATGTTGTAATATTCACTTTTGAGAAAGCTTTTTCTGGGTCAATGGAAAGGAGGCCATTTGAATAACATATCCTTAGATTTTAATCACACATTAACTATTCACGAATATGTCAGGTGGCTGAATGGAAAAGTAACCAATGATAATTGAAAATAGATTTTTACTCAGAGGAAAAGTTACAACTCATGTAATTCAATAAATTTAGCACCTGTTTACTACACAAACAAACAAATGAAAGATTCTAGTTCACAGTTCACAAAAATTCAACAACTAATGTTTCTGCTCAAGGGACAGTATCTAAGCAGACATCTGGAGAATCTACTGATTAATTAATAGATTCATTAATTAGACAGCTGTACTGTTAGAAGAGAATTTAAATGCTTGGATTAATAGCCCTGCTAATTAGTCCTAACGAAAATCATCATCAACCCTTATAGCTGAGAAAACGCTGACTTCCTACATGCCCATCTGCATGATTATCTTCTTCCTAGAAGATGCTAGATAACTACTGGCTGAGGTATGATACCATATGTACCATGGGAACATCCAGAACAACCCTGAAGCCAGTGATATTTCCAGTCTCCAGCAAACATTCCAGTGTAGACAGGCACTAAAATCATTTACCTGCGTCTTGACTCTGAAACATGGCACCAGCACAGAAATATGTGAAAAACAAATTATAAATAGCAAGCCTGTGAGTGGGTACAATAAGTCATGAGGCAGCGGATTAATATTACTTAATTTAAAATCATCAAGGTGAGCAAGCTATACACAATAGCAAAGAGAAGCCTTTCAAAACCATGACAGGGCTGCAGCATTCACAAATAACCTTATATAATTGTCTTGTCTCACCAAGAAGATACTCATATCCCTTTCCACAAAGAAAAGATTGTAATTATGAGGTATTTCATACGAGCTATGACCAACTACAGTATGTGACAGCCAGCTTAGAGTGCTGATTAATAATGAACTAAAGACTTCATTGGAGAATGTTCCTGTCATCATAGCTGAATCAAACAGTACATCTATACTGTGTTAAGTACGTTAAAATTCTGATACTAGTTTTCCTTCTATGTGTTTAAGTTACCCAAATGTATAATGGAGATAGTACATCAAGGGATACTGAGGGGATGTGAGGGGGAAATAAACATAGTGAATTTTATGAAGCACAGATAACTAAAATCCACCTTAAAAGCCCATGGAGAAATGAATAGTTTTGAATTATAGTTTAATTAGCATACAAAAAGCATACTGGGGGCATAGCAAGGAAAGATTAATTTTGCACATCACATGTGGTAAAAAGGTTTGTGATCAGTTAAAAAATAATTTTAAAAAATACACATGGAAGGAAAGGAGAGGAGAGAGGGTGAAGAAGTTCAATTTGCACAGGTAGCCACAACCTGATACTTCTTCAGCTATGCGTGTTTGTTGCTGACATTTCTCTTCCCGTATTCCTGAATTCTTTAGCTTAAATCTGTGCATGCTATTTATTTTTGTAACATCAGGTGTACTGACAAATTCCAACAATGAAAGCAAACATTTCACATCAGATTATAAAAGTGACTTGTCTAGAAGAAAATTCACAGAAGTGCCTGGTAGAATTTCTGTGGGAAAGAGACACCAAAGAACATTCTGGAAATCCCACTACATCATTTTGTGCTCAAATTCCACTGGCCCAAGATATCCAAGAAAAGCCTTCATGAATGTGTCATGTTATTACATTTACCAATAGACTACATGAAAATAGGGCAGACACATGGTATATAATTTAGGTGAAATTAATATTTAAACAAATATAGAAGATAGCCATCATTCTTAATTTTTGTTGAGTTTGCTTGGTTGACCTGCAATGTAGTGTTTGGGTATTAGTATCAAAATTCCTGCTCAGTAATGCCCATCAGCTCTGCAGTTGGTTGTATGACCAGAAGTTTCTAATAGAATATTGACCAAGCACATTCAACTGGGTACCCACACACTGCCAGATGTAAGCCTAGTGCTTCCAAAGCAGGTTACATCCCACCACAACCACCATCTGCAGAGGGGAAACTGATGGGAGGAGTACTTGGAGAAATCTTCAGTCCAAGCAGACTGCTTGAGTGAAGACCCAAGGAAATGTTAAGTTTTTCCACAACTTGAAAACAAATAATGGGGATAATAATATAGGGGCTTGGTAGGAAAGTATTGTTGATGGGAAAAAATGGTCAATATGTAGCTACAGTTATAGTATTAGAAAGCAGAATGGGCATGAACAGAATGTGATTTATAGTCATACACAGACTTACACATTGAAACTGAACCTCTCCCTGCCACTTGTATACAATACATAGCCCATCTTCTTTTAGTTTCTTCCCAGCCTGGGTTCATGAAAAAGGTACCCAAAGAGCCTTGACTACTGATAAAGAACTTGTTGATATCACTCTACCCTCTCATCTCTCTCACCTCCAAGATGTATATGCTAATAATCAAGTTGTAGGGAAAGTATGAACTTTCTGCTCCCATGCTGAACTCATATATGTTGAGTGACACAATTTCTTAGGATTTCAAAGAAAACGTAGAAAAAAAATGGTAGGTGACTCCACAATCTGATACAGGCATCCATTCACTGTTCTACCCACCAATACCTTTTCCTAACAGAACTACATATTTGATCCAATTTACTGTTTCATACAAAATACAGATACAGGTAGCAGAATAGAGACCTCAACACCCAGGAATTCTTCATAAAAACCTAACTGGCTAACCATGAGAACTTTAACTCTATTTAACATTAAACTCCCTTGTTTCAGCAACTTGCTTTATTACTCAATTATCAGAACAACTGGACCTAGTTGAACAAGTTCCCTGGATAACCTGGCAAGGAAAAAAGATGAATTAAGAAAATGAGATTGACCATGCATTTGGGGCATGGGGGAAGAAGAGTGACACTATTTCCAGCTTCTCTTCAATGACTTTTATGGAAAAGAGTGATTTGTTTGTGCTGATAGAAGAACAACAAAACTCTATACTAGGTTTTGCAAACCAAGTCCAAAATGCAGTGAAATATGCTCAAAGGAATATTGCGTTACAGGAAACTACCTTCTTGCCTTCTGTAAGTATTCCAAAAGTTATCAGAAACACAGTAGACAAATAAACCAAATATTATAACCTATGCTAGGAAAAATAATTCTGTAAGTAGATTTACTTCATGTATATAATCTGCAAATTCCTATTACAAGGTGTTAGGGAAAGACAAATATCTAAATAGATTGCTGTGGCTGCAGTCAATAAACATATTTCATCACTGCTGCTGCCAAAACAGTCTGTACAGAAATGTGTCTGACAATCATAAAAAGAACTAAAAGAAATTGAATTACTTATTCCTTGCATTACATTAGTAACTCAAGTGTTTGGGGAAGGATGGACCAAGGGGGCTAAAAGTAAATCATTTCTACAGCATTTTTAATAATAATCCTTACTCACAGCTTCTATCCTGACTTTTCGTATGACTTTTTCCTCTGCATTTAACACCCTTTCCTACTGATGCCTTTTTAAGAAAGCATCACATGCACTCAATGATTCTGTTTACCTGACACACACCAAAAAAAGCACATCCTAACATAACAATTACCAAGTCATGTATTTAAATTGCAAACATCAGATAATAGCACATTATCTTCTGGGTACGGAAGAGCACAACTGAACATAAAAGTAATTTGAAGGAGGACATATTGAACCAGACTAATGGATCTAAACAAGCACCATTGGTGACCCCAGAAGTACATCTACTGTCCTTTTGTTTCCCCCTTTTCTTCCTGTTTTCTTAAGACTTTAAGAAAAAAAAAAAAAAAGATAATTCAAGCTATGAAATTATTTAGGTTGGCATAGATTAAGTAAATCAAGACACACACCCAACTGAAGTGTCAGGAGAGAAAACCTGAGCTTTTAGTTATGTTGAAACACAGCTGTATTCAATCTTTAGTAACTGATTAGCATCAGCAGCTGGTAGAGTGTCAGCTATTAAGCCAAGGTAAAGCTAAATGCCCTTGCTACTATCTCAAATATTTTGTACTAACTTTTTTAAAACATAAAAAACACTATTACTGCTACAGCTGAAATTATTGGAATAACTCTTGTAGCTGAACTAATTATTTATAAAACACTCCCTCCTTAAATTGCTTGCATCCTTATTCTCAGCTCTGCATAAGGTGTGGTAAGATCCAAATTTACCAACACAATAAACCTGCATTCATTTTAAAAGACAAATTTTTATGATGACAACACACAGAAAAGGAAAGGCAATTTACACAGACGGAAAGCCGTGGCCACATAAAATAGTAGACCAAACAATTTTGGAACACAAAACTGAAGGCTGGTATTTTACTATATGTAAGTAGGGAAAACTGAGACAGTGAGTTTTTAATATCTGTACTTGACTATAAAAATCTTATGACTCCATTATAATTAAATGTAAGTCTCACTTCTTTTATTAGATACCAGGACTAGAAGAACTAGAGTTTTGGTGTGTTATTTATTTATTTTTCCTCTAAAACATGCACATCAAACAAATCATATAGTGTGTCAAAATGTGAGTGTCAAAGTCAGCCTGCTTCCTCTGTCAAGAACATGGGGAAGGTATGAACATGTTGCCAACTTCTATAACACTGTCAGAAGTGCTATCAGCACTTTTCTTTCCCTTTGTGAGGCATATGGTTAAGTGACAATGCAATGAGCATCCGTTCTTAAATAATGTGTTCTTTGTAGTTGGGTAAAAAAAAATAAAATTAAAAAGCACAGAAGTAAAATCAGAAAATTTTCATAAGAACCTGAAAGAACCAGAATTGATCTCATGATTTTAAATCAATTTACTTATTTCTTCTGATTGAAAACACTTATATAATGCAGCTGTGTTGGCCTGGACAAGCAGAAAAAAGGGTTACTGCACACTTAGTAAGGTCTGCAGATGTCAGTACACTGAAGCTCACCCAAGAAGGAGTTGAAATAATTAACAGTCACTGTCAACAGGACATGTACCACAATAAAGTGAACGTGTCATCAAAGCCTGTGGTACGTGTCCCTCAAGCGGACAAGAGCACCACAGCAACTCACCACACCTAGGACAGAAGACATTCACTGCAGAATCCACCACTTCCCTCATAGTTAAGACTAAGGGTGATGAACCAAGCCACGTTCTCGTGTAGATCTCTCAAGAGGCCTATGCAGCAAGTACCTTCCTGCTGGGCACTGCAGGACCACAGAGCACTGCTACTCCTGAGAATGCTAATGAGCTTCTGGCACAGGTATGATGGATCCATGGCATATTTTGTCACAAGTGAGAATCTAACAATATTTTAGTACTGTTCACAACCATTTAGAGGTGGATCTATTGCATACACTCCTGTATGAAATTCTCTCTCATCTCATCAACCAACTGACATCTCAGTTCTTGTTTCCCAATGGAGACCATGGAGAATAAATTAAAATAGTCCATAAGTCATGTAGGTAGCATCCTTCCTCCCTCATTCCCATCGTTCTCCTCATAGCATGAATTCTGGACATTCTGGGCAACAAGTCTGGCCTGACCCTAACTGAAGAACAATATACAATTCAGTATTTTCACTTCTCTATATATACACAGTTTCTCCAGGGCATTTAACAAGTACTTCATGGTTTTCACTAAATAAAGCTTTACAAAAAATATCACTGCCCTACAATAGACTCTTATCTCAGAAATCCCATATCTTCCCATGGAACGTTCTGTTAGGGTAAGTCGATAGAAGAATAAACCTGGGCCTTAAATGAGCACATCCCCATCTCCACAATATGCACACCACATATAGCTACGTTTTCACCATCTGTTCCACCTTCAAATCACACACAAAAAATTCACAAACTAACACAAAAAGTAATAATTATGATTTCTTAACATTTGTGTGTTTCATTTGCAGCAGGGAGAGCAGTTTGCAATGGCACTTCCCTGAAGCAGAGCAGCATTTTTCATAGCTCTACAATATGCTGTATTATGGAGTAGCTATACTACATCCTGCAAGTCAAATCAACAAGTGGTATGCATCAGTGTACTGTCATTAATCCAAAAGGATTTGTATCCAGCTTCACCATGTAATACTCTGGCTTTCTATTCATTTTCACTATGCACTACTTCAAGATCAACAGGCTGGCTGTTAGGAAAAGAGGGGATGTTCAAGTAATGGTCACAAATATCCAGTATTTACTTCCTGATTCCTTTTAGTGGTTTCAGTTATGTGATTCTTGATAAATAGGTAGTAATAAAAATAAAGGGGAAGAAACACATGGGAGAAAAAGGGTATTGTAATAAAACAGTTTTGGAGCAACTATTATATTTAAGTGCAATTATTCTAGATTTATTTCAACTCAGCTGAGGACAGTATTAAACCCATTGGATTCTTTTACTTCTTGCTACATCTGCAAATCAGCTTGCTGCCTGCAAGTACAAATAATGAGATTTACTGTACATGGGAAAATAACAACAACTATCTCAAAGGCCCCTGAATCATCAAGAAATGTACTTATTTCAAGAACTACTGACTGATATAATAAAAGAGAATGGTAGACAGCTTTCAAAACATAATTCCAGCATTTACATTTTCACAGCTAAGAATTTAGCAGAACTTTTATTATCCACCACCAGAATGGAAAGAAATGTGAAACTTCCACAATGCTTGCACCAAAACATTATACTGCCCCAATGAAAGTTACCCCATGATAATTTGATTTACAATAACAGGTTTGGTGAGTGTTGCCATTGTAAGGCATTTTTCTGCCTTTCAGTAAAAGGATTGCTCTCCCATTTCATCTCATTCTTCCATAGGAAAACACAGCATTCTGGAAATAATAATCCAGGACAGACCATGGGCCTGCTCTACTCTCTGTGAGCCCTGACACATTTTGCACATTCAAATGCAGTGGTATTGCACCTCTGTACTGCCCATCACTAATCCTCTTAAAGTCAAAAGATACTCCTCAAATTGCTTGTTCAAAAACTAAAAACCACAACTCAATTACAGCTTCATGTTTTAGTTTTATTTTGCTCTCAATTTTGCATTTTCTCCCCTTTATTTTATTTTTTACCTTATGCTTTAAGTACTATTTTGTCAGGAATTCTTAAATCCACTTTTTAAAGTTTATCTTTCCCTCTTCCTTGTGCCCTGTCAATCCCTTTTCTCTTTGAACTAGGATGATAGCTGTTCTTGATATCTCAGCATGCAACTGGGGGGGGGGGAAGGAACAGAGTAGTTTTGCAGAGGAATTGATCCATTTCTGTACTACAGAGATTACCATAGTATAAATTAATGCAATAATTTATTTTAGAATCCAGTCAGTGAATGCATGGAGTCAATCTAAGGTTAAGTATACCACAAAAATTTTGATTCTGGAAATACTTAGAGCCTAGGGTGCTCCATACCCCTCCAAGCTGATTGGTAATAGCACAAGAGAGCAGGTCCAAAACAGGAAGCATGTCCAAAAATCAAAGCAATGTGACACTGTGTTAAGTGCTGCCAACAGTGGCTGCAAAAGCATTCTTGCAGCAATCATAGGATTTCTGTGTAAACAGCCAAGGCATGTGCCCTCTCTCAACTGAGCTGCCTCGTAAGCATCTGACTGACAGCTTGCTGCTTTTAATGAACTGGAAAATCTGTATGTTTCCTGCCTCTGCAGATATAGGCAAGTTCAGCTCTACAAGAAATCATGAGCTGCTTTCCTTACCTTTGCCCTCTCCATCATCCCACTCCCTTTAATTACCCAAAGCAAACTGCTAAAAAAAACAAAGGCTTGTTCTTCATTGTGAAAGGTTTTCTTGACGCCTAAGACCCATCACTCCATCTTCTCCAGTAGCTTTGTGTCATTCAGACAGAAGACTCAGATGTGTTTGGAAGCCTCAAGGACTCGCTGACAAAAGCTTTTATTCCCAAATGAAATGGGCTCTTCTTTTTAATTCTTAATATGTTTGTATTCATTAGCAAGATGACATTTTCCACAGAACTCTGCCTACAGAATGGGGCATATCACATTCATGCCACGACTACCCTACAAATAGCCATGCTGACTCAGGGCTGCTGGAGCCAGTGAATATTTACATAATGAGTAAATAAGGTCTTGCACACTGTGGAATAAAGATAAAATTAGAAGACAGGCAAGTCAGTTAACTTTTTTTTTTTTTTTTCTTTTTACATCAATGGTTATTAGAACTGGGAAAAGTGCTTTGATTAAAAAAGTAGTGGGCAAGGGGGGAAAGCTCTAGCAAAGCTATTTCCTTAGCAAGAGACTGCAAGGCAGGATGAGGATGTTGCTGAAATTCTTCCTTGCTGTAAAATTAAATTAATCTCCATTTAGAGCTGCCAAAACGCTGCAACCGGCACCACTTAACTGTGTGGCAAGATTCTAGATTCTTTATCCCACTCTACTTTTAAAAGGTTGCATATAATTTCCATTCTTTACCCTTCCCTCACTTCTGCAGTTGTCACCAGCCCAAAAAACATGTTAGCAGACAGGCGTGCCTGATTTCCTTCTGGCAGCCCCTCTGCTAAGAGCATCTCTATGCTAGCCCAAGTACAGCCAGCCTCTGACACCCCTCTTTGGGACAGAGCACTTCATACAAGTGCTCACAGAGGGCAACTGGGATACTTGCCAATCTC
The DNA here is from genome assembly GCF_964035555.1 of Netta rufina. Lineage (NCBI taxonomy): Eukaryota > Metazoa > Chordata > Aves > Anseriformes > Anatidae > Netta > Netta rufina. The sequence continues at coordinate 52,330,873 of NC_140125.1, read as the reverse complement.
CTGCTGAAGGAGCAGAAATAACTGTCTGTGATGGAGATTTCTAACTTTGTGCTCTGACGCTAGACTAAAAGTGGAAGCTGTTGTTCTTACTAGTTGCAAGCTCAAAGCTCGTCCAAGTTCTAGCTTCCTGGACCTCAGGCTGTGGGTGAAAGGACCAGCCCTTCCCTCCAGAGGCCTGCATGACACCAATCAAAACATCTGCTGCTTCAGTTCTGCTCTGTGAAATATCCATAAAGAAGCACTCTAGCTTAAAACAAACACTATTCTTTCTTTTAGATATATATACTTTATTTATTTATTTAAAAAAAAAAAAAAAAGAACAGCATGCTCAGACATTTTAACAACTTGTTCTCATTTTGAGAAACAGCCACTTTTTACAGTGCAAGGATGTTGTGCTTGAACACCAGTGCTCTCAACGTATCCTATGACATTTACTTTTCTCTATTGGTTCCAAAGAAAACATGTTATACCCTACGCAACAGAAAGTGGAAAAACCTATATCTCATCATGAGCCTGCACTTGCAACACTGCCAAACTAAACAATCCAGGGTAACCGGACACTACGTCTTTCATCACTACACAACTTTCATCCCTCACTTGTCCTCACTTAGCGTATACGAGGACAAGAACTTGAAGATTTTTCACCAAAGTCCTGTAGCTTTCTGTGCTCTGCTTCATCCCTAGAAATAAGATTGAAATGATTTGTGTGTAATAAACATACTGAATGGTTTGAAGTGTAAATATATTTTTTCCCATTTGAGAAATTTTAGAAGTAATGCACTGGTGGGAAATCACTTTTGCTGATGTATTTAACTACAAAAGTCATAAGCAAATTTCATAGCTGAGTGAAAAAAACAGTTTGTCCTTATTTTTATAAAAGTCTTTTATAATGAATTTAGTACTTGGAAGACATGGGCTTTGCAGTTTTAAAAGCTCTCTATTTTTCCAGAGAGAAGAGAAAACAGGCAAATGATGCATGTTTTTAAACTCAATCCATCCCAGTGCAGAGGGAAATCAAGGTGACTGGTTTCAGGTTATCTGCTACTTTATTAGTTAGAACCTCCAGCTCTTTTTACTCCCTAGCACTCCCTTCAGGAGTCATATTGAACAGTGTCCCACTCTATAGGCCATTTAAACAATAGGAAAAGTAAGCAACATGGTCTGCTGGGAAAGCTTTGTATTTTAAAATAGAAGCATTTGGAACTGTTTTTAAAATAAAACCAATCTTATAGTTCCTTCTCCTGATTATGAAAATGAGATTTCAAACAGCCTCAGGAAAAGCAAGTTACAGTCACCATATCAGTCACAAACATGCCACTATACATGTTTCTGTCCTCTTAGGTATACACACATGCATTTTTATCCACAAGTTTCCAATGATACTCAGTTTCAAGTACAAGTACTGTCATTCAAAAACACTTCCTTACTGTAGAGCACATCAGTTTTCAGCAACGGAGTTCAAGAATCACGGAACTGTAGGGGTTGGAAGAGAAGTCAAGAGAACATCAGGTCCAACCCTCCTGCCAAAGCAGGTTTCCTAGAGCAGGTTGCCTATGTAGGCACCCAGATGGTCCTTGAATATCTCCAGAGAAGGAGACTCCACAACCTCCCTGGGCAGCCTGTTCCAGTGCTCCGTCACCCTCACCGGGAAGTAGTTATTTCACATGTTGGTGTGGAACTTCCTGTGATCCGTTTTGTGGCCATTGCCCCTTGTCCTGTCCAAACCACTGAAAAGAGGTTGGCCAAATCCCTCTATCTCCCATGCTTAAGATACTTGTAATTGTTAATAAGATTCCCTCTGTCTTTTCTCAAGGCTGAACAGGCCCCAGGTCTCTCAGCTTTTCCTCATAGGGAAGATGCTCCAGACATCTGGAGCATCAGGAAAAATAAGGGAGAAATTACGTTATTGTTCAAATTCTATTAATAGAACATATTTTTGAAATTACAACCTGTACTCAATACTAATATATCTACCCTTATGAATCTAATGCTCAAGTAAAGTATCTTGTTTATTCACAAGGTACAGTTGATCAAGTAGATTGGTGCATTACCATACTAAATCATTTAGCACAACCTTCCTTTCTCTTTTTAAAAAATCGTTCTTTGTTAACTTCACTAAAAAAAGTCTCTCCCACACAAAGAAAACTCAAAATTAATTATTCAGAAACATAATATGTAAAGCATCATAATATAACATGAAATAAAACACTAATTATATTGGAAGCTTCCCTAATAATTGTCAACAAAACCTTAAATTAACTTGGCAAGATCCTGTAGATTTTGACAAATGCAAATGCCAGCTAATACATTTTGACAAGTAGTAGACTGGAAGAAGAACATCTTGAAATACTGCGAGAAATATGAGACCACACTGACTGTTGTGTAAATAGTCATTTTTCAAAATGCTTTAAATATTAAAGAGCTGTCATACACAGATTATCTCCTGAAATGCCAACAATTTAATAGATTTATTAGTCTGATGCATTTAATTTTTGTAATAATTTACTTAATATTGCTGTACATATCTCAAGGGTCTCAATTCTGGGCTATTTGTACATAGCACAAGAGATATTTAAAACAGAAGTTAAAGTTATCATTTTAAATATACATCTATGCACATTATAGTCATTTTGTGCTGCAGCTTCACATGCCATTCCATTTGCTTCCCATCTTATTATATAAAAGACCCTTTTGATCAAAGCCTTAATTTTTTCCATAATTATTCAGTCCAAAAAGCAGTAAAACATAGGGTTTGCAAAGAGTCCAAGAGAGTGCTCAATTCTCTTTCTTCACTTACAATATTTGTCTGTACACAAAGACAATTAAAGTAGGAGAGATTTTTTCTTATTTTCATCAGTTTAAGTAGGGAATATTCAGCCACTGTTTTTAATATCTTGCAGAACAATGCTTTAGGCAACTGCAGTTATCATGTTCAACTGCATTCTGCTTTTTGGATTAGATTTAAATTCAACCACATTTTTTTTTTCCCATTTTCTATTAAATTTCCTGGCTCCCCGTCCCCCACTCTCTCTAAACAAAGAGAAAACAAAGAACTATGATGAGCTTATTCAGGGCAGCATAGACACACACACACAAGAATATTTCTGAATAGATTTGCATTACTACAGTCCAGTGGAAACACTTAGTAAAGTGGTTGTATTTTATATTCATTGAAGCAGACACGGCTTGGTATTAAAACTTAAGATCCTGAATAAAGTCTTCAGAGACAGCAAATACAGAAGTGACTTCTGGATGAACTGCAGGAAAAAGATACAATTAACAAAATAATGAGGAGCAAAAAAAGGTAAGGTAAAATGATGGGAGAGGAAAGTATACAGTATCCATGCCCCCAGAAATTGATCAGTGAGACAAGCATGATCTATAATAATGCGAGACAATTAATCAATTTGACTGTTTTTAACATACACTAGGAACCTGAAAAAAATATGTATATTTAATTATATTGTATTCCTAAAGCTTGCTTGGAAGAACTTGGGCCTTTCATGCCAATCACCAGATACTAGTATGGCTGATCCCCCAAGACACAAATGCTTCCTTTAAGAGAGGAAGGCAAACATCTTTGGGAAGGTCAAATCCTGCAGAATACTTTTGTTGTTAAAAAACCACAAATCACACAACCCCAAACAAACAAAACCAGATCAAGTTGCTTACTGTAAGAGGTGACACAGCACAGAGGGTTGTAAATGGAAAGGCACAGGGGTACCCCAAGCTCCATCAGTCCCCGCCAGCAGCCCAGGATGGATGGGCAGCAGAGCCTGTTCTGCCCAATGCTGATGGGTCCTAGTCCACTGGCCCCAGGGCAGAGTCAGTCTCCAGACTGCATAATCCACACCTGATTAATTGAGATCAGACAGGTACCATTTTGTGACGTTCAAAATATGAACAAAGTGATGGAAAGGTTTGGAGCTGGAGAAGACTTTCAAGAGCAGAGCAACCACCATACAATGTTTAAGCTTTTCTTTTCCTATACTAACATATGAGCAAACACAACATTTCCTTGTCCACAAAGACAAAATTCAGCTCCTGAACACCACCTGAAATTGTTCTTCAATAACTACCATCTTTTACCTGATATTTAAAGACAGCACAGCATTATACTGAAACTTTTTTTTTTTTGGTGAAATTAAATGTTTTTTTCCATTACCTCTAAATTTTTAAAATAGTTTCCCCATTAAAAACTCAATGCTACCACAAATACCACGAGCAATGATTATTTACTATTTGATTAATGCAATAACTTAATACATGTAGTCCAGTTCAAGTAAGAAACAACTTCACAAACACAACAGTAAGACATTGATATTTTTTTCTCCATGCTTGTGGTTGGTTACATACATACCATTAATTACACAGACGCACACTGCCCACAGGCAACCTGAAAAATGATTGATAATCACCTTCATGATTTTTCCAGGGCTGCTTCTTTATAATTAACCTTCTAACAGTGAGTAGAATACACATTAGACGTAGTAGCATGATTTGACTGCTTTTCAAAAATATGAGGACAGACCTAAAGTTATACTACTGACAAGATTATGTAAACCTGCATATTCTGCAAAAATATTTACCTGAAAAGATAAAAATAAAGAATCGCCAGTCTCTTTATCAAAAGAATATTTCCACAAGACAAGCTAAACATTCAAAATGTTGTTTTGATTTTATGCTTATTTATAAATAAGAGTCAAATTTAGAAGAGCTCTTGACCAAGGGATCAGAATTTGGTATTTATATAAACTGTTACTTGTTTTAGAAACCAAGTTTGTAGATAATAGAAAAATCTTGAGTTTCATGCCACTAGTAAAGGATATACCTACTATTACTAATATCAAACAAACAAGGTTCCTCTAGGTTTTTGTTTATTTTTGTTTCATAGCAGCATCTATTGCAGTGGAAGGATTTTCAGGACAATATAAATATACAAACTATCACTTAAAGTACATTATATAAGGTAAATCACATACTAACGCATGTGTTTTGACATTAACAACTTAAATTTCTGCAAACCCCACACATACTAAGCTGTAGATAAGTTTTATTTAATTTTCATCTCAGAGTAAATAACACACTCTCTTCACAATTTGTTGTGGAACGTTTTGACTTTCTACAAGCAGATTTTCTCTTCATCTGTTTTGCACACTGGAAGGTGATGGGAAAGGATGTAGCATGTGCTACTAATATTTGAATGAAACTGAATTCATTTCCAAGTTGTTTTAATTTTCTACTCCAATTAACAGTAATTAGACCAGAGAGCAAAATAAATTCCTATATTCTTCAGCGTACTCAAATTTATTAAACACACAACTAAAGATTCTCCATAGGGAGTATATTAAGTGAGAGGAAATAGCCACGTTATTTTGCTTTTTTTTTTTTTTTTTCTGTGCTTCTCATTTCTGGAGCTTTTAGATGTAATCCTTCAAACTGCCCTCTCAGCCTCTACCTCTTCCATTGTGAGGGAAAAGGGAATACACTGCTGCCTATCATGCGTCATTTGCCTACCATTTTTTTCCAGGCACATAGACTCTTCAAGTTATTGAAAACATTTAGACTTCAGTTTCTAGATTTTGTTATTCTTTGGTTTACAACCTAGTGAAGATTCTGGCACCAGACTGGAAGGGTCCACAGATGCATATGGTTGAAGAAAAACTAACATGGAGCCATGGAAATGAAAGCATGGTAGCGTATCTGCTTGAGGGTAGGAAAGCTCTGCAGGAGGATCTGGATAGGCTGTACCGATGGGCTGAGGTCAACTGCATGAAGTTCAACAAGGCCAAGTGCCGGGTCCTGCACCTGGGGCGCAATAACCCCAAGCAGAGCTACAGGCTGGGAGAGGAATGGTTGGAGAGCTGCCAGGCAGAGAAGGACCTGGGAGTGATGGTGGATAGTCGGCTGAGTATGAGCCAGCAGTGTGCTCAGGTGGCCAAGAATGCCAACGGCATCCTGGCTTGTATCAGAAACAGTGTGACCAGCAGGGCTAGGGAGGTGATCGTCCCCCTGTACTCAGCTCTGGTGAGGCCGCACCTCGAGTACTGTGTTCAGTTTTGGGCCCCTCGCTACAAGGACATTGAGGTGCTTGAGCGGGTGCAGAGAAGGGCGACGAAGCTGGTGAGGGGCCTGGAGAACAAGTCCTACGAGGAGCGGCTGAGGGAGCTGGGCTTGTTCAGCCTGGAGAAGAGGAGGCTCAGGGGTGACCTTATCGCTCTCTATGGGTACCTCAAGGGAGGCTGTAGCGAGGTGGGGGTTGGCCTGTTATCCCATGTGCCTGGTGACAGGACGAGGGGGAATGGGCTTAAGTTGAGCCAGGGGAGTTTTAGGTTAGATGTTAGGAAGAACTTCTTCACTGAAAGGGTTGTGAGGCACTGGAACAGGCTGCCCAGGGAAGTGGTGGAGTCACCATCCCTGGAAGTCTTCAAAAGACGTTTAGATGTAGAGCTTAGGGAAATGGTTTAGTGGGGACTGTTAGCGTTAGGTCAGAGGTTGGACTAGATGATCTTGAGGTCTCTTCCAGCCTAGAAAATTCTGTGATTCTGTACCTCCTCCTTTGAAATAAAATGTTAAGTATTTAAGTGCACGTCAAAGTAGATAAAACTACGCCATGTTAAATAAAGTGAGCAAATCATCAAGGCAAGAGCTTGATGTATTCTGTCACAATGTATTCTGTCACTAGTTCTCCTTCTTCCTAATTATACAAATTAAGGATGGCTATAATAGGTGTTACAAGACTGACCATGGTTACAACTCAAGTAGCAATTTTTTATTATTATTATTTTTTTTAATTACCATTCCACGTTAAAAAAAAAATAGGTTTACCTAATTTAGTTTAGTAAAAACAAATAATTTATAAGCTTAGAATTCTTGGGACGCTCTTCAGTTTCAGGACTGGGAAATGTGTTTGTCCCTTATGTTACAGATGATTCATATGTCCCTGATAATTCTCTCCCTACACATGCGATCAAGTAGTTTAAAATCTTACAATTTTAATATTTTAGTTTCATAATGGACTTCAGTCTCAATCATCTATATTTGGCTCTAGGACTTATAGGTATGCCAACTTAAACACATGCTAAAGTATCTCTAGGAATGTCATCTTTACTGTGGGTATGAAAACGAAGTTTGGGATAATCTGAAAACTTTGTGTAGCATCTTATTTAGAATTTCTATTTATTTTAACACCCAAGAGTCTATCTTTATTATCTGTATTTTTATTTCAACATATGATAATGCTAGATATCTTGGATGTACACAAGTCAATGGGGCCAGATGGGATCCACCCGAGGATACTGAGAGAACTGGCAGAGGAGCTGGCCAAGCTGCTTTCCATCATTTATCAGCAGTCCTGACTATCAGGGGAGGTCCCAGTTGACTGGCAAACGTGATGCCCATCTACAAGAAGGGCCGGAAGGTAGACCCAGGGAACTATAGGCCTTTCAGTTTGACCTCAGTGCCAGGGAAGCTCATGGAGCAGATTATCTTGAGTGTCATCACATGGCACTTAAAGGGCAACCAGGTGATCAGGCCTAGTCAGCATGGGTTTATGAAAGGCAGGTCCTGTTTGACAAACCTGATCTCCTTCTATGACAAAGTGACATGCTTGGTGGAGGAGGGAAAGGCTGTAGATGTGGTCTGCCTTGACTTCAGTAAGGCTTTTGACATCATTTCCCACAGCATTCTCCTCAAGAAACTGGCTGCTCATGGTCTGGACTGGCATACGCTTCGTTGGGTTAAAAACTGGCTGGATAGCCAGGCTCAAAGAGTTGTGGTGAATGGAGTCAAATCCAGTTGGAGGCCAGTCACTAGTGGCGTCCCCCAGGGCTCGGTGCTGGGGCCAGTCCTCTTTAATATCTTCATCGATGATCTGGACGAGGGCATCGAGTGCACCCTCAGTAAGTTCGCAGATGACACCAAGTTAGGTGCGTGTGTTGATCTGCTCGAGGGTAGGAAGGCTCTGCAGGAGGATCTGGATAGGCTGCACCGATGGGCTGAGGTCAACTGCATGAAGTTCAACAAGGCCAAGGTCTTGCACCTGGGGCGCAACAATCCCAAGCAGAGCTACAGGCTGGGAGAGGAATGATTGGAAAGATGCCTGGCAGAGAAGGATCTGGGAGTATTGGTGGATAGTCGGCTGAATATGAGCCAGCAGTGTGCTCAGGTGGCCAAGAAGGCCAACAGCATCCTGGCTTGCATAAGAAGCAGTGAGGCCAGCAGGGCTAGGGAAGTGATTGTCCCCCTGTACTTGGCTCTGGTGAGGCCGCACCTCGAGTACTGTGTTCAGTTTTGGGCCCCTCGCTACATGAAGGACATGGAGGTGCTCAAGTGAGTCCAGAGAAGGGCGAAGAAGCTGGTGAGGGATCTGGAGAACAAGTCCTACAAGGAACGGCTGAGGGATCTGTGCTTGTTCAGCCTCGAGAAAAGGACGCTCAGGGGTGACTTTATCACTCTTTATAAGTACATTAAAGGAGGACTTAGCAAGGTGGGGGGTGGTCTATTCTCCCACGTGCCTGGCAGGATGAGGGAGAAATGGGCTAAAGTTGTGCCAGGGGTGTTTTAGGTTGGATGTTACGAAGAACTTCTTTACCGAAAGGGTTGCGAGGCATTGGAACAGGCTGCCCAGGGAAGTGGTGGAGTCACCATTCCTGGAGGTCTTTAAAAGACATTTAGATGTTGAACTTAGTGATATAGTTTAGTGGAGGACTTGTTAGTGTTAGGTCAGAGGCTGGACTCAATGGTCTTGAGGTCTCTTCCAACCTAGACAATTCTGTGATAGATTTTCAAAGTTATAGCTTATACTATGGTAAGCTCCAATTTCACTGAGAACAAGAAAAATGAAGGGAATTCTATGCAAAATAAAATGATGCTAAAGCTAACTAAGCTTAACTTGAACTATACTTCAAGTTAGTTACAGCTTCGAAAATATACATAACTTAACACAAATTTAAACCTTCTAATATACATAAGTAAAGAAGAAAAAAGCTGATTGATGATCTGTGGCTAAGAGTCATTATACAGGAAGACAGCCTCTAAAGCAAAACAATCGCAACCTCAGTCTCAGGAGGGCAGGTTCAACAGAAGGGGAGAAGGGAAAAACACGTAATGGGCAAATCCTTACTAAGACATTTAATATTATCAAGCATGCATTATTAGACTTGCTACAGCCAGAAGATCTGCTCAAGAATGTTTGGTTTTGACCATGCTTAGTCTAGCCAACATGTTTTGAAATGCTAGGGGATCATTCAATGTAAATTTAGCCAGTCAAGTCACAAGCTAGAGGAAAAGCCTGTGGTTGATCTTGTCCAGTCAACATTTTGAGTATTAATTTTAATGTTTGGCACATGGAATCATTTTGTTAATAAACACAGGGCCTCCCATGCCACTGTTGGCTGGAGCCAAAACATATCTGCCAATCATTCTCACCAACCCACATCCACTTTGTTCACAAACTTATTCACAAGCATGTTTTGCTTTCAACAGAAAGCCAATGAATATTCAAGAGAAACAAATATAATCAAAGATTTGTTTTCCCCCTTTCAGAATATGTGCTCATCAAATCAAATTTCCAAGTTTCTATACACAGTTGTCTGCCTGTTTGTCAAACATACAGAAGATCTGACAGACACACAAAGCATGCATGTTCTCTTCAAGGGGCAGCAAGGAAGAATTGCTGCTGCCACAGGACTCATCTGTTGATCTTACAAAACCAAAAAAAGAAGTTTTAGGTTATGGAATGGTGCAAGGCAAAGTGAAACTGAACAGTCACTTGAGGATCCAGGTGAGGATCACCTACAAATAGATGCTTATGCAAGGAATTTGGAAATACTTCAAAGATAAGGTAGTATTCAGGGGAAATAATGGCATCAAATACAGTTATACTAAAACTTAAAGTAAAAAGACAAAGGAAAAAGCATGTTTATGCTGGCTGTGAAGAATAAACATGCTACTTCAGGGTTACAGGTCCCCCCTCCTCAAAGGATTTCCAACAGGAAAATACTTTTAGGACAATATTTAAAAAAAAGTGAAGACCCCACACAATCTCATGTGAGCACTTGCATTGTTGAACAAGACTCAGAATGATTTTTCAGGGACTGAGCAGACTTCATATTCTTAGACAGTTTTACTGAATTAAACCATTAGTATGGAAGAACTGCTAGAAATGGTAAACATGTACAGCCATTAGATTAAATGCAGAAAACAGTAGTGCCTGACATTTTGTCCCTGTGATGTACTATTTTATCCTGTACATATTTTAAAGACTGTTTCAGTTCTGAAATATATATATTTATTTTTTTTTATTTTTTTATAAAAGACATGATACAAAATACATCATCCATAAAAGACTTTTCAGGTCCTGAATTATGTTTAAAAGTTTATTTCCTTCCTAATGTTCCACTGGAATGACTTTTTGGCAGAACTAGCTGGAAAGCAGAAAACAGATCTAAACGCAGTTTAACCCATTTGCCTCACTTCAGAAATTAATACTAATATTTATTTAAAAAAAAAAAAGTTTTCCCAAAGCTACAAGCTACAGATTTATTTTTTTTTTTAAATTTGCTTTTCTTAATTTTCTCTTTGATATTTGTTTCCCTAAGAAAGTCAAGGGAAATTACTTGAAAAAAATAGCTGACAACTCCAACCTCCCCCCCCCTTCAGCTGGTTGATGGGATTCTTTATACAACTTCCAATAGCAGTTTTCAGAGGGAAAGATTGCTAGTAGCCCGATTCTGTAGTACACTTTAATGTGCACTATCCAGCACAGTCCTGTACTTTTTTTTTTGTCTCAATAACTGCAGAAACAGAATTAAATATAGAGCATATTTACATGAGAGCTTGATAAATATATATTTCATAACTTGAGATGATCACCAACTATGGTATTGGTTGCAGCTATTGGACCAAGCCCAAAATAATAAAAAAGATTATAGTTGTCCAGTTTAGTATCATTCTCCACAGTAAAAGTGAAGATGCCTAAGGTTTGAATGAAAAACAAGTGTCAGTACAAGACATGCAACACAGTAAGCCAAGAGATGCTCATGAGGAAAATTATTGGAAACTCAAAAAAAAAGAAAACCACCCTTCCTTGCTCTTCAGAAAAGGTCTTACCTTTATTGTGGGATATGTAAAATATAATGCTTTGTTTTATACCCACTCCAATTTTTAGAAAACAACCTCCATGGGATTAACACTTCAAACATCTGGCTGCTTCCTTAACTTCAGAAGTATGAAGAAGAAACACTTTCTATTCAAGTAGAACAGCTCATTTGTATAAAACTAACCTTACAGTGTTTATAGACCCTTATATTAGACAGCCAGTTAATTGCTCAGCATAGCAGTCCTATTAGAGCACAGCAGCTTTATCAGTACCCTGCCCAGCTATATTCATTACTACAGAGTATATGAAAATTATTTCACAGTAAGACTTACAAAGTCCTACAAGTTATTGCAATCCTCCTTCCAACTAACTACTTTTCACATGACAAAGGAGTAAATAACATACAATTTAGAAACCTAATTTTATATGCAAGTGAAACACACCCAGGATTTTGCAGCATTTTACCCTCTACTACAACTCAAAGCGGTGACTTGGAGATTTGGTGGCACTTGTTAGAACTGTTCAACAGAGGGACCTCAACTTTTAAGTGCATCCTTTGGAATTAATTAAAAAGTTAAGCCAGAATCCTACCGTGTAATTTCTATCATACCAAGTATTTATTTTGAAAAAAGAAAAAATGGTTGTAGCTCACACAAAAACAGGTGTCTTTTCTTTCTTATAAATGGTATTAAAGAGAAAAATAGAAGTAGCAGTGGCAAGTTTCTACAGATACTATAAGAACAGGTGAATCAGGTTGTTGTACTGTAACTATTTAGGGCACTATGACCTTTCTGCCTACTACCTGGGGGAGGTTTGAGTAATTCCTCCAACAAAGATTTACTTTGGACACTTCTGCTGCATCAAAAATTCAAAAGCAAAGATCTCTTCTGAATTGCACCTTCAATGAACTACATTAAATGGGTTGTCTTCAAAGCTGATGTGAATTCTCTGCAGCTTTACTTGTTCTTTGTTGTGTGTTCCCACAACACAGCAAGTTACCAGGAGCAGCACGAGCTCAGGGTTGACACGTGCTGATAAGGAATTCCAATTTGCGACCCGCTGTCAAACTCTGTGCTAGTATTTCAAGTAATAAGAATAATACTAAAACTGCAGTTTGAGGAAGAGAGAACACCCCTCTGTTATCCTAAACTTTCCATTACTTGCAGATAAGCCATCAGAATTTGACAGAAATTGTATCATCATATCATTCTGTAAATAGTACGTTCATCTGTGGATGTATATGGACTGGCACTTGTAATAATTAATGAAGACTTCTAGAGCATCCATGTAATTTCTACAACAACAAAAAATATCGTATCTTATGACTGTAAATCACTCCATTACATAGGGCCCTATAATTAAAGAGTTCAAGCCACTTAATTTGCAATATTCAAATAAAAGGGAAATCACACAGAATACACGATGGCTAGTGGCAGATGGGTTTTCAAACAATACTTAATTCTACTTAGAGCCACATACACTGAAAAATAATTTCTATATGCATGATTCTCTGCAATTACTTCACACATTTCATGATCATTTCCCTGTTTATTTTCCTAGGGGATTACTTTATACTGCAATACTTTGTACTTCATTTCATTTAAATGAAAGATTTTGAAAAACAGGCCTCTCATCATTAGATTTCCTGCACCAGAATCTTAGTCCTATCAAAGGCTCATTCCTCTTACCTTCCTCCCAAAATAGGAAACTTACTGAAGTACAAAGACATTTTCTTTGCAATACTTCTTCATTTTGCTAAAATCATTACCAAATGATAATGACATTAATCTCTACATTACACTTGACTAAAAGCAGCCAAAGTAATGAGGAACTCAAAAATATAAAATATCCGATTGTGTTACTGAAATCCACCAAGGGAACACTGAACATCCACTGGAGAATGTGTATATATGGCATGTAAGTTAGGTGCTGCTTTATCATAGCATATTTATTCACGGCAGTGTAATTAATAACCAGCTGTCAACATCCTGAAATGGTTTTGGAACCACAGGATGTTTAAGTATTTCTAACTTTTTTGTTAATATGCTTCTCTGAACAAGCATACATGTATGTATATATATATATAAGTTATACACACACACAAACAATCCTTAACTATTGTTATGAATGCCTGAGGAGGATTAAGAAGCTTTCTTGAAATGCATAGACCCAGAGGGTTTCATCTGCTATGTGGGAAGCCAGCACTGCTCGTGGGCTTCTCAGGTTTATATTACATTCATTATCTTCAAGCACTGTGAGGTGTTGACAGTTTTAACTGCCTTCATTGGAACTACAGCCCCTGCAAAACTGACTGCAAGCATGAGTCTGTGATTTACTGCCCATCTGCCAGAAGGCAGAGTCAGCCCTTCTTAAAGGTGTGCCACAGTGCATCCTCACCATTGCTTCTAGGGGAACACGCGTGGGTAGTCAGGGTGAGGGGAAGGGGGAAAGGGGCTGGGAAAACAACTTTCAGCCCTGCTCCCTGGGAGCTTCAGTGTGAACTGCTGTAGTCACCCCCTCCTGGAGATCGCATAGCCTCCCAAACACCAACAACGATCTTATGAGGCTTACACAAAGTTAAAGTTAAGCATAAGACCGTGCCTCAACCTGTTCTTCTGGAGCAGTCACCATGAGAATGTGATAAGGTTTCCAAAAGCAGAATGACAGAGGTGAAATTTAGAGATTCTTTAGTTGATGAAATGAAAAAGCTTAGATGATTGTGTTCTTAGTTAGTCCTTTCCATTTTCAATGCCAGTAGAGAGTATAAGCTTTTGTCTATAGACCACATGTATTTTTTCAAACCAGATATATAGAAAGCATGTTTTTGTCATATTACTTTCATTATGCTATTATTGTAAATTTCATTAACAAACCCAACAATTCTAAGGGATGGAAAAAAAGAGAGAAGGTCACACTTAAAGTAATTGCCTGCTGGTACCAATATGTTAACTATTAGGCTGTTATTAATTGATTTGGTACCATACCAAATCATGCAGTGCAACCACAGAATGGTAGATGCATTCCACAGGATTTCACTTGTGAATCTTTTTAAACTGCCAATTATTTTTTCCCCACCCCCTAAAATTGCATTTACAAATACTGAACTAGAGGGAAACAATGCAAAGGAAGAACCTATCAATGTTTTAATATAATACAAAAATGGTAGCATGCTGTTCCATATAAAAAAAGAAACCTGCTATCCATCTTTGCTAGCGAAGTTCATTGACAAAGAGCAAACTGCAGTATCTTATACCAAAATAGACTGTGAGAGACAAAACTGAGATGACAATGTGGAATAGCTTTAAAGAAATTACAGCAGAGGTCTTAGCTTGCATTGTCATTGTTAAAAAGAAATGCAAAGAAATAAAAGCCTGATGTTTGCTCTGTAAAATAACCCTTTGAAATGCCTTCCAGTCCTTTGGAACCTTTCCCTACCCTATCTTGTTATGAGACTGACCTTAGAAGCAAACTCCTACATAAGTTTACACAAGGTAAGTAGCCTTGAAGTCAAAAGAATAAGTCATAGCTGAAGTTAAGCATTCAAGTAACTGATTAAGTGGCACCCAGAAACACAATCCTGCCAAAGCTCATATGTATGCTTAACTTTCCACAACAAACATAGCCCTACTGCCAGGCTGCTCACAGCATGCTCGGGTTGAACATTTACAGAGATCACCAAAATTTTGCTGTATTAAATCTGAAGCTAGGAGCGAAGAGCAATGTTTTACTGAAGAAGCCACAACTATAGAGTTACCTCAGTAACTTAATTTACCACACAAAAATTCATGAAAAGAGGGTCCTCACAACAATTAGACACTGCTGGAAATGGTATCAATGGGTTACATCCATCAGTCAAGAAAAAAAGAGGAAACACCACATTGATTCAGAAGGGTAATGCTTATATCTTAAATAATCAAGATATGGACCAAAATCCACTTTGGTTTATTTTTCAGTAGCAGAGGATACAGAACATGAGGGCAGATGTGGACAAGAGATGACTGAACTAAGACTATTTGAGGCAGAGGTTTTAGCTTGAATTTGGAGAACCAGATGTTCTGCATTCTATAACTGCAAGCAGCAGTGAAAGTCAGAAGGTCAGTAGGAAGATATATGTGTATATATATATTTAAAAAAAAAAACTTAAATCACCTTTTCCACACCAAATGACTTGTGGGAGAACATGAAAAAAGACGAGTGGCTCAGTCCAGCACCTCATTTATCCCTGCTTTCTGCTCCCAGTAGCAGCAGGGAGAGGAAGCTCTGCTGAGGGAACACACATGGGAATGGCCACTTGCTGCATTTGCTTTCCCTCCCTGTTGTGGAGATAAGCAGTTATGGAGGTTCTTTTTTTTTTCTAAATCCGTTTTACATCCATATGCTAAAAGAAGTTTTGAGCAGCTTTCATATCACAAGACTTGATGAATTTGCAATCCACTCTGTGAAGCTGTGATCTTCCATAGTGCTTTCCCCCAGCCCCCCAAACTTTTCCTCACAGCACTGCTACTCAGATCATTTTTGCCATCCTTCTTGATACCTGGCATAACTACATTGTACCCTATTTTGTGCTCAGTTTGTACTCAAGATACAGGAACAAAGTTTTATTCGGTAGCTAAACAATACTTTCCATTTTATTTTTGGTTCTTTCCCTGGAAGTTCCCAGTATTTTTTTTGGCTTCTTTAGTTGCTGCTGCACAATGAATTTAACATGAATGTCAAAGATCCTAAGTTGTAATTAGTATTTCTAGGTTCAGAAACATTTAGTTCTGGTTTGGATTATTTTTCTCCTCAACATACTACTTTCATGTCTGTCTACGCTAAAGCCATCTGCTGCATTTTTGCCTACTCACTCTGCTTTGTGAAGATCCTCCTGCAGTTCTCCACCATCACCACACCATTTGACTACCTGAACAAAAGCTCAGCATCATCCACCAGTCAGCCTGAGTGGTCTATAGCTTCCAGGCTCCCTTTCCATACAGGCATACATGGGAGACATACAAGCAGTCCGCCATGCACCACAACCATGGATCCCAAATGGGACCTTACTCAGCTCAGTCAGTGGTTCAGTAATCTTGCATTTCACAATGAGTCCATTCAGCACCCTGCGGTGGATGGCATCTGGTCCTGGTGAACCGTTAATACCAAATCTGCTTGGTCTCACATTTTTAAGATATTTACATCAAAATCATCTAGTTTCCTCAGGGGACAGCAGGGTGATTAGTACATGACTTTGAAAGTAGTTAAAAATTTAACTAAGTTGAGACTGATCTAGTGTACTATTTTCCCCTAACACTAAAAAAAAGAAAAAAGTAGAATTTGTGAATGTCACAGAGCAGGGGAGGTTCAACACCACACCAGAGAGTCTCTTTTTAAAGAAAAAAGAGATCTTAAGGATGAATATATGGAAGAGAGACAGCTATAACACTTCACAAAGCCAGACCAGTTTATATCAAAAGAGTAGAGGAGGAACGTGGGTAAATATGTCAAACTGTAATTAACTGCAAGTGTCAGCAGGACAACACTGCCCATGGGAAAAGCAAATATAATCCTGTGATGGATCAACAGGGTATTTACAACAGAAATATTCAATTTCAGCTGAAATAAATCCAATTTATGCATACCAGACATTTAGTTTAAGGTTGGAAATAACACTTAATCCCACTTAAGTTTGACTCTCTTTGATCTTCGCTGGACTCTGAGTATAACCAGTCTTACAGCCTCTTCAAAAAAAAAAAAAAAAAGTAGAGACCTCTACCTTTATTTAAAAAAAAAAAAAAGGAAAAAAGTTTTGCAGAAAAAGACAAATCTCACTTCATACAATAAACCACCCCTCACCCCTGCACTTTTTCCTTCATTCTTTTATGCCATAAAGACTAATATTGTCACTCTACAAAAGACAGCTTTATCTGAATTTAAAAGTTATATTCACACTGCAGATAATTAGGAATATTAATGATAATTGAGGTATAAGAAAATATAACCTTGCAGATAATTATATTAACCTTGCAGATAATTGTAAGCTAGTGCTTGCAAAGAGCCATGAAAATACAAGCTCTATATATAGCACTACATGCATCCATACAAGCTACCCAGTGCTGTTCTTAGCAACTGCTTTATTTTATTTTTTTTCCTGAAATTTTAGGGGTGGCTGCACAAGGCAGTATTTTTTTGTTGGAAAATAAACAAAAGCGACACAGGAAAATTGGGTTTTATTCCCAGATCTTCAATTGATCTAACATGCAATTTCAAGCAATTTATTTTACTCTACTATTCATAAAAGTTTCAACACCTGTCAAATGATGTTTATTTCCACTGTAAAGCACATGAAAATTACTGAAGACCACTTCTATATAAATGAGCACTTCTTTTTCAGTTGATGTCATAGGTTCTGTAACTTGTTGACCTAGACACCTACAGATTAAATGAAGAAAAAAGTTAATATATGCAATAATAGAAAGTAGTCCCACAATCTTGAGGGGAATCACTACTGAAATAGCGGTTAATTCTAGTTGGATTTAGTTTTTGCTTTATTGTGCTCAGATTAAGAAAAGCACTGTTAAAAATTTGTTTATTCCTAAACAACCTATAGCTTTCTTGGAAAAAAAAATAATTCTCAAGTCAGCCAAAGGAAATATTAATTTAGGCTTGTAAATATTTTTCTTCAGAAACAACTGCACTGGCTGGAAAAACCAAGCAACTATGAACTGGCTCTTTCTCAACTCCAATGAAAGCCAAGCTGCTGGAACATTACATGCTAATTTGAAACCATTGATACTGATCAACAAAGTTGTTTGTTTGTTTTTAAAAAACAAAACAAAAACCAACACACCATCACCATTTGTCAAAAACAAAAGCCAAGAGCAGAACTCAAAGTAGTTTGTAATTATGTTTTTCAGAACTGCTATCTTCCTGTCTCCGGGGAGATATTACTGAGGCTTTGCTTACTTTAAGACATGAACATGAAGGCGGTTTTGTTGATTATACTATTTTATTTATACTTAAGGTTACTTTATCACTGAAAAATATTATGGATAATAGCCCCAAACTTTACATTTAAGTGAGTGAAACAGCTTTGCCTGTGACACGCTTGGAAGCAGGAAGTAAGATGGCAATGTTTGCCAGGTTAAAAAAAAAAGTAGACAGGAGCAGAAGGCTCCCAGCCAGCTCATCAAGCCATCCTTGCTTCCTGAATGAAGGAAGAAATGGGAAAACTCTCACGTTGGTTCTGGGCACTCCAAGCACGATGAAAATTGTGTCACTTGGCACAACAGCAGCATCAGGTCACCCAATGCAAACTATCACATGACAAGCCATCAGGCTTCATGTATTAAGAAACATCCAAAAAGGCGACTTCCAGAGGAAAACTTCAGGGCTGCTGAAACAGGCAGGAATAGCTAGGAAAAAAGGTCTCCATTTCTCTTTATCAATAATTGGCATAGCTTTGAAGGCAGGCTATTAGCCTAGAAAAGTCTAGTTCTGGTTCTGATATGTCAGTTTTACCTTTCACTTTCCCCAAACCTCCCATAGTTCATCTTGCCTCTTCAGATCATAAGAGGAAACAAGTCATTTTAATGTGTTTGTAAAGAAATATAGCACTAGGCACTAGCCTGGTACAAAGATAATTCTCAGTAACACTTGCACAACACCCAGTACTAAATGAGAGATTTTCAGCCTACCACTTCAGGTAAAACGTGTAGACTGAATTGAAGTCTGGATGATATTCCGGAACCCAATATTAATTTCAGCAATTTCCCATTAACTGTCAAGTCAGTTCCAGCTTCTCCTTCCTTCCATCCTCAAAAAAAAAAAAATCTGAAAGCTGTTGCTCCTGGGAAAGCAGTAATTGGAAAGCCAATACACATGATGTGCAAAACAATCCTGTGCTGAGGATGGTGCAAGCCTTGTGTACTAATTAATTCTGAAATCCTGGGACTGCACTAGCATAAAAAATAGAAAATGCACATAAACCGACATTACACAATCAAGCGCATATTAAACATAACTTTTTTTTTGCACTTCCGTATTTCCCTGACTCCAGCTCTAAGACTTCAATTGTTGTCATCTAATTGTTTAAACACAAAAATATGGCGCCTTTTAATTAATTCTCTAATAAAACTGGAACATTTAAGAGTTTGGAAAAAAAAGATAAAAATGCAATGTCCATTTCAGTAAACACTCCTAGTGTCTGTTTTTAAGGCTCAGGAAACAATCTTCACTCCCAAAGTCCTTGTTTTTCACATGAATAACAATGCTGAGTTCAACCAAGACTGCTATTTAGAAAATTTTATTTTTTTAGTATAGAATTTAACTGCATCCATTTATCTCTGTTACACACCTTCTGCCACCTGTGACATATCATATTTCTCGACTTCATCATCAGAAGATGACTTGTTTCATATGTTTTGTCTTTACGCTGCCGTGCATGCATTCCAATCACTGACATTTTACCAGTGGGAAAAGAATCTTGTGATTTCAAGACACAGAAGGAGACTAATGACAGAGCCCTCAGCAGGACACTGCATCTCCTTGACACCAATCAGAGATTACATTTCCTGCTTTCCACCGTGGCAGAAAAGCACCGGCTGAGTAGTGCTGAGGAGACCCAAGTAGCTTCGAAAAAAACGGAGCCAATCACAACTGCCTACTGGACACAGCAGTCGCAAAGAGCTAGATTAGTATGCAGAGCAGGAAGAAGATGTAAGTTATTTATTAACTCAGTCGTCTGCGTGCCTTATTAAGCAACTGGAGAGAAGGCTAAAGAGACAGAATGTAATGAAAAAGTGTTAGAAAGCAAGAAAAAAAACAAGAACACCTGCCCTCTGATATTATAAAAAACTATAACAATTAATTGGTACAGCTATTCAAGTACCAGTGCTCTTAGGCAAATGATGTATCTGCTCTGCTCTCATCCCCACCCAGATTTCCTAGAGGACTAGGAAGTCCAACAGTCAGCTTCTTTCCTAAGCATGCCATCCTACACAGGAAGGGCAAAGGCCTGAGATCCTCAGCCTGAATAGGAAAACATCATCATCTTGTCTAGATGAATGAAAATCTTGAGAAAATGGCACCACTTTGGTTGGGCTGCACTCCATTGGTGTCAACAGCAAAAAATAAAAATAAAAAAAAAAATCTTAAGTTATAATTGGCACATGTAAATGGGAGCATCTATTACTGAAACAATCCAAAGGAGGAAGAACAACATGCAGAGATGCTCTGCACAACACTACAGAAATAAACCAGCCTGAAGGCATGAAGAAAAGCAAAAATTAGCAGCACATCTTGAAATTTCTTTTTGCTATATCTGGAGTAGCTTAAGACTTCCATGCTAATCATCACTTGATATCCCATACAGCAGTGAAGGTCTGACATAATTTCAGAGTTGTATGAACATAGTAGGAACAGTCCTGCACAAGCTTTGTGTGATTGTTTGTGCTAGTTGCAGTAGAGACCTGGTTTGGTGTGTACCAATGAAGCAAGACAATCGGACAAAAGATCCTATCATCTGTGACAGATTGGAAAAGGATGTAGATGCAATCGGTTACAACAGATCATGATCAAATGAATTTTAGGTTGTCAGAGATAAACAGTCACGTAACACTAAGATCCAAGTTTATTTTATAATAAAATGATATGCAAACCTTAGGGGTAGAAATGAATATGTGGAACATGTAGATGTGCTTTAGAGGACGCAAATTTTCTAAAATAATTCACTCCTATTTGACAAGATTTGGCTATCACTGTTCAAACACAGGGCAAGGATAACAGTATGTTTGTGTGGCAGGCCACGGCTTTATTTAATTCCCATAAGTATGAGGAAAATTGCCCCAAATGCAGCAATGTAACCATAACCAATCACATACTAGGTTTGGTACAGAATGACTATACTGTACTACACCTGTATCAACCTTTTTCATATTCCTTTTTACTCAGCATCATCTCCTTAGTTTCCAAAAAGAGAATAAAGTCATACTGACTCTCCTGGATGGCCTTCATATTCTTTCCTTTGCTCTCTCAAATTCATTAGCTGGCAAATCCTGCAACAGCACCAGCTAATTTTCTGTTTCAAAGTACAAAACTAAGACTTTGAAGATTCTTTTCTAGAAAATGGAAATCTCATTGTCACAAAGGTAAAAAAAGACAGAGTTTAAATAAGTCTGTATATCCAATTAGAACAAGAACTGAAGATTGTCGGCTTTAAAATACATACATACATATACATATATATATATATATATTTTTTTTTTACCCTAAGGAATGGTGCTGTTTCTTTCTTGTGAAAAAATAACATTCCATTCTCAGAATGCTGCAGTATCAGATCCCATGTACTTAATCAAAAACACTGTTTCACTAAAATATTTTCAGAAAAAAAATCAACCAGCTCTAGTGTCCAATTAAGTATAACAACAGCTGTTTTAAAAATTTGGAAAAGTCAAGCCACACACTCCTGAAGCTTTAGGATTATGTCAGAGGCAGAAAATTATGTCTAGAGAATGGACAGGGAATCATAATCACAAGATGTAGAATCTAAAGAGCCCATTTATATATCAGGACAAATAAGACTTAGTAGCTCACAACAATATATAATTACCATGCAAAAGAAGAAAAAACACCCCCACAAAGACTTCTCTAGTCCGTATGAGACAAGATATTCTGGTACCTCTCTTCTGCACCTCATTTACATTTGGGACAAAAGAACATTAAAGTTGTGTCCTGTTTTTCCCCCCACTCAGTTAATGTATTTCATCTCTGCTCACTCATGAGATGTCCTTGGCAACTAATGATTTACCTCACCTGTTCCAGGAACAAGCTGATTGTAATAAATTACTCTGGCTTTCAACACCACTTCTCAACCCATATGGCCCCTAGTATACACTCATCATTTATCTACAAGGTTTTCTGAAACAAGTAGTGGTGGTGAACCTAGTGCTCCCACAGTAAAATAACATTTCCATTTATTTATGAAAGATGAGATTTTGAGTGAATAATATATGCTCATGGTAAGCTTCAGTACAGAATATGTCCTATGACTGATCAGTCACAAGTGTCTGTGGTTACAAATGAGCATCTAAAATGGCATATTATTACTTTTAGGCCAATCACTGAAATAAAGCATCTATGACATATGACATCACAGATAAATTACAGCATTACTTTGCAGGAACCAATACACCAAACATTAACGATTTACTACTATCACAAGACAATATTAATCTCACACTTGCAATTATGCAAGTACATGCCAGCTGCTGCCATTTCACAGTCTTTACTGTTCAATTTCACTGTTTTAATAAAAAAAATTGCAAGTAAACAGAAGTGTAACTTTACCACAATTCCTTCCAAAGCTTTGCCAAATAAACCTCAATATTTAGGTTGTTGCTCTAATGTGTCTTCATGCTTTGGTACTGCATGCTTATTGAAAGTTTGTACATTGCACAGACAGAGCATTTACAATGCAGTAAGAAGAAAACCTGCAAGGGACTGGTATGAGCTGTCTTGGTGCTCAGACTTCTGCAGATTGTTACATAAACTAATATAAGAACTGATATATATTACAACATTTACTCTAGGACAGTGGAATGAAAATTCTGATTCATTAAGAAACATAAGAAGGTGTAGCTGTGGCTATGTAGAAAATAGTTAAAGAATTAACCCAAAAGCAATTTTCCTGAAGTTCCTGTAAATCTGTCTTGTGACAGTACTATTTATAGAGTATTCTGCCTTTGACAGGATTGGAAATATGAATTTAAATTTGTTTTACTGAATATTGCACATCCTGCTACTACTGCTTTAGAAGACAAAACACACCGGATTCAACTCCACAATGGCTCTACGAGAGTTCTGTATGTTACATCAGGGATGGATTGTGTGCCGCCCCTCCCCTCCCCCCCCAGGTTTTGTGAGCAAACAAAAACCCTAACCCCATATATTTTTAGATATACACACACAGTCAAAGACACATGACAGAACACATGTACTTCTCTCCAGAACAGCACCAGCCTAGTGAAAAGCACCAATCCCTTGGACAGCCTGAGGTCAGCATCAACTCGTGTGGTGATGGCAGTCCTCTCCTACCTGTCTGGCAAGGGTCCTTGCAGCCACAGGGCACAGAGCATCACAGGGTACCACATTAGTCCAAAACCCTCACGTGTGCTACCCACAGATATCAGAAAAAGTGAATTCCTACACCAGCAGCAAACTGAGTATCCCCAAATACCTGAAACAGCAATGAATGCAGCAGCTTCCATTGCTGCTGCTCCTCAGTGCCCTGCCCATCGTTCAACGATAACTAACACATTTAAAACAAAAACTTTAAATAATAAATTCCATATAGGTTACAATTTCTGTTGATAAGCTATGCTAACCTATCCCAAACAGCTGCACTCCCACCTCATATGCAGCCACTGTAACTTAATTGAAACTCATGTTTTGTTTTTGTCAAGAGAGCATCTGTACAAATAAAGTTAATGCAATCTTAATTTAAGACTCTAGCAGAGGTAAAGATCTCCTTTAGATAGAGATCTAACCCAACAGTACATTCAATCAATTCCATGTCATGCTTTCTTACTTCTGTTATTAATAAGTATTCAGCCCATCCCGGTCTATGTTAATTCAGCCCAGGTACTTCAAATACTCATTCTGAACTCAAACGCTTATCTAAAAGTCCAACTCTTCAGAACAATGAAGCTTTAGCTAATTATGCTAATTAAACTAATTAGGCAGCTCCAGCTAATGCATGTAGCCGCTGCTGGTTTTAGAATATTTCATCTTAAGAGGCTAGCATAGTTCAGCATAACTGAATGCACAGTCACTTTTACAGCAAGGGTTAACAGCCAGCTGTAGTGAGTTGTTTTGCACAGGAAACTGTTGCTGTCTTATGCTCCCACAGAGAGAAAAAAACACTCAGGGGTCTCAATAGTAGTTAAATCAAAAACACTCAGCTCTGGGACAGTGGAAATGTAACTTGCACATCTACTTGCCTTGCTGCCCAGGAACCTCTCAACAGGATTTTACAGTCAACAATCAAGTCCAACATGTGACAACGTGTGTATCATCCAATGACATTTAATCTGACAAGTCTGATTTTGCCTTCACACAATCAGATGTCATGGCTGTTACATGGCCAAGGGTCTTCCCTGCCCTACAGACCACAGATTCCTTATTGGAGCTTCACGAGCTAAATGATCAATATGGAGTTAATGGGATATAATACACTTCTGACTTAAACATTCAATCCCTTTTGGAGGGATTTTGTATTATAATGTTAATTATAATGTTAAATGTTAAAAATGTATTAATACGTCTTTAAAGTTAAAAATGTATTAATACGTCTTTGATTTTCTTAACATGATTACCAGTTGCTATGGATTACTACTGTCCCTTGAAGGACCAGAGGCCTCAAACAGTATCTATTGTAAGGCTGAGCTCCAAGAAATAGACTCATTTGAAGTCTGACCATTTTGCACTTTGGTAAGCTATTCACAAGTGTAGAATATACCTCTTCCTCATCCTGCTGCATAAAAGCATTTGTTAGGATGACATTCAAAAAACATATATGTTTAAAAAAATATTTGGGTGGATGAGCATAAGGCCAGATAGAATCAGAGTCAGAAAGAACATCCAAACTGAAATTGACCTATACTATCAACCAGTAGTAATAGAAGGATGAAGGGCCAACATCTTTTAAAAGAAAACCTTGAGACCATATCCTTCAGTAGGAAAAAAGGTACCAAGAAAAAAAAAATCAGCAAAAAAACAGCATGATATATGACAGTTATGGTTAAATACAACTAAGAACAGTAGAATTCTGGTGGTCTATTTCATTTTTGCTTACTGTTTATCTTATTTCCTTGTCACTAAGGAAATACCTCTTTTCCCTACATGGGACTGTAGTGACATTTGACAAAGTAATTAAGAGAAGGACGCTCATGATCAGCTGCCTTCGCCCTGTTACCAAACACAGTCAATACACAGTTCATGACTCCAGCAGATGTTCATGTTTTACAGACTTTGTGGGAACTTAAGGTCTTACTTTTTCTGTCCTTCCTGTATGACACAGAAAACCGAGTCTAAACAGAGAAACCACTCAATTATGAGCAGCAAGCATTAACCCATCCAGTGCTATCTGCTATGCAAATCAGAGAATAAACTCTGCCCAACAGACTTATTTTGGCAAATCCACAGTTACTTTGAAACCAGCAGGTCTGAACTCTTGGCAAATGGAAGAAAAGCTAGTTTGAGCAAAGAACTCTGTTGGGGCTGTTTAATACTCACCCATCACCCACTACTCCTTCCAGTTTATACTTGGCTGAAGTAATCCTCCTTACAACACATGGATCTACAGCACACAAGGACAGAGAGTCACATCTTAAGGAGGCAGGGGAAAACTGACTCAAATAAGCTCTCCTGAATTCCCCCCAGCCCTTATCTTCACCTCTGCTCCACCTCCTCGCTTGGGCCACTTGTCTGTGCATGACCTTGGACTTTCACATGACGCAGGACTAAAGAAAGTCAAAACCAGTCCTCCTCACACAGAGAAGATTTTGCATCTGTGCTTTTGCAAGAGAGGGAGGTAGCACACAGTTTTAAATGTAAAAAGATCCCTCCCCCCCCCCAAAAACAAAACAAAACAAAAAAAAAAAACAACACACGACAAACACCTCCATACAAACAGTTTAAACTGATTGTAAGATGAGGGCCTCCTTCTGCTTCAGATTCTACTTTCATTGCTGATTTGGCTAAAGACATCTTCGATTATGCAAACGAGTGATCTGACTGAGCAGCTGTGAGGGTGCACAGGGCATGTGGGCAAACTCCTCCTGGCCTTGATGATCAATCCCTGGACATCAGAAATTGGCATGCTGTCACCATACCCCAGAGTAATACAACACAAGCTAAAATAGAATACTATCAACTTATTCTGGTGACAATATGGGTGAAAAATAAAAGGGGCACTGTTTCCATGCAAACTTGTAGAGAGAAACCACTCATCCAACAGCTGGGAAACTTCCCTTGTTTCAAGTTTTTCAGTCACTATTTCCAACAAACAGGTATATAATCAGTAACTACACCACTATGTTTTGCATCGTGACTTGACTGCTAATG
The DNA here is from genome assembly GCF_964035555.1 of Netta rufina. Lineage (NCBI taxonomy): Eukaryota > Metazoa > Chordata > Aves > Anseriformes > Anatidae > Netta > Netta rufina. The sequence goes on along the minus strand of NC_140125.1, from coordinate 52,304,673 downwards.
TACCTAAGCACTATCTTATCTCAGTTTAAATCCAGATTTAATAAGAAGGGGAAGTGCTGTTTATGCTAATGCTTTTGAATGTTCTAGAGAAACATGTTTTGGTTAAAATAGCTTTAATTCTTATAATTACCAAGTGTAAAACCTAATCCATAAATAATATGTCTTAAAGTTGGTAATCTGTTTCCTTGACTTGTTGCATCAAGGTACTAGAAAAGAAGAAATATTGGCAAGAGGAAGAAAATGGATGGAAAGGAGAAGTGTGAACAAAATCCACCACATTCTTACCTTATTCCAAAAGTATTTAAAAATAAATTCTCAAGTAAAATGCCTTCCTTCCCTACATGATTTTTAAATGCTTGTGGTTTCAGTATATTAGCTACCTTTTTAATAATTCATATATATCTAAATATGTGTTTGTGGTACAGGTAGAGGTGAGGAAGAAAATGACATTTACATTACTTGCTAGATAGAAATGAGTCTTGCAGCTATTCTTAAAATTCATGGACTGTAATAGAGACTATAAGAGAAAATACATACACACAGCTTTGGCTGCTCAAAGCTAGCTACTTTATTTTAGTTGTAATTAATTTTCAACAGCAAAAGATACAAAGGGCTACATACGTATTCTTTAACATACAAGATTCTAATTAATATAACTCCTGTTTTAAATTTACTGTTATCATCTATTAAAGAACAAATAATTGTACAGCTTTCTAACGTGTAGCTCAAGCTTTAAATCACTGACCATAACTAATAAGCAGTGTAATAGCATGAGTGTCTTAACTAAAACCATAGACTGCAATTTTGTTGATTGTAAATCATCATCATTTTTAATGCAAAAGCAACAGCAAATCTCTGTAATTACTGGGTGCATTTTGAATCACTTTTATGATTACTGCTCTATACCCATTAAAAATCCAAAACACTGAATTGCACAGGGTATAAAATTAGAATTATGATACACAACAAGCTATAATTGAAATCCATAAATTTCTGTACTAATGTTCAAGAATTATTTTGTTGCCAAGAATTGCAGCCCTGCAGAATTGACTTTAAAAACATTTACTTTATCTAACAGAGTAGTAGTGGCAGTGATAGAGTAGTTACTTTGGGGTATTTAAAAAAAAAAAAAAAAGTAAAATATTGAGGATTATATTTAACATTCCTGCTTGTTTGTTGAACATGTGGCTATTGATGCAAGAAATGCAAACATTACTTGGCTCCAAGTCTCTCTTGCCTGTGCATTTTAACTCTCAGAGGCTTATTGAGAGCTTGCTCATTTTCAGCAGCACATCCGTCCCCACAGTTACGTAACAAAAAGTGCATTTCCACCCACACCTGACCAAGCACTTATTTTATAATAATAAAAAAAATATATTTATTTCTGCTAGGCTTAAGGTGTGATAGTCAACCACAACATCACAGTATAGAGATCCTCACAACACATGGCCATCACACAGTCCAATTAATAAACAGCAGTTCTTCAGAGAATGGTATCTGTAGTTTCAGTAGTTGACCACTGTTAACAACAGAGGAGACTTGCAACCTCCCTGCTCTTGTGAGTCACAAGTAAGGGACAGGTTAGGTGGCTTTAAAAAGTGAAGGAAGTCCTAGGGATTAGAAGTGTGAATGCTGAAACCCTGACAAAACAGCAGAAAAACACACAACTGGGGGAAAAGAAGAAAGTAACATTTCACTGCGCAAAGTGAATAAAGGTTGTGATATGACCTGTAAATCTGCTCCTGTGTCAGTCATTCAATTGCTCATACTCATACAGAAAGCTACCCCAAGGCCTCTGTCACTGACTTTGTGTCAACTACAACAAACTGTTTTTTTTGTTGTGTTGTTTTTTCCCTCCTCACAGTAGCTGTAATAAACAAAAACAAAATAAACACAGCCTACAGAATACCTACCTGCCTGTTGTAAGACCTACAAGACGTCTATGAAAATTTGAGGTCTTGGTGCAAGAAAAACTGCAGAAGAGCATAGACAGCTTCTTAAAAAAGAAAAAAGCCAGTCCACCAGGTTACCCAGAGAAAAAGAAGTCGTTGCAAGAATATGGTAAAATTCCAAACTGTGATTTAAAAAGTGCATTAGCCCTACCCCTAGTGACCCTGAGTTGGGTCAGTGTGTCTGCAGGGAGACACAGAACAGACACATTTATTTTTACATGACGTGCCCAGCAGGGAAAGCGTTTCCTACAGCTTACACTTTTGTAGACTTAACACAGAAGAGATATGTCTGAGGCTTGAGAAATTTAATAATGATTCATCTGTGAATTGCATCTCCACATTACTGTTTTTTTCAGCTGTGTCCTGAACTGTAGGATGGGTTTCACAGTGTTCAATATGCATCAGGTCCTTGGCCATGGCCAAAACATGCTCATCATTAATCATTACTTTATTAATTAACAAACCATTAATTATCAGAGATTGTTAGGACTTGCAGTACTCTCAACTAACTAAACCTTACCACCATCAGAAAAGAAAAAGGTATTCTCCATGGTCCAAGAAGACATAGCAAGAAGTAAACTAGAATTGTGGTATGGAAGATTTAGGTCGAATACTAAGGAAAAAAATAATCTTAATGCTAAAGACAACTTAACACTAGAAAAGGATTAATAACTAAGATTAAGATCACCAGTAACACAACCTCTGTAAAGTTAGACAACAGAATCACAGAATTTCTAGGTTGGAAGAGACCTCAAGATCATCGAGTCCAACCTCTACCTAACGCTAACAATCCCCACTAAACCATATCCCTAAGCTCTACATCTAAACGTCTTTTGAAGACTTCCAGGGATGGTGACTCCACCCTGGGCAGCCTGTTCCAGTGTCCAACAACCCTTTCGGTAAAGAAGTTCTTCCTAACATCTAACCTAAAACTCCCCTGGCGCAACTTTAGCCCATTCCCCCTCATCCTGTCACCAGGCACATGGGAGAACAGGCCAACCCCCACCTCACTACAGCCTCCTTTAAGCTTGTCAATCAGTATTTTTAAAAGCCAGCTAATGCTTGAGGAAAAAAACCCACATCATTATTTGACCTCTATTCAGAGGCTTAAAACTATTTAGACAAGTATTTCGACAAATTACTAAGGGTTGGTACTTCCAATTCGGCAAAGAGAAGAAGGACGTTTAACTCACAGCATGGATCTGGTGTAATGTGAGCAAGAAATTATTTTTTAATTTATTTTTTCATAATTTCAGCAATCTCAGTTTAGTCGAACCATAGAAATGTTGAAGGGAAACACACGGAAAACTGCTGCAATAATTTCACTGCTTTTTCTGCTCTTTAGAGATATACACTTGGTTCAGTTCCATGCAGCAATACCACTTTGTACGGTGGAAGAAAAAAGCTTGCAAAAAACTGCAGGAGTCTTTTTCTAAACATATTCTTCAGCTGCAAGCTGTCTAAACAACATCCAGAGCTGTGATTTAAACATGAACCTATTTAAAAAAAAAAAAAAAAAAAGTGCTTTTCTCTTCCAACCTCTTGAATTTAAAAGACACTATTTGGAAACCCAAGGTCTAAGTATTCTTTATGCAGAGTTTTGGGAATTCAAAAAACCAACAACAACAACAAAAAAAAAACAACAACAAACAAAACACACACACACACCCTTAAGAGTGTTATTTCCAATACTTTTTTAGTTCCTATTCCCTCCCCCCCTTTCAATTTCCAGGCAGACAAAGCTTTCTACATGGGCAACAGCAATGGGCTCACAGGGTCTAGGAGCTCATGCGTTTATCAGGAAAGAGAGCAGAAACCAGAGATTCCAAAGGAAAAGCAAAGGAGCATGTTGGCAGACAGCCAGTAACTTCTCTGATCATATTACGTTAAATGAGAAAAAAAAAAAAAAAAAAAAAAAAGGAAATTAGTTACAATGCCTGCCAAATTTCCACCTTCAGGATTGACAGAACATGTAAATAAAGCAGTCTCCAAACAAATCCCACCATTTCATCCAAATCAGACAGCGATCTCTGCCTTCGGGTACATAGCTGTAAAATAACATGATACAAATTCTGTCTAAAGACCTTTTTCTCAACCTAGCTGTTCTGACGTTTTCTGTACTACAGCTTATGTTTTCTTTCCAAGTTTAGGTTCTCCATGGCAGTTTAACCCCAGTAAGACAACAACAATCAACATACAGGATTACTCTTAGATGTGCTAAAAGTCCTTCTGAGAGGACTATCGAGCATCACAGCACAACTATCAACTGTTTCTATTTACTACATTCTAAATATTTTCATATACCAAAAAGCTTCTTTCTTACTAATTATATTTTCTATGTCTTTACTTCTGACCAAAGAAATGGAAAGTCAGCAAGGATTTCAGCACACGGTTTGACAGGCTATGGCTTATTTCACACATTTCCAGACCGGAAGAATGGGGAAGGAAGAGAAAGGAGAAAAAGAAGAAAAAAAAAAAAAGTAGAAAGAGGTATGTATCAATTTAACATTATATGGATAGTAAAAATACATTTGAAGAGCCACTTAGCTCAAGGCAAGGCAGAGACGAGAAACCATACTGATTATATTTTTGTATTTAGTGGTTTGAAAGACAGACTACAGATCCTGTGCAAAAACCTCTCTCATTTCCTAATACAAATCAACACCAAGAGCTCCACCGGCTTTCACAGCACAGGGCCAGAACCCACATACCCAACCACACCTACTGTACGTGTACTTTTGAAAAATCCTACTGTAGAAAAAGCAAAGCATGTGCAAGACAAATCCAGTGCTGCTGACTGTTTACGAAACATTACAAAAGATCTAAAACTAAAACCCAAACATTCTCTGACAAGCTCTGTTGCACTGAAGCATGCTTATTTGCATTTAATGGCTGCCATACTTTCTCATAGCAGTTATTAATCAAACATCCTGAAGCATCGGTGATTAAGCACACAGCCATCAGACAAAAGGGGACATTAGAAGCTCTTTAGATGAAGAAATCTCTCTCTGACAGTTATAGCTTAGTTATTAACACTTAAGAGCATTGTTTCTTTAGCACTGGCTAAAGCGAGTAGCATTGCAGTGAAGAACTAACATCAAAACTAAGGTTCACTTGTCACTTAGGGCTTAAAAATGAATGTATATAGAACAAGCAATACATTAAGGAACCTTCACACAAACCACATGCCCCTAAAGCCATGCAATATACACGCCACAAGTATTGCTCTGTCTGCTTATTATTCATCGTCTCTGTGCTGTAATAGTTGGCAATAGATAATCACTGTTCAAGAACTTATCCAAAATAGTCTACAGAAAGATAGCAAATACTTTAAAAAAAAAAAAAAAATACAACTAAAGAGACAACTTAAGTTCTGGAAATGACTGTATAAAGAAGTAAACATTAGTGAAAACACCTGAACCACTCTGGAAGTTTTTCTTAAAAATACCACCTCTAGAACTGTAGAACAAAATTTAAGTTTCCTTCAGATTAAAATTTGAAAAAAACATAATATCACCACTTCAATTAAAAATAGTACATCTTGAAAGTTTAAAATTCAACTCCACATAATATGAAGAAAAAGGACAAAAAAGAAGATTATGATGTTAGGGCACGATAGGATGCTCTAGCTCCATAAAAGATGAAATTGTTTCTGTCCAATTGTACAGTAAATTCAAATTAGAGAAAGAAATCTTTCTGTAATAAATGTGACAAGAGAGGCAAAGCAAGAGAAAAATAAACTCCTGAATTCCGTCACCACCTTTGCCTTGAATTTAGTTGATATTCATTGCAAGAGCGAAGCTATTATTAAAAGGCTAGTGCTCATTTCCTTATCCACATAGGAAGCAGTGTACTCAGCACAAAGGAATTTCTGCCTTATTTTCCACATCTCGATCAATACTATTAACTATCACATCAGTTTCACCTACTTGAAGATCTATAAAGACACATTCTATAAAAACAATTCATTCCCCTGGACAAATTTAGGCTGCTAGCAAAAACATCATACACATAGACAGGAAGGATGTACCGCAATCACTTATTTCCTGTTAGACACCATAGAAATTGATTTAATGAAGCTAGTGGTTGCATAGGCAGCTCTTTTTAATATATTTATGTTTAGAATGTAAGTTCTCTTTTAAGTACGCTTCCAGTTCTGTGATGAAATAGCCCCTTGGGGCAACACCTGAAACCTTTACAACTTCCTGCATAGGTGAAGCAATACCCCCTACTAAGGGCTCATAAGAAAACCTCCCAATTTTGTAAGAGACATTTCAAAAAAAATGCACAGCACTCACACTATCACATACTTGCTACAATAAGTTGATATTGTAGCAAGCCTGCTTCATCGAGAGAGTCAGGCTTCCTCTAATTATAATAAACTCTCTCTACTTTCATTGATAGAAGCTTTTCCAAACACATAAAACTTACTTACAGTAACTGGTACTACAGATGATGTAAACTCCCTTAGAAAAACATCCCTAAGTGATTAAGCCCTGGCCAGGGCACTACTCAAGATTTAAAAGCTTAAATGAGCTCAGGCCACCAGCCTGGGAGTGCCCAGCAGCAGGCCAGGCTCAGGTCGTTAGCAGTTAAGGCAGTTCCCTTCCTTCCCCAATCCAGCACTCATGTGCTTTTCTGTCAAAAAGAATAAAATCCTTTTTCCAGGAAATGACCCCATCAGGACTCAAAGAAAATGTTCAGGATGAGGGTGGTGAGGCCAGGCTGGATGGGGCTTTGGGCATCCTGGTCTGGTGGGAGGTATCCCTGCCCATGGCAGGGGTTTGGAATGAGACGGACTTTAAGGTCTCTTCTGACCCAAGCCATCTCTGATTCTAGTACTGAAGGGGTAAACAGTATTTTTCCAACATCACTTCAAACACTGAGTTGTTGTGACCACAAACATGGGGAATAAAGTCTACTTTTTAGGAGAATTTTGCCTTAACCTTTGCTAGGGTTACTGATGTTACTTCTTAAAGAGGCGCAGTATGATTAACTTCATATGCATTGTTCTTCATGTTTATTTTTGTTTGGTTTTGACTTTATTGTCAAAGTGACACACATTTTGTTCCTTCTAGTCACTGGCTGCACAAAGTATGTCCTTCCTGTATGCAATTTTTAGACCCGGAAAGAGAACAACTAGTGGTAGCTTGTCAAACTTTCTCTTGCTCCTTCTATTCTAAAAGTTATAAAGCATTATTTTTACCACTGTTTAAAAATCAAGTGTATGTGAAAATCTTTCCTCTGAAGTATTCTCTTGGCAAAGTCTTGTTTAGAAGTTATCATCGCAAAAGCCTAGTAATTTCTTTCATGTAAAAATAACAAAGCAGGTGAGATGAATGTGACTTTTTTTTCATCTTTCTTGGTATAATTTCAGTCACATTTCCTTTGCTTCTGCTTTTCCCCTTTATTTGAATGTTAACACCTATATAGGATAAAAATGAACGGACATTCTTGCTTAGTAATTTCCATAGTTCTCTTTGTTAACGCATTAATTTTGTCAGAATGGCATTTTAAAATGAGAATTGTTTGTGAAGTTTGGTCTAAAATAAGAGTGAATGTAGTCTCAGGGCCAGAAATAGTCACTCACTCTTATCTTAGGTTAAATGTTATAGCCCAGGAACCAGCACATGAAGATGTAACAGGTCTTCACAAGGGCAAATTAGATTCTTGATGACTATTCTGGTACCTCCCATTCCCTAGCTATGGAAAAACCCTTACTAAACTAAGAGTTGAATATTTAGGGGGAGACCTTTACTACGAGGTATACAAAAGATCAGAGGTGTGTCTGTATACAGTTCTCTATATAATACAACACAATCAGTTTTTAGTAGAACAGGTTTAAACAAAATTGCAAGAAAAGCATTTTGGCAAACACCACACAATCGGACTAGAATTAAGAAATGCTACAGTTCAGAGAGATTACTGAGATCACATAATAAGCACCCAAAAACTATGCCAACAATTGTTTTCAACATTTTTGCAGTGAACTCATAACTTTTGGTGAAACTACAGCTTTTTTTTTTTTTTTTTTTTAAGTGATACATTCCATCTTGCTTCATAAAGACCAATTTCATACCTATTTTCTAAAGCTGTAACACCTACTCCTTTCCCCAGATCTCTGGGAACTCTCCCAAGTGGGAGAAAGCCTTTCTTCTCAGCAGAGCGTGGAGGAGGCAAGGGAAGGATCCAAATTACAGCCCAGCACTCTGGGACAGTGGGAAAGGGAGGTGGAATAAAACTCATGCAGAGCTTGGGATGGGATGGATAACTAACACAGGGCTCAGCATGGGATTGGAAGGGGATGAATCAAATGAGAAGACGGAGCATTGTCTCAAGCTGTACAAAAAGGAATTGCTGCCTCAGTTCTCTCTCTCCACCCAAATAGATCAGCGGTAACGCTCCTCAGCTTTGTTGAGTGAATCTAGACTGGGGTGAAAATGGTTAGAGAGATCCAGGAAAAAGATGTACATTCTGATCTTGAGGTCTCTTCCAACCTAGAAATTCTGTGATTCTGTGATTCTGTTATTCTTGGGTGGGAAACACATCGCTCTTAAGGAAGAAGGTGGAGTGTCTTTAGGCAGATTTAGGAGAGATGATTTAGAAGTTGGGCAGTGGGTAGCTCTGCGATGAGCAGAGGGCTCTGGGGAAAACGGACTGGGAGGTGCGGAGCCCAAAGGACGGGAGCTTCCTAGCACAGAAGAGTCACTCCTGGCAAAAATCTCTACCCAAGATACACAGGCACCGATGCCAAATCTGCATCTGATCTTAGCTTTATTTAATTATTTGTTTGTTTTCTCTATGGAACATTGACTTATTGAGTGCATGGCCAGTTGGCCACTTAGCTAACCCTGGAATAAAAACTGCTCAAGCTTTTCTTCATCCTGGATGGAAAGAAAAGGCTTTTATTTTTGACTTTTTAACTCTTTCCTGAATGACACAAAATTTACTGTGTGGTTTTTGAGGCACAGACATCAGAACTGGGCCTAATTTCCCCATCATGTTCCCACAGATGTCAAATGCAGAGTGACAATACCACATCCCTACTTCAGAGTGTGGATGCCCAAGACCAACGCAATTCTTGGAGAAAAAAGAACTCATGGAAGACGTATGTTTGTACCCAGTTGTAAGTTTTATTTGATACACGCCATTTCTTTCTGATTTATAGTTGCTGACAGGACAACTGTAAACAACTGTTTACTTGATTACAGCCAATATAGATGAGCATAGATTTCAGAGAATATTTACTAAACATTTATTCTAGTGTGAACCTGTGAGATCTACACTCAGAAGTCTGCCTTGCTGCTGTTCAAGCTGCTAATGGTGATATTTAAAGCCCTGAAAAAGTTCTGGTTTCTTTTTGCGTGCTACTGCTATATTTATCATTCTCATCTCACATCGTACTGTTCTCACCCATCACAACAATTACAGTTGGTAAGGGTGTGCTTGTTAGCTGATTTAAATTTGAACACTTCAAGCCAAACCCAGCATCAAATGAAATCCCTGGCAAAATCCTCAGTGACTTCACTGGGAATGAGACCAACTGGAGGAGCAAGACTCCAGCAAGAGGCATGTATCACTGCAATTCACATACTGCTGAGCTCGTGAGAACAGGGACGAGGCATTATTTGAAGGCAGCTGCAGTTGTGTTTCATTTGACAAACCACTTCTCTTTTGTTTTGCAAAATATTAAGAGACTCTGCAAGTAGCAAAGCTAGCAGCCTCAATGACTCAGTGCAGACAGTTTTGGGCCAGCCTGGCTGCAGACTGGCAGTGCTGGGGAAGGTTCAGGCAATTCTCTGCTTCCTGATGCACAGCCATTCCTAAAATAACACGGTGGTGCTAAACATAGCTCTGCCATGTACGTTTAATAAATGACAATTCCTGCAGCGTGTACAAGCCACCGCGTTTGTCAAGATAAGTACATCAATATGAGATGTCATGTTAGCCTAGACAAAGAGATTGAACCAGATAGCTTTGTCAAACACAAAGCAAAGGGGCTCATTCAAACTGACAAAGGAAGAAACGTAAAAGTTACACCTACTGATCCAGCCTGAACATACTGCGTCCTCCCCTGCTTTGGAAGAATCTCAAGCCAGAAAGTGACCTCCTGTACTAAATTCCCTCCTAATTGGGAACAACAATACTCCTTTCACCTCAAACCCCTCTACCACATTTTTTGGAAGTTCAATGATACCTGTCAGTGTGTTTCAGATCATACATACATGTACTGTAGTGGATAAGGACTTTTCATAAATGACATATGCACACAGGGTATGTCTAACAGGCAAAAATAACAGGCATAGCTAATTGTCATATATCCAAGCTACTATTTGTTCCTTGATCACTTTTCTTACTTACATATAGGGAAACTTAAATTTAATTTTAAGGCACTGGCGAATGGCCCTGCACATGCACACACACACACAGAGTTCAGAATTTTCCTGAGAAAATTCAGTTCAGCCTCGCACCACTGAGCTCTGACTGAATCATGTCCCTGGGGGGAAGAAAAAGCCTTCTGGGAACTACAAGAGGCCAGGCATCTCTCTTTTGCCAGGGAGCTGTAAGTTGAGTTTCTCCTTCAAACGTAACGCCATTTGAAGGCTGGCTAAAGCATCCCCTTCACGCGCAGTTGATGCTGAGTGCAGGGGAAGGCAGCTCAGCTCAGCTTCCACTGAGCTCAGGACCCCACGCTCCACTTCACCCTTCCAGCACCCACCATGACCAGACCTGAGAAGACACACAGGGGAAGTGAACACAACCCTAGAAAAAGAGAGAAAATACTAAAAGTGGATGCTATCCTCTCTTAGGACTCCACCTTTAATACACCCTAATGGGATTTTCTTTCCTCTCAAAACTGAGACATAATGAAACCCAGGAAAATTCACATTCAACATTTCCAGAGGAGAGTAAATACACATTAAAATATTCAGGAAGTATTCAAATGCAAATACAGCAGAGTGCTGTATTATTCATATTCTGCAATATCTTGCCTTAATGCTCTTTTGGGAGAAGACCTTTTCCAGTTTTTTTTTTTTTTTTTTTTTCTGAGTTTAATAAATTGTGACTTTGAAACAACTGTCCAATATATGAGGTGCTGTATTTTCTTTAAAAGAAAACAGAGGTATGAAGTTAAAGGCAAATTCAGTGCTTCCTAATATAAAATACCTTTTCACTTCCTGAACATTGCCTGTAGCTTTGCTAATTTATTGCCATGAAAATATTGTTACTACTTAATGCACTAGTACTTTTGTCAATAGGCAGCTTTCCCCAAGGCATATTTGAGAACGCTCTGCTAATCAGGGTTGATGCAGTTATTCCAAAGCAGCCAGGTCTTTAGAAAAAGGTTCATGTTTAATTCCAGTATGGGTGAGTGTTGCCATTTCTTCAAAGCACAATATTTTTAATTCACCGAATTCATTTCTGTAGCTATCTGAAGCACTAACTAAATTATCCAGTCCCAGACTCAGTTTGAATCAGTATGTTTCAAAGAGTATTGCTGGCATCTTTACCTCTTTACATATGACTTATGCGAGATATTCCTCATTTTGCGATGGCAAGGATTAAACAAAGATTTAATCAGAAACACAAATCTGTGCTATACCATCAGCATGGAACGTAAAAAAAACATAGTTGGATGTTTAAGCAGATACTCACTTGGATCTGACTTCTTTCTTTTCTACATCTGCTTGAGCTCTTGAGATTATGACCTCAAATGCAGCTGAATTTTCAGTGTTTGTTTTCCAAGCATGCTGATAATCGTAAACAGCACAGTGAGTGACAATGAGGTCACATACAACACACACATGTCATACTACAGTTTTATTCTCTCTAATAAATATGGAAATCTACATCAGTATAACTTTATTGAGGCTACGCAAACCATCTTAATTGGTGTGGGAGCTTTTAATGCATGTATATTTTCAGTCATTTTTAATGTATTTGCAGTTCTCTGCAGATGAAAAATTGAATAAAGTTCCTCAAGAACAGGTCAGGCCATTTGTTTCAATTAGAAATAGTAATGAAATTCCAGTAAACTATTAAATGTCACTTAATCTGTATTCAAGATAAATAGAATACTTAATTTCTCTTGACATGTTCCACGACAAGGTACCCTACTCGTCTTTGTATTGACTAAAGTGGAGCTCCTCTGCTTTCCATACCACAGTGACATTTAGTGACATTATTCCTGCTCGAACCGAGCATGGACATAATCTGGTTTACAGACAGCCCACCAAGGTAAGAAGTGCGTCTGCATGGGGGTGAAGGCTCCACTGCCTTTGTTCTGGCTGGCTCAGGTCAGCACTGAGCTCCCCTTTGTTCATCTGAATGGGAAACTTGGCATTTTGCTCATTTTAGTTTCCTTCTGCCATCGCACCCCCTAAATTCTACATGTCAGAAGAATAGCAATACTATTCCTACATCCGGCATAACAGATTCCCTAACTGAAGACAGAATTACAACCATCAATAAATATTTAAAAGCAGCTAGATGTTCTGGGCTGACTCAATGAGGTACCACAAGCTCTTCTTTGAAGTGCACTGCAGCCCATCACCTCCACAAGAAGTTCCTCAGATTCAAGGGACTTGTAAGGAGATCTGACACAGCAGGCTTGAAACCGAAACAGAAGACTTGGAGTATTAAGGAAGATTACCGTTGTGGAGAAAAAAACTGGCCTCGGTAGAGTTCTTCTCAGTTACAGTTATATTCCTTGGTTTACATTTGAAAAATATAAAAGATTCAATTTGAGGAAGTGAGGTCTTAGGTTCTAATTCTCCTGGAAATAATCAAGATGGCTTGCGATAATTCTCCATGTCTGAAGGCGCCCACACACATGGCTTGAATTCAAAGCCTGCACGTCTTTAAGAGATTTATATTAAGCTGCATTAAGTAGTTGTTACTCGTTTTTTCTGAGTGCGATCAAGCTAAGTTAAACTAAAATTTACCTTGCCAATACATTTCTATCCCTCATACTCTGTGTTTTCCCCCTTCATCCGATAAAACAATGACAACACTGAAAGGAGACAGCAAAAAGATGTTTTTAACATCTCATCATCCACACCTAGTACTCATTTTTGGTGTTTTGACAAGCCTGCAGCTCAGGAAGCTAGCAAAAAGATGTAAACAAGGCAGAGGATCAGCACTTCCAGTTCTCAGGGACATTTTCAAATAAAACTACAAAATTGTCTGAGAACTACATAACTGAATGCTTTAAGTATTCATCAGGAAACAAGTAAAATACATATATAAATATACACATACAAATACACATAGGCATGCTCCTCTGTGTAATGCTCCATTCATAGACATTGAAAGTCTACATGAAAAGATGACATTGTTCATGTAAGCCATGGAGTGAAGGAGAAGGCTGGTTAGGAGCTCAGCAGCAGAAATGCAAACAGATGTTCAATAGGTTGGTGTCTAGTGCCCTGCTCCACACCAGCTACATGACCATCTGTAGACAGATGTGTCTTTGGATAAATATATACAAAAACTTGGGATATACCTGAAGCTGATTCTTTAATCTTATGTGCAGAAGAGAACACATCCGGTTTCTTTGGACATGCAGAAGTCTGTACACTGCATATTCTATACAAAAACATATAATACAGGTTGCTGAAATTACAGCCAGTTTTCTAAAGGACCTTTTTCTTCAAAAGAGGCACAATTACAATACAGTTCTTTCCCAAATGAAAGAATACAGTATTTATTTCTCGTGTTCTACACAACATCCAATGAATAATGCACAGTGACGTGATCTTTTGGTATTCCCTTTAAGCCGTTTTTGAGATGGATTGCTACAGTGGGTGGCATTCACAAGAACACATGTTGAGCAACACACATTCAAATCTTGCCAGTTTTATGGTTTCTTACAACATGCTTCAATGTGAAGTGATTCACATTAAGAACACGGAGAAAGTTTTTCTATTACTGTAAAAAAAAATGATGTTATATGCATTTATCATCCAAAATAAACACTGACACCACAAGCTGAAATAAAATACGGAAATAAAGCTTAGTTCCTCTTTCTACCTCAAAATGTTACATTTACATTTAAACCCATTAAAGTTGAGTGACACTTTCCATGTAAGATGAGCTTGTCCTGACAGTTAACCCACATTACTATCAGACCCATCAAATTAAAACAAGGTGAGCTAAAGAAGAAATCAATGCCAAAGATTTTAATTTCCGTGATGTCACATGCTGGCATCTTAGGAATGTTATAATTCCTATAGAGAAGGTAGCAAAGAGTAGGTAGTGAAGTGAGAATGCAGGGAATTCCTTGGTAAGAAGGAATTGATGACTGTGAATATGCACAAAGCTGAAAGAAAGAAGTGAAACAGCTGTGAAGGTGGGAGATGCACTGCAGCAGCACTGATAAGCAAGAACTTTTATGGAAGTTTGTTTATATAAGACGTGTAATGGTAATTTCATAACAATGTCGGTCCAATGACATATCACTTTAAAGGGAAAAAGATCTCTCTGAAATGACACAGTAGGTTTTGGAAGATGCTGTACTTAGACTCAATGTATACGTTCAAGGATGTCTTGGCCACCACCCTATCAGATTTGGTACATTGCCTCTGATCCATCTCAGATTGTCTCTTCCTGAAACATCTGTCATCAGTCAGATGTTTCAGGAAGAAGTGAACAAAGAAATGTATCAAACCAGTCAACTGTGCTGTACTGGAGAAGTGACTAGTGGTCCTCTATTAAAAAGAGGAGTCCTGAAAATTATTATCCTCTTAGCCTTATTATGAGCACCTCCACATTGTTAACCAAGCTGAATTTCACCCATTGTTACCACATCCAGGTCCCCTGCTGCTGATGGTAATTCTCAGTTTTAATTCATCACAACCATAACCATTTCTAGAGACCCAGACCTGCAGACTTCCCCTTACTTCCATGTCTTCTGGAAGTTTTTTTCCGAGGAAGAAAGTGCCCACAATTTCAAGGTCAACTGACAACTGCTCAGGTTTCCTGAAAAAACATTATCGAAAGTATGGGCAACCTGGGTCATCAAACAACTTTCCGAAGCACTTCATTCTCAGCTCTGAAGCAAACATGCATTTTAATACCTTATTTTCTTTCACAAGTCACTTTCTCCTCCATGGCACTGCCCGTTTAATTCTATAGCTGTATTCATCGTGCATATCTTATTTGCAGCAGGAAATCTACAGAAAACTTCAGACAAAACAATTTCTACCTTCTGGACCACATTAACCTTATGCTTTAACCTTTCCAGAAGATAAGAATTAGGTGAATGTCGGGGGTTTATCAAACTGGAATACACTTTTCTGAGACCCGCACTTTTCCGGCCTTTCAGCAGAACATGTGTCCTGAACACCAACTGACTCGTGCCCGGGGCGGCTGACGCATGGTTTTGACATTCACCGCTCACTTCCATCCCCTAGTAAATAAACGTGGGCAACAGGAGCTGTTCCTCCAGCCACAAGGCTGCTTCCTTCGGGAGCCACTTTGCCAGCAGGACCTGACACTAGCATACTACCTGTAAGGGCTGGTGAGAGCAGCTATCAACCCCCAACACAATGGAAAAGTTGCAGAAGGCAAAATAAATAAATAGAGCAGAAATAAAATAACAAACACTCGAAGCATCTTGTAGGTGGTCCCGTCAATCCCTGCCTTCACACCCAAACCGGACCGGAGCCAAGGACCCGGCCAAAACCCCGAGGAGCTGTCTTACCTTGTTGGAGTAGGGGGGCTTGCTGAGGTTGATGCCGTCGCGGACGAGCTTGTCACGGATCATGATCTTCAGCTTGAGCCGGGGGTAAGCCACCAGCCCCCCCCGGCCGGGGCGGTGCCGGGGGGCCGCCAACCCCGGCCCTGACGGGGGGCGGCCGGTGTCGGGGGGCGCGGGCGGCGGCTCTAGGGTGAAGTAGAGCCCCGCCGCCGTCTCGGCCGCCTCCTTGAGCCGCCGCACGGCTTCGTGGATCCGGCGGCGGTGCTGGGGCACGGCCACGCCGATGGCATCCAGGTCCGGGTCCCCGATCTGCTTGCACACCTCCAGGTCGTCGTAGCCGTTGTCGACGAAGGACTCGGCGTACTGGGGGAGCTGCAGGGTCTTCAGCCACTCGTACACGATGTTGGTGCACATGCTGGCTCCGCGGGGACGGCGACCGCAACTTTCAGCACCGGAGCCAGCCTCCCCCCGGCCGGAGGAAACAGAGACACGGCCAGGAGCCGCGCCGCGACTCGCGGGGCTCGGGAGCAAGGTCACGAAATGAACACTCACCGGGGGTGGGGGGGAAAAAAAAAAAAAAAAAAAAAAAAAAAGCAAGCCACGAATCCCTAGAGCAGATCAGCGGGGCATCGGCAGCGCTGCCGAGCGAAGCCCTCCCGCTTCTTCCTCCTCCTCTGCTGCTGCCACCAAGCGCCGCCGCCCGCTGCCACCGGAGAGGGGAGGCTCGGGCGAGAGCGAAGCCAAGTGCGAGGGTGCATCCCCTAAAATCCCCAGTCGCTGCCGCACAACATCCACCCACTTTCTCTGGAAGTAATTCGCCGGCGCTGTCTATTTTTTTTCTTTTTTCCCCCCCTCTCTTCCTTCCAGCTTCGGTTTCTGTTCCAGCTCCCGTCTCACCTTCCCGTGCTCTGTCGCATGATCAATCCACTCCCTGCCTGGGGCCGGTCACGCCGGGCGAGCAGGATCCCCTTCCCTCTCCCAGCACAGCGCCGTGCTTTTTTAAATTATTATTATTTTATTTTTATTTTTACGTCCTTTCCCCTATCCCTGCCGGCAACGGGTGCACACGGGCGGCTTTCGCTTCCCTTTTAAACGGCTCCTTTCGGATTAGGATGGGGGAAAAAAAAAGAAAGGGAGGGCTGATAAGGAAGGATCCCGCTCACTTTCCCGAGTTACTTTCCCCGCTGCCCTTCATCCCCGCCCCGGGATGCCGGCATCAGCCCGGCAGAGAGCCCCCCTCCTGCTCCCCGTGCCCCGGGCGGGCAGGCAGCCGGGCGCCGGCCGGGCACAACTTTGATCCCCCTTACCCCCCTTATTCCCTTTATCCCCTTGATCCCCGTTATCCCCTCTTGTCCCGGCGGTGCCGAGCGGGCGGCCGGGCTCCGCGCATCCCTCGGCGGCAGGGCTGGCCCCGGGGCTGCCGAGCCGCCCCCCGCAGGTCGCTGCCGCCTGCCCCGCTGCCTTGGCCGAGCCCCCCACCGGTCCCCGCCAGCGGGACCCCTCTGCGGAGCCCCCTCCCTGCCGGCTCCTCCTTCCCCTACCCCTGGGGGCTTCGGGTGGCTCCTCCGCCTCCTCCCGGCGCGGCTTCTCCCCGCTCCTGCTCCTCCTCCTGTGCCGCCAGCCCCTGCCCCGCCGCCCTCACAACTTTGGAGGGGGTCGCGGGCTGACAGGCAGCCGCCGCCGGCCGCCCCCTTTACACGGCTCGGGGCTAGGACCAGGGGCTGTGGCAGGGGCAGGGGATGGAGCTGGGGCAGGAGCAGGGGCAGGGGGGCTGCCCGCTCTCCACACGCCCTCCCGCCGCCCCGTCCCCCTTGCGGGCAGCGGCAGGACGGGCAGCGGGTCCCGGCCAGCTGGGCACCGCGCCCCGAGCGGGGCTGCTCCGGGGGCGAGCCTCGCTCCCCTCAGCCCCGGCCCCGCCGCCCCTCGGCCGGGGGCTGCCTGAGGGCGGCCGCCCTGCTCCGGCCGCACCGCCGGGCTCGCGGCGCCCTCGCCAGGCCGCCGAGGGAAGCGCCGCCACCGCCGGGGCCAGGCGTCGCCCCGGGGGGACCCAAAGGGGCCGAGGGGGGACCCAAAGGGGCCGAGGGGGGACCCAAAGGGGCCGAGGGGGGACCCAAAGGGGCCGGGGGGGGACCCAAAGGGGCCGGGGGGGTCGCCTCGCCTCGGAGGGAGCCGCGGCCGTGGCGCTGCGGGGGGAGCGGGGCAGCGCCTGGAGCCCGCGGCGTCCTGACAGGAGGCTGTGGGCAGGGGGCAGCCCGCATTAGGCTGCGGGGAGCTGCTGAGGGCGCCCCTCGTGCCTCCCCCCTTCCGTAACTCGGTTGGTTGTAGTGGTGACAAGGTGCCTGGGGGGCCTCTGTAGCGGATGGGCTCGGGTTTCTCCTCTGGACTTGGTAGGGATTCACCTCATGATTGTTTAACACAGCAACATCCTCAGCTAAAGCACTGTACATGTATTATTGCAGGGCGTTTTTTACAAGTTACATACTTACAAGCGGTTATAATGCAGCCTCTGGGTATGGCTCACACATTCATACACTAAAAGGGGAAAAAGAACAGCACTTTTTCCCCTTTAAAATCTCCTTCCACCCATCTTCTCATCCGGTATCTTATTTTCTTCCCAGGCCACGCAATATTTCAAACCCTCTCCCCAGCCCCGACACGGAGATTGCAGCAGCAATTATCTTCTTTTCACAGGCCTGGTGAACGACTGACAAGGCCGGAGAAATTAGCAAGGAGGTTCCGCGAGCAGAGCTGGAATTGATGGTGTCAGAGATAGATGGGGAAAACTGGCTGGTGCAGCCCCCATTCGTCGGGCTTACTGACTGCACATACAGAATTATATTGGTTTCATCTGTGGATTTCAGAAGGGTCTGGGAGGGCTTTTTAAGGTATTGCAAATATTGTGGTTCAGCTGTGGCTTGGCAAACCATGTGCGTCCCATCTGTAAGAGGGCAGGGTCCTGAGCGTCTCTCTGAACCTGTGCATCGCCACCTCGGGGCTGTGGAGTTCAGCCTCAGGTTACAGCGTTATGAAACTGTCTCTGGTTTGGCATTGACCTTGATTTCACAAAAGGAGTTCACCTGGTAGCAGATACAGCAGAGTTTTAGGTGACAATGAAATAAAAAAATAAATAAATAATATTAATAAACGGTTATGTCCTTAAAAAAGACCTAAAAAAAAAAAACAGTCAGAGGTCCATAGGGGAAAAGACCCATCCTCCTCACCTCAGTCCCTGGGAACACACCAGAGCAAGTCTTCATGAAGAGTTGTGTAGAGGTTTGGTGGCTACTGAAAAGGGCATTCCTCGGGGTTGATTGTGGGGCCAGTACTGTACGGTATCTTTGCAGATGCCTTCAGTGGCAAGGTGGGCTGCGTCTTCTTTCATGCAGCAATTGCAGGGGAAGCAGGCGATCAGGCCCAGTCAGCATGGCTTTATGAAAGGCAGGTCATGCCTGACGAACCTGATCTCCTTCTATGACAGAGTGACGCGCTGGGTGGATGAGGGAAAGGCTGTGGATGTGGTCTACCTTGACTTCAGCAAGGCTTTTGACACCGTCTCCCACAGCATTCTCCTCAAGAAACTGGCTGCTCTTGGCTTGGACTGGCGCACGCTTCGCTGGGTTAGAAACTGGCTGGATAGCCGGGCCCAAAGAGTCGTGGTGAATGGAGCCAAGTCCAGTTGGAGGCCAGTCACTAGTGGCGTCCCCCAGGGCTCGGTGCTGGGGCCGGTCCTCTTTAATATCTTCATCGATGATCTGGACGAGGGCATCGAGTGCACCCTCAGTAAGTTCGCAGATGACACCAAGTTAGGTGCGTGTGTCGATCTGCTCGAGGGTAGGAAAGCTCTGCAGGAGGATCTGGATAGGCTGCACCGATGGGCTGAGGTCAACTGCATGAAGTTCAACAAGGCCAAGTGCCGGGTCCTGCACCTGGGGCGCAATAACCCCAAGCAGAGCTACAGACTGGGAGAGGAATGGTTGGAGAGCTGCCAGGCAGAGAAGGACCTGGGAGTGATGGTGGATAGTCAGCTGAATATGAGCCAGCAGTGTGCTCAGGTGGCCAAGAAGGCCAACGGCATCCTGGCTTGTATCAGGAACAGCGTGACCAGCAGGGCGAGGGAGGTGATCGTCCCCCTGTACTCAGCTCTGGTGAGGCCGCACCTCGAGTACTGTGTTCAGTTTTGGGCCCCTCGCTACAAGAAGGACATCGAGGTGCTTGAGCGGGTGCAGAGAAGGGCGACGAAGCTGGTGAGGGGCCTGGAGAACAAGTCCTACGAGGAGCGGCTGAGGGAGCTGGGCTTGTTCAGCCTGGAGAAGAGGAGGCTCAGGGGTGACCTTATCGCTCTTTTTAGGTACCTCAAGGGAGGCTGTAGCGAGGTGGGGGTTGGCCTGTTCTCCCACGTGCCTGGTGACAGGACGAGGGGGAATGGGCTTAAGTTGAGCCAGGGGAGTTTTAGGTTAGATGTTAGGAAGAATTTCTTCACTGAAAGGGTTGTTGGACACTGGAACAGGCTGCCCAGGGAAGTGGTGGAGTCACCATCCCTGGAAGTCTTCAAAAGACGTTTAGATGTAGAGCTTAGGGATATGGTTTAGTGGAGGGCTGTTAGCGTTAGGTTGGAGGTTGGACTCGATGACCTTGAGGTCTCTTCCAACCTAGAAATTCTGTGATTCTGTGATTCTGTGATTCTGTGAGTTCCCAGATGACCCCAGACTGGGAGGGGTAGGCAATAGCCTGGGGCCCTATATTGAGACTGGAGGAGGAAGATCTCCAAGTGGAGGAGCAGGAGATGGAAGTGTGTTTTGAGTGATAACAGCAAAGTCAGCTTGAAAACCTGTTACATGCAAAAATGATTATTAAAAATTATTAAATGTTAAATTTGTTAATTCCTCAGATATTGAACTACAGTTTTGATCCAGCTCATGCCTAAGTGTGTGTTTGCTGATTGTAAGGCTCCACTTGTCATTTGTATCTTATATGTAGAGCTATTAAATAAGATAGTAAAACATTAAACAATATTTCTTACAGTATTTGCAGATTAATTTCAGTGGTGGAATAGAGACACTATTTCAGCTTATATTTAGCTTTTAGCTTATCTCTGCAGAGTACACTATTTATGCTCACATTATATACAGATACTAATTAAGATGTTAATATATCACAAGGTGGGGGAAGCTTTCCCTGAATACACGGGTTTTCCTGACATACACTGGAAATAGTCTGTGCTTAAACAAAGAGCCAAAGCACAAGCAATTGGTAAATGAAAGGCACACAGGCAGACTAATAGTATGGGTGAGCTAAAACATGTACAGGTAAATCTGCCTTCAAGTTCCAGGATAAAACATGGGTGAGCTAAAACATGTACAGGTAAATCTGCCTTCAAGTTCCAGGATAAACAGCAGAAAGGAAGTGGCACCACACATCCTGGCTTTCTTCATTAGGTATTGTACCCAGCTCTTCAGCGTGCAAATACTCTTCCTCTTTTCTAGGCCCTGGTCTTCTAGGTCTGTGACCTTCCAATGGACCACATGAGAAGGGATGAGCCTCCCAGGGAAAATCTGAAACATGCTGTTCTAGTAGAGATACACAGCAAGTATCTTCTTACCTCTATGTTATGTATAAATGTAACGACAGGTATATATGTAATCATGCAGGTGACAAGTGAGAACAGGGCACTCCTCCTTGCTTCTCATACTTTGCCATTCAAATAAAGACCACCACTTTTGGGGCAAAGTTAATCAAGCCACACTGTGACTGGAATTCATTAGAATTGTGTGGGCTGATGATAATTGACACAATGCATTTAACTTCTGTAGTGCTCCATGCGAATGGATCGTCTCCAGCATTTCCAAACTAAATCTCAACTTTGTTTTTCAAATTCAGAATATAATAAAGAGAACACATATTAGAAGCTTCACTGATATACAGGATTGCAATGTTTCAGTCACTATCTACATAAACACATTATGGAGGGAATGTTTGCTACCAAGTTAGTAGAATTTTCCTTGTAAGCAGTTTGGTAGTGAAGGGTAAGGACCAGAGTTTTGCTTTTCAGGTTAAGTTTGTAGCAGCTTCCAGCAAAATGGATAGAAGTTATTTCTAACTTGTATTCAGAAGAATCAAGTCCGGATGAGATACATGGCAGAAAAATATCATTTTTCCCTAGCATTTTTTTTCCAGCATCTTTTCAGGCTCACTACGAGGGAAAAAAATGAGAGTCCTGGCAGGTTTTACCATGTCAGACTGTATTATTCACATAATATGACATAAATGAGATACTTATTGCCAAAAAGCATACATCATAGCAACGGCAAGTTTGTTTAGCAAATGTAAAGTATATTTTAACTAAATCAGTTTAGGTATCCTTCAAGCAGAGGGCACGCTGTATTCATCCAGGGCACCAGTAAATGAAAAATGTTTCATCCTTGAACTTCTGTTCTGAAGTGTATGCTATTAAAATATATGCTTAGCTAATGGATTACATTGTCAGATAATGGTAGATTTTGCAAAGCTATGGTCACCCATTTTCTATACCGTGAGATGCTGTATATAGTCATTTTGTGTGGAGTGGGATAAATCAAGTTGTAGCTGAATGCTAACTTACACCTAGATAAAAATATACTCAGTAATCTTTAGAGGTTTTTTCTGTTTGTTTGTTTCCTACCTTTACCATTACTGACTCATTTTTGACACATTAAGGAAGCATTGCAGGCCTTTGCTCTGGATAGCTGAGTACTTAGTGTTTTGAACCACAGTGATATATTTGATGTTTGAAACAAAACTAGGCATAAACATAAATATTCTGAAGGATAATCACCTTGTGCATGAATTGGAGGAAGAGTCTGAAAATAATAAAATTCAATTAAGGTGTTTGTGACGCTCAGCTAGAAAAGTAAATTCAAATTCACATACAGCATGAGGGTATAGCACATGATTACATAGCTATAAATAATTTATTGAGTGCAAGCTAATACTTCTGTACTTTTGTAAAACACAGAAGCAAATTCCCAAATACTTTTCTAAGGTTTCCACCAGGGCAAAAGGTGAATAATTCACTAAAATGAATGTAACTGCTCATATACAAAGGTAAATATTTGCAGAACTAGGCTATTAGTTAAGGTAAATAGAGCTCTTTATACTTCCTTGTAAAACGTTGCAAATGTGTGACCATACCTAGAATACATTGGCAAAAAGTCCCAAGGAATTTAATGGTGATGAGATAAAGTTTGAAAATACTCTCTTATCTAAAGGTGAGTGTGAAATGAAGAATATATAAATACAAAATTCAGCATCTAAAGGAAGATTAGCTCATGTAAACTCTGCAAATAAATAAACTTATGTATAAAGGTTAGAAATTCAGAAATTAGTACACATTATGTCAGCTCTCATGAATTGTACTAACTAATGAATAGTACTGACTCGAGTATTCTGATGACTGAATTTTTCTTATATATAAAAAAAAAAAAAAAAAAAAAAAAAAAGGACCACTAACTACTTAACTACTTTAAGTACCCTTTCATGGAAGAATGGAAAATTTAGATTGGAAAGGACGCCTGAAGGTCATCCAGTCCCACACCCTGCTGAGAGCAAAGTGAGCTTCAAAGCCAGATCAGGTTGCAGGTGGGTTTGCCCACCTGATTTCTGAAAATCTGCAAGGATGGAGATTCCCCATCTTCTCTGGGCAACCTCTTCCAGCTTACTTCCTCTCTTACCAGGATGAACATTTACCTCCTGTTTAGTGAAAGCAACTGCGCCCTTTGTCTCATGTCCTTCTGCTGGGCACTTCTAAGAAAGGTTTGGCTTTACCTTCTGTATAGATTTCCTGTTAGGTTGTCAAAAGCTGAAGTCTGGTTTCCTTTGCTTTCTCATCTCTAGGCTAAACAAGCCTTTGCCCTCTCTTCATATGTTGTCAGTAGACAAAAATTTGAAAAGATACTATTTGTGAGGAATTAAGATGTATTTAAGCAAAAGCTCTATCACAGAAAAAAGAAACAGAAAATGAAGACTGACGTAAACATGGCAATATGGAATTTCATATAAAATCTAAATGTAAAAAGAGTATTGTTTACAAAATGAAATGTATCAATTGTTTATATAAACAAAGCAACGCTTTAATTTTAAATGAAACTTCAAATATACAAAAACTTCAAAAACTACAAAAACTTCAAAAACTACCTTCAGTCCCAAATATACTCAGAATATTCATTTTTATAATAATATAATGCTCATTGAGTCTATCTAAAGGGGAAAATAAAAGAACCTAGCTGATGAAACATCTCTCTCTCTCTCTCTCTTTTTTTTTTTTTTTTTTTTTTAGTCATGAAATTAAATTATTTTGGATTTGAAATCACATTTGAAACAGAGTAGCTACCTTATTTACTGTGGTACTCTTGCTTCCTTTCCCATAAAAATTTACAGGCATTAATTTAAGATCAGGACTATGATAACTAGATCACTTTCTGAATGTAACAGAGAAGCAAATTTAATAGAAATCAGAATAAATATCTACATCAAGGCTGTTTTTCTCAGACCAAGTTCTGTAACCAGAATTCAGTCTAAACATTTAGCTTCTTTTTCCTCAGTAGCAGAATGAGAAGGTGTAAGAGCTAAACTTCTTCCATAGAGCAGCCCATTTTCTGTTAACCAGAAGACTCTTAAGGTTTTTTGCTTGTTTGTTTGTTTTGTTTTGTATTCCACTTCCAGTGAAGAGCTAAAACCAGTCTGCACAAGTACTGGCTTCTTGGCTTTTCATGGCAAAAACTCTAAAACCAAAACAAGACAAAACCACTTTATCCCTAGAAATATATTGTGACTGCTGTTTCATTCACTGCTGGTAGGCACCTATTTTCACAATGCAATAGTTCCTTCCCTACAATAATTCGGAGTGGGCTTGTCTTTACAGATTTTAAACAGTGACCAGTATTGGCTCTGAGCCAGAAGGCAATGCTGATGTGGTGTGCACACAGGAATTTTACATTTACCCAAAACATTTTACTTCACACTGAAAGGTTTTTAAATAAACTACTTATAGCAGGCAAATGTAAAAAAAAAAAAAATAATAATCCTATATTATTATTAATAGTAGTGTTCCTAGTACTACTTATGTTGTGGCAATCCCTAGAAATACCAGCTGAACAGCGTGTAGAAAGTTAATTAATATAAACACCCACATAACTTACAGTCTAGCACTTCCACATGACACTGCCTTGGAATTATAATGAACAAAAAGCCGAGAGCTTTGGTTTCTTGGACATTTACTGTGAGCTTCTGTCACCTTTTTTCTATAAATGTCCCCATACTCCTCTTCATCAAGAAGAGCTCCTTTATCAGATGCTTGCACGTACCATGAAACAACAGTCTTTATGCAGCTTTGAAGTTGTTTGTTCTTTTTTCTTTTTCTTTTTTTTTTTTTTTTTTCCAATGAGAAATTGAATTTAGAGCATACAGCTACTGCCTAATAAAATTGAACTCACTTACAGTCAGCATAGTCATATGTCTTACACAAAGACATTGTAAAAACCTGCAAACATCAGGCAGGCACCACATTTCCAGGACACAAAAGCATTTTGTGGAGAAAAAAAGATGATTTCGTAAAATGGGGAAAAACGTATCCATCATTTCTAACTAGCTTGTGCAGCTTGTCCTAAAAATTGTGGCACTAATCACCAGCTGCAATTACTGTGGGGCAGGAAGCGTCTGTCAGAGACAAGGGAAATGATCAACCCTTCAGAAATTATCCTCTTGGTTCCAGAAGATTCCTCCAATGTCCTAGGACCGCAATGCAATATTTTGACCCCAGGGAAAAACACCCTGCTGTTTTTGTTCAGCTGAGGTTTCCATGTCATCAGGGAGCAGAGTCACCCATTGATTTTACAGAGCTATCAGAGAAGCTGCCAACTGACAGTCAGCTCTTAGTTTCTCCCATGTTTGCATTTACTCTGCCTCTCTTCAGAGGCACGCAGGTGAAACCCCAGATTTGTAATGTATTTAGAGGGAGATAGATAAAAAATGATGAGACTTTTAAAATTTCTCAAAGCCACAGCTCTCTAAGTACATAAACATTAGAAGTGTATTCTTAAACTCCCTTCTCTTATACACGCAGCCAGTAATAGACTGGCTATTTTCATTACCCGCTGGCATATGCTCAGTTCCTTTGACCATGTGCTCCTTCTCTGACTGCTCCATTCATCCATCCTTCCTCCATGTCTATTATCCCTACCAATTTCCTGCGGCTCTGTCTGCCTCATGGACTGTGTTTTCCATCATCTCCCATTTCCACAATTCCTCCTCTTTTCCTTCATGCCTTCTGTGCTGAATGGGTTTTTTGTTAACGCTCTTCACTTTCTGTTATTTTCTCTTTTTCTCACCATGTCCAGATCCGATTCCTGCCCCCCTCCAACAGAAATAGTCCAGTTGGAAAATTCCCTTGCTGTGTTTGCCTTGTTCTTATACTGACTTTTTGCTTAGGATCTTGCTACCTAGACAGTATATCGAATTCATGGGACTTACCTGATTCAGTGTGGCCATTGCTGTGTGTGATCTTACTAAAGGTGAAAGAATAGTCCCAGCTTTCCCTTTTTCTCTCAAGCTCAGCTGCTGTAGATGGCATAAACACACAGAGCTTTCTGAACAGCACTTGAGACGCAGGACATAAAAGCTAGAGCCCTGTGAGGTAGAAATCATCAAAAGTAAAGCAGAGTGTACTTATTCTGTTTCTTGAGACTCATCCAAAGTAAAGTGCTCCCTTGTAGGGAGAAGTCAAAATTGTTATCCAGGTGGCTATCAGGTAAAAACCCTTGGAACCAAGCAGTGCTGCAGTGTAACAATCATGATTTTTCCTCTTACAGGAAATTTTTCCTCTTCCAGGACACCTTTCCCAGCACATCAGCAGGACCAGTAGGCACCCAGAACACATGAGGAAAAGGAGAAGGGGAGGGAGAAGGAGAAGGAAAGAAAAGAGGAGGAGGAGGAGGAAGGAGGAAAAAGTGGAGGAGGAAGAGGAGATGGGAGAACTGGCTGTGTGAAAGGGTTCAGCATGGCCCTAGTAAATTAGACACTCTGAGGTGGCTAAGGATTTGGCTCCTCG
This sequence comes from Netta rufina, assembly GCF_964035555.1. Taxonomy (NCBI): domain Eukaryota; kingdom Metazoa; phylum Chordata; class Aves; order Anseriformes; family Anatidae; genus Netta; species Netta rufina. The sequence continues at coordinate 52,277,939 of NC_140125.1, read as the reverse complement.
CATTGAACTGTGGGGTCCTGATAGCACTGATTCTGAAGAACCTCCAAAAGGAGATTAGAAAGCTCTCTTTGCAGCAGTTCAAAAGTAAGATGGTAAAAAGTGTTGGATTTATGCAAAAGCTCCTCTCCAAATAATCAATGTTTGAAAGAATCAAACATTTCCCTGAATTCCCCTCAGACGCTCCCATTCTGGATGAGTAATGAGAAATTAATCATCCTGTCAGAATAAATGCCATGAGACCTTTTAGTCATGCTCGCCCCTTCCTCTGTAATAGATTTTTGTCAGTCATCCAACTAGGTATCCCAGAAGGCAGCACTGCATCCCAGCTCACACCTTTTATGTGGCCTCTCTTGCAGCTGGGGCCTGTTTCCAGCCCTGTGGTGTGTCAGGAGTTGATCAGGCATCACAGGAGCCTGGCCCATCACACCTATCTCTGCCAATGGCCGCCCTGCAGCACCTTGCCATCGCTTCCTAATTTTGGGTGGAGAAAACCAGTCTTCCTGCAGCTGGTACCCTGCATCTTCTTAACAGGCATTTGGGGATGCTGTGTCTGTGGGGTTTTAACTGCTTGGTTGTGAAAACACAAGCCTAGCGGAATATTACAAGATCAGGGAATTAAAAAAACAAATGGTTTCTTGAATTTACACCATGGATATTTCTGATAAAGTGGATCTAACAGTCTAATTAAAAATAAATAGAAGAGAGAGGAAGAAGCAATATGTGCTTACCATCTGAACAATTTTTCTTTGTTAATAAAGAATCACACCGGCTAAAAGAGTCCTGAATTTTTCCAAAGATACAAAATCAGGATGAAGGGTTTTATCTCCAGAGAACACGTCCAGTGTTATATCTCTGATGTGTTATATTTTAGTTTCTTTTTCTACAAATAGTATCTGAACAGATTTTTTAAATCTATGCATTTTTGAGTTGTCTTTTCTCTCTATCATGCATGCAGTATCCACACACTTATAAACATTTTCACTTGAGTGAATTATCGTCCATCTTTCATTATCAGCTTATTTTGAAGTGAATTTGGGAAGATTCCTGAGAGGTTGCAGAGACACAGGCAGATCTGTCAGTTAACCTCTGCATCTCTGGTGGGAGAAGATGGAAGAAAGAAGACTTTTAAAGCAAACAACTTTCAAATATCAAAAATACCATGTGTGGAGATTGCTGCTGTTTGTTAACCTTGGAAGTGTCGGTAGAGGGATGGAAGAAAAGCTTTCTTCGCTTCCAGTCTTCCATAAGCTTTCATATCACACCTATTTCAGTGGAAAATGCAAAGCAGGAGTGGGCTCTTATGCATTTAAGGGCTGTCTATGTGAGATGATCCAAGCTGTGACACAATTCCAGTGCTGAGACCTATTTCAGAAATGGCCTCACTGACAACACCTTGGCATTTGTCAACATCTTCATTCTTATCATTACCTCAAGTCAGAAGAGGCATTTTTGATTATGGCTCTGCCTTTTAAGCATCAGAAAAAGGCTGTTTCAGCTGGGTGAACCATGGACATTTCTGAGCTCTCGGGTGTCTATGTCAAGGTACATTTTTCAGCTGTGTCACAACCTCTTACTGAGGTAAGTTTTCAGGATCTATGTGGTTACCTGTGCAGTGGCTCATAAGGTAAGAGTAGGAGTCACACAGACTGGCAGACCGGTGTTGCTCACATCAGTGACGATCTCAGTTTGGATGGCTGAGAGACCCGGACATGGAAGCGTGCCACGAAGCACACCCATCTTTCCATCTAACTGCAGCCTTTGGGTTTCAGTCCTGCTAATGATCTGAGACAGGTTAAATTGTGTCAGCATGAAGTTCATGACTCTAATTTGGAAGGAAGATCCAAGGCTTGATCTAAATCTAACATTAATAAAATAATGATGAATTAGCTTAATTTGGATTAGTCAAATATTAGGGCAATTCCTGTTTCATTCAGGACCAATTAAATACCCACATGGAAGATTAATATATCTTTATCCCTGACCAGTCTTAGCCTCATAAAATCAGCATTGGTTCAGACTGGTCAGATGAAGTGTCAGAATTATTCTTCAGGGATGTGCTGTAATGATTTATTTCCTCTCTTCAGAGAATATTAAAAGCTACCTCTTTCTAGTGATGCCAGTCAGTAAATTGAAGAGACAATCTGTAGTTTACCTTTCCATTGGCAGGTATATAAGCTACAACCCCAGATGTCCCCTGTCTCTCTATAATAAAATCCCACCTTTCTTATGGCAGCAAAAATCAAACCAAAAAAGCCTGCATCAATTCCAACACGTGCAAAATGTTCCAAATCCAGTGCAGGGCTCGTGGAGTTACAAGATTTTACCAAAACCCCATCTCACCCAAATGGGTTATTTTATTTTGAGAAGAAGGCCTTGTCTTCTATGGATGTTTTTAATCAGAGCTTTTAAATTCCTAAGTTCCCTGTTTGATAGATGTTTTCTACTCTGCACACTGCTATGCTGAACTATGCACTGCATGTCTGCTGTAATAGTAGATCACAGGAAATGACACTTTGTTCAAGTAAAGTGAGAGCAAGATAGATGCCAAAGATCAATTCTTGTGAACTGGGTAAGGAACGCAAAATGGGGGCCCTATCAATGATATGACAGAAAATTATACATCTCTGTGATCTGCCTAGAAATTCAACCTTAACAAACATGACTGTAATTTTTAATGAATAATGAAATTAATTAACATTTCTGATGAAATTTTAAGCGTGCTTTGTACAACACAAGTGCATAAAGCATGGCTAGGTTAGAAGCCTTCACTGAGCTTCTAGAATTGACCAATTTCAAATTCCAGCTTAGTCCTAATTGCAGTGTAAAGCACCGAACACTATTTATAGGTGCCAGGCCAAGGAATTTTGGGGTTTCAGATCTCTGAAGAGTAATGATGGAAGGCCACATGGTCTTCACTTTGCCTCTGCACAAAGTACGAATAGAAAACAGTGTTTGTTTCACTGGAAACCAAAGATGTTTAAGGCTGCTCTTTTAATATTGGCTGATCTGACCTACACTCTAACATTCTCAGCAGCTCCCTTGAGATGTAACACTGCTAAAACCTTGCAGCAGTTATCAGTGAAACACCTGTTTTTCTAAAGCACTAATTCCGACTGTTGCTTAAAACCAGATTTATCTGTTCAAATACCATGACTGCTTCTAAGATATATAGATAGATTGAATTTTGGTATCCTATTGCTATATTCATTAGAAAGATATTATTAGATTAGCAACTGTTTCTGCACTGCATTGATTCCTATTTAAATGCCAGAATAAGAACCCAGAGATCCAAAAAAGTTGCAGGAGTGATGCTCTGTGGCCACTTGATCCTGCTCATTGCAGTGGCAGGCTGTGCGGAGCCCGAGGCTTTCCCCCTTTGGCTCCGATCCCTCAACTCAGGTGTTCAGTACCAGCACAGGGCTTCAGCTGCCTTCCCCCTTTGGCTCTGATCCCTCAGAGCCTTTCCTGGGAAAGCACAGAAATAAGCATTACTGCTCCCCTGCCTTCCCACTAATGCAAACAGCCCAGGAGCCCTCTGAGTAGCAAGGACTTGTCATGCCATCATTCATCAATAGTGAAACAGAAATCTTGATTGCCATTAAAGAACCTTTTTTACATTCTTGCGAGGCTGTAACAAGCATTTCAACTGTTCATTTGCGTTAACATTGCAAGATAGGGTGTAACCTGGAGACTAACTAATTAAATGCTCTTTGATTTTGAGTGAAGTGTTTGCTACAGTTTAGACAACAGCGTCTAATTAGCGCTGGATGTTTAATGGAACTAAAGACCCATGAAAAGCAAAAGGTGCTGAAATAAAAAGTCAGTGAGAGAGATGTGAAGATAAATGAGAGCAAAATAAAGAAAGTAAAATAACCCTTTGCTGTATTAGAAATACCATTCCCTCAAAACAAACCTATATTAATTATGAGAAATTGATAAAATCTCACCATCTCAAATGTCCATCTGCCTAAGATAATATAATGGAAAGCTATCCAAAACACATTATGCCAGCAAACAACAGACTAAGGTATTTCTCACCATCTCAGGACATTTCATTTCTTCCAGGCAACAAATTCACCCCAGTATTTTTACAAAGGAATAAAAACTCAGTATGTATTGCTTTGTGCTTTATGATTCACGGCATCTCAGCAGGAAATCGAATGTTTGCCTTAGCAGCACCTTTTTCTGTCAGTAAATGCAGCCAATTTATGGTTTTCCGTGGCTGAGAAAAATGTGTATGCAACTTTCTACCCATATGCAGTTAAGTCCATAAAGTTCAAAAATTTTTTTTTTCTCAACAGATGAGTCTACAGTGTAGCTTTAAAACAATAAACTTTTATTCAATGCATGTGTCCTCTCTAAGAGGGGATTAAGCTGAAAGGTTTGGGAATAGCAAAATCAAGATTACATCCCCAGCTCTGCCACTAATTCCTTGGTACTATCTTCTGCTGAAGACCTGGGAGCAAGATGTGCCAAATCAGCAGTAAAAGCCATGGCCAGTTTAATTTTTCAGCACCTCAGGTTCCTAGGCACCACAGAGATAGCACTCATAACCTTTTTTTTTTTTTTTTTTTTTTTTTTTTAGTGGGGATTTAGTTTTTAGTTTTAATTTTTGTTTTGCTTTGGTGTGTTCTTTCTTTTTCTGAAAAAAAAAAAATCAACTATGAAGTCAGGAGGCTGGTAATACATCACTTGTTTACATAATCACTACTGATCCCTAAACAAGAGTGATTAAAAAAAAAAAAAAAAAAAAAGAAAAGCACGCAGGGTAATTGCAGTACAAACACAGATGCTTTGATCCCACAGCAGCAGCATGTCAATAAGCCTGGAATCCCCCAACTGCTTTCTAAGAAACGACATTTGTGCAATGATGTGCAGCATCCCTATCTGCTGGCGTGTCATTCCCCATGGTTTTCCTTCTGCTCAAGGCAGAGAAAAAAAACAAAACAGGACAAGACATCACCCAGACATCACCTTTGCACTCCTTTGCACGGGGAGGCATGCTCTTTGGAAAAGGCCCCTGAGAGTTACAGCCTGGGTGGATGGGTAGGATGGTCTCACAGCCCCACAAATGAGTTTCAGAGCTCGTTCTTACACAACCTTGTATGAACCAACCCCAGCAGGTCATGGGCCCAGGCCCCAACCCCAACAGGCTATGACCAGAACATAGCAGAGGTCTCCATGCCAACATAAGGTTCTGCTGCACTTTGGCTACTTTTTTTTTTTTCCATGGGCTGCAGGTAGGCTGCCTTTTTGTGTTGAGATTGGCATCTCATGCTGTTAGTATGAAAGCCAATGCTGAACAGTTGCTGAACTGCCTTCTTAGATTGCTGCTAGAAGCAAAGTCCAAGTACAACAGCTGGAAACCAGAGCCTTAAAGTCACCAAACCCCTGTGTCCTTTGGCCACTGGTACAAAGAATGACTGGCTGCTTCACAGCCTACCACAGGCAACTTTTACAGCACGACTTCCAATCACGTCATATAGAGATTTGTGCTTGGCTTATGAGAGAAAGAGGCCACGGAGGTTGCCGAGATATTTTTGGAAGACTGTGTCAGTCTTAGAAAGCCAGTCTTCTTTACATCTGCAATTTGTCTACAGGCATGGAGCTTGGAATGAGCAGCCTTCTCAACACACCCACTTTTTTTTGCCAGAAGGAGCCATTAGTTCAGCCCACTTCAAAGCCAGGGCATGAACTAACAGTTTACAGTTTGGACATCTGCAGGGAAATGAAACCATTATTAGGTCACATATGGGACATTGGTGCTACAGAGAAGTTTGGCATGCATAGGGCGTGCTTACATTTATGTTACAGTTTGGATTGGGAGTGCACAGTCTGAAGCATGTCTCACAATTTTTCCAGCTCACAGTTTTGATAAACTTGGTAGAGTTCAGAAAATGCTTGGTGGGCATCACAACACACCCTTGGAGTGAAGGAACTGGTTTCCTCCTGGCCAAAGCTAAACCAAAACACATGCTCTAGGAACACAAATAATGTGTTTCATCTGCTTACTGGGGTCCAGCCCAGGGGGCCAGAACAGACCTAACCCAAAGTAACCCTACTGACTGAAAACCAGCTCTTTACCACAGAGTGTTTCTGTCTACAGACATCTTTCTACCAGGCAATACTGTTCTCTAATGCAGCTGTAGCCCCAGTGGTCTGTCTCTAGGACAACATTTTCACCTTCTCTACTTGTCAGGCTTGGAGCTACTGCCATCTCTGAGGAAAGAGAACTGATTCAGCAGCTAGAGCAGCAGGGTTTTATACAGATCAGCACAGCACACAAGGTGGCACCATATGTTCCTGCCCTTCAGCATCTTACAAATATCAATTAATTCCAGCAGGCACCAACACAGAAGCAAGTACTAATTAGAGATTTGGAGAAAGGGATGGCATTAGTAGTCTAAATATTGGGGGAAATTCATGCTATGTTTAGTTGTACACGAAGGAGGACAAACTGAAGGTCATTTGCATATTTCCATTAAAAAAGCTGTGATAGCAGTCAGCCCTCCCCTTCTCTCCAACATGCTAAGCTACAGCTTTCTTGGTCAGAGCTACATCCCAGGAGATTTGGAAAAGAAGCTCATATTCAGTGCAATGAACAACAGGAACTCAATTTAGACTCTCGTGAGGGGATAAAATGAGTGAAACTTTGAGCTACAAGGAAGATACTTTCCCTCAGGGGTATTGTGAATGTCACAGAGCAGCTTCTTGGTGCTACTGAAATATAGATAACACATTAACAAACAATAATTTCTCCAAAAGTGCAAATTTATATAATTTTAATTATTTGGGGTATTACATCACTCATTGCAATTCCACTACATTTTAACTTGGATTTACTGCCTTGGATTTAATGCATTCATTCACCATAGCTGTGAAACTTATGTGATCACAGGGAAGAAAGATGTGATTTTAGGCCTGTTTCAGTGTTCTTACATTATCTAAATAATGACAAAAAGCAAAGCTATATCTTATTATCTTTCTTTCAGGGCAAATTTGTTATATTTTCAAGTAAAGTTTCCTGATTTTCTTAAAGGCTTTGAAGTACAGTGACTTGATGACAGGACTCTGCTACCAGCAGAAGAGTGGAAGATGCAGCTATGGTTGGGTACCCAAGCTCTTTCAAAGATCCCAGGCCACAGAATTAGAGTATCATCAATGCTGACATCCTTTCCAATTTGTGCTTTTGATTTTTAAAGCAAAACAAAACAAACAAATAAACAAAACAAAACAAAAACAACCTCCATACAAGTAAATGCAAGTCTATAATTTGAAAGGCAGCAAGAGGAAGAAGGATCTGAGTGCCTGAGGTCATGGAGGACTGATTTTGGTAACAGTGACCACATCTTATCAAAGTTATTGTCTCTGGAGAACTTCCACCCCATCACTTGCAATCTGCTAGAGCACTTCTATTGAAACATACATTGGCAAATATAATTACTTACACAGAAAAAATTAGAGCAAGAAATAATTACTGAATTTCCAGGTCTATTTGCACAGAACTTAGTGGTTTTCTTTTTGTCCAGAGCCAGTGCCAATGAAGTCTCTAGAGACAGTCAATACAAGTATTTCATTTGGAGCAGAGGAAAGTCATGCCACTGGTGGTATGTCCTTCTCCATCAGCTATCCTTTGTTTCCTGAGGTGGGTTAATACAGTCCTTTGTTTCTCTGTTTTTCTGTAGGATCTTTGTTGATGCTAGAGGGGAAATGTTGAAGAGCAAGTTCAAGCTGAGATGAGAAATGCTGAAAAACTTAACTCCAAGGCTGGTTTTCATGAAAGATTAAATAGAAACAACTGGAACAACGAGACTACTGCTAGGTCTGCATCTCATCTGCTATTCACATGGATTAGTGCTGAGAATGAAGAAATTAAATGGGTGAAGTTCAGAAATGCAGACAGAACCCTGGAACACTGCTCATGTAATTAGTTCAAATGAAATTTGAGTTAATATCTGGTGCTGTGTGTTGTTTCTGAAGTCACAGCTGTTGCTTTATGAGGAGGGAGGTGAGGGAAGGGAGACTTCAGTGTTGTTATTTGTGCTTAACTTACTGCAATAATATCAGATCTCTGAAATTGAATCCCAGCACCAAAGCATGGCCTTTTCACTGTCAATCAATTTGTATTGTTTTTGAAGACTGGGAATGGCACAAGGTCACCAAATCTCAGAAAGCTTACCAAAAAAAATGTCATTTAAGAACTTAAGCAAGAGAAAACACTGAGGTTTAGGAGACAAACTTTTGCACCAAGAAGGACATTCCCCAAAAGCACAACACCTCCTAATCCTAAAAAATTGAAAGCCACATGAGACATGGTTTCAGGCCAGTTTAGTGGTTAGACAAAAATGGAGGCAAACTATCAAAACAGAGTCACCATAACCAAAGTGGACTACAGTTTCTGTGGTTTGTTGTTGGTGGTAGTGATTTGATATTTTTCTTTTTTTGGCCTTTCACAATCCAGTGGCACCCTGAAGAATTCTTTTACACCTCAAACCATCTAATTGAAAGGCAGGTCAGGCTTTATTGTGGCTCACTGTTGCCAACAGCAGTTTTGCTATTCACTCTAGAAATCCAGGACTGACTTTCTTCCTTCTAATACCTTTCCTTTGATACAAAGAAACAAAAAAAATCCCTGCATTAAGATTTGTTGGTCTTTTGAAAGATAAGATAATGTTCAGCATTTTATACTGACCCTAGCCCTACAGTCCAGAAGAAAAATGAATAGTATGAATAGTCACAGAATGTCCAGAGCCCACTTCCCCTTCAGGAGACAATTTTATTCATGATCTAACCAGAAAAAAGGTCTGAAATCTTCAGGTAAGGTTAAGTAAATTAGGCTTATAGGTAGCTCTGTGCCTTACGTGAGATGAGTCTAAAAGAGAGTAATGGATGCTAATCATGCTAAATCACCAATACAAATACTTACCGTCACACATTTTGGCATTCTGTATTTTGTCTTTGGTGAAGACACTGGAGGCTCCTGAACTGTGAGAATGCTCTTAAGCAATGAATGCCAAATAATTCATTTATGTGGATATTCTGCTCCCAGGAGGGTGAAATTCAATAGCAGAAAGTAAACATTTTATACTCTCTTCTTCCTGAAAAGACTCATCATTTGTGATAGACACTTTAAAATGCTTAATCCTAATTAAGACATGGCTATCATATTTGGTCAACACTTGAAATGGAAAGTAATGGCATTAAGCAGATTACTTGTCCATCAAAATTCTTAAGGTACTCCTCAGCCTTCATAAGAGTCTCAAGGGAATGTTTGCTAGAAAGGAGAGAGATGCCCCTCTGACCTGACTGACAGCTGGAAAGGCAGCAGCAATTTTCCTGTTGAATTCAGACTGCTGCATGATAAACACTGTTTTAAAGTGAAAGCTTGAAATATGAATGTGGATCCTTTGCATCAAATTTGTGCTGACTAAAGAAAATGTGCTAGGCAACACAGGTTATCAAAACCATGCTGCCCCAGCCCTGCTGGTGTTTGCTTTTCTATATCTAACCACAAATCAAAGGAAAAGTTTGATTCATCTCATTTCATGAGCAAATTGTAATTTGTATTTGCGTGGTCCAGCAGACTACAGAATTGGGATTTGTAATTGGATCCAAACAAACAGAGCTGGCCACTTTCCAGCAGTGGAGCTGGGGGAGTGCCCACGGCTGCTCTTGCGTCCTCATCGGTCAGTTCAGGAGGCTGAGGCTCTTTATGAAGCAGTGCTGAGATGACCACAACATTTGCCATTTTTAGTGCTAAAAACACAAGCCACTCCTTTGACCTCTTGTCTGGAGGAAGAGGTAAATGCGTCTTTTCCTCCCAGTAGTTTTGGAAGGTGCACAGGTATTGCAGTGTTAATCATCTGTATAAGGACCTCAATCAATAAATTGTGAGACAAAGGCACAGAAAGCTCTGCTGAGGCTGCACTCAAGGTGCTCTTATAACATAAATAACAAAAGCAATTTTACGGCTTGGTGCCTGAAAGGACAGGGCTATATGGAGCACTGATTAAAGTGGACAAAAAGCAGATTTTCCCCCAGCAGCCAGCTTAGACCCATCCCTAGGGCAATGCAAAGCTGTGTGGAGTTACCTAAAAGCGAAGGGGACTGAGCTTTTCACACCTGGCAGCCAGCTCTCTGCTACAAACATGCTGGGGCTGCTGGACCCCAGAGCAAGCCTTGGTTTCTCTTCTTGGTGTGCAAAGGTGGGGAATCCTGAGGGAGTTACTGGAAAGAAAATCATTTATTAAACTTTGCCTATTCAATTCACTAAGTGCTTATCAAGGTTTATTTATTTTCAGAAACAAAATTATGGATTTTGACATTTTTAAGTTTTAGTAGGGTTAGCTGGGGGTGGGAAGATGACACTGGACTTTGAAACTGGTAACAAAACCAGAATACTTCAGAATCTGAAGAAGTGCTGTTGGCAGAAACTATACAAGTGACAAGGTAGGAGGAAAGAGATGGAGCACAGCCCTAGCAAGCCTAACAAGGATACAGATGCAAAAGATGGGGGTTTGTCTGGACCTTCTGGAGTCCTTCTAGAATGAGGGCAGTAGAGACAAGGAAGTGGTTGAAGGGTGTGAGGCAGTGCAGAGGCAGCTGGTGAAAAGACCTGCAGGGCAGAAGGAGAAGCAAGATGGGTACCACAGAGACAAAACTCTGGTCCTGTGGGGGACAAGGTCCCCAGCAGCACATGGGGCACTGGGGCAGGTTGGGTACAGCAGTGGTGGAGACAAGCACTAGTAGAAAACCAGGTGCTTGGGGACAGAAAAGGAGAAAATGTCTGCTTTGCAAGCAGAATTGTTCCAACAGTATACAAAAATGAAACCTATTTTGTCTTAAGTGGTCTAAATTTTCACTATCCAAAGTAAAAACTCAATTCGCTCTTACCTATTTGCTAGGTTAGCATAAAATTGTATAAATCTTTTATACATAAAGTATAAAGGACTAGCATAATTTAGCATCTGAAGTTAACTTCCCTTCATAGCTGTCTGTATTTCTGTTCTAGATCTGAAAGAAAAAAAAATGACTCTTTGTTTTAAGCCAGGTTGTTTTCCTTGAAGGGATTTCCTTCAGAATAAGCCTTGCTGACCCATCTGCCCCAGATCTCCATGGTCTGAAGTGTATTAACTTTCCACCTGACATTATGCCAGCATTTATTAAATTTCCTAGAATTTTCTAAGCATGGAGAAAAAGGAAATGGCAATTAGGAAACCTCCAGGTATAACAGATTTTGAGGGGAGTTTGATGGAGAATGCACAGCAGGCATAGCTTTGTTATCAACACGGGTTCTTGTTTCCTTGGCCTTTAATTTGGTACAAACTTTGTTATACATCAGTTACTATCAGTTTAGACATGGACAAATGTTATTACACTTCTAGCAGCCCAGTGAGCAATTCTCAGTAAAATAACAAGTATACAAGCTTGGGCATGGTAGCCAGGACATGGCAACACACCCTGGTAAGAACTGTTTGATGGAGGGCTGCAAACTCACCCGTTATTCCGGCATAAAAGACGTGTGTGATGAGAACGGTAGTCTGTGAGGTGGATTGGATCCAGAACGTCTGTCTGTCTTGCAGAAATTTGAAGTAGCTTGTCAGACGGAAAACATTATGAGACATAATGATCATAACACAGCTTTGAAGAACGACTCTAAGAAAAAAAAAAAAATCTCCCCATACAACCAACACATTCAATTCTTGGGTTGTTGCTCATAAATACAAAGTGCAAAGCAGCTGTATGACAGCCCACACACTGCCATGGGTTGAGGAACTAGGGAAAACTATTTTTCAGTGTTGGCCCTATCAGGGATGTACACTCTAGCACAGAGTATAGCATTTATACCACCATGCCACAGAGATCTCCAAAAGACCAGGAGAACTCCATTGAAAACATAAAAAGTCTGTACAGTTATTTTCTTGGGGTCACAAACAATTGCTTTGCTTGGCATGAAGACTTAATGCAGAGCTTCAAATCCAGAGAAAGGAAAGAATTGGAGGCTATATGAGGTTATTGCTGTAATTTGCCTCTGAAAAAAATCCCGGTTCTGCTTTTGCTTTTCAGTAATGTATTTTGGTTGAGTTATTGCATTTTATTTTATTTCTTTGCTTATGACAACAGCTTCTATACCACAACAAGGAGGAAAACAAGCCCCAGGCACCATGGGCTCTGCTGTTCTTGGTTGGTGGAGGAGGAGCAGGGCTGAGTCAGTGGTTCTCACAGACACCAAAAAATTTATACATCTCCAAATGTTACATAGGCCATGCTGGGATTGACTAGCATGCTGTTCTTGTATTCATAATATTCTGTTTTAGAATTTGAAGAATTTTTCTAAATATTCACCGTCACATCTGCACTTGAAGAGAAACATCTAAAACTCTAAAAACACCTGAAAAGATCTTTTTCTAGTACACCAAAAGAAGAATTGCAACTTACAAGTTACTTCGCTGCTGGTGATAATGAATCCACACCTTTTATGTCTTCTACCAGCTGAGAAGCTCTGCCAGTAAGCACAAAACTATGGAAGTGTGGTTGGGGTTGCAAAGGGACGTTCTGAAATAAATCTACAAGCAGCACTGAGAGAACAGGGTCTGTTCTAGAGATACCACATTAGCAAACAGGAGAGGCAGCCTAAGTAAAACGCCTGGGCAGTTCGAGGCAGTAATGAGACACGGCATGAAATCCGCTGGGCTCCAGGCATCATGGGGACAAAACATGATTAGTTAACACCTGCAGTAGCTGGGGTGGCAGAAATATGTCCATCAGCATTGTTTGTGCAGGAAGTCCGCAGAACTCCTGTCTCAACAAAATCACTCGAGAATAGGGTTTGTCATAAGCCACTGATGTTACACACTACCATATCAAGGTATTGAAAGCCATTAATTTTTTTCCTGAGAACAACTACCTGATGGGTAGACAGCCTCATCATAAGGGGTGAGGGGGATTCATGTGCCTCATTTGTCAGGAACACTTAAGTAATTATTTGTACATGTTCATTCTTGAAGATAGAAATTGTTTGCTTGTGAGCAACAATAAATTACATATTTTAAATATTTGATCCTCTGCTGTCAGAAAAATGTCATTACAAAAGCAGTTTCCACTAGCTAAGATTCATAATAGAAATTCAAGCCCTTTGTTGAAAAGTCCTTGGATTTAAGGATCTCATCTTTTTCTGTAGAGAAAAAAATAAGTAAGAACATTGCCTATTTAGGTGAATCTATATGCTTGATAAAAACTTTATAGGTTTTTCAACTGGCTATTACATTTAGAACGAACCCATTTAGGCATTGTTATTCTTCCCTTATTCTTAGCTGAAATGCTGGATTTTGCTAATGCACATGGCTGTTTAATGGGGTCACCACAATATTGAAAGAATAATTGTCAGAAACAGGGTAAATTGTTTTCTCTGCTCTTTATTGTTACCATTACTGTTCCGAGATGTATATCAAACAAAGTTACCTAAATTGCCTCTGAGAACCTCATTGCAATGTGATGGATTCCTACAATTTAGCTGGCAGAACAGATTGCCTCGTGGTCCTAATACACTGCCGTGCTTCCTCCCCCCACCACTCCATTCTACAGACATTGTGTTTTAATAAAAAGTTGTAGTTATGCTGCCTCACCTTCATCACAGACTAGAAATGCAGACTTCAAACATGCTTGAAGTGATTTCTATTTATTTTTTTCAGTAACTTTCCAGAGCAAGAATAATAATTATGCAGATTTAAATCATAGTTTCCACAAAACAGTTGATAGTAACCCTTCTGAAGAGGGTATCTGTAAAATTGGATGAAAATGTGAATACATAAGAGTTAATTAGGTCCTGCAGTAAAAACTTAAAGACTGTTTCTTCTGGAATGCAGTCATGTAAAAATGACTTCTAATTTCTGACTGAATAGCTCCTTACAATATCCAGTCACATCCGCTTACTTGTTTGATATAAATGACTTTTATTGCCTTTTCCCCTTGAGATACAGTACATACCAATGCTGTTTTAAAAGTCTCCTTTCAGTGCAGAACCACATCGCATGGCCAGAAAGGGGACAAAGACCTCAGCAAGCCTTTTCATTCCTGTACGGCCCTCCTCTCCCCGCAGTCAGGCATACGTGCTGTGCAGATAGGTTTTCTTTAAATTTGTTTTGTTGTTGTATGACTTTCTAATTTATTGCAGGTATCCAGAGAGGTAAACTGACAGGCAGCTGAATGGTAGGGTGATATTTTTCTCCTGACAACACTAGATGGACCCAGGCACAGGAAACAACGTGGTATCATGAGATATTTCTGCTGAGTATGATGCCTTCAATTGAGCATCTTCAAGACTGCTTTGGCTTTAAATCTGAATTTACCAGATATAAAGGATTTGACATTGACCCTTCACCTGAGAGTAATACATTTTTTATCTTTTAATAACACAGAGTAGTGCTGCGTTGTGATTTCAGGAAGCTCTTTGAGTAAACAAATCATATTCATTGCCTAGAGACTAACATGACTTTCCAGAGTCTATACAGATGAGAGATAAGCTAAAAGATAGGCTTGGAAAAGTTTTGAGGTAGCTAACAGCAGAATTTAAGGGTATATTTCTGCACTGGTTAGAACTAACGTTTAGAGTGATTTATTTATTTTATTTTTTTAAGGTACATTTGTTTATAGAAATGCTAGAATTGATTTCTTAACACTATTTGATCCAAATGAGGGTTTTAAACTGGGTCTGTAGCCCAGTTCCTTGGGAGGTTATATGTGCTCTTACAGACTGGCTGCTTGTACTGAGCAAATTGGTTTTGAATTTAAACTCCAGTTTGCAATTTCACTTAAATTTTATGACATAGTGAAAATAATCCCCTCCAATTTCTGATACCTGTTCTGGCCATCAACTGTGGCAGACACACCATGGTGGGGACAGCTTTGGGGTTGGGCCAGGCTGCCCTGTGGGCAGAAACAAGTGAAGCTGGAGAACAACATTACAGTGAAATAAACTCTAAGTGGTACTTTTAAACAGAAAATGAAGACCACATCGGTAAAATTGAGGAGTTTTGTTTAAAATGCATTGTTGCAATGGCTTTCCAGGGGAAATTTGCATTGCTGTGGGTAACTATCACAGCACGTCAGGCTCTGCACCTACTTTACAGCCCTCCCAGCAGAGAACTTTGCTCAAGATCCAGTTTTGGATGGCAGCTGCCCCATATGGGGAACTTCAGCTGGGACATGGTGGTAGGAAGAAACATGCCCAGCACAGCAGGATGGCAAAAATATAACTAGCTGTGGGCTATGCTTGGAAATTAGCTGGCTGGGTGGGAAGCAGCAAGATTTGCCTGAGGTTGGAGGAATAACCAAGTGAAATACTTTGGAACCTAGTGGGGTCCATAAGCACACTGGCCAAGTGGGAAAGGTTTCCAAGTATGTGGTTGGAAAACGACGGTAGAAGGACATATATATCACTGGAAAGCTGAGGACCAAATATCACCCTCGTTGCCTACATGCAAATCTTGAAGTTACTAATGAGAGTTTTGAAACTGTGTTCAAACTGGAAGGGAATATTTTTGTGTAACACAGCGGAGAGTAATTGCCTACAGATTGAAATGAACAGAACGTGCATTGTACCATTTATTTTATCAATTGAATTCTATGATTTGTTCCTCATCCTACAGTCTCTTAATAGCATTAAGTGATGATTGTGTGCTACTGTGGGTAATCAGAATGAAAATTAGCCTTTTTCAGTCAAATTAATTGTCTCTATTTATTCTGCTTCCAATTCAGTTTTTAGCTATTATTTATAGTCTATTTAAGAAAGATTGCATCTCTTCTGCAAAACCACTGTCTTCAGCAAAACCACTGTCAGAAATAAGAGCAGTTTTACAAAAAACTGAAATAACACAGCATTTCTCATTTCAGTTGGATGTGCCTTCCATACTTATTTTTTTGGCTTGAAAAGAAAGCCATTATATTCAGATAATAGTTTTCCCAGCCAAAAGCATGCACTCATATGGAAAAGATTGACTGTTAAACTCTAAGAAAATCTGTAATCTACGCACAATGACATTTTATAATAGAAGCCTACTCTAAGGCATTTTGTTTTTATTTTTAAAAACTCCTGAGGAACCACAGAGTTGGAGTATCTGAACACAGATCAGGATGTCTCTTTGTGCTTTTGACAAAAGCTGATTTGTTCAGTGCTAGAAAAGGTTGGGAGGGGTGTATCAGAGTTGTGGTGATTATGGCAAAGGTCACTAGCTCTAAAATGTTAATGTGGTAGAAGAGCTGGGTAACCTTAATTTGTGCCATCCTTATTATTGATCATCCATAATAATTGCTAAATGACCCAGCACTCACTTCATTACAGTCAGACCTAGGTTAAAAAAAAAAAAAAAAAAAAAAAAAAGCACGCTTTTGCCTTGACTATGCATCTTGAAACAAAGCTTTGCCCTAGCTCCAACAGTCGGCCCCTCAGATGGGTGGTAAGCCCAGGCCTATATAAAGTATCCTCAGATAAACACAGATTTCTCAGAAAATGAGTTAGTGATGAGCAGGATTACACGGTGTGCAGTGCTCCTGAGTGCTGGGTTAAGCCAGGTTTTGAATGTCCCCCACACTGGTGCTGCTGTTCCTGTCCCTAGGGGATTTTCACGAAGCTCAGGAGGGGAAAGAGGCTGTGAGCAGATCCTTGTATTATGCTCTGTTGCTTAGAGGATGAGCTTAAACTGAAAACTAATAGCGTGAGCTGGAACAGTCATAGAAACCAAGCTGCTTCTCATGGCTCTCCAGTGATGCCTCATGTTTGCAAAACAGCACTTCAGGCCCTGGCAAGCAAAGCTGGGTTTTGCTGTGCCATCAGAGCAGCAGCCCCCCAAACAGAGACCTCGTCCCATTGCACTTGTCCAGTGCAGCCACCTCCATCCTTGCACCCTCCAGCTGCTCACCTAGTACTGGTAACCACCAGCCCAGTGTCCTGCTCCCCTTCCCTCACCTGCACAAACCTGGCAGGGCTCTGCCAGCTTACCCTTTGCTCCAGGGGCACCACCAGCACCATCCAACCCAGCTCCCCCTCACTGCCATGTCGGTGCCTGGCCCTGCTTGATGCCTGGCCCCACACAAAGTGCTTCCATCCCGCACTGCAGCCCCTCGCCTCCCCTCTTCCTGTCCTAACCACTGTGCTCTTCACCAACCTGATGGGAAGAGGGAGGCCATTCGTGAAGACAGCGTTTTGGAGTTGTCCTCTTCAAGGCAGGCCTGCCATACCGCTGCTCCTGTGGCCCAGATGCAGTTACTTGTCTGGCACCAACAGGGAGGAAAGTGCTCCATGGTGAGCTGTCTGCCCACCCGCAGAAACCTGGAGCACAGGCTTTGGTGATGCTTTCCCTCTAGCTCATTTCAGTCATCCTGAAAGCCCTATGATGTGACAGCACGACTTTTAATTAAACCCACAGGGCAAGAGCAGGAGGCTATTTCACTCCAGAGCAGGAGAGGTGGTAAGGGTGAGAAGGGGTGGCTCTTTACTCATTAAATTGCCTCTATTGCTCCTACAGACATCCAACTGGTGCCCCACATCTCGTTACCTACAGGCCCTGTTCACTGCTCACAGCGACCTGGAAGCAGACACTCAAGTCTCAGGCATGCCAACGCAGACTGGCCTCCTCAGCCAAAATTTCAAATTTCACACTTCACCAGGCTCTGGGAATAAAAGAAAAATCTGTTCCTGTGTCACCTGCATTTCCGTCAGGGAGCAAGAGGCCTGGGGCAAGGCAGCCCTGCAGAACAGTGACCATGAGGCCGAAGGCTACTCGAAGAGCTCTGTAATGAATCGTTTCTTCACACAAAATGGTGGCTGCACTGCAACACCCCACCGACAGATGCCGTCACATATTGGTGCGTGGTAGGAAGCTGCACACATGGTGTTATGTTAAGCATCATTGCCAGTTAATTTGGCCCAGAGCAGTGTTTGTTTTTCTCCTTTCTCTCCATAATAAAAAGATCTATAAAACCAAAAGTTGATTAATCTTCACCTTCCCTGTTAAAGAAAACCTGGACTATGTCTAACCATTACTGCTTCACAGCCACCTCACAAAAACACTTGGGGTCAAAACCCTAGTGTCAGTATGAGGGCAGGTTGCAGGACTGCATGAGGGGCATCCCTGTCTCCGCTCTGCAAACTGTGAAGGCCACCTGTATCCCTTGGGGAAGGGCAGAGGCCCCAGTCTGGATGCCAGGGAAGATGCAGCAATACCAAACCCTCACTCTCCATTTCCTCACACAACACAGCTGTGAGGATCCTTTTGGAAGCCTGCTGCGTTGTGCTCTCTGCCTCCCTTTGTGTCACGTTCCCTTTGCATCCCCCTTCACAGCAGCAGCAGGCACGAGCAGTTTGTCTCCATGTTTATTGCCTGCACAGCACCCCATGCCCCGCCAGAGCTATCTTTGCTCGTTTAGTGGGATGCCAGATCTCATGTGGTAGGAGAACCATGCCAAACACCATCAATTCTTGTTAATTTTTTTCAAGCAGTGCTGCTTCATTTTTTCCATGCTGTTGTTTATGTTAGGGAGTAGCTCCCTGTAAATACCAGAACAGCCACACTTTATGTCCTTCTAAATACATTCCTGCAAGCCCTCCTTTGCCACAATAGCTGCCAAAATGTCACAGGAATTCAACTGGTCATGTGCCAACTAGCTCAGCCAAACTTTGTCTCCCTGTTCTACCCCCTTGCCCATGTCATTCTTCTGCCAGGCTGAAGCCTATAGGGCCAGGCTCAGATCAGTGTTTCTTTCTACATTTTTGTAGCTCTTGTAACAATAAGAACAGAGCAGATCACGACCAGGGATCTCAGAAATATCAGAGAGATAGCAATTCACACAGCTCACGATCTGGCCCAACCTTATAGCTTAAGAAATTCCTTTCAGCTGGTACTGGAGAACTTTTAAATCATTGCTTGTCATCAGTTACATGTAGGACTATGGCAAACAGCCATTACTCGCATCAGCTTTGCCTTCTCTCCAGGTCAGGTCACAAGGAGAAGGGTCTTCAGACTTGAAATTGGCTTTCCAGGATGTGGTACATGGCCAAACCCTGTCACTGCTTATGTTTTGGAAGTCTACATGGATTCTTTGCTTGCTGTTCTGTTTCAAAGCTGATATGCACATGCATACTCCATCTGAAGACAATAACTGTAATGAAACAAAGCCCCACGAGGAGCCTAGCCCACTGCACTTTGCACTCCTTGATCCTAGAAAACCAAGAAGCACCATAGTTGGTAGGTGACCTCCTGACATTCAGAGAACAGAATCTCAGTAAGTACCTTTTATAAGAAATTTGCAGGTGCCCCACAGCATGAGGAGGTACCACCTCGAAATTGTTTTCTCTTTGCTCCCACAGAGAAGGCTGCATTACTCTTCCCAGGAGTCTTCTGCACCACAGAAATCACAGTTGTATAAAATTCCTCATTATGTCTGCTTAATTAGGCAGAGGCATTGGTAAACTTACCAGAACAGTATGCATAGTCTCAGACTTTGATTGCAAACCCTTTCAAATCAGAAAGCCTCTCAAGCCCTGCCTACACTGCGGATGAAGCAAGATACAGAAATGCTGTTATCTGCTCTGAAACAGAACATAATTCTTTCCACTTTCCTTTTGACTGTGGATTTTCTACAGTCCTCTATTGCCCCTTCTGAGCGGTTTTGGGGTCAAACAGCTGCAAGTGAGCATTGGAGAAGTGCTCAGATCTCAGCCAGCCAGAGCGTGCAGCTCCCTCCTTCCCTCCCTCCCAGCCTGCACACTAGCCCCAGCCCAGTCTCCTTTGGCAGAGAAATCCAGTGCTAAGGGAGCATTAATTATATATTGTGAAAATCAGCCAAACAACCTGGAATTATACTCTGGTGCGCTGATGTTGATTGCTATGTCTGTACTCATCCTCCAGCACTGGACCTTAGTTGCCTACTGCCATGTTGTTAGGGGACGTCCCCTACTCCCATGTAACTCCCAGGCAGGGTTGGCCAGGGACTATTCCTAATAAAGAATCTGGATATGACAACCCTTTGGAAGGTGGCACAGTTTAATACTAATGTGCATACCCTCATGTGGTCAGCAGGGCTCAGATGTATTTCATTTAGAGTAAGTTTGCAACGAAACTGCCATAACACATGATATGCAGAAGGACCACGTGTTATGTGTCTCCCATCAAATCCTGGCTTTCACTGAATTAAAGTGCTTCATTTTGCATCCCCAGCTGGGCAATACTCCCCTTCCTTTTGTCAGTCCTTTGATGCCATATGCAGCCACGGGGAGTCCCACAGGGAGGATTTTTGCCACAGTAATGAAAACGATGACCAGAGCCACTAAGTGGCTGGAGTCATTGTCACAGCTCAGAACACCCTCCATTTAATTGAAGTTAAAACAGGTTTTGATTCCAACGCATCATCTTATTTATAACTCCATGTTTCAGGTTCAGAATACAAAACTTTCAGATATTAGAGTGGAGGAAAAAAAGGGAGGCAGGAAAGGTCTGGAACCAGCAGATTTTTGATACAGATGAAATTATATCCTCACTGCATTAACTGCATACTAAAACAACCAGCATTGAAGTATTCAACTATTTGAGGTGGCATGAGATTAAGAAAATTTCACCAAGGTGTTGCAGTTTCAGACATCTGAGAATCACTGCCCCAGCCTCTCTTCAGATTCAGCATGTCTGCATTGTTCAGAATATATATATATTTTTTTTTAACCCCCACAACAGTAAAAGACAGAAAGTTTAATGGATTGAAAGTTATCCTTGCAACATGTCCTTATTATAACATTATAAAGGACATCTTGAAACTTCAAGCGAAACAAAAAAAGTCCCTTCTTTTGGAAAGAAGGGACTTACTGCACTCCAGACAGCAGGAAAATAACTGTTAGTAACTGTTAGGGGAAGGAAAAAAAGGAGGGGTGGGGGGAAGAGAAGTAAATTAGACTCACTTCAGGAGAGATTTGAATAGTTTATTTTGCCCAATCAGAGCCCTTCAGCATAATGACACATTCATATACACATATATGAACATTTTTTTTTCTGAAACATTAATGTATAATACATTTTAAATTTAAAATACCAGCTGCACAGGTATTTTTATTTACAAAAATATTCCATACTTATTTTTTTTTTTAACTTTGTTATGATGACATAGTTCAGTTCAAGTACATGTAAGTAAAATAACTCTATGCAATCTAACATAGTTGTTTGTAACAGTACAGTTTGCAGTTCATATGAAACTATATTTGTAGACAGATGGATTTGCAACCCTACCTAAAATGCATATTCCAGTAATCACCCTCAGAAGAGCTAGTGGGGCTCAGCAAGACTTAACTGAAAATAAGTTGCAATGAACAAAAAGAAAAAACACACATGTACACACTAAGTTATACATAAACGAGAACTGCTACACATCAAGCATGCTTACCCACAAGTGGGCAATGTTAGAAAAATTTACTGATTCCCCGCCCGGCCCATGGTGCTGGTACAATGAAACAGTAGCATAACTAGAAAGCAGCATGTTTTCCTAGTTCTAACCACTACAGATAGCAGAGCTCAGGTCTAAAATAACATATTACTGCTTATTTACAGTTCTTTTTTAAAAGGGAATATTTAAAACATGTTCCCACCCCACTGTCTTTGCATCACTGAATAGTAGTAGTAAACCACATACAACTCCTTACATGTCTTCAACTGAAACAGCTTAACTTCTAGTTATTATTTGCCTGTAATATGTAACTTAGGTACTAATAAAAACAAATGCAAGTGTCAAAGAAACCTACGGCTGTATGACAAACATTTTGAGGTGCTTTCCATGAAAAACTAAAAGGAATGCCAATTGACAGCTTTCATTTGACTGTTCTATGTTTTTATCTTGTCTTTACCAACACCCACATCTTTTAGCCTGAACTTTATAAAGAATAAAAGAACCCAGAAACACAGTACGCTCATCTGGCTTGGAACAGTAATAAAATAGATGACAGCACATTTTTATAACATACATAAGAGAGAGAAACTGGCCCAGCTTAAATTAGCTTTTCAATGAAAACTGAAATAAAACCAGTACACCTGATTCTCCTACACTACGCATTTGTTGATTCTCTTCCTCCCCTCAAACATCACTCATTTCTGTCTACGAAGTGAAGATTTCATGGTAGTAGCACAGTTATCAACATCTACCCAGAACGAATCACATCCAAGAAATATGCCAGAATGAAGAAAAGAGTTCCACTGACAAGTTACCTTGCAGCTTGTAGAGGGAGGCAAGTCCTTGCACAGTTTTCCCACCACATGCAGAACTTCAGCCACTATCAGTATCCACCAGTTATGTGAAACCATGATGAGAAAGGGGAGGAGGGTACTTCTTCAGTCACAGGCTATAAGTTTTTCGACACACATTTGGTATACCAAAAAATGGTTTACATGTAAAGAGCTGATGTATAATGAAGACTTGTACATTAGTCAAAGAAAATCTTTATTGGACAAACCTCATTTCAATTTTCGGGAATTTCAAAAGTCCAAGGAATATAGCTGAAAATTCTTTTATATGAATACTTAAAAAAAAAAAAAATATCATAGAAAGCAAGTTAGCCACTGACTGCAGCTATTGAGAGAATTTCTACGTTATGTTCATTTTCTGAATGTGTTATCTTCCCTCTTCATACTTAGGGAATTTTTTTAAAGACTGTTCAAAATGGGAGGTAAAAGTAAGAATAATTATTTTCTGCAAAGCAAAATGGGCTGTTTGTTTTCATTGCTTAGTAATTGTATCATCTCGATATGAGATATGAATGTATTCATAAGCTTAAAACAACTTCTTCTATGGATAATATACATACTTTAAGTACTTTGACTTAAAAATTGAACATAAGTCTTTAAAATTAAAGGTAGAAGTGTACATATAAAAATTACTTAAAATTAAAAGTATATTCTTAAGCAGTATGTATAAATATAACAGAGTTTATTGTATTATCTAGTAACAAATCTGAAAGTGTTGCAGTAATTTATAAACTGAATGCTGACACAGGATAAGTGCCTTTCATTAGATTCTACATTGTATATACTTGTATATACATATTTTGCTAAGAAAACACACATTCTGAATTATAGTCACATAATTAGCAAATGTGCCCCAAAATAACCTGCTCTAAACTCTTCACTGAATGTGTGTGCTTATATACAAATAATGAACCTGAACTGCACAAATGTCCAAACAAAATTAAGGAATAAAGTATCATGATTGAATTAAAGTGCAGGAAAAATTCAAGTTTAAAAGTTCAGGTAGGATCAGTGCTATTAATTAAGGAAAAAAATAAAAAAAGAAAAAAGGAAAAGAAACAAAAGGAAAAAAGGAAAAGAACTTGCTTCCAAAAATCCTCCTTTGGATGTAGCTTTCTAACATCACCTGCCGTGTAAGTACCACCTCAGGCAAAAATCTTTGTATAAAGACAGACAAAGAACACAGCTATATATCACTATATTTTATAACTTTTTTTTTTTGCTAAAGAACAAATCACTGGAGATGCCTGTGGTGTAACACTTTCAGACTTATTTGGAATACACGCATATTTACACATATCAACATTCAGAAGTTACAATTTGGCAGGACTAAGGTGAAGAAAAGCTTCTTCAGTTTACAGTTCCTAATGAGACACACTACATATAAACAGATAGGTAGCAGCAGTTTCTTACACTTCCATCAAAAAAATAAAAAAGTAATAGCTCAATTGTATTTTATATTTTTTCAAGACACTCTAAAAAAGTTTCACACAACTAAAATGCTAGCAAAAAAAAAAAAAAACAAAAAAAACACAGGGGTGTTTCCCCCCAGGAATTTCAATGTAGTTTGCTGTACAAAAGGTGCACCACAAATAGCAGAAGATACACGTATATGATCAACTTCCTTCTACAGAGAAGGAATAAGGAACATCTTACACTGAGATTGTACATAGCCCCTGTTATTGACCAAGAACCATTTTTTATATTCATCTTCTGAGCAATCATTCCATTGGTTTTCAAATCTAGAAACATGCTCTGAACATGTGCAACAAAAGAATCAACTATGATACATTCTATAATACCAAATAAACCACTGCTCTACTTATACTGGGCACGTGGTCACTCATTGCCTCATTTTTTGCTTGCTGGTGGTCATCAAATGTTTCCCAACGGGAAAAAGTTTAATATGCTTTTCTTTCGAGCCAAGGTCATCTTCCACTGAACTGATACCACAATTTGCTGAAGAGTATTTTTGCCATCCTCTCTCCCAGAGACTAACCAGACTAATTTTCCAGGATGATTCTGTTGTTCTGAAATACAGTTCATCTTCAACAAGTTACATAATATTATTTATGAATGTGAGAAAAGGACCAGCACGAATGTCAGGTAGGGTGTTACATTTTTGTAAATGGTATAACCAGGTATGATCTAGTTATCTTCTACCTGGACTTTGAACAAAATGGTATCGATTTAAATATGCATTAGTTGGACACTAAAAAAAATAGATTAATAGGCAGAGACAAAATGTGTGGAAAGCTGAGTTAATGTTGCCTCAATAGATATGGTACAGAGACATCAAGAAAACAGTGCCACATGTTCAAATTGTGATGTTCATACAGCTGACACAGCATGGTATGCCTTCATACTGGCAACAAAAAATTATTTGTCTTTAAATGTAACTATAGATACAATCAGAAAACTTATCGATTTGTGCTACAAATCCCAAGCACATTTACTGGGATGAATGACAAATTAAAAAAAAGAATTAAGAACCATCACTAACTTTAGTATTTGGCATCTTTTTATATGTATTGTAAGGTTCACATATCTATGTACCTGTAACATCACTTCACAATACAGATATAACCCAGGTTTTTGCTTCAGAACATTTGGAAAGCATGTGAAAAAAAACACACAGAATGCAGTGCTTGGACAAGCAGACCCAAATAATTAATTTCTGACAATATTGCAAGACATTACCTATCAGCTTCTAAGTATTCCCTTTTATAAAGCAAAACCAGACAGTAACTATTCCTGCCTTTTTGAGGAAAACAAAGGCCAAATTCATTTTTGAAATGCAAACATTTATTTTAAAAGACCCCTGGTCATCCCCACTATTACAGCTTTAGTGCAGCAGCCAGTAGCAAGTAAGGTCAGCTAAATTATTTACCTTACCCAACTTGAATATCATTTCACCAAGTTTTAGTGGACACTTAACATTGCCCACAATATTGAAAACACTGCTTTAGAGACTAAATCTGAACTTTAGACAAGCTGCCTTTAACACTTCTTGGGGCTGAGATAGGTACTTGTAAAATAGCTCTACTAGCAGGGTTTAAAAATTTGCTGAACAATACCTGACAATTATTAAATATTAGATGCTTGCCATTATTCATGCATCAGCACCTCCATGGAGTGTAAAACTGTTTGAAAACCTGAGTACAAGATTATCTGATTTCATAGTAAAGGACTAAAGGGGCATCTAGAACTTAAATTTTAAGTGACACTATCTCAGCTATTTTAATTAGTGGCTGTAAAGATACATTCTGTTAAACTTTTATAAAAATTCACAGCATGAATGGAACCCACAGCCAATTCTAAATGTTATATAAACTAAACCAATAACTGTTTTTGGCAAAAAGGAATATTTAACTAAACAGAAGTTGAAGTATTCTTACCACAATGAAGATGTTACCACATTTCACATTGCACATCCATAACACAAATGAAAACTCCCAGCATGACACATTCCAGTCATATTATTCACTTGACTTCTTTTAATGCAAAAATTGTGTATTCTCTTGTTTTGCACTTCACAGAATATGATGTGAATACAAGAATACTAGATCGGGGTCCAAGAAAAGACTATGCACAGGTCAACTATGTATACAATTTTCAACATGAAATTTTCCAAGCTTCCAGCTTTTCTGATGAAAGAAATGACAGCAAGCTTCCACTCTTCGTCAACAATAATGGTAAATATAGTGAGTCCTAGAGAGGGTAAGTGTAAGTCAGCTACTGTCCAGCAAGACAAACAACTTTATTCCAGCTCTCGGACCCCTGATTTATTGCCTCTCCTCACAGGAGGGTATAACACTGGCAGCAAGTACAACAGCACAAAAACTTTTGGCATATGAAATACTAACACAGGATTGACCCTGCATTGCCCCTGCCCATCACACTACTTCCTTTATCCCTTTTCCACATATTCCAGTTACCTGCTCTGTTCTCCAACTCTCAGCTAACCAACAGCTAAGAAACACTCCAGGTTTCTTTCTTTTTATGTTTCTATAAAGCTCCTCAGTTAAAGCCACGACTGAGGTAAAACAGTGTGTGATTTGTGCTAGGAAACAACAGTATCCAATGTTGAATACTTTTTTAAATTTCAATGTTCCTGCCAAAATTAATGAAAAACAAGATTTTTTCTCATCAGGACAAAATTAAACAGGTGTAATTGATGAGCATCATCAGAATTGGTACCACTTCTTGTCTTTGTACTTCAACATCATCTAAAAAACAAAGAAACAATTTTTAATTAATGTTTCTATAATGTACCAAAGAGTGCTATAACACAAAGAAAGCATCATAGTTGAACAGTGAGGGTTTGGCATGATGAATTTTCTAATGGTGACATCATTGCTGATTTTCTGGTCTCTGATAGAAAAAGACAATTTTGGAGAATGGGAAGGTTGCACAGAAGATTGGGGTATGAAAGGAGATCTGCAGAAACACTCAAGAGAACAGCTATCCTTCGTAGTGACTGAGGAAAAAATGAACTTGGAATCACAGACTGTTGGATCTTTAAGAACCACATGACTCTCACACAGAACATTACTTATCTAATTCAGTGACAAATTCTTTAAGTAATGGGAAATGAACAGGCCTTTTTGAAGCCTATATACCAGTCAGACAGATGGCATACCCTAGATCAATGTGCCAAAAAACAAAAGGTGCTTACCTTAATATTTAACTATTAGGAGTAATGATTGCAAGATAGAAATGAAGTCCTTTATAAATGACATTGCATTCCCTTTAGACCTCTCTAATACGTCTTTAAAGCAGAAGTCAGTTTCTTGCAAAGATTACATGTATTCAATAGACAACTAATTTAATGCTCTAAGTTTAACATGTAATAAACTCACCTCATGAGCATGTTTAGAGAAAGAATCGGCACTGTAAAGCATAGCTGCAGTTTTTTCTTCCAGTTCTCCTAGTTTCTGTCCTCGTTCATCTAGTGCCAACCGGGCTCGTGCTAGTTCACCAACTACACCAGATGCTGCTCCTTTGACACCTTCAATACCCCCAGGCCCTGGAATATGCTGGGCAAGACTTCTTGATGCCTTTCCAGAAGCTGATTCTCCAACTGGAGGCATTTGCAAAGCAGCAAAAAAAAAAAAAAAAAAAAAAAAAAAAAAAAAAAAAGAACAGTAAGGTTTCTTATCATTATGACAAATATCAATATAACTGCTTTATAAAGAGGTGTTTTTTTTTTTTTTTTTTTTTTTTAACATGGACAGCAAACAATCATAAGCATGCCTATGAGCAATACTCACTACTCTGTTACTATTTAATCAAATTGAGATTTTAAAAACATATTTCAGAGTTTCCAGGCAATTTATAAAATTTTAACCTCGTTACAGTTCAAGCATGAAATTAAAACCCACAACAGTGTTGACATCACCGTCATTAACAGAATTATGCAGTTTTTAAACAATACAGCTTGCTTCACAAGAAGGGTGTTGGAAATTCAGCAAAGCAGGAGAACTCCGGTAATAGGAGCTGCGGTCAATACTGAAAGTGCTTTGCTGATACAGCCTACCAGCATAAATTTCTTACAGTGGGAGTTCAGTTTTAGATTCAGACACCTGAAGACTAGGTATCAGTGATCCCATTAGTGTAAGCAAACACGTTTAAAAGAAAAGTAACACACATCTTGGAAAGACAGTGCAGCTGTATGAACAAATCAGTTCATCCTAAAATAAACACCCACAAGTAGTGAGCTGAACAGCTCTGCTCTGGTAACCATACTGACTATATCTCCTTTGCTCATAATGGGACATCAGCCACCTAGTTCAGTTTAGAAACTTAGACATTCATCTCTCTCTCAAGCCGAATTGTATA
This sequence comes from Netta rufina, assembly GCF_964035555.1. Lineage (NCBI taxonomy): Eukaryota > Metazoa > Chordata > Aves > Anseriformes > Anatidae > Netta > Netta rufina. The sequence continues at coordinate 52,249,824 of NC_140125.1, read as the reverse complement.
CTCTACAAATATCAAAAGAAAGGACAAGAAAAGGCCTTCCTGGGTATTAAAGTCAAACCAAATAATCTTGTTATTTTTGTCTATTTTTAAAAATGAAATTATGGTTAACATTTTTTCCCCCCAACTCTAACAAAGAATATTATTACTGTTAAATAAAAAAATTGCTGCAGTACTTCAGGATTTTCTGATCTGATTTTATGGTTCTAGGAAGAATGATTTTCATTTCAACCAATACTACATACAATTTGATTCTTAAGGAATGTACAGAAAATCATTTCACTTATCGCAGGCATTCTGCTGTGATCCTCATGTTAAGTATTACTATTTTGAATATGTTTTCAGATGTCTTAGTTGTCATTGAACTCACTGTCAGGCTACAATTCATTTGGATTTTTTCCCTATTCAGCATTTTTATTCTGACAATTTGAGCCAAAAAAGCATTTTCTATTGAAAACCACAAAGCCAGAGACTGTTATAAAAACCACTTGAGATCTCCTTAAAAATAGGTCAGAGGAGTCAGTGCAAAATTGTGGAAACTTGAAATGATGTAAAATGATACCTTCTAAAGTTACAAGTATGCTTTTCTGTTGCCATGAACTTGTAATTTTCCGGTGTCCCAGTCATACTAATTAAATGTATAATTTCTACATGCGAGTTTCTCTAATAGAATACTTGACCAACCTTTCAAATTATTATACATACATAACTACAAATGACATTTTTAAATTGGAAAACACCTCTCAATATTTTTTATTTATAAATACACACATGTTCAAAATATACAGGAAAAGAAGTAAGGATTAATTTTTACTGGATAGATCAAAAGAACTTATAATAGAAAAGTTTGTCAGGGAGCCTTGTCTGTTTTAACAGCAACATTTCACATTAAAAAGGAAACAGTTCTACTTACCAATAAACTTGCATAAAATGATGTTTCAATTAGCAAATCTATGACTAAGTAGATTTAATTTCCTTTAAATATATTAAAACGTTGCATGCTACCACAATAAAAGGCTAATAAATATGTAATCAAGAAGTAATGACAAAATGCAATAAAATTTTGGCCAAATGTGAACTTAATTCAATCCTCTATTCATAGGACAATAAAGTCCAGTGATGAGTACAGTGGTGTACTCTCTCTCATTTCTGAGGCACAAGCCAAATGAGGAAAAAATCTAGTAGATGAATTGAATTAGAATAGTTTCAGTTTTCTCACTGTCCAAAGGTAGTGTTCTCCAGAACCAGTCTCTTTCAGTTTACCAGCATTAAGAGAATTATGGACAGTGCTATAGACTTAAAACGAATAAATATAAGATCAGTTGTCCCATTTGCTGTCTTATCATCCACTCTTGAATAAATAGGGTAAAGCAGCATGTCAGAAAACTAACATTTTCTGATCTTGTTGGTAAGGTGTACAACATGTAAAGCTATGAAAATTTATTTCTTATCATTCCCTTTCTCAGTTTCCTCTTTGGAAATGTAGTGTCCTATTAACACAGTCAAAACATTTCTCAAGAATCACTGGCTTCCTTGGATGGAAATAACAGAAAAATAAAGAACATTAAAAACTTACACAGTTCTTCTCTGTCAAGTGACTGTGCCCCACCTCCGAACAGGCCTTTAAAGAAACCCCTATTTGGTGCTTCTGGTGTTTCTACAGGAGTGAAGAGCTCACCCAACATTTCCTTTGCAATGAAGAGATACAACAAGGCATACATCATTTCACACACAGATTAACGAAATGTTCTGTCATTTCAAACATTTAGTTTGTGGATTTGAATTTCAAAATAAATGTTTTAATAGGCATCTGACTTTGCAGTAGGCAGTCAATGCTACTTAGCAAATAAAAAAAATAAAAACTTATTAGGAAATCTGTCCAGACCATCTGTTCATATAGTTGCAAGCTTATAGCTCAAGAATATTTGAGTAAAGCTGTATTTTCCTCTCAACTTGGCCAACACTTCTGATCTTGTTTTGTTGAAACTGTATCCACAAATATTCATATCCACAGGTTGCAAAGCAGAATTTGCATAATGTATTTCTGCTATATCTGTATCCTATACAACTTTGAAGCTGAAGCATTGTAGTGAATCTGCTTGAATTCTTAGTACCCCTGGAACATAATAGTTTCCTTCAAGTATCTTAAGTTAGCAATCTCCACTTTAGTCTGCATGCATCTCCACCAGCTTCATTTGAACAAGAATTGTGCGCATGTTAAACATGGAAGAAACTGTTTCAAATACAGGAGTATGGATGAAACAGTACAATATAAGAGTGGGGGAAATTCATCCTGAGTTTGACTCTACAGTGAGAAAAATCAGAGCATGATAGTTGAAGTGCAGCTTTGTGAGGAATATAATTACTGTAAGCACTGTGAATTTAAAACAGACTTGGAGGATAGCCATGTTAGAAGATAGTAAATTTGTTTTTATTAATTACCTGGAGATTTTCACATGTTTCTTGACTGTAGGTGAGCCTCTGTATTTCAGTTGGTGAGACAAGATAGAGTGCTTGTCCATTATTGGTGAAGCAGAATGTCCTGGCTATTCGCATGTTGGTGAGTGGCAGGTAATACACATCCAACAGTGGCCTTAAACTTGGCAAACTTAAGAAAGAATAAATAAATTAAAAAAATGTAACAGGATTATCTATTATTGATCAAATGGTTCATTTTTAAAGCACACTATTTTCCTCCTCACTATTTGAATAAGTACAACAAACACAGGATATCATTTAATGCAGTTAGGAAAAAATTCAAAACAGAACTATGCAATCTTCCAATTAGCACCTCAACAAGAAAAAACAGACATCTGCAACAGCTGCATGTGAAAGCACAATTTAAATGATACTCTGAGTATATATATCACAGGTACACTTAAAGTACTATTCAGTAATTACTAATTAAATATTTTAATACCTGCTTTTTATTTTTCTTTCATGAACAATTAAATACCCTGCCTCTTCTTTCAGATGAAGATTTTCTTCTTGAATAAAACCACAGGTCTGAAAGAACTGTTCGTATAATGCAGGAAAATACACAGGAGGAGTGCTTTCAAAGGATGACAGAATTCAGTAATTTCAAACGATAATTTTGTGAATTTATGCCCACCTATTTTGTTTTTTTTTTTTTCCTGAGTGTATATTTAAGAGGAAATCCTCTTAAATCAAGGTTTTGCTTACCTTATATTTTCTGTTTCTGCATATGGAACTGCAGTACTTACTGCATCAGGCTACTAAAGAACAGATGCAACGCACTCATGCTGTAATAATGCTCAAGCTACCAAACATTCCTCTCCCTCAAAGAAATACTAAATGCATGGATAACTTATGTCTTAATGAATGGAACCCAAAATGAACCCCTACCTCAAAAATATTATTTGTGAAATTTCTGTAAAAATAGGATTTACACAAAATGTTAACTGAAAATCTATCGACAATATATTAAGCAGCTTCTGCTGCAGATATCATCTAAGATTACTAGTTCTAAAGACTTAAGAAAGCAGGACAAAGTGAAGCTGGAACTAATGATAAAGTTAAAAAATATAGTGATAGCAACAATGATCTGCCTCCCCCCCCCCCCCTTTAGTACGACACTGAAATTTCTAAATGTTAAGCTTGCGTTTTACAGACTGTGTATTGTCCAATAGCAGGAAAAAGGAAAGAGTAGATACCTGCAGAACTTTCCTCTAAAGTCACATTAAGAAATAAAAAGCAATATTTTCCTGTAAGCACATCATCCAGCTATGACACATCTGCACTGCTTGTATGTAAAATAGGAATATTCCTAGACTGAAGAGGGAACTGCTTTGCCTCAAACTGCTGGAAGCATCAAATAATCCTTACAGCTTTGAGAGAAATCATGACAATATTAGGTCACATAGGACAAGCATGGCATTAATGACAGCATTTTCAGAGTATCAAACAAACCTGTAGCAGAATGGTCTTACCTAAATTTATATCTGTAGATAGGCATTGGGCATCTTGGACATGACAGTGCTCTGACAACTTTACACAAATGGCAGCAATTTCATGCTTATGAAATATCCTCTTAGATAGGTCCAAATCCCTTGGCAAGCAAGTGTAGCTGCCACCAGAAATAACTATTTCTGAAATAAATTCATGTTGTTCTAAATAAACTCATGACAAGAAGTCATGTCAGGGCAAGGTTGTCATAGGAGCTGATCAATTCAATATTTATAATTTAGCACCTACGTCTCAATGCAAAGTTCATTAGAAAATAATTGATCCTGAGAAAAACAGGATTTGTTTGAATATACGGAACATGAACGTTACCAAATTCAGCTTCAATTATGGAAAAAGCAATACTTGCCCTGCAAACAAACAAGATGAGCAGCATTTTCTAGAGATGTTTAGAATGTATGTTGGGGTATAGATCAACAGAGTTACCAACAGACTTAAAAACAAAGCCCTACTTTTTAAGTTATGATATGAAACAGCTTTAGTTTTATTCCTAGAAGCTCCCTGGAGAAATGAATTTACAGAATTTCCCAAGCTTAGTACTTGATATTTGCAACTTTTAAAATGATCTTTTAGGAATTGTACTGGCACAATTTTGAATGCCATATTCCACATTCATCTTACCATTAGCCATGAATAAAATATAGGTGCAAGGATATAGGTATATACAGTCTTCTCCCCCCTCCTACTGCTACTCAGAATAAAACTGCATTTGCAAATACGCAAGAGAAAGGACAGGTAAAAGTTACAAAAGTGACCTTCAAACATTACTTTTACGCATGTTTAAATTAATAACTTAAACCTCTTAATTTAGATGATTTTTCTATACTGCAACTGTCATCAATTTGACCTTTATAGCCTGAGTTTAAGGCCTTTGCAATATGAGCTACAGAACGAAACAGTAAGCTCAAGACATGATTGAGAAGCAAACAGAACTGTAACAGCTGCACAAAAAACATGCAGAGCTATGATTAGCTAAAGGTCTAACTTAAAGCAGTTTCCTCCATCAAGGAGTAAGCTCATGTTTGAGACAATCTTCATGAGTTCAAGGACTTATAATTTGTTGAATTGCTCTAACTTGAGTTAGCAATAAATAATAAGAATATATAATCAAAGGTATCCTGGCCAGATGTTAGAGGTTCATCAACACTGAGGTGAATGTACATTTATTTTATTGATATTATTCTGGAAAAATAACTTGAGTTTTATCTAACTTAAGACTCATTTTTTACTTATATATATATATGTATGTACATCTTACTATCAAGGAGGTCTTACCTAAAAGTCATAATATGTCCATTGGCACAGAAACATGCAAGGCAGATACTGTTACTCAATGACACTATGTCTCCACGAAGAACAAAAGAAGTCTCTGTTATGTTTTGCTTATAAATACAGTTCTGGGATGGCAGTGAGATAACTTTTGCTTGCTTTTCAGAACATATCACTGCATATTGGTTTTCACTGATTTCCTGAGAGGAAGAGGGGGACACTGAAACAGGTCGTCGCTTTTTCAATTTATCTTTTTCATCTTTATCTTCAGGAACATTGTGTTCTCTCCAGGGTTCATGTGCTGGTGAGACTAAGGATCCTGTGGTATCCAGAAAAGCCATTCTCAAGATTGCCCCTTTTAGCCTCAGGATGGTTCCTAAGAAACAGAAGTTGAGAAGATTTCTAAGTTGAATTTTAAATATAAAAGATTTCTTTATGAAGTTAGCAGAATGAAAGCTAAACAAGAACTTAGACTTGCCTCAACAAAACAGAAGAAAAACCTTTGGATATTAATCTGAAAACCAATGAAGCATGTGCAAGTGCACATACCTATTCAATAAGATGCTATACCAGTTTTCAAAATTTAAGTGTCCGAATATGCTCCATTAATATAAATAGTAATGTATTTATTAAAATAATAGAGCTGGAATGCATATTTGTAACAAAGTTTACAAACATGCATCATGTTCTGCAATGACGTTGTAGTAGGAAAGCTAAATCTATGCCTAACAGCACATTATTCAGTGTTTATCTTTATTTAGGCAACAGTCTGAAAACCATTAAGACATCATTACAACAAAATCAGTTGCTGCATATCAGTAAAACAAGATCTCTCAGTAAATCACAGGAATACTTCATCATTAGTATTTAAACCATTAAAATACACAGCCCTTAATTTTTATTTATTTTTCCCATGATTCTGTAGAACTGAAAGTTTCCTACCATGCTACTGAAGAAAAAACAAAATACACATCTTCTCTACTGTCTCTGTTTAACTATTGCCATCCACTACATTAAAATGAGAACGTCTACTTTTCTCAACAGATATACTTTGATTTTTTTCTTTTAATATTATGAGATTATATTCTCAACTCTGGAACATTAAAATTCTGATAATAAAGTAACCAATCTATATTGTTAACCTTATTAGCTAGATCAATGAAGTATATATTAGTTTCCAATTACTCCGTAGCTGAGAAAAATAGTTTCTTAACATAATAAAATAAAAGCATGAGAAACAACAGCAATATTTATCTTTAGGCTGTACTCTGCTTTCTACTCACCACTAGGAGAAACAATTACTGGCTGAAGAAGTCTTTGCTCTCCTCCTGGGGGTAGGTTCAGTACAATGACAAGCACTGTACCTAGGGTGGTCCCAACCCACAGGCACGGGGAAGGTGATGTATCAGCTTTTCTTGTGAAAGTCTCACAAAAATGAAGAGCTGAAATTGCCTCACGTGACTCTTTATCAATGCTAGTTACACTAGAACTCCTGGATCGACTGAAAGAATTGTCTTTGACATCTGAAAACAGATAGGTATTAATTAGGAAGAGCAAAATGCAGGAATTAAAAAAATTGAGATCACCTTTTAGTTTTGTTCTTTCGTATGTATTATACTACTGCTTTTTATTACTACTTTATTCTTCCTTAATCATATTTCTACTATGATTTTTCCTTAATCATTTTTTTTGATTCTATTTCCAACAAAGCACCCAATCTTTCTTCGCAGAGGTAGTGATTAAGTAATTGCCATGAATGACTTATCACAGAATGGTTTGGGTTGGGAGGGACTTTAAAGACTATCTTCTTCCAACCCCCCTGCCATGGGCAGGGACACCTTCCTCTAGACCAGGTTGCTCAAAGCCCCATCCAGCCCAGCCTTGAACACCTCCAGGGTTGGAACATCCACAGCTTCTCTGGGCAACTTGCTCCAGTGCCTCACTACTTCTTTCTTACTAGTATCAAATCTAAACCTGCTCTTTTTTAGTTTAAAACTGTTATCCCTTAACCTGTCACTACACTATAAAGCATACTGGACATTTCTGCCTTCTAGAGACAAAGAGTAAAAGTTATCATTAAACAACAGGAGTTAAAAAAAAAAATTATAAAAAACTGTCAATTAGCTCATTGATCAGATAAAAAATGGCAAACAGCTTAATGATTTTTTTTTGAATATTTAACTATTTTAGTTTCAGAAGGACAGGGACAACCAGACATCACGATTACACAACCTGTAATGACTTACAATATTGTCCCACTTCAGGAAACTGCATGAGTTTTCATAGGCCATTTGCACACACCTGAACTTTTAGTAAGAGAAACATCAAATGCTACCAAATGCCACTTGGCACTGCTATGAAAAGCTGAAGATCTCCTTTTTGAATACAGTACAATATGTCAGTAACACTTTTCATCGGGATGTCTTAGTCTTTTTGCTTGGCAAATACGGTTCTTTTAACAGAAAGTTAATTAGCATATTAACAAAAAAATTAAAAACAAACCATGCTGCTCTATTCTAGCCGTGTGTTGTCTGTAGCTGTGGTGATACTTAATACATCAGCATGTCTGAAGTTATCTGTGCACTCCAAATTAATGCTTTACTTTCTCAATGCGTCATTCCACAATTTTAGCACGAGACAACACTTCCCAGTAAAGTCTGGTACACTTTGTTTATATCATGACTTCCTAAAACTAAATTATTATTTTAGATCTTCAGGTGGTGCACGGAACATTTCTTAAGCAGGATTATGAAGTGAAGAGCAACGTTTAACTGCATACGTACTAGAAGTATCAATATGGTAATTTCATTAAATAATTGCAACTTTTCTACAAAGAACACCCAACATGCATTTGAAAAAATCTTATAAACTAGATTTCAGCTGACAAAATACAGACATGTAGACAATATAAACAGTGAAACTCTCAGGAGAGATTTGTCTCATTCCAACAAGGATAGAAAAATTATTGTCCTGCCTTGTTTTTATTTTATTTAATTCAAATGTAAAACATCAATCATAAAAATAAACTAGGTCAACCACTCATATGCTGACATCTCAAGTTTTCACATTTAAAAACATTGCCTAGGAAAAACATAAAAACCAGGATAAAATGATGAAAATCCTTTTATATTTTTTTTAATGACCACAACCTCGTACAATGCTTGTTCCTTCAAGTTTGAATATTTATTGGCTTTTTGTTTTTTTCCAACTGTAACAGATTAATCACTCTGAATATAATCATACATTTGAACTTTGCTGACACTAAAATACATATTTGCAAAAAAGGCATAAATATTCTGTAAACCAAATTAAGGCCAAAAAACCTGGAATATATTGGTATATTCAGAATTTAAAAATGCAAACCAACTGTAAACCATCTGCATGAATAAAAGATAACTCAAATCCTAGCATCTCACTAGAACATGGGACTACATTAATTATACCCCTTTGACTAACAATTTGAGAACATACTTTCTATACTCCTTATTTCAGAAAAGATCCTTCTCCTCTTCCTGAGAAAGATACAATTACTGCAACAGGCATAAGATGTACTTTTCTTCAGTTGCAGCTGGTTGAACATTTGAAAAGCATGTGTACAAATTCCAGAAGTATTGGAACAGACAGGGAAACACAGAAATTAACTAGCCAAACAATACAGGCATTGTAGAGAGTGGACAACTCATTCAAAGAGAAGAACTGGGAGTGAAAGATTTAACTGCATTAGTGCATATTCTTTATCCTGAAGTCAGGCAAGAATCTAATTTCTTAATAGATTAGTTTTGAATGAAGAGGAAGTTACAATAGTGTGACTACAAAACCACTTCATCAGAAGGAAGGAAAGATGAGCCTCTTCTAAGCAACTAAAGCTAGGACCTAGTGGTAATGGTACCTTAATCATCTGGGTTACAACATTGAAAAACAATAGTATAATGCAGACTACAGTATGCTTAAGACAATTTCTATTTTAGGAATTGAAAGATAAATATAGAAGCACAATTTGTTTTGGCTACTTAGAGAGAATGGGGAGTAGATCAAAGATTTAGACACAAAAGTATTTTGAAAGAACACAACCATGAAAGAGTAAATGTGATCAAGGTTCAAGAAGCCATGGAAGAAAATGAGAGAAAATATGGATAATGAACTTGTGAGAAAGACATTTCAGAGCTGTGTCCTAGATCCAGTACATATGGTCACCTAAGTGACAAAAAAAGTACAAGCAAGCTGAGTCACTGAAGAACCCTATGCAAAAGCTATTCCACTAGCAGAAAAGATGGTAAGTCAAATAAAAACAGACTTATCATTGCCTAAGGAAGTTATTTACAGACCTGAAAATCTAAGAATTCTATACAGAACAAAATGAGGTGTGTAAGTGCAGACAGCTACACATGGGGTGAAGTCAAGCAAAACCAAAGACTACAACTAAGTAGTAAAGAAATACACCAGAAGTGAGTTGAACAAAAAAGCTCCATTATTTCATTAGAACAGCAAATATTAAATCATGTAAAGAATGCTGGCAATTTTAGCATTAGAAGATACTGTTTTAGCATTCTCTTTTCTCCTTGCTCCAATTAAAAAAACAAACAAACAAACAAACACAACTATGCACTTATTGCTATTGAAGAATTTCAAGTAAAAACAACAGTAGAAATAGAATGAATTTGATAACATTTAAGCATAAATGCATTCCAGTTTGCAAAGGCTGATCAAGTTCACCCTAAGCTGAAATTATCCCTAAACTGTCAGTAAAAGTAGTAAGGAAGAACAAACACACAGTGAAAAGACAAACGAATTTTTTGTGTTCCTTAGTGCTAATGATGCCATGTTTAAATCATTCTAGTGCTACACAGAAGACCTTTAGAAAGACGAAGAAAAACTCAAAGTCCAGAGGCAATTAACAGAAGCCAGTCTAGATTTAGACAATGTAACTTAAAAGTAGCTTGATTTTGTTAAAAACTAAAACAAACCTAAACCTATCTGCAAAAATGAAGATTAGCATGTGATGACAGCTTTCAACAGCATAAAAGATGGACTAGCAAAGAGAAACAACAATAGCTATCCATGTTCCTTGTGGAAAGGACAAGAAAAAAAGCTAAGTTAATATGGAAGCAAGGACTATTGTTTGAATAACAGGAAATTTGTTTAACTGGCTATAAAACACAAACTTTGTCTGGTATTTTTCTAGAAACTTATTTATTGGAGGCTCATGAATGAGAGGTTAAGCTGCCAGACACCTGGATCCTTGCCATAGCAATGGATTAAAGGATTTCTGAGGGTTTCTTCCAGCTTCACATTTCTCTGAGCAGAGCAAGCTGTAATGTAAATCAGGGTGGTCTAACTCTTAAGTTTCAGGATATTCCAGTGCCATCAACTCTTCCCTTGCTGATAGCAAGGGTTGTCAAATACACGGTTCTCCAGCTGACAGTCCGATCCTGATCTGTTTTCTGCTGGGGTTGTACAGGGGATTCTGCTGCAAGAGGGGAAAGGGAGCTGTGGCAGACAGAAGGCAGCTTTCATATACAGGCTACATCTACTGCTGTAGGTCTACAGCTGTCCCTGATCATTTTTTTCTCTAAAATGCTGGATCTGCTCTACAAGCTGGTAGTCAACTTTTGATGAAAAAGCTCTAAAAAAAAAAAAAAAAAACTATTCATTTGTATGTTGTTTTAGTTATGCAAAACATTTAGCATTACAAACTTCACAACTTATTTGCTTATTATGTAAAAAGGTATTGTACTTTTTCAAGGAAATTGAAATTCTCAGACTGGCCATCTACCCAGCAAACAGCTGTATGTTATTTTCATTTATGGAGAGTGGTCACAAGACAATTACTATTTGTAAAAAGCATCCAACTATTTGCTGAGCAGACCTCAACATATCCTGTTGTTCCCAAGATACTGCATTTTTCAATTTAAAATATATCAGATGGTTTTAAACAGGCAAGCAATTTTCCTTATAATAAATTACCTGCTTATTCAACACTTTTTCTATCACAGCACTATTTTGAAAGTAGGAGTGACAGATGCCTAAAAATTATGACAAAAATGTGATAAGCCATGTACAAAATTTGCAGGCTTACCTTATGATGACAGCAATGACATTTTGTGCCTGAGAGCCCCCAAGGAGAGTGGAATTAAAATTTTAGTTCTACACTTCAGATAATGCAACTCAGTCATGATAGTTTACATAAGTAAGGACTCTTTAATGTATGCACACTCTGCAAAACAGTTTCAATAAAGATAAAATCAACTATGTAAACTTACCTAAATCAGGCTTTAACTCAGTTGGCAAACTTAGCTTCCTGGACATCTTTGCTGAAAAGTGAAGTATATCTTTTTTTTAAAAAGAATAAACATAATTCTGCTGGCCTTTATTTGCTGCTTTCCAAACATTTAATAAATTATTGTTCATTACATTAACTGCAGTACTTAACAGGATTTCTATTAAAGCAGAGCCCGACTTTCACAAGTGAAGGGTGCAAAGTAGAACGTGGAAGATACCGCTGTCTTCAAATACAGCATTTTATTACTCTTGCCCAACTTCATTTCCCCTTAGACTTCTGAATGAACTTGATGGATTGGATGAATTTTGCTTTGGCTCAAACTCAAATTTTATCTCTTTGGGTAAGAGAAGATAATGCAGACTCAGTTACTGCAAGACTATACACTGAAGTTTTCAGAAATTGAACATCCCCTCCACTCTTCTTCTGCCCTACTTCCTGATCACACCTGAGATACTTCAAAAAAGAAATCAGATGAAATTTTAATTGCTCTAAAATGTAACAGGTAAGAGTACATGTGTAAAATAAGCTAGTAATCTGAGATGTAATCAGCAATCTTAAAAGAATGAAATTACAAGGAATAATTATATATGATCAGCAGCATACAAATGTAACATGCAAAAAAGTCAGATTTCAACAGTACTGGTCATGTGAAAAGTAGAGCTTGATATCATCACTGACATAGAGAATTCTGTTTGTAGGAACAGAAATCTTATGGCTTATTTAAAATGCAGTATTATGCTAACAAACATTGATAAAGTAATAGTCACTAGTAGACTTGTAGCCATACATCCTTCATCTTTCTTTTAACAAGTAGTAGAAGGAATAATTTTGATATAGCTTAACTTCTAGACCAGGGCTAGAATTTGAATTTCTCAGCCACATGCTATATCATTTAGTTCTTCGCTGTCTTTTAAGGGTAATACTTCTCCACCTAAATAGATGTTGGATACCCGTCATTAGGCAGATTGAATCTTGCTTTTTCTCTGTTAAAAATGGGAGTTCGCTTATTGTAATTATCTTTTTTTTTTTTTTTTTTTTTTTAACAGAAATCATTGTTTGCAACATGTCCTGAAGAAGAGTACATGATTTAAAGTTACTTCCACTCCTTCAAAAGGAGAAGTACTTCATTGTATCATCAATTATGCTCATCAATATTACAAATGCTAGTTATCTGAATGGTTGAACAGTTTTATTCCTGTCATACATTATGAAAATTTGAGAGTAAGGCTCCAGAAATAATCTTCTCATTTCCTTCACATGTCATTGTTACAAAGTATGTCCTGTTCAAATTAAATTCAACTCAGACCACAATGCTAGTTATTTTAACTTACTTTAGCGCAGGCTGAAACGGAAAAGGGTGCTGCACCTACATGTTTTCTACCCTCACAGCCTTGCATTGGCATCTGCCTGGCTTAATGATGAGGCCAAAGCTCATCTTCAAGAAGTTTTTGCCAGAGGTTGTTTTCAGCAAGACTGACTTGTTTCAGATCAGTGCTCAGCTATACATATGGTAAACTGTGGTACAACACTGCACTAATTACAATGAATCCTTTTTTCTGTTGTCAGCTTGAACTTGCATCAGCTTGGTGCAAGAACATGGAACCTCATCTGGAATTAGGAATTATAAGACAGGTGTTCCTCATCGTAAGATTTATTTTCTGTTTTGGACGTGTAAATCATAAAAAGCTGAGATACTGAACAAAAGCTGAAACATGCACACAAAAATTGATCTGGTCTTGGCTTTTCACAGCTTTTACTATGTGTGAATATCAGTAATGATTAGTTTATTTAATCATTTTAAAGACTAGAGTGGTTATTTTTGGCTTCTCAGATCAAAGTGTTTAACAATTTTAACTCAGAAAAAATGGCAAGAAACACAAGGTATAAGGCAACAGGTCATACAAATACAGGTTTGTGTGTCAGATCCTAAGAGTCAATCCCTACTTTTGGCTTTTTTGTTCACTAGTAAAAGGCCAGCTGCATGGTCTAGGTTGACAGGGTAAAACAAATCTGCCCAGCATCTTCTTCAGTACATACTAAAAAATGCCTCTCATTAATAGGACAACAGGATACAAGAGGTAAGACTATCATTGCTAGAAATCATGAATTAACGTTATGAAGAAAACTTACAGCTCAAAACATATTTCAATGTGTCAAAAGCCTCAATAATTCCAATGTAAATAAACAAGAGCCTATTTAAATAGCAGTACTGCCATCTTGTGCTTAAAGAGAGAAGTGCCTGAAGATGCAATGAGAAAATAGGAATATTTCACCAGCCAAATCGTTTTTTAACAGTACTTGGTATAATAAACTGCTTGCATTCATATGTGGCTTATAGTTTACAATAGTTTTAAGAAAATTCAGTTTTTCCATGACTTAGATGAAAAACAGCAATACTGCCAGACAGCTAGAGAACTACCACATAAAAGATAATGATCGGGGAAAAGGAAAGGAAACAGGATTGAGATGTCAGTGTCCGGCTTTTGACTCTATTTGTAGAACAGGTGATGTCAACTGCCCCTTCTGAGTGTAACTGACCTCAAGTAGCAGCTGTGATGCCACTGCTGAATACCTCTGCCCCATTTACAGCCAAGGCTGCCTTTCTGCAACCAGCGCAAGACAAGGAGTCAGACTAGGGAATAATTCTGCTTCTCTTGCCTCTGCTTAGACCTACACTTTATACTTCTCTAAATTAGAAAACCTTAAGTTGTACATAGGCCACATACACACATTATTTTGCTTATTTATATAACTAAACGTATATTATGAAAATATGAGATTAGAGAACTGTCCAAGAACAACATCCACGATTCTTGGAGATTTCTCATATGTCAGTCTTGAAGTGGTAAAAAAAAATAAAATAAAAGGTTAGCTTTGCACACTGTGCTATTTTTCAGTATAGCAGGCTCAACCAATTCAATGAAGAAAATCTGAAGACTACCTGAGACATATCTCAACTGTCAACAGGAAGCTATGGCTTAAAGTAATAGTTATATCTTATTTTGCAGTACGTTACCCTGAGCTACTTTACAAAACATTACATTGTATAGCACATTAGTTTGAAAGCTGTAAACTGTTTTCTCATATATTCCCTATTCAAGGAAACAGTCAAAACCCTCTACTAAAAAAAAATCCTTTAAACCTAAAATAAAGTAAGACGAGTATCTTGGTGTTTTGACAGACAAGAGAATAGTTTACATGAAGCATAATTCATTTAACATTTAATGAGAAATATCTAACCAGCCTTGAATTTTCTTTCTTGCTAGTATTTTAGACATACTCAAGTTCCTATGTGATTCAACGTTTGACAACTGCATAAAAGGAAAAATTTAAATTACCAAATTTCATGATGCTTAAAGAATCAAATACTGTACTGGTGACAGTTAAAGAAATAGATTATCAATGCTGAGATGTCTAAATTTGTTAGAAGAATAATGAAGTCATTTTATAACAGAATGCCTGAATCAGACAAAGTATTAAAACGCTGGAAAAAAACACTGGCATTTGGGCATCTGAGAACTTAACCTTTGATTCTGTGAAAATGGAATTAAAAGTCAATGACTTTAGCATTGTTTGGCAATTTTAGTTGTACACTTCATAATGTGAAAAGCCTTATGTTAATGGTAACAGCTATGAGTACAGAAATTTTGAATTGCAATTACTCTGCTTAGATCTGCCTAATGATATCATTTGCAATTGTTCTTAAACTTGCAGATTGCAAAAAAGAAATAAAAATTATTTTACTGAAGAATGCAGTCTGAAATAATTATAGCGGTATTGAAGTCTACAATATTTTTGAAGTCTACAATAACTTCACTAGAGCTTCTTACAGAAATGGATGTTGTAATACCTCAAGTTCTGACCAGATTCATATTGATATATTAAGTCATTGTACCAAATACTTTACTGACACAAACATGTAAAACAGCTAAAGATATTGCTTCATCTGGAATCAGATCACAATGCCTTTCTACAAAAATTACATGGTCTTAGACGTAAAATACCTATTTTTTTTCTCTTTACGTCTAACACACTTTTCAACAGTAATTCACAGAACATGACTTACGTTTTCAAACGTTTGTCATTCCCAAGAGAAATGTTTGCATCACATAACAGCCAGAGTATTTTCTATAAATTCCTAGTTCGTTAAACCAAGTATCTCCTTGTACCTAAGGTAATTGCAACTATTCTGAAGTTCACCCCAATGCAAACGAAGGGGAAACGTGACCCTAAAGCCACATATTAACAATAGACCTTTGGATAGGTACATCTGCATTTTTTTTTTTTTCCCCTCCTAAATACTCGTAAAGACAAAGCTGAAACGTTGGTTCATGAAACATTTGCATTTTAACTTATTTATCCTACTGTTGCAATCTTTGATGGTTTTGGATCCTTTAATGAAGTAAGAACCCTTGCCTGATACTGTCACTAATGATACATATCAATGGAAATGAAGATGCTTCTATATAAAAACTTTAATAAAATGATTTAATTGACAATGGTTTCATATTTCTAAATGGATGCATTTTCTGTTACCACCTTACAGGCCTATCACTGAAATTAAATTATTTCTGTCTTTGTCAGCAGTTTTCTCTCACTGTTCACATCTGACAAAAAACACAGGGGTGATATTAACAGTGACTGAAATTAACTATGTAAACTATTCTTTTTATTTGTAACCCATTTTGACAGGTTGTATTTCACACATGGATAAAGACGTGAAAGTACTTGAACTGATTGCATGATATGCCAGTGCAAAAAGCTATGACCATGCTACATACACACAAACTCATTCCTGTGAACACAGTTGATCGTAAATTGTGTTCTTTCATACAACAGTGTGAAGATAATGACAGAAAGTAGCACTCACATTTTACAAAACTTATTTTCCATTCACATTTAGCTGACAATTCCATTTAAAACAACGAAAATGCAAAAAAATGCAACTATTAGCACCAAAGAAGTGGCATAGCATTTTGCCTTATTTTACATATACCGAAGAGCGTACAATATAAGTTCAGAAAGTCATGCAGAGGAAAGATGCTGGGTATAAGGTATAGAAAACATAGTAGTGGAGAAAAAACAAGATCATTCCTTGCACAGCATCCAACTAACGGAATGCAGATGAAATAATTACATTTCTTCAGACTTCCATTACACTGTGCAAGGTACACAAAGTAAGGGCTGACTGGGAAACAGTTATGAATTACACATCCAATGCATTCATTATGGCCTCAGCTCTGCATTTAACTTACACCCAGAAGAAGGCATTGCTTGTAAACATTATGCTATTTTAGCTGTGAAAAACATTCACACTTTTTTTGAAAGGCTTCAAGCTGAAACAGATGTCAACAGTTCTATAGAATTATCATTAGCATGTTTTATTAATACCATAATATTACTCTTTTAAAAAAGGGAAAAATAAAGTAATGCTCCAACACATTATAAGACCTCATATCTTGTGCAAAAAAATAAGTTTAGAAGAGACTGCTTTGGGACAAAAGGAAAATACCTCATCAACAGGCACTGACCTAACATGCACAACATTAAGTGTTGTTTTTCTCAGGAGAAGAACTGAACATAAGCTTCCAGTTAGCCAGAATCCTTTAGGAGAACATATCAATGAATATTCATGTAAACCATGCTCAAGTTTTTCCAATTATATAATTTAATTGACATAATGATCTATTACTGAGAGACACTTGCTTTTTTGAATTATGCTTCGGCTTCTCCTGTCTCTGAGCTCATCTTCCCTAACCTGTTATCGCTGCAGTTGTGATAGTACTGAGCAAAGGGGACATTTCTTACTCTTCCTCATGTTATGCTTCACATTCCAAAGGAACCTTCACCATAGTCATATTTTCATATTAACAATTCTTCTCGATTACTGAGTTGTGGATTTGTGGTTTAGGATTAAAAGTTAAGTTGTCAAACAGCAAATCAGAGAATAGTGAAAAAGAAACGTCCTCCATCACCTGACCTTATGGTTCAACATAACCTTTGAAGTAGTACTTCAGCAAACAACTTCACTACACAAAATAGTTTGGTTTTTGACCTCACAAAAAGAGTTAAAATTAAGCCTTCCTGCTAACATACTATACATATAATTTACATATACTAATGTAAAAACAGAAAACATAATGAAACATTAACATAGAGATTCTGAAATGAAAGTAGCCATATCCCATGCAAGAAAGAAAAACCCTTTCCCAAAATCAAATCACCCAGCCCCTGGACTTCATTTATTTAATGACCCAATTGTTATAAGCAGAGTTAATTTTCATTCCAATCACAAAAGTGTTCAATCTATTAACCTGCATACAACATATTCCAAGGCAGTTTGTTGCCAAATTTTTAAGTGAAGTCTGGATTTGGAAGGAAATTGTGTCACTGTTAGATGCAGAAAAGTAAATACAGTCTGGACCAGTAATGGGGTGTACGTAATATACATATATATATTTATGACCAAATATTTAGTCATATATATATATATACATATATATATATATACACACACATATGACCAAAAGTCCTTTTCCACGTGATTAAATCAAAACATGATACTACCTCCACCTTGACCACTGTAATATGGAAATCTGACCATGTGGCTATAAATGTAACACACAAAAGAAGTTTAAACAGCCACACGTTCTCAAAGGGAGTGTACCTTTGCAAAAATAATGGAATAATGTTGTGAATTGCATAGACTGAACTCTTAGTACAGATTAGAATTCCACCCATCCAGAAAACAGAGAAGTGCATTTGCAAGAGTGTAATTTAAGCCACCAGTTTCCTTGATTTTTTTAAAATTGTGCCCAGTGTATTTAGTACAGAAGCAGCCCACAGAATTACCAATTAGAAAAAAGAATGAAAAACAACTAAGTATGCGTTTTTAAAAATTTTATTTATTTTTTGCTGCTGAGTTAGTGTTGCATAGAGTAAGGCACTGGATTAGGAACAGAACATTTTCTTTCTACTTCCTACCTATGTCATTGGCTACCATCCTGGAAAATTTTCTGCTTTTGGTCTTCACTGTAAATAATATATTAATAAAAAAAGGTCAATCTATGTATCAAAGAATGAACTGGAAAAAAGACTTTAGAAAAGAAAAATACTGTACCCTTTTCTATAAAATTATTCATTTTTTGATCATCATCAGAATTTGGTGAACCAGAACCTATGAGTGAAGACAGAATGAAATGGATACACATTTAATTTTGACACAAAACCAATGCATTAATAAAATTTTCAGTTTAAGGTAGATAAAAAGGTTTGTTAAAATATGAAATACTGATGGTGGTATTCTCTGGTAGCTGGTAGCTGTACTAGATACTATGGATTACAATTATTTTGTTGGGACAGGAATTCTGCCACATTGACGT
This sequence comes from Netta rufina, assembly GCF_964035555.1. Taxonomy (NCBI): domain Eukaryota; kingdom Metazoa; phylum Chordata; class Aves; order Anseriformes; family Anatidae; genus Netta; species Netta rufina. The sequence goes on along the minus strand of NC_140125.1, from coordinate 52,230,912 downwards.
TAGTTTAGTGAGAGAAATATTTCTCTCACTGAATAAAATATTTAACACTGAGTAACTGTATTGCTGTCCTAATCATGGTTCCAGACAAAAAATTAGCCCAAATTACAATTCACAGAACACAGTAGTAACAAAATAAGAAGTTTTGAAAATCTTTTTTTTTTTTTTTTTTTTTTCCCCAATGCAATATAACATTGTTTGGCCACAGCTCCTCAATTATTCCGCCAACAGCTCAAAGCCAATGCTGTCACCTAGGATTTTTCAGAATTCTTAATACTGAAAAAACAGTAGTGGTGTCTGTAGGCCACTACTTGAAGCCTCCTACTGAAAATAGAAAATTTCACTGGATTTTATTTTGTGCAAGTGTAAAAATAAGAATGGAATGCAAACATTTTGACATTTGTGAATACAAAAACATGATGGTTTACAATGCTATACATTTATTTTATGGTCAGATGAATGCCCTCAGTTTATCACCTCTTAATTTCTGGAGAGGAAAAAAAAGCAGGAGACAAAGTTCCCATCTGTCCCCTTTCCCATCCCCCCCTGGTTTTCTGTAGTTCTCTTATTAAAACTGTAGGATACACTCCTAACTTGCAGGTGGCCCCTTTCACAGTCCTCTAAACTGTATAATCACCCAATGGAGCAAATCAAATGGAAGTTAGCTTCCGTATCTCTTCACCTGGGGACTGAAACGTGGAAGACATGGAAAATCTAGATCACTAGAGCAAATTCAGACTTCAACCCAAACTGACTGGTTTGTTTTACAGGTCATATTATTAGCAGTCAAAGCCAGCAACATATTAAATTTTCAATCCACTCCTCCAAAATTAAAGGTAAACTTTTTGTGCTAATACATTTCTTTCTTTACTAGCCAGATTATTTTGGAAAAAGTTTATTTAAATTTGGCCTCCATCCTGCACCTCAAGTTCACCAGTACAGTGCGATACTTTCTCCAAAATGTCCTCTCTTATCTTTCTGAAAACAGCATGTCATTTTCACATGACTAAAAGAAGACTACAGTGTTGTGATCTTGCCCAGAAAAGGTGTAAAATTCAGAAACCAAACCTAAGGAACTGCAGTTCTTCTCATATCCATAAGAGCCGGCCTTCCCCGGAACATACAAGCATCACAAAAAGATTTCTTATCAGTGAGGTGACTGCCTCCGTCCCTAGTTACAAGTATCTTTCTCAAAGGAAAACTGGAGAAGCCTGCCATGAACCTTCTCATTCATGAAAAACTGGGAGGAGAGGACAGAACAGAGGGAAGCAGGACACAGTCTAAACTTACCACTTCAAGAATCTACTTTACAGGGCTTGCAGCTGTGGCTTCTCAGCTCCCTCTTTTCTCTATTCAGTATTTTTGGTATTTAGAATTATTTCTCTTTAGTAGTGCATGTGTACTTAAGAAATCATATACTCTTTTCACAGAATATTCAGCTCCCCAAAATTCTAGATTTTATTATGAGTAAGCTACCTTCTAAAGTCTTCTCAGATCATCAATTTATAAATTAAAACTTAAATCCTATCACTCTATGGTTAAGATTTACCCTCTAATTTTGTTTCCTTTCAGGCCATTTAAATCTGTCTATTCTAAATTGTCCCCTTATTTGATTCTCTTTAAAATATAATGCAATTTGGATACATATATATATATTATCTACTCCAGCTAACACAACCCAGACATGAGGGAGGGAGGGTAGGCAGATTGTTAAATTTAAGATTTTTCCATATAACCTTGATTCTTACCCTAGTACTTCCATTGCACTGTTAGTGGAAATGGTGATTTGAGTTTTATACCACTTCAATATCAACATTATGAAAAAAGCCTCTAATTCAACTTAGTGTTTTAAGCTTTAGCTATACAAGTTGGAAGTCATTTGGGCTGACATTTGAGTGATGCTGGAGCAAGAGAGAAAAAAGATTGCAGTTACAACTCATTATTTGTTCCCTGTAAACATTTTTGCAAAAACAGTAAGTTTTTCAATGGAGATGGGGCAGATGATAACAAGATATAACACTGCATTTCAGTTTTAAACAGTTTCCTTCATGGCTCACTTCCTTCATTCCTCACATGACTCACAGGCTACCATATAAAAGGAATCTATCCTTAGACCCCTATATTGATTACCAGTTTGCACGACATTGCAAGTATACTAACTACATTATACTAGCTACCTGTGTAAACCTTTGACCTTTAATTTGGAGCAGAGCTTTCAGTGAAACAGATGAAGTGACAATACTTCTTTAAAAGTTTTGTCAAGAGTAATGCTGAAGATGCGTCTTTTACCTACTACATGAAATATTAATTTCTAATACTATACACTGACACATACTATTTAATATTTACATATCTATAGCCTCAATGAGCCAACACTGAAAAATTTTAAAGTTGTGTAACATACTGCTGAAGCTTTCTTTTAGAATATTAAAGTACATGGATATTCAGTAACTACTGAATATCCATCCCCTTCTCCTTTTTTTTTTTTTTTTGGAAACAAGAAAATCATACTTTGTAAGGATGACAGCTTCTGAAGACCTCTGATTCCAAAGGAAAATGATAATTTGTGGAAGCAGAAGTAAACTAGCTCCTTTTGCAAACTTTTTTTTTTAAACTACTTCTGACAAGTGAAACACCAGATACCTGAACTACTACAGGAATTCATACACCTCTTATCAGTGTTTCAGAATTCCATTGTGCAGTTTAGTAGTCTCCCTGAAACACAAATATTGCAGATTGTATCTCTCTTCACTCATTTTCATGACATTTTTATTGCATCTGTTAAATAAACTTTGCTTTAAAAATACAGTGGAGCAACACAATGGTTTTTCAGGACTTCTCACAAGTTATACAGGTTTTATATAATTACTTAACCAATATGCGCTTACTTAAAGCATGCCATCTTCTGTGCAAATAGGAAGATGAAAGTTAGAGAAGGTGATGATTACCTGAAGTAGGTGATTTGCAGCGATCTTCTGGCACCATTGTACCTTCATTAATATCACAAAGACCTGCTGGAACACAAAAACAATGTATAGTGAATATGGCTGCTATTTCATCCTTTCTTCCATTACAGTTAGGATTTTTTTTTATTAAATACAAACCAGCTGGCTGTGGTAGAATTTGTTACATATTACACTTTTTAAAATTTGGACACTAGCTGCAGCCACTGCAAAGCTATTCACTTCATCCTACTCATTAAATTTCAGTGAAAAGAACTATCTTTTAAGCATGACACACTTAACTGAGCACTTAATTACATTATATAGATATATCAGATATACATCATTTCTATTTTGAAAAAAATCCTACAAAAATGTAATTGTTAAAGAAAGTCACATGAAAGAGGATCTCTAAGACTACAACCACATTCAGAGTATATGTGAAACTGAGTTCTTTCACTATTTGTTTTCTATCTGTTAAAGTGATGAGCTTTGTATTTACTTTCATTCTGTGAAGTTCAATATGGAGTTTTACTGAAAGATTATGTCATTTGCTGAATTTAGGGTATTAGGGTGCTTAAAAAAGCCTTCTTCCTTATACGAAGGCATTTCACTAAATTACATTGTCAACTCTGACCATTTGAATAATGAATATGTTAACATCTAAAGCTCATTCCTTACATTCCAGTGAAGGAAATAAAGAATAGGAGTTCAGTATCTGATGCTAAAGATGGAAGTTACCTCATTAATGTACTAAAGATTATTCCATAGCATTAACTATGAATATACAAGGAATTTTGCCCTTTTCCTTTTTGATAATAAATTGCTAGCAACACTGCCCAGTTTTAAACACACTTGAGACTATAAATGTTTTGTACTACACAATGTTGTGTAATAAATTTTCTTAAAAATACACAAGCTGCTCTCCCCAAGAAGCAAAATAAATTTTAGACAGTAGCATGGGTGGACAATATATTTTTATGTATATTTAAAGGACAATGTTTGGGATACATTTACAGATAAATTTCAGCATGTTATCTCTCCAAGATAGCCTGAGCAGACCACGTGTTATACATTCAGAAATCAATAGCTCTGCTAATCACAAGTAAGGGTGATCAAAATCAGCTTAGAATTAATGATCTTTCTCGTTAAGATTTCTGAAAATTCACAGAGCTCCCTTTTCACAGATTAAAAGCATGTGATTACCATTCTGAGAATATGGCCTTGGTGAGAGCAGATGTCCCTCAAAAATATAAAGACAGATCTTGATCAGGCTTCTTTAAGAAATAAACATGAATTTTTGGTGCTGGGAACAAACAACCAAATTGAGACTGCACTTGGTTACTACATGGGGAAGCTTTTAGATGAGAATGAGGGGAGGCGGGGGACTGAAGCCTCCTTTTCGGGAAAAAAAATCTTTTAAGCCTAAAATGTGCTTATTAACAGTTTTAATAGTTAACATCCAGAAGGATCCTCTGACCCTACCTAAAACAGATATTAAACATCTCCCTACTCTTTCAGCTGGTGGAAAGCACAGGCCTCACAGAATGGTTTCACTGGGCAGCCTATATCATCAATAGAGGAACAAAAAAACCCGTCAGGAGTAGCCACACATAGTTTATCAAACCAATTAGCATCTTCTTTATAGAAGTTTTAGGTGTCCTGAATATTTGAGGTGGAGTCTTCTGGTACTAACAGTTGAAAAACCAGTTTCACCCACAGAAGAACAAATACCATTTTGACATTTTAATGTTCTTTCATCACTGACTGTTTATTCTTGCCTCTCCCCACTTTCTTTTTTGGTAATCCAGCAAAGACTTTGCCAGCGTTGCTGAGTGGGATTTGAAAATGAACATGGTCCTTAAGTATGAGGGGAAACAGTTCTTGCAAGCGTGACAAAGAAATACCCAGGAGGTTTTCTGGCCTTCACTTTAAAACACGCTACCCAAGGCCTTCTGGTGTCTGCCATCTCAAAAGCTCTTAGCTTAGACACAGTGCTGTGCTCACACTGCCACTCAGATGCTACACATACCTATTGTACATGAAGCTCTATTACAACATGCAGAAATATGAGCTCATTACTCCCAGTCAAAGCACAGTTTCAATTCTGAAATGTCACAATAGACAACACAGTATCACACTATGTAGACTGGCTCATTACTGGAAGCAGGAGGTTTAAAGAACGCTCTTTGACCAAATATTAAGTAAATTCTCACAGCAGTGATACAGGGAGGACAAACATATATATCCTGTGCTTTTAGAAATAGTCATGTTTCTAAATCATGCTCCTCAGGGAGCCAAACAACATAAATCCTAAGATGCAGTTCAGGAATTTAACATCCTCTCTCCTCACAAATATTTTAATTCTTTATCTTCAGAGGAAGAATTGAGCTTCTTACACTAGCTTCGTCTGAAAAGTGAAATCCTGCTTTGTCTGGAATAGACTTTAGACAAGAATAAAGTCATATACCTACACATTTGCTTCCTCTGTAAGTAGTATTTAAGTTAAATTTGATTAATATCCATCTTAATGAATGACTCATATCAATTGATCCAACAGAAACCCTCAAAATATAGTCTCTTGTCATAAAGCTATATGCCAGTTTTATGCATTAGTTAAGATTTATCCTACTAAAGAGTAAGTGGGCATTATGACCATCATTATGGCACATAAACCTTGGAAATCTAAGCATAGTCAACACTGCTTTTATTTGACAGATAGGAGAAAGGGACAGAAATATATAAAAAAAATTATGTATTAGTTGTTACAATGAGCAGAGAGTAATGAAGATGATCTGAGTTGAGCCTATGAACCATGAAGGCCTGTCTACCTTATAACCCAAGGCACCCTGATATAACCCATGTGCACAGTAAATTCAGGAAAGGTTTCAGGCTTACAACATATGTGCAACTTGCTGTGAATTTCTAAACCAATTGATCCAAAGTCTTCTATTTCAGAACTGCAACCTGACTAAAACAAATATATGGAAAAGTGATCTTCTTAACAAGCTCTTAGCTTCCTTCTGAACTCTAGTAGCAGGAAATTTGAAATAAACTTTAAAATGAATCAAAGTCATATAATGCTACTAAAGATAGAAAAAACATCATGCTGCATTAAATGCTCCCTAGAACTACAACCAAATTTAACTAATGTATTATGCTTCATAAGATGTTTGATGATTTTGTGCATAAGCTTCAGGCAGATTTATCACAGAAGAAACAACTTCACAGAAAACCTGCCTAACAAAAAATACAATTAAAATAATAAACGACATGAGAATTAGAATTAAAAATAATTAACTTGAGACAATTAAATAAACACAATAATCAAACTGTGATTTCAGTTCTGTATTTGGCTTAGCCACAATTGATGTTGGTCTGGTTTAGTTTAAGCCTAAATTTAAAAATTCAAAACAAGTTCAGGTCCAGATCCAGTTGGAGTAGAAATAGGATGGGTAAATGAGTAGAACAACCAACCCCTGTACTTTCTTCTGGTTTGATTCAACTCCAGTTCTGAAATCCTTGTTGGTTACATTTAAAAAAGACTTTTTGATGTGTAATCAAATAAAAGTCACATGCAAGCAAAAACTGCTTCTACTTTGTCTGAATAATTCTGAACTCTCTCTGCTAAAACATATAAAAACGTTATAGGAATATATAAAACATACATACATTTCTAGTATATTGTACTCATTGAAAAATCACAGAAACCCTTGCAACTCCCACCAATAATAAGCTTTGAAAGAGTTAATAAGGTTGGTGTCTTCTGTGAACTCAAAATTATGGGACTAAGCAAGCAACAACTGCTATTTGTAGTTCTTTTGTGTAGTCATAAAATTTTGAAGTGCGTGATATTTGGTATCAGTACTGGCTGTCTTCTTGCTGACTCTATTCTCCTGTCATACTTTGGAATTTGTATATCAAGCAAAGATCTCAAAACAGTATTAACAGCCACTATGAATAGATTTCTCATCATCCTGTAGAAAATTTTCTCACATTTCAGCATACAGCCAAAGCTAACTTTTTTCTTCCACAATCACGAGTTAAAGATTAAGATTGATTTCGTTTTTATCCATGACAAGCACCTGAAGATGTTGTTTAGCAGGCCTTCACAAAACACATACTGCATGCTTCACAACCTATAAACTGTCACCTAAAACACTAGTAAAATACCTGGTAAGATTCACTGAAATTGCAAAATACAATCCCAACCATAGCTCGTACCTGTCGAACTAGTCTGAAATGTCAGTTCACAGTCAAGCTAGTGTGGAGTACCTTGACTCTAAATAGATGTTGCTTTAAGATGCGACCCTGAAATTCTTTTCCCAAGTAAAAAGATGACAGAAACATACATCATATTCTTGTATCACAAGTGAAGGGAAAATCTTGCATTTCTACTCATACTTTAGAAAATACATAGCTCTTAGTGTATGATTTTTTTTTTTTTATAAAGAAAGTCTTTTTGAATTTTCAACTGATTAACTCAGAACATGCCATTTAGTAAATTATAAATGTCTATTTAATAGACCATTTAGACCATCTGCTTACAATTTATGCTGGAACATATGAAATAGCAGGGTTCTTACTGAGGAAGGATCAACTCTTCTTGCTTTGTTTGGTCAAAATCTGTGGAAATGGTTGAATAACAGAATATTTTTTTCCTACTCCCCTGTATCATGAAATCATTGAATCTTTGGTTTTGCTAATCTTGGATACTATGGACAGTAGCAATATGCCGCTTTGTCACACTGTCTGAACCTGAACTTCAAACAACTAATTAATAATTTGTCTGAACGCCTACATAGGTTAGAATGATTACCTTCTAATGCTGTTGTTGTCTCAAAGAATGAGAAATACACTGAAGTTTCTCTAAAACATCCACATTAGGCACACAAACACTTTTTCTAGGAAGATTTACGTACTGAGTACTAGTAATGCCTGAAGGTTACTAGAACTGTACAGCAGTTGAAACAGTCTTATGCATACAAATCTTCAGATGTATTAAAATAGAAATGCTTTAAAGACAAAAACAAAAGAATTCAATGAATGTAGGCTTGAAATACAAACGAGTGATCATAAGTTCCTTGTATTTTTGAAGGCACTAAACACCAATATTAACATTCAAGAACTGGAGAACACAAACCCCCAAAGTGCACTGACTAGCTCATATAGCACCAATCCCATAAATACAGCAAAAAATTATGCTTTAGCTTAACAGAGTTTTGTAAACATATACAGCAATAATTATTTATTTTTAAGCTACCAAAGTCTGGATAACAGCAAGAACTAGAAAACTAGAAATCATTAGAGATGTTAAATAGCTCTAGAGAAATTAATTTCAGTCTTTATAGAAAGTGAGTGTGCAGCTCTAGCTAGTCAAAATTTGGAAAGGATGGTGAAGGAAAGCAGGATCAACTACTTGGTTAAGAAACCAACTCTCAAAAAAACTATTCTAACCTATAAATATTCCAGGTAAACTCAGATTTTCACTTGTTGGCTTCAGAAGGCAGTTCTGGAACTTCTGCCCATCTTTTGCTTCCCTTCACAGTGTCAAAGGAGCATCAGATCCCAGCTATCAGTTCTTTATCATCTCAAGGTGGAAGCGTTTCTTTCATGCCTAACTGTTCCTTGGCAGCAAATGACGGAAGACCATAAAGAAAGAAATAGTTGGCTATTAAGCCTACCATCTCTGAAATGCATTTATTTTTTTCTCTTTTGGAAAAACCACAGAGAGAAACTAAAAAAACTAGACCACAGTCTCAAGTATGCCTTCCCCCACCCTGCTCACTGTTCCTTGGGTTTAGTTTTATTCTACACTCCTGTTATAAGGTGGTCGGATTACAGCCCAAGGGCTGGAGAAAACTAGCATACTAGAAAAATGCACATTGTACTTTTAAAATCTACTTTATATTTTCTGAATTCTTGAATGCTGTGACTGCTGGAACACATCAGAGAAGCCCTGAGGGTAACTCATGGCTCTGATGGGCTACCATCAGCCCCCTACAGGGCTGTGCAATGCACCAACACCTGAACTTTTAAACCCTACAAGCAATTTCTTCGCAGAAGTAAGCTTTCACTTTTAATGGACAAATCACCATTACAATGTTAATAAGTAAATAAATAACTGTTGTCATCTTGTAACACGAGTTCTGAAGCTTTTTCAGCCAGGATGGGGACCAAGGAAGAGAAGGTTCTAGCCTCAGAGGACCACTGGATTTGGTGAGTCAGATCTTGAACCTATAGACATCAGCAACTTATGAGACAGGTTCTTGCTTTCCTCCTCTCTCCTGCCAGTACATAGACTATTATCATGGTTGCTTTTTTCCTTCCAGTTTCTTTCAATGAAGCCATGAACAAGTGATAGATGTATGATTGATTAAAATCAGTTTCTAAAACTAAAACAATTACTTATAATGGAATAACAAAAAATATTTGTGGTGAATAAACAGCAAGTAAAAAAAAATCAGGTTCAGATGTTCAAAAATATTTTATTGCCATGAGATGACTTACTTATATAAGAGGTGCGAAGCTTTTTCACAGACTCTGAATATAAGTTAGAAAGGCCGCACATGCAAGAAGCCACAGTCAGCATACCTTTATGCAGCAATGAGAAAAGGAAAGACGGAGACACTAACAGTACATTTAAGAGAGAAAAGCCAGCTCAACAACTTGTATAACCAGGTTTAGAAAACGCTCTTGCCATGCAGGTCATTAGTATTAAAATGTAAGATGAAAAATTATATGATTTCATGTAACAGTTACATTCATGAGCAAGAAAGACTCGATTCATGAACATCGTAGCCAGAGTGTTAACTCAGATTTATGCTGAACATTAAAATAATAAAAGGCAAGAGAAGTAATTTTTAACACTAAAAATGCAGTTAATACATAAATGCATGAGGTAGAAGTTAAGCCCTTTACTACCAAGTGCAATTAACACAGTGAAGCTGCAAAGTTATTTCTTTCTTTCTCAAAGATATATATATATATATTTAAATTATACTTAAAGTATATCTTATCTGACACAGGCTAAGAACTGCTTATGTTCTGCTTTGTGCTAATGCTTTTTTAAAGCAGTTTTCCAGTTGAAGTAAGCTGACTGGTGTTAACTACATCTTTCTCAAACCAATGTTTTACTAAAATTTCCTGGAGCATCAATTTTCACTTGGATAAAATGTTACTTGAACTTTATTCTGGATCAGTTAAAATAAACCAACCAACTCTAGAGCATGAAGAAGTTTTTTGAACATCAATAATTTCCCATCAAACGGTAATCATATGGGGGAAGCAGTGACTTTGTTGATAGCCCTGTCTTTAGCTGCTTTCCAAATTAGCTTAAAATTATCCACTAACTAACAAGAAGGAGAAAATCTTGAAATTCTAACTTTTAATTTTGGCAACAAAAAGTTTGGAATTCTGACTGAAAGGTCATTTTCCTCCTCTGCTGCAAAGAAGCACCCTTCTTAAGTATACTTTTGAAGTCAAGTTCATTTTTCAAAAAAAGCTTCTGTTTTACTCATTTGGATTGTGAAGTTTAATTGATTTATTTATATCAAAGGCTTCCTCCGAAACTAATATAAGAGCATGTACAATATTATAACACTCTTTAGATTATCATGGACCTTTCTAAACAAAGGTTAAAATAGGATGCAAAATGATCTCAGCAGATACAGTAACTATCTGCTAATATTAATAGGTTTATACATGCATGTGACATGGATACTAGGCTTAGCAGAAGAAATGACTTCAAGCTGTGTTAAAGGCATAAATCTACTGAGTGTTTGTAACTTACATCTACATACACAGAACATGCGTTTCCATCTGTTTTTTAAAAAACTAACATTACACTAGAAAACATTAACAATGATATCAAGCATTACTGAGTATTGTTTTATTGAGTATTATTTTTGAAGGAAAAAGTAACAAACCTGCAATAGTGATGATCAAGAAGAAAGGATGAAACCATAACGGCAAAAGCATACTTGTATGCAAAGAATAGACACCGTTAGCCTTGATAAACTCAGAAGATAGACATAGCTGGTTAAAATAAGTGCTGAATAACTCACCCCCAGATGGCTGCCGAGTTTTTCGGGGAGATCGTGGCTCCCTACGATAAGGATCATTGGAGCCATACAGTTCAATAGTGCCAAGATTCAAGAGCACTGTCTTCTGCAGGTAATCAACCATGGCAATACCATTACAGTTTCCAAAAACTACTCTGGAAAAAGATAAGTGGAAGGGAAGATAATGCTAGTCAAATATAGGTATAATTTCAATTTTGATATTTTTTTGCTGTTAAGAATTTTAAGACTTCCTATTTTTTTCTTACTTTATTATTACTATTTTTAATAAGTTGCCCTAAATTAAGAATCTGTATAAATTATAATTTTAGAATGCAGAATTGTTTGTGTTCTTTTGTATAAAGATGTGACACTGACTAAAGTAGATCACTGTCATTGTATGTGCCAACCTATCTGACAGAGGCTTAACTGACATTTAGCTCTACAGTGCAAACACAAGGAAGAATGATGCTGATTTGTTTCTGACATTAGCATCATCAGCAATCACTCTGCCATGACCCACAAAATTTAAGCACAGGAAATTGATTGCATCTCGTGTTGCTGTGCAAGTCATGTGAACACACTGACTTAATTTTTAACAAGATAATTAACACATTAACAAGATAATGAAAAACAAAATTGCATAGAATATACTTACAGGCCATATGCTGAATTGACTGCTAAGCTGGTTATCTGCTGAGGAGGTTCTCCGCTCACCCACACTAGTTGGATAACTAGCTCAATTTGGTAACCTGGAGACTGCTTAAGAGGAGAATTTTTAACTCTGCAAAGTAAGCAAAATATATCTTTTTGACTCTCTAAAATCTTTTTTTCCTTATAGGCTCAGAATTCACTGAACTTTTGAAAGTTTGGATAGCTGCAAAGAAAATCAACCAAAACCAGAAAACTACCTCAGAACTGCTCATCCAGTCTTTTAAAAGCCCCTTTGATTCATTATTGTGTTGAAAATAAATTGAGCAATGATCACAAACTCCATTTCTCTCTTCTTCAGAAAAAGTACAGTATTTGCACTCTGTACTGACTTGAACAGCATCTAAAAGGAAGGTGGCACTAACTCTTTTCTGAGTTCCTAAAAGAACTCTGGTTTAGAGGATGTAAGAGTGAGGAATGTGGATGGAAGAAGCATATGGAAAATGAAAACAGAAGCACAAGGTATTAGACAAACACAAACAAGAAGTTAACAATAGGGAAAAGAATTCAAAGCAATGTAAGATGACTGTGATGGTAGACCAGTTACAAATAAAAAGCTTGAGGGGTGGGGAGGCGGGGGGGAATTGAAGCTCTTGGAAACATTGCCTGCATGCTGACAAACAAACTTAGGAATTTAATTTAAACATTTTTATTTAAAATGCTTGTTCTACAGCATGAGCATCTATATCTATACTACCATCTGTGCCAAAGTTTCCCAAAACAAGCAGCATAGTCATAAAACTATTTTCTGATTATTATTATTAATATCAACTGGAATTAGGACATTTAAAGAAATTAAGATTGGAATCAATTTATTGAAAGGGAATTTAACTTCCAGATATTTGCAGAATGTTGCTGTAACAAATGTGTTTCACTGACAGTAACATTTCTGTAAGATTTTTCCAAGTAGATATATTATCAGCATACAAATTTTCTTGTTTCAAACTCAAAAACAAAACAGAATATACTTACTTTAAACATGGGACATTATCACGAAGTCCATCAGATGAACTACTACTAGTTGATGGATGAGACTGGGGAACAATGGATTGAGGATTGGAACCTGTGCCAGGAGTTGGTAAAGGTGGCACCTGCTCACCATCTGGAGATTCAATATCATTTATTTCATACAACAGACGTACTTCCAGCATCTGCAACATAAAGTTAAAAACAACAACAAAATCTGTCAATTCTGTCTTTCAAAAAATACATGAATTAAATGAAGTGCAACCAAAGTTACTAGTGCTAAAAGTGACATCCAGGACTTCTCCATCTTTTTAAAGATAAGTTGCTTAACAAATATCACAACCTGAACACACACGGTCTTCAGAAATAGAGCAATACTAGCTACTTGAGATTGAACATACAAAAACCTGAAAACCTAACTTATTTCTCACCATTTACAAGTTTCCTGCTCAATAAGGACAATAAAAGGAAATACTGAATACAAGACTCATTTAATTGTCATTATGTGCATGTAATACTCTTAGTTATGATGAAAGCTTATTTTATGTAGTTTGGGAATGCTGAAACTAAGAAGAGCCAAAGGCAGGTGAACAGTTTGACTGATATACCCACTCAGTAGCACTATACATACAGAACTTAATTCATTTTTTAATGTTGTATCGATCTAGACTATACATTTTAAAGAACAGAAGCTCATCATGATTTCAGACTTTCTTCTGTTGGATCTGCAACAACGTTAGTATTAATTGCAGCACAGTTTAAAGAAAGTTTTCCAATATCTTATTCTCATCTGCAAAGCAGAACTTAATTCAGACAAACAAATAACTATACAGTAAACTTTAAAGCATTCCGAACAAAGAATCAGCTTGCTACTTGCTTATTTCTAAAAATCCATTAGAAAATACTACTACTTTAGAAGGGAATACACTTACACATGACTAAACACTAGAAGAAAAACTAACATGGCTCATCTCCTTTACTGAGACTTGTCTCAAGTGGAAAGAATAAGAACTGTATCACCACTAATGATTTATTCAGAACATTGATAACTAACCATCTTCAAGTTAGCTTTCTGCTCGTATATCCAGATAAGCAAAGTTGCATGTCTCTAATTTAACAAAAGATTTCTCAAACTCTTGTACTAGTCTTCCCAAGTCTTCTACAACTTGTAATAGTATCAAATCAATAACAGCAAAGTCCTTAATAGACCTTTGGGCATGTATTGTACAGTTCTCCCCTTCTTGTTCTGCATACTGCAGAATTTTTACCAAGAAAAATAGTAATTATTAGTAATCAAGCAAAAAAAAAAAAAAAAAAGGCATCAACCAAAAGATTTGAAAATTCTTTGACTCCATATCTAATTCACTTCCATTTAAAATATATCTCTGATTCAACTAAGTTTTGATCCATGAGTTGGTCTGATAGAGCAAAGTACTATTATCAGTAGCAAGATCTGAAAAAGGCAATGAAAACCAAATCTTGGTGTGTAATTTTTATTTCTGCTGAATTTCATAATTTATTACTGTTCTTCCATGAAAAGCCCTCCCACTTTTGAGATGATCTTTTTTGTCTGTTTTACTAACAAAATGAAAAACTGAATTGCTGCAAAAATCTTATTATAGCTATATCCTATAAAGTTATACAAATTACCGGAATGACTTCTGTTGTCACTTCCTGCTTGCTGAACCTGTAAATAATGACATGTGCAGAAACTCCAGCTATGCACAGCATTCTACTTTCTGGACACCATGAGATGATCTGAATAGCATATGGATCTTCATCTACTATATCCGTGTTTGGCCTGTCATCCTTATTCCGTGATTTTTCAAATACTTTAGCTGTTTTGAGCTTATAGAGTACTTGCAGCGTTACTAGGAGCAAACCAAGAGAAATAAAAGTTAGTTCCCATTTAAGCAAATATTTTTCTCTTGATAGTTTTTCTAATTTAGAAATGTTTCTTGGTAGAGACAGCCCACGTGTTCAGTAAAATACAGCAGAGTAGAAAAAAATGAGTAACTGTTGATACCACCCATGCAGTGCACCACTCGTTCAATGCAGGATCAGTTAGTATCAAAAACTTTTCCCATCTATAGATATATATGCTAAGCTTAAATTACAAACTGCTGTCAGAGTTTCTCACGTTTAGCAACACTTCAGGTTCTCTTTATATTGGTAAAAACTAGTTATATTTACCACACCACAACTTAAGCCTATGGTACACAAAGTGAAATTCCTTCCCTTTCTCCTTACAGTATTTCAAATCCATGGCCTCTTACTTGTGTTTTCAAACTTAACAGCCTCAATTCCTCCAATTTTTCAAAACTATTTTTGCAATGATTTTTGTATGTGCTGACACTGCACTCCCACATAACTTTTTTTTTCTAGACTAAGTTTTGAGTGTATAGCCTTGATCCTATATTCAAATAAATGGTCTCATGCTACTCAACAGTCAGTAATATTAACCTCAATTATAATTGTAATTCTAATTCTTTCTTCCAGTATTCTTGCAACTGCCCTAGTGTTGCTTTCAAACTTCACAGGAAGTCTCTGATCAGTCATCCAAACCCTTGACATCAGTACTAATCATATCCCTATGAAAACCTAACCTATCCTTTCTGCTCTTCTGTATTTCAGTAGCTTCACCCGACTCACATACTCACATTGCCCTATTATATCTATAGGGCTGTGGTGTTGGAGAAATTTGAAAAAGGTTCAAAATTAAGACACAGGATAGCTGTAGCTTCCACTTTAACAGGCTAATTAATCTGTTATTAAAATGAAACAAAATGGCTATAACAGGAGCTACTTTTGACAAATCTATGCTGAGTAATATTTTTAACCACAGAGAATCAATCAGTTTTTCCTTCTTCCAGGTTCCACCCCCACTCCAAACAAATTAAAGATCTATAATACTCCCAATACTCCTCCTTCCCGTTTTTAAACATATATATTGCATCTGTTCCAACCTACACACTCCTTAGCATTTTGGAGCCTCACCAGTCTTCCACAAGTTTTCAAAAGACAACTGATAATGATTCCAAGATTGTTTCAGACAGCTATAAAGCCCTAAGAGTAAGTTTAGTCAGAACTAGATGATTTAAAATATCTAACTCAATGTAGTCCATTCTAATTTGAATTCTTACTGCATTTCTCACTGTTAGCTGTGTAGACCATCAGAGGCAATTGACCCTTTAAAAATGTAAAATGGCTTGTTCAGTGCTACAAAGAATTTTACTGTTCTCCTGCCTTTCTTCACAAACGTGTAGATCATTTTACTAGCACAAATACTGGCTCCAATTCTCATTTTTAGATACTCTGAGTTCCAGGGTGCTGATATTATATAAAAAGAGCCCTAATTTTAGGCTGAAATAATTTACTGAAATTCAGTTAGTAAAGTAAGTACCAAGTACTAAAAAGGGATGCATTTGGCTGGCATTCTTCTGTATGGTCAATAAGCTACTTCTGAAATTTAAAATACAAAAAAACTTCTTTTCCAGCTGGGCCTTGAACTACTAGGATAGATTGCTGTACCTGGGTTGGGGTAATCCCAGACAGTACAGCCTGGGAGAAGAACTTACTATGGGAAGCTATGTGGAAAAAGACTTGGGGGGTTCTGGTGGACAAAGAGCTTGAAATGAGCATGAGCAACCTGATCTAGTGGGTGGCATCCCTGCCCAGGGCAGAGGCTTGAAACTAGATGATCTTTAAGGTCCTTCCAAACCAAGCCGTATGATTCTATGATTTTCACTGAGGTGGTTAAAAAAAAAGTGAAAGGTTAACTAAAAAATCATGTTAGTTTTATTTAAGTTTAAATCAAAATTTCATATGGAGTTGCTGACTGTACATAAGGCAGGAAATAAAAGAATGACTAGTTCGTAATTGCATTCCATTAGAGAAATCAGTAAGTTTAGAAAACTCCTGCTGAACAGAAAAAAGTTCTCTGCTGAAAACACTTACTTGCTGAGGCATCCCAAAACTTGATTGACCCATCAGCATGCCTATGAAATATTAAAAATTAATAAGATCATAAAAAGGTTAGTTTGAGTGTTAGACCTCTTTGCTACTAACTGATTAAATAGATGACTGACATTTATTAGTATTTGTTAAAAAACAAAATGTCATTACAACTTATGGTAAACCATTTACAAACACATGTCCCACGTATTTAGACAAAAAGGATTAAAAAAACATTTAGAGGTTACCTCACTGAAATTCCACTGTAATAATTTCCCATTTTAAACTGATTTGAGTTACCTACACTTCTCATAAGCAGTTTGGCATACCTTACCATGCGTTGTTTCTTAAAATGATGCCATTATTTGAAGTGACACTCATAAAGTAAATGCCTAAATTAACTTTCAGTGTATTTCAGCGTAAATGAGTTTTCTAATTTGTTTTTATCCTTAAAGCATAGTCAGAAGACTAGACTTTCAGGATCATCTCTCAAAATCTCCGTAACATTTAGTACGAAGGTGACAGTAATCCTCATTGGGACTAACGGGCTGTTCTTGAAAGAATATTTTACTGGTGCTCTCACTTTCAGTGATGCACTGCATGGTTATAAATTAAATTTCCTTTCTACTGCTTACAGTAGAGTTAGAAGGACTTGTTTAAAAAAAAAAAAAAGATCAAAACAAACAGATTTAAGTATTTGGTTGTTTATTTTTAAAAGAAAAACTTGGCTTTCCTTTGAGAACTGAAAAATCAATAACAATTTAACGGACTTCCTATGCTTTAAAACATAGTTCAAGTATTTTCCAAACGTTAAGAAAAAAGGAAAAATTCCAGGATGTATAGATAGCAGACAATCATAATAACACATAATAGTAAAACACTTGCTTTCATACTATTCCTACCTTCTCTTCCACGTTTTACTTTCTTGTCAAGATTATGTAAATATCTTGTCTAGTGAACATAATTTCTTAAATGATTAAACCACTCATGGAACATTTTTCTTTCTATAAACGATCAAAATATTCTCAGTTCTACTCAACCAGATAAGTGAGTTATTACTACACTATGGTGTCACTTACCCTGTAATTATTATCTCTGGATAGCTTTGAGTAATCATACCCCAGTTGCCTCCACTGATAGGCCATTCCTAGAAGATTAATCAATGCAATACAGGATCAAATTTGGAAATATAGTACAGGAATTTGAATACAGGAACAAATACACCAAGGTAGAAAATAAGATACAGTGCAGAGTTAAGCCACTGAAATTATTATAGATAACTTTCTGAACTTGAGAAATATTAGAATCTGTGTTACTAGATATGTCTACAGCAAAGAAAAGTCAACAAGGTCTATGGACGACACCCATGCTCCAAGAAAACCCTTAGCTTCCAGTGATGTGGCAGTCAATTGAATCACATCAGGAAAGCAGGCATGACATATGCTATGCCCTCTCTAGACATCTACTAGCCAAAGACAGAATAATTGGTCAGGTGGAGCTTTAGTCACAGCATGGCCATGCTTACACTGTTCGGAGCAGTTGATTTTCAGAATTTTCAAATAACACTTATGTACTAAGTGTTTTACCTTCTTACTGTAACCTTGACGTTTCTGTCGAGCGCCAACTGAATAGAGTGCAGGTATGAGGTCCACAGGACAATCAGCAAAATATTCACAACAGGTAACTGGAGACTCATGTATTGTCAAAGGATAAGGATTCTCAAATATAGGGTACCTTTAAGGGATGAAAGTGGAAGACTCAATCTAGGAAAAACTATTTATTTTAAATCCAGAACAAGTGAAACACTGAAGACTGTTTGGGTTCTTTTTGTACAAAGAAAAATAAATGCATACAAAATTAGATTATGAATGAATATATTATGAAACTTTACTTCTCATCGAGTACACTATACAGATTCTGTAGATCTCTAAACAGAACCTGAAGTTTATACTGTTCCTAGAATATGTTTACAACACTGCTGTTCTTTACAGCCTCATTTTCAATGTGTTAATGAGCCTTAATGTGGAAAAAAAAAGTCAATAATATTCGGGTATATTTATCTGTGCTCAAAGGACTCTTCAGTTAAATTAATACTATGCTTTTTGTGTGTGTGAATCAGAAACAGCTTTTCAACCCATTTAAAGGAAAAGTTAGCAAAAACATATGAAAATTTTATGCATACAAATAATTTTACATAAAGCTACCTGTGAAGCTAAAAATTTTTCTAAAAATGTCTGAAAGAGGCTTAATTTTAACAAGATATGTTACATCCATATGACAGCATGGGGCAAACGGAAAAATCCTGTAGCATCTACGCATGCACCTGTGCATCTTATTGCTTTTTCCAGGTGCAAAAGAATTAACACATTGCAAGTGAAACAAAGACCATGTAGGTCTTCTAAAAAACATAGCTACTGAAGATTATTATTACTTTATCATGAAACAGAACAGGAATTATCTTCAGATTTCAGGCACTGCCAACTACTTCACTTAAGAAAAAAAGACTTGTAAAAAGCATTTTATTTCAAGCCCATTAAACTTGGTTTATGAATTTATGAAGCTTAATGCCATGGGTTTAATCAGAAACAAATTTTGGCTTCGGCATATGGCAATGTAAAAAATGGCCACGTAGAAAATCTAAATGCAACTGCTCAGTAGTTTCCATTCCCATTAAAGTTGTGAACTAAACCAATTTCAGATATTAGGATTAAACTTGACCTTCTTCCAAATTTCACAGATGCTTTACTGTCTAAGGTATCACCATAGACTTTGAGGATACTTATTTACAAGCTTTCGTTCTGCCATAGATGGATGTTCTTCACATGGTTCATTACTTTTAATCAGGAACATCACAAAGATCTTATCTGTCAAGTTCCCTTGCTACTAATCCATTAATAGTTGGTGGCTATTGCCTATAATGATTTTGAAACCTCTGATAAAAAATTGCAAGACCCACCACAGCGTACAGATTGTTCTACGGGCAAAGTAACACAAGTTTCAAGATGCATGGGGTAAGTTTTAGTTGTGAAAACTGTAATAAGATACTAGTTTTAAGCAACCTCTTACCACACTAAGGAATGAGGGAATACATTACCATTCTAATTTTGTGTATATACACAATTTTTGTGTGTGTGTGTGTGTACATGGTAGTTATTACATCTGTAATGAGTTACCAATACTATCCAATACTTAAAACTTTTCAATTCGGGAATAATATTAACAAATATTTATGTATTTATATGATGACAACCACACTCATTGTCAGCCAAAATTACCCAACCTCTCAGAACAACTGTTACACCTGCTCCCTTCCCTAAAATTCTTTGCAGTATTTTGCCAGCTGAGCTCTAGTTCACTCTAAAATAAACTGATAATTAAAAAGCACAAGTGATCTGCTAGTAATTTCCTTCAGTCAACTTTGGAAAAAGTTGCATATACTGTTCCCATCTACTACATGATAACTCGAGAAAAGCTGCTTTTAAAAAGTATTATATTCTACCCAATAAAACTTATATCAAATATTCAAAATGTTATGTTTTGGGCAGTGAGGCAGTATGGTGGATTAAGAAGCTAAAGATCACAACAACAAGCTGACTACTGCAAGCAACCATTAAAAAGACTATACAAGATTCTTACCCATTTTGTGCAAGGTCAATCAGCACTAAGTCCTTTTCTAACAGAACAACTACAGCATACGGTTCCTGAAAGTCTAAAAGCAAGAAAAAAGTTAAGTTATAGATAAACATCATACTCTGCATGCACAGCACTCAATCAGACCTTGCACTTGATTAGTCAAGAGTAGAGAAGTGATTTAGATGACACACGGTTTCTGAAGGTATTTATGCACTCACTCCTCTGAATACTCTGAGTTTGGAAAAGCCACACTCCTTTAGCTTATGTCCTCAGCTCTTTTTCAATTTGCTAGAAACATTTGAACAGATCATATAACATGAAAAGGAACATGCAGGTGAACTTGTATAAGCATGATTCTGAAAGTACCAATTACTGAACAATAACACTCCCCCAACCCCAAAATTTCCTTATTTATATAAAATAAATAATATGGAAGTTGTCAAAGTTTAGCTTGCTGTCTTTCAGAAAGACAAATTCTCAAATTCTGAGCTAAGCAGTTCTATACACTCTGATGGAAGTTGACAGCTCAAAACACCGGAATCAGAAATAATAGCACTAATGTGGGACAACTATCTAATCCATGATAAAGAAATCCCCTTCTGCAACAGAGAGATTACAAGTTAGTGAAGAATTTTGTGTGACTATTGGAATGAATAAGAAAGTCACTAAAGTTAAGAGTACTACACAAATGCTAATCAAGATTTAGCATTGACTGGAAAGGTCTCATGTGCAGTAATAAATATTGATGAACACATCTGCTGCAATAGCAGCTTAAAATTGTAATGCTACTTTTTGTCTGCAATTGCTTTTGGGGTTAAAAAAAGGAAAACATGCAACCAGCAATCAGCATTCTTCTAGAAACAAAACAGATTTTATTATGAACTCTTCTATTATGAATGCTTTGGGAAGAAAAACAGACCTCAGACAATAGGAATAACAGATGTTGCTACTGCTGCAGTCTGATCCCCAGAGATAAAACAAGGACAATAGTAAGAAATATTCTGATGGGATAAAACTCCAGAGAAATTAGGTCAAAGTACAGAGAAAAATCTTTACAAAGCCTACCGTTAGGATATGGTGTTTCACAGAGGGTTAGAAAATCAACAATAGAATAATCCATTTCTAGCACAGCAGTACTCTTCCCATGCATAACTGTTAAACAGGGTCTTCTTCCTACAGTGTCATATGACAAGCCTCCTGAGAGAATGATGAAAGGCTCCCTAGAATAAATCAGACATATATAGGATCAAACCAAGATAATAAGTAAAAAGATTGGTCATTTTTTGTGACCTAATAGTAAAGTTCCACAAAATATCATTAAGTAGATACATCAAGAATAATGCAAAGCAGCTCTGCATACAATAGGTAGCTTGGGTACATTTCAAAATTTAAAAAGACTGTTTCCCAAGATGAAGCAGTTTTTATTATTTTGTTGAACTTTAGAATTGTTTCTCTTCTATTGAAGAGCATATTCAGATTTGCCAACACCTACATATAACCACAATATAAAATATTCCTGCAGGATTATAAAGAAATAGTCTCAAGAATTTTGCTTTTTGTATAGAATTAACCTAAAGCTTGAAAGATGAAAAATTTTACGAAAAAAGGCGAAGCAATTTTGCAATCACAAAAACTTGGCTTTCTTAGAAAAGCAACCAGGTGCTTGGCAAACTTCAAAGACCTTACAAGAAGCAAGTACATAAATAAATGCCAATACTTCAACATATATTTACTCTAGATGTTTTATCTTTTTTTCCCTACCATCATGCATTAAATTGAGGGATTTTTTCTGTCAGAGATTACACTCATGCCGTGTAATTAAATGACTAAGTAGAGCAAAAACAAAAAGCCTTCTTGTCATGGTAGAAGAGATTACGGACTTTGAAAAAAAATTAAGTTGCTACAGAAGCATATTACAAAACATTCACATTTTCTCTAATATGCACATAATATATAATTTACTGAAAGTAAGATAAAGTAAATATATTGTACTAGATATTTTCTTCATTTCCCAATTATTAAAAGGCCACCACTCACTTTAATACTGTTTGTTTAAAATGGGGTCTTATACCTTTTTAAGAGCAGACTGACTGTTTATATAGCTGCTCAAGAAATCTCACCCACTACTGACTACTTCCTCAAATTTGAGATTATATTTCTGGAGGAACAACAGGCACTAAAGGGACGCAATTCCTCTTATTTACTTGTACACCGACTTTAGGATGGCAAGACACACCCTTTGCTTGTGTCTGTCTTAAGTGGAAGTAGTTAACACATCAGAATCTGGAGAAAATTTGTAGGGAAAATTTGTAGGGAAAAAAGCTATTCTCACTGATTGAGAAAATGAGGCTGAAGAGATGTCTTTATGTTGTCTTTTCCCATAACTCCATCTTTCCAACGTCTAACTGGATTTCACTTGTGTTTCAAAGAAGTGTGACAGATTACATACATCTTCTTGAGAACTTTGCATGAAGGGTTTCTTTTATGCACATGCTGGCCCTCATAAGCTTGGCTAAAATAGACACTGTGTTTGCAGTACTAAAGGCAAAGCAGACTGGGACAGCTTCCAGTTTCTCATTATTTTGCCATCTGCCTGATCCTTCAGAAAGCCCTTTAACTGAAGGGTTAACATGATCAGTAAGTTCTGAGGCTGAGAAACAGATCTCAAAGGAATGGACATAAGCTAGACCTCACTGAGTTCATTCAGTACCCTGACTCCACCATAACCACAACTGAAAGCAGTAAGCAAAGAAGTAAGGACACTGCAAGCACTTTCCTTGAAACTTGGAGAAGTTTTTGCTTTCTTACACTTCCTCATATGGGAACTTCCTATAATCTTTTACGATTGGGTCCATAAAGTGATTCTCAGGAAGAGAATAAAATATGATATTCTTCAGGATGTTAGTGAATAGACATCACTTGTGTGATATGCTTCCAGTATCTCATTTTGATGGGATTATTTACTAAGTAGTTTGTTTTGGCAAAAGTTTTTTTTTATTATTATTTTTTATTTTATTTTTTTTAGTAATGCTGCCAGGACAATTTATAGTAACAAGTAGACTTGTGGATTCACTTAGATCATCTGATAAAAACCATAGTGATACATTTTAGTTTCCAAGTTTCTAACATAACAGTGAACATCACATGCTGGTTTCTGCCAGTTTTATTTCTCAAGGTAATCGGGTTGCTTTTGGCAGGCTTACCAGAGTCTGTATCATTACAAAGGAAAGAATGGAAGAGCTGAGAATAGATTACATAGATCTGTCACATGGATATTTCACAGATGAGTCAAAAATTACAGTTAACTTTAGTCTGACAAAAAAGACAAATAGGTTTGGATAGAAACTTTTCATATTTTCATTAAGCTAAGATTTACCATAAAAGCAAGTGTACATTTTCTAGTTAAATACTTGTGTTGTTCTTCAATTGTGATACATATTAGAAGGTTAGTGCACACTGATATTTAATAAAAATGATTTAAAAGAAAAATAAAGATTTAATTTACAATTACAATTAATTGTAATAGGTGAGATGGATTCAGCTTCAATAGGTACATATTACCTACCTAAATCTATAGGAAATATTTAACAAGATAGAAAATGTACAACATGAAGTGATGCTCAGCTCTTAGTGAACAGCTATACAGCATTTCCAGCTGCTGTGAACATCAATTCCTCATTGAAACAGTTCTGCTTCAGCAGGACTGAAATCAATCTCTTCACATTAATTTGCACGATCACTTAAATTTGTAAAATTACTTGGATAACACTGGAAAATATCGCTACATGGGTGGAAATGTTTCATTGAAAAAGGTCTCAAAACCCACAGGATTACCTCTTGCAGTGTATCAATACACAATACAATCAATATCAGTGGCTAACATTCCTGCAGGAACATTTCTGCTCAGTTTTAGAGGCAAATTGTTAAACTTTAGTCAGTTTCAGCAATCAGAATCAGCAATTTAGGTGTGAGAAAACAGATATAGACATCACACCAATGATACCAGCTGATTTGCTTTTCAGACCATGAGTGAACAATTTTCTTTCAAATCTATTACATGTACTTCTATAATTTGTGAAGAAATTGCTCTCTAGTAATGAAGGCAGAAAAGGCTTCAAGAGTTATTTTAGTGCAAGAATGAAAGTCTTAAATAACGGTGAAGATAAATTCATTTTGGGAGGTGTGTTTTTCAACTGACATGCTCACAACACAAAATAATCCTACTAAAACTAAATTTGGTAACTTACTTATCTGGATACCTTCTCATTATTCATGTAATCTGTGGATCCCAATAATATACATTTATCTTGCTCGGAAGTGCTGCTGGACTGTCAGTCTTGACAGCTGCATTAGCTACCACCAACAGAATACCCTCTTCACTTATTAACAGGAAAATTTACAAGCTGTAATTTCCATTAAACAGAGCTCCAGTAGCAAAAAATAAACTTGAGAAATTTCACGTAATGCTAAGCCAGAGTGAATACCATCATGGACTGAACCTGGGGGGTGGGAAATTAGCATTAGGAAATTCATGAGATTCTCTGGATACACTTTAGACAGGAAAATACATGTAAAGCCACCTCAGCATACTCAGATGGTAGCCCACCTTTGGAACAACCACTTCAAAAGACAGAATAATTTAGATGAACTTAAATGGCTGGAGAACAATGATGTTACGCTCTGTGATTGCAATGTTTTTACCAGTTTGATTAAGGAATACATCAGGAACCTGCCTTTTTGACCTCCTAAGTCCAGATACAAAAGGATTGTCAATAGTAACTTTTCTACAGATGTTAATATGCTCAGATGAATAAAGCTATAGACACACTATTGTTGAAGGGTAAACATAACTTCAGAGGGAAAAATTAAAAAAAGAAAAAAATGCAAAGACCCCCATAAACTTAAAGAACAAATAAGTACTCTGTAAGCACCCCAGCATGCGCTCACATCCTCCTGTTTTCCCCATTCCAACTTCATGATGCGGAGTAGGTAGTGGGGGGGGGAAAAAAGAGAAGGTATTAATAAATGCTGCAACAATAGAAGGAATGGTGTCTCTAGCTGCTGCAACAGAATGCAATCAGTTATGCTCCTTCCTTCAGTGTGGTTGTGGACATATTTTCTCAGAAAAAAAGTGTTTATTAGAATTAGAATTATGTTTTCACAAAAAAAGAAGTTAAGTAAAATAATTTATTATGCATTAGCCACTTTTTAACTTCTTCTAGTTTTTTGTTGTTGTTTTCTGAAGAACACCTAGAGCAGACTACTATAGAAGCAAAATTATTTCCTTTACTGGCCAGAAAACCAGATACATGTCCTAAACAAACCCAGAAGTGATTATTCTCTTCTCTGCTACAGAAATCAAGCCATGAGCCAAGTATGACAGTCAAAATTGTTTCATGTTCACACACCTAATACATTTCCATTGGTAAAGAGAAAAGCTATGAAAAATCTAAGCACTGAAAGGTAGTTAGTCACACTTTAAAATTCTTGTTATAATAGAAAATAGCAAATAGAAATCCAACTGCACATGTGAACAGGTATTTCTAGTGCAACACTTCCTTACTACAGGGCAAACTGTTTAGTATTTATTTTGATTAAACTTCTGGAAGGGAAGAATATGACAACATAGACATATTGTTATGGATTTAATAAGTACATTGAATGGAGAAGAATATTTAAGAGAAATTAAATTGAAATTCATTCAAACTGAATGTTTTGATGCACGCTGGAAAATAAGGGGTAACAAAAAAGCCTACACTAGGATACATTCTCCCCAAAGAGCTATGTATTCTCAGAAATTGTACTGGAACAAGCTCCTTTTTAAAAGCTGTATAAAAGGTCAACCAGTTTCTGTATTGTAATATTGAAGCTTGTTCTATAAACTATTTTTTTTCAGAATTCATAGTAGAAGGCTTTTGACTGCAGAAATTGTAACCTGAAGTAGCTTCAGCTTCAAGTTATCTGTACCTTTATTTAGATCTCAGTTTGACATTTCAGTTGTGAAAATATGCAGACAGATGTAGACTGCTGTAAAAAAATGACTATTCAACTGCCTGTGGATGTTCAAACATCTGGGTACCAGCCCTAGGTTTCTACTTCACTTTTAGAAAGTGAAATTACACACAGCCACTGATATTATCTGTATAAATACTGATATATAGTAGAAATCAATATTACATCAATTAATAATATTCCATAGATTTGAATGCCTGGAAAGCAAACAAGATAATACATAAACATCCAGAAGCAAAAAAAAAAATCAAATAGCTAAGCAGGTTTCCATGAATATTTTATCTTTATATTGCACCTTATACTCAACCATTTTAAAGCACTTTAGAAACATAAAGAAAAGAAATCCCATAAAGTTCATGAAATCCTTCAATCCTAATTGCAGTCTTGCTAACAAAACATGCTATTCAAGATACTGTAATTCCATCTCAGCCTCTTCTTGCAATTACTGCTTTGTTACTTTTTCAATGTGCATAATTAGGAACAATTCAATGCATAAATTACTGTACTCTACCAGAACAGCTTCCGTCAGTAACATTTTAGGGGAGTACAGGGGGAGGAACATATATTCAGAATTTAGAATAACTGCATCAGGCCACTGTTTTTCAAAGTTAAAATTTTTCAGGCCTCTACATTTCAGTGTCCTCTGTGCTCTGTCAGGCTTTTTTTCTTTAATAAGATACGTTTTTGTTTTTTACTATTGTATAGTAAAAAT
Source organism: Netta rufina (assembly GCF_964035555.1). Taxonomy (NCBI): domain Eukaryota; kingdom Metazoa; phylum Chordata; class Aves; order Anseriformes; family Anatidae; genus Netta; species Netta rufina. The sequence goes on along the minus strand of NC_140125.1, from coordinate 52,203,925 downwards.
ATACAAGGATTGTTTTTGTTAGCATAGAATAAACATGTAGATGGTGCACTAGCGATACTAGTGATAGTGCACTACCTAAGTTAAGGTTTGTGCATATAGCAATTTTTTCATATTTGTTTTTGCAGTTTATTCAGCAAATCTGATTTTTGAAAAATTATTTCAGCTTTTTTACTGTAGCTCAGTGATACCAAAATATGCATCCCAACAACAGGAAACAAAGGACATTCTTAGAGAGCTAAATTTACTTTAAGTATGCTATAACTTCATATTCAAAACAAGTCTTACCCAGCTCTAGTTGTTTTATATTCCACTTTAAGGATAGGTTTGCAGGGTTCTGGTTTCTTTCCATCCTTCAGCTGCTTTCCTAAAGTGAATTTTTCTTATATTAATCTTACAACTCCATAACATGATGGCAAATTAAGAAATTCACTATGCAACTTACAAAGTAGACTGACAATTACAGAGTATGCCTTGAAATACCAGGAAAAAATTGTTAAAGTTATCAGTACATTAACCCTGAAAATTTAGAGTTTTGTTAGTGGTGCCTTTTTTGTGTGTGTGTCTTCAGTGTTGTGAAATCTTTATTTTCAAAAATATAACCTTCCCCTAAAATTATTTTAAGTAGCATGGAGGATTTAAAACTTATCTCTACCATTTTGCAATTAAAATTTCTCAGCTTACAAGAACTTTATTTTAAGTTTATTCTAAGCATTACCCTTAAGAGCTTGAATATGAAGGGCCCTTCTTCCTCTACTTTGGAGTATTAGCAACTAAAGCTTCTACAGTCACAATTTCTCCTGGAGTCAACAGAAGTTAGAAGTATGGTGTAAATATGCACCTATGTACATTGATAACATTTGATAAAGCTATAAAGTTCTGCAGAAGATTTAGTTTGCAACCCAATAACAAAATGAAAACGGTGAAGATGACAAAACATAAAACTGAAGTTAGCCTTGCCTTTTTTTCCATGAGAAATTTATAGCTTCCTCTTTCCACTCTGGCCAACATCCACTATAATAAGCAGGGACTTGCTATAGTCTCAGATACGTAAACCAGAATGCTTAACTACAGCATCCAGCATCTTACAACTGACCTCACAGATTATCCTCACCATTGCATTCACACTTGTCTGAAGTAAATAAATTGCCGTGTACAGATAATACTCTGTATACTGATATATATATTTTTGAAATATGCATCCGCATATTTCACAGAACAACATGTTAATTTTCTAGGCTTAAATTAATGCAGAATTATCTGAGAAGTGGGAACATCTTACCAGATGCAAATCTTATTCTTTTACAAACCTTTCCAAGAATTTATATGGTAATCTACACATTTATACATGAAACAGATGCTTGCTTATATGTATTTTAAACAACATATGGGACTGTAATGTCAAGCAAAAAGCAAGCTCTGCAAAACATGCCTTAGTTAATTTTAAGATCAATGTCATTGTGTAAAAAACAGCCTAAAGTTTAGAGATTTAGATACCATTGCATTGAGCTGGTCTCCTATTTCATAAAGACCAGACTTTTTTAAACATTAAATCTATCAGAATTTGATATGACAAAATCTACTTGCACTGAAATAAAAAAATAGATTTTTAATACTTAGTTTTATAAAACATATTTCCATTAAAAGTTTCCATTAAGTTTCCTCTGGGTTTTAAGGCACACAGTGGGCATCTATTTTCAATCTTACCATGTGGAGTGATTGTCTGGAACGGTTTGGTAGGAGATTTTACATTCCATATGGTCAAGGTACCATCTGAATGACTACAAATAAATTGTTTTCCTTCATGATGCCAAGCCACAGAATGGATAGCCTATACAAGAAAACAAACAAAATATAACAGTACAAGACTAATATCTTCGTATCATTTTATCATTACTCCTTCCTTGATGACATTAGACAACAAAAGGAAATTACAGAAAGCACTACCTAAATCTTGTTGCTCTTACTATGTCCTAAATTACCCATGTTAAATTCTAAAGTACTTCTTTCAGACATAATTTATTCATCAAAAACATTACCTTCATTGTACTGACATGTTTAAGGGGGGGGGAAAAACCTCCTTGGAATGTTGCATTAAAACATTTTCAACAGTTGGTAGTACACAGAAAATAACTGCAAACTCTTATTTGAACTTCACTAACCAAAGCTTATTATTGGGCAAAATAAATTATCTTGTTGATACTGAAGATCTACTTGAAGAGATCATTAAGTCAAAAATTCACAAGTCATTTTGAGATGCCAAGTGGATATGCACAAGAGGCAAACAAGGGCTGAGAACACCAGTGAAATGAGAATTGAAGTGATCAATAAGATTTTTTTTTTGAAGAAATTAAACGTTTCAGTTTCAGATGAAGAAAACAAAATATTAGCGTTCTGATGTTGCAATAGCAGTGTTGAGTAGGAAACTACTAGTAAATCTTTTCACAAATAAAGAAATGTCTTAATGTTCATAAAATTAGGAAGTGAGCAATCAGCCAAGCCACATAAAAACCTACTGCAGAAAAAAAAAAATGAAATCTAGTTGCTGCCTTTAGGTGAGAAAACAATGAACAATAAAGCAATGCGTTCAGATAAAGCAAACAGATTAACTAGTAGGAATAGATGATTGTTGCTATTTCTGCTTCCGGTCTCTTAGTACATGAAGACATTATGAAACCATTTGGTGATATTCAAGAAAATGTTAGTTATATCATGAAAATATCAATAAACAATGATAAGTCCGAGTATTTTATCTACTATCCAAAATGTGCAGAAGGAAGTATTACCTGCTATAAATATTGAGCTTTAGTCCTGCTCAGAAAGTAGATTTGCTTAGTAATCATGGTGGAGACATTACTCTAGGTAAACAAAGCAGAAACTGAATGTGTGAATGCTAATAGGCTGTCCAATACTATCTTTTGAACGCATACCCTCAGTAGAGATTATTTGTAAACAGGGCTCAGACTCACTCCATTTCTTATGTACCTATGGATTGCCCCTGCAAGGAACCCTACCCAACAGTGGATGCTTAGGTAGTAAATACTTGGCAAAGAGCAAATCACAGAAGACAGATGTAAGACAGCTTCATCTAAAGTGATTATACACAGATCTGATCTTCACATTTAACAAAGTTATGCAGAAGAACAAGACAGCTTTCAGCAACACGAAGGGAGAATCCAGAGACAACGTGACAGACAGGAAAATGACTGCATTACATGAGCGTGGAGTCTTCAGTACAAACAGTTTCAATTGAATACAGCAGATGTGGATATCTGCAAACCACTAATTAAATTTGACAAAGAAATGCTAAACTTTAAGGTAATCTTGCTCCCTCTTTCATGTGGAATCACTATGGATTTTGTTAGAAAACAGATTTAGTGTACCAACATCTCATCTACACATTTGCAGCTTGGAAACCTAGACAACTCATATGAAGTTAACCTAGAGACCAAGTAAAATAGTCTTGCTTAATCTGTCTGTGAGGTAATATTTAATTATCAAATAAAAGCAGGAATTATAAAAGCAGTTTTGCTTATAATTTTTTTTTCTAGATTATGTTATTTACCAACATAGTACCAAAGTTAGAGATCAGCGAGTTTGAAAGTGTAGACTAGCTAAAGCAAAGGCTGTATTTGAAGAAGTTCTCTTCACTTGAAAGCTATCTACACTATTAGTGATGCAATGTAATAAATGTTTCAAATACTCTCCCATATGTAATCAGCTCAACTCATAGTGTAAATTAAGCCATTTATATGTCTATGAAGAATAGGCCTTAAGATCCAATAAGAAAGCAAACCGCACAGAAAGAAGGATAATTGAGTAATAGACAGACACTTTCTTTTTATTGAAAAAAGGTCAAGAGGGAGGACACAAAACAACCCAGTACTGTTGAAGTGCATTAATGCTTATGAAAATCGAGATCTGATAAACCGAGCACAAAGGAGAAAGACAATTGCTATCACTTAATTTCTGCAAGGAACCCAATGAGATGGAAAGAACATTGCAAAAAGAACAATGATGTCGTGGCTTTATGACTTTATTGACTAATTTTATAGACCATCTGGTTAAATTTAATGACAGTTAAATATTATTTAACGCATAACATATTTTATGTATTTTTCAAATAATTCAACTAAATTCTCTGGGCAGAGTATGAAAAACTTTGGTACTGAGCACTATCCTTTGCTATTACACAACTCAACTTTTTTAAGTCTAAAAATCAAAAGACTTGTAAGTAGTTGAACTCTCAAGGTATTCAATGGGCTGCCTAGGGCAAACCAGTTATAATGAAAAAACTACAGTAACTTTAGGTGGCACTAGCTAGTTCGTATCAACACCTTCAATCACCAAAAAAAACTTTTTCCATGGTTACTATTAGTGCTAGAATTAGAAAGAAAGTATAACATCCAAGACAGAAAAATCAGGCAGAATACACTGAGGCCACAAAGATATACATAGCTTCTTAGACAAGAAAAAGCCCTTAAGAGTAATACATTTTTCCACTAATATTTTCATACAAGACCTACCAATCCAGAATAAAACTACTTAAATTCTAATCATAATTCTTATCTTTGATTATTAATCATCATCTGGTATCCTTTTGGTACCAGAGCAATATGACTAAATCATCTGATGCTGATTCAGCTGCATCTCATATTTTTGTACAATATCTCACTGGTCACTTGGATCCTGATCAGACAGTAATCTCTCATGAGATCATGCACTAGTACTGCAGAGGACTGTTGCTATATTTAAGGCAGAAGCTGTCTACATCCTCAAGAAGAGTTGCCTGAATATGAAGCCTCCTCAGTGGCAGGGTAACACAGGAAGCAGAGAAGTCCTTGACTTAGTGTAAACACTGCTTTGAAACAACATCGGTGTGTTATCAGCATTATTCTCGTCCTAAATACAAAACACAGCACCATACCAGCTACTAGAAAAATTAGCTCTATCCCAGCTGAAACCAGGAGAGCAGCCCAAGGTTCTGACCTCAGACGAATACCCTGAACCCTTCCATTCACAAACAAGCACCAAATACACAAAAACTGTACATGAGATTAAAGATAGAATGCTCTAGTAATAAAGTAAATAGATTTATTTAGATGAAGTGAATTATTATAACTAAAAGGTGTCTTATTAAATTAAGAAATCACCTCTTTCACTTTGATTGTAAGTTAAGGCAGCTATTCTGGGTTAAGTGGAAGCGTGTTTCATAACTTTCTAGAAGATAAGTAACTGCCTCAGAGGAAATAAATCCATACATTTTTGAACAACAAAACCATCATGCTTGACTTTGCTGTCAAAGCAAAGAGTAAAATCCAGAAATGTAGAAACTGACCATCCTAATGTACTACATGGAGATAGACGGTGCACATAGGAAGCCTTACTTTCACCAGCTGTTCCAGATGCATGATCCCATGTGAAAAAATGACTGCTGTACTGCCTGCTATGAAGCTAATATATTTCATATTCAGAAGGAAACATTTTTGCAATGTCTGCAACAGTTACCTGAGAGAAATGGTAGGACTGTAAAGTGAAAGAGTCCGAGAAAAACAATTAAAAGCATTTATTTTTCTACACAAGACTTAATTAGATCACTGATAATGAGATTGATGCATTTTAATATTTTATGCAACTTTTTTTTCTGCTACAACAGCTTGTTAATATCCCTAGAATCACTATTATTTCTTGGCTCTTTAGAGAGGTACAAAAAATTAGAAATTCTAAAGACAACTTTTACTTAGAATCTCAGAACTAAATTAATCAATAGAGACTCATATTTTCATATGTTTTGATTTTTTTTTTTTTTTAATATCTACGGAGGGCATTTAACTGTTTCAGTTCAGAAAATCTTTCCAAAAATAATCTTTTCAATTCATATAGACCTATTTTAGCCCTAGAGCTGATTACATGCATACTATTTTAGAACAGTTTGAAACTGCTCTTCATTTTATCTTCCCACAAGACAAGATACATGCAGAAACTGATACTTTGATATGAATACAGTATTAACCTTTTGCAATTCTCCCTATTGATAAAGACTTGTTTTAAATCATATTTCTAATATCAAGCTTATACTACTGCAAATACAATTGCTATGACTCAGAACAAATTAAAATCATCTACCTTTTTAATTTTTATTATTTTAATATGCACATGCCTGTATACTTTTCAAGTATTAGAAATCTTCACTGGCTAAACACCTCCGCATAATTTCCCAGAAGAATGAACCAAAACTGGGGAGAATTACATTCATAATTTGTTTTTGACTATGATTTTATTTATTAGATTTCCTCCTTATTATGATAGCCCTCCATCTCCTGCATGGACACATAAAATGTTTTTTGGTCAACTTGAACAGGTGATGACACGCGTTCTTTTTCTACTGGTTCACCAAAGTATCCAAAACATGCATAGTAACGTCAACATTCCTGTTAACTCTCTTCTGTGGCATTTTTTTTCCCTTTTCTTAGGCTATTGAGAAGAAAAAAAAATAAAAAAACGTAGTTACTGAAACTTAAGTGAATATGTAACTCATGAAGTTCATTTTGATGCAGTGGAATGTGCAAGGCATAATGACTTCCTGATCGTGCTTCGGTTTCTGGCAAGTCATATTTCAGGGTTGTGGATTTTTGTTTGTTTTAAATTAATTTATTTAAACTCCCCCAGGATACTTTGACATGCTTTTAATGCTGTAAAATAATCTCTTACCCTCAACCATGTACAAGATTGAGCCTAAAAATAGCAAACTGTAATACATTCTTTGAGTTAATGCTATCAAAGCTGACTTTAACTCAGAAGAAAAAAATACTACTTGAAGAATGGACTTTATTGAATACTAAGATTGAAATGCATTTTTAAAAATCTAGTTTATTTAAGAAACTAACTTTATTTAACAAAGTAATATTACAGACTAATATTAAGTATTGTTTTACTTATTTCATGGCTGCAAATAAAGAAAGGGAAGCATCTGTAGTATAAACCGTATTCCATGGGAGAAAAGCATAACTTAAAAAAAAATATCACCAATATTTGAACATAAAAAGCTTAAAAATTATGCAAAGAAAAAAAAAAGATTTTACTCCTATTTTCTCACTAAGCCTGTCCAAGACAAAAAAAAGTTTGTTCTCCAAATTCTGTGAATAACAAGAATTTAGAATAATTCATAAATGTAAACATGCAACATATTGCTGTTGTAATAAAAAAGTATATACTACTAGAAGTTCAGAACCTCTTTCGTGATACAGAAAAATCAAGAACAAATTCTAACTAAATTCCCTATCATAAACTAGCATGTTGTAGAGGGAGGATCACTCCAGTAAACAGTACTTTACTCATTAGCCTCCCCCAACCATGGTTCAGCAGCAATATGGTTAAAATGGTTTTATGCTGTCGTGGTGGTGTTGCCCATCCTTTAATCATTCCTGCCTGTCCTTGGGATGAAAGCTCCTAATTTTGTGCTGCAATTATCAGAGTATGGGGCTGGGTGGGCATGCAAGTTCAGACAAGAGGAAAACAGGGACAGTGTTCCACTGACTCAGCTTTCAGATAACAGATCAATCTGCCACACAACAACATTGGAATTTGCTTCAGGAGAGCCTCCTTGGTGGTCATGAAGTTCTGAATGAAACCCAGCAGAAGTTTAAGAAGTTGTAATAGGATTCAGCCTTCTCCAAGGAAGCTGCACAGCTATCTTGCCATAAACCTATGATCATATAGGAAGGTTACTCCTTGCTCATGAGTAGAGGAAGACAGTAAAAGGATAACATTTGGACCCCTGGACACTTGGGAAGTTTTGAGTCAGTTACATCAAATGACACTGGTAAAAAACAATGAAGGTAGAAGAAACTTATCTAATGGCAAGGTTTACAAACAATTTTTATGGTAATAAGTGTCTCTGGCCATCCTGTCTGTGACACCTACTGAAGCCTAGTCACCCATTAACAGCCATCGTAACTCAAAATGTAGCAGCATTGTGAAGCACACACATTTCTCTTGTAAAGAGTCTGCAGAGCTAGAGATTCAGCTCTAGGCTCCAGAGGCAATACCAGAGGCAATGCCTTGTGCTGCAGCACCAGGCTCTGCTAGTGTCGATCCTGTAACTCCCAGCAGCAAAGATCATGTCCCACATAGAGAGCACTACAATTTTTAGACAGGTGTAGACTCAGTCATTACCTTTGCAATGACTGGTGGTGGACTTTAATCGGACTGATGGGACCAATATCAGTATCGAAGTCATCATCTATTTTCAATAGGGTTAGAGCCAGAGAATGTTTTCCAGTGCTAATAAGCAGGCTTCAGTTGCCAAACAATATTCCTACCACCAATTTCTTAGACTTCTGTATTATGAAGACAGAAGATCTCTTAGTGCTCCAGTAAAAAAGTTACCCACCTTTCCACAGTAACCTCACTCAGCATTAAGCAAATAGGATGGCTTTTCTCTTACCTGTTAGGGATACTGCTCACACAAACTAGATTTATTTATTTTTTAATCAGCAACACTTACTTTCCCTTAGCTGAAACTTGGCTAGCTGACAAACAGCAGGAACAGTATATTCATATAGGCCACTAGTTAGTCAGCATGGATCAAAGCATAATTAGGAAGTTAACATTATGGAGCTTAACATTTTTTTTCACTGACAAATTCAGGGAGATTCTCAATTTTTGCAGCTGAACACAGAACTGAGGCACTGAAGAACAAAATGAAGGATACAGGACAAGACACACCTCACCTAGCCCATGCTAAAAAACAGATCATACACATACGAACAAATAAATCTAGTCATCGTTCACTTTCTGCAGCTTTACCTTTGCTGCATCTGATACATCATCTCTCATGGCCATATGGCCAGAGACAATTACAGTACTCTCTGCAATGACACCTGTCAAGAAATATACCTTTTACATGTGTAACAAGATTAATCATTTTTAGTTTTATGCCACTCAATACAGAATCCAGAAAAATATGATACTGTGCTAACTGTATCAAAGCCAAATTCAAAAAACGGCCATTGTTCTATTTTTCCTCCTTAGAAAGTTAGATTTAAAACACATGCCTATAGATTTATTTTTTTTTAAGGAACATTATCATATGGTGTTGCTCACTAATGAGAACAGTAAAACTTCTCAAGCTCACTCCATATATATCTTTTTTTTTTTTTTTTTTTTTTTTTTTAAGGTCTCCTCCTTATCCACCTCCAATTTATCACATTATCACAACCGTAAATACTTTCTTTAGCAAAGCATCTTACCTCAGGTATTTCATTACCTCTTCTGCAGTTAAAAAAAGAAAAAAAAAAAAGGAATAGCTAGATGCATACACCTACACATCCTATAGAAAATCAAAAATGAAATGACTTAACTATGCACTGCTGTTTGTGACTTCCCAAAATCAGGTTGGTTCAGGAAAACTCATAGATAACAAGCATGAGGTCAACCTTTAAACAAGTGGGCCACAAAATCCAAAGAAAAACAAAATAAACAGAGTAATGACTATTCTGGGTAAGTTTCTATAACCATTATCAAAACTTTAATAAAGAACTAACCAACGTAAGAATTAGTTTAATATACCAGGTATGAGCAGTCAGCATGCTTTTTGTAACAGGAAATCACATCCAACAAACCTCTGAAAATGTAAATAAGCATGTGGCTAATTGAAACACCAATTAAGCCATCTACATAGATTTTTTTCCTCAAAGTCTTCAACAATATTTCTCAAAGGAAACCAAACAAACAGATTAGATATCCTTGAACAGATGAGTAACTGGTCAAGGTATCAGGAAGTAAAGCAAGCTGAAGGAAAGACAGACTGGCAGTAATTGATCAGTTAACAGATGAAGGTAATTGGCAGAGAACCTCAGGGATCTGTGCTGCTTGGTTTATTCATAAATAGCCTGGAAAATCAGAACAAGAATATTGAACTGATAAGGTCCACTGACAATACTAAGGCTTATTCAAGGTAGAAATGAGTCCTTCCAGTGAAGAACTGCTGAAAGATTTTTTTTTCCCTTTTCTAAAATCAGCCAGCACATGCAACTGTGAAGTGATGCAGACAAAAAAAAAAAAAAAAAAAAAAAAGAGAGTTTAGTATTCTCCTGGTTTCAGCTAAGATAAGGTTAATTTTTTTATTAGTCTCTGGTATAGAATGTTGTGGCTGGTCTACAGGTTTTGGATTTAGGAGAAAAATAATGCCAATAACACACCAATGTTTTAGTTGTTGCTTTTACTTGTTGCAGAGCAGTGCTTACACAGAGACAGGAATTTTTCTGCTTCTCATGCTGCTCTGCCAGTGGGGAAACTGGGGGTGTACAGGAAACTGGGAGGGGACAGAACCAGGACACCTGATCCAGACTGTCCAAAGGGATATTCCACACCATGTGGGATCATGCTGAACAATAAAACTGGAGAGGTTGGCTGGGGGGCTGTCCCTGCTCGATCTCAGGGACAGGCTGGATGTTGGTTGGTGTGTGATCAGCAATTGCATTGTGCACCACTTGTTTTGTATATTCTTTATTATTATTATTTTCCCTTCTTTTTCCATCCTGTTAGACAGTCCACAAGTTTTTACCTTTTTCTGATTCTCTCTTGTATCTTCTAACCCCCACTGCAGGGGAATGAGTGAATGGCTGTGTGGTGCTTAGTGGCCTATCGGGTTAAACCACAATTATACATTAAAACAAGGGGCACTGAGCTGACAATTGACACTAAAAAGTGATACAATACTTTTATAGCAGGTTGTTCCAAGGGAGTATTGTTTGATCCTTGCAAATGCTAATCCAGTATTTAAGATCGAAAGAAAGAAAATGAAACCAAACATGAAGTGATTCCCCAGTAGAAATGTTATGTGCTTACATCTTGAATAAGCTATTTTGTTGTGTTTTTCTTTTTAAAAGGTACAATAAGACTTTAAAAAATAAAATCTGGGATGAGCAAGAACAGTAAGAAGTATAGAAAGAGATTGAAGATGAACAAAAGTAAGACTAGAAAGAGATGGAGATACGAAGTAGTTTATAAAATGAAGCAATACATAGAGAGAATAAGTGAGGTGCATGTAATGCAATTGGAAGGTAAGAAATTATTCTTCATATAACATACTTTGTGTTCAAAAACAACTGTACAAGCTTCAAAGAAATCTCATCCAGCTCTGATGATCTAAGGCTTAGGCTGCTTCAGAGATTCACCCTTCAGAGAAACGCTCCATAGGCAGAGCTGACACATGCAAGTATAAGTACTAAGCCAGAACAACCACAAAAAAAAGAAAAAAACACAGAAAAACCTGTCTCGTGAAAACTTAAGCGCAGAGCTAAGAAACATACTCCTTTTGTGATATACAAAGCATGTCTAGAGTAGCTAGTACTGAACAATTATAAAGACATTTTAGGATCTTTTAAATGTAACAAAGACTAGCTTTATGTTATTTTAAATAAAATGCATATAGTTGCATAATGTGTTGAACGATTGATTTTTAGTTTGTCTTTCCAGCAGCCTGAATTCTCTTAAAAAATCAAGTTGTAAGAAATAAATGCCATTAAATGCTCCCCCCAACCTTCTTAAAAACAAACAAACAAACAAACAAAGACACTCTCCTGGTTTTAACATTGATCTTATCCTACAGTGAAAAGGTACACTTACAGAACCATCTTACTGAGACTATTAATTAGTTTCTTTTTTCACATTTTTCAGAATGTGAGATTTTCCAAACTACAAAAATTGCTAAGCTATCTTATTTCAACTAAAGACTCAAGCTCTTAACATGGATGAAAGTCACACTACTCAACAGAAAAACAGAGCTGAAACCTTAACCGCAGAAATTGGGGAAGAAACCTAATCCACGACACCAGTCATTGCAAAAAACTTGAACTCAAACACTTCTTCAGTCTGAAGTTTCTATTATTCAAACACTGTTTCTTTTACAGAAAGCTTCAAGTACTTGCAATTTCAGAGAGACCTATTTATTCATCCACTAGTGACAAGAGCAGGAGAAGAACTGAATAAAATAATCAAAATGGTATCTCTAGAACTGTGAATGATGTCCTCATAATATACAATGCAAATGAAAAATCGTTATTACCTCATCGTGTGAGTATCTGTAATCTGCCTTCTTTGACTTCAGATCCCACAATACCACTGTTCCAGACTCAAAGCCAATCAGGAGCTGCAATAATAAGCATAAATATTAAGTCTTTATAAGCAAATAAAGCACAATTTGCATGGCCTGTAGTTCTCGTCCCAAAGAACTGCAGCCTAATACTAGATGAAGCAATCGCAAGTAATTGAGAAGCCAGAAGTTAGCGACAAGCTGTGAAGACCTCAAAATTGAAGACTTACTTTATACTGTTTATCATTCTCTTCCAGCTAATACAATATTATTACATGATGAAATTCATTCAAAGTTAGAAAAAAAATTGTCTTAATCTTCAGAAGAATCTTTGGAAATCCCTTTGAGTTCCAGAAAGCCCAACATTAAACACTTTCCTAATTGTATTCTTTCCTGAGTGAAAATTATGGTTGGGGGAAGCACTTTTTGTTCACTAACATATGTTTTCATCACTAGAATTTGTTCTGCTTAGATTTGTTAGAAAAAAATACACTCATTTCTGAAGTTCTGGTTATTGTTTCATTGTCTCTAAGAAAAAAAAATAATATAAGCTTTCCCCGATGTTAATAAAAATTGAGTTAACTGGCTAAATGAACACAAAGAAAATTAGCTGTTCAAAGGAAAGGTAGAGAGAAATTAAATAATGCTTTTTGAAATCATATTTTTCAAGAAGCAAAACTATTTCTGCAGGGAATGAAGATCCAAATTGCTCATAATAATTGCATTATCACATTGCTGAGTATCTGTTTTGTTTTCCTATCTTAAGTGACACTTCTCTTAATGAAAACAAAACAAGGCCAACATAAAACAGTAGTAACAGCCTTTGTACTTATCATATAATCAAAGAAGGTTCTTCTTATTAGCTTATTTTACAGTAGTTGGATCTACTCCGAAAGCCTTCATTTCAGCAACACTGAAGTGCAGCATTATGCAGCAGGCCTTCAATTCCACTTTTTTTTTTTTGTCCCAGCAAGGACATACAGAAAAGGAGTACTTGGCTACAGATATTTATTCACTGCTGTAACAGCCTATTTCATGTAAGCTGAAGCACCCCACGGACTGATCTTCATACTAGAGGTTACAAAACACTGCCTTTCCATACATGCCACTGCAGTCAGGGAAAAAGATCTACATGAGTCTATTGTTGTACCTAGAGGTTTTGCCTGAACAGTCTTTTCAAGATTTTGAGTTTTTCAGGGTCTTCAGTTCTATCCAATATGTAAAAGAGGATCTCCAGCCAGCATACAGACAATATATTCTATTTCATTGCTACATAACACAAAAATGACTTAAACACTAAGCGTGTTTGATCCAGTAAAAGTGAATGTTAGATATTTTTCCTCACTACATCGTCATGTATACTATTATTTTACACTACCCTGCTTACCATAAGCCATTTTATAATTTTTCTATTTTAAACTTCGAATTTAGCCTTCTATTCATTACGATTTTTCTAAGAGCCTGAAAGTTTTAAGAAGCAAGTACACAGCAGATTCTTGCAACTGCACAGGTCTTTGTTTTGTTTTGCTTACTTTTATGGATGTTTTTTTATTTTTATTTTTTTAATTGGAAAGAAGAGGACCATAAGGTCATTCTACAAGACTAAAGAACACTCAAACTGATAAAAACAATACACCTTTCACTTTAATTCACAATAATTAAATATGAAGTATGGGTAGAATACACCATACTAAATAGATTGCTCGTCTTTCTCAAGTTACCATAGTTTAATTACATTTATAATCTAGCGTTCATGATTCTGGAGTGCAATTCAGACCAAATCCTAGAGAAAAATCCAATAGTTACATGCTTACCTCAGTGAATTTCAAGTGAATGGAAAAGCTCTACTTGTTAAATTCTTTTTGGACTGAATCCTCAGACATCTATGTTACAAGCTCACAACTAGCATGCTGTTAAAATATTCAAATCACTGCTGAGACAACACTATCATTGCCCAATCTTTTCAGTTTTATCCACCACTAACACATCAAACAGAAAACACAAACAATAATATTTTTCCTGTACAAGTAGAACAGTAGAAAGCAACATTATTTTCTCTCTCCTCGAAAGTTCTTTATTCTTGGGAATTCAAAGCTCTACAATATTTCTGAGCCATTACACTGACAAATAAACATTTAGAATTTAATTCATCAATATATTCAATTACTTATACCTGAATATATCTATATATGCTCTAGAGAGGAATCAATGAAAATCCGTTTGAAGAGACAAACTTTCTCAAACGGTATTTGGCTAGACATACCAGCTCTTCTGGTATACCTAGCTAAATTATAACCGTGTTTTTGAAAGTTTTGAAAGGGGTCTATACACTTTTGGAAGAGATGAATATGTACTATACTTCTCAAATCCCTCCTTTTACCTTTTTTTTTTTTTTTTTTTTCCTGTTGTGAAAATTAAGGAAAACCCTTCCTGCTTACTCTTCAACTGTGGACCAAGACACCTGAACAAAAATTGCAGCAGATCAGTTAGATTTACTAAGTAACTATGAGGCAATGCAAGCTAAACAGGCTAAAGATCCTTCAAAGGGTTAGAGTCACAATCTCATCCAAAGATTAGAAAAGAGGTCAGACAACTGAAGCAAAGCAACCATGACTGAAGTGAAGAATGAATTATGGCAAAGCCATAACATATATGGTGTCATTCTGTACACACTTGATCATGTGTAAGTGATTCTATAGCATGTAACAATACAGAATAAAGCACTTAGGAAACAGATACAACAAAAACAGATGTTCCAGCACAAATGGAAGCATTTCTTTATACAGATTCTTGAGGGTTTCCAAGGATTCATTGTTTTCTAGCACAACTATCTTGTTCCATCCAGTGTAAAGAAAGAAATCAAGTGGAATAGGCATTAGCCACGCAGCCAAAAAAGCACTGAATTAAACTGCCTAGCAGGTCACTTATTTATAGAAGTGTAAAATAAAGTATAAAAAAAGTATTGTTTTAGTATTACAGTCATTGCTCTCAGAGAAAAATGTTTTAACTACTTGCCTTTATTTTTAATTCATGAAATCTTCACGATGAACTTAAGTTATTCATTCTATATCATTTTTACATGTGCCTTGCAAGAGGTCTCTCAAAAACAAACAGTAATACTTGCAGATTTATTCTAGAACTAAGAAAGTTCTAAGAAAGAACTTATGATTTCATTGTTCAGGTTCTTCTTGTTGGCTGCTGTGTCACAGGACATTACAATAAACGTTCTGTGAGGGCTTCAAGAATGTATACCATCAAAAATTATTGTTAAGATAAGACGACCACGTTAGCAATATCTCACAAGGATAATACAAGTCTGATACGTAGTTTTCTTGCATGTTTTACTACAGATGACTTTTCTTTTGTACTACAAGCCAGTTAACTTTTAAGCACTAGATACTGCTAAGTGATAGTTTGTCGGTTAGATCTTGAACTTCATAAAAATTGCTGTCTTGGATTGGCTAAAGATAAAGTACACAGTAAGCTATATAAATACACTTCAGTGACCACAAAGCATTTTACAGTTGTAAAAGTAACAACAGCCCCATGGCAATATAAAGCTTATTAATTTTCATCCCAAGTTGTTTTTTTAATCAACTTTTTTTTTTAACCACAAGTAGTAATGTTCCTTGCTTATATCTTCAAGGATTTCTGCAATTCAATACTTTCACCTGTATTTTAAAATGTTTCTGATTACAAGATACATTCAACTACCCTAGCAGTGTTTCCTATATTCATGTCTGTACTTTACTTCATATTTCAGAGCCTAACACCTTGATTTAGTCTTCCTTCATGCATCCAACATTGTCCTCATCTACTTAATCCCTCCTTAAAAGCAGTCGGATTTATTTCCTTTTTTTTTTTTTTTTTGAAGTCTCACTTGAAAAATAGTTTGGTGAAAAGCCTTCAAACGTATCTTACCTTTCCTTCATCCATTGGATTGTCGCTGATGTGAACAATAGGTCCTGGGTGAGATTTAGATGACCTAAACAAGGAATAATTCCAATTAGGCAAAAAAAATAGCCCTGCCAAAATTACATCTCATAAGGTGATTACAAGTAATTAAAAAACTATATTTACTCTCATATTGAAACATCTAGACATCAATTAATCTTAAAACATCTCCTAAAGTTGATCAGGAGAAACAAAGCACTTTTAAAAAAAGATCAGTAGCGTTTCATACAATGCCTATTTCACGTGCCACTTTTCTTCAGAAGATTTCAGTAGACTACATACAGTAGACTTTTATCTTGTATTCCTGCATACACACAGATTATCTGAACTCTAACTAACAATAGCTGCTACAGATAAGACAAAACCCATGTTATTATTTCCATAAAGCTTTGCCTCCTTTAATTGCACAAACTGGAAAGCTACATTCTGCTATCTTCCTTCTTCCACATGCTCTTTTGTAGACAAGAAAATATGACACGCTCTCTAAACTGTTAATTCTTCAGTGATGAGAAAAGAATTAGAGTAACTGTTTTTTAACCATTATATAATTTTTATACTGCTCAAGATGGGTACTATTAAAATGGGGTTTATTAAAAAATATATGTTTTTATGTTGACTTCTTGCTATTAAAGAATTGTTATCTTGATATTAAAGAAGACTGACAAATGAAGAGATGTGCTTTTTTTCCAAAAGCCTTTGGCAAGTGATGGACTTCATGTATGTTTTGAAGATAGATATAACACTCTAGAAACAACAGCAGCACAGCAACAGCAGCATATAAGTATGTTTTCACCCACATACCACTACATTTACGTTCACAAATCTATTATTAAAAAAGGAAGGAAGAACGGAAATAGCTGTAAAAAATGTATTTTGTTCTTGGAATAGGCTTATTTAAATTTACATTTTTAGCCAGTATGCATCGGCCCTGTCACAATGCATATCTTTACACTCTGGAAGATATTCTGCAAGGATTACTGAATCCAATTATCCCTGAAAACATGCTGATGTTAAACAGTTCTGGGCATCACAGTCTTAAGTCAAGTCAGAAATAGTTTTAACAAGCTAGAAAAACAAAAGTTCACCAAGTTAACATTAACACTTCACTTTTATGAAAATAAAGTTATTTACATGCCCATGTACTTTGCCCACATTATTTGGTGCAATGAGACTAATATGGAGGTTGTTCTAGATAAGAATGTCAATTCTGCAACTTAAAACATCTTGGACACTTGGACATCTGTTTCCCTCACCACCACCACCCCTAACAGACAATACTAGACAGAACTCACAGTTCAATGGCTTTATTCCACATGATGACATAGCCTGAGAGAGTAAATGATTCCACATTGACAATGTGAATGTTTCCTCTTTCGGTGCCCACATATAGCCATTTACTTTGGAAAGGTAGATGACAAAATGTTATCCTGAAAAAGAATACCACCAGAAAAAGAGGATTAAAGAAAAGTTTTTTTTTATAAATCCTGTATTTCAATGTCTAAATTGCCAAAAAGTAGAACAAATGCAGCAGGCAAACAGGAAAAAAATACAAGTTACAGTTCGATAAAAATAGCAAAAACAGTACTTGATCAGAGATCCACAGACAACGTAAAATTTAGACTAAACATGGAATATAAACCAAAGTATTCTAAGACTATTAAAGTCTTTCAGATAAAAACCACACCACTGCCATTGAAAATCATCACATTGAATGTTTTTCCCCAAGTTAGCTGCCATTTTAAGCTTAAAACACAATACTCTTATGTTATAATCTATAAATCTCCCTTTGAAAACTATCTAATTTCAAGTTTTGAAGAACAAAACTTAAGTTAGTTAAGTTAAGGAAGTAGCTTGCTGCAGTTTAAACTGGCTTCAAGTGAATGAAGCAAAGGGAGAAAGTGTAACCTAATAAACATAAGTTTACACGTAACCCAATGTATCCCCCAAAGAGCAAGCCTATTAACAACCATAAGACCTATAAAATAATAAAATTCATTTTAAAAGTAATTTAAAGTTGGTGTTACTATTTTACTTAAACCACACTTTAATTTCCAATCTCGCATTTTTCACCTCTGTTGCTAGAAAGAAATAGCTGAACAAAACCCAAATGCTGATGTCTGGCAGAAATCCTCTGACTGTATCTCCAGTGCAAGAAGTAGTATTTTAAAAGTTACTTATTTCTGACCTCTCGAGTTCTGCTTATTGTTTAATTTTTTGATAAAGGTAATAATGTACGCATAGGAACTGGAGCTTCTAAAGTATTTGAGTTTTCTATATAACAGAAATACTAAGTTAAACCCTAGAAAATTTCTATAAAATGTTTTTGAATTTACAGTTTCATCTGATAATGTCCAATATGGTAAAAACCTGACAAATCCCTTGGACTATCAAACTAGGATTTTCAGAAAGGTTTCAGTGATAAGCTGAAATAATTATTAATCGTGAATTTGTTTTGTCAGTGCTAATCCTTAGCTTTACATATTTTTTCTTATTTTCTCCCAGTTGGGTTCCCTTCTTGCCAAATCCATGCATCATTTCACAAGCCTGTTAATAATTATTTACGCAAAGAACAGCTTTAGATCCTTTGCATTAGATGTTCTATATATGCATTTAACAAGCACAAAAGCGAAGTCTAACAGCAGCAATGCAAAAAATTACTGATGGATGAAGAGACATTAATTTGTATTACAGGTTTCAAAAGTTAAGGTGTCTGTTGTAACGCTACCTGGATCCAAAGTGCACCACTTAACTTTTTATATCACTTATTTCCAGCAAGGGAATGCTGATTGCTTAAGCAAATCTTTAATTTATCCATTTTCTGACTTTCTTGGTTTCTTTTGCTCTTGTACTTAAATATTAAAGTGCAAAGGCTGCACTTTTTTTTCCACTGATGTTACATAGAAAAAAGTACTCTAGGCAAGGTTTAAAGTGCTCCAACTCAGTGAACTTGTAGAGGTTATAACATTTTTACTACAGAGTAATCTGTAAACACTGCAGGTGAAGCACTTGCATTTCACCAACTTCCTTGGAAGAAAGACAAGACAGATTTTATTGGAAGTTAGAAACATACATCCGTACACACACACCATTGAGGACCCCAAATACCACTGCCCAGTAAGAAAGCTCTCCCAGTGTAAGCAGGACAGCAGGGTATGTGAAGAAAGGCAGCGTGAGGCAGGAGGTAAAGCAAACTTTCAGCATTCTGCAATGCTATAGATTTTTTTCCTGGCACTCCATGTGCCAGAAAAAAGCTGGCAGCCGCATCAGCTGGATCTAAACTTGTGGCCTAGCAGCCAGAAAGAATATTCAAGAGCAGGGTCACGGGTATATCTATGTTGATCTGTGAGTTAATATTGTCACCTATAGTTGCCCAACACTCATTCTAAAAATAAAAACAACACAACCAAAAACTAAAATCTATTTCATGGCATTTAAAGGTGGACAGAAATATAATTTTGGGCTGCAATTTCAATTGCTATAATGAAAGGGCAACACTTGAAGGTAAAAGAAAAGCGTTCAACTCCTCAATACTCTTGATACCTTTCTGGAATACTTTTTGCACTCTTCAGCCATACTCAATGTCTTCTCTGTGCAGCAGAGATTACTTTTGTCAACAGTTAGCAAGCAGTGAAATACTTCCACACCAAGAGTAAGTTACATTTGATCTAGTAGCTTTACTAAATCTCAAAGTCAGGAGGCAAATGACTTCAGAATTGTAAGTATAGGTACATTTAAAACAGTGTTCCCAACCCAACCTTCAAAGTGTGCTTTTAGCAGTCTTCCACAATCAGAAAGTCTTCCATGATGTTTATACAACTAAAAAATATTCTTTTGGAGCTTTCATGGTTCATAGAACTGATGACTAGCTAAGTCCAAATGGAATTCACTGTGCTGAAGCTGCAATGATGAAAGAATCACTGCTATTACTCCATTTTCTTTCTGAGATAAAAGTATACCTTCCAATTTTCAGAAATTCTATTAAATTTTCATCTATTTGATTCATTTCAGATAACTGCATTTATTTTTGCATTCAATTTACAGAATAACATTTCCAACATTATGGTCCATGTACTGAGTTTCTCTTCTCTTCAGTGTTTAAGGCTTCACCTAAGACACTAAGCAGATTTTAAACAATGGCTGGAAAATTTATAACCCCCTTAGAAAATAAATTCAGTGAAGCTATGACCATCTTAACAACCAGAGAAACCGCATTGACACGTTAACATATAACTATGTCACCTAGCTTATTTCATTTTAAATTGGAGTTGGGTCTGCAAGAGATTTAGACTTGCTTTGGGAGATGAAAACAAGTTTCAAGGTCTTCCTGGTAATCAGGCAGCTCCCTTCTGGCCAAGAACAGGGCATTTTTTTTCCTTAAAAATGCAGACTTTCCTCCAGAAATCTTTATTTCTGTCATGATACGATTAGAATATGATATTAGATACTCTGTCCCTAACGCATATATGATTCACAGAAGTAGAAACTGCCATACTATGCCCTGCCAATTTCCAAAACTAAGGCATTATTCTCCTTCTCTCCTTACACACAAAGGGATACATACACTAATGTAGAGAAGAACCAGTGGTTGGGCAGAGATTGAAAGCCCTACAGATGCACCAAACCGAAGTGAAATTTCTTTGCGAGCCTTTCTTGAACACAAATTCCAACTGCCTAATAACAGTCAAGAGCAGTACACATTCTTTCCTGTATCAAACCATTCTGACCAAAAAATACCATGAGAAAGGCATCCATAAAAAAAAAAAAAGACTAGTTTTGTGCATCCAAAGAGACAGCTCAAAAATGGGACTGCATGAGCAAGTGATGAGAGAAAGCAGGCTTCTGCAGGCAGTTCGTACATGGCACAATAAATTTATCGTGCTATCTCTTAAGAAATTTCTGCTATCTCATCTAGTACATTCTGTGAAGCTGATGGAACTTTTGCCATAATACAAGTATCGTGCTTTATTCCAAATATTTTGAATCCCTTTATAGAAGAAAACAATGCTTTAAAGAGTTTTTCTCCAATCTGAGATATACAATGACTTTAATATATGCTAACATCACTGCCTAGATGAGGTACTGCTATGCAAGCCCAAAACAGTCAGCATAGTCCCAAATTCTAACGTATCCGTACTTTTCTAGAAGCATTAATTCTACTTCCTTACTGCATACACATTCACAAAGCCACTGTACGTGCTCTCAACCTCCCCCTGCAACAAGCTAACAGAACCCAAGAAGAAGCTTTCCTGTGAAATGTATTTATCAGAGTTTAACCACTATTTCTCAAGAAAACAGTTATACACAGAATACAGCGTTGCACTAGCAGTGGAAAATGCTGATAAGAGAAAAACCCTAACCCTCAAAATATTTTATTTTTTTTTTTAAATATTTTTACTGCACTCAGGATGTATTTTGTGTTGTTGCTTATGGGAGAGCATTAGCAGTGACAGGAGTCTTTAAGCAGCCATTTGGAAACCCACTGAAAAGATTTTTTCGTAACCGCAGACCATGTATTTTCTTACAATGTCAAAATTAGTTAAAATTTTGATTGTGGTTGTGTCACAGCATATATAAATAATTATAGCAAATTACAGTATTCCCTAGAGGAATTTAATTATAGAAATCTCAAAGAATAGAGTTTATTAAATTAATATGCCAACAGCCTAATTCTTCCACTTAAGGGAACTAGTAAGTAAAAAAAAAAAAAAGTTAAGTGTATTATTATGACAATAAACATCCTTCTAAATTAATCTTTACCTTTCCTTAGTCTGCTGCATTATGAAGTATTATGTTCTTCAGAATTTTCCACTGCTTTAACAAAGCACAGTGACAAATACTTTGATGAATGTCAAATGCTGATAACAGGTTTTATTTTTAAGACACTAAACCTATTTCTAGAACCTCACGCTATCATTATAAGTCTTCAGTTTGTGCAATTACATTAGCTGCTCAAATTTGTGTATATGCAACATGTTTTTTTCTAAGAAAAGGGGTAAGCTATCAGTCGCCTTCTGCATACATCTCTCTCCAAGCTATCATACATTGGATAGTCAGCACAAAATTCCGAGACTGAAAAGTTTAAGTCATATACTAGACCAGACTCCATGTCTGTGGTCCCTGTGTCAAGTATTTAATGGGCACAAAACAAAGAGCCATTGTCACAGTGACTTTCACATGGAACCAAGCAGTAGCTGTGATTTTTCCCATACTTCTGCCAAGGGGTTATTTCCAGATTTGTTAACTGCAAGAGGTTTTATATGCCTACTTGTATGAAAAAGGCCTGAAGGGGCAGGAAGCACAGGCAGAGGAAGAATTGTTCTTCAATGCCCCCCAAAATTTTCCCTAAAAAGGCCATGTTGGTAAAGGTAGTACATCATACAAACTGGCCTAGGTACTTTAATTCTATCTATATCACGTAACAGCACTCTCAATGATTCTTCTCCAAATATGATCACCTGGCTCTGATGTTGACTGACATCACTATTACATCGACTTACACTCAGTATCTGACTTCTTCTGTACACTAGTGATGTCAAAATGTGGTATTGGGGAAGCAAAATCTGAGAACAATAATAAAATGGAAGAATGCCATGACTGATGCAATCAATATTAAGGCCTTTTATACATCATTCCAGATAGAGGCTCACTTTTAGAGTTTCTATACTCAAGGAATAACCACCATGTTTGGCATCAGTCAGGTAGCTTGCTATAACACAAGCAGTTCAGGCTAAACATTTATTCTTGGAAGTTATATATGAGGATTTATAAAATGGCCACATTGGAAATGTAAATTTCCCATAGGAGAAAGAAGAGCTATGCTCATCACTGGTGAGGAAAAGTCTGCCAGGCAGGCAGGGCAAAAAGACTAGAGGTTGAATTCAACCTAGGAATGTGGCAGTTGGTCATTATGTGGCTCACAGCACTGCAAAAATCATTGGTGTACAGGGAAAAATGGTAATTGGACAGTGGAGACAGGTTTTAAAAACTGTTTCATAGAAACCTATAGTCTCAGAGTAATAGGACTCAGTATTTCAGTTCTGCCTCAATGCCAAAGGCAGCAGAAGAAGAAAACACACAATTGTAGCTCCATCAACCGCACCAACACATGGGACAGAGAATGCACCGCATGGCCTCCAGAAAACATTTTTCAAAGGAATTTGATCTTGCACAAATGAGACATTCAGACCCGCAGCAAACCCAGACAGTTGAAGAGCTCCTTTTCCCTTACTAACTTCTTGAAGCAAGATGGAACTCAAGTATGTCCTCTAGTGGATCACCATTAAGTAACTTTAAGCCCAACAGGAAAAAATGGTCTTATATGACATCATAAAAACAGATGATCATTTCATTTTGATCTTGAAAAATAAGCCAGCTTTAGAAAAAGGGTGAAAAACTTAGCTATGTGTCATATGTCAGATCTATACTCAGTATATTATTAACTCAGAGTCCAAACATTCAATTTCTCAGAAGTATTGTATGGATGTGCATCTTTCCAGTTATACTATAATCCTACCTCAAAGCATATAGGTCAAGGTGGGGGGAAAAAAACAGCCCCCCAAATAAATGGTGGAAGCACAACTGATACTAATACACAGAAAAGGGAGGAAAAAAAAGTCTATCATAATCTCTTCTCAAAGGCAAAAAAAAAAATCCTGTATGTCTTCCTGCTATCCACAAAGTGGCAGAATTGGTCAGTTTATAAATTCAGTGAGGTGGAAGCAGAGAGAAATCCTTTCAACTAATGCCTGGTAATGCGTGGCCTGAGTACAAATTTACAGTATCTTACAACGTGAGGTATGTGTCATAATAAAAGTCCAAAATCCTATCTGTTAGTAAAGAGTAAATACAAGTGGGATTTTTCACACACAGTGCAGAGTTTGTGTTTTAAATACAAATGTGAAGTGGCTGTTTTTCAGAGTACAAAGGCAGCAATACTTAAAACAATTTGGTAACTCCAAATCATGCAGTTTCATGCCGAGAAAGACCATTTAAATCCTACAGCACAGAAGGTGACATATTAAAAATTAAACTGCTCTCAATGCATTCAATGATCGATATGCAAAGCACTGGTACACTAAACACTTGGTTCTATTTTTATGCTGTGATTTTGGTTCTTGTCTTTACGCTAAGCCACAAAGCAAGTGGAACATTTGTTTCTGCATTAAGGCACGGAATCACAGGCAGCTCAGGAAAGATGCAAGTCAGGTTACAAAACAAATTTTTCATGTCCTACATTAAGCTGGCATATTTTCAAGTTTATACAGGTACATAGATGACAAAAACTATTGCCACTCACTGAAAAAAAAATCTTAGCAATGCATAAAATCTAGGATACTAATAAGTTCACACTCTGAAACGTGTATTTCACAAGGAGATACTAACACATTAATTTGCACGCAAGCAACCCAGCCCTCCATGTAAGCACCATTACGCATTTTCTTCTGGCCCCTCTTCCTCCTTCCCACAGTCAAGGAGCAGTGGCCAAGCTCAGCATTATATTGGTTTAATATCTTCTAACTTTTGTTTAGTAACTAGAACATGGAGCAGCTGCAAAACCCACACAAATGTGACAAGAACAAAAGGCTAGAAAACTTGCAAAACTAGCTTGTTTTGTATTTCTGATATCTGCCATTATTTTTTTAATTTGTTATACAAGTTCATCAGTCACCAGGTCAAAAAAGACTTGTTTCAGATTACTCACCAGCACTGATACAATAGGCAGCTATGAATTTATTAAATGACCAAATTCTTACTTACAGATAGTAAGACTCATTTACAGGTTCAACAGAAAGCGGAGTCTTTAAAGACTCCTGGCCGCTACTTTTAAAGAAACATTTTGTTCAAAACTGAAAAGCTGCAAGTTACCCAATGAGGGTATTTTTCACTGATAAGAATGAAGTCTGTAATGGGTAACACTCATGTAAAACTCTTAATCTCCATTCTTAAAATTCATGAGCAGAAAAGCAAGAATCCAGAACACTTCCCAGTCACATACTAGAGGCTGCATTCTTAATTGGTTTACAGGTAATTCAATACTTCAGGTTATTGTTATTGTTTTCCTTTGTATCAGAAATATTTAACATAAGAATTTATAAACAAGATGTGTCAATTTTTGTTTCCTTGTTTTGATCTGCTCAAAACAGGCCTAAAATAAAGATAGTCAAAATACATCACCAACAGGTGAGACAAATACAAGTTCTGGAAATATCATCATTAAGCTAAGAGCACATTCATGTGTACGGCTAAAACCAGGGAATTAACCAAAGCTGGTAAAAGGCTATACCAGGAGAAGAAAGAATTCAATAATGCACCATACCCCTACCTTTTTTCTCCCCCCTCCTCTTTTTCAAAACATTCAAGAATAGGTTTAAAAATATATCTTTTAATCTGAGTAGCATAAACTGTTTAAACTGTTTCAGTTAGCTTTCTATGCGACAAACAACTTTATAAATCACATCAAATCCTTATACATCAAAATCCAATTTGAAAACAGAATCTGGAGAAAACCTGCCCCTTGACATACTGAGTTAAACTCTTTAAGTAGAATACAAATACTGTTTTTCTGCAATGTCAACACACTTCCAGGTACTCCCAATCAGGCGAATAATTTTAAGCCTTTGCATCTGGAGTTCTAAGACAAATACTGATATAACCAAAGCAATTGATTCAGTTATTTAGTAAGATTTGACTTGATTTCTCCTCCAAGGACATTTTCCCATTCATTTATTTTCTTTTACCCAAACTGATTTCCAAGATACTGAAAATCCCTACAAAGTGCAAGCTGGCAAAGTGAAGCATCATTGGAAAACATTACTATGAGGCTCAGTTTTAATATTTAATATCTTAATAATTAATGGTTGAGAAGTTAATTATCCTTATGAGAAAATCTTAACCCCAAATCATAAATTATTTAAAACCGTTTTATTAATTAGGTACCTAACATCTTTGCACTTGCTAATTGAGTGTTCAGTTTTTTTCATGAACACTCTTCTTAATTAACTTCGTAGCTAATACACAACATAAAACTGACCCAAACAAAGTCAACTACTTCAAATTCACATAACATAACAAACCTATTAGGAGTAGTAATAACACTAATGGCTCTAAGTTACTAAAACCAACTAAATAGAATTATTCAGCAATGAATTTGCAATTTTCTAAAGTTCAGAATCAAAATAATTCCCTTCTAATGAGATTGCACTTTATAAAATAAAGCTTCATTTTATGAATTAGCCAAAAGAAAACTGTTGGAAAACATATGTAACCGTCATCCAGCATGACTTAATAAATGGCTGGTGACATTGGTGGCTTGGGGACCTTAAGTGTTCTGGCTACTTCTGTAAGTTATAATGATGGATACTTTAAGATTAAAATTACTACAAGAATAACCCTTGTCTCAGAAACTTTATCTTCACCACTCTTGATAATTAGGATGATCTCGCTACGTATTTCAGCAAGGCACAGCTTTTTTTTTTTTTTTTTTTGAAAATCAGTAGTCTGCCCAAAACTAATAACTAGTACTGCTACTCAAGAAATGTGAGTTATCTAGACTTTTCCCTTAGCCTGTTCTGTGAATGGCAGACAAAGCTCAACTGCCTATGACAGGTTTTGCTTGTGAGAATACCCCATTTAGAGCAAAATGACAGTTTAAGATTTCCACTGTTTAAACTAAGCTATATGTACATCTAAGACTCTAAAACAGCTTCCAACTGATTCACACACAGTCACCTTCTCAGACACCCATTTTAAAGCATTAGTTACATGCTGCTGTCCAATGCTTTGTTTCAGACTGCAAAGAATCTTGCTTTGTAAGCAGAACTTTCCATTTTGTGCGTAATAGTTGTGCATCACAATCACGAAAACAACCTCAAAAGGGACTTGGGACTCACTTAATCCTCTACCCCAGAAAAAACAATCTGCTTCTGTGTCATTCCTGACAAACCTGTTTATGGTCTGTTCTTTAAAACTACAAGGTTACTCCACAATCCACCCAACAGTCTACTGTAGCATTTCATATGACATTACATCAGAAGGTTTCACGTAGGTATTTAAACCTTCCTCTTTCGCACTACCTATTACTTAAAGCCTACTGCTTTCCCGCCCTATTCAGAGGTACAGGTCACAGACTACTGTGCATTCTTGCTAGGCTCCTCTCAGCTCTCTAAGAAGTCCAGTTCAGAAACACACTGCTCAAGAAGTACACATAACATTCCAATTGAGACTGTACCTAATCTGGCAAGAAAAAAACTACTTCCTAAAAAAACTTGAAGAAAAATGATAGAAATATATCTCAGAAAGCCTTCAAAAATGGAGACTGTATGTATTAACAAGGCACTAGGAAAACTAACACTTCTGTTCCAAAAATTCCTTTGGAGACAAACTAACAGTCTTTTTTCCCTCCACTTGATAAAGACAGGAATATTGTTGTTCAGCAAAACAATGCTCACAATAATAGAGAAGTAATCTCGAGTTAGCAGACATATGGTGTGTCTACTTATAAGCAATTTGGACGCTAGCAACCTGGAAGTCAATCCTAAAGTAAATCCAGTTACAATTTTTAACTATTTATTAGTTGTACTGCTATAATAAATCCAATCTCCCACTTACACAGTGTGACGGTAATGAGCAAAGCAAAAATAGTCCAATTCCTACCGTTCTCGGTTAAACTTGAGCGAATGAAGTATAGCAGGTCTCTTCTGACGTAAGTTCCACAGGTGTAAGGTATCATCAGCCAAGGCACTCACAAGAGCTCCCTATTAGAAATAAGTTCAGCAAAACTTTATTTCTAGAAACCTAGTATTTGTAAATCATGGTATTTACAGTATTTACAACATCAATATCAAGTATGTAATATTTGCTACCAGTATTACAATATTTACAAGCATGCATGTCAACATCATAGAGCAGATAGTTTCAAACAGTAGTAACAAAGTAACTGATTTGATCATGACACTGAACTCACACACATTTAGTTCAGTGCTATACTGAGGGGTAAAGGGAAAGAAAAAGCTTTTTCTCGTGTGAGTACATCAGTTCCCTCACGTACACAATTTGCAGAGAAATTAAGCAGTGAACTCAGTGGCTAGTGTCTATGCCCCAACATAGTTAGCAATACTTAATTTCAGCATTCCTCTGAGCTAGAAATCCCTCTAGAAATCTGGCGATAGCTGGTTTAAGAAAAGCATTACTGTCGGGTCTCAGCTGCAATATTTCTAGAAAAAACACATCCGAAATTACTGAGGGATTAGATTAGGGATCTTTGCCCAGCTCACATCTAAAACAGTAGCAATCAAAATAAAATTAACAACCCACTGAAACTGTTGGCACTATTAAAAGCATATTTTATTACTGTAAGGGATAACATAGAATCACAGAATCACAGAATTTTCTAGGTTGGAAGAGACCTCAAGATCATCGAGTCCAACCTCTGACCTAACGCTAACAGTCCCCACTAAACCATTTCCCTAAGCTCTACATCTAATGACACGAATAAATTTTCCTAGCAAAACAGTTCTTGCCTATAGCAGGAGCACTCCAGAGACAGCCAGTTTCAGCAGTTAGTCTAGCAATTTATGTGATTAAATAAAGGTACCTTAATTGTTATCACTGTTTAACAAAAATGATTCTAAGTGTGAATAGGATTTGTATTTTGATGTTTTCTTAATGAGAAGTTGAAGAAAACGTACTTTGTATCTTCTCAAAATTATGGAATATAAACATCATTTTACTAACCTCGTTAATCAGAAACTGAAGCTGGATTACTGCAGCTCCACTGTCATGCTGGCAGTAACATTCCACTCCTGGCCGACCAAAGCTGAAATTGGTACTGTTAAGGAATAATTGTTGTATGCAATGTAGGAAAAAGAAAAATGTTATCAACATCACTAATATCATGTTCAAACAGACTAACATCCTGCTTCTAGCTAGTGCACTCAAAATATTTAACCACATAGACCTTAACGATCACTGAAAAAATTCATAAACAGAGTAACAACAGTTGAAAGGCCCATTTTATTTATCCCCATGAAGTAGGAAAATTATGTATAACTGCTAAACTTACCACATTTATTTAAAGGATCCCTTGTCAACGAGAACACAATGGAGGATGATGAAGCAGTTATTTTAGTAGTGTTAAATATCAGGACTAGTATAAAAGAAAGTTAATTTAAATAAACATCACAATCAAAATCTTTTTTTTTTTTTATTTAAGTGCTAAAGGAGCTTTCTCTCATTTTTAGATGCTACTTACAGATGAAAGAAGAGCTGAATAATGCAAGGCATATTAAAAGAAAATGTGCTATGACAGAGATAAAAAGATCAGTAGCCAAAATATGGAGGAGTCAATGGTAAATTATGTATAAATGTAAATTTCCAGTATCTCTGTATCAAGATTTCCTGGATTCATACCAACTATGAGATAACAAAAGTGTGCTCATTTTCACTCCTACACATAAATCAGTCCTCTACTTTTATAATGAATATCAAATTGAAGGGTAACAACACAGATTCTTCCTTATCTAGAAACTAGATTAATTTATTAGTTGCAAAGACTTTGTATTTCCAGTTTGGTTATCCTCTTTCTTCTGTCATGAAATTAAGGAAATTTTCCAACCTCTAGGAGAAGGAACAGAAATAACACAAGTCCAAATGA
The DNA here is from genome assembly GCF_964035555.1 of Netta rufina. Classification (NCBI taxonomy): domain Eukaryota; kingdom Metazoa; phylum Chordata; class Aves; order Anseriformes; family Anatidae; genus Netta; species Netta rufina. The sequence goes on along the minus strand of NC_140125.1, from coordinate 52,174,226 downwards.
ATTACGTGAAACAGTCAGTATACCATCATTACAGTACAAACAGAGTTCACAGAGAATAATTTGCCAAAGAGCTGAACACCTTCCCAATATGCCTGTTTAAAACAGGAGAATAGAAGACATATGCAAATCAGGGAAAACAATGTACAATTTGTTCTCTCAGTAAACAGTAGAAATTAATAAAACATTACTATTCTCACCCATTCTTCAAGCTTTCTGTTTACTGAGAAATTGTTGATCACAGCAAAAGTGAATATAAATAACCTTTTAAAAAGTATATATATAACAATATATACAGTACATAATTGTATTTGGTTTACATGGCAAGGGCTTGGTAACAGGGGGACTGACTGCAGCGGTGGCCTCTGTGACAAGGGTCCAGCAGCTGCCCCATGGCAAGTAAGGGCCAGCTCCAAAAGAGGACCTGCTGCTGGCCAGAGCCAAGCCAATTGTGATGCTGGTTACAACTCTGAAAACAGATTTGAGAAAGGGAATAAAACTTGCTGCAAAACAGCAGCTGGAAGAGATGAGTGAGAGCCAGCCCTGCAGACCCCAAAGCCAGTGCAGAAGGAGGGCAGGATGTACTCCAGGCACGCAGCAACAGTCCCCCTGAGGCCTGTGGAGAGGCCCCTGGAGGAGCAGGCTGTCCCCCTGCAGCCCATGGGTCCCACATGCAGCAGATCTCCACGCTGCAGCCCGTGGAGAGGAGCCCATGCAGGAGCAGGAGGTCTGGGAGGAGCTGCCACCCACTTGTGGGGAACCCATGCTGGAGCAGTTTGCTCCTGGGGGATGGATGGACCCCATGGCAAGGAGCCGTGTGGTAGCAGTGCTTGGAGAGCTGCTGCCTGTGGGCAGCCTCCGCAGGCTCAGTTGGGGAAGGACGGCATCCCATGGGAGGGACCCCACGGGGAGCGGGGGCAGAAACCAAGCGTCAGGAACTGGCCGCAGCCCCATTCCCTGTTCCTCTGTGCCTCTCACGGGAGGAGGCAGAAGAGGATGGATGGGGGGAAGGTGTTTTCAGTTTGCTTTTATTTTCTCAGTGTTCTAGTCCACTAGTGGTAGGCAATAAATTATATTAATCTCCCTATGCTGAGTCTGTTTCGCCCATGATGATAATTGTTGAATGATCTCCCTGTCCTTATCTCAACCTTTGAGCCCTTTCCATCACATTTTCTCTGCTTTTTTCCTTTGAGGAGCAGGACTGAGAGAGTAGCTGTGGTGGAGCTCAGCTGTGTAGCACATTAATTTATAATGCACCACCCACACCTCACAAATATTTATATATATAAAATATACATTCACACCAGTGAAAAGTGGAAAGGCTGAAGTAACTACTAAGTTTCATGCAAATTAAAGCTCAAACACAGATCTCCCACTCAGCTTCTAAATAACAAGATGTAATGCAAGCAGAACTGAAGTAGGAACAAGTCTGCTTCAACAGACCTCAGTGTTTTACCTTTTCTACTTCAACCACTTTCTTCTCTTAGCTTAATGAATCCATATAACATCCAGCCAAGTGATAAGAGATATACTAAACAGATGTTGAATAATCCAAACTTAATTCCAGCTTTCTTCCCTGAACAGAATTAGTAATTTAATTTTGTTCTGGAGTGGAAGGGCTTAAAGAGCCAGCTTGCTTCACCTGTTTTTTCCCCTTGTATTTTACATTCTTATCAGTATGTTTCCTGCACAGAAGCGTCATCAGCCAGTTCCATATTCCACTACCATGTCATAGCTCTTAATATAAATAGGAAGCTTAAAATCCACGTTCCCCTCCCCCACAGATTAGGGTACTTCACAAACTCAGGGTACTTTTAATGTAGCAGCAGTGCTTTTACAAACTGCCAGGCAAGAAAAAGGAAACCCCCACAATAACAGAAATTTCAGAGTCAATTAGTTGGTTTACTTCATGTTTCTGCATTTACTTAAATTCACAATTTCTCATAGAAATAGTCAAAGCCTTCTCCGAAAGTGAAATTCACATGTTTACAAGAACCGAATTTTATGATTTGTCAATTATTTATCTGCACTGACACAGTTTTCTAACAAAAAAAAAAAGATTTCCCAAACACCTCCACTGAACATCAGCTTCCAATTTAAATATGCAACACTTGTTTCAAATAAATTGTGGGTGGTGAAGGAATTGAGGCTTTATAGCTACCTTGCCTTAAAACAAGAGTATGACCCAGAGTATGAGAGCATGACCCAGAGAAACCCACAGATTCTTCAAGTTACTCCAGCCTTCACAAGCTCTATCCCTCAAACGTTGGCTTCAAGCACTTTCTGCTGCAAGTATTTTCTAGAAGCACTATTATAATATTGAAATTTGTATTCACTAGTTAAGAATACTTGAACTTTTGACCAACAATCCTTTAGCATTTTGCAGGACATCTCAACCAGTTCCCTCTCTAGATATCAGTACATCCGCAGCATTAAGAGTAAGTTTATGTAAATTTTAATCGTACAGAGGCAGTTTCTGCTTTTTGACAAGGTAGTGGAAGCCTCATGAGCAGATCTGGAAACAGAGTTTGATCTCTTATCTTGCTTATGTTTATCAAAAAAATTTAAGTGCAAACAGTCCTAGCAGTCAGTCCATTTAGTTCCTCTAACCAAGGATTATGTAGCCTTCACTTTTTCACCTGGTAGCTAAATTTGTTCTTCTCATCTCAAATTAATATCACTCTCCTAATCAGCATTAATCTTCTTTTCTAAAGCAATGCAAAGCCTTGCAGTTTTGTGGGGGTATTCTGTGTTGAAAAAGCATGTTACAAATACTGACTGTGCAAGGAAAACAGAACAGTTCAACTGGAAGGGACCTTCAGGGATCATCTTGTCCAACTGCCTGACCGCTTCAGGGCTAACCAAAAGTTAAAGCATAGTAACGAGGGCATTATCCCAATGCCTGTAAGAACACATGGCTGTTAAAATACCCTTTCCATGTTAAGCATTTCTCGATGAACCATACAAAACACACAGTATTCCAGGGAGCGCAGTTTCTCCAATTCCTCTATAGCTGTTGCGTATGAATGCTTAAGGCAAGAGAGCTCACTGTACTAAGCAGTGGCCGTCTACCACGTAGCAGTCCTTGAAACAAAGATTATAATGGATAACGACAAGACGGGCAAAGCATTTTCATGCTATAGACAGGAAAAATTCTCTGCCAAAGAACTAGGGTTGCTCAGGAAGAAATAGTCTGCTCAGAGCAGTTTTGTTTTGCTTTTTTTTTTAAATCAAATACCAATCCTTCCTCCTTCACTTCCACACATTTCTTCCTACTGTTCCTGTTTTGTTCCTAATTCCAAACATGAGCAAGTAAGTTCGATTAAACTTGTAACTATATCAGCTCAATCCCCCAGCATAAATCAGTTACAAATACAAAACTACGTTTACAATATAAGATACCTTTCAAACTATCCCCACCTTCATGTTCATACATTGCAATAAAGTTTTGATAGTTTAGTACAAGATATAGACCATACTCCTGTATCAGATTTGCCACTGTTATGATAGTTTGGGATCTTCAAGACAAATACAGAACTAACAGCTTTTAAAATTCATCACCAGATACTTCTTAAAGTTGTAGCCGTAACACCTGTAGCTGTAACACAATTTTTAAACATCAGGCAACTTTGACAGAAAAATAGATCTCCTAGTAGAGGAAGATACATACTACTGATATGAATTATGTACAAAATACGTTGCTTACAATATTCTTATATACACCAGTCTGTAGCATATAGCTCTACAGCACCACAGATTACACGTGCATTTTTACTATACAATCCCTCACAGAAACAGCCTCCAAGAACAGTTTATCAATATACACAGCTAGTCAGCAAGAGAGTTATGCCAGAAGTTGGGAAGTACCACATTCAATACTGTCTACAAAACTAGCTTTGACCTTTCATGTCCATTTAATACCAATAAACAGGATAAAATTAAGTCACAGAACATTTGGGGGAGTGTTTTAGATTTCATGTCAAGCCCAATATGGTAGCATATCACCACTTTTCAAGAAAAAACAGAATTATAGAATTTCTTTCCAAAATCTTAGGCCTGAATAGCATCTTGCTGTATTCACATCCCTCAGCTAAGCAGGTCTTTATTCTTCATGAAGTCTCACTGTTTATGCCTGCAAAAGTATAAAATAACATTCAGCAACATTTCACATCCACTTTCCTTTATGAAAGTGACAACATCAGGCAAAAAAATAAACAAGGGCTTCTGTTTTTTACATAAACAGTGCTACAGCTTAAAATGCAAAGAGGAAAACAAACAGCCACATCTCTAAATGAAACAGCTTGCTCTTACATACCTAGAATCGTTAAAACTATTTTACCCAGAATTGCAGCACTTGCACACACAGACTTAATTTTTTTCTTCGTTTTAAAAATCAGGTCCCTTAAGTTCTCCAGCTCTGACTTTTCCGACCCCTACCTTAAATAGCGGCCCAGCAAGAGCTACACTCACCCTGCTCAATGAGTGCGCTTAGGGAAGGTGAAGACGGTGCAACATTATGAATAAATTAATCTATAATAAGTATGCACTTATGAAAGGCAGAGATCTTTTATAAATTTAAGGTCAGGTACAGCTCCAAAAGAAAGCTGTAAGACTTCTCAGATTTTTTCATTTAGCAAAATGGTAGTCTTAGTCCAATTTGCAGACTTACTGAGAAGACTGATGAGATTTCTCCTTTCTTCTGACCATCTACATCCCTCTGGATGAATTTGGTGCCATTAAGACCCCTCTTCAGTTTTATCTAATCCTTCCATTACTAAGGCGTACTACCAAAGTAACTCCAAGCCTGAGTTTTTTTGCAGTAGTAGTTAGGCTTTTTTCTTTGCAGCTCCCCCCAAAGTCTGTCACACTAACAGTAACTACAACCAACTGTGGAATAAAGGAGAGTGCCATGAAATAAAGCCATCTCCACAGAAAATAAGAGCTATTTTTATTTTAAAAATACAAAGGATATACAACCAAGAGAAAACTTCGTAACATATCAAAGGTACAAGGGATAACCGCTAATCTGAAAAAGCAAGCTTTTGTTAATTAATGAGCAGGTCTCATTTTCTTCAGCCTTAAAGCATAAAGCTCATATTGCTGCTTTCCAAAAACCAAGAAATTCATACACGAATTACAAAAGCACAGAAATACGCAACATTGCTAATACTCTTTCAACACTGAAGAGAAGCTGAACTCACTTCTACGGACACTTTTTCCTCTCTCCTCTCCTCCAAGTACAGCCAAACACCAGCTCCCCCCAAGTTCTCCTCTAGTGACAATGAGGGCCCTTCACCTCCATACCCTCCCACACATTTCCCCAGTACAAGCCAGAAGTTTCAAGGACAGGAGCTGCAGCCACAAGCAGGCCTAAGAACAGGCAACAGGGTGAAGAGAAGCCAGGACAAGTGTCCGCACAATGCAGGCTCCACTAACTCCCACTATTTCTTCCTGAAAAGCACAGCCACACCTCACAGCCACCACCCTCTTTGGAAGTTGAATAGTTTACTGCTTTGTTACAAGGACCATAGTGCTGTCATCCGCACTTCCACACTAAGTACAATTAGCTTCAAAACTGAGATTAAAGGTTGCCAGGTGGGAATATTATCAAATTACCAGCAACAGCTGGCTATGGGAATTCCAGCTGGACTGCTGTAATGCATTCTCCTTCTGCCGGCGAAGAAGTGGAGAAGGCAGGGAAACTGACCTTAAGGAAGCAGGATAAGGAAAAAGATGCCAGATACAGACAGTCAGAAGACACTGGCTGTAATGCCTGTGCATCAAATATAGCACTTGCTGAATTAGCTGATACAGTTTGACCTAGTTATTTGGACAGAAAAAACCATCAACATTATATATATTGTATTTGGAAACCAACTCAGGCATCCCTAGACAGTAAAGAAATAACTTCCAGGCAATGAAAAAAAATCTACATATAGCTTCTTTCTATTAGTCATAAAGATGAAAGTAAATGCAAGGCACCTCGCTGTAGAAGACACTAGGATCTCAGTGCTGGGAAAACCTTTTGCTAACCTTCCAAAGGTCTTCCCTTCCTTGAGAGAAAGGAGAAAAAACAAACAAACAAACAAAAAAAAAACAGTCCCCCAAAACAGAACTAACACTCAAAAAACCCACAAACACCCAAGAAGGTAAGTTCTTATGGTCTTACGGTCTCCAAAGATACCATTTACACACAAAGATCAAACCATTACGTTTTTCTCATTTCCAAGAAACCTTAGCATTGTTCAGGTATTTTTGAGAGCAACTGTACTGAGTGATGAGTTTTTTGTGTTTGTTTTTATTTTTTAAATATGGCCACTGAAGGCTAAGAAGCCACATTCAGATGGGTTATATGTGGCCAAAAAAGTATTTGAGATGCATTGTCATGATATTATTTGATACCATTTGAACTCAGGAGTTCATTTACACTCATAATTTTGAGTTCACAGTTTCCCAGAGGGTAGAAAACAACCAAAAAATTAAACTCAGCATTTCCTTTGTCCAATTAGTATCAGCGAAAGAGGGTGACAACACCCTGGGCAATCTGCTCCAGGTGGCCCTGCTTGAGCAGGGGGAGCTAGACCAGATGAACTCCAGAGGCCCCCTCAACCCCAGCTATTCTGATTCTGTGAACATGTGGTATTCAAGCAGCTCATTTTAGATCTTAATCTTGTTATTTCAAATGCCATATTGGCTGAACTACTGCTGCTTGCTCCTGCAGCTGCAGAAATTCCACTGAACCAGTGACTAGGCAAGCCCCTGGAAGGAGGATTTCTCAACTTCCAAGTCAGTCACTGATAACATCAGTTCCTGCATAAATGCAAATCATCATCCATAAGCATTCACCTTGTTCAGAAAACAGCCTCAGCTCCTTTAAACCTCATAGGCCAAATGATTCAATAGTGTTTTCAGAAAAAGAGAGTCTTACATGGACAGGGTGAAAATAGGCAGGCAGTTGTAGCAATTTTAAAGGGTTTAAAAAAAAAAAAAAAAAAACACTTTTCCTTAGCTTATGTCAAAATTATATGTCAATTATTGAACTAGCCTCCACAGAAACTGATCCATGGTGGATATTGAGCAGTTATATCAGATCTATTTTCTAACAAAGAATAGCTAAGAGTCAAAATACTTAAACTTCAAAGCTACTTACATAACTAGGCAAAAATACAGCATTTCCCAAACAGCTTTGAGAAGTACCAGTAAATTTTCTGTAAGGGCTGTATTTAGTAGAATTTTCTCCTGCCTGCCAGTAAGAGGCAATCTTTCTTGAGAATAAGATGTAAACTAGGTAGTCAAAACAGCATTAAAGCCCAACTTAAAAAAAAAAAAAAAAAAAGGAATTATCATTAAAAACAATTTTACGTACATTTAATTCACGGATAACAATGCATGTCATTAATTCAAGGGGCAAAAATCATCAATTTAGATTAAGCAAATTTTTCAAAAACCCTACAAGGTTACTGGATTTCCTTGATTTTACTCATTTTGTTTTCTGACAGAATCTCATCCAGGTCCTACTACTTAAGCCTAGAAGCTATATTTTAGCACCAACAATGCAAAAAAAAAAAAAAAAAAAAAAAAGATTTTTCTGGCATTTATTCACTTGGGATGGGAGGGAAGAAGAATGGCAGAACACAAGGGGAGAGAGAAGGAAATTGCTACAAATATATTTGCATAATGGTTCCTCTGACTACACAAGATGTACTGAAACGGGTTGTAACTGCTAACTCACTGAAGTTTTTTTTTGGAAAGACTATATACGGAAGAATAAAACTAGCAAATCATTACATACTTTGAAAGACCTTTATCAAAATTCAGAAGCAAATCTTTTTATTCTGTTATATGCTGCTCATCTGTCATCCATTTAAAACTGTTTAATTTTAATTACAAATATCCTATCTCATCCATCCTTCTGGTAGCATATGCTATATCACAATATTAATAATTAACCAGGCTTTTTCTTCTTATGTTCATAGCTTCTTGGCCACAACTGAAGGCATGGCCACTTTATGCTTGCTCTCTTCCCTGTGTCCAAATATTCCATACAGATATTGCCAAAAACAGCATTAACAAATGTACTGTGCTGAACTAGATGTTAAGTGAATTTTTATATACCTATTTAGTTTAACTTACAAAAGCATAAAGAGCCATATATATTACCTTACAACAATAACTTAATGTTATCAAAGAACATAGCCAATCCCTGCCCAATCAATTATTGTCAATTAATGCCAATTTCTGACAGTAAAGCAACTGTTGGGTCCAGAAACATGTCTCACCCCTTATTTTGGGGAAGACAGAATGATCTAAAATACTTCCCCTAACGTTTGCCTGCCAAACATACCTTATTCAGTTATTTTTCAGTCACAAAACACAAGATACTCATGGCAGAAGACACTGACTGTTAGAATTTCATCTCAACCTCATTCATATCTAAGCCCATCCTTCAGTTCCCTCCCTCCAAACTGAGCAGCAGCTAGTCCAGCCTGCTGAGTCCCAGTTTCACTTCTACCTCCTTAACCCTTTAAATCTTTTGTCCTAGAATAAGACCAGAGAGCATTACAATTCCAACTTTAACATAAATTCTAATTTTGCACAGCATATTTGCATTTCAGTGCTATCTAAGCAGTAGTGACAGTTTTATGGAAGGCCAGCTCAATATTACCACCACACAGAACTAAGATACAATTCAAGCAATTCAGTAGATGGCACTCTTTCACAAAAATCAAGAAAGGAAACTGTCCTCGCAATAAACAAATGATTACCTTGAAGCTGCAAAGCTTATTTTTTTAATATGTAAGAATCTGAAATACTCATTGGAGCATTTAATATTTGGTACTTTTCATAGGAAACCATGTATGAATCTTTTTTACATGCAAAAACATTAAGAGACATTGTTACTTTTTTTGCCAAAATGCAATTCCATATTGCTATTTTGTCCAGACATTTGTCTTACTACATAGAGGTCCATTTCTTATCACAAAAATAACCGTACATGAAGAAACACTGTTCCACTGTAACCATTGTTACATGAAGAAACATTTTTGTGGCTTTTTTTTTTTTTAAACCAGAAGCCAGTCTGAGAAAGACTACAACGTTGAAGTTGTTCCTCGAAGCTGCTTATGCAACCTTAATTCAGTATCTCCTGAAATGCAGAAGACCAAAAGGTCTTCTATTAAAAAAAAAAAAAAAAAAAAAAAAAAGATTAGGCATTATTTTACTATCACTAGTAAACATTTGGCATGATTTAGCCTAAGCTTTATTAATAGTGTCAAAAAGAGAGATGGCCATTAAATCAATTTAAAACAATATTCAATTCTTTGATATTACAGAAATGTGAATATAGTAGATAGAAGGCTTCCTATTTCATCTCAGCTCTTCTTTTAAAATTTTTTTGTAGATGGCACCTTAAATCCTGCTCTTTCTCATTGTACTTGTATACTTCAGATAGTTCCTTTGGCCACAAGAAATGCATCACCCTGTGCTAAACAGAATTCCCATGAGAGCATGAACACAGCACTACTGCTTGGTATGGCTGTGCATGTCAAACATACCTCTTACTAAGATTAGGAAGGACAGAATTCATTAAAGTCTTGTAGCACTGCAAGTATCCACTGCCCATTTTAAGACTACAAAAGGATGGAAAAAATAACATGAACAGAACAGCCCAGTCCAAAGTAGTTATCCTAAGCATGTTTCCTGCAGTTTTTCCAGGTGGAATTTGACTGCATGGAGACTACTACCTTGCACACCTCGCTTCTTTAAATGAGGGTGGGTTTTTGTTTTTTGTTGGTTGTGGGTTTTTTTGATAGTTTAGAGAATCTGCTCATCTTTTGGCCTTGTGCACTTCCAGTTCCCATCAGATTCCATGTAATATCTGGTATTTAAGGCAGTGCTCATCCTCCCTGCTATCACAAGAATGTTTTACTTCTTTGTAATCTGCTATTTTAATCATTTTAAGGCTGAAGAATTATTTTGTTCAAGTTTGACAGAAAGGAAGAAGTGTTGCAGATAATGTTTTCCTGTAAGCTTTATGAAAATAGGAAGCTGAAAAGAGAAGAGAAACCTAGATTAGATGCAGAGCCCACCAAAAGGGCCAGCATTACCTCAATATCCTAAAATAGAGGCTCTGCATAAAATGCTGCAGTCATGGAAAACTGTTACACACACCGTTAACAACAGTTACCACACACAGGGTAATTCTATTACAAGAGAGAGCCATATGATACCAGGTTTCACAAATTAAATGTCTCAGCTTTTTTTCCCCAGGTAAAGGAATACCCTCATCCTTTAACTCTTTTCCTATAACTGAAACTGTTACAGTCCCAGGAAAGGGGAAACTGAACTCTCCATATAACAGTTCGAAGGAAAACATATATGACAACATGCATCTCTGGCTAAAACCCACAGAAATATACCTGCTTTTGCTGCCCAGCTCCTCCAAGGTTCCTCTGCAATCCTGCGGCTTGAATGAAGTTTCTAGCACAGATTCTGCAAGAATGAGATTGTCTTCAAAAAAGCCTGCACTGAAATTTAATAGCTTGAAATCTGATTTATGAGGAGCAAGGAAAGGGTCAATGCAGGGAGCAGGGGAAAAGAAAGCTGAGCATTTGTCTTGCTGCATAGTCTTAGAAAAGCTGCAGAAACAAAGACTAGAGCTTTTCCTTTCTACGCAAAGTGCTGCTGTGTCCTTCACTTACCAGTCTGCTCTCCAAATGCCAAAAGAGATCTTCATTTCCACCACTTCTCTCCCTCACCTTTCCCCCCTTTTTTAAAATGGTAAAGAGAAAGAAGGAAAGATAAATACCAAGGCTGTACAGAGATCTACTTGAAGAGAAATCCAGCTGGATTCCTCAAGAAATTGTTACCTTTAATTGCATTTTTACAGTTAAAAAACTAAGGAAGTTTGGATCGGTTTTTGAGCATTTTGGTTCTAACTGGAATCTTTTCAGCAACTCATTTGCTCTTGAGAGCCACCCCAAGAGGTGTAAACAACCACTGTTTTAAGTATCACAAAAGTCAGCGATTCTAAAAATCAAATAATTGCTATTATCATTACTAGTTCCAGTACTACTTCCCACCCCACCCCCCAAAAAAATTTAAACACTTGCTGTTTGTAGTAGGCTATCAGACCAGTTCAGAGCTTTACTGAGGTTTTAATTTCAAAGCCTGAAGTTACAGATGCCAGAGGGTTTCTCAGCTTGTCTGGGTAAATTTTTGTAGAAAACAGTACTGCAGAAATACCACAACATGACAATATCTAGGGACTCAGGCAAGAGCAGAGGTCTCTGGAACAGGACTCCCCACCCAAACTCAAAAAGGTTTCGAAGCAGCAAGTTCAGACCTTTAAACTGAATCCAGCCTAGTGAGTTGAGACCTGCCTCACATCAGGAGAACCTGCACTGATACAGTGTAATTCACTGCTTAAAACCCTCAGGGTACAGTTAACCCTCCCCCCCCCCTTTTATTTTTTAAAACACTGAGTATTATATGGATTTTTATTACTCAGCAATAAGAAGAAAGTGAAAACATTTGTTAAGCTTCACTTCTGTAATGCCTTCCATCAAAAAATATTCCAAGAAACCGCTGCTGCAACTCTTCACCAAATACCGAAATCACTAGAAGTTGCAACATGTAGTAGTTTTACATATGCTGTACATGGTAATGAATAAAAACCATGGGACACTCAAATATAAGCTGATACAATAAGCATTTAAGTTGGTATCTGTCATACCAAGCCTGTCATAGTGTGATGATGTTCTTAAATGTACGCTAGAAGGAAAAATAAAAACAAAAACAAGGGGGGAAATTTTTTCCCCCCAAGAATTAGGTAGAAAAGTTCAAAGAGAATACATGTAAATACCATGTTTACAAGATATCATTCAAAGCTTATTACTTCCTTCAGATGTGGGCATACTAGAACGTCAACCCTTTAAGCAGGAACAAGCAACCCTGTTGCACATATACCATTCTAGACATCTGTGGGAACTGAAAAAAAACGAAAAAAAGGATTAGCCTTCCTGCTACTAAAGAACTCCACTTGAGCTAAACTCAACTCAAACATGTATAAAGAAAAAAAAAAAAAGCTGTCTTCTCCTAAGAAAAAACTTTATTGGGCAAACTGCCTGCAGACTTGTTTTATTTCTTTCAAGTGCTACAAATCTGGAAGTGTTTTGCCTACAATCCCAACTAGTTTTGCATCCAAGGGCTACAAACAAAACCCATTTGATATGCTAGCACAACAAGTCTGATTACTACTCATTTTTCCCATGAATGGCCAAGGTCCCAGCTCCAGCCTCCCGGAAAGGCTGATTAATCGGGAATCACCAACAAATCCCCCCACATGTTCCAAGTCCGTGCGACTCTAAACTTGGGAGAGCAGGTCGCCTTCAAAGCCACTCTGCCATCAACAGGGCTGCACAGCACAGACAAAGAATTTTTTCACTAGAACCAAGTGCCATCTCTTCCCATAAGCCACATATATAAGCAAATTTGATCCTCCTGAATCAGAAAAGCAAGAAGAAAGTTTGATTATTAGGCCCAGACCACCTGAGATAGTTGCCAAGAGCATATCTGTGCTGGGTGCTGGAAGAGGCCACTCACCACGAAGTGCTATGATGAACTAACAAAAGCAGTGCTGTACCAATGAACACTCAAAAACTGAAACAGCATTTTTGAAGTTACTCCATGAGAAAAATAAATCACCTATAGACACAGAAAACTGCAAACATTTATGATAAAGACAGACCAACTATTCTTTTCTGAAAGATAAGCAGATTATTTCTATTAACAAAAAATTCCCAACATGCAAAACAGCAACACTCTCCTCAAGGAGAACAATCTCCTCCAACACAAGTGAGGAAGGAACTTATTTAAGACCTCCAGCCCCCCACATTGAAGTCACACAGGGACAAAAATGATATAGAGAATGGCAATTTTATAAAATGGCTACTAATAAAGGCAACCACAGAAGTAACAAGGAGTAACAGACAGTCAAGCACTGAGCTATGAAGATACTTGAGGCTGCTTGGTGTTTCAAAAGTTATTAGTAGGAACTGAAAATATTTATAGAGATTCAGCATCCCTCACACAGACTGCATTTACACTGGTCATCTTTAAAAGTGTTGTAATAATACAGTAAAAAGACTAACAACACGTATTGCCAACTGAGTAATTTCATTAGCAGTAAACTTCCCCCCCAAATTGCACATTGTATAAAATATGCAAATTTATATTTTTATTTTATATTTTTATATTTATTTATATTTTAAATTTATAATTTAAATTTATATTTTAAATATAAATTTATATTTAAAATATATTTTATATTTTATATTACAAATAAAGTATAAATATAAATATTTATACATATTTGTACATATTACAAATATAAAGTATATTTGTAATATGTACAATAATACGCTTCTTAATATAATAGCCAACAAGAGGTTTCAGAATACACGTAGAGTTGTGTTGTGTTTGTTCGCTTTTAAAGGGTATTTGTGCTTTTTGGTTGTTTGTTTGTAGAATAAACCAAATTTAGAACAGAAAACACACCTCTTGACATCTTCAATGTCAAGTCTGGGTACAACTACTGTGCTAAGATGCTATCGTGTTTTAAGTGGCACAAAGTAGTTTTCCCCCTCAAATCTTACTCAGCACCACGAGCTTCTGACCTTGCTTAGCACTCTGTTCTAACTGCAACAATAACCTCAGCTACAGTCAAAAAAAAAAAAAAAAAAAAAAAAAAAAAAAAAGGCAGGAACATTAACAGATCACAGTGTGGTTATCACACTCAAGTTTCCATGCCAGCTTCTTTGACATCAAAACTCACCATCACCAACACACCAACACCCTTGGCATTTTACATTACGCCATACCACAGAAATTGTTTCATCAGCTCTTTAGGCATCAGACAAATTTTGCTTAAGCAGCAAGGATTATCCCCTTGCCACTAGACAGTACAGGCTTAGAGAATTTTAATTTGTGTGCTATAAAAACAATCACCATGCAAAGTACTGAGCTGAACTGAAGATGTGTGTGCAGCCACACAGCTAAGGATGTCTTTCCTCTGACAAGAGCCAGCTGACGACCACAGAAACCACTGCGCTGACTCAAACCAGAGGCCCGCACATTCCGGCACCATCCCCTACATCATCACTATGTGCTATGTAAGAACAGCACACAAATCTGGCCAGTATATTACATGTTTCTAAATGTATTTAATATAAAATATTATATTCAAGTTGAATTCAAAGAGGTGAATTGCTATGAAATTATACCAAGGACTTAAGAATTAAACATTTAAGTAACACTCTTGGAATTGAAGTAAACTCTCCCAAGTTTCCACAGCCTCACTAGGAGCTGATATTTTTCCTCAGGTCAGTCTTGAAAATAGAGGAAGACTACATTTGTAAAGGAAAACCCAAATTTAACCTGAAAGCAGGCAACAAGCACTTTTTCCTGTTTTCAAAGCCATCCTTATTAAAAAGGGTTTCAGCAAAGTAACAGCTAAGTGTGTAAGTATTCTACCCAGGTCAGGGTCAACTAGACATAGAGAAGCTAAGGTCATTTTTGAGCACTTCAGGGATAAAAGCCTGCCCATAACCTCAACGAAGGATTTCTACAACTTCTGTCAAATGAAATGAAATGCACTGGGTACTTCTCTTGTAGCCAGCTCCTGTTTGCCTGGAGGAACTGGAGAGCTGGACTCAGTGATCCTCACGGGTCCCTTCCAACTCTGGATATTCTAAGATTTTCTGAAGTGGTGACACTGACCACCTGTAGTGCCTACTATGCCAAGGCAGATGACTTGACCCTGAGGTGCAATAGTACTAACAGCTTAATTTTTAGCTATTTTAGGATGGAGCAAACCTATTAAGATTACAATTTTTAGTGACTATCAAATACTTGCAATTTAAACTACACAGAACCACCACTGGCCCCTTTGGAATTATAATCGCTGGTATTATAATTGAGCTGGTTTTAAATCAAAAGTCTACACTAAATACAGGTCTTTTCTTCCACAAAGCAGGGAATCAAACTGATACCAACGCATTCAAATATTAGCACTGCAGAGCTGTGTTTGCTATCCACAGTAACAGAAGCCTTTATGGCTGTTACCACTAGTGCCACGTTGTATGTCTTACAAGCAACTTTCCTGCATTAAATACATGTCTTCACTAAGTTTCGGTTACTTTTTCTGTTGAAAACTACAGGAGGTAAAGAGGCTGCACAAACGCCATCAAAATCCTGGTCTGGAAATGACAGAACTCATTGTTAGTTACGTATAACAAGACGATCATAAAATGCTGGAACTGCTTCTGTTTATTTGCTAAAATGCAAAACTGCAGTTCTTCAGTATATTCTAAGTGTACTTCACTGTTACCACTTTCTGTTGTGCTGTTTCTCCCACTGGGAATTGCTAGCAGAAAAAAAACAACAACAACAAAAAACGTATGATCAAAAGTTGGACAATTTGCTCAGGAAAAGCCACCACCTCTCCACAATTTACCTCCACCCTCTGCCCCAAGAACAGCATTTATTTGATCTAGAAGTTACTGACAGAACATTCATAAGGAAAACAAAACACACAGTTCTTTTAAACTGCCATAGTTCTCAAGTTTTTGTCCTTTGCTACTGAAGTACGAAAAGAATGTTATAGAAGTTAACTCCTGCTGCTTCTTCCTTACAGCATCCTCCTCAGAATGGATAAATTTCATTCTTCCATTCTATGTCACTGCCCACCACTTTTTTCTTTTTAAACAATCCCTTTCACTGCTCAAGCAATTGGGACTATATTCATAGTACTTTGATATCTCCATAGGCAGTGCCTGAAAGAAAACGGGTACAACAGTCAAGTACCCTGCGTCAACAGCCACATACACTGTAGAGAATTGAAAAAATAAGTTTTGAACTTACATGCCTTTTGTTTGCTTTGTTGTTGTTGTGTTTATTTATTAACAGAAATAAATACAAAATAAGTTTTTAAAAAGCAGAGTATCCTATGGGAATGGCTGCTATATGAACACTATTTCCTTTGGTGAGCAGCCCTTATGAAAAGGCAGGGACATTACCTTAAAGAGGTAGGCTATTCAATCTCTTTTCTATAAGTTCAGTAACTCACTTGGATTTCTTCCCAAAATGTTGTGTTTGCCACCTAATTATTTTAACAAATGAGGAGATATTCACCTTGCCAGCAAGAGATCTCATTATATTTAGTCACCTAAATGGGAATTTATTGGGCAAGGGTGTAGAGGGAAGAGTTGTATTTTGCTTTGTTAGGTGGCTCTGCTTTTCATCTGACATCTAAAGGTGGCTGTGAAACTAATTTCACTGTGCCAGTTTACTGCACAAGTTTCATACTTGTACAAAAGGGAATGCTGTGCAAATTATTGTTATGAAGCTCACTCTGCATATTAATAAGCATCACTAAAGCTTTAATACCAACACTACAAAGTTCAGTCAAGAATGTTTTTCAACTGTGAAGATGAACATCTGTTCTGTTTAACAAGGTAGTAAGACTGGATTGAGCATATGCTAAAAAAATACAAGCAAGTTAATCCTATCAATTTAACATTAAGTGATCACAAAAATACAGCATTCTATTCTTTTCCCGTAATGAGCAAGTAGAAAAATGCAAATTGCTTTTGTCCATCTTCTGCTGAGCTGGTGTTACTAGGCCACAAAGAGGCAGGACCTTCAGCAGAGGAGGCAATGAAAAACATTAGATACCAGTTGGATTACCTCTTTAGTTGGCTGTTCCTTAAGTGTTAAATATTTCATTTTAGCATGAACCAAAGATCTGGTGTTAATCGAACGCATACAGGGTACATGCCTGGAAGCAGCTTCAAGAGGCTACGCAGTGCACCCCTCTGCTTGAAACTGCACCAATCACATGAACTAAAGCAGGAGCTCACCAAGCAGAGCCACAAGGGCCTTGCTTACTTTGGACCTGCATCCTTTCTTTAGTTGCTGCTTTCCAAAGCCAAGGTAGTTCCTGTGGATGTTTTTCAGGAGAACACAGGAGCAGAATGAGACAATTAGGTCTTGGGAGAAACCTCATGAAAGGGTGAGTGCAGTCTGCAGCCTTCTTGCTGAAGAACCTGAGTCTCTCCCCATCTCCTCTCCACCCATGCTGCTTTCATGAGCACTGTCTGGTTTGAGCAGGACCTGCTAACAATTATTCTGGACATGCAGTGGCCACTGTGATTTTCTCATCTAATTATGAAAGGAAAATAAGATTCAAGTTGCCCAGACAGAAAACAGATTGTCACTACCTGATTAAGACATTTATTAAACAAAAATCCAACGACATTCAGTAAAATTAACAAATAAACAAGTGTAGCCTTAGTTATTCCTATCAAGGATGAACTTCTCTGTAGAACAGTGATCAGGTAGACAGCTTTGAAAACTGCAGTGCTTCACACTGCACAGCACTTGGTCAAGTAATTCAAGATCAGAGTCACTACAAAAAAAAGTTTCATAGGCTTTAATTGACTCAGTCAATATAACCTTACATTTCTCAAAACATTTAATCTTGCACTTTGTTTTCTGCACTAGCAGGGAACACCCATTTCAAGTTTCACCTACCTTCACTATTCTTGACATTTAAGATAAGGATTTCTCATTCACTCTGAATTTTAAGTACAGAAACACCAATGCAGAGTAGAATTACTGTGGACAAATGACTGGGAAAGCCATATCCTGAACACAAGTGAAAAATTTCACCTAATACAATTTAAGCTATATCAATTGCTGAGTTATGGTTGATTTTATCTCAGTATAAGCACTATCAATACCTAGCATACTTTTTTTTTTTTTATTAAAAAAAAAGAATTATCCAGATTTAAAATAGACTAGCTCTGTGCAGGAAGCAATTAAGTTAGAACTACTACTATGCAGACCAGGGCTTTCATCAGGTTGTACAGATCTCAGACATAAAAGCAGGCATCTCTTACCAAGGAGAGATTTTAACTGCAAGACAAAATGGTTCTCATTTGTGGCAGAGTCTCAAACAGAACATCAGTGTGTCAGATCAGACTAAATGATAGCCACGAAAGGAGTACTTTCATGAAACCACTGTAAAAATCAAGATGAATCTAGATTCAGTATGAATCTCCAGAGGTTGAGAGAATTGCTACGTATTTTAGAAATGAACTAATAAGGAAATTTACCACTCTACCACAATCCTCATTAGTGAATATTTCACTTGTAGCTATTTCTAAGACTCATTTTACACTCTGCCTAAATTTAGTGGTGCAAATATCACTGCCAGTACTTTGAATTGCATTGTTAGAGCTTTACGTGTATTTGCACTGGAAGTCAACACCAGTAGTAACTTAGTGTTCTCTTTGATAAACACAAGCTGTATTATTATTATTATCAAGTGCCTACAACAGAAGTGTTGACACAAAAGGTCACGTAAGTACCACCAGCTGAATACTAAGAGCCTATGCCAAGGCATAGCCTTGATTAGCACTCAAGTGTCAATTACAATACTACAACTCAAACTTAAGTTCAGTAAAATAAGATAACTGTAAGAGTTGATGGAAGTGTACTGGCAAAAAAGTGGTAAGCAATGCACTCTCATACACAGTCTTCATTCATGAGTACCATAAACTTTTTTCTCAGGTCAGCACACAAATAAATACTCTGTGTGTCAAAGAACTAGATCTCTGGAGAATTAGAGTCTTGTTTACTTAACCAGATGTACTTTGCAGGTCTAAGAATCAGCATTTTTCAAATAAATTAGCATGATCATTTCAACGGTGCACTCCAGGACGGGTCAAATCAGGAATAGCAAGAAGAAAAGAGAAGACCCAGGGGATTAAAGACTTACTGCAACATTTACTCTCTCAGAACTGAGAAGTTTTTGTTTGTTTGTTTGTTTTTTCCCCCAAATGCAAAACCATTACCAGACAACTAAGATTAAGGACAATGTTCCTAAAATTCAAGTTTTCTGGTATTGTTTAACTTCAAAGGACAATGTTCCTAAAATTCAAGTTTTCCGGTATTGTTTAACTTCAAACAGGCACATAACAATTTGCAGGTTTGATTCTGTTCTTTCACTGAAGTGCTACAAAGACTACCCTATATAAACAAATGTTCTACGGGAACCCTGATAAAAAATGCCTTTTTTTTTTTTTTTTTTTACTGTTCCAAAAGCACTAAACAACACAGGAAAAAAAAATAAAAAAAAAATCAAGAAACAGATGCTCTAGAAGAGCAAGAAGATGCATATAAAGTAGTAAGTGAGGGCACTTCTGGTCACTTTAATTAGCTGGATGGTCACAATCAAAGAACAATGAGTGGTGCTCCTTGGGGGTCAGTAATGGAACCAGCACTGTTTAACACCTTTGCCAGTGACACGGACAGTGAAATTGAGTGCACCCTCAGCAAGTTTGCTGATGACACTAGGTTGTGAGGTGTTGTCAACATGCTGGAGGGAAGGGATGCCATCTGGAAAGAGCTGGACAGGCTTGATAGGCAGGCCTAGGTGAACCTCATGAGGTTCAACAAGGCCAAGTGCAAGGTCCTGTACCTGGGTTAGGGCAAGCCTGAGCACAAACACAGACTGGGGAGAGAATGGATTGAGAGCAGCCTTGAGGAAAAGGATCTGAGGTTGCTGGTTGATGAGAAGCTCACATGAACCAACAGTATGCAGTAGCAGCCCAGAAAGTCAACCTTATCCTGGGCTGCATCAAAAGCAGTGTGGCCAGCAGGGCAAGGGAGGTGATTGCTCCCTCTACTCTGCTCTTGTGAGACGCCACCTGGAGTCCTGTGTTCCACGTCCTTGTGCTGGGGGCTGAAGTATTAGAACAAGTCCAGAGGGTCACAAAGACGACCAAGAGCACCTCTCCTATGACGACAGGCTGAGGGAGCTGGGGTTGTTCACCCTGGAGAATAGAAGGCTCTGGGGAGAAATTATAGCAGCCTTCTGGTGCCTAAAGGGGGCCGTACAAGAAAGCAGGAGAGGTGCTCCTTATCAGGCAGCGTAGTGATAGGACAAGGAGTAACAGCTTTAAACTAAAAGAAGGGAGATTTAGATGAGATATAAGGAAGAAATTCTTCACTCGGAGGGTGGTGATGCACTGGAACAGGCTGCCCAGAGAAGCTGTGGATGCCCCATCCCTGGAAGTGTTCAAAGCCAGGCTGGATGGGGCTGTGAGCAACCTGGTCTGGTGGGAGGTGTCCCTGCCCACAGCAGCGGGGTTGGAACTGGGTGGTCTTTAACCAAGGATCACCCAACCCAAACCATTCTGTGATAAAGGCACTCTGTAAGAACATTTAGCTTTACCTTGTGAATTCTTTTTAAAAAACACAGATGTGCTGGACACTTAAAAGAAATCTAATGCAGTTACAAAATTTTTGACAAACAGGAAGTTTTGTTAGAAAGGGCTTACGATCTTAAATTGTGCTTTCAAGCTTTATCACATCTCAAATCATGAGCCACTTCTGTTATTCCAGCCATGACTACCAAAACTGCTCATTTCTTCTCCTGCAGCAATAATGCTATTTCAGTTCTAAAAGCCCTTCCACAGCGACTGAGAAAGAACAAATCCAGTAAAATGTCGAATTAAGAGTTGGGCACTGTACCAGAAACCTGAAAGCCTAAGCTGGGTCCCAGCTGTCTAATTCCCTGTTACATTTTACCCTAAAATTCTGGTTCAGTGCTGTGAGGACAAAAAACCATCAGATCACAAAACTGCATCACCTCAGCATTTCACAGACAGCTAGAAGATCCGAGGAAACAGACCCTGCTGGTGCTACAGCAAAGCCTGCAGCCTTGAAAACTTCACTTGTTTTCCAGAAGATATTCCCTTCCCCAAGCTCACTATGACCCAGCAAGTTTCAGGTTGCAAGGCTACGTCCATTAGGTTTCCACTTTGTCAGTAATATAGCTACAACAGGGATGAAAAGTTTTCATTATAAAATTCATTTTCATAAACTATAGTATGAGATTTAACACAATTATACTTCAGGTATTTATGAACAACAGTGATCACTGCAAGCTCTTGTTCAGAATTACAAGACGAGATAATACTTCAAACAGATGACGCAGTTTTCTTACTTTAAGTATCAGTAAGTCTCCCAGCACGAATAACTATAAATTTTAAAAGTAAACCACCCTATACATTGTGAAGAATTCAGTCAAAGCTTTCTCTCTGTAGGACTAACTCTCTATAATTCTTTGCATTTCTAAGAGTTACACATCACACCATACCATCGTTTTGACCATATTTCACTCCAGTGTATCCAAAGGTTGATGGATTTTCTTCATTTAGGGGATGGGAATTTTTTTTCCCCCCATTAAAAGCAAGCTGTATGAGAGCTGATGATATTCATGTGAACTAAGTGCTGAAAGATGTGATAAGAAATGTGGTAACGTTTAAAGAAATGAAAATGTGATAAGATTAATGTATGCTAAAACCAAAGTACTTTAAAAAAAAAACACTCCTCCTCTATGTGAATTGGGTGGTGAGGTATCCAAAAAACATTTTCTCATTAATAGGTAATCACAGAGTTGCTCTGGCATGACAGTACTGCAATATTTTTTAGAAGCTTTACTGATGCACTCTTCTTCAAACAGAAACATTTGTTCAAAGTCCAGAAGAATGTGGGCACGGATTGAAACCATTCTCTTCCAACATCCACATGCCAAAAACCTGACACTCCGAAAAACATTAGTTTAGTTTGAGTTTAGTAGAATCACAGAATCATTTAGGTTGGACACAACCTCTCAAATTTATCTGATCCAGTCTCTCACTTGAAGCACTGCCAACTTCACAGTTAGATGCCTGGTCTGAAAAACTGAAGTCTTCGCTCTGAATACTGCAAAAAGAACTCCACTCATCTCCCTGCTGCCCTTCTGACAGAAGAAAGAGCAGGTATTCAGCTACTTCAAAACAAACAAAAAAACAACTCCTGTTGATATTTCAGTATGAGGGGGGAATAATCAGACTACCTTCTGTAGTTTGAACAATGCAAATGAAAAAAAAGTATTGTTAATGGATATAATGTCACAAGTTTAACATAGAAATTTGTTAGAACTTTAGAGACTTCACTGATTTGCTTGAATTTTATGGTACACATCCACAGAAGAACTATTCAGATGCTATAACAAACATTTCATCAGAAGCTGCAAGGAACCGCACATCCAGGCTTTGAGCTATTTTGATCAAAGAATTACAGTTGTGAGATCTTCTCACAAAGGCCAGAGAATGGAAGTCACAGAAAATAAGTTTTATATGCCTCAGATATATGAAAACTTCAGCCATTTGCTTACGTAAGAGACTTCTTTTACTGCTGAAAAGAATGGGGGGAAATGAACAGATGCTGACATTCAGAATGATTGGGATCTTCAGTTATTTAATGACGGAATGACAAACAACCTAATTTTTCTCCTTCCTGTGAACAGAGATTGCAACAGGAAAAAACACTCTTTAAGTAAAGAACCTATTCTGCTTGGAAATAAAGACTCATGGCCAATTTGATCTGTGTGGAAGGCATAACATTTACTGTACGGGTATCCCCTTCCTTTTCAAGAAGTTCTCATGGAAATGGTCTTTTCAGACTCTCAGTTATGTGAGAAGCTGAGCTGCAAGCTCCAAATGAAAGTTTATTAAAGACGTGAAGCACCAGTAGAAATGCTGTATTCATGTTGGCAGACAATTAAGATGTGACTTACTTGATCTACTGTCCTGGTTTTGCTATAGAGAAATTAAGGCACAGAGAACTGAATTACCTTAAGACAGAATAGTTAAACAGCAGGCAGCAAGTTTCCTTCAAATTATCTGCTCTCGCCTCAAAGCTTATCCTACCTCCTATCACAGCTGAGCTTCCCTGTTTGTTTTTAAGGCCTGGGCTCTGTACAACTAGCTACAAAGTTTTCAGGAAACATCGTTCCAAGTACCAACAAATCCTGAAAAAGTGTTTTTCATGTTTATCAAACCTCTCCACTGCACAAATGCCGTTGCAGTCAGGTCACATTTGACTCCTAGAGGAACTTTCAAGTGGAAGAGTGAGAGTAAACAAGAGCACAGAAGCAGCACCATTACCCGTGACACTGCAAGCCATCAGGATATCAAGGAACAGAGAGTCTGCCCCATTGAGCCATGCAGGTGAGTAAGACCTTAAGTACATACACCCAACTCATTAGAAGGTTTTGGTATGTGCTGGGAAAGTAAAGCACAGACGGTTGTTAGGCAGGAAACTTCCGTAAAATTCTGGACTGTGTGTCCTGTTGTAACAGTTCAGGTATGCTCAGGAAAGAAACAAAAGATAGATGAACATCTTACAGCTTTATATCCAACACATCTGGGACAGGAGACCAGAAGGTGATAGCAACACTTGTAACAGCTAAATGGCTTTGCATACGAAGAAGCTGATGAGACTGGCCTGCAGTGGCAGGTGAGGTCCCCAGAAGCTTATGCTGCTGTTGAAATTTGACATGTATAAATAGTGAGAAAATTGTTCCTTGTGGGGAACACATTCACGAGCATCCAACACTGCAGTAAGCCCGAGGTAGAAATGCCACACATGAAGGCCAGGCCACCAGGCAAGACTCAAGACACCTCAAACAGCTTGAATGAGCATCCTTCGATCAACACAATGAACACAGAGGAACAGCTGGATCACAGCGAGTGGATAATTGCGAGTATGGACAAGATATGCAAATTCAAGTTTTTAATGCTGCTCCAAAGTGCACTTCTGCTCTTGTTCCTATCGCATCACTCAATTTCTCCTGAAATACAGAACACAAAATCAAACTGCTCAATTATTTTCAACAGGTCCTAATGTCAGGGAGGATGTTCACGCCACCTGGCTGTTCTATGTCAAGTGCAGAAGGTCCAGGATCTGACACCTCTCCAGGTTTGTATTCTATTAAGCTATACATGTACACACTTTGTAACTTCTCCCAATACACAGTAAGGTGTTTTTTTTTCATTGTTGATTTGTTTGTTGTTTTAAAAGGGGGTGAGGGCAGGATACAAGCTATAAGCAGCTCAAATTAAGCTAGTGAATACTACTAAACTACCACTTCAGTGACTTTCGTATAAAAAAAAGTTTCTTTCTACTACTTTATGGACTCCTCTCCCTCTTAAAACTGCAAGGTCTAGAACCAACTGCTGGTCATGGGAATGAAATGGTGAAATTCTATCTCTTGCATGCTAACTCACCAACTCCACAGTGCTCTTCTGATTTTAACTGGTCAAGCTTAGGATAGGGACAAACATTGTTAACAAAGTACTAATTCAATTTCCCATCTGATTAGAGAAACATGCAACCTGTACTTCGGTATTTCCATTTTCACAATTACATTGTGGACTCAGAGCTTAATATCATGTTGATGCTATTTTGTCTTTATTTGCCTCTAATTGATAAATATACTAAATCAGTGAACTCCCGTTGCATTTCTGTCGACAAATTCTGGTTCTTCAGAAAAAGCTTTAGTTCTACTGTAACATGTAACTGTACCAATAGTAGAGATAGCAGTATTTGTGCATTGCAATGCATTTTTTCTTCCACTGTTTACAGAGTCCTCAAAATTAAGAACGAGATGGAAGCATGACTGAGAACATTCCTGCTCACATTAACCTTTTATAGACAACACTGAAGTTAAAATAACTGAATTGAAAACTGCTCAAATACAGAGAACATGCTCTAAGAAGGGACTAGCTCATAAATTGCTGTAAGTAAATCAGGGCTGTAGTATTCACTAGCACATAAAGAAATTAAATCTAAACCAGGTTACTACATTTCTTATGAGCATTTTATCTTTAATACCTTTTCAAAAAACCAAAACACCCCGTTGCTTTGCAATTACTCAGATCACCTATTTGCAATAGAAAGGAACTGAAAGCCTGACAAGCTGCGTCCATACTTGAAGACTAAAGAAAAACGCTAATACCCAACTCCCATCCACCAGTAGACAATGAAGGAAGAAAGCATTTTCCTTCCTTTACTTCTATATCCTCACAACAGAAGAGGAAAATTAGGATTGACTTTCCTTACACTTTTAAAATTTAGATCTCAATGAATACCTCTTTATTCGCTCTCAGTCTTCCTAGTTCACACCTCATTTCAGTTAAGACACACTTCTGCTGCTCTAAAGAGAGTGTGGCTTAGATTACATGCAATGAATCCTTGCACGTAATTTATCATTAGTAAAAGCCTCAGCAGGTAAGACATCCTGTAGTTACCAATAAATTTGAGGTTCAGTTTTTGTCCATTAGCAGTAGGGTGAAATAAACAGCTCTTGCAAGTTCCACTCCTTCCCAAGAGTAGTAGTCTTCCTAGGTTTCACTACGCAGAAAGTGAACCTGGTTTTACATTTACAGTGTATCTGAATCTATCCCCTCTGCCTGCACCTATCCCTACCCAAAAGCAAGTAATCACAGGAGATACAACCTCTGCAGCGCTGTTGGGTTACTGGGCTAACCCATCAGGCTAAATGGAGGGCTTTAAAACAGTTCTTCCAAGACTGAAAGTCAGCAATGAGATAGATACTGACCCTGGCTAAGTTAGTGGAACACAAATGTTTCGGTCTCAGCATGAAACTTCCTCCCTTAGGAAACATTTTCTGTTCATGTTACTGCTTCCTCTCACAGCAACCGATGCTTCCCTTGCAATCCTGCTAGGCTTCTCCTGATTATTTAGAAAGCAATTCACGGGTGTAGTCAAAGATAAGCGACAAGAAATATGTCTTTCATACAAGTTACTTCAGTTCAACCTCTTCTTCAATACTGAAGTTCGAACTTCTCCACTTGTCAAAGACAACCTTTTAAAGACAGTTAACCTTAGACAGAACACTGATGTTACAGAAGGAAACAAAATGTCCACTTGTAGAGTAACATAGTTAACAAAGGAAAGAGAATGATGACATTTACCTGCAGTTTAAAGACAATTAACTCGATTTTTCTAGCAAGATTGCTAAGCCTTCTCCAAAAATTCTCAGAATTCAGACAATTCCAGGACAAGAGAGAAATCAACTCATTCTACTCTGTTGCAAAGTAAGGTTTAGGCAATGTTAGTGTGGATTAAAGGATCTACAGGGCACCTTCTTTTAAAATAAAAGTTTAAACACGTATGTTATTATGTGGCTTGGGTGGTACAGTACAGATGTGGTACCATATGGCTTTGAGCATATGGACAGTTCACTTTTTATTGAACATGGAGAAGAAGGGTTACTGTTGGTTTATTCCATGAATTTAATCTGCTCATCTCTGTCAGTTACAAACTTTTAGTGAAATACTGTTCCCACACCCTTTAACATCCCCACCTGAAACTACCTTTTGGCAATACAGTAGTAAGATCTACACTATTACAACATTTCTCTCAAGAGCAAGACACAAAAAAAATATATATATAAATAAATACAAGTAGCATGGAGTTTTATAATTCCAGGGGTTATAGCAGAAAATGAAACAGACCCTCAGACAGGTCTTTTTTTTATAGCAGCTGACTGTGCTTCTAATTTGTCAGCATGTAGGTAATCCTCTACAAAATGTATATATTAACTGCAGATAAGGGGGACTAAGCAGCCATACCTCATAGCATTAACACAACCTGAACTGACACACAACAAGCAGAACAGCCAGGCCACCCACCACCAGAAAACAGAGATTTTTCCCCCCCTTCTGCATACCTGGTTCCCACCACACCTGAAAGGCTCCAGCAGCTGAATCAAAACATGACTTGTGTGAGGTACGCTAATTTCCTTTTCAGAATAGGAAAGGATACAGCCTTAATGCTCCAGTCTGAGTCCCGATGGCCAGTATTTTCTGAACAGGATCAAATGCCAGGGCTGAAGGTTGATAGGGGAAACCATGGCGCACAGTCTAACAAGTCAGAGCATCGTAGTAATGATGGGACAAGCAGCAGACCAAAAATAAACAGAATCAATATCATATGTTATGGAATAGGATTCAGCATTAATCACAATTAAGAAAGAAACCCACAGATTGAGAATAACAGCTGTCCTATATTCACCAATTATAAAAGATTTTTTTTAAAGTTGGTCCAGTCATTCACCCTTGATCACCAAATGACAGTCATACTTACTGAAACTTAATGTGAATGTTGCATTATTTCTGTACAAAGACTGTATCAACATGGCTTTTTTTTTTCCATCCATGTCATCCTCTGAATACTCCTATTTTAGCCCTAAGAATGGCACTAACCCATTAAAACCTGTGATGTTCCTAGGAAGTTTGGCAACAAAGCCAGACTTGTTGTTAGAACTGTTACAAATTGCTACACCTGCTTGTGAGAGCTTCTTCAATTTCACTCCAACAGGCCCCACATGACAGTGCAAACTCTCTCATCACCTTTACAAAAAAAAAAAAAAAAACAACAAAAACAATAAATTATCAGCCCAACCTCCACAGAGCATCTCTCTCAACCTCTGCTTCCCCTCAAAACAAACAAATAAATGCTCCTGAAAACAGACAAATAGAAAACATGCCATAAAAACAAACCAAGCCTCCTTAACCAAGGGATTCTTTCTTAATATGAAGCAGTTGGCACATCTGGGTTTCTGATTACCAAATTAGTCTTGGCTAATCAACCACACAACAACCCCATTACACTTCTCAGGCTGCAATTAATCAGAATCAAGAATAAAAGCATTATCTATTCTGACTTCTACTATAGATGTATGCAACGTAAGCCATACAAACTCTGGCTTTTCAACTGCAAAACCTTTAGTTTAACTCAGGGTTATTTTAGGACCTCATAGCGAACTTCAGATAGACTCCTTTTACTTCAGTGAAGTTGCAGGCATAGCTCACAACTCTTGGTATTTCACTGTGAATAAAATCTAAGCAGCAATAGCCCTGCTCTTCGCCGTGTCCTTCATGAGCAACTTGTAAAAGTGGCAGGAACACCTGCAATACTAGATAAAACAAGGAGGCGAATCCACAAACAAGCTCAGCCATATCAAGCTAGGCCACGGGTGCATTGTAAAGATAAAAATGGGTATTGATATTCAAATCAGTTTGTATTCCTCTAGGTACAGCTAGCGGATTAATTCGCTGCATCATTTTCCAAAAGCGTGCGGGCACTAACTGCAGTTATTGTATCACACGCAAGCAAATGAAAAAAAAAAAGAAAAAAAAAAAAAAAAAAAAAAGGGAACTTTTCCTCCGTCTCTGGAGAACCTTTGCAACAGCAGCCCCGGCGACTTGGCAACACACTGCAGCCACAGCACCACGAACGTCTCCGGCCCCCTCCAGGCGCAAAGGCAGCGGGCAGCCGCGTTCCCCGGCACGCAGCGCCCCAAACCCCGCTCCTCGGGGCCCGCCAGCTCCCGCTGAAGGCCGCGATGCCGCCGGGCATCCCTCCCTCCCTCCCCCAGCCCTCCCTCCATCCTCCACCCCGCTCTCCCCACGAAGCCCGGGCGCACCCCGTGGGCATCGAGCCCTGCGAGTCTCCGGCCAAGCTGCTCGCGGGCACCCCGCAGCCCCGCGGCTTCTCCCCCCCGTCCCCCCGGGGCGTTCACCTTGCAGAGCTGGAAGTGCTCGGACTGGAGCGTCTCCTGGATCTCGCTCTCCCGGTTGCCCGCCTGCTGCTGCTGCGCGGCGGACGACGCCGAGGCGGCGGACGAGACCGCCGTCAGGCCGTCCAGCACCTTCCTGATGTTAAATTTCCTCATGGCTCGCGGCGGCGCCGAGGCAGAGCCGAGCGGGGAGCGCCGCCGCCGCCCGCTCCGCCCGCTCCCCCCGCCCCGCCGGCGGCAGACGAGCCCCCGCGGGAGGGCGACGCGTTAGTCCGGCAGCGCAGCGCCGCTCCTCATCGGGGCCCGGCGGCTGGAGCCAAGCAAACGGCGCCCGGTCAGCCCGTGCTGTGCTGCCGCTGCCCCTGCCGCTGCCCTGCCCGGCCCGGCCCCGCCCGCAGGGGGCTCACGGCCCGCCCCGGCCCGTCCCACCCCGTCCTCCCGGCCGCCGAGCCGCCCGCAGCCTCCGCGCCCGGCCGCGCAGCCGCCTCACATGGTGCCACCCGGCCCCCCGCCCGCCGCCGCAGTCCCTGCTCGGCCCCCCCCCGCCGCCTCGCAGCGCCCTCCCCTCCCTCCCTCCCTCCCTCCGCCCCCTCGGAGCTGAGCTGCGTGTGCCGCCAGCCAGTCACCGGCGGGGCTTCTCCCGGCTGCTGCCGCCGCCCGCCCCCGCAGCCACCAGCCTCCCCCAGCCCTCCTCCTCCTCCTCCTCCTCCTCCTTCTCCCTCCTCCTCCTCCTCGGGCCGCCTCGCGGTCGCTCCCCCTTGCCTGACAACGCGGAAGCGCAGCGCAGCGCCCCGGGGGGGCAGCGGCGGCGGCAGCAGCAGCAGGAGGAGGAGGAGGAGGAGGAGGAGGAGGAGGAGGAGCGGTGCCAGGGCTCGCAGTGGCCGCGCATGCGTCCCCACAGGGCCGGCACCCGGATGTGGCGGTGCCCGCTCCCCCCGCAGCGCCGCGGCGAGGGGAGCGGGCACCGGGGTGCTGGGGGGCGATGGGGACGGGGACGCGGCCGGGGCCGTCACGGCGGCGGCGGGGGAGCGGGGACGGGAGCCCCGCGCCGCCTCTGGGCAGGGAGCGGGGAGCAGGGGGCGGCGGTGGTGGCCGTTACCGGCCGCGCTTCCTCACAGCCTCCCCCGAGTGGCGCCGGTAGCGGCACGCAGCGTCTGGGGGCTGCCGGCTTGTGCCCGGCCTTTGTTTTGCCTTCATTAGTAGGTCGCGTTCCTGGACTGTGCCCTGAGTGGCGCAGGTGGTGGTTGGTGTTCCCCCCTCAGTCATGGTGTGTCGCTGACGGCAATTATTCGTGACTCAGATCAGTCAAGTAAAACAAACCGGACCATCAGTTATCACCTCTGGAGGAAAGCTTGTAGAGATGTGGCTCAGGACATGGGCCTGCAGCCACCCAGCTGCAGCAGGAATGCCTGAGCAGGAGGCTCAGCCCGCAGTAAAATGGCATTTACAGGTGGTGCCTTCAGCCCCAAAGCCAGGCATGCACTATTAGCACACTCGGTGTGACAGTGCACAGACAAATAAGCGCAATCAGAATGCTGCAAAATAGTTACGATGCACCCACAGTAATAACCTCAAAAGTAAAAGTTCTTAGACTTCTTAGACCTCTAACCCCATGTCAGTTTAAAGCCGTATCCCCAGCAGGTGTATCGTGTATAAACATTCAAAAGAAACCAGGACGCTTACATACTCTTATGAACTGACAGAGCTTTCCACCTATGTAACCAGGACTGTTGGACACTTCCTCAAATCACCTTGGTGAACATGTGGAAGAATGTTTCCAGAGACGACAAAAATCCTCAAATAAATAAAAGTAGACTTAAATAAGCCTCATTAAATACCTGATAATAAAGTTTATTTCATTTTAAGAGGGAAGTGTGTGTATTTTCAATGTCTTTAATCATCCATCATATATTTTATCTAAGAGTCCGTAAGTTACAGAAATAATGTTTGTTTTTTTTTCCAACTACTCACATGTGCTTATTGCAGTACGCTACATTGGGAAGAAAACTTCTGGAACTCAACTATGCTTGACTGAATGGTAAACACTGATTGTGTTTACCACACACATTGTGTTGATAATGCATACCTGTATAACCCTAAGAATGTAACTAATAGTCCATCCGGGTCCTGTTATCAGCATAGGCCAGGCCCTACAAGCATTCCT
Source organism: Netta rufina (assembly GCF_964035555.1). Classification (NCBI taxonomy): domain Eukaryota; kingdom Metazoa; phylum Chordata; class Aves; order Anseriformes; family Anatidae; genus Netta; species Netta rufina. The sequence goes on along the minus strand of NC_140125.1, from coordinate 52,143,564 downwards.
AGCTACAAGATTCATATCACATCTACTCTCATTATTTATGTTAATTATTTATAGAAATTGTTAAGGAAAACAACTTCAAAGCTTGCTGAAGAATTAAAGGCCTTTAAAAGCCATCTTTTTGCATACTGCACTTTTTTATTTTTCCCTCCAGTGTATTTGGCCCTTGACTCCATTCTTTACCTGCATTGTATATACTTGAGATTGCATTTCATTTTCTGTTTAGATTAACACTGAAAGCAAGGAGGACCTCATTCATTATTGTAACACTGTACCAATACTTACAAACATTTATGCAAGGTATATATTACAACATATACACGGTTGAGACAACAGCATTTCTCTTCTCTCACACTTTGTAGCCAATGCCATTCAACAAGCCAATGCTTTCTGGTACAACTCCTTTAAAAAGTGAATGACAATCTTCTGTTGTACTGGGATACCAGTGGGAACAGTAGTAGGACTTTCATTTTATGGTTTTATAGCAAGCATCCCAATTATCTCTCAAGATTTAGCTGCTGTGTTTCAGAGCTTCTTTGAGGTCTCCTGCTCTTACCCAACAGCCACATCCTGTTTACAAAACAGACTGATTCTGCCTAATTTCCTTAGTTCATGTTGTCTGCTCAGACCTTCCGGACACTGATATCTGAAATCTCTTGCCAATATTTTATAGCCCCGTCCAAAGCCTGAGTGACTTACACAGCTGAGGATGAAGCAATCAGACCCAACTAGATTGCAACCACTTTTGTGTTCTACTGTGACAGGATCCGCCTGTGACAGAGCCACTGTTAAATGTTCATGAGTCAGCCCCCAGCATCTTCATGGGCTACGCAAATCCCTGCTACCAAACGAATCCACTTGGTTTTAGTCTTCTTTGCCTGTCTTTTCTTACTGATCATCCTATCTACTGCTTCCTGAAAAGGAGAGAAAAACTCACTTGCTCATTTCTTGATCCATATCTTACGGATACCACATTGACAAACACTATTCCTTGTACTTATTTAAGGCATGGTGCACGTAGTATTGGTATACGGACCAATGCAGTCCCACAGACCACAGTTGGTGTAGGTCAGACTTCGCTTGGTGGGTCTTTTGCCTCAAGATAATCACCATAACTTTATGGATAACTGGAATGCAGCCATCACCATGCTTATGGTCTTTATTTTTTTTCAGGGGCAGGTTGTGGTAAACCACCAAAGCATTAGCATGAAGAGGGGATAGAATGATAGCAGTCCTGCACAAACCAGAATGAGTAAAATCTCACCCAGTTATAATGCATGCTAAGACTTGGTAGAATAATCCCAGAGCAGTGGGTAGGTAGTAAAGGGACAAGTCTTCTCACGGTGTTTTTCATTAGTTCATATGTACACCCAAAAGTGTTACTGGTTGTATCCAGAGAAGTTCATGTACTTCAGGTGAATTGCACACCATAATTATTGCACTAATCAACATGGATGAGGAAAGGACCACAAGAAGGGGCCTTGAGACCTCTGCTTGGCCTGTAACCTCACTAAAGCTTTTGACAGTCAGTCAACCCAGTCTTTGAAGACTAATGAAGAGAATTAGCTTTCCTGAGAACTTCTTAATGGTGCTTAGTCACTCACACTGCAGAGTCAGAATTGACTGAATTGCCAAACATTTCTTTGCAATGAATAGAAAGAAGCTGGGATACATTTTTGAACTAATCTTATTCAGGTTGTTTTACTTAACTGCATTGGACAGGACAGTGTAACCACAGCTCCAAGTGAGTTTTGGAACCTTTTCTGGCTTCTGCTCAGGTTCTTTAGATTGTGAGCTCTTGCCAGACAAACATCTGTGATTTTTTCTTTTCCCCATTAATCTGTATTGGTGAAAAATCCAAGGAGGACTTCCAGCTTCAGGTGAACTTTTTGATATTTCTGCAGCTTACTTGGAGTACACTGTAAGCAAGAAGGAAATGGAGAACATGTGTTAATTAGTGGGTCAGTCCCTAGAAAAAGCTGTGATAGGACTTGCCATAACCTCAGCTGGAAATAAACTGTCTAGTGTTTGTAAATTCATCCATTTCAGAAAAAGCGCCATTGACCATGCCCGTAATGATATGATGAGTTCCTCCTGCATCTGGAAGCCAGCATGGTCTTTGGCAGGCTCACAGATTATTTATTAAAGACCTATGGAACAGCACAACTAACACCTTGTGTATGGATGCCGCTAGGGAGAAAGAGGGCACATCCTGCTTCTGAAGGGACTGCACCAAAATTCCTGCATTTTGAGCTCCAGCCATTATAGTGAGATGTGTATATGTTGGTTGTTGAAGTATGAATTAGGAAGGCTTCTCAGCATTTGTCTACACAACCAGCAGAGGAGTGTCCATGTAGCTGCTTTGTGTTGAGCTGGAGCATGGCAAAAGAAGCAGATACAGCTGTCTTAGGAAGCATTCAAGGATATTGTTAGCAGTTGACCAGCGTAGATCTGACTGTTGGCTGATACCAGTGATATGTGACACAAGGCAAATATGCACTAGCAAGGAAGAGTACATAAGGCAGAAGGAAGGTATTAAAGCAGCACTATGTGATGGAAATGTGAGACTCGTGAAGAGGTCATGCACTGTTCTCCTTAGTGTCTCACATACGCCTTTGTCCCACCACTGTCACCTTGGACCAGACAAAGAGAGTATCAGCTATTGAAATATACACAGAAATTTACCGTTTCTAGTGAAAGCACATTTATTGCTTTTTATCTATTGACCTATTTATGCATTGTTCTCATCTTCACTGAAGGTACACAGTCCTTTCAAAAAATGTTGTAGTTTGCATCCATCTGTCACTCTTTACATAGAAAATTAATTATGCCAAAGAAATATTCAAGAAGGATGTTAACACCGCATTTTTTGTTTTCAAATTTACTTTCATTACTTTCAGCCATGTCTTCAGTACCTAAGGTTAGGTCGTCTTAGCAGCACAGTCTGACTGATTTGGCTCCAGCCAATCCTTTCCTTTTATCATTGTCTTCTGAAGGAGTAATTTATTTTTCTGCTCATCAAAATTTTCTATGGCCACTGCAGGCACTTAATTAATTTTGTTCTTATGTTGTACTAAAATGCACAGTTCTTTTTTGTTCATGCAGTCTGTCAATTTCCTCTTTCTATACCACATTTTACTTAAGCCTGGGCCAGTTCAGTGTTAAGAATAGAGGCATTTCACCTACTCTGCTCTCATTCTTTTAATTACAACATCTTCCTCAGTTTTTTTTTAACCCTTTAAATTAATCTCTCATGCAATTAAAACAGATAGGTTTGGTGGTAAAGTATTTCTTCTTTTTTCTTCATGATTTTTTTCGTGTTAGGAGTATAAACAGTCCTAGGAACAGATTTAAGGACTCAGGACTCCTCCCTTATCTTGTCACAACTACACACCACCAGGGCTAGGCAGCCCCAGAATAAGCTGTTTCAAGCACTGTGTTGTGCTTTGGCTCCTAAAATCCACATCTGACATACTTCTGTTCAATTCTTTGTTATATTCTCTCAGTCGTAATTTTATTTTTATGGATACTTTCTTGTGTAGGAATTCATCTCAGTGTTTATCTCCCACTTGAAATTGAGTGTTTTCGGGTTCTTGACCTCTACATATTTATAATAAAATCATTACTTAGATATTTCTAGTGTACTCTGATTGTTTACAGGAGGAACATGTAATATATACAGTCAATATTTAAGTTTGTTTAGCATGTTGTATTTTTTTCCTTAGATGCCGAAATGAAATCGCAAATAATAATACTGAGGAATTGCAAATAATGATACTGAGGAATTTCCAATTTTAACCTGACTTAGGCCATCACTTCAACATGTAATTAATCATATGTTCCCTTCAGTGCCATCTGTGTACCTCCTTTACATGATGTATAAGCTTAAGCTACATCAGAAGACATGGTTACTCAACTACGTACAAAACTTGCATTATTATTTGCATTAGGTCATATTTCTTCTGTAACTGGATCTATTTTGAGAAGTACTTGAAACATATTAGTGCAGAATCATATGAGCACAGGATAACTGAGGTTGAAAGGGACTTGTGGAGGTCATCTGGTCTAACTGTCCGCTCAGTTGTAAGCTAGATCCAACTTGAAAGTTAGATCACGTTTTTTGTGGTCGCGTACACTTTTAGCATATATCCAAAGATGGAGATTCTATTCTTTTGCATTATTACAAAATGAAAATACAATTTCACATCCCATGCTCTGCATTTTGCTGTTTTCATATTTTTACACTGGCAGTAGGCCCGAGCCAGGATTAAAGCCTCAGGCATATGATGCTAATACACCCAGAACAGGTTTTGAACAAGGCAAGGCTTTTATCCATATAGAAAAAAAGTATGGTTTAATACTTCACTGAATAATGAAAAATGTTTTGTATGCATTTATCATACACTCTATGGTCTTCAGTCAACTATAAAACAAGTGCTTCTTAGTACAATGCCTCTTTGAGACCTGCATAACAGAGTGAAGCCAAATACGAAATACAATCTGTCTCCATTAAAAGGCAGCAAAATATTGCAAGTGAAATCAACACAAGTTTTATAAAATAGTTAAATTAAGATGAAGTATGAGTGTCTGCCAAGAGAAGAAGGGTTTTCTTGGACTAAATGAATTAAAGCTAAAATATGATGAACAAAACTAATTTATCCATTCTTAAACAGAATTATAGTGCTGCAATTTAAAAAAAAAAAAAAGTCTTTCAAATTTAATGATCTGTTTATATACAGTATTTTGTACCAAGTGTAGTATTTCAGACAGGATCTTTCATCAATGAGTCATTTTAAGTGACTACCCACTACAGTGAAAAAAAAAAATCACATTTTATTATTGTCATTGTAATTATGGCCTGTTAGCTGGGAGGGGATTCCTATTGTACAGTAGTTTAGCGATCTAGACAAGTATTCATTTGGACTACAGAAACACTAGTCTTTGATTTTAAATGGCTAGTATTTCACTAGTATGTTTTCTTCTTTAAATTAAAAGTAATGAATTACATAAACTGCAAAAAAGCAAGCAGGCAAACTATTCCTTTAATGATGTTTAAGCTAGAAGACCCAAAATGTGTGTATGCTTCATTTCATTATATGTTTTTAATTTCTTGTATTTTCATCATGTTATCATTTTCTGTGAATATAAACACTTCTTTTAACACCATTGATATTCGGAAATAATAATGCCAGATATGTATTTATATTTTCTGATTAGCTCAGTTGTGCAAGAAAGGTTCAGATGTCAAGGCAATTGAAGGATTTCCCATAAAAATAAAAATATTTCCCATATTCTACATGGTTTTAACTTCATTGCAAGCGTGGTAGACAGAACCTCTTTATGTGTCTTCTCCTATCCCTCCCAGTTGGTGAAAGAGGAGGTGAAATGTAATGACAGCTGAGACATTCCAAAGAAAATGCTAGTACCCTCAAATTAAAATGAACATCATAACTTGAGATTAACAGAGCAAATAATTGTTTAAGAGAAACTAAAACAGTAACAAGACAAATGGGTAGGAGAAACCTAGAATACGTAGGACAGGTTGAAATTTATTAGTCATCGAGTCTTACAATTCTAATTTCTCCTATTTTTTACATTTTTTGTTTTTAAATTCTGTCCCAACATGCTACTCAGTAAGCTTCTTTGAAGGAGGCTTTAGGTCCCATTGGTAACCTAAGACTTTTTGAAAACCTAGCTGAAGCAATTGAAATTTGCCTTGTAGTAACTGATTGAATTAGAGCCTAGAAGTAATTATATGCTTTAAATATATCACTTTATCAAGTGTTGTCGTGCATTGCATTGTCCTGACTAGAATTTACAACTATTTCTGGGATTAAGATCAGTATCTTGATGTACTGTCATAATTTTGAGCTTTACTTCAGGCAAGGTGTGGAAGGGCTCATTACTATCTGCTCCTTCAAATCTCTTTGTGAGCAACCATCCCTTCTATAGTATCACAGTACAGGCTGGATGCAGTGCCAATTAGGAATAGACAGCATTTATTAATTTTATGGATCATTTATGGTGTATTACCAGGTGTATTTATTATGGTGTATTTACTCAGGACAAAAGGCCACTTTCCGAGACCAGTACAAGAAAGATTATTACTGGTATGGAGGCCTACCTCTTTAGGTATGACTGACAGACTCATGGGAAAACAGAAATTATCTTCACTTCATCAACTGGAAATTGGCACACACCATGCTGTTTTAGGTATGCTAGTGCCATGTGCGATTTTAACTGCTTCGTACAGCTATGGCTAAACTATGACCTGCACTGGAAGCTGTTTAATTTGGATTAAATGAGCTTTTTTTCCCTCACCCATAAAGAAAATACCTTTACTACAGCAACACTGAGTTGTGCACAGATGTATTGCAGCAGAGCTTGGGCACTGTTTGCTGGCACTGCCACAGGGCGGAAGCCTGCCCATCAACCATGTCCTGGTCTCCATGACCTGGGAGGCAGGTGGGCACCCACAGCTTTGGGTCCCCATCAGGCTGATGGGATCTGTTTTCCCCTTCCCTCGCTCTGTTGTTTTTGCAAGAGCAGAAACTGTACTGCTCCTCACTGAAGCTGAGTAGCCCTTACCCATACTGTGAAATTTTGGGTGTCAGGACTGCCCTTGATTCTGTCAGGGGAAGGCCTGGCAGCCTGTCCAATGCCCCTTTCCCATCAGAAACAAGGCACTGGGAGCACTGGGGCATCCCCAGCCCTGACACTGGGCACCTCCTTGCAAACGGGGACAGCCAAAAGCCAGGCTGGGATGTGGGCCTGCGGTGGGGCAGGGCTGTGGGGAGCTGTAGCCTGGCCCTCCTGTGGCCTCGCTAGGGCTGGGGCTGGTGGCCCCAGGCTGACGAGGGTTCCTGGGCCTAGGAATGGGCAGGGACAGGCAGGGCTGGCGGTGCCCTCAGGGCCATGACATTTTCTTGCCAGCATCTAAAATAGCAATTCATATCTGAAGGGCAGTCTTAATTTATGTTACATGGAAATTTTTTGATACGTCATGACAATTTTTATTGAAAAGTTCAGCAATAGCAAATTTTTTAAATGAAAAATGTATCTCATAAATAATCCTTATATCAAATTTAAGTGAGTTATTCCCATACTGCATGTACATGCATTCATATTGCTAGAAGGATTCCTTGGGAAAAAAATTGTATAAAGTTGCTCCGTTCTCAAATTTAAAATTAGAAAATCTAGTAATGTTTATTACCAGTTACGTAACGTGTGTGATATTTTTTAAAACTATTTATTTTGTTTTACTTAATGTGAAAATAAGCTTTAAGATTTATATCATACAATGTCAGTTACGTCTTTTTACAGAAGTAAATTTAAAGTTCTTTGGCTCTCAGTCATCTAACTCCCAACCAAGGGAGTCCATTGTTTTTCTGGAGTCTGATTTAAGAAGAAATGAAACCTGTGTTTCTCTCATCTGTGTCAATCAGACTGTCTCACAGATTACATTTTCATTTGACTGCATGTTTTTTGCCAATAAAGCAGAGTACTCTCACTTATTCTATTGACTTAAAAAATGGCAATGAAAGAAAACAAAACTTGTAATGAGTTATCACAAATAAGTGCAATTTTCCTTTATTTGCTATTTATTATGCATTGTACGTCTAACATGGATTGGGAGAAGTATCTGTGTGAATCTTAAAATGAAAGAAATGCTGCATGTCAGGCAGCAATTATGAAAGGTCTCCAAAATCCATTTTGTTTTTTTGTTTCATTGTCTTGCTGATACCTGTGCTCCCTGATATTTTCTGAATAGCGTGCAGTGTCTTTCACTAACTTTTGGTATAGAATCATAGAATAAGCCAAGTTGGAAGGGACCCATAAGGATCATCGAGTTCAACTCCTGGCTCCACACAGGTCTACCCAAAACTTCAGACCATGTGACTAAGTGCACAGTCCAAACTCTTCTCAAACTCCAACATGCGTGGTGCTGTGACTACATCCCTGGATGGCCTGTTCCAATGCACAACAACCCTCTCAGTGAAGAACCTCTTCCTGATATCCAGCATCCCCTGCTGCAGCTTGACTCTATTCCCTCAGGTCCTATCACTGGTTTTCCAGGCTGAACAGGGCAAGTGACCTCAGCTGCTCTTCATATGCCTTCCCCTCTAGGCCCTTCACCATTTGTTCCATCAGGAAATGCTGATGGCTAGGCTAGGCTAGACACTGGATCACTTATATTTCCACCACTTCCATGGTCCTCAGTTCTTAAGCAGGTATTTAGGAATTCTCCATATACTGGATACTACATCCATGTCTACAGACTTGTTCGTGGTTACTCCAGTCAGTTTTGAAGGCACTCATAGACACAATGTGTTTCAGAAATCCCTTACAGCCACTACATACAGGAAGCCACCACATACTTAGAAGAGTCTCAAGGCTGCTCTATCTTTCTTTAAGTCCTTCGACATATTTTTGTCTACCTCACTGACTGTGCACTAAACACAGTTTTATAGAACCAGAAATTTAGGACATTGAAGAGTATTTTCAAGGAATTAATCTCATTTAAACATAGTTTCAGCGAAATATATCTCTAATAGTTGGATACATAACACCTATGACTTTGGAGCTTTTAAGTGCAGACATCTCTCAAATGGAGTCTTACAAGAAAAAAAAAAAAAAAAAAAAGGTTTATACTATATTTATACTATAACAAAACCTCAGCTTCATATGGGCATTAACAAACACTGCTCCCCAAAACCCTGTACATGAAACTGTTCACATAATGCTGAAGAATAATATTTCTTCCTCACATCTTTTGAAAGCATGATCTAAGTAAATGATTAATAAAAGAAATTTATCACCACTATAGCAGTTGAGTGAACTTCTCATCTGTTGTATGCTGATTCTTTTCTTTCAGTCTCTAAGGAGAATTATTTGAGCTGTGTAATGTTTTCCTTTTGTAGTGTTTGAGCTGGAGAGTTGATTGCTCATACACGCTATTGTGTTCTTATGTGAAAGAAACTACAATCAAAGAAATGTGCCTTATACTTCAAGCAGAAAATGGTAATGTTTGTGAAAATCTGTATTCCATAAAAACTGTAAATAAAATTTGGTGGAAAAATAGAATTTTGTTTAAACAATAAGGAAAAAGCTTTCATAAAGGTGAAAGCAGAGAGAAATATTTATTCTAAGAACATAAATAGAATAAATAGATACTTTAAAATATTTTTTAAACAGACTTTCCTCACAGACCTCTTGCTACCCAAAACCTGTAAGATAGTTCAGCCAGTGAAACAAATGGACAGTAGAAGTAATACATTCTAAAATGTAATATGAGCAAAGTGGGTGAATTTATTTTCATGCTGGACAATAACAACAAATGAATGAAAGAGCAGAAATGAGAAAAGGAAAGATTCTCCTTTGCTTTTCATATGTTTTGAAAAAGAGCATAATTTACCACTGCCTAATAACTTTTAATTTTTTGGAGTAATTATGTGCATTGCGTAGTGTTAGTAAAATAAATGGTGTTCATATCACATTCTCCCCACTCAGAACAAGCTGAACATCTCTTTTTCATAATACAAAGTGCACAGTTGAGGAAAAAATCCTGTGACCTGGAAGGTCAGTGACTTACTTCCAGCTCCAGTGAATTAACAGAGAAACACATCCCAAGACTGAAGATCCTTTGGCAGAGATCTCTGCCTTCAGCTCCTGTCTGATTGAATAAAGAACTGTGAGTTGAGTGCCTCAGCTGACCTCAACTGTTACAGCATTACACGAGTGAGAACTATGCAAAGGACCATGTAACCTTCCATCCCCATGAATTTTTTTTTTTTTTTTTTTTTTTTTAATATTTGTGCCCCCCACTGATCTTTTTATTGCTATAGAGTGAAAGACATATGTGATACTTGGAAATCCTGGTGAAAGCATTAAAAACTCAAAGCTTTATGGAAACTTTTGAACCAGAAAAGATTTTAGTGAGAAGACTTACTGTGTAGATTTTCATAAAATCTGATTTCCAGTAAGAGGGGTAACAAAAGATACAAAAATGTTTGCCTGCTGTACCATCAGATGTCAGGTAGTCATCAGGAGCATCAGTGTTAGATGTTATCCGCTCTCAGCTAGTCTCCATTTTCTCTCTTCTCCATCTGTTCATTCTTTTTGCCTCTCCATGGGGTTTGTTGTCCTCCATACTTTATTCTGGATGATCCTGTAGGAACTTTGAACTTAATGTTTCTTGTGACCTACCTTATAGCTATTATTACTTATTATATTACCTATTATAGCTGCTGTCTCTTGGTGCTGATTTTTAAGCCTGTCACTCTTCATTAAAGACACGGACTGTTTCTTAATTATGTTTTGGGTATCCCATTTTTTTGCCTTCAGCTAACACACAGAGAATTAGACTACTTGCTCTTCCTCCCAGGACATTATGCTATTCATACATCTGGCACAGCTCACACCAGCACTAAAAGTAGTAAATACAATTTTTCCTAATTCCCTCTCTATGACAAGTCCAACTCCAGTTTTACTTCACCTTTCTCAAAGTCACTGCGGTGACTACAGGTTTACCTGTAGGTAGCTAAACTCTGGCATACTGCTCTCACTCCTCAGAAGGCAAAGCACAGAAAATAATGATGAAAACCTTGTGGATTGAGATAGGACAGGAAGATCACTCAGCAATTTCCTTCATGGGCAAAACAGACTCAGAGTAAAGGAGATTAACATAATTTATTGCCTATTGCCTACAGACTAGGGCAATGATAACTAAAAGCAAACTAAAAACACCTTCCCCCAATCCATCCTCTTCTACCTCCTTCCCCTGAGCAGCACAGAGAAATGGGGAATGGGGCTTCGGTCAGTCCCTGATGTGCTTCGTCTCCACCTCTCCCTCACGGTCCCTCCCTGTCCCTGCTCCATGCAGGATCCTTCCCACGGGATGCTGTCCTTCCCCAACTGAGCCTGCGGGGGTGCCCACAGGCAGCAGCTCTTCAAGAACTGCTCCCACATGGGTCTGTACCATGGGGTCTGTCCATGCCCCAGGAGCAAACTGCTCCAGCACAGGTACCCCATGGCTGGGCGGCAGCTCCCCCCAGACCCCCTGCTCCTGCGTGGGCTCCTCACCATGGGCTGCAGCTCCGGCCCGGGGCCTGCTCCTGCAGGGTCTCTCCATGGGCCACAGCCTCCTCCAGGCCACATCCACCCGCTCCACTGGGGGATCTTCCACAGGTTGCAGCATGGAGATCTGCTCTGTGTGGGACCCATGGGCTGCAGTGGGACAGCCTGCTCCACCAGGGGCCTCTCCACAGGCCACGGGGGAACTTCTGCTGTGGAGCCTGGAGCACCTCCTGCTGCACTGACCCTGGGGACTGGAGGGCTGGTTCTCACTCATCTCTCTCCCAGCTGCTGTTGTGCAGCAGGTTTTTTTTCCGCTGTCTTAACTATATTCTCACAGAGGCTCAATAGAGTTACTCAATGACATGGTCCTGGCCAGCAGTGGGTCTGTTTCAGAGCTGCCTGAAACTGGCCCTCATATGACCGGCTGCTGGACTCTCATCACATTGGCTACCCTGCAGCCTGCCTGCTACCAGGCCCTTGCCATGTAATACAGGCACAGAGATTTCACTTCCCAGATATGTGCTACTTTCTCAGGTCCTCAACCCATAATAACTAATGCAATGTCTGTTTTCTTCGAAAACAACCTTTCACACATTTTTTTTTTTCATGAAACACAGCAACATTATCATCTATGCCCAAATTTCTATATCTTTTATCATTATACCACTTTCATTGGGTTTAAACTTCTTTCCCTTCCTACCATGTAAGAAATAATGCAGAAAAAAAAAAAAAAAGAAGCATGAAAGTAATAGCTTTCATTTGATATACCTTATACACAGAAGTTTTTAAAAATTCCAGGAGATGTTTCTGAAAGAAAAGATCAGTATTTCTTTTCTGAAATATCTTTGTACATGTAAAAATTATTTTAAGAGTCTCAGGTTGCTCTAAGACTATTTACTTTCATGACATTATCAAGGATATTGAGAACAGCCTCAACTTGGAGACTTTACCTTCAACAGATAAAATAAATTTAATAAAAGTCCAATTAAAAAAAATATCTTACTATTGTAAATATTTTAGTGAAGTGAAACTAGACAAAGGAATATTTATCTTATTTACTCTTTAGTGAAGTCCACCTGAACAGATATTATGTAAAAAAAAAAAGTAAAAAATAAAAATCATTGAGTAGAACTGGGCAAAAGACAAAAATATAAAGTAAAAAGAGACAGAAATAAGCAGTAAATTAATAATAATAATAATAATACAAACTACTCCAAGATATACTTAATATATCTATTGATATATTCTGTAGTTATTAATGATCTGGAAAAGACAGCTAATCACCTCTAGCTGAGATAACTCATGAGAAGACTTCGCAAAGCTAAGAAAAACATGTGACCAGCAAAATACAATGTTGGTAAACTAATGTATAAAGTGGAAATTTTTCATATATATATATGAATATTTATTTTCAGGTTTCAAATTAATTTCATATTGCCTATATAAAACTGAATCACAATCTGTGCTTGGCAATAACAAACAAGACAATTGTTACTGTGCACAATCAATAGAATAAATTTCTAGAAAGATATTAACATCATATTGATTTTCTCATTAAAAGTTTTTGTAAAATGAAAGTAGGTAAGGAGAGTAAATAGGTAAGGAGAGAAAATAATAAATAAATAATAAGGAGAGTCTCACCTGTTCAGGAGAACTGTAAAAAGAAAACAGGTCTGCATCATTCAGGAAAGAGGAATTAAAGAGTTATCCCTTATGTATGAATAACAGTGACAAAGAGAAAGTTAAGGGGATAAGTCTACTTTCTACTTGGTCACATAAGGAAAAAAAAAAAAACAACAAACCTACAAATATTTAACTAGATTTTGGCACATTAAAAGTTGACAACAGGGACTATCTCTCATAGTACACAAAATGGGCTGTTGGAACTCAATGCAAAAATATTAGTGAGCCAAGAGCTTTGAAAGATTTTAAAATAAGATATTTGGATGATTAATGAGAACATTCTCTGATAATTAGCTGACAACTTTAAAAAATATTGCATGTCACTGTTCATAGCCAAATTAATCAGAATATAGCTGGGGTAAGGAAGGAATCTGCTCTATTAAGAGATCAGTTGCATTTCTTCATTTTGGAGGTTTTTATAACTTTCTGTAGCTATCAAGTACTTTCCAATGTAATAAACAGGATTAGATGGACCACTGATTTCCATTGATAAACTACTATTCTCCCAACTAAGGCAGCAATTATTTCTTTTGTGATAGCTTTAAATTTATGACTGAGTGTCTATCATAGACTATTTATCACATAGAATCACAGAATCACAGAATTTCTAGGTTGGAAGAGACCTCAAGATCATCGAGTCCAACCTCTGACCTAACACTAACAAGTCCTCCACTAAACCATATCCCTAAGCTCTACATCTAAATGTCTTTTAAAGAATTCCAGGGATGGTGACTCCACCACTTCCCTGGGCAGCCTGTTCCAATGTCTAACAACCCTTTCAGTAAAGAAGTTCTTCCTAACATCCAACCTAAAACTCCCCTGGCACAACTTTAGCCTATTCCCCCTCATCCTGTCACCAGGCACGTGGGAGAACAGACCAACCCCCACCTCTCTACAGCCTCCTTTAAGGTATCTGTAGAGAGCAATAAGGTCGTCCCTGAGCCTCCTTTTCTCCAGGCTGAACAAGCCCAGCTCCCTCATGACTATTTCATAATCTTTATTGTTAGCAGAGACTTAACCTCTGTGTAGGAACCTTTTTGTTACTGAAATTCTTTTCTGAATTGTGAAATTTCCATTCTTATCTGAGAGGAAGCGTTTACCAACCTCTAAAGAATGGTAGTGAGGAGAGTCACCACTTCATACGTAATATAAATAAGAAAAATTCCCTGTATAGTTTGTATGTATTTGAGGAACCATGTTAAACTTTATACATATTTGGCAAACACAGTATCTGACATTTAAAAAAATAAAATTTAAAAAAAATATTTGGATTAAAAGTCCTGGAAGACACTTGAAATTCAAGTGGCAAATACACCTGGATTTCTACAGGAAGTTTTTGCTGGGTACAAAGAATCTGTTTCTTCTGTGAAACATTTCCAGTGTTTCAGGACTGAATGGAGCTATAGAGGATGTGCACTTCTAACTCTAAGAGCCTTTTAAAAGAATGCTTCACATACATAAAGTTTTTTTGTTTGTTTGTTTGTTTGTTTGTTTAATATTCTCTACCATATTATAGATTTAACATGACTAATCACATATATACATGTAATTTTAATACAGTGTGTCTGCTTTTCAGCTATGTTGAGCTTTCAGAGTGAATGCTGGACTGGTTTCTCATTTACTGGTTTTAATTTTATCATAGTGCTTATAGCTTATCATAGCTTGAAATACTACAATGAAATTCACCCCTGAATTATTTATTTTTTCAAAGCATGAAAACTATCATTATTTCTTAATATATTTATTTTTAAAATGTACTTCATGAGTATCAGGTTTGGTGATTTTTTTTAATGTGAAGATTAATAACCAAAAAAAAGAAGGAAAAGAGTGAATCAAATACTGATCTGAAAAACCAGGGCACCGTGCCCTGGAGGATATGAAATGTAGGCCTTCAAGGGCAGCACATCCCAATGGTATGATCACTCAAGTGAGAAATTCCTGCCACTGGATATGACTGAATTCAACACTGAAGTTAAGCAGGAGTAACTCTATAATTGTTCAAATACTAGAGTCATAGGAACTCTATAAATTCCCTAATTAGAGAAAGAGAAAGCTTAGTTGATGTGCATGTGTTGACTTAAGTCTGCAGCTGCCTCTGAACAATTCATCGGGAGTTGTGCTGGGGAGCCCTCTGGTTGCCCTGCAAGCAGCATTGTCCTAGGCTGCCCAGGACTGTGGTCATCCTTAACACCAACATCTTAAAAGCAACTCTTCTCTTACCCTGTTACTAAAATTTAGTGTGGAGGTAAAAGATGATATGCTGTCAAACAACAGGGCAGAAACAACTACCTGCTCCTCTAAATGCCTTTGTACCACCAAACTCCTGGACTGAGCTGTCCCTTGCTGTCAGATTTGGCAAAGGAATGAAAAATTAAGAATTTTTATTTAATGACAAAGCACTGGAGGTTTTAAGCTGACTATGACTGGAAGCAGGAATTCCCTTGAGTTTTTTGAACAACTCACCAAGCAAGAAAAAAAGTCAAAACAGAGTACAGTCATTTCTTCTGGAAAGAATGAATCAATTCTCTAGCAGTCTGGAAACCCCTCTTAAAGTGAAAATCCTGAAATACATCTGTATAGGCCAGAAATACATTATGGTCAATGGTGAGAAGACATAAAAAATCCAGACAAATACTTCTGGTTCTTGCTGCAAGGAGACCTTCCATCAGGTTAGTCTGTACAGTCTAATTAAGATAAAATAAAATGAAGTCTCTATATGTGGCTATACTTAGCCACCTAACACCAATTCAGATAGCTCTCTTAAAAGAACAGGTGCCAGGCAGGACAATAATTTGTAGATCTGCTGGTATCCAAAGATAGTTGGGAAAAAGATATAACCACTGCATGCTTGAGCATGGTCAGCTTGTCCTTATAAAAGAAGGCATTAGCAATCCTCAGCAGTAATATCTCCTTGATTATTAGTGTTTCTCTGATAACTTTAGTCAGCCATGAAGAACATACTTAATGATAACACGATGATGAAAGGGTGTAAAATGATGTAGGACTGACATTTTTAATAGAAATCTTCTGTATGACAAATTATATATTAAATTTATGTTGGACCGGGTCTTTAGGATTTTGCTGAGTGGAAGAATCTCAAAAATCTTTCAAAAATCTTATGGGTAGGACCAGTTTGTAGCCAAATTTCTCATAATACAAAAAAAAAAAAAAAAGACTTCATCTTTAGAGCTTCCTGAATTTTGTCTTGCCTTTGGTAAGGAAATTAGTTAAATTTGAGGCTACACAGCCTACCAAATTTTTTAGTTTTCTAGATATACCAAGAAACCAGTATAGTTATTGCATTCTTTGCACTGTAAGTGGTACTTCACAGAACGTGCAGTTGAGAGTAATATCAAAAATACCTTTGCTTAAGAAAACTTCATTTCCTTGCATTAAATATTAGGAGAAGGCACTTAGACAGATAACCTGAACTTTACAAAAGCAGTTCCTCATGATATTCGTGTGATAAATGACGTTTTGAAAATATGTCACTTGTGAGGCTGGTCTTCAGGTTTGTTGATTCTGTTCTGAAAATTAGAATTCCATGCGTATTGACTGTCTGTGTTTTTCTTTTCTAAAATTTGCCAAGTTTATAGATAAAAATATTTTTCTAGTTGACAGCAAAATATAGTGCTTTTGAGACATGGAAACCAAGACTGGAATTTTACTGACTCATGTATCATGATAATAGGCTGTCCTTTTGTCACCCTCAGAATTCTAGAAATAGCTGTTTTGCCTTTGGTTACACTGATGTAGTCGTATGGTACACAAGGAAGATGTAATAAGTGGTTTGATTATTGGCAATATGGAATCTGGTTTATTTTCCCATTGTCTTGTTGGATCTCTGACAAAACTCAGAAATAAAATATATATTGCACAAACAGTGATGAAATATAGCTGACTATGAGGAGAGAGCACAGATGAAGTGATGCCCCATGTGCAGTAGAATAGAGAACTACGCATTAAATGCAAAACCAAAATCTGAACCAAGAAAATAAACATTAGTATTAGGCCATTGCAAAAACTGAAAGCTTGAATGTAATTTACCTTTAAATTTACCTCTAAGCCAGCAAAATCTGATCCTTCCCAGTAATTATTTTTGATGCTACTGCATAGAAAATATTGTTTGTTTTTAAGGCATGAAATATGAGAGCAAAGGTTATCTCAGTAAATGTAGGCATGATCATACCACTGTAGGCCATTACTAAGCCTAAGAAGAACACTAAAGCCATCAGCCAGCATTATATGCCCATGGTACACAGATTACAGATACCAAGAACTCTCTCACTATATAACCACTAAGTTCTTTGCCTTTTGCAGATTTTTAGATGCCATATTTTTTTAATACATACATCTGTAATGAAAATAGTCTAAATGCCAATGGATATAGTGTTGTATTAGTGCTTTATCCTAAAACAAAAGCTCTAAGATGTGTTATTAGCTCCATTTATCCAAACTATAAATACCTTCATTTTAGCGTACAGTTTTATTAGTAGACTCCGACTCTTACCTAATGAGGTTTGCTACCATAGCAGTTAGGTAGCAGAAGCCAACAGATTAAAGGTATTCAGCTGGCCAATTTGATGTTGTCCAACTCTTAATTTTACTTAGCAAGTGCTGCACTGTTCTTGTGGGAGATGTTGAGGCAGGAAAAGTGGGGAGAGTAGGCACAGGGGACACCTTACATGTATTGGACAGGCTGAACCACTTCTTGACTTTTGCCTGCTGTGAAAATACATTTCAAGCTCTCAAATATTACACTTCTGAGGGAATGGTGACTTGTGTTTGCAGTTGCCAGAAAAAAAGTGCCCTTTGTTTGCAGCCTGTCAATAGAATGACCTTTCCCTCTTGCCAATTTATGCTCAAGAAATACACGTGATTGTTTTCCCTTTGCTGAATGTTTCAAGAATCTTCCAAATTTGTTTGATCAATGGTTCAGAAGCTTTCAAACTGACATGAGAAAATACACATTTTTGCAGACTCATTTTCTGTTGGACCTGAAGCAGCTGAAGCTAGAGATCAGCTAGAATTAATCTCTGCTTAATGAAGGAAACTTGCTGAATTTCTATAAATGCTTGCCTATGACACATATTCGGAGTTACATAAGAAGACTGCCATTTATGCAATCTGCTTTGGCAATATTTATATTTGTATTCAAATCTTCTCCCTTGTGAAAACGAATTAATCGAGACCCTGTAATTGCCTATCAGACAATTACCTGCATTTTGGAATGCATGAGGCTACCTCAAAGGTTAGTCTTCAAGAGCTGCTTTCAGGTTTTTAGATTTGGTCTAGCCAGGAATGCTTTCTTCCTGCTAGCAGATGTGCGCTTTGTCTTTAATGAAACAATGCAGATGCAACATAGCTTTATATAACTGCAGTGGAAATTTAAACAGTAAATTTAGATGCATTCTTGTCTGTGTGACAATGCGGCAGGTACAGATGAACTCAGATGTGTTTTGACTGTACTCTAAGTTCTCCGGAAATCATGTAGCCATGTTAGCATGGTGTTGTACCCGAGCTACAGTTCTGGGCTAAAAAAGAAGCATATGTTACCCTGAGCACATGTTCCATGCTAACATTGTGGTTCTGCTTCTGATCTGCATCTGATCCACAGTCAGCCTTCTGGGAGCAGAGTGTAGGCCTCCTACTGATCTCATTTCCTTCTCTGGAGGTAAATGATATGCACAATTGGCATTGGGTCCTCTTTTTAACTGTTCCATATTGACATTACATTTCATTTCAGCAGTATCCGTTAGTTGCTGTTGCATTGGGTAATGTTCGGGACTGTCTACAGTGGAAGCTCATGCGTTCTCTTGCCTAGAGGCAACAATTTATGCCCTGGTATGCTTTCCCTGATTGTTCTTTATGTCTTACATGTATCTAAAATACAAGTCTTAGAAATGGCTGCCTGCACTACCACAAACGTTCTTTGAGGAGGCAGGAAATACGGGGACATATTTTTAGGAGATTTTGAGAAGACTGCTTGTCTGTGTGGGGCAACACCTCTCTGCTAAGCTGCCTGATTTGTGATGGGTCTTGGCAAGTAGCATGCAGGTTAGACTCCCATGCGGTTGCACAGGGCAGATTACTGCCTCATGTGCCAAGTGTGGAGCCATGGTTGCATTACATGTACTGTACATTAATTAATCCGTTCTTCCCTACTGACCTCAAATCTAAAAATCTCAACCATTATGTAAATCTTACAAAAGCTAGGGCATGTGGAACTCATAAATCTCATTGACTCAGAGGGTCTGTGTTATGCATTGAAGTCAGAGCAGCGACAAGCAATGACAAAGTCCCTCAGCCTAAGCCTCAAAGAGTGAAGGTGAAGTGAATTTTAACCAAAGTGAATTTTAACCTCACACACGAGGATCATATGCAGAAACAGCTACAACAGAGTAATTTGGCATGTTGTGGTAAATTTGGATGGTGTATCCAAGCCATGTGACCAGCAATTGAATTCCTCTTGCTTTATATGTGATATCTCATATAGGTGCACTGGGCTACCTGTTCTTCTCAGCTGTCTTTTGAGTACCACACTGCCTTTATACCCACTGGCAGCTGCCTCCAGACCTCTTCTAAAAGGATCTTAAAATATTATCAGCTTAGCTACCCAGTTATAGAGAAGTCATGCTAGGGTTACTTGAAACCAAAGATGTGTTTAGCGTACACTAAGCTAACCTGTGCTTTCAGACAGTGACAGCTGTGATGCAGTAGCAGCCTAACTAACTCTCAGTTGTACTTAACCATGACAATGGTCTTTGTCTGTTGCTCCTGGCCAATGTATGCTCAAACAAATTGTATCCTTAGATGCAAAAAGTGTGCCTTACTGCAAACACTTCATCATGTTGCTCCTCTGGTCTGTCTCTATGTGAAGAGGGAAAAACAGCATTCACCCTAGAGCAGAAGGCAGTGCAGCATGCAGCGTGGCAGACAGGGAAACACCTTTCCTGAAAGGTGCAGAGACCACCATTCAGGTGTTTGTTGTGGCCTCACAGGTGAGATCACTGAATGAACTGTGAATATTTCTCTTTTCACTGTATTCACTGTATTTCAGTGCAAAGTACCCATGGTTTAAGGCAAGCCTGTGAGGGCACAGCCCTCAAACAAACATGTCCTGTTGCATTAGGAGGCAATTTAAGCGATTGCTCAACTGCTAGTTACTGGTTCCTTGGTGAGAACCCATGAAAAACAATGGAAGTATTTCTAGTTGCTGAAGCTGACTTTGCCTTGAACAGAGTTACTCGGGCATTACAAAGAAAGGAACAGCAAGCAGAGAGGCAGTACACACCACAATCCTAAACACCTCACAGTTTCAGTTTTTGAGATTACATTTTTATCCCTCTCTTTCAGCATCTGCATGGCAAGACATGCATTCCTGGGGCAAGTGTTGGTACATCTGCTTATTAGTGGCATTTGCCCATAGTCTCACTCAGAGCTACATAGCACAGAGTGCTGTCATGTTGGTACTAAGTGTCAGGCCTCAATGCCAAATGAGGCTTTGTGTGCCAACCTAGGAGGGTATGGGACATACCACAGGTATCAGGTCTGATCTGAAAAATGCTCTAAGCCAGTCTTTCTCCTGTCTTTCTACTGACTTAAAATTGCTTGGCATCTTCAGGGCTGTAACTTAAGCTAATGCTCTGAGCAGCTTGCAAACTGGGAGACTGAAGCCACGTTTAGTCTGCTAGCAGATGCCAGCAGATGGAGAAAAAGGATATGTCCGTAGTGCACAAAGGAGCATGGTCCACACGGTAGTCATATCAGCACAGTGCCATCCCAAGCTCATTAGGCTTGCTGAGCTGTAAAGCTTATTAGTTCATTCACATTGGCTTCCTATCGCAGCCAGACTGCTTCCTGAGGCTAAACTAGCATGCTGGCACATGTGCTACACCATATTGTCATACCAGCTCATTTGACAGAAGTTCAGACAGCTATGCACTTCTCTCCTCGTGCACTGCAGCTCTTACCTAGGAGGATAAGTACTGACTGAGCTGTGGCTTTTGACACTAGTACTTGCGTGATGCCTATAACTATTTATAAACCTGGCCTTACTCTGTTTATAAAACAAGTCCTAGATGTATGTAAGATTATAGAGTTGATAGATAACTGATACTAGCCTGGTAAATGCAGGAATTGTCACTTTCATCAGTGCAAGACAGATTTTTGTGGGTCACTGTTATAGCTTCCTTTTCAAGACTTGAGTCAGTCTCTGAGGTCAGATTAATGCTCTCAACAGAAAGATGCAAGGGCATACATCTAGACAGTGTGATCTTCCATTGAAACCTCTCTTAATGGAAAGGACCCACGTTACTGTCAGCCTCTAGACAAGAGACGCTTTTACCACATTTCTAGAACTTTCTGTTCCTTTTCTTTATTTTTAACCTTGTTTGTGGTCAATCTTAATTATGCTTCGTTTGTTAGATATTGCTGTATAGAAATCCATATCCCACCAGTAATGACTTCAGCAGTCAGCTGCTGGATAACTTTCCTATTAGGGACTAGATGGAATACCGGCCTGTTCAGCAAGAGCAGATTCTCTTTATACCATCTTAAGTAGGCTACAAGTGTGTTATTTTTCAAAGACAGCTAGTGAAGTAAATAAAGTGCATAGAGTCAAGAAGACACATACTGAGCCACTAGTTGCTTTCCCACATTTCTCAAAGGCTCTTCTTCGAGTTCTCCTCACCCCCCTTCAAACCCCTTTACCCTAGACAGAAAGACTCCTACTACCCATTTCCTCCATTCGTCTCTTACCAGCTCCAGCAGTAGCCCCATGCAGCTCAGGAGATGCCATTTTGCCACCAGAAAATGATTTCAAAATTTTACTACTTGCCACTAGTGAAAATCAAGAGATTTGGAGCACAAACATGGTCAGGTATATATTATCTTTACATTTGGATTATAACCACAAATACCAGACCATGTCAATCTTTTAATTTATTTTTTTTTTTTACCTTTTTTTTTTCTTTTGTTCTCATTATTTCATTTTTTATTTTAATCTTTCCTCATTTAATGTGAAAGAAAAAAGATCACTTCAGAACTTTTAGAAAACTTTGAAAAAAAGTCTTCTGTACTGTTAATTTCACATCTGCAAAACCAGATACCAAAAACCTCTTCCACCCACTTTTGGTCAATAAATATCGTTACTGCAAACAAGCATGAATTGTAGGAGCTGAACAAATCAAGATGCGCTTTTGACAGGTTCATTTGGCAGTGTAGGAGGATATTCTACAATTCTAAAAATATGTTCTATTTTCACAGACATTTTGAGATGTCTCTGTAAGTTCTCTTACAGGAGATGGCCCAGGGCCCATATGGTACAAGTCAATCTGACAGATGTTATATAATAATCTTCCTTGATTAAACTAGTACAAGACATTCTCTTCTCACAACCAAATAACAAGCAAGAAAAAAAAAATCACATCAATTTTGAAACAGAACACCACCAACTAGATAGGAATGATAGAGTTAGAGACCTTGTTATAAAGAATGTCCTGGTCTCATTTGAGAAACCCTTGGCCCTCTCTGTCACAGTCAGAATCCATTGCCAGCTGAGGCAAGGCGACAAACAGGACTTATTAGTTCTAGAGCTTATATCTGTGTTATTAATTTGAAAGCCACATTAGGGAAGAGCAACATACACCAAAAAAAAAATGTAAAAAGGAAAGCATTAGGAAGAGAAGGACATACTGTAGCACTGATAATAATTTAATGGCTTAAGAAAGAAATTAAAATAAACTCAGTTACAGGGAAAGCTTACGTGACATTTTGTGCAAAAATACAGGCTCTTCAAAGAGTTTGTATTGGACATTGCAGGAATAGGAGTCAGGTTTCTTTTGCAGTAGGAATGTGCTATTACTTTTTTGAATGTATCCATGTATATAAAGGGCACATGAAGAGCTGAAATAACTTTAGCTATGCAGCATCTTCTAAGAGCTGTTTACAAATACCACAAAATAAGGAAAGTCTTTAAGCTTTTTTTCAGGTTGCTTGAAATTGAATTAGAGTCTCCAAAGTTGTTGATGAGAGGGAAAATAATGTAGTGAGACCAAGCCTATACTGCCAAAAGTCAATTTAGCTCTGCAACATCTGTATTGATCACCTAAATTTAGCATGCAAGAAAAAAAATATATTCAAATCTATAACTCTCTTTAATGACTTTGGCAGAAAAACCTTCAAGCTTTGGCACATAGACATTTGATTGTCTTATGCCAAGTATGCTGATGGAGGCTGCAGGTTCCCTTCTGATTTTCCCCTCCTTTTTTGAGTTGCTACAAAGACTTTAAGCATTTAATTGCATTTTATGTGTGTTGAACCTCACCATACTGTGTTATGATTTGGATCTAATTTTGTAAGCCTAATTTATTTGCTATATTATTTGCATTTTTAGTCACGTGGGGATGATTATAATTAATTATTCATATGAATAAATCTTTACAAGGTTGGATCTTTAGTCTAGATCAGTGAGACTGAAATCAAGGTGCATTTTACATCAGAATGCTTTTGTGGATCTAGATACTCATTACTTCTTAGGATTTCCTTCTTTCCTTCTCCCTCTCAAAACTGTTGAATTGTCAACAAATCACTTCTTTAGTAAGCATAAAGCCTCACGCTATTATCCTATCTTGTTTAATTGCTCAAAGGTGTGTGTTTAGATTCACATGGCAGTGTCAGAGACTCAAGATACAAAAATAAAACACCCTCATCTAGTCATATAGTGCATCTTGTACAGGGCTGTGAATCTTCACTCTCAGTTTCAATCCATTTTCTTTTATGTAAAGGCATTTAAACGTGTAGGAATGCTCCCATTCATGTTACTAGTCCTGACGTGCTTGTCCATTTCAGCTAAAGCAGCAAGCTTCTGTTTGTCTTGTGTATGAAATTAAACTTCATCTTATTGTACCAAAACTCCAGGGAACTAATTACAAGTCTATTTTTATAGTAAAACAAGCATATTAAAAGTTTACAAATTGGGTGTGTGTTTACTTTCTCTAGCTCACATACTGTGCTCTGGAGTATTGTTCCCATATGTAAACAACATTGAAAATATAAATTGCCTAAGTGGCTTCTCTGTTGTCAGAAACAGCTGTTCAATGTGCTAGTTACTTCATTTTATTTATTTTTTTTTACAGTATTAAACCCCCTGAATATCATCTTTTAAGTGAGTAACAAGGTG
This sequence comes from Netta rufina, assembly GCF_964035555.1. Classification (NCBI taxonomy): domain Eukaryota; kingdom Metazoa; phylum Chordata; class Aves; order Anseriformes; family Anatidae; genus Netta; species Netta rufina. The sequence goes on along the minus strand of NC_140125.1, from coordinate 52,119,626 downwards.
GAATATTCTAATCATTATTTTCTTCACTGAAAACATTTAGTCTTGAAGGTAAGTATCTATTTATAAAATGAATATGCTACCTTTGGTTTGGCAAAATATAAAATCATGGGCCTCAAGGGGCTACACTCATGTGCTTAATGCTAAGCATGTGTTTTAACATCTTAATAGATTTCTGTCATAACAGCTTTCCCTGTCTAGAAGCACCTCCTTATGAATGGATGAAGATAAATTTGATTCTTTGTAATCACTGACTATGTTTTGAACCTTGAGGAATGTTTTTGTCATTCTTTGAGAGTTTTTGTTGTTGCTGTTGTTTTTTTTTAATAGGGCTAGGTATGTTTTCATTTATTAAAATAAGATGAAAGTTATTTGGTAATTCCAGGTGACTTGTTTTAAAAGAAAGACCAGATTCTGTGAGACTCATGATAAAACTATGAATTTATAGAACGAGGGAAAGAAGTCACTGCTACATTGCAGTTAAGAGGTCAAAGAGACCAGTTGTGTGCATACTTACATCTGTACGTGTGACCAAGGTACACAGAACACACCAGATACACAAATGCTAAGACGTACAACTTCCCTGATATTTCTGTAGCTCTCTAGCAACACTCTAAGCCAGTAATTACTTTAATCTCTACTGTTTGAGGCTATAAAGACCATATACAGAAAAAAACATCAGTAGGATAAGATGAAAGAATTCTTACATGGTATTATTCGTCTAAAAATTAACCTTGGTATTTTGCAGAGTAATTCTGTGGTAAGAATGACTATGTACAGAAATTTTGGCAGAAGTCTCAGCAGCTATACTAGTAGTTTCTATCTAGGTGGGAGTTTCAGAGCTGAAAATGCTAAAAATGAAACACCTCACAAAGAGATGATTGAGTGGATGTTAGTGGGTGCATATGTGGTTGTAGAGTAGTCCAGCATACATTGTTGGTACTAAGACATCTATACATTGTTCTGGGCAATCTAGGAAACCTGAAGTTCTTTGGAATAAGTAATATTATTATTATTAAAACAGCAGAAAGTTTAATCAGCACAAACAAGCAAAGCCTTACCCCTGATAGAGAAGGTGTGGTATATATATTTAAACAGGCACACCTTAAAAACAGTTCCAGTTGTACCTGGAATGAACAAACAGGCTTGACACACTATGTTTATCAAACTTTAAAAAAAAAGTGTCAATAATAGGATGGATGTTGTACATGATTTTCTCAGGAAAACTAATACCAGACATCAACATGAATTCCCTTAGTTATTATTGCCTACAGAAACATTTCCATAGTCTTATAAAAATCTGATCAGTTCTGGTAAGAAAAATACTTAATCAAAGTGCCTATATTTTCAAAAAGTTACTGTGAGAGGATGATCCAAGAAGTGACCAGTCTGATGTAATCCAGACTACGTAAAGTTCCTGCCTGCTCTGTTATCTTTTCTGCTACAGGATTAAGGCTGGTTTGGAAAACCCCATCATCTACACACCTATGACAGCTGTGTAGGTGCTGGGAGTGGCTTGGCTTGGCCAAGAGGGTTCCAGAAAAGGCCTCTGGCTTCCAGCCTGGAAAAGCCATCTGCTTCACCATGCTCCATGGATAGTGTTAGGAAGGGCTGGTAGCATGCTTCCTCCATGTCGGAGCTAAACACAGAAGGAGTCTGCCTCTCCAGGGAAGCAGATCTCTGAAAAAATACACAGAACATGCTGTCTGCCCTTTTTCACTGCTGTTGTTTCCAATGCTTTCCAATTTGCACAACGTATATTTCAGGTTTTAATACCCTTGGTTTAGAGCATGGCCTCACTTTCTGAGGAAGGGTTGTATATGTTCTGAAAGGCCCTGGAGTATTGTGACTCCCTTTATAAGGACTCTGGTTTGGACCCTAGTGTATGTCTGTGTATATAAACAAACTGAACAATGATAGGTATATGCAAATAAAATCATACAGACATAAATGTATCAGTATATGTTATTTGTAACATTATTAACACTATGAACCAGATAAACCAGCAAAATCTAACCATTGATATAATATTTAAAAGTTGTTATTATAAATAGAGTAAAATGTATGACAGGGAAGAAATATATGTTAATACACAGGAAACTATAGAGGAAGAACTGATGGAGCTCTACAGTGATCAGAATACATCATCTAAGAGATATGACTAGGAGTAAAACCTCAATGGATGTGTCACTGTATCCAGAAATCCACAGGCCTCTTTAAAAATGCATTTTAATGCCATCTTGGGGGAGGAAGATGTAATATTACACAACAAAATAAATGCTTATATATACTGTTCAATTATATTATTTCTAAAATTTGAGAGTATGTTCAAGAATTATCTTCCCCATAGCAGAGGTGACTCCACTGAAAATAAAGAAGTAACTTCAAGTGTCTCCTCATATAAATGGCAAAAATTGTTATCAGGCACTTCTGGAAACTGCAAAGACTAGCCTCAAGCACACATCACTTCACTGTTTTGCTCTTAAGCAACTCTATTTCATGCCATTTCCAAGCCTGTTGTCTATGTTGCTTCACATTCTTAAGTTGTGGAGGTTGTTTTCAATTCTGCTTATAAAAATGTTACTGCTTACTGCTGTTGACACCATGTACAGTGCTGCCAGTGCAGATTGGTTGTACTCTGGATGTTGCTGAGTGGCAATTGTGATTGAAGGGCTCTCCAAAAACTCTGTGCATATGCCTAAACAGACTCACAGATTCACCTTTTTCAGATTAGAAAACCTCACTGCACAAAGCATTTTCAGCAGCTGATCACTGAAAAGAAGCAGTGTACTCAGAATGATTTCTCAAGAAGAATCTTTTCCTCTCTAAATTATAACTACTTATGACCTGCTACCTTAAGGCTGGATATCTTTAAGTATTAATCTGTTTTAAAATTTCAGATTGAAATGATGCATGAAGATTTCAGGAAGCAAAAAGCAAATAAACACTTGGGGTGCAGTGGAAGCAAATGCTTACAGCGCTGCACTATCTGAACATACTGCAAGCAACAGGGAATGACTTAGAGCGTCTCCTTTTGAAAGAGGACATGCTGCTACCCCCAAAGGAAGGAATGCAGTGATGCATTTGAGGTAGAGAGGAGTTTGAAACAGAACTGGTGATGCTTATAGCACAGCCATGCAATTACACTACCAGAGACTCAGTGGCTAGGACACAATGAGATGTTTACAGAGGGCTGAACTGATTATTTGGGGTCTTAGGTCATCAAAGTACATAATTTTCAGACTGAAACATCTGAAAGGCAGGAGCCACTTTAAATACAAAGGTGGGACTAGGGAAAATTCGATAGCAAAGGAAAACCACCCATGTATCATGTATCCCAGAATAGATACTCTTTAGTACTGAAAGGAATGGAAACCTTCTGATATTGCAAGGGTTTTTCAAATATTTAACTTGCATTTCTTTAACGTTTGACAATTTTTTTATTTTTTTTTTAAAGAGAGTATTTCCGGCAGTATATGAAATATGATTAGAAGACCAAACTGTATTTACCTTGCTCTGATAAGAGTCTGTTTCACATGGTTATCCCAGGATGCAGAAGTGTGACATGGTGGTAGTTTTATGAACTTCTGCAGCTGCATCACAAAAAAAAAAAAAAAAAAAAAAAAAAAAAAAAAAAAAGAGAGAGAGAGAGATGCTAATATTGGATAATATCAGCATTGGATATTATGTTTTGTTGATATTTTATGTTTATGGTTATGAATTGGATAATAAAATGTTATATGCTAAACAGATCTCATTCTTCTTTTATTTAAGGCTTCTTTAAGGAAAATTTCTTCTGGGGCTCTGCAAGCAATATTTAGTTTGGTATGCTGAGAAATTTTTTAAAGTAAAATCTGTGGAGGTTGACTGTGATTAAGTCATGAAAGTTTTTGAAACAAAATTATTGCCTATAATTCTACTGGAAAACCTCTCTCCATTCTGTAGGCTGTATTCATTTAGAGCAAGCCAAGCCCTGGAACTACGAAAATTCTACTTTAAAAATAAAGGTGTTCTGCCTAGTTACTTATGCTCTTATGAGAAGCATATACCTTGACTTCAAAAACAAAAATATCTGAAAATACATTTGCAGAATACTTATTATTTCTTCTCAAAAACTTCTGTATGCAATTTCCCTTCAAAACACATTTTCAACCCTCGTTTGTCTACTTTATTATGTTCAAAGTTCTTTTCTTTTCTTTCTTTTTTTTCTTTTTTTTTTAAACTGTGGTTCAAATGTGTCATCATCATTAAAATATTCTTACAAGGACAGACTTTTTTTTCCTTTCTTTTTTTCTTTTTTTTTTTTTTTTTCCTCCAAACTAGTTCTATCATGCTCTGAAAGATGATGGTTTTCTAAGAATGAAATATTCTATATTGTGATCAAGGGTGTTCAAGAGGATCACAAAAATGTGTTCTTTCTTTTCCTAAAAGGAAAAAGAGAACAATGAAAATGGCCTTTTCCCACAGGAAAATATCACAACAGTTTCCAGTAGTGGGAAAGGTGCATTTATGCTTCTTAATGTTCTCTCATTATATTTTTTTTTCCTATTATTTTTCTTCAACTCTAGCACTTACTGTGCCATCCCCCTATTTTTCTGCTGCCATGCTCTCTTAATTCATCTACAGCAAGATTTTCTTTTAAAAAGTCCATGGGATTTAAAGCCTGTTGTAAAATCAGGCTCATCTGCATTTTAAGTCTTATTTATCTGCATTTTAAGTCTTATTTGTAATCTCTCCAATTACAAAATGAAAAATTAAAATTCTCATTTTATCTGCAGTTCAAACCTGTCCGCTAGTAAGGATTACTCAAGTTGCTATGGATGCCTTCCGGACTGTGCTTTCACAACTCTCCTGTTTTTTCAGGTACATGTGATTCAGTAGGGCTTGGACCAGAATACCAGAACTCTAACAAATGGCAGTTTATGTCTAAATTATGTACACTTTAAAGTAATCCTGAAACTACTCTCCAATCTGTTAGTAGTACAGCAAGTAAACATAAAAATTCCTTTTAAACCAAGTCTTAAATAGGACTCCTCTGCCTTTATCAAACACAGATACCATTCCAATCCAGGAAAAAAAAATAAAATTCAAAACTATTTAGGTATTTAGATGAAGGGGGTTTACAAAAGTGTCTGAGTGATTATGCAAACTTGCAGATTTCCCTGGTGCCTGTTTTTACCCAGAGGATTCTAAATAGCTTAGCTAATCTGAGTCTATAGAACCAATTTGCCTATTAGGCAATAGCAATATTCAGGTGACTGCGTGATTAAAATTTCATTACTGCTTACTTTATTTCTCATTAAGTTTATATTTTCATTCAACATTAATGTGACCTACCTCCTCTAGGCAAACTATGAGCAAGTGTTTTCATAAGGAACGTACTTTGGATTGCTTCATATACAAACATCAGATGACAATAATAACACGAGGTGGTAGTAATAAATGGCAGTGTATGAAAGACACATGAATTGCCTTAGCAAATGATGTTAATTTCTTTTCTGATTAGACAGCAGATATTTTCTAAAAAGATCTCAGGAGAAACCAAACAGTATCTTTATCCCATTTTAAAATTGCCCATGTATTTATCCAGCACATTTAAATTAATATTCTTAACTTAATAACTCTTCTCAGTTACTATTATCCTTATTTAATCTTTGGACCAACTGCTCTGCTACCTCACCTGTTATATGACTACTGAACATCTGTTCCAAGCTGGTAGTCCAAAATACAGATTTAGAAATTTAGAAATAGAACATGCATGTTATTCTATTAAAAAAAAATAAAAATAAACGGAAAGAAAAAAAAAGAAAAAGAAAGATTGCTGTCAGAGTTGGACAGCTCAGAACTACAAATCTGAAGCATAAATAAAATTCAAACACCCCCATCTCCTATTCATTTCAAAATCTCACACATACACATCATCTTGACCTTACTAACTTTATGAAATAATGACTGTTGAGCTGGGCTTATAGTGTGTGGGGTTCTATAGTGTGAAATTAATGAGCTGGATGGGATCCCTTATATTTGAGAGGCAGAAGGAAGTTCTGTGGGGAGGTGTGAAATCTACTCATGTCAGTGGAAATGTGTTGTGTGGGCACTGAGGTGCCTTTAAGAGGAGTTCCGTAATCTGACATTTTCTTGCTTTTAAGAGTCTTCTCTGCATGGATGTCATACTTACTCAGCCTTAATTGATTCCAAACAAAGTTCTTCTCTATGGGAATATTCACAGTGAGCAGGAAAAACTCAAAGTAATGTTGGTAAAACTAGACATAGGTTTTGACGCCACAGGAAGCTAAATTCAGCAAGCTCACCACATACCAACCTAAACATAGTCTGAATTTAGAGCAGAAATATTCCATTAGTCACCATTTGGGCATGATACAGTCTCTTAGTGCTACCTGGCAGTGTAGCATGACTGGGAGACTAGAACTGTTCAAAATATCATCATCTGAAAACATACAAGTCTCATCTACTAGGGTTTTGTTCTTAACATTGTTTATTTTTTTGTGGTTTTGAGTCTGTTTTCTTACAATCTGGAACATCAACCTTTCTTCAGCGAAAAGTTCTCAGCACTTCAGAATAAGTGTGGGTCCACAAATGATATGAATGTAAGACAGCAACACTACTGTGTGGGTCTGTTGATAAATATAGTTATGCTCTCTGTATGGAAATTTTTAATATATATATATATTTTTAAATTGCTGGACTTTGATGCAGACTTTATTTCAGGTGATTTATGAACGTGATGTAAAGAAAATACTAGCATAAAAGCTCCTAATTCAAAGAAGTTTAGCACCACTGTATCAGTACAATTCCTCTATCAACCTTTCCCAACATTCATCTTCCCTTTAACTCTTTCAAATATCTATTTGAAAATGAAACACTACTGGATAGGCATCAAATTATTTTTGTTGTTGTTGTAGTTAATGGTTTTCACAAATACTGAAGTAGAAAATTTGTGGTTTTATGCATTATAATTCAATGCATGCAGTGAAGTGTAGGCAGGTACAACTTTGGGGATGTGGGGATGTTTTGTGCAGATGCCCACAACATGGGCTCTCCCTGACAAAGAATGTTGTAACTTCTAACCCTGAATTACAACCATGCTTTGAGTCATACATCTACCTTCTTTTTCGAGTGAGCACATAACCTTAGGCAATCTCGCTGTATTATACCGGACTGTTATTTGATTATACTGCCAACTAAAGCCTTGGCTGAGGTAGCATAATTATTTCCTTTTTTACACAGTTGTTCTCAAAATTGGAGGGAAAAAAAAAAAAAAAAAAAAAAGTGCACAGATTTTGGCTCGAGTATCCCTTTGGTTGGTTCCTACCCAAAAAGAATTTTTAAAATGTTTAATCAGAGATTCGTTTCAGAATGTGAGTGTGGGAAAATAGACAGACATTTCTCATTATAAAAAAACACCCTGGTGTTATTTTGAACATCTGTACAACTGTAAAGTAGAGATGTTAAAAGCTGAAATTGAGTGAAAAATTGTTTTGATTTGCTTGAGTTATAGGCTTTTGAAAGCAGGACTCTGCACTTGGTCAAAGCAATGTTTTTTTCACTATGTTCATAACATACCATGCTGTGATGCTTTTATGGCTAATATGCTAAACAGCCAGGGGCTGAGGGAGCATTTCTGTGCATTTTCAGCTGGAGATGACAAAAAAAAATCTGCAAAAATGGAAAATGGCTTTCAACAAAAATAATTAAATAATTTGTCCTTCACCAAAAATGTTCATTGAAATAATAATAATAATAACAATAATAATAACAATAATAATAATAATCATCATCATCACCATCATCATCATCATCATCCAAGGGCAATAATTTTTAATTTTGGGTTATAAAAAGGGGAAAAAAAAATACATTTTTTAATTTATTTTTTTTTAAATAATATTTAAAAAATATTATTTATTGGCATATATCTGAACAATGATTAATTCTGAACAATGAAATCACCCCCAAAATTGAAAATGGAACAGGACTTCTGCACTGCTTCTAAATATTCCAGGAATCCAAGAAGCCATACTGTTACCTGCAATTAATTCTTTCTATTTACCAAAGGTGTACACAGATAAGTCTTCCAGTAATGCTGGCTATCACGTAGGAACATGGGCTTGGTGATACTGGAGCATATCAGAAGTGTATCTCACACAAAATTCTGTCAGCTGAAGTACAGAAACCACCAGAGTAAGCAATTTTGAGTCATCCCAGGAACATTATTCCAGACTCAGAGAACTACAGTTTATGTATAAAGCCATGCCATTTAAGATTATATGCAGATTGTATTGATTTTACTTCTACTGAACTTATTGAGGTGTCTGACTTGCAACAAAGCACATAACTAAAATTTCAGTTTAACAGGTAGCTTGGTATAAGTAAATTAACTTAATTCAAAAGAAGCTAGAGTTTATAAGGAAAACAGAGCATAAGATATGAGAATTTTGGTCAGAGTATATAAACTGGGTAACAGAAATGTTTTGATATCTGGGATTATAATGAATCATCAGCAAAGTCAAATTGTGCTAATAATATGAAAACATAATTTGTGATTAGTGCTCACTTCAGTTTGCTGTGATTGGAAGTCATTAACCTCTATGGCCAGTAAGATTAAGGCATTTCTAGCAGCATGCAAAATGGTTAAGATGTGTATAGGACATAAGTTTGTAAAGCAGAACGAAGTGTAAGCGTATTTATAAGAAAGTCATTTTTGGAGGGGAAAGCTCTCTGTAGCAGGATGTGTACACATTTTTAGCATGAACACATTTTTGAGCATGGAAGAATATAGGAAATTGCCAACATACTGCTATGCAGAGTTTGATGGGAGATATCTGTTCATATTAGCAATTAAAGAAAATTAAGCTTACCAACACTTATCTGAAGTAAACCTGACAACTTGTAATGATTTGAAAGCGATATTTCAAGACTAATTAACAGAAAATAAAAAATATTGACTCACGTCAATTTCAGTCTAACATGCTTTAAACATTGTTTTATCAGAAAACTACTTTTTTGCTAAGTTTTTGGCCTCTGTAGAACTACGGAGTATCTACTTTTGCTGTGCTTTATTAAAAAAAATTGCAAGTGGGATGGATTTGAATATAGGATGATGTTAGTATATTTTCTATACCATTTTCAATATCATTTTGAATATATTTTAACATTTCTTTCATTTTAAATGCATGATGATTTTCATTGATTACTAGCATATTGATGAAAACATGCTAAAGCAAAAGGAGTCTTATAACGGAACTTTGGTAAGTTTCTGTGTTTTTCTTTTTTTTTTTTTTTTTTTAGGTGCAACCATTTTCTGTGGAAAAAAAAAAAAAGATTGGTTGATTTGTTCTCTTTTCTTATAACATTTTTTCTATAATATTGTATTCACTTCTTTCCACCTTACTATTTCTCTTCTTCTCAGACACAAGCACATTATATAGTGGCACTGCTATTTATTTCTTATTTATTTTTAAGTATAAATGACTGTCTAATAATAAAGGAATTATTTTGCCTCTCTGAGTCATTGTGTCTCTTACTTCTGTAAGAGAATGTTTATGTGACAGATGGTGGGATTACTTCCTTCATTTAAATCAAAATAAAGTATTAATAATTTGCCTGAATGACCTTTGCTTCTTCCTATATTTTTAGATACAGTTACTTAATGTTCAGCCCTGTGTCTCTCATAAATGAACACCTTCCAAAACTCTGATCTACAAGTGCAGGAAGAAAACTAAGCAATTGGCTTCTATCCACAGGGACTTTAATTGCTTAGCTACTCAGGGCATGAAGGTTTTATTCCTTTACTTAAAACACAGCATTTCTAGAAGTAGAAGAATAACTGGGAAGGGGATCAGAAAATTTCGAAATGATACAAGAGAACTTTACAAGAGAGAATTACAACAGGCAAAAAAAGAAAAAAAAAAAAAAAAAGTAAAAAAAAGAAGAATATCAAACATTTTTTTTTGCTTATAGGTGTTTCCATGAGGTAAATATTCTTAATAAGGATAAAACAAGGATGGCTTCACATATGTACTAGGTCATCTCAGGACAATCTCTAAAGTATTATATTCTTATCTCAATATTGTAGACCACTTATTCCAATTTCTTAGTTCACAATTACACTAAACGAAAGCTTCAACTTTATATGGACATGTTTGAAAACAGCTGATTTGTGTCTATTGTAATCAGCTTAGTCTTAAGACTTACATATCATTCTATGCTATACATCCTTAAGAAAATCAAATGATTATAGATTAAGCAGTCGCACTGAATGAAGATATAGTAAACAGGCATAGTTTTTCAGGCTTCATGTTTCAGTTGGTGGTTTATATGTCAATAAGAAGTCTTTATGTGGGAATATTGTTCTTTTAATTACCTTTGGTAGTATGACAACTCCTAGAAGATTAATCCTGCACACAAAGCATGCCCATTAATCTTTAGTATGATTCTGTCATCATTTAAAGAGGTTGTAGGGTTGCTAACACCATTGGATTTACAGAGATGAACCGAAACCTGGTCCCACATGAAAACTGAATGTGAGCATTCACTGGAATTTCAAAACTCCTCTGATTTAATTTAAAAATGTACAGCTGCTTTATGAATTTTTAATTTGGTCCTTTTCATTTGATCCTTTTTATTTCAGGTTTCATTATTGTTCTGACACTAGCCAAAATTCTATACAAACAAGAACAGGTTACTGCAATATACTGTTTATCAATGATTGGTTCATTCTGGAAGTGGAAGACTCTCCAAATAAGCTTGCATCATTACAGATGTGATGAAGTTCACATTTATGACACTGTCATACAGAAAACTATTTCCCCAAACCAAAAAAAAATAATCTACCAAGCAACCAACAAGCAAACAAACGAACAAACAAAAAACAACCAGCCAACCGACCAACTGAAAACAGACAAACAAACAAACAAAAAATAAACAAACCAACAACAAACCTTTATAGGTCTTGACAAATTACTAGGTCTCAGTCTTTCATTTCAAATATGCCTTTCTGTGCAAAATGCAATTGATTTTCATGGGAATCTTCCCATTTATGCTTGCATCTCAGCAAGATTCTCACTCTGAAACAGGGTAGGTTTGTTATTGCTGGGTAGCTGTAGGTATGAAGGTAATTTAGGGAAAATATTTAATTTATTGTTAATTATCTGCAAGTACATGTAAGTGTGAAGTAAAATACAGATATGTTGTGGCAGTTTGAGAAGTGCAAGCGGACCATGACTTTTGCTTGCAGAAATACGTGATACAACTTGGTAATTAGCACTGCCATCTATTTGTCTCCGTTAGAAAATGGGCCAACCCTTATTCGCCAAAGAGAAAAGATTTGTCGTGGTTCCGCTCAAGTGGGCAGCCAAGCTCCACCACAGCCACTCTCTCACTCCCCCTCCTCAAAGAGGAATGGGGAGAAAATATGTGAAAAGGGCTCAAAGGTTGAGATAAGGATGAGAAAATCACCCAGTAATTATTGTAACGGGCAAAACAGACTCTGCATAGGGAGATAGTAAGATTATATAATAAGGGGACTCTCACTAGAGAAGTGAAAAACAAAGGAAAGAAACCAAAAGCACCTTCCCCCCCATCCACCCTCTTCCACCTCCTCCCCCCGAGCGGCGCAGGGGAACGGGGGAATGGGGGTTATGGTCAGTCTACAGCACTTCTTCTCTGCCGCTCCTTCTCGGTCACTCTCGACCCCTGTGCTGTGGGGTCCCACCCACGGGATGCAGTCCTTGATGAACTGATCCGGCGTGGGCTTCCCACAGGCAGCAGCTCTTTCAGAACTGCTCCAGATATGGGTCCGTACCACGGGGTCCATCCCTCAGGAGAAAACTGCTCCAACCTGGCTCCCCCACAGGCAGCAGCTCCTGCCAGGTCACCTGCTCCTGCGTGGGCTCCTCTCCACGGGCTACAGGTCCGGCCCAGAATCTGCTCCGGCAGGGGTTTTCCACAGGCGGCAGCCTCTGTTGGTGCAGGGCCACCTGCTCCACCGTGGTCTCCTCCATGGGCTGCAGGGGGACATCCTGCTTCACCATGGTCCTCACCACAGGCCGCAGGGGACTTCTGCTCTGGCGCCTGGAGCACCTCTCCCCCTCCTTCTGCACTGACCTTGGCGCCTGCAAGGCTGTTCCTCACTCCTCTCACTGTCCCGGCTGCTGTCTGGCGCAGCGTTTTTTTCCCTGTCTTAAATATGCTCTCACAGAGGCGCAAAACAACATCGCTTATTGGCTCAGCTCTGGAAAACAGTGGGGCCCTTACCAAATATGGGGCAACTTCTAGATCCTTCTCACAGAAACCACCCCTATGGCTCCCTGCTACCAAAACCTTGCCACGTAAACCCACTACAAGATTCTTAGATGCTACTCTTGGGAGCACACAGAGACAAAAATTCCTAGTAATGCATACCTGATTTAGTTTAATACTGTGACAATCTCTAAATCAAAGTGGGGATTATGGGAAATTATTATTTCACTGTTAATAAACAATGATTAAAGATTTCATGTTGACAAGTTAACTCAAAAATCTCTCAGTTCCCTCTGACAAATACTGTATGGGAGAGGCAGTAAGATAAAGCATGCATATGATAAGAGTAAGTCAGATGTAGGTTTGTTGGGGCATTGCTGGAAGACTTGTGATTGTTCAGCTTAGTTTTGTTTCCTGTGTTCTGTGATCTGTGTTGGGTTTATGTGGCAAGGTCCTGGTAGTGGGAGGCTGCAGGGGTAGCCTCTGTGAGGAGAGTCCAAAAGCTGCCCCATATTAGATAAGGGCCAGTTTCAGCGACTCCAAAGGGAGCCACTGCTGACCAGAGCTGAGCCAGTAAGAGATGTTGTTTGTGCCTCTGTGAGAACAGATTTGAGAAAGGGAAAAAAAACCTGCTGTGTAACAGCATCTGGGAGAGTGAGGAGTGAGAGACAGCCTTGCAGACATAAAGGCCAGAAGAGAAGGAGGGCAGGAGGTGCTCCAGGCAGGCAGCAGCAGTTCCCGTGTGGCCTGTGGAGAGGCCCTGGTGGAGCAGGCTGTCCCCCTGCAGCCCATGGGTCCCACATGGAGCAGATCTCCACGCTGCAGCCCCCCCGTGGGTGGAGGAGCCCCCGGTGGAGCAGGTGGATGTGGCCTGGAGGAGGCTGCGGCCCATGGAGAGCCCCTGCAGGAGCAGGTCCCGGGCTGGAGCTGAAGCCCATGGAGAGGAGCCCACGCAGGAGCAGGGGGTTTGGGGGGAGCTGTCGCCCACCCATGGGGGACCCGTGCTGGAGCAGTTTGCTTCTGGGGGATGGACCCCGTGGGACGGAGCCGTGTGGGAGCAGTGCTTGGAGAGCTGCTGCCTGTAGGCAGCCCCTGCAGGCTCAGTTGGGGAAGGACGGCATCCCATGGGAGGGACCCCACGGGGAGCGGGGGTAGAGAGTGACCGTGAAGGAGTGGAGGAGACAAAGCATCAGGGACTGACCACAGCCCCTGTTCCCCTGCACTGCTTGGGGCGAGCAGAAACAAGTCAGCACAGGACATTTTTCTCTTCTAAAATTACAAGCACTTAGTGATAGATATTTTAATGAAGACGTCTCATCAACCATAGCATGTTTTAATTGACAATGTGCTTAATGGACTCTAAATCCATATAACATAGAGCACAAAAATCGAGAAAGGGTTCCTGATGATTTTACAACCTTGCAATCTCTAGGTGAAGTTGTGGCTGTAGAAAAGATATGACCTTCGTTTCTCAAAATGCAGGTTAGATAATTTTCCTCTGAAAAGAGTAATAAGGATGCTGATTAAAAAAAAAAAAAAAAAAGTCTGATCTCCTGAAGATGACTACAAAGAACTTCAAAATGATCCTTTCTGCTAAGAACACATTCTGTTCGCAAGCTCCAGGTTCAGTGATCATGATAGAAATTTGGCTAAATAGAAGTAAATTTGTCCTATAAAATCTTCAGTTTGATTGGTAAGCTAAAAAGGAAGTGAATTAAGTAGGGAGTCACAAGAAATTATCATATGTTTAATATGACACTAATAATCATGGATAAATTTATTACTTGCATCTGTTGCAGGAAGAACGGACAAAAACACGACAGACACTAGTATGGTCAGATCATGCTCTCTCTCCTTTATTACCCAAATAGCCTGACTTTTATAGTAAACTTAACAGGGGCGGATAGTGTCTCACACAAGATTATTGGTCAAAAGCACTCAGACAAACAACTGCAAGAAAACAATCCCACCTGCAAGAAAACAACCCCCTTATGATTAGCAGTCACATAGATCCCATCCTTGAAGCCAGCTGCTGGCAACAATATTTTTCTAAATTCCTCAGTCGGGTGATGTGGGAACACTGTCATGGGAACTTCTCATAGTCATCCTGGTAGCTTGGTTTGCTCAGCTGCAGCAAGCCATGGGATCTTTGCTGTTTCAAAAATCCCTCAACGTTCATCTAAGAATGTTAGTTGTTCTTTTGTAAAATACAAATCTCACCTACATTTGTATATATAAGATGTGCTACCACCAAAAGATTGTTTCTTGGATGGTACATCCAGCCAGGCTTACTTATGTGATTATTTATGGCACAATTTTGAACAGAAGCAATAATTTCTCATTGATGAAAATGTGTCTTTGCTGTAGTTTTCCTGTTTATTGTTTTAGGAGAGATTGAAAGACAGAAGGGAAAAGAGAAACTTGGAAATAAGTAGAAAGATAGAAAAATATGAAGAAAAAAACAAGCAAAGCAAGAAAAAAGTATAGATGTCTACGAAGATCTGCAAATATAGATCAGTGGAGGATGAAAAGAATTGTAGGGAGGTCCATTTAGAAAAAGAAAATCGAGGAATAGCAAATAGAAAAAATCATGAGAGAAATGACGCTGAGGAGAAAATTCCTATTAAATAAGGCTTCTGACCTTTGAAAATGATGCATTGGCAGAGCTGAATGGTGCAGATAATTTTATTTCCTGATCTGCATTATTTCCATAAACACATTTTCCTTCCTCCTATATAAATCAAAAGACCTGCTATGTTGGTTTTATGAATGCTTTACTCGATGTGCCATGAAACATCACATTAATTACATTTTGACTAACCTAGCCCAACAACTGGCAACCCTTTTCTACATTTTTGTTTCTACCAGTTCACTTGTTTGGGGATTGGGGCATGCTAACTAACTACTCACTCAAGATATAATAAAATTATACTTATATAAATGTATGGCTCAAGACAGTCAGATTTTGAAAAAGCAGGCTGAGATTAACTGTTAAATTCTGAAGACTTGGAAGTTGTGCCAATTTGCACAAGCAAATTTGGACAAAGAAAGGAATAGATTATTTTAATGCATATTGTGTGTGTTGTTTTATGTGGTTTTAGAGGTGGTGGTTTTGTTTGTTCATTTTTTAATGTGTTCTATGAGAACAGCATGGCTTCTCCAAAATTTTGAAATTAATTTTCAAAGATTTACATAAATTCTCTAAGGGCAAATCATTTTAACTTGAGGAAGGAGCCCTACCCAGCTGTGATGCGGATTTTAAGTAAATACAGATTTTCCAGGGGAGAAAGAAACTACATCCCTAACAAAGTTGTAGAATTAACTCCATAAAACAAGTGCCATTTCTGAGCACTCTGATAAGGTGCCTGTCCTTACCACTTTAGAGTGAAGTTGCTATAAGTTTAGCCATGTTTGATCAAAAGCAAAATAGACTTGCCTACCAAGTGGGAAAATCACTGAATCTGGAGAGCTTGATAAACAAATCCCACTATAGGTAATTATGTAGATTTAATACACATCACAGTATTAAACAGGTATAGCAAGCAGTGCTGTGGAAAAAATAAGGTCAGACAGAGCTAAAGTATATCAAGACCTAACCTAACCTCCAGTAAATGAGTCTGATTGTTTCATAATTTATTATTAACACAAGCCTTGATCTAGCAAACTATAAAGTACATTCTTAAGTTTTCAAGTAGTCCTTGTAAAGTACGTGATTATATAATTAAAGTTAAGGATGTACTTACAGAATTTGTTGGATCAGTGTAGTCAGTAAATCCTTGTGTTGCTTGTAAGTTGATGGTGTGGAATAAAAACTAGAACAATGGGGGAAAAAAAAGAAACTCTGATTTTATTGGTTGGTAAGTTTTCTTCCTTCAGAATAAACAAACTTGATTCTTCCCCCATCATCTGTTGTCATTTGGATCCTTGTCCATATTCCCAATATGAGGAACCACTTAGTTGAATGGCCAGCCAGTCTTTCTCAGTTTCCTGTACAGTTAAGGGAGAGAGAAGATCCTTTCCAGGGCAGTTCAAAGCAGGAGTTGTGTCTGGGTCGTTTGTCTTCTGGAAAAGGACTTTCCAACCTCTTGCTTAATGAGGTTTTGGAGATTACCAGCTGACAGAGATGTAGGCTAGGTATTCTCTCACAGCTGACAGAGATGTAGCGTAAGTGTGCTCTCAACACAGCTTGAAACCCCAAAGAAAATTTTAAGATATTAAAATAATAATAATAATAATAAAATAATAAAGAGATCAGCACCTAGGAACAAGAGAATTGAGCTCTCATTTGTTTCTTGAATTACAGAGTTTTGTGGAGTTTTCTGTAATGCAAACTGCAAGTGAACATAACACCTCTCCAGGACTTTTCCATTGAACGTGTTTGAGTAGCCACGTGGTTTTTATTTTTAAATCCAGTTGCAGATTTTACAGAATCAAAGAATCATCTAGGTTTGAAGAGACCTCCAAGATCACCGAGTCCAACCTCTGACCTAACACTAACAAGTCTAACTAACACTAACTAAACCATATCACTAAGCTCTAAATCTAAACATCTTTTAAAGACCTCCAGGGATGGTGCCTCAACCACTTCCCTGGGCAGCCTATTCCAATGATTTGCTAGATTGTTTGCTTGTAATTTATTTATTTATTTTTTTAATGTGTGCTTGTACTTCCAAGTATGAGCAGTATGGATTTGCATACATATGTGTAATGTCTGCAGAGATTCACACTGTATTTTTGTGTTTTGCAGTGCTTGACATTAAGGATACGTCATATTTCCAAGAGGACAGAATGTGTTTCCTGGATAAGTTACACTTTAGCTATTTGCAGCAATTTTCTGCTTTTGTGATGATGAGGGAGGGTTTGAAGGCTGCCTTTTGCCTGCTAAGAAGTTCAGCCAGAATGTGTTTTAGCAGTCCTCTCCACCCTTCTGCTTGCCCTCACACTGACACGAATTTATACTTTCTCTCTTCTTTATTTCATCACTATGAAGATAAAGTGAAAGATGGAGATAGAGTGCAAGATCTGCGACTCTCCTGACCCTCTATGATGAACAGAGCTTTGAGTGCTTTTCCTTCATTTCTGGCCATGAAGAGGGAGTTTGACCATGACATGCTTGGGCCCCTGTGATGTTAATCTAAATGAAGAACTCACACCTTACTCTGACATGGTAGGAATACACTTTTTGGCTCCTTATTTCAGTTAACACAAGGATTACTTCAAAGACTAAGCAACTATTTAAACACAGAAGATTATCTCCTTGCTGGTTTGTGTTGCTATCACATGCAGTTTAAAAATTGCCTCTTAATTATCAACAGGTTGGATGCTTCTTTTTTCCAGCTCCTTCAGCTGTAATGTTCTTATGGCCAATGAGGTGTTATCTTCCTCTTGGGCTCTAGTTTACCACCTCAGTACTTTCTCTGTTCTCAATACAGGTCAGAAAGTACAGATTGGAAAGCCTGAGTACAGGCTATGTAGAAGAAGTGCATTTTCCTGGACCTCCATCAAGAAAATCTTGATACCTGGAACAGAGGACCAGACCAGGGAGTTGCAAACTTCTAGGTTAATATAGTTACCCACAGATAGACATGGTCTACAATTTTCCCTTCTTATTCAATTCTTCAAGTGACCTTGGAACATAAAGCTTAAGAAAATTAAGAGAAGTGATATGTTAGTAGGTGGATGTCATTTACACAGACTCTCCCACAAGCTCACCTGTCACTTCTTTCCTTTTATTAAGTAGGCCTTTCTTTTCATTGTTTCTAGAGTCAAGAGAGTCCAGCCTGCATGCTCACATTAATAACATGTACAGGCCTATTTGAACAAACCCCTACATCCATAAAATCATCCTGAAGAGGAGAAAACCAACAAACAAACAAACAAAAAACCTGTTCTGGGAAAGCAAGCAATATTTGAACTGGTCAGAAACACATAGGAAACATTTTTGAAACTCTTGCCTGATTCCACTATTATTCAGCTGAGCTCTGAACTAGCTAGAATATATCTTATATCTTCTACATAAAACACATGTATCTTCAAATATTTTATTATGCAGATTGATAGAGAGCCTCCAGTAGACAGAGACATAGATTTTTTAAATAGCAAATAGCTGGGCTTTCCAAACCCAAACTTACATACTGTGGTGAGTTTACGTGGCAAGGTTTGATAGAGGGGGCTACAGGGGTGGCCTCTGTGAGAAGACTCCAGGAGCCTCCTCATGTTAGATAAAAGCCAGTTTCAGCCAACTCTAAGGGGACCCACCACTGACCAGAGCTGAGCCAATAAGTGATGTTGTTTGTACCTCTGTGAGAGCAGATTTAAGAAAAGGAAAAAAAGAACTGTTGCAGAACTTCAGCTGGGAGAGTGAGGAGTGAGAACCAGCCCTGCAGCCCCCAAGCTCAGCGCAGCAGGAGGGCAGGAGGTGCTCCAGGCAGGCAGCAGCAGTTCCCCTGCAGCCCGTGGAGAGTCCCCTGGTGGAGCAGGCTGTCCCCCTGCAGCCCATGGGTCCCACATGGAGCAGATCTCCACGCTGCAGCCCCCCCGTGGGTGGAGGAGCCCCTGGTGGAGCAGGTGGATGTGGCCTGGAGGAGGCTGCGGCCCATGGAGAGCCCCTGCAGGAGCAGGCCCCGGGCTGGAGCTGCAGCCCATGGAGAGGAGCCCACGCAGGAGCAGGGGGTTTGGGGGGAGCTGCAGCCCAGCCGTGGGGGACCCGTGCTGGAGCAGTTTGCTCCTGGGGGATGGACCCTGTGGGACGGAGCCGTGTGGGAGCAGTGCTTGGAGAGCTGCTGCCCGTGGGCATCCCCACAGGCTCAGCTGGGGAAGGACAGCATCCCATGGGAGGGACCCCACGGGGAGCAGGGGCAGAGAGGGACTGTGAAGGAGCAGGAGAGACAAAGCATTAGGGACTGACCACAGCCCTCATTCCCTGTTCCCCTGTGCTGCTTTGGGGGAGGAGGTGGGAGAGAGTGGATGATGGGGGGAAGGTGTTTTTAGTTTTTCTTTGTTTCTCACTTCTCTAGCATGTTAATAATAGGCAATAAATTTTATTAATCTCCCTTTGCTCTGTCTGCTTTTCCTGTGATGATAATTGTTGAGTGATCTCCCCTGTTCTTGTCTCCACTTTTCTCCCGTTTTCATCTTTTTTTTTTTTTCTTTTTTCTTTTTTTTTTCTCTCTTTTCCCTTTTTCATCGTATTTTCTCCCCCTTTCCCTTTGAGGAAGGGAATAAGAGAATCCTTGTGGTGGAACACAGCTGCCAACCACACCTACTGAAGCACTTAGTATTTAATATTTGGCTTAGTATTTAGCCATTTAGCCATTCTTGAAGTTTGCCGTTTGTTTGCTGGTAATATGTAAAGGATATTTTTGCAATCAATTAGTAAGAAATTATTGTACTGGTTTCCAAATATCATAAATGCCAAAACAAATTCTAGCATAATTGATCTGTGAGTCAGCAAATACCATTCAACCAAATCTACTTACTATCTTTATAAGAACCATCTCCAAAATTGTGTGAATGACCCAATAGCTCACAGCATACTATGAAGCTTCCTCATAATAATTTTTTGCTTTCTCTTGGTAGAAAAAAGTCACACAGACAATCTCACTGATTTGGCTTGTATGGCCACTCAGGTTTACCTGCACTTTACCATGCAAAGATTATTGGAGAACAATTTTGCCAAAATAATATATGATGTGCTTTTATATATGAATTTCCCATGGTCTGAACCTATTTGAAATGCACCTAAGGTCATTACCATATAGGTGCTTTTTAAGTAGTGTAATAAGGCCATATGGATAGTTGTGACCTTTTTTTATTGAAAGCTTACATTTCTTATGGGAGAACAGGACATCCATAACTTGGAATTGTTTTCAGGAAGTCTACTGCCAGATCACAGTGCTACTGAACATCATAGCAGACTGCCAGAAAGTCAGTGTTTCTGCCGTTCTGCAAGGTTATTAAGATGTCAGTACTTCCAAGGATAAGGTGAAAAATATGAACTCAAGGAATGATGAAGTATCACTTTACCTTCAATGGCTTGAGGCTCAATTCATGTTGGCTTCTGGTGAGTGCTTCCATCATCCTATAATCCCTCAACACTGCCAATTACCTGTTGGCCTTTTAAAGGCAAGACCAGATATAACCATATATCTTAATGCAAACATCTACCTGTCAAATAGGCTGGAGGGAAGATGCAAAGCAAGAGTAACAAAATGCATTTGAAGGAAAGTACCACTGTATTGCACTCAGCCTAACAGAAGTTTTAAACTGGGAACTTCCCACTGGTTCCTGTGTGCTTTGGGCTCCTGCCAGCTTGGAAGGGTGGAAAGCTCTTAGCAGCTTCTGAAAACACAGCTGATCCCAGAGGGCAAAGATCTGAGTATTGCATCTGATCTTTGACTCTGGAAAAGCTTGCTGTGTTTGTATTTGTAAAGGAGAAAGAAGAGATATTTTTCTGTGAACCAGTTTTAAGAAGAAACAGGGCTTGTCTTGGAAGACATTCATGGATTGGGGTTATCAAAACTGGTGGATTGGTGTTGGCCTTCCTACTTGGTTTGTGAAGGCAAAAACATGAAAATTCTATGTAAGAAAAATATGTTTTTCAAGAATACTTGATACTTCTGTTCTGATTAAAATTCTCAAATTCACTGTTTTCTCTTCCTCCAGAGAATGGTAAATTTGCAAACTTGACATTATCACTAGTGTCACTTGTGGAACATTAACTCAGTCCTCATGGTTAATGTTAGCCTCAACCCACTCCATCTTTGATCCTGTCACCTATAAACTTACTCATATCTTCTGGTTAACGATCCCTTCCTCTGCACTTGGTCAGGTCACATTTTATTTTCTCCCAAGTGCCTAGTCAGGAAAGCAGAGACTGCTGCTCCCAGCTCCTTGTATTCCCATGGCTCCTGTATTCCCATGATTTAGACCTGAGCCTCTCATGATAAAAAAAAAAAAAAAAAAAAAAAAAAAAAGTGCAGGCATTTCCCTTAGCCCCAGGGTCATGAGCTGGCTTATTCACAATGTGGCAGAGAGGGCTTGTTAAGCTGGAATCCTCAAAGAAGTTTCCATTGAACATGCATGTTTTGAAAGGCCTTTATCTTTCTTTGAGCAGAGTTTCCTCAAGGGACAGCTCCTTTGCTCCTGAGTTGGCTCCCCTGTAAAAGAAACACAGTGATGTCCAAGTTTCTTAATTAAATGGTACAGAAGGATATTTTCCTTCAGTTCCAAGGTCAGAAGTAGTTAATCTTCCCTGCCTCCTCTCCCCTCAACATTCATTCAAAAGCAGACACCCATGTTGTAATATTATAGTTTAATGGGAAAAAAATTGGAAGATACATGTACATAAAACTTAAAGGCACAGCACTCTTCTGGAAATCATTGGCTGAGATTACTGGTAGCTTTACTTGGTATATACATATTTCATGCCAGCAGCTTATTATGTAAACACATGCTTATCTCTAAAGCCTGGAAACATTTTTTTTTTTTTTTTTTAAGAAAGCATATTTGCAGCAGTATATATTTTAAGCCTAGTGTGCTTAATTCAGTGAAAAAAAAAAAAAAAAGCAGACAAAATGCTCATATTAAGTTACTTTCATGCTTTTTGTTTTTCCAGTTTGTGCTAGCTATTATAGTTCAAATTTAATTTTTGATGATTTTTTTTGTATGGACCAAAACAGTATTTCAAAGCAGTGTTTCAGGATTCCCCAGCAACCCCATTGCTCGAACAGACCCAGGGCTTCACCTGGGCTGCTGGTGAGTGCAGGGTGCTTACTGACTGCCTCCAACACTGACTGCAGCTTATCTACCTGCACTGTGTCCAGAGTGGGAGAGAATGCAGGACTAGTTCGCACACATGCAACACCAGCATCCTTTAGTACTGCTATAGAACACTAAATTAAATGCTGGTAAATAACCAATGAAAAGGAAAGAGCAATAGCATTTAGATCATAACGTCAATTTTGTGTGCCAGAAGAGACACAAGAAGTTTTTAGGAAGAGATGAATGCATTCTTGCTTCAAAATTGGTAGTTTGATACATATCAGCACAGTTTTATGACTTCACGTTTGGTGTGATGAGGGTCTGGGGGTGCAGGGGGGTGCAGGCCCTGCATGGAAATGAGGCTGTGTCTGAGGAGGTGGCAGTGTTGTGTAACTGCACTGACAGAGTGCGTCACAACGTGTGACATGTGGCAGCAGAACAGCCTTAAATAGCTCTCACCGTCTTTTCTCCTCCGGAGGTTTTGAGGAAAATTTGGTTTTCTGAGTAATGTTTCATGCTTCCCCAGATCACCTGATAATATGGCTCAGTCTCCACCAGAGAACATCTCCCTCTGTGGTCAGAGAGCTTTAGGGTAGAGAGGTGGGTTCTTGGTCTCTGAAATCTAGATTGTACGAGCATACTTCTGGGACTATGGGATGAAAACATGTTCACTAATCCTAAAGTTAAAATTGGTATTGACCTCCTCAGTAAGAAAGGGGCTGAAAGGGGCTCAGCTAGGGGCTTAATTAACTTCTGCTTGCACTAAAGCCATTATTAGAAAAAGGTCTGAAAATTACTAAAAATTTTCCAGTTTTAGAAGATCCATTACAATACATAAATTTTTGTTTCAACATTTCATTACCCTTGCCACTAAAATTTGAACTTTGTTCATGAAGGTTCAGGAACTTATCTGGATTCATCACCCACTCAGGATTCTATTCATTTGTCCATTAGACTTCAGAGACCTTATTACCGCCTTTCTGTTCTTCACTCACGTACTTACAGACTGTGACCAAGTCACTGTTTACCTTAGCAAGCCAAATATATTGTGTTCCTTCACTCTTCCTCTCCGGGAGTTCTTTCCACATGATCCTCATTACTCTGATCTCTCTACAATTTATCTGTGCAGTGTTTGATTTGTTACACCAAATTTGGACAAAGTAGCTGGCAGTGGCCATGCAAATGATGAATGTGGTGGAAAAAGAACATCAATAGAACTCCTCAATAGCCTCCTTTTACTCTCCCCAGAACTATATTGGCTATATGTGTATGCTGAGATCTCATGTCCAGTTCATCAGTGTCCTTAGTCTTTTTCAGAGTCACTGCTTCATGAGGCCTCTTTCTTGTAAGCATGTCTTTCATTTTTTGTCTCCAGCTGAATAACTTTGCACATGACAATATTAAAATGCACACTGTTGCCCATGCCTGAGAGCCTCATGTTCCACTGACCAAGGCTCTGGGCTGCACTGACAGTGTTGGGTTTTAGGGTTGAAGCAGAAAGGTAGAAGCCATCCTGGAGGAGTTTGCTGGTTTGCAAGCTGAGGCTACGTGGGCAACAGTGTCCTGTGGGATACTTCTCCTGAAGCTGTGGGTGGCAGCTAAGAAGAGAAAGGCAACTGCTGCATGGGTGACAACCATCATGAACAAAAATGTTTCGGGGGCAGCAAGTCAGGAAATGGTGACTGTGAGCTCAGAGAAGAGACCAAGGAAGCTGCAGAGCAGAGAGGAGCCTGAGCTTCCTCCCCACCCCCCCTTTTCTCTTATTTCCCTTCTCTTCTAACCCAACATAAACGATTTTTTCTCCAGGCACTCCTTGCAGACAGCATCAAAGCTGTGCATCCAGAAGGAAAAGGACTGCTGGAAACAGCCTGTAGCTAAAGCATCCTGGACAAATAAGCATATTTTCTCTGCGTTGCTCTGGCCATTCAGTTACTTAGAGATGATGTTTGTCTATTTCTGTTTCTTCCCTTTCCTTTAAGACTGGCTTCAACACAACACAACTGTCTTTTGTAGCAAACATGAGATATGTGAAATACAACAAAGGAAAAAGAAGGCAGCATCCTCCTACTTGCTTGCAACCCTTCCCACCACTGCCCCCCAGCTTCATTTGCCATGCAGCAGCAGTCTTTTGTACAACCTTTCTCAATACACTGCTCAGTGAATAAGCATTAATTAAAAGAATAATAGGAAGATGGAGATCAATGTTGATTTATGGACAGAAGACAGAGAGCTAAGGCTGAATGGATAAGTAGCTCTGAAATTAAATCTAGATCTAGAAAGTGGCTGGAAAGAAAAGAATGAAATATGTGTCAGAGCCTTGCAGAAGAAAAGTAAGCCAAATTCTGTTTGAACCTAGGACTTGCAAAATTCTGGTGAAAAGGACAGGACTGGGTAGCTTGCAGGATACTGGTGGCAACAGTGAGGGGATGGGGGTACAGCAGGAGCAGCTGATTTGTTTTCTGGGCCACAATTTTCTTACTTTCAGTTAAGACATTTTTCCCTTCTCAGTGTGCTGCCATGCAGTCTGCAAAATGCTCCCGATGATGTCCAAAACCTGTTCCTTTCTCTCATTTGCCCCTACAGGTCCTTCGTTTCAAACAGTAACAGAACTCATTTCCAGGACTTCCTTCTCATCACAACAACATAATCTTGAGCTGGTTCTTTCCAAATTCTCCACCCATTTCTTTATTTCTCTAATCCTTAATAGAAAACTAGTTTTGGAATATGACACATTTCCACTATGGTATATGAAAGTCATACAGAGGGCAGTGGTGCCTCTTCACAGGCTCTCCTTATTCCAAATGTTTCACCACTCCTTATGATATTTTTTAGCAGGATTTTCTATTTTTTAAGCCAGAGAGGAATACACTTCAGGAATGAATTTACACTGGCCTTGTGCCATCTAATCTTGAGAACTGAGACACTGAATTTAACATTTCTGAGACAAACAGTAGCATGCTATAGGGAGTACATAGATTCACTTCTGAAGGAGGAGAGAAGGTGTTTGAGTGGGCATGGTTAATGGAAGCAGTATTTAAAAAAAAAAAAAAAAGACCTGGGTGACTTGAAACAGAAACACTACCTCTTAGAAAGAAGTGGCAAAGATTTTTTTTTTTTTCCTTTCAGAAAAGGGTTTTTCAAATGACAAACTGTGCCAAATTCTATTTCTCAGTCACAAGGCCCATGATTTGCACCATGATTTGGTGCTCAGTGCATGAACATCTGTAAAGCAATGACTGAGCAGGCTAAGCAGTAAGTTTCTGTAGCTCTCTTAATGCTATATAACACAATTTCTTCAAGGGAAATAAGACCTTTCACTGTGAGAAATCCCCCAGCCACTTCAACTCCAGGTCCCTGGAGGCCCCATTAAATTGCTGTTAGGATGAACTTTGGGCTGTGTTCTTCCCTCCCTCAGCTCTTGCATGTTTTGTGGCTCCTCAGCTGGCTCCCTCATTACTGTGGAGGGAAATGCAGTCAACAGATTGAAGATCAAACGGAGTCAAAAGCAAGATGCGAAATATCAGCCCAGTCAGAATCAAACAAATGGCATTTGATTTTCTCTGCAGAGGAAGCAGTCTAGCGACAAACATACAGCTGTGCCGACTGTTTGGCACACATTGGGAGGTGTTTGATCACTTTGGTCACCTACTTGCCTGTCTGCTGTTAAATTTATGATCAGAGAAGGGACAGGGGAGGGTGGGGAGGAGGTCTGTGTCACCCTGAGCTGCTCCAGAGAAAGAGCAGGAGATGTGCAGAGAGTTTCCCTGCTGCTGACTGTAATTGGGTTCGAAGCTGGAGACACCACCCTCCTTCCCCTTCCTTAAATTTCCAGTTGATATCACATTATTCTCCTGTGTGGCATTCTTTTGCTGGAGAGTAAAATAGATGTTCTGGCCTGAAATTAGACAAACAAGAGAGGTGCAGCTTGCCCCACAGTTTCAGACATGACAGAACTGGCTCTGAACAAATCTTCAAGGGTTATGCAGTTATGGTAAGTAAGTAAGTCCTGTCCACAGGCTTTTGGTCCATGCAACAGCATAGTTACAGTTGTACAGAAACCCTATATCTGCACTGACAGGACCTTTCTACAGCCAGAGATGACCCGAGCTGCAATGGCAGGACTAGATGATCTCCATCAGAGCCTTCCAGCTCCTGCCATTCTGCAGGACTGCAGCCCACAAGAGAAGCCAGATTTGGTAGAATTTACTGTTCTCAATGCCTGGGAGCAGTTATCTAGCTTTGATAAGAGCTACCAACATTTTTAGAGGATCAAGTGAAGAAAAAATAACTATAGAAATCATCAGTTTAGGAGTTTTAACAGGCTTTCCCATTTAGTAGTATAAGCATTTGATATTTCTGCTTGGCAGCTTTGTACAAACAGGTGGAGAGGAAAGCTCTGGGCTGTGTTTTTTGACACAGCCAAATGTCAATATTCAGAATTGTGTCATGCAAACCAAAACCTCAGAACTGAATGGCTCCAGTTTTGAGGAAGTTTGCAGAGAGATCCAGATTTTACAGTTGGCTTCTATCTTTATGAAGATCTGTCAAAGGCCTAAGGGCTGAACATTACTGAACTTCAGCATAGTAAGGAGCTGCACAATGCAGACTGAACTTATCTGGAAATTTATGAGTGAGAAAAGAAAGCCATTGTTGCTTCCAAATACAAAAAGAGCCTTTCCTTGCCCTGAAAGCTGTTGTTCTCCTAGTAGCCAATTTTTCTTACAAAAAATAAATAAATAAATAAATATTAAAATGGCTGGCAGAGCAGAAGAAAGTTGTTCAGGTGTGCCCAGGACAACATACAATGAACAAAAGGGAAGATGCCATTCCAACTTCTACTAGTGAAGGTTCATTGAACACTACTGATGGATTTTGCAGCCTTTGGATAAGGTCATGACCACTCCAAGTGAAAAACAATCACAGCAATAACAAAATAATTCACTTCTGAACAGCCTCATGAGCCACACTGAAAGCAAAAGAAAGAATGTGAACTACATCAGAGGCAAATCAGAAGCCAAAACAGAAATCTAGTAGCCAGAATCTACTACAGTATCCTCTGCAACATTCCCATTCATCTGTCAGAACCCTTTACACAGCAGTCCAACGTGAACAAACCTTAACAAACCTTTGTGGAGCTCTTGATGCCTTAAGGCCAAGCCCATTAACAGTAGGCTTTGCATATGCCAAAAAAAAAAAAAAAAAAAAAAAAAAAAAGAGTTTTTCCCTGTAGTGACCTATGTTTCTGCACTAAAGACTCATTCAAACACAAGTTTAGTTTCATTCCAGTTCATAGGTTTTGAAATGAACAGAGATAAAGTAAAACGTGCACATTCTAGGACACATATCTCCCAAACCAAATGGTAAGGATGCACTTACACAGTTAGGTTAATAAAAGCTGTTCATAAATTCTCTCAGGCTAGGTGTGGTAGACTTTACAGTCAGTAAATAAACTCATCCCTTCTCGTGACACTAAATACATATTACTCTATAAGGAGAAGAATACTAAAATACAGGAAATAAACAATAGGGATAATGTCTGGATTTGTAATTAGAGCACACAGTCCAGGTTCATTTCACCTGATACCATAAATCTTTATGGTAACCCTAGACAAACTGTTTTAACAAAATCTTGAGGGGTATAAAGGTGCTCTACCCTACTTATTTTATATTTTTTCAGATGGGGTTAGTAAGAATTAAGTATCTAAATATGTAGTTCAGATCTGTTATCTCAGAGTCTTCACTAATAAATAAGAGCAGCAGTGTTACTTTGTCCTCACAACACAGTTAGAGAGTAATTGCATTAAAGTTTTTGAGGCTCTAAGGTGGATGTAATGGACACTGCACAGATATCACACACTGAAAATGCATATTGCTGCCACTTCCTACCTGCACCCTGAGGGGACTTTTCACAGAAGCAGCATGGCAATTAAGTCAAATCAATCAATTCCAAAGTCTGCCTAGGCTAAATTAAAACATTTCCTCCTGGTGTCCAAGGAGATAGGCACAGAAATTGTTATCCTTTAATTCTGCATGTTGAAAATCTCAGCGCTGAAAAGCAGGTATCTTGGCAACATCTGGGCCCTGATACCTGATGTAATTTTTGGTGTTTTGAGAAAACATCCTCTCCCATCTTGCCAACTGTGAAAGTCTGTGTGGCTATAGTCTGGTAGTCAAAAGTGGGTCATCACTGGCTTACAGTTTGCCAGTCTCTTTATTTGCAAGTTATTTCTGCAGCATAAAAAAATGTTTCTGAAGAGGGACATCATTTGGCCAGCATGGTTGTGTCCATTCCTGCTCATCAATGACAATTTAAAATGTTGCATTGCCCTGTCTGCAAGCTGTCCCGCTTCTGTCATGAGAGGCAGAAAGTGAGCGCTCTTTTGGTCTTTTCTTGGGGGAATTGCTAGTGTTTCATCATTCAGGATCCCATGTCATTGTGCCATTCATGCATATAGATTTTAAACAAATCAGGCCTAAGAAATATTTGCAACCCAAATGAAATGTTTTAGAAGAACATTCCTTTAGCTTTTAATTATTCTTACTACATTGTGTACAATCAATGTCAAAGAAAAAACACACACACATGAAACAAAACAAAACAAAACAAAAAAAACAACCACCAAGAAAACTAGTGTTTACAAATTGTGGTATATGACAAGTCCTCATATGTGTCAACTACTGGAATGCTTATTTCTGTAATGTGCAAATACAGAAAGATAAAGAAACAGGGAGATTTTCATGACAAGCAATTTCTAATAGCAATTTCATTTTAGCTAGCATATTTGACCTCTCTTTTTTCTATCTATCTCATTCATTCACTTGGTTATTTCTTACAAATGGAGTTGCTGAAAAGAAAATCCTTTTTTGTAGTTAGTGGAGATATATAGTACATTTAAAAGTGAATACAGTGGTATACGAAATAAAAGAAGCCTTTGTTCCTAGCTTGAATACTTCTATGTATCTTCACTCAATGCCTTCTCTTATTTTATATTTACAAATAAACCATCAGACTGATTCTTGCTATGAGGAATAGATCCATTTTCATTGTAACTAACCTACTTCCTCATTCTATAATAAAAATGGATCAGTATAAATATGCTAATGGCCTTTCCTGAGGCAGGCATTTTGAGAAAAGCTAACTGAGTCTGATGTACAATTTCAGTTCAGAGCATCCTATTTCAAAGCCTGCACAGATTTCTATTTTTGTAGAGCAAAGAAAAAACTAATGAGCTTTTAGACATAAAACATCATGCAGCTGCTGTATGCCAGAAATGCTGACAAACTTGTTTGTAAGTCTGCAAGAGCCACATGACACAGTATGATTCACGTTCATTTTGACCTTTGTCTTGTTTGTGATTGAAAACAATCAAAATTACCAGAGTCAACAGAGTGCAAACTATGTAGAGTAATTGGGTTTGGTTATCTCTGCCTTTAACTCTATTTCTGTGTTTCATCATTCTGGCTTTCATGTACACAGAAGCTACTGAACCATTCATGCATGCTCATGAGGAGATGTAGATTCAGTGTGTTTGACAGCTCAGGAAAGTCACAAAGCAATGTTGTCAAACAACTGTGCAGAAGATGCAAGAAGCATTAGCTAAACTGTCAATAAGCAGCAACATTAATGTAAATTATCAAATCAAATTTGTTAAGCTACCCCAGTGTAAACATGCATTTATCTTAACAGAACAGCGTTTGGATACTTGATGATTAAATTATCTTCTGACACAGCATGCTAAAAGTATAGATCATATTAATATTTCCCTTATTAGCACAGTGCCTTTAAGCATGTCTTCAGGAACTATTTGCCAAGAATACCTTATTTTTGAGTAACACCTCAGTCACATACAAATTTCTTGCTCGCAATTTCCTCCATTCCGGTGCCCAACATAAACACATAGTGAGGCCTTTTAGTGGTAGTGGAAGGTGATGACAGTACCTAAGCAGGTTACAAACACTGATGTTTTGGCCAACCTGGGGTAAGAAAGTCTGTACATTAATATGCATGATTATAAAAGGTTGCTGGCGTTTAGGTGGCCCTGGTCATTCTTGGTGTACCCCTTCCTTCTGTATTTGGAAGATATCCAGAAGATCCAGGGACCTATTTCTTGACTAGGGACTCACAAACTACCATGGTATGACATATTCCTTCAAGTGGGAGTTTATCATATCTCTATGACCAGTAGTTTCAGGATTCAGATAGAGTCTAGGTATTGCTTCTCTAAATGAGAGCTCAAAAACCTTTTCTTAATTTCAACTCTTATGTAATATAAAAAATGCAAGTTACAGCATGTCTGAAGTCTTGCATTTCCCTGAACAGGGACACTGTGTTTTACTGAGGTGAGTTCAGTGCCAGAGTTTGCTGTGATGAATAAGCAGGCAGTCTAGAGTCAGATATTGTAACTCCAGATACCTTCTTACAGTGTCAGGAATCTCAAAAGCAAAACATGGTGCTATTACAATCATCTAGACAATAAATAAAACTGGCCACAGTAATTTATTTCAGTGTGAAAGGGTTTTATTACCTCTTTTTGATAGCAGGTTATTAGATTATATAGTGTAATTGAAGATAGGACCTCTAGCCCAGGAAGTCCCTAAGCTCATCTTATCTTAATGGCATAACCCTTCATATAACATTATACATCACTAGGTTACATGCATAGATTAGTCAAGCAAGATCGGGAACTTCATGTTATGAAAACCTGAAATAAAATATGTGTGAAGATGGTTATTGACACAATAAAGTTGTGGAGCACTACTGAAAATATTTTTAAGAAAAGCAGCCTTATAGATTTCTTCAGTTTTCAATTATTTGCCTTTGTTTTGTTCTATGCAAATATGTTCTATACACTTATTCATGTCTGAGCACTTCAGGGAGTAAATTTGCAGTCAATGTTGTCATCTGTCTCTCGTTTCTATTAATTATTAGTATACTGAGTGGATTCAGAAATGTAACTTACTTGCATTCTAGTAATACTGTCTCTAAATGTAGGCTTTTACGTTTGACTTAGAACAATATATATTTTTTTTTCCATTGCAAACCTGTCTTTTGATTGGCATTTCTTTATACTCTTTAAAGAATGTCTCCACATGTGCTGACATCTTTCATGTCATCCCTCAGACCAGACCTAGCAGTCTCTTTGTTTCCTAGAGAACTCCACAGAGTTCATTCATGTAGCCATTTATTTTTATTACTATACATTCTCTGGCTTTTGCATCATGTTTCTCCCTGTAGCATTCCATTCATCTGTAGAAAAAAAGCTAAACCTTTATTTTTACAAGAGCATCTAAGCCATCATAGCCTTGGGTAATTTTCCTCTTCTTTGCAGGAACTAGAAACAAATATTCATGTCATGAGCACAGTTTTATCTTCCTCTTACCAAGTTTATCCAGGTTACTATTACTGTCTTCTTGCTATTACTTCTACTACTTTCTTGGTAATTAATGTTCATTTTATTTTCCTAATCTCTATTCCAAAGTCACTTACCATTTCTGTTCTTTGCTTTTTCCTAATGAGAGGAGATGGAGGAAAATAAGGAAATGTATAACAAAACTAGTTTTTGTTTGTTGGTTTGTTTCTTTATTCTTCCCATCTAAAATCTCCAAAGCCAGAATTATAGTCATGAATATAATAATTTACGGGAAGGAATGTTTTCCTTTGAGATACTGAATACCTTTTGACATTCATGCTTGAGGATACAAGCCAGTGATGACCTGATAGGATTAAAGAAATTTTATAACAGTATTTTTTACACAGTTTTCTTCTACAGAATTTTTCTAATTTTTCCCTGAAGCAGCTGGCATTTTTTACAGAAGAAGACAAACTGGAGCCCAATATGGAAGAGGGTTTCATTGAACATACAAAATAGATATGTACAATGGGTAATCCCAGCACAAAAGTCAATCATGTCACTTCCTTAAGGCTTTGACATGAAATGCATTACTTCCCAATTCAAGCTTCCAAAATTCTGTTCATCAGCTTCATAAATCGTGATCTTCTGGTAGTGAATATAAGCTTCTACTCAGAATATTATAACTTTTATATGCCTTAATCATGGATAAGGACTCATTGTCCCTGGCAAATGAAATAGGCCCCAAAAGACATCCTTTGCCTCTCAGAAAGCTTAGGCTAAGGGATAAGACTAATAAAAGAGTAAATGAATTGTTTTATTGATCAACATATGCTCTGAATATTCTCTTGTTAAAAGCTTACATGCATGAGAGAAAAGGAAAGTTATAAGGAAGATGGTGAAGAAAAATAACGAGGCAGTGCTGTGACTAGTGTCAGTCCTTTCTTTTAACATGTGAAGGATGCGTGGGAGAAACACAAAGATGCTGTGCTTGAAGGTTAACAAGGGAAGCAGAAGCTGGCATTGTAGCTGGTCAGAGATCAGGATTTTTATAACAAATGAGAACAAGTGCTGGGATGGATATCAACAGTCTTACTGTTGATCAAGCAGCTTGCTCAATGATACAGAGAATGCAAGTCTAGGGATGGTGTTCAGGGAAATCTCAATGTCCAATGTGGCCATACTGAAAAAAAAATCAAACATTTACATGTTCATAAAAGAACTAGTAATTGTACTTCATGACCTGTTGCAGGAAAAATGGCTGAAAACACGGCAGACACCAGTATGGTCAGATCATACTCTCACTCCTTTATTACCCAAATAGCCTGACTTTTATAGTAAACTTAACAGGGGCGGATAGTGTCTCACACAAGATTATTGGTCAAAAGCACTCAGACAAACAACTGCAAGCAAACAACCCCACCTGCAAGAAAACAACCCCCTTATGATTAGCAGTCACATAGATCCCATCCTTGAAGCCAGCTGCTGGCAACAACATTTTTTTAAATTCCTCAATTGGGTGATGTGGGAACACTGTCATAGGAACTTCTCATAGTCGTCCTGGTAGCTTGGTTTGCTCAGCTGCAGCAAGTCATGGCCTCCTTGCTGTTTCAAAAATCCCTCAACAATGACCTATTGTGTTAACATGGATTTTGTTACCTGCTTTGCCTTATTCTGTCTTCTTTAGTGTAAATTATTCAGTGTAGTGCAGTCTAAAGACAAAGAATTGATTATCTATTCTTTGAAGAGCACACTTCCTAGGAAGACGTGTTCCAGAAATAATTATGCACAGATTTAATTGTTTTGGTACTATATGGCTGATGTTAGACAGATCTTCATGTCAGTGTTGTCACACTAATTATATTAACATCTTACAGTTTTCCATGGTTAGAGTCTTATACAAAATAACCGTCTTCTTATGAATAGACATTAATCAGTATCTCTGCCTAAACTAACAATATGTCATGACAACATGTATCTTCGCTGCACACTGCTAATCATACCAGAACATACATGAGAACATACATAGTAATACACATTTAAAATATATTTAGTGCTAATAACATCCAAATTTAAGTACATGAATAAATTCCTGTCAGGGACTCCCACTATCTGTACTATTGTATAAGCTGCAGTTTCCTTATTAGTTCTTAAAAGTTATCAGGTCATATTCCCTCTTGAGTCATTCATAACAAAAGACTACCTCAAAGATTTCAGGCTTTGCAAGTGCAAGGGTCAAAGAATGACAGATTCTGTACTGAGACAGGAAAAAGACCAGGAAAGATTTAAAAAAATAAATAAATAAATAAATAAATAAAAACAAAATCATACCAAACAACACAACTTTCTCTCTTAAACAATCCCATTTTCATACAGGTGAAATAACTCCAATAATATAGATTTTCTGATTTTCGCTGTTATATTCTTTAAAATTAGATAAAGTGGCATTCAATACCTCATACACACACATTAAAAAATATTTTTTTTTTCTTGTAAATCTTTGAAGTTACAACCACTCAAGAGATAACTAACAAATCAAAATACTTCATATAGATTGCTCCACATAAAATAATAATATATATTTTATATATAGTATTTCCTCTTAGACCTTAATTGAAATCATCATAAACATCAAGTGAAAAAAAAAAAAAGACTCCTTGGGCAGCATTTGTTGGCATGACGTGATTTATTTATTTATTTATTTATTTAGAAATGAGTAAAAAGAAAACATAAAATACTACTAAGTTTCAGGAGCAGTGATTTGCTAAGTATATCACCATCTGAGTCTAGTCAGTTTTTCACTTCACAAAATAGGTTTTGTTCTTTAATATATTTTTGAAATGGAGCAACGGAAAAGGCTTATTTTCCTAGTCAAAGAAAAAAAAAATCCTTTTCATGTTTTATTAAATAAAACTTGGCAAAGAATAGTGAGGTCTAGAATTCCACAGAGAAAAATCTAGAGGAGGAAAATAATTTTTGGTTTGATTATGCATTATTCTAAATTTAACAGGGGCTCTGAAATGTGATACTTAAGGAAACACAGCTCTGAAAACTCAGACTGTTTTTTTGTTTGTAGACTTGCAAAACTGAAAGACGCTTCAAGGAAAAAAATTTCTACTAAAAGTAGAAATTTGAATTTTTTTGGCAGTAGTTTAAGAGTGGAAGGATAAAGTACACTGCTGGTCCT
Organism: Netta rufina; assembly: GCF_964035555.1. Classification (NCBI taxonomy): domain Eukaryota; kingdom Metazoa; phylum Chordata; class Aves; order Anseriformes; family Anatidae; genus Netta; species Netta rufina. The sequence continues at coordinate 52,085,072 of NC_140125.1, read as the reverse complement.
GAAAGTTCTCATGTCCATACGTCATAGGTAACTGTAAAACTGTGATCAGTTCTACAGATTTTCATGCAGCTATTCAGTGGAATACAGTTAAATGTATCTATAAATGTTGGCAGCACAAGAGCGGAAGTGATCACAGCACTCCCTAGGGAAAAGAAAAATCATGAATGTAAGAAAATTGAAATTTGCCATTTTAATGGTGTTACCCATCAGATTTATTTTTGATATTCTCTCAGAGCATACCAGAGAAATACAGGCCTAAGAAACTCCTGTATAGTCACTTTGTTTTAAAATGCTTATATGATTGGTAAGACATATGGTTAGATATATATTTTGACAAATTTAGAACTCACTTTTTGGAGGATTATTTTTCAGCTCTCATTTAAAATAACATATTTATTTAGCCTGAATCTTTCATCCTGATAACACTTCCAGCTGCTTACAAAAAGACTATGTGCTTTTATTGTTGCCTCTCTTTTACATCTGTTTATCCTAGACTAGTAAGCAGTTTAATCTTTCCTTTCAAAAAGCATAGTGCACTCAAAGCTTTTACTATAAACTACTAATAAAATAAAGTGAACATACCAATGAAATACAATGAATAATGGTAATGCGATAAACTGTTAGGTAGCCTTTTACTAGCTTGAATTATATAGGTAATATCGATTATATAAGATACAAGAACATTAGCTAATCTTTGTATACGTACAGATACACAAAATAATCTTCTGAACTGCTAAGCCATGTGATGGAGAATTAATGGTGCCTTTGAAATGGGGGCTGTCGGTATGAAGTAACTGTTCTGACAAGTCTTGTTTTCTATATTGTCTTCATAAAAAAAAAAAAAAAATAGAAAAATATATCATCTGTTTTAATTTATCAGGATAAGCATACATACAATTCCATATTTGCTACATCTGTTCAATAATTTTGAAATCTATAAAAGCCAAAACACTAACCACTTTTGTCTGTCCCATGTTGCTTCTCTGGTAGCATTCATATAGTTCTCAGGAAATACAAAATCCTCAGATGTTACATGAACTATCCACAAAAGCTTGAGCAATTCTTCAAAAAGATTCTTACAGAGACCATTTTCACAGCACTGAATTTCCTGGAAATAAAAGTCACCAGTCTCATTTTGTGTAAGGTGTAGGATGGCCTTACTGACTTCAGTGGGTACAGTGAGCCTTGTGCCAGGTAATAAACTAATCAACTCTAACCCCGTTTAGCTGGAAAAGAAAGAATGGAAAGAACAGAGAAGAAATACATTTTTTAAAATGTTAGTGTGGAGGGGAAGAAGGAGGTTGTAACAAGGTGGATGTGTTGTATCAAACCTTAATGGTATCACTTCAGTTTTGTTCCATGTAAGCCTAGGAAAATCAGCATTTCCTCAGCTCCACATCTTTAGTATGGTAACACCCCTCCCGCCCAGCCAACATCTTTTCTATTTCAACTGGAGGCCCTTCAGTACAGAGGCTCTTGTGAGTGTATGAACAGCATCCAGGTTAATGATGACTGGTGTTCGCACAGGGTCTGGTCTAATAACCTGCTGATGTATTACTTGCCATTCAAATTGATCTTTGCCAAACCCGCTCTGAAATGGGCAGTAAATTGGAGATGATAGCTTAAAAAACTGTAACTGAGAATTACAGTTGACAAAACAAAGATGATTGGCCAGGTCTCTTTGTCCCTGAAGGATGTCATGGGTAACTCAATTAAGCATAACAGAATTACACCAAAGCAAAGGAATGGTAAATCTGGCCTGATGTATGCAAAAATTAATGGTTGCAGAGCAGCAGGGACCCAGACCACGTCTGAACTAAAGATTTCTGGTGAGGTGGCTGTACAGTTGATTGAGAAGGAATGTTGAGTGTGAGACGAAAGTCAAATTAAATCAGTATATTCGTAGGGAGAACATTAAATATTAGTGAAATGACAAGAAGAGGACAATGCAGATGAGCTGAATGAGGTAGAATTGGTTATACTGTTTTATTTAACTTAAAGAGGTGGTTGAGGGGAAGTGACAACACTGGAAAAAACCAACACATTCATGCTAAATAGCATGCAAATGCTAGTAGTAAACTGAGTTCCTATCAACATGTTATAGAGATCATTTCTGTGATATCACCTTATAGTTTATGGTGTTTTTTGTTGCTGTTCATTTGTTTTTAATAGAAAACTCTCCCTGTATAGATGTACATATGCTTTCTCCCTCCAAAATGGCAAACTTTTGCTCAGCTTTGAATTTATTCATTGTCATTAAAAACAAAAACAAACAAAAAAAAACTTATTTTAAAAATATATTTATGAAGTTATCAGTGCTTCATGGAGCATTAGAAAGCAGTCAATTCAAAGGCATTGTATAGCTTGTATCTCTCTGTCTAGCCCACCCCTGCTCAGAGGGCAGCCCATCAGCAGGCCTCAGCAGCAGTACCCTGGGTGAGCTGTGCCCATGTCGCAACACCTACATGGCATCTCAGACCAACGCACTTCACCCAAATGCAGCCTCTCTGTCAGATCTGTTGCTTCTCTGTCAGATATGTTGTATGAAAGCCTGAGGAATGGAGAAGGGGTCTGCTGGGGAACCTCAGCCATGGCTTGTCTGTGTGCTCAGGGGACAATGATCCTGAGAGGCTCCTCTCTTGGCAGTTCCCCCACCCTGAAAGGAGCTGGGCCTGTTCAAGGCACCATCTTAGTGAGGGACCAATGCTCCTCCAACCTTACAAGCCAGTCTTACAGGCTTCATTAGGCCATGAAAGAAAGGCTGCCTTTTCATTTATGAAATTGTTTGTTTGTTTGTTTGTTTGTTTTTGAAAGACAACCATTTCCCATCTAAAGTTTCTTAATTTGCTCTTCTCTTTCTGACTAGAAACACTCCTCAATGCACAGCTGCTGCCTCAAGGGCACCTGCGCAGTCCCCAGTCTCCCCCCATCCTAAACACACAACACACTCACTGTGTATAATGGTGCACATGCCAAACATCATGGAGGATTGCTTTGTCGATGGCTTTTCTATGACTTTCTAAGCTATAGCAGAGCCTTCATGTCTGTGTTTGCTAGATGTTTTAATATAATATGAGGAATTTGTTCTGTGTCAGCTATTTTAACGCAAATTATAGTCGCTGTCAAAGGTGCCAATTAGACTGACAAGCCTACAAGCGCAGGTCTCACTCTCCAGAAATTATGTAGTAACATATCATTTCTGCGATTGTATTGAGGCAGCTGTCAGAAACTAATTCGGCATGTGGGCCTCATCCTACAAGGCAGAGTACACGCTTTATATAGGAATTTAAAACCCAAATGTAAGATAAGTAGTGGAAAATGTCTGCTGAGGAGTGTGAACAGAGAGATAACAATGACTCAATACTAGTCAGCCTGAAAAAAAGTAACCCCAGCCTGTCTGCTGCCTGAATTTTAACAAGCATAAGCTTTTTGTCAACATTAAGACAAGAGACAGTTTTGAAGGAGGGCAATGTTTGGAGGCCTCTTCTACATGAGAGGAAAACACAAGGAGCCTGATATTATTGGCAAAGCCAGGGAAGGGGTCAATGGCAGACAGGAGGTGACAGTCTAGGCAGGTATTTCACAGCACAGAAAGGGAGAGAAAGGTTTTGTAGTGGATCATAGCTGAAGTGACAAGTAGTGCTGTGATAATTTTTCTTTAGATGAATAGTTCTTTCTACCAATGAATGCAACCTCTCTGCCCTCCTCAAGACAGTACTGACAAGCCAAAAAAAAAAAAAAAAAGGATCGTTGCAGCAGTCTTCTGGTTGTAGCAGGCAAATAAGAAATTTGTCTGCAAGAGTGGAGAGGAGAGGTAGCCAATTTATGGATGGTTATGCAGGGAATAAGGAGAAAGTTGTAGCTCTGATGCTGCTTTTGAATCAAGGAGAACCATTGTAAAGAAAGACTGACAAGAAAGATGGGGTGGTTTCTGCAGTGAAAAACAATAGGCTAGGGGAAAGATGAGGACCTCCGCTTTATGTCTGAGGTGGCAGAACATATATGAAGAAAGTCAGAGATCCAGGCCAACATTAAGGCATGATGAAATACAGAGTAATTTAAGTTAACCAAGGTAAGCAGAAGAAATTACACAAACTAGCTATGTGCCCTGTTTCAAGGCTGCAAGTGAGTTGAAGTGGTATAAACAAGAATATTGCTGCAGTTCATCTGTTCCATGCCTGATTTGTCAACTGCAGTCATTACTCTCCATGGCACCATCACAACCTCCCCAGCAAATGACTGCAGCGTTACAGACTGAGGTGTATATGAGGAACAAGCAGCAGGAGAAAATTAATCTGTCATTAACAATCTCCTCTCCTGGAGTGTCTATGCTTTGAGAGAGAAAAAAAAAAAAAAAAAATCTATTCCATGGATAAACTTAATAACTGAAGTTATCTTTACAACCCATGTATTTTGTATTTTTCAGGAAGGTTTATTATTTTTATTATTATTATTATTACAAATTTTAATTAAGCTTTTATTTCACTGTTTCTCACCAACTTTTGTCAGCTCAGCAAACATAAGCTCAAGTGCAAAGTTGTGTCCACTGCAGTAATATGGGTCATCAGTCAAAGTATAGCCACCTCTAATCCATGCATCACAGGATAGCTCAGCTCACTTTCCCACCATTGTGCTGGTATTACAAATGAAAATGTTAGTAATAACTTTTTAGGCAGCAAAAATATGCCAATGGAGAAGAATCATTATGCAAGACATACATACAAGTCATACCAACCTTTTTCCTTACCATAAACAGATTGTATGCTGTCTACAAGACCCATGCAAACAAAAACAAAAGAAGCAGTGCAAACCTTACGTAGATACTTCTGCAGTGAATGACGACAATTGCCACAGTAAATCCACCATCTGAACAGGCAGAAAATTTAAAGACAGTGAAGGATATAAGCTATTTTTAAGGAGAAATTTCTTAATTCTGAAAAGCAGCTTCCGTTTTTCTGAAGGAAGTTTACTTCCCTAGAAATAATTTACATTTGTGAATAGTTTAGACATTCCAGTTTTGTTCCAACTATTAGGTTATCAAAGGAGAAATGAATCAAAATATCTAACAGTTAGCAAATCAATTCTTTTGAAAGACCTACAAAGGTGCTTTTGTTCTGTGTGTTTTCTAGTTAGTGAAGCAGACCACTTTCAAACTTAGGTATACAGTTTTGCAGATTAAGATGTGTGCAGCCCTCTTAATGGAACACAATGATTTCTATGTCCTTGAAACAAATTTTGTGGCAGCTGCTTGTGATCTAGCAAGTATATCAGCAAAAGTGACCCATATGTCAACCTTTCGCTTCACAGCCCTCTGCTGATTGTGAAAGTAGCTTGAAAAAATTCAAAAGGTTCCGGTTCCCTCACTTTAAGTACTACCACATGTGGGTGTTCAAGTTCTTCAGCTATAAAAAGAAAAAAAAAAAAAAAAAAAGCAGAAATGTTTATGAGGACAAATATTTGCAGGATTTCTTATAATTCTTTCTTCTGAGAAGGCTAGATGTTTCACATCAGTAGTCTTACCTAAGATACAGTGGATATCTTTTAAAGTGTATCCCATATCTTTATGTACAATGTTTTAGGATCCCTTGTGACCATCAGATAACATTGAACATTGTGCATTTTGTAGTCTACCCTTGTACTTCAGTGCTCAACTCCAATTGAAACTGGTTCTGAGTGCTTAACATCTTTTGGTGGTTGTACTGGTATCTTTAATTCTAGTCCCAGGTATGAAGAACTGAAGAGATATACAGAACCTGAGGTTGGAAGGAAAAAAAAAATAGATTTTTAATTTTTTTTTCAGGACTGTGGTTTCATGAGTAGTCTACTTAGGTGTTTTTTTTGTTGTTGGTTGGTTGGTTGTTTTTTACATAATTCTTCAAAAGAATAAAAAGCTTTTAAACTTCTATGGCCTTTGACAGTAAGCTGTTTTGTGGTTATAACCACAATCTATGTAATATTCCTGGTGTCATACTGAAGTCAGTCTGTCAGCATAGAACAATGCCAAAAGATAACAGATCAGATAAGAGGTACTTTTCTGCTGAGTAAGACAGTTTTGCAGCATTGGTTTTCTTGAGTAATTAATTACTGTGATATCTTCCATTATGAAGGTCTGAAGTTCTGAAAATGTTGGAAATCTTATTCAGCCTATTTGAATGAAATTACTCAAGGCCACATTCTGAATCATATATATACATGGAAAAAAAAAAAAAAAAAGTAAAACATAGGATCCTCTCAATTTCTGTGTTTCTTCACTGGTCTGCATAGATTTTGTTTGTTTGATTCTTTGTTTTTGTTTGTTTTCAGATGGCATTGTAGACAATACATAATCTCTTTGCAGAATGTACATTCAGGGCACAGTGTCTTGTCAGTAATGTTTTATTGGCTCACCTGTTTGGAACTGGTGATGTGCTGGCTTTCACACACACACAGTTTGGACTAGCACTGCACATAGGGCACCTCAAGATAGAAACAGGAGCATCGACCCAGGTAAGGAGGGACCACTGAAAATACATATCAAAGATGGTACAATGTGATGTACAAAACTGACCCAGCATAATAATATTTAATAAGTTCTTGTGATAAGACAGCATCAGTGAAGTGTCTTGTGAATGAGTCACAATGACAAGGTGAAGTGTAAGTATAATTTTGGTATTTTTTGAAAAATATTGCCAGGAAAGGGTGTGTTTTGTTGCCTCACTGTATGCATGGCACTTTCAGTGTCTGTATATTATTTCTTCTGGTATAAGAAGATGTGATTCTCATAAGTAAACAGAGGATTACTTTCTGCCAGCATGCTGACAAACACATCTTCTCCTCCATGAACTTTTCATTCTTCTGTGAAGCTGTGTTTTTACTAAGAATAACAGGGGGCATGGTGAGACAAACTGTAAAATTGCTGTCATGATGTATGCAAACAGAAAAGTTACTCTGTCTCTTTTGGGTCTTTTCCACAACAGCTAGGATTATTTATTTATTTATTTATTTTCCCCAGAGAATTTTTCCTTCATTTTTTCCTGGAGTGTTTTTTTTTCCTGGGGCATTTACTTCCTCTGGCCATACAACAGTAATCACTCTACATGGATACATCTGTAACCCTCTAAGAAAGGTGAATGGAAAATGGACAACCATAAATTCTGTTAAAGGATCTGTGGCAAGGAATAAAATGAAAGCAAAGAAATCGTCCAGAAGGCACTGACATTATAAGAGAATCTTAATAATCCTCCTTCCCCTTTTCTAACTGAAGAAAGTTTAAAGACTGGGAGATTGCCCTTTGGGGTACATATATTGTGCAGGAAGGAAAGACTTACCAACATTAAGAGCAGTATTCCTAGTTTTGCAAAGATGTAACTGTAGCTCTTGTAAAATATATTTGAGATAATCACAAAATAAGTGAACTGCTAACAGAATAGTAATGAACACAGTGCAAGATGCAGAGATCTGCTCGGGAAGCACCTGGGGCTGAGGCATGTTTTGAGTTCCCCTCTGGTCTGATACCTTCTAGGCAGTCTAGCTCAACCTCAAAAACAAGAGTAGGGACAGAAAACTGCAAGTTAGCTTCAGGGCAAATGCTGGAGAGAGAAAACAAAAGAATGGGCAGAAACGGCATCTTCTAACAGCAAGGTAGAGGTGTTTGGCCTCTGGGATGTGTACAGGAGAAGCTGTCTGAACACTGTCCTGATATCTCCTCTTCCTGGCAAGTGCTGTGCACACATCATGGCACTGGCATTGCTACCACAACCAAGTTTTGCCTGTGGCTAGGTGCATTGGTTTTACATGGAAAGGTTTTGGTAGCAGGGGGCTGCAAATGTGGCCTCCGTTAAAAGAGTCCAGGAGCTGTCCCACATCAGATGAGGGCCAGTTTCTGCCAGCTCCAAAAGGGACCTGCAGCTGGCCAGAGCCAAGTCAGTGAGCAATTCTGGTTGGGCCTCTGGGAGAACATAGTTAAGAAAGGGAAAAAAAACCTGCTGTGTAACAGCATCTGGGAGAGCATGGAATGAGGAACAGCCCTGCAGACCCCAAGGCCAGCACAGGAGGGCAGGAGGTGCTCCAGGCAGGCAGCAGCAGTTCCCCTGCAGCCCGCGGAGAGTCCCCTGGTGGAGCAGGCTGTCACCCTGCAGCCCATGGGTCCCACATGGAGCAGATCTCCACTCTGCAGCCCCCCCGTGGGTGGAGGAGCCCCTGGTGGAGCAGGTGGATGTGGCCTGGAGGAGGCTGTGGCCCATGGAGAGCCCCCGCAGGAGCAGGCCCCGGGCTGGAGCTGCAGCCCGTGGAAAGGAGCCCACGCAGGAGCAGAGGGTGGGGGGGGAGCTGCTGCCCACCCATGGGGGACCCATGCTGGAGCAGTTTGCTCCTGAGGGATGGATGGACCTCTGAGGGGAAAGGGGGTGAAAGAGCAGTTTTGAGTTCAGCTGCCCAGATGGGTATAACCTCCACGAACTTTCCTGGTGTCCCTCCAGGAGGGCAGTAACAGGGTCCCAGTGCAACATGGAAAAGTTCCCATAGAACATCACTCATCTTCCCATTTTCTAAATACCTTTATTCTTAAAGATTATCTCATATGACCTGAGCACAAGATTAGGAGTACAAGTTAACTTTAGGTTTATAGGGATTGGTATGGAGCAATAGACTACCTACTTTATTTGCGTTATGCTGTAACAACATCCTCTATGCCATAAATGAGAATGGAAGAACAAAATCTATTTTGATTCTGTCTGAAATTCACTCCATAGATGTTGTAGTTAACATATTGCTTTTACATTAGATTTATTTTATTTTTTTTTTTCAGTTTTGCATTAATGCTACCTTACTAACAGCTAACACACACACTTTCCTGGTCAGAATTTCATAGGTGTAAAAGACACAGATACCATGCCTTCATTTGCAAGTACCAGCTAAGATTAAAAAAAAAAAAATCCACATTTGATCCCTGAACAAGTTTAAGATTTTTTGGGAGTTCCCATGGACATCCAAGATTTACCCACAATTTTACATATGAAAACAAGTGACACTTTCATATTTGTGTTTGTCGTTATTTACTAAACTTGCATTCTCTGTGGATGAAAACTAATTTAAAATTTCATAGTATTATTGAGACTACCTGGGATTTTGTTTTTAAGTTCATCCCTTAAAGCCAACAAATAGGCATCTGCTTTGCAAACTCTGTATTATTAGTGTCCAATGTGCTTGCAACTCCTTGATACTGCAGGATTCTTGCAGGATTCTTATTTTTTTTTTCTCTAGGTATTAAATGTGTATTCATTTCATCTACATAATTCCACTTCATACATGGAATAAAGCAAAATATTGCCAAATCATCTTCACATAAATTGCAGATACAAAATAACCCCAGGGCCTGGAAGGTGCCTCCCTAGTTGCCTTTTAGGAGGTGAGCAATTAAGTGGGTTTGTGAACCCCTTGGGGTCATATTTTACTGTGCTTGTCTGCATGAAAACGGAGTACTGATGGTTTGGTATGTGATGCTATAGGAGATGATATATATCTGGAAGTGGCAGAGTAGGAGAAAAGCTGAGGATACTGCAACTAGGATCATGGTAGGAGAGGAGCTGGCAGGGGGAACCTGCCAGCACCCTCACATGGAGGCAGCAGCAGCAGCTCCATGTAGGCAGAGGAGGCTGTCGGCTAGCTTGCTAGCCAGGCTGCCCCCGGCTAACAGGACATCTTTCAAAGCCAGTGCTGGCATTTTCACCAGTCGCTGCTGGGTATATAACTGGTTGGAAAATTTCTGACAGAATAATGTTTCCGCTAAAGAGACAATTCTATTAAAATTGACACATTTCACAAAAAGAAGACAGCATTGATTCATTTGGACTCTTCACATTCTAAAAAATGAACCTTCTCAATCCAATTCAATGCTATGAAAACAATTAATCTCAACTTTACCACTTTGATTTACCATGCATTTAAATATTACATGACTTATCACATACATATAATATATGTAGGTAGCATTCTGACACTAAAGGGACTTAGTGATTTCACTTTATGAAAAAGGCTTCACAGTATCAAAAGGAAACATTTTGATAGTAGATTCACGCTACAGTTTCCACAGTGTCTATTCATAGGAAGTGTGAAAGATGAGGGTTTCCAAAACAAAATGGGAAACTAGGTTTGCCTATGCAATGCACTGATCAGGTTTCTGAACACCTCCGCGTGGGAAGCAATGACTTAAGCTGTAAAGTTCTGCAGGGCAGATGCTTGGAGCAGGCTTTTGATTTCCACAGCCTTGACCATCACCCATAGTTAAGCCAAGGAACCAGCATTGCTACTGTTTTCTTTCCTCTCCTCTTGAATCTGCTGTCAATAGACTCTGCTCTGCTAGATAGCCAGTAAGATGCAGGACTGACCACAGCTGCTCATCAGTCAGCTCTCCCAGCCTTCTGCCTCTGTTGAATTTTAAACTGGGATTCAGCCTTGTAGTTAGTGACTGACCAAACACAGCTGTTAGAAATGTAATGTTGCAGCCAGGCTGCAGGACTCAGCAATGTGGGTGTAATTGGACAATAATGATTGAGGTGTGGAACATTTCCTGGGGAACTGATAAGCAGCTGGGAGGAGTTAATGTTCTGCACAGTGCTGTGGCTCATTAACCTCTAGCAGATATTAAATCCCCAGAGGACATTCCTTGTAGAGGTTGTTGCTGCTATTTGAAAAGGGATGAGGCTGTATTTTGTTTTCTTTATATCTATTTGTTGTCACCTGTGTTATTTGCATGATGGTGATTTCTTTTGTTTTGACAGAGAGAACTATAAGATTTGTAAATTTCCTCCATTAGCCATAGTAAAGGTCTTGAACTCACCGGTTGGTAACTGGTTGTTCCTGCACAGCTGTGCCTAGCTGGGCCAACCCCAGTATCACTTACTGTGATACAGTCCCATACTGACAGTGGAGGTATCTCCTTTTCCATAGGTGAAGCAATGCAAGTATGAGGAAGGGAAATGCAGAGGATGATACATGAGGCCTTTTAATTTATTCAGGGAAATTTCGAGGAATCCTGTAATTCATAAGCCAACATTGATCACCTGAGAAAGAGAGCAGTCCCACAAACTATTCCTGAAAAGAAAAAGATGTAAAACAAATATGCAACTATTTTTAGAGGACATAACAGTATAATAACAAAAGTTATTGATGGATGCACTTTTGTCAGAGCAGCTCAATAACATTACCAACTAAATCACATCCCCAGTCTTTTACAGTTTTCCTACTGTATTGGAAGCTAGCCTTCCAATTTTTATTTGGTCCAATAAAAGAGATTGAATACAGTTTTATGTCATATTTTGGTACGTTTTGAAGTTGTTTCCTACTCAGAAGGAGAAATACTCACTGGAAATATCCTAAAGAAAACCCAAAGCTTTTCTTTCCAACCTCTTTCTTAAAAATACCAGGGACTGCTCTGGAAGTTATCATCAGTTAAAAGTGCTATTACTGGTCTGTCCACTGGAAATTATCTTAAAGTCATTTCTTGTGGAATTACATGATACAGTTACATCAAAGGTGAATTTTGTCCTGACTACAAGAAGAAAGGACAGAATCACGGTGGACAGTGTGGTATTTACATCTGAACATATGGCTTACTGTAGTGGGTTTATGTGGCACGGTTTTGGTAGCAGGGGGCCATAGGGGTGGTTTCTGTGAGAAAGATCTAGAAGCTGCCCCATGTTTGGGAAGGGCCCCACTGTTTTCCAGAGCTGAGCCAATAAGCGATGTTGTTTTGCGCCTCTGTGAGAGCATATTTAAGACAGGGAAAAAAACGCTGCGCCACACAGCAGCTGGGAGAGTGAAGGGAGTGAGGAACAGCCTTGCAGGCGCCAAGGTCAGTGCAGAAGGAGGGGGAGAGGTGCTCCAGGTGCCGGAGCAGAAGTCCCCTGCGGCCTGTGGTGAGGACCATGGTGAAGCAGGATGTCCCCCTGCAGCCCATGGAGTACCACGGTGGAGCAGGGTTCCATGCTGCAGCCTGTGGAGGAGACCACGGTGGAACAGGTGGCCCTGCACCGATGGAGGCTGCCGCCTGTGGAAGACCCCTGCCGGAGCAGATTCCAGGCCGGACCTGTAGCCCGTGGAGAGGAGCCCACGCAGGAGCAGGTGACCTGGCAGGAGCTGCTGCCCGTAGGGGAGCCAGGTTGGAGCAGTTTTCTCCTGAGGGATGGACCCCGTGGTACTGACCCATATCTGGAGCAGCTCTGGAAGAGCTGCTGCCTGTGGGAAGCCCACGTTGGATCAGTTCATCAAGGACTGCATCCCGTGGGTGGGACCCCACAGCACAGGGGTCAAGAGTGACCGAGAAGGAGCGGCAGAGAAGAAGTGCTGTAGACTGACCATAACCCCCATTCCCCCATTCCCCTGCGCCGCTCGGGGGGAGGAGGTGGAAGAGGGTGGATGGGGGGGAAGGTGCTTTTTTTTTTTTTTTTCCTTTGTTTCTCACTTCTCTCGCTTGTTAGTAATGAGCAATAAATCTTACTATCTTCTTATGCTGAGTCTGTTTTGCCCGTTACAATAATTATTGCATGATTTTCTCGTCCTTATCTCAACCCTTGAGCCCTTTTCACATATTTTCTCCCCATTCCTCTTTGAGGAGGGGGAGTGAGAGAGTGGCTGCGGTGGAGCTCGGCTGCCCACTCAAGTGGAACCACGACACTTACCAGTGGACTTGGAATTGTTCACTTTGTGTCTGCATGGAGAGCATGAGGGAAACGCATTAATAGTGGAAGGAATTAAAAAGGCAGAGGCTAAGAACAGCTATCCAGTGAGGTGCAGCCGTTATATATATAACCAGAGCACTTGCCATGAAGTCATTAAAAAAACAACAAAACAAAACAAAACAAAAAAAATAAAAACAAAAAAAACCCACACTGCTTTATAGCTGGTCCTTGAGAGAAATTCTCATTTGAATTACTAGTTGTTGCTGAGAAACTTTGCAGTGACGTGCTTTTATATTAAAGGGTAGATAAACTTGGGCTCCTGTTGTAGAAAAATTCCACTCTGTGGCTGTCTCTGAAAGAGAGGAGGCTTGAATTATTTTTTTTTTATTCAGTTCCCTTGTACTGGTAACCTTGACAAGAACAGACTAATGTGGTTGGGTCAGCCTTACTTGTCAAGAGCAGCTTGTCTGTGGCAAGGCTGTGTAGATGCTGGGCACCTGGGCTGTGTTGGGCTGGAGGGGTATGTGTACTCGGGAGGGCAACCAGCCAATGTGACTGTGCCTAACAGATATGATGAAGGAAGCTGGAGTTGCATGAGAAATGTTTTATGGGCAGAGTTTTGACCCTCATCAAGCCAAGCAGTTATTAAGACTGGGACTATGGGCCACTCTGCTGATGCAATGGGCTTTGTTCACTTTTATGTACAGGACTATTTTATATTTTCCAATTAAAGTTGTTTCTCATTTGATCTTCCAGAAGACTCTCCTATGATCTTAAAAATTTGAAGAATACCTGGAAAGCAAATGGGAAGGTTACAGCCTGAGTCCCTAAACCATAAGAATAGACACATTTTTAGACAGGGAAGATTTAAAGTAAGACCACTTGGAAAACTAACTCTGGCAGTCACCATTGACATCTGGTACAAGGTTATAAAATAAAAAGGGGAAGAGATTGAAACATATGACCTCAATGAAATAGCTGCTCTTGTGGCATGGTGTCCATGTGGAATAGTATAAGATAAATATACTTAAATAAGAAGAAAATAGACTGACCACTACTCTCAGGATGCAATAAAATACCAAAGAATATTATTCCTCTCTCTTACACTCTGTAAGTGTATTACAAGTAGAATGAGGACTGAACTTGAAGAACAGAATAATACTTTAAAGAACAAATAATAGGAAATTGGTTTCTTTCTTTCCTGTTTTTTTTTTTTTTTTTTTTCAATATATATAAATATTGTCTCATATCACTTCTATTGTTCTTCATCTAAAGTGCAAGAGAGCCTCAATGTGTATGTGTGATGCCAAAATACTCTTCGGATTAGAATTAATATTCTACCCTTGTAACACAGAAGTCATTCAAAAACTGTCATAAGTGATATACCTAATACCATAAAACAGTTCTGAGACTGGATGAAGTGAGGGCTTGAGGATTCTTTTTTATATTTCTTGAGTTCTTATAGGGCTTTCTCTGCCACAGAATCTTAAAAGTCGTGACCTTAAGAATTTATTCCCATAATACTTTTATGTTATTATGTCTAATTTGATAGATAAGAAATAGGGGCCCAAAGAGTTCAAGGAATAAGTCTATGAGACATAACAGTTTGGAGTCCTAGAGTCTTAGTGGTCTTCCTCAATCTTTCTGCTTAGCTCTTTGAGGTTACAGCCTATATAGTACACCCATTCTGCCTCTTGAATATGCTCTTCCACTATATAGATCTGAAATCACTAGGTAACAAGAACACATCTAACCTCTCAGAGCCTCAAAGTGGTAATTTGAGTCTGGTCTCCTCTCTAAGAACTGTTAATACTTTTTATTCATTTATTGTCATCAAATACGTGCTTGGCTGAGGTTGGTTTATACTAGAAGGACTCTCTCAAGAATGGTTATTTTAAATTAAAAAAGGAGTTATGCCTTCTGAGTCTTTCAGGGCCCCAGCTCTGTGAAGTGATTTGGTACTTCAGACCACTAGGCTAAGTAGGCTAACATCTGGAGTCCTGTGTCAAGTGAAGTTGTGTGTTACTCAGTAGAAGGGTAAAATTTAAGAATGCAAACTTGTATCTGAAGCATTTACCTTTTACAAGCCCAATGCTCAAGCTATTGGAAACATCCCAGTAAAACGACAGCTTCCCCACAGAGGAGAGAAGGTCTTAGGCTGTTGCCGTTCAAGCATCTGATTAAAAACTGTGCTTTCAGACTGTGAACTAGAGTCATGGCAACCCAGAAGGTGAGTCCTTTTGTATGTCTAGCCTTATACGCCTGGCCCAGCTGGGCAGCAAACTGAATAAAAGGCTGCAGCCCAGATGGATAATTGACTAGAGGACAGAGCTGGGTCATTCACACTGAGAAAGAATCACTTTGTTTACAGTTAGCCATATTCAAGTTAGATATCTGTTACTGTCACATAAGTATCTCCTTAGCTGACAGGAAAAGATAAGACTAAACAAAATGCTCTTAAGTGCCTCTATGGTTTATGAAATGTTCCTGGATGAATGAACAGAAAAAAACCCCTAACTTTTTGATGGCTAGAGCTGGAAAATACAAATTCTCTCCCCTCACCCCCTGCTTTTTTTTTTTTTTTTTTTTTTTTTTTGTAAGATTAATATTACCAAGAGTAGATGCTAAAGCAATACTGTGAAACACCTGGTTTTCATCAGCAAGAAATCTACCATTCACACATCAGTCATATGTATGCTTATTTAGGCTAATAGCCAAACGACATGGCCTTAAAGTCAGAGATATCTCCCTAGTAGGAAAACAGTCTCAGTTAGAAATGTTGATAGGTTAAGTAAAAGCACCTGGACTGGTTGAAAGAGAAACCTGCTTTAGGGATCATTTAGAGCATACTAAAAAAAAATCTTTTGTATCCTCCTGAAATATGTACAGTATAGTTCCATGAGACAGCACCAGACAAAAGCGAAGTGTGTGTGGGGGGCTTTGTTTTGTTTTCACACACAATTTGCATATAATGTGAGGATAACTATCAAAGACAGCATTTAGATAGTTGAAAGAATTAGTTTTTCCAGTGCATTCTTGCAAAGTTCTGTTTTCCAGCAAATTCTTTAGAAACCATTTTCTCAGAGTAGAGCAAATGGATTGCCAGAAATCATGAAAACAAAATGACTGTCACCATTGATTAATGAAAATAATATACATGCTTGTAGGCGCACACTCACTAATCACATTTTCCATATACAAGCCCTAATCTTATATTTACATTCAAAAATACTTATTTTGCATAAAAGGGAACAACAAAAGAAGCTAAAAGTAAATACTCTGTGGGAGAATGCAGTCTGCATCTCCTCTGCAGCAGCCTGTGTCTGAACTGAAGATGTGACAGTAGCAGTCTCCAACTGATACCAGATTCCTAGTGACTGAATGGGGTTATACAAAGAAAAGAAGAGCATGATATTTCCTACACATCATCATGCTCTTGAATTCTCCAGACCAGGAGGTAAAAGTGATGGTTAACAAACTGATGAAAGTTAAGCATTAACAAGTAACTCTTTCTTTGATCTTTTAGCAACATTAAGCCCTCCAATTCTCTAAAATAGACACAGTGAAGACAGGACTGATGTAATTCAGTGCACTGTGTATTTTTAGACACTACAAATTGTACTCAAGACAAATCCCAGCCACACACTTTTAGACCTATGTTCCCCACCTTTCTTCTTTTCTAACAGTCTCAACAATTTCCAAAGGCTGTGCACGTCCCATCTGTAGCTAGGAAAACAACAAAATCAGACAGCTCTGCATACAGCACAGTGGCCATCCTCTCCTCTTCTCCCTTCTTTAAGCCTTAGGCCCAGCTGGCACCAGATACCTCATTGTGCAGATGGTGGCCTTCCCACTCTTGCAGTCCTTTCTTTTCCTTGGCAAAGACTGCCAGCTTTCTGGTGAGCATCTAAATTAATTTATCTTTGGGAGTGATGTCACATCTTCAGTCCTATCATGAAGCCCTAGTGAATAGTAATAAAAAGGAAAGGAACCAAGACTTGAAGAACATGTTTTGTGTGTATGCTTTGTTTGGTTTGGGTTTTGTTTTTTCTTCATTCCCCAGTTTCTGCTATAAGCCCAAAGCACACAGCCTTAGGTAAATTAGGTTTAATAAGAATGCAACCTGCAACCAGACATAAATTTGTATGGCACATAACAAATAACCTCTTTTGCCTTTTCATTATTTGCATGAAACTCTGAGCATATGGAAATGACAAGCAGTAATTGCAGAGCAGCCAGCACTTCCATAGCTGGTTGGACTGTTCTCACATTGAAAATCTTCTCACTTCCTTTCTGACAGTGCACTTGAACCAAAATCTCAGATCCAAGCTTCCTCTTGAACTTTGCAAAGTTCAAACGAACTAGTGCTGAACTGTGCAGTGGCAGACCATGGAGAGCAAATGCATTATGGAAGTGTTGCACTATCTGGAATGGCTAAGAACAGAGCCTTACATTATTGTAACTGCATCCAGGGAAGGCACACAAAATAGCTGTAGGCAAGGGGCTTGTTTTTCCAGTCATTCTGAAGTATTTTTATCTCAATTTCATCTATGTAACAAGCTTTGAGAGTTAGAAAGGAATGCAAACCTGGAAAGGAAAGCCCTCCTGCAAAGGAGTCCCAACACTTTCCTTCCTCTCTGTTCTGGTTTCTCCCTCCACTGCACAAGCCAGCAAAACACAGCTGGGAGATTTGCTGGCTTTGGCACTGTTGAGGGACTCCATCATAACTTCACGTGTAGGATGGGAATCTTCTTTTCTCTGCCTTTACAACATGATGAAGAGAGCCAAGAAATGGCTAGCTGGCAAGCGGGTTTTTCTCCACTCTTAATAAATCTATATGCACATTTAGTGTTTCTAAGTGTGTAGAATTCTATTTAGTGTTGGAATTTTAGGAATATTCTTTCTGTTGGTACTTTCTGGTACAGTACAGATTACCGATTGTATACAATCATATATTTGACCTAAAACCAAATCTTAAAGTGCATGATCCCTAGAAAGCATGATTTAATTATCCTCTGCTAGCAAGGGCAGCAAAGACAAAGTTTTTATGGGAAAAGTTTCTGGTTGGGCATGGACTAACAAGGGTATTTTGTGGCAGGGTCAGTTGTGTTTTGACCACACAACTAAGAAACATACTCTCACTTCCCTCTCAGTGACTTCTCTTACCCAGCATCCTGACTGTCTCAATTCAAACTACCAAGGGAAAACCTACATTTCCTATTGCTGAGAACCTGTCAGTCACTTATAACCACTCACTTCAACTAGAAAACATTAGTCTGCATTTTTGTGAATAACTCCCTTAGATATGAAGGGTCAGTGGAACAGTATCTCTCTCTTACATTGCCAGCTACTCATCCATATGAAATATCAGTTCAGTAAGAAATTACATAAATTAGCCTGTGTTAAAATTTGTCTTTACAGAAGTCCTTCTGATTCATCTAGATTTAGTTAAAAAAATTTATATTTTGTACAATGTGATTATTCTTTAGATAAATAATTTTCCTTCCTTTTTGAAAGGAGACTTTTTCTCCATTTCCTTAAGATCTTCTGACTTATAAGAGAAATGTTCTTAGATTCACATTTTGAGCGGCAATCTTTCTTTGCAATGTTTATGACCCTGACAAAAAGAGAAAAATTTTAAAGATTTAAAGTTATTGCTAGAGTTTTTCATAGGTGAGTTTCTCAAGGAAATCTAATATCAAGCAAAGATTCTTTATTTCTAACAAAACTTGATTTTGGATCTGGACTCCTTATGGAAATAATACCATAATACCAAAGAAATAGTAGGGATGTTGGAAAACACAGGCCGTAAACAGAGGAAATAATTCAATTTTGAATAGGAAGGAGCTGGAACAACCAGAATCATACAGGAAAATGAGGACAGAAAACCTAGGACAGTGAAATGACACCTCATATATTATTTTCTCATTTCAATAGACAGCAGTTAGGAAGACAACATTGAATTGGTTGGGTCATAGCAAGAATAGACTCTTTTTCCTTTTGCAAAGAATCAACCATCACCAGTTCTTCAAAAAACTCATCAACTCAAGCACCAGACAACATTCTGTGGGTTGTACTTCATTTAACTTCACAACTGTTTTTAAAACAAATACTGAAGTGCCATTTTCCACTTTTATAGTGCACATCTACCTTCTGGTAAGAACTCTAATTTTCCCAGAACTTAAGAATGATGTACATGTATTTAAGTGGGAATTCAGGACACTGTATTTGTACATACTATGAGGTAGAGCAGGTGGGAAGGGAGTGGGGAATTGGTGATGAAGGATAATTAATGGTCTGGACTATGTATTGCCAATTTCTTCCATTTGAGGAAGAGTCAACATCAGGAGTAATGTTTACAGAGGCTAGGAATTTAGAACCTGGGAACATCTGGTGTTTTTTGTTTTTGTTTTATTTTTTATTTTTATTAACAAGCATATCTATATGGCAAAATGAAAAGAAAAATGTAAAAACTGGATTTGGTAACTATAAGAGCCTCCTCTTTACAGGAAGTGTGTTTTTCATTCTCCCTCCCTCTTTTTTTTTTTTTTTTTTGTAAAGATATATAATTTTTTTTTTTTTTTAGCTTTTGATTACATAACCCTGTAATGCTTTGCTGCTTTTTTAATTAGTCTGTTATCGTTATCTTTCAAGCAGCATTTCTGAGCAATCCTGCATGTCTTTTAATCTATTCTGTTCAGGGCAAACTCTGTGACTTGTTTTCTATACAAGTATTTTCCAAACAAAAAACTGTCATCATCCTTTGTGTCTTAAATTGTATGCTCAGCAGTAGAAAGAAGGCATGACAATTCTAACCTTCTCAGGTATTTGTAGTCAATGCAATATTGCAAAACATCAAAAGCATTTGAGCAAAAATTTTAAAAGCATGCAGAGAATGTGAGCTACTTTAAAACACTGAGCTTGCAGTGATTGGTACATCCAGCAACAATACTCTACCATGGCCTTTTAAAAGCACTGAATGCCTAGTGAAAAATGCCATACAACTTGGAAGCCAATTTTTAAGCATTTTGTGTGTGGCTTCTCTTTGTAAAGGAAGGAGAAAGATAAGCTGTTACCTTGAAAGCATTCTGTAAGAGGCACGCTGCAGCTACAGTTGTACCGTGACTTTTCTCTGTAAATTAAACAGCAAATTTCCACAATTACCTAAACAGGTAAATGCTGAATCTTAAACCTTCAGTAGGTCCTTTCAAAACTACTTCTGTTTTAATTCTTTCAGGGATCTTTGGTTTCTCTAATAGCCACAAGAGTGTGGAAAGAAAAGCAGTGCATAAAGGTGAATTCATTAGTTTTTACTCCAACAACAACAACAACAAAAGGACTAGAGCTGCAGCTTTTGGAGAAAGAAACGAGATACAGGACAAAGGGCAGGCTTAAGGCAGGGCTTTGTCCAGGATACGGTTTTAGTCTTTCCATTTGAGACTAAGCATGTTAGCTAGGTTAGTTTGGGCTCAGTTACATCTATCTTAAATACCCAGACTTTCAAAAACTGATTACAATGGGCACAGGAATTCTGAAAAAGGAAATAAGTAGTAGTATAGAGATTGTCTATATCACCATGCTTGAGGAGCCCAGGATGTTAATTCTCTGGAATGGTTGCCATACACATAGAACTGTATTCAAGTCTGCATATGACTCACTCTTTGCTTTACTTGGGGGAAAGGCTTCTGCCCCACTGCACCCACCCAGAGTCCCACAGACTCTGTATATGCACTATAGGGCATGCCCTACAGCTGTGGTGGCTTCCCCAACGCTGAGTGTCTTCTGAAAGGAGACCAAAGCCAGAAATAGGCATGACTGTAAGGCCTTACCCTGCTTGTACATGGGCTATCCTCACTAGTAAGGGTGGTTTCTCCTTACTGTTTGCTGGTCCCTTCCCCTGTCTTACCCCAGTGCAAAAGAATCAGCCCAGGTCCTCTACAGTCACAGAATAGGAAGCTCAATTCTCACAATCATCATGAATTTACACCAGGCTACCCACTGGCTATCTACTTGCCTGGTTAGTGCCTACGCTAACACTGGTTAGAGTGGGTTGCATTTTATTTACACATTTTTATGTATGTATTTTAACCTTTAGTCCATAAAATAGTAAAAACATAAATAACCAAGGACATTGATTCCTGCTCTACAGCTAGCATCCGTATCATCCATGCAGTCAACCTTCCTTTCACCATGTGAGCTGCATACACAACTGCCTGTTAGTCTGGGGGCTGACATCTAACCTCCTGTTATTTTATAGGAAGATTCCAGTAAGACTTTGACATTTCAAGCTGGTGTGAAGTGCTGTGGTCCAACTTGCTCCAGGTTAGCATGGTCGTCTTCCATTTCTGAAGCCAACATGACACAGGATGCTGGTGCTGCCAGTCTCCCCTCCAGGCAGTTCATCAGCTCAGTGGCCTGCTGGCTCTGCTTACACGCCACAGTACACGTTGTGATTTGCTGCTTTGGGTCTGATATGGAATTTGAAGTTCAAGTCCTGGGGGGTTAAGTATCAGATATTTTGTTGTGTGTCAGGTCCAAAATATTTTCTGTCCTGATGCGCCTGAACTGACTTATCAGTGTGCTTTCTTTTTATAAAGCAAACAAAAAACAACACACCAGCAAACCCAATACCTTGCACTGAGACCTGATTAAAAATAGTGATGGCAATTTTTCAGAAATGTATTTTGTTCTGTATCTTTGTATATCACTGGAATTTCATGAAAGAAACCAGACGTTTTGGATGCCTCCAATTCTGCATTTGTTTCTTACCACATTAATGAAGGCTGTTTTTCCCTGTTATAGATACGCAGCACTTCTTGAGAAGCTAGGTACCCAGAAAACCTCTAAATACATTCTGAAAATTTGAAACTTGGTTACATTAAGACCTTAGTCCTGTATTTCTTTGACAGAGCTCCCTTTCATTTCTATTATCATCTGATACAAAGTCTGTTGTTTCTCTCCTACTTTTGCTTTCTGCATCTATTATTTTAAGTTCTTCAGCACAAGACCTCTGGTCACATGTTGTCTGTAGCACACTGTAAAGAAGCTACAGGAGTAGAGGTCTTGTTTGTCATTGTGTCCAGGTCCCACCTTCCCTGTATCACTCCCAACATCAGAACTCTGGAGCATGGTCCAGTGCTGAAGATATAGCTCTGACTGCACAAGATGAACAAAAATTTTGGCAGAAGAACAATCATCTGGAACAAATATAAACTGTAAGGAGAATTATGCTTCCAACAAATTTTTTTCCTCAGCTTGCTGTACACAGATAATGTGACCAGCCAGCTTGCTTTTCCATGGTACTGCTCCTTTCTCTCCTGCCTTCTCTATGAAGATGTCCCTGCCATATCTTCACTAGACACTGAGTATCTGCAGCATTATAGCACCAAAAAAAACAGCCTAACTCCAGGGACAAAGTTTTCACTGTAAGAAGTGCCAAAGGGAAGACTGCATCATGTGCTTGTTTTACAGGGTTACAGAAATAGACTTTCTGACAGATTATCTCTGTGGAATCAGCAACTCTTGTATTCCTTTCATAGGCACTTTATTGCTACTGATGCCCAGCCTTGCTCATTTGGCATCCTGTGCTGCCTTTGCATCAAGACACAAAGCAGGCTTCCTCTTCATTGCACTGGCTGCACATATGCAGAGGCAGAAGGACTGAGAATGCAGTACATCCCCTACCACCAACCAGCTTATCGGCACCCTGTACTACTGCCAGGACAGCCCGTGGCTGGTGACTGCATGGAGAAAGCCTAGTTTCTGAAGGGTCATCTCAGCAGGGCAGAGGGCTGGCAGCCCAGAAATAGCAGAAACAACTGTATCAGGAGAATTTTAGAAGTCACGGGAAACATTTGAAGCTGGAGCTTGCCAAAAACAGGATGGAATAGTACACAGCAAAGGTGACTTAGAGGAAGCCCATGCCTCTCCCCAGCCTCATCCCCAATTCAGACCTCATTATGTCTCTGGTTTTCCCCTTTAATATCATCACAAACCCTCCTCTTATTTGTTTTCTGAAGATAGGATACAATGTATGAACATAAAACAACAGAAAACTTAAAAAAAAATAAGCCTTTCCTGGGTACTTGCCATCCATAGGTCCTCCTGCAAGTGCCAGCAGGACATTGAGGAAGACAAAGAACACAAAGCCACCCATGCCTGCAAGCACCAGGGTAGCTGAGATTGTAACAGTTCCTCCTTTTGCATAAGCAACCCTGTTGTAAGTAAGCGGCTTGAGACAGTACAGAGCTGGCCAACTCCTTGCCAGGGGATGTGCTTGTCTGCACTGCCCCAGAGGCATAGTCCAGACGTTATCCCTGCCTGCACTACTCTGCCCATCCCTGCCTGCTCTGCTCACCTCCTGGGTCAACAGGGCTCCTTGCAGAGCTGCACATCAGCATGTGTTGGGGTGCCCATGCCACCATTCTCCTCCTCTGCTTCTCCTCTGGCCATCTCAATGCTGCCAGCATCACTGTGGCAGCCCATTTGCTTGAGGCTGCAGGGACAGGAGGTCACATGTTCCTCCTTACTGAGCATCACACACATCTCCACATGGTGGTAGGAAGGAAGATGGGGCATTTGTTTGCACAGGATGTCTTTTTTTTTTTTTTGAGAGCACGTAAAGACTTAAGCCAAGCCAAAGCCAAGCAAAATTTTCCCACCAAAACCATAGCAAGAAGCAAAGTCAATAAGGAAATGAGTTAACCTTGTGAAAACCACAACTAGTTATGGGATTGAAGAGGATTATTGCAGTTTAAGTAACCTTAAGAAGCATTATCTATCTTGTTTATACTTGTGTCAGATGCAAGGTAGAGAGGTAGACTGTGAGTCATGGCTGTCAGTCCATCAGAAAAAAAAAATAAAATAACCTTCTGTGAAGGACCTGGTGAAACACCAGTACCCAGGATGAAATGCACCTCTTCTCTAAGTTTTATTCAGATGCTCTTGTTATCCGGGAAGCATATCCTTCTAAGAGATCAAATACCATGCTTTTGAGCATTGAAGCTGAACTGAAAGTGAGTCAGAGCTGGGATGTTACTGGACTGAAAGAGACAATTCAACACCAGTAATAGAATTTTTGCTGAGAAGAGGCTGCAATTTATCTCATGGAATATGCTTCTTTCCAGGATGAGAAAATCTTTATTAGGAAATACAGTCTTTTCAAAAGATACTATGTTTTTGACCTGCCACTGGTTGCACACTGCGTTGACTGATTTGTATTGACATCTGTTACGTAATCTGCATGTTGGAAGAGTAACCACTCTGTTCCAGCTCACGTTATCTAAGTGTTCAAATATATAGACATGTACATGTATATCCATGCCGAACCTACTTTAATTTTCTCTGAGCAGATACACACAAAGTTTGCTAGAGGACAGTCAATTCTAATGATGAAACATTTCCCCTTTTGTTTGAAATGAAAAATAACCTGAAAACCTTTCTCTGGTAATAAACCCATCTTTGTAGCATACTTTTTTTTTTTTAAAAAAAAAAAACCAAAACAAACAAAACAAACAAACAAAAAAAAAACCACTTGGAGTACTCACAAAGAAAAACCTCGTCAAGATATCAAAAATATATATTTTGAAGCACAGAATATAGCAGCATGCTCTTTGATGAATAGGACTTGCTCCATTTTTAAGCAGAAAGTGTCTAATGATGCTTTTTAAGAGATGCAGGCTGGCAAAGCGGAATTGCAGGTTATTTGCATCCCAGCCTCAAGCTGCCAACAGGTTTTACCCACACACTGAATATTCATATACACTCAGGACTGATAATTAGATCAAATTTATATTTATCTCTTTGATCAGAATTTTATCTTTGTTATTCCTCATTTGTTGCCTAAATTAATAATGGATCTTTGTTTTATTCTTGGACTATAATATTTAGTAGAAGGAATCGCGTAGTTTTGATTTGTTAAATATATATATAATCTTATGAAGTGTGTCATAGTAGGAACAACTGGTTCCTCTGCTATTTCATGCATCCTGCTGTCTCTTTGACCTTGGGAAAATTTCATTTCAAATTAATCAATCACATTCACAAGAAACACCACACCTCAACCAGAAACCACCACCTGAAACAGAAAACATATTTTGTTAGAAAGCCACTAAATACAAAATAATAAAATATTAATATATAAAATATATTTATAATATATTATATATATTATATATTTATAATATAATAAATATAAAATAATGTGGCTGTTTACAAGAGACTTTACTTGCGTGAGAGAAATCTGGGATTCCATGAAAATGGAGGAGGACAAAGGTGTGTGACAGCCTGCAGATTGTTAATTTCAGCACTACCTTTTCTTTTAAAACCTGTTGTTCCCTTCAAGGGAGTTCTAGTCTCTCTTAAGTGAGAAGTAGCAATATATGATCACAGGAGTTCTTGGGATAGGAGAGAAGAGCTATAGAAAAAAAAAATCTAGCCTATTTTTTTTTTCTTCTAATTAAACATGTCTAATTTTCACTTATTAAAACTGGCTGGAAAATCAAAATGAAAGCAAACAAAATCTGACTTTGTTGGATGGCACGGTTTTAATGAAATTTGAAAAAAGTTTTCAAATCAGACTTACAGTTTCCATTAAGATCTTCATTTGAATGCAAAGCTATTAAAAATAAATGCGAAATTTTCTATACCAATAACAACAGCCCCGGAGGTATTTCCCTTTTCACAACATGAGCCCAAATTCATGGCATAGTACAATTAAGCTAGATGGAAAAAAAAAAAAAATTAAGCGTAGGATGTGACTCAATCAGGCATCTCATAGTTATTATTCTTTAACTTTTGATATTTCTTGTTCCCAAATATGACTTTTTAATGCTGTAGAAGTCCTGATTTATTTTGTTTGGCTTTAGATACACCACACCTTATTTATGCATGTAATCAGCTCATACTCTGTACTTGGACTGTGCCTCTTTGAAAGAGGGAACTCACCAGCAACACACTGGAGGTCCGATTCATCTCTTAAAAGACATTTTTCTCTTCCAACTACTGGGAGCCTGGGTTCCCTAACCTTGGCTGCTATTAAGAGAACACAGCTCTGTAATATATCTTATTCCTAGCCAATCAGAAAGAACTGATATTACAAGTGAGCCCATCCTCATATGTGCTTAGTTCAGTTCTGCAGCCTGAAAGTACCTGGAGAGTGCAGAAGTTGTTGGTAATGCAGATGATCTCCCTTACTCCACTATGTTTTAATTATATAACAGCAATGACATTTTCAAGGAAAATGTGCTATTTATAAGGGGGAGACATTATTGTTCTTCTGAAAATGTGAGTTTTGCTGAACCAGAGAAACAAAAAGCAATAAATGAATGAAATTACATAATTTTGAGATCAGTTGGCAAGTGTTTATACACATATCCAAGACCCTTTAAATTTATTATACCCATTTGTTAACTCCCATCATAAAAAGAAAGATGTGATTGTCTGATCTTTGTTTATGAAATGGAATATAGTGTTTGTGTAGCCTTAGATCAAGCTGAACTATGACCTTGCAGACCATGCAAGCAAAAAAAAAAGTCATTTCTGGACTACTAATAAACTGGGATTCAACTTATTTTGATTCACTGGAAACTCTTGATCATTTCTCTTATTTTGCTACCAACAGACGCTGCATAAACTTCATGGCTTCCTTGTCATTTTAGCTAGATCATGGCTTGGTGAAAGAATAAAGGTAGTTGCCTTTTTCTTCCTCCCTAAAAATACAACTCACACTGTGTCAATGTATGGCTGTTTTTGTCAGTGTTAATTTGAGTTTCAAAACATATGCACAGAGAACCAACGTAAGAAGTTTAAAACCAGTTACAGCATGAGCTCTTACCAGTTTCAAGAACTCACTGCCTTTGTCAGCTTTTGGAAATAAAGGTAAGTGAAATATAGGCCAATTATTTTTTCACTTTTAACAAGAAAGCCATATTTCTGTTTTGCACTGAATGAAAAAAGAGGGTTTCTAAACTCTTTTGAAATCCTAATACTGTAAAGGGGAATAATTTGTTTTATGAAACTTAATATTTATGAAAATATTTTTATAATGCAGCCCCAGTATCAGTCTTTTGGTCTGAATGTGGAGTTGTATCCAATGTGCTTTTCGCAGATACAAATAGCAGGAGACAAAAGAGATGTCATTTTAATGCCAGGGCTATAGACATTCCAGTGACACTGATCAACTCACAAACAGCAGAGAAAAATGACATGCCTCTTCTAAAATGCCTAGCTTCATAAGTAAAAAAAAAAAAAAAAAAAAAAAAAAAAAATATTACAAATATTACTTCTTACAAGCATTCATCAATTGATTTGCATAGTCAGGACATGCAACTCCTAGAACTATAGACAAAGTGTTGTGTGGCCCCTGTGCACACTCACTGACTTCACACATATGATCTAGGTTATTGAAAGCTAAGGAAACAAATCCAGCTATAATTTCCCTGCAAAAGTAATGACAGATGGTTTATGTCTCCACAACTGTGAAAAACTGCCTTTAAGTAAGAAGCACCTGCAGCTTTTCCAGTTAATGCTCAAACAGGGGCTCAGTGAGTAAAACAGTTCACTGCAGATGACACCATCCTGCCATCTGTACTTGCTGAGGGCTTGCAAATCCCACTCCATGTGTGTGCCCGAGTGGGACTGCTTGGTACAAATCTCAAGTCTCTTGTGAGACTTGGTATCATGGACTTAGATACATGGTATCTTTTGAGGTAGGTTCCATTAGCATATTTGGGAGAACATTTTGTGATTCATTTTTAGAGTTACTTGCAGCCCATGCTCAGTTACATTTAGAGAAAACATTGCACCTCTAAAGCTCCCTAGAGTCTGCTTGACAGTCCCAGCACAGCTCCACAATTCAGTTATGATTCACAGGCATCCAGTTTTATGATAGGACTGGGCTACATTTCAATGACCTTTGGCTGGGTTTTCTGCAATACACCTCCAGGAACAGCTATGGCTTATGGCTGAGAATTGGTGAGCATGGCTGAGCTTTGATGAAAGTTTTTGAATCTGAACCATGAAACCAAAGTTTGGAATAAAATGTCCAACACTTCCTGAAAGCTGATAGCTACAGTTCTTTTAGAGCTAGTGTTTTTTGTAGCACATGAAAGAGTCCTAATGTCAGTATGGTCCCTTCTAAGGTGCTGTGAATTGGAATAATTCTAGTGACCATCTCATAACACAATGGAAAAAATATTGTCTGTGCATCTCCACAAAATGTTTTTACCTTATTGGCTCACAATTCAACAGAATCACTGATGGCAGATTAAAATATCATCTTTCTCTGCCTAAGGCCACAAAGAATGAACCAAAGAGAATATTAGAAGAAAAAGTGAGCAAATGTATCAGACAGGAGAGTCAAGATATTTTAGATGTTGAATGCTACAAGATTATGAGTTACAACTAACAGTGAAGTAGCTGTCTTAACAGGAAGAAACTTCTGGACAAATCAGACTATCATTATGCACCCTGCTTACCTCTCATGCTTTGTACTTGTATGTGTATATAATTGCTGTGTCAAATCTTACATTTACACCAAAATTATTACTACTTGCAGATTTTGTATTCAGTCAAATAAAAGACCAGAGATTTTCTGGCTTGGTAAATACTGCTGTATTTAATCCTTACAGAAGAAGGACTAACTGTCACAATTAAATTTGGCCTAGGAATTTGAAATCAGTTTAAGGCCACTAAACATTTTTTCTCCAAGTTCAGAAAGTTCCTAGCAATTTAATGTCACTAATCTCTTATTAGTTTGAAAATTTGTTCTCATGCATCTTCTTTGTGCAGGAATGCAGCCTTTTACCACTTCCATTGAATTCTTAGTCTAATTTTCTACAGTGAAGAAGTACCCTGTCTGTCCAATCTGCTCAGTCAAGCAGAGTAAGCTCTCATAACTGCTGACAAAAAGGTCACTTTGCTAGCATTTTGTTATTCTGTGTCTTTTCTAAGTCTTGATTTTTAACTTGACACTAAAAATAACTCATTTTGTGTTCTTCAGGCCTCAAAGGTTGCTAAACTGCTTTTTGAGTGCTTAGCATTTTTATTTTTATTTTTTTGAAGGTGATGGGTGATACTCTGCATGTAGTGAAAAATACTGAGTTATTCTGATGTCCATCCATGGAAGAATATGCATAGTCTCTACTTCCTCCCATCTTCTAGACACAGCTTAAGATAGAAATAAAATAGGAGCTACTTTTAATAAGAACAGTCAAAACTCCCCATAGGAAACTGTGGTTTATTCAGAACTGTAGCTTTTTAAAGCTATCTCAAAATACTTTTAATGGATGTAAGGTGCTACCCTCTAGCACTTTGACCAAAATATCCTTGTTGCTAATGATTTTCCAGCCTGCTTCCTAATTTGTTTTAAGGTAGTTTTCACTGCCCATTCCAAACTACCTTGTAGTATTTGCAGTAAAGCTGCTAACCAATAACAACATGGGTCTCTCTTCAGGCAAGGTACACTGAACATCAAGAGTGCAATCTGTACTTACAGTCACTGAATCTTTTTGTTTCTACAGATTAAAGCTCTGCAATAGGAGCCTGCCCATCTTTTGGCTGCACTTGGAATACCATGAAAGTAAGCACTATCTGCTAGTGCTCACCTCGATGAGAAAGGAGCTCAATCTTGCTCTCCCCGTAGTGTGCCAGAGAGATTGCCCTCTCCCAATACCTTTCCCTCCCGAGATATTGGACAAAAAAATAAGAGCAACTTTTACCTTTTATGTACCATTTTAAGTAGATCATGGGTAGGCTGAAAGCTCAATTTATGTCTGATTATTCAAACTACAGTAGGTTTTTACAGCTTCTCAGGGTACTGCACCATACTCATCTCTGGCTTCACACTGAAGTACAACACTCTTCTGCCCAGAACTCTAGATTAATGTGTGGATCAGCTTGCATGAGTGGGTCTTGAAAGTACCAGAAAAGATACAGTCTCTACTGCTTATATACTGGAACAGATTCCAGCTTCTGCTTGTACTTATGCAATTGTGGAAAGAGTGAACTGCAGACTTATTTTTAGTGGCACAGACACACCTACTGTCTCTCATTGAGACTGGCATGAAAACAGAATGGCATACTCCCAAACTGACACAGCATCTGTCCTCAAGTGGTTTTCCCTCTTCAAAACAAGAATTTTTATTTATTTATTTATTTATTTTTAAAACTCTGTCCTTCCTATTTAGGGTCAAAGATGCGCATGAGCTCTTGCTGCCTAAAAAACCCATGCAAAGTTTGCCAGGGACACTCATAAAACAGTGTAAAAAGAGCAGCCAATGTCAGATTTCAGGTTAGTTTCAGTCTATGAAGTGAAGAAAAAGAACCTCCTCCACCTATAAAGGCATTCTCAGAATTACAATTTCCTCCAGGAATCTCCCCAGAGAGATACACTATTTAAATCCACCAGCTGGGAGTCCTCCCTTCTGCTCACTAGGTGCCTACAGGATGTAGTGAATTTCTTAAGCCCTTACAGTGCACATCCAACATGCTGCAGATGGCTTTTTAGAGTGAAGGCATTCCAACTATGGTCCCAAACCACTGATATTTTTTGTTCAGATTTGCGTTGAAGAAAAAGCAGGAATAGGGTACTATTGGTCAATGCAGAGATGAGGTACCCACAAGCAAGGTACAGCTAAAGTACTCAAGGAAATTTATGCATTTGGAAAGAAAACATGGGACAATTCACTACCCAGAGTTTTAGGAAAAACAGCCAATCTGACAGATTTAAATAGGAGGTAGGGATCAGTAGCGTTTTATGACTGGAGAACAGCAAACACCAGCTTTGTCTAATAAACATACCATAAATTATGTTTGTAGCAATGGAGCCATTTGTTTGGCTTTGCTATTACAAAAACATAATTTTAAAGAGGAGAATCATTACAGACAGAATAAAAGAGCAAATAGGACAAGACAATGTGAATTCACCAGTGTTTGATCAGACTAGACTGATTTCTTTCTCTGGTGAGATAATTAGTTTTCACACAGGGAAATACATGGATGATCTAATCTATCTGAACATCAGAAAATTATTTAAATTGCTACCACATAAGAAGTTATTAGTTACACCGGAGAAGATAGGGAAAACCTATGAGAATTGTAAGCTGTAAGAATCTGCTAAAGAAGAAGGCAGGTTGGAAGGGAATATCAAGCTGGAAGGAAAGAAAAAAGGCAGCTCCTAAGCAATTAGTCTTTTGGTCTCAACTTACATAATGTTCTTGTTAGTATTTGGAGCATGCCAGTGAAGTTTGCTGACCCTATGAGGTTGGAAGGCATTAGAGATTTAATAGGGTTAGACAATTGTATTGGAAGAAATAGATGACTTTGCAGACTGAAGTAATAGAAATTGTATGAGTAAATGTCATTCCACATAGACTACTTATTCATTTTGGGACAGACAACAAAAACTTCTGCTTTGAGGGACATATACCAACTAGAAATAATGGAAGAGGAGAAAGACCTAGATGTTTCTAAGTGTGGGATATTCACTGCTGTCTTTGACAGTAGGAAAATCATTTCTGTAACATTGTTACAGTCAGCCATCTTCTGCAGTAGGATGGAGATTTTTTTTCTGCTGGGCCTTTTCTCTACACCAAGAGAAGAAGCACATTAAGAAACTGGCATTTAAAAATACCATGCCAGGGCACAGTGATGAATGGAGCAGCTCTTACCTCTTCAAAGTTATTCACTCAGGTTCATCAAAACCAAAGTTAATATAGCACCCTAAAGCCACTACTAACACTGGTTACACTCAGCTTTTAGAGCTTTCTCAGTGAAGGTGTTAGGTAAAAAGAAAAAAAATCTTAGATACTTGTGAGCAAGATGCACTGAGATAGATGTGCCAATATGCTGTCATGCTGGATCAGCTGAATGGGATGTTGCAATTAAATTATATGCAAATATTTAATGTCTGGTGAGTATGCTCACCTGTGTGCTAATGCCTGGACTCCTAGATTTTCCTTATTTTTTTTTTCTTCCTGTATTTTTTAATCTCAGTTTAAATAAAAGCACAGATTGACAAGAAAAAAATGCAAGGCATGATTTTATAAATTAATAAAGATAAGGGATGTCACAGTGGTTACTCTGGTTAGCAGTGTATGAGGCTGTCAAGGTAGGCTTTATGAAGGGTCAGTCTGAAACTGGACAACAGTTTTATTCTGAAATGAACTTCCAAAGGAATCATTTAAAAACTGCTGTTTCCAAGCCAGATGGAAGGTACACCTCTTGAATTTTGGTCTTCCATAGCAGAGGTAATGGAAATGGAAATATTAATTCAAGTCAGTCTAAAATACTCTCCTAAAATGCAAATAACCTTTTCTTTCATTTCAGACCAGAGCAGCAGCCATTCTTCTGAAACAGGAAGCTGCTGAAACACATTTTAATCCCAAAGGAAAAGGTGAAGAAACAGACACTCATAGATGTGATAACATTGCTTAATACATTTTTAAAAGGGTGATCAAAATGAAAACTACATAATAAAAAAACACCTTCAGAACACAAACAGTTATAGTTTTTATTACCACCAAGCAGAACACATAAAAATAGATGAGCTTGACTAAGTTATCTTTTAAAGATCAGTGAGGAAAAGCTCTTAATTTCCTAATAGGATAAACCTGAATTCTTAGTAAGACTGAGGATCATTAAAAGATGAGTTTTATATAGTAACAACTGTAGAAACTGAAAGCAGGCTTGCAAGCTCAGACAGTTGAACTAGTGTGGCGAGACCACAAGTTTGGGAGGAGAGTGAAGCTTTAGCAAAAAGACACATACATCTTCCACAACAAGTACTTCAACCACAGTTAAGGATCTGAAGTTCACTAGTTCTGCCTATCCCAGGGATACCCTGCAAGAAATATCCCATGAATCACTTCAGGTTTCAAAGTGTTTCACAGCTGCAAAGGGAAACAGTCTGGTGAACTCAATTAACAAGAAGTTTAGTCTGTTTCTTAACAAGCTCTCAAAAAAAAAAAAAAAAAAAAAAAGCAAATGTCACCCTCCACCTCATTTCCTCTACCCCTCCAACCCTCTTCCAACATCAGCAGTGGCCTAGTCTGTGTCCCTCATCCTTGTGGAAGCAAAATTTAGTTTTGCTTCCTCAATTTAAAAGTGCAAGTCAATGCTGATATCTCTAGGGCCTACAGGATTTTGAAGAAGCATTGGTAGAGCTTAATGACCTTTAGCCCTCTAAGGGATGGGCTTGAATTTCTGAAGACATACCATGATAATGTCAGATTGATTCCTGCAACCTTAGTGAAAGGTTGCAGGAACTGCAGATATTCCTAGAAAAGGAGGACTAGGGTCAGAGCAGCAGTTTGTCTTAAAGAACATGGCTTCTGTCAGCTTTTTCATGGTTGCATGTAAGTACCCTAGATGTATCAGGTTATTCATTTTGGCTCAGAAAATGCAGAGGTTTAAGAGCCAAAAAACACTGCTATTCTGTGGAGTTACAGGGCAAAAAGGTCAAGTTTCCCTAAGAATCACATAGAGGAAAATATATATATTTGGTGATTAAAAAGGACAGGGAGAGAACTGATATTAGAGTAAGATTGCAAGAACTCCTGAAAAGCACTCCTGAAGTGGTGGAAAAGGTTGAGAATAATGGGGAAGACTTTAGTTTTCAGTATGAGATTTTTTTTTTTTTTTTTCCCCATTTACATAGTACACCCACAACTTGAAAGTCTGGTGAGGAAATAACATCTAGAAAACAGTTTTTTATAACTCCCCAAAAATGTTGAAAGGCATTTTCACTAGTGCTGAAAAAATGTAATGATGTTTCACTCTTTCATGTGGTTGTTTAGAGAAAAGGGGAAAACTGAAATCAGGAAAAAAAGCAGACATATGAACAAAACTAACAATTAATAGCGTACTTTTTCCACCTCGAACCCAGTGCAAGGCAAACATTTTGAATAAATAAATTTCTCAGATACACTTCACTAAGTTGTCATTAATTTAATCTAAACAGTAATACTGGTGTTGGGTGCCTCAGAACCAACCCAATCTGCCTTGTGGGCTGGGTAATCCTTCAGTTATACAAGTCACTGAAGAATAAATCAGAAGTATAAATCAGAAGTGTTTAAGCTCAGTCATAAGTTTTAGTCAGAATGATGTTAAAAATTAGAATTAAAAGTGAAGTTTCTGCTTAATTTCATGTAGCATGTTGAAAACTAAAACGTGCTGAACCAGCTCCTTTTCATCTAGAACTGAGAAAAGTATTTTTGTTTCACATACAGACACAATAATCATCAACACATTTAAAATAAACTGCTACAGTGATAGTAAGTGATGGAATTACAAAACCTGACTTCTTGCTGTTGAAAATCCCAGTAAGCAAATACTTTCACATCCACACAGCACCACAACTGAAAATCTGACCCCATGCCTCATTTAAAGCTAAAGAACTTTCAAAATTTTACCTCTCAGCACCATGTATCAAATTCAGACTTTATTTCTAATCCTATTGTTGCAAATTTCACAGAAATCCTGTTATCACTGCGATTTATGATCTCAATTGACTTGAACTGAGCTTTTGAGTTTTCCTGTGGCCTGGCAGCAAAGCTCAAGAAGCAGAACAAGGACAGCAAAGCTGATACACCAGAATAGACATTTTTAGGAAAGGGATAAGAATGATTTACAAATCAGTAGCACATTCACTTGGATCTGGGGTTTTGATTATACTGAGATGTCAAGTGATATGAAATTTTTTCCCCCCTCCTAAGAGACTTGCACTGTATGAGTGAGATTACAGCAAAAGGTTTGTGTGTGAATCATTCATTTGAAGTATATCATTAGCAGCTTGCTGTGTTCTCGGTTGACTGCCTGTTCCTATCCACCTCAGTATTTGTTAGGGATTGTATATTGGTTTCAGTTTATAATTTGCCTTTATGTAGTTGTCTGTAGGAAACTAATTTGCCATGCACATTAGCCAGCTCCTTCAGCATTAACATACATTAGTTCCAACTTCTTTTAAGTGATGGAGTGTGACAGTCTTTTCTCCTCCACATTTCTGGGGTGGGGCTAGAAAATTCCTTGGTTTAATTTCATCATGTTTTATGACAGCTCTAATGCACAAGACAGACATTGTACTATGCACAGATGGTGAGAGGTAAGAAGGCTTTTCTTCCAAAAATGCTCAATATTTTTATTGTTGTTTTTAACACAATAATATCCAAGCTCCATGGGTAGGTTCAAACAGAACTGTTTTACACGTTTGGGAGGAGTTCTTTTAACCCCTCCCAAACTGAAGGGTACAGAGTCCTAACACACTTTCATTTTTGCTGCCGATACATAGAACAGTACATTTATACCATGTGCTGAAGCTAACAGAAAATTGGTACCAGTGCTTTAAACAAAATGTTGTTTTTTTTTTTTTTAATATTATTACAGAAACCATAAAATCTAAGACAAAAGCAGTGCACGAGGGTAACAAGACCTTGTGTATTTACACACAGTTCATTTCTGGGTGTCTCACTACAGTGATAACTGCAATAAAAATATCACCATAAACCCTAAAAAAAAAGTATATGCCTAGAGCATAGTAGCACCCAGCTCTCAAGATAACATACTTCTCAGAGTCAGAAAAAGATCATGAACAGAGAAGCTGTTGAGTCCTGAATATACAGCTGCTCTGAAGTTATATCAGCTACTTAAGCTTGTAAAACTGAAGCTGCTATCCAGCCCATACTTAGAGTTTACTACCAGCATAGTAGTAAGTGGGAAGTGAGACTGTGATCAGGTTTTGCTAAGCAGTTTTCAAATACTGCTGTGAATTTCACTCCAACAGAAAGTATATTAGTACAATGAACACACACCTAGGAACATGATAAAATTCTTCTGCTGCTGGAGAAAGTCAAACTTGTATATAGAAAATTTATAGTTATTTGAATCTCGGGGGACGTCCCAGTTGACTGGCGGCTAGCAAATGTGATGCCCATCTACAAGAAGGGCCGGAGGGCAGACCCGGGAAACTACAGGCCTGTCAGTTTGACCTCAGTACCAGGGAAGCTCATGGAGCAGATCCTCCTGAGAGTCATCACGCAGCACTTGCAGGGGAAGCAGGCAATCAGGCCTAGTCAGCATGGGTTTATGAAAGGCAGGTCCTGCTTGACGAACCTGATCTCCTTCTATGACAAAGTGACGCGCTGGGTGGATGAGGGGAAGGCTGTGGATGTGGTCTACCTTGACTTCAGCAAGGCTTTTGACACCGTCTCCCACAGCATT
Source organism: Netta rufina (assembly GCF_964035555.1). Classification (NCBI taxonomy): domain Eukaryota; kingdom Metazoa; phylum Chordata; class Aves; order Anseriformes; family Anatidae; genus Netta; species Netta rufina. The sequence continues at coordinate 52,049,202 of NC_140125.1, read as the reverse complement.
CTCCTCAAGAAACTGGCTGCTCTTGGCTTGGACTGGCACACGCTTCGTTGGGTTAGAAACTGGCTGGATAGCCGGGCCCAAAGAGTTGTGGTAAATGGAGCCAAGTCCAGTTGGAGGCCAGTCACTAGTGGCGTCCCCCAGGGCTCGGTGCTGGGGCCGGTCCTCTTTAATATCTTCATCGATGATCTGGACGAGGGCATCGAGTGCACCCTCAGTAAGTTCGCAGATGACACCAAGTTAGGTGCGTGTGTCGATCTGCTTGAGGGTAGGAAAGCTCTGCAGGAGGATCTGGATAGGCTGCACCGATGGGCTGAGGTCAACTGCATGAAGTTCAACAAGGCCAAGTGCCGGGTCCTGCACCTGGGGCGCAATAACCCCAAGCAGAGCTACAGGCTGGGAGAGGAATGGTTGGAGAGCTGCCAGGCAGAGAAGGACCTGGGAGTGATGGTGGATAGTCGGCTAAATATGAGCCAGCAGTGTGCTCAGGTGGCCAAGAAGGCCAACGGCATCCTGGCTTGTATCAGAAACAGCGTGACCAGCAGGGCTAGGGAGGTGATCGTCCCCCTGTACTCAGCTCTGGTGAGGCCGCACCTCGAGTACTGTGTTCAGTTTTGGGCCCCTCGCTACAAGAAGGACATCGAGGTGCTTGAGCGGGTGCAGAGAAGGGCGACGAAGCTGGTGAGGGGCCTGGAGAACAAGTCCTACAAGGAGCAGCTGAGGGAGCTGGGCTTGTTCAGCCTGGAGAAAAGGAGGCTCAGGGGCGACCTTATCGCTCTCTATAGGTACCTCAAGGGAGGCTGTAGTGAGGTGGGGGTTGGCCTGTTCTCCCACGTGCCTGGTGACAGGACGAGGGGGAATGGGCTTAAGTTGAGCCAGGGGAGTTTTAGGTTAGATGTTAGGAAGAACTTCTTCACTGAAAGGGTTGCGAGGCACTGGAACAGGCTGCCCAGGGAAGTGGTGGAGTCACCATCCCTGGAAGTCTTCAAAAGACGTTTAGATGTAGAGCTTAGGGATATGGGTTAGTGGGGACTGTTAGCGTTAGGTCAGAGGTTGGACTCGATCTTGAGGTCTCTTCCAACCTAGAAATTCTGTGAATACTTGCAATATACCTACTTAAAATTAATGTTCTTGCTCTATTCTTAGAGCTTATTTGTCTGTTTGCTTAGCTGGCCTTTTATCGATATTGATGCACATAGCTTTAGAATGATTTTTTTTTCCAAGTAGGTCACAAAGAACTTCAAAAACAGCAAAGGCTGTTTTGTCACAGAAGAATAAATGTGACAATAATATAGTAATGTTATTCATGGGGTATTGTATATGTAATATCAGTTACAACACATATAATCCAAAACTACACAGGCAGTTGCATAATTATATGTATCATATTAGTTGAACATTTTTCTTTTATTTTAAAGAAAGGTGGAAAGAAAATAAGGTACTTTAAAGGAAGAAAACCACAAGTTTTCTGTAAATGTTGACGAAAGCTTTTATATATCAATATCTTCTCTGTAAAATTGTGAGATGAACAAGAAACACTCTTCACACACTTCCTTAATGACTGCAAAAATAGTTGTTTAGCTTTAAACAAATCTCTCAAAAAACAAACAAACAAACAAAAAAACCAATAAATGGATTCCAGCCTATCTAGTTGTGACAACACTGGCTTTCAGAAACATGGTAATTTCCAGAATTATTACTACATTGCATTGAACAAAGATACCAAATGGATGTGTCATGCAGTACAGAGAAAAGGAAGTAACTCTTACAATTAGGAAAAGCATTTTTCATGTAGCAACACAGGATTTGTAAGGCTCAAATCTGAGAATAGTTGAATATTATCCCTCCTCTTAATTGTTAAGTGAGTGCTAGCCAATTGAATGAAATCAGATGCTGCACATACTGAGCCATCCGGGCAAAAACCTTGAGCCATGAAAGCATCTTTTTAGATCTCTGCTCTAAAATGCTGTAATTCCTCTCAGCTTTTCCTTTTTTTTTTTTTTTTTTTTTAAATGAAAACAAGAATGTATATTTCCATTTTTATTTATTTAGAAACAATTAACTGAAAACAAGTTTATGACAAATTTAAGTGGTATATAATTCAAAAAGCACATCAGAGAACAGAATTCTTGCATTACATGTTAACCAGAAGAAAGACTGAAAGAAATTCAGCTCTTATTCTTACATATTAACATAGATAAGCATTCTGTGTTTATATTTAACCAAAATTAGAATTTTAACCAGGACAGTTAGCAGCTAATATGCCACCAAAAATTCCCCTCTTTACTAAGAAGTCTGTAGGCATACTGCCTTCCTCACTTGTATTGTGTGAAGATGAATAGAATAGTATAACTGAGCCAACCTCAAAGTGTTCTGGAAGAAACTGCAATTTGTTCATTAACTTAACATTTTTTCCCCATGAATTTCTTTAAATAATTTGTTTTTGCTGTCAAGTGAACAGTTTTAGGGCTGTTTCCTTAGGCCAGGCTGAAGCCACACCAAAACCTGCCTCATAGGCTACACCACAATGCCAGATTGTACTGTACTGGCATATAATGCCAACTCATCACCACAGCAATTGGCCCCACTCCCAGCACAGCAGTGTTATATGTAAGATATGGGGCAAGTGATCGCCTAATGGAGAAAAACATGGGAAGAACTTGTGTACCAGCAGCTTCAAGAGGTAACTGCAGGCAGGTAGAGCAAAGATGCTGTCTTAATTACTAATTTAAAAGACATCTGGCAAAAAAAAAAAAAAAAAGTACCTGGCTGAGGGGGCTGTATTTTCCTTACAGTTTGGAGGGAAATTAGATGCTAAATCCACAAGGCTGGCTCTTTTCTGTTTCATTAGAGTGATCAAGAAGGAGCCTGAAGTTATAAAAGCATATTTTCCCTCCCCCCTCATTACTCTCAGGTTGCATCTCCAACATGCATATTAAATCTAATGTGCTCTTAAATGCTGATGAAAAAGTTGTGTTGGGAGTGGGTGTTCTGTGAACTTAATTAGTTGTATAATGTCTCCACTTGGACCAGCCAAATCATGTTCACCTTTTTCAAGCAGGGCCCTCTGAGTTTGACAGGAATGAACTTGTGAAAAGTGGCAAAATAAGACAGATTTTGTTCATATCAAATAGACCTTTAATTTTCTATGCGTGGCTTGATATATATTACAACCCTTTTTCTGTCTTCTCAACTGTCTTGCACTTGTGACACCAATTATTTAGTTAAAATTGAAAATTTGAAATATAATTTAGAATTTTATTGTCAGTTCATAAAGTCTGCTCTCTTTTTAAGTCTGACTCATTCTTCCCACTTAGTAATAATCTTGCAAGAGTGACTTGAGTCGCAACCAAAATGCAATTTACATGTAAATTAAATTAAGTATAATTATGTTTCATAATTACCACTTGCAACTGAAAATGCCTCTTTCAGAAACTCAGTAGAAATAATTTCTCAGCAATTTCTTTGTAATTAAGAGAGACTTAGTAAAAAAAAAAAATAAAATATTCCTACTAGCTAGACATGCCTTGCAGATAGTACTTGCGTATGAAATGATATCATCTGCTGTACAGTAATTTAACTCACACCATTTTACACTTGTCTTTCTGTTCTTGAGGTTCCTCCACAGATAATTTGCCTCAACATTGAGATGGCTCTATACAGAAGGGACTACAGACACTGCCCCATGCTTTTTTTAAAAAACAAAAACAAAAACTTATTGCCAGGACAAATGTATCAGCTCCTACTCAACAGAACCACTTGCTAATTATCATTTCTTCCATAGCCGGGATTACTGAAATGGAAAGAAGAAAAGTGCATTTCCTGGTAATGGCTGCTCACATGTATTAACACTTTGGGCTGCAAACAGTGATAAACCCCAAAGCCAGCCAGTGCCATGAGAGCTGTTTTATTTTCATTGTTGGAGAAAGGAGACTTCCTTAATCTTTCAGGTGTTCTCATTTGTTCTTAAAAGAATTATTAGTAACATGTTGAGGGGAAAATAGGAATAATTTTGAGATCTATGATCCTTGCAGGGAAGAAGCTGTAAGGGTTTCCATCTTTCTATGCAACTAGGTGTTAGTGACAACAGTATTTCACAAGTGTTCTGCCTCATCTCCTTCCGATTAAGTTTGCTGTATTTTACCTTTGAAGATATTCATAAAGCAATTTCACCACTAAATAACTTGAGGACTAGAGAGAGGATGGATTAACAGAAGTATAATTGTAGAAGCAAGTAATCAGGATCTAACATCACAGCATCATTCAAGACCAAAAGGTATTTCTATACGGGAAGCTTACGTAGTAGAGACAGGAAAGGCAGGAAAGGTAGAGATGAATTTAGGTTCCACCCCGAATTCCCCCCCAAATGCCTCTGAAGACAGTAATAAATATCTGATATCTTTTCCTAAGAGGCAGCTTCTACCAGTGTATGTAATTCATCAGTCCCCATTGATAGATCCTTTCAATTTATACAAGGTTTGGTACGTCTTCCATGATTTCCCCTCAGCATCACAGCCTCTGAATGCTTCCTGTCCCTTTGCCTTGTAAAGGAGACAATTTTTCTATTAATCCTATTAAATAAATGCTCAAACCTCAGCTCAAAGTATTAGAAAGGCCGTTCATTTAGAGAGCAGAACCTTCACCCACAAGCAGTTCAGCATTTTATGAAGAGAAAAATGGTCCAGTCATACATCAAAGCTGACACAATTCATTTAAAGCAACTGCATATATTGACATGGATAGATATTTTATATTTGGCAAATAATAATTGCTTGACTAGTGATAAGGATGATGGAACAAGATGCAGCTTGTAAGGAAGTCTTTTATGAATTACACATTGAGAGCAGTGAGTAACATTGATTTTACAGAGATCAAAAGTAAAAAGGTGGTATAACTTCAGTAAACAGCATGACTTAGTTGACAAGCACAAGTCTCTTGGTCTACTTGCATAACCTAATCCTGTCAGAGGACTGCTGAATCCTTGAACTACACCCCTGTTTTTATACAACCATCTTCAAGCCATTTATAGACTGGACATCTAACCAATGGAAAAAAAATAAAGCCTGCTCCACAGAAAACCTGTTACATCCAAATGGAGGCATCCTCAGCATATGGGAGGAATTGAGCATTAGAATTATTTTCCTCTGTGAATCTACTACTTAGACTAGTTTTGAAGACCAAAGCTTAATCAAAATAAGTCCTATCCCACCATATGTAATTCATCTTCTGAGTGTAGTGGTTTAACCCGGCTGGCAGCTAAACACCACACAGCCATTTGCTGGGATGGGGGAGAGAAACAGGAAAGTGAAGCCTGTGAGTTGAGATAAATACAGTTTATTAAGACAGAAAAATAATAATAATAATAATAGCAATAATAATAACAATGATGATAATAGTACTACTACTAATAGGTACAAACAAGTGATGCACAATGCAATTGCTCACCACCCACTGACCAATGCCCAGCCTAACCGCAAGCAGTCTGGCCCCCCTCCCCCGGCTAGCCACCCCTATATATTGTTTAGCATGAGGTCAGATGGTATGGAATACCCCTTTGGCTAGTTTGGGTCACCTGTCCTGGGTCTGTCCCCTCCCAGCTCTTGCTGCACCCCCAGCCTGACCATTGGCAGGACAGAGCAAGAAGCTGAGATGTCCTTGGCTTGGTGTAAGCACTGCTCTGCAACAATTAAAACATCGGGGTGTTATCAGCACTCTTCTCATCCTAAGCCAAAACATAGCACTGTACCAGCTACTAGGAAGAAAATCAACTCTGTCCTAACTGAAACCAGGACAATGAGCAGGCAAGTTTAACTTCTAGAGAAGTTATATTCATGTGGCTGAAAATACCATCATGTTTTCTCATCAACAGCTGCAAGCCATTATGACATCTAATGCAAAATTAAATGATCTCTGGAAAAAACAAAACAAACAAAAAAAAAACAAAAACAAACAAAAAAAACCTATTCCTTCCAGCAACATTTATGGTGATATTAGAACACAGAAGAAATGGTAAGTACTAACTCAACCACTGCTGCAGAAAATCCTTGTGAATTGACATCTGATCAGGGAGAGAAAAATGAAACTAAGACATGGATCGCATAATTTTCTATGAATGCCTACATGCTGTATTATATAATATAGCGTATATACGTGGAAGTGCTGGTCATATTATGTCAAGACTTATTTACAGGGAACAATCGTATTTCCTCCTCTCATATGACAACAGTAGCTGGAGGGACTCAGACATATTTGCTTGGGTTTGGCACTGTTCTCAGAGGGGTGCCTGCAGTGGTTGTCCTTTGTGTGACACCCTGACTACTATTCTGGTTATGACACAATACGAAGCAGCATTAAAAACTGCTTCAAATATTCAATGATAGAAATTCTAGTTTTGTGTATGAAGAAAGCTTTCTAGATAAAGTTGAAGTAAAATTCCTCAACCTTATCAAAATTAAATTGTTTTGACATTCCTAATATTGTTTCAACAGAATCAGAACAAAAAAAAATGGTTTTGGCAAACAAACTTCTCAGACTTCTTTTGCAATACAGGGATTTTGTATTCTGACCACTCAGTGTGCAGACAGGGCACAAAGAATGCTACTAATGGGCAAGTAGGATCAAAGCATTACAAGTAAAATTTATAATTGCTGGGAAGACAGCAGTTCCTTTACTCATCACATTACCAGACATTTTTTGCCATCTTAAACAGGAAAAGAATACATATGGAGCACACGAAAACTTACCCATGAATCATCTGGACTCTTAGCTTAAAAATTTACTCTTAAAAAATCAGATGTAGTTCTTCTGGTGTTTTAATCATACTTAAATATATAGCTACACAGAATATTTTGTTTGAAGTGGATGGGAGTATTTCAGGGTGCCCAAACACAGAGAGCTGCTACTAGCAGATAATAGTGCCTGTGTTTCTTAGTAACAGATAAAATATTTAATATAAGCAGGAAGTCTCACTGAGTGGCCTTAGCTTTATGTTAAGATCTGCTTAAAGATGTGCTCTGAAACATACCAAAAACAACCGGAGGAAGAAATTTCAGGTTAGACCACTGCTCTCCCTAATTGCATGTTTAGGAATAACCAAAAACCAAATAACTTCAAAGCAAATGATGCTGTTAGGCATTAGAAGAATTTCTTGTGTATTTTTAAATTCTCACACTTATCTTTTCCTTTTTACTGAATGCCTGCTTGGTGCTTAGCAACTACAAGCTGTCTGAAATGTTCTTTGCAGTCATTGCCACACAATGGGAGAAACTTAAAGAAAAGCATCAAAAGATTATGGAGGAAGCTCATCAGGAACTCATTTATTGTATGAGGTCATAAAAATGACCCAGAATTGGCCAATTCATCCTCTGTGCTGACATGTGATTCAGGAAACAATTAACATTTATATGTATACACATACATTTCAGTATTCAATGGGTGCACAAAAGACCTAAGTATACAACTATTTCTTACATCTAGAAGAAGCTTCAAAGTAAGAAGCCAACAACCTCTCAGCTGATCACTCAGAGCAGAAAAATTTGTCCCAGCAGAAAAATTAGTTGCAAAAATCCAACAGTCTACTTAAAATTGAAAAAGAGCTCATTCAATACAAGTATGAGCTAAGAGAACTACATCTATGCAATGAATGTTATATAAAGCCACTGTGTTGAAAGCACGGGGTCAATATATTCCATCTACTGAGAAAGCCTTGAGAAAAAGAGCAAAAGTAGTTCAGTGGTATGGCATGTTAACAATGTGTCCGAATGAGAAGAGTAGAAACAATCATGAGCTCCTAAAGATCAAAACCTAAATACACAGTGAGGCTGATGAAAAGTTTTGAGCCACAATTGGTAAAATGTCTCAGTAATAAATCTACTTGGAAGTACATAAGGAACAGAAACCCTCCTGAAGATTAAAACAAATCAATTGAATATAATGTAAAAGCAGAAATCTATGAAGAGAATATACATTATTCTTTGCATTGCTGTTCACTCTTGGGAGAAGCTGAGATGATTCCCATATCAAAAAACAATATTTATTTATTTTTTTTTTATTAAATGAGGGACCCAGAGTATCTACCTGAATTTGAAGTGACTGTAGAACTGTAGGTTATGGAACAAATTGGCAAAAAATGAACTTAAATTGCCAAGACCAGATGGTATTCACTCAGGAGCTCTAAAGGAACTCAAGGATGAAATAACTGAATTACTAAGGATAGCGTGCTCTCATAGCATTGATACTTGAAGATGACAAATGTGACAATTTTTTAAATAATGTTTTCAAAAGGAACTGCAGGCTTCTTGACCTGATATTTATAGCAAGTAAGTTAGTGGCAACTTAAATATAAAACAGAATTAATAAGCACTTGAATTGTCAACTTAGGGAGTCAAGGCTTTTAAGACAAGCCATACTTTACAAACCTGTATTTTGCAGAGGGCAAGGAACTGTATGGATAAGAGTGATATCTACTTGGATTTTGCAAAAAAAAAAAAAAAACCCACAAACGAACAAAAAACTACCTTATTAAACGGGAGGAAACAAACACCAATAACATTACTTCTTGTTCCACCTTCATTTTTTTTTTTAATCATTTGAAGAAAGCAGAAAGAGAAGCTTAAAGTGGTTAGGTCTTTCAGGCCACTGGTTTGACCCAGACTAATTCTGGTTCTCATTCTGATGAAGGACCTGAGAGAGCCTTAACAATGAAAGTCTGTTTCCTTAGTAAATACTACGTTATTAAGGTTGAGGGCCAACAGAAAAACAGCAGGATCAGAGAGCTGCTGCACAACAAGGAAACATGGGAAATTCACTGCAGATGACTATTAAGGATACACAAAAGAATAAAATGCCATCCCAGATTCACATATAAATAACGGCCCTTACCAATGAGCAGAATAGTACCACCCAGAAGTGGTATCTTGGGACTATAACAGAAGTAGAAACAATATATAACTATATAAATGTAATACAAAACTCAATGAAAACACCAGCTCAATAATTTACAAAGTTGAAAAACTTAAAGCTTAAGTGTCATTAGGTGACAAACAGAGAACAAAATGAGCCCATCATTATTCTATGGTTCAATTGGATTGTCAATGTTATGTATGGCCCAGTCTCCTCATCTCGCTTATGAGTCTGGAACAGATTCAGAGATGGAAAGCAAAGAGCAAAGTAGAGGATCAGATGGCTCAAACAGAAGAGTGACCAAATAAGAATATGGTAATATGGTAGAGGTCTACAAAAGCATAAGGCTCATTGAACAGGTTGAAAAAGGATGGTTTGTTTGCCCTCTTTGCCAGTTAAAAACAAAACAAAACAAAACAAACAAACAAAAAAAAACGTCCTTTGAAATCAGGTTTAGAAGACAAGAGAATATAATTCATGATGCAACTTTTCATAAGCCCGTAATAGCTGTAAACTGGGAGAGTATTAGGGGCTACCTATACTTGTGGTGTTTTCATTTTTACACATGCATCTATCAGTGGCCACTGTAGTAGCTAGAAAAGAAAAATCAATGTATCCTTAGTCTGACTGGGCAGTCTATCTTCTATTGTTATATTAAGTTGAAGAGTTATAGCATCTCACTTCTAGACAAATTATGATATATATAAACTATGGCCCAAGAACTGCTTATCTGGATTTCAGGATAAATATGGACACTGTTTACAAGTGACAGCTTTTCAGGAAGTAGGTATCATATATTTGAATACCATCTCTACAACAGCACACATGTAACAGATGAAGAGGTTTTAAGAGAAAGAGCTTGTGAAATCAGTGATAATTGTTTCACTGTGCTTTTCTCTTGGCAATAAGCTATCAGATTTCAGTAGCTAAATATCAGCATAGCTTCTGTCATTTCACTGCAGCTCTCCAGGAACATGCAGAAAAGGGTCTCAAAGAAAATACTGGTGCTGTCTATCTCACTAATTAAATAACATTTGGGATTGTTCCTGCACATGGGAATGTGATGGCCTTTATACTTGTTAGCATTGTCCTATCAGTTAGTGCTCTATCACGAACTCATAGGTATGCCTCTAAATCTAAAATATTCCAAGGACCATTGCCAGGTCATTTTGAATATAGGCTTTCTGTTTTGAAATCAAGGGAAAACACAGGACTTTTCCACCAAAGAAAAGAGGAAATAACTTTATTCTTTCATTGCTAAAAATATGTACTCAAATGCCAGGTTACTGTTGGACTTCCCATACCATTATATATAATCTTGCCTTCCTGCTTTAATATCCTGGTAAATTCTGTTGATCAAACCCTTTGCTCTTTCCCCTCCATTGATCTAAGGGAAGCAGCCCATCACTCATGTATTGCTCTATTTCAGGCCCTGAAGTCAGTCCTTTTCCCCATTGCCATGCCATCTGCAGCCCCCCCAGTGTAGGAAAGGTACAGGTATATGAAACAAAGCCAGCTTTGTCCCCCTTCGTGTTCCCAGTACAAAGGCTAGAAAAAAAAAAAAAAAAAAAAAAAAAAAAAAAGATCATTTTTAGGAATATTCCAGTATTTGCAGACATAAGATATGATGGAGGTATGATTTTAGGATCAATACCATTTTGTGAACAATATTCTCAGTTTCATATTGTCCTTTGCATTTGAGGTAGCATGTATAGCAAAACTCTAAAATGACTTATAAACTATGTGCAACTTACTTGCCTTTTCCACTGAATAGGTTTCTGGCTTCCTTTTTTCTGTCAGCCTCCAGAATGGCAACAGACTTTCCTGAAACCTATGTGCTGCATAACAGACGTTATACACTCAAGGTTTGCACTTGCAATGAAAAACTGGGTGTACAGCTGCCATCCAAGAAGATAGCTACACAGCTGTAAATGGTTTATCACTGGTACATAGTATAGAGAAACAAGCAACATTCTGAAATGCATTTCCTTTTGTTGTAGATGAACATTACACAATCTGTTGATATAAGAGAGCTGTCTAATATCCCTGCCTCCTTCCCTCCAAATCCTCTAGAAATCCATGCATGAAATAAGTGATTTCTCTGAAGCCAGTGAAAAACCCTGGATGAAGAAAGGTGTGTTTGTCTATGTTTTGTATTTTCCAGTTTTGAATGCAAACTTCATCATATTGAAATTCCAAGTGTGACAGAGACTGAAGTCTTTATGCTATTTAATATCTCCACTACTTAATGTGCAATGAAGCAAAAATAGATGAACTTTCCAAAAAACTGTATCAAAGGGACTCAAAATGGGTTCATCCTAAAATAATCCAGGTGAATAAAAGAAAGAACAATGCATGCACACAACACATTAAATAGATGAAATACAGAAATAGTTTGATTCCAGATATACTGATAATTATAATATCACTAAAACTTAGTCTTTGCTAAACAAAAAAAAAAACACCATCCTAGACTGTGAGAGGTCCCTACAATTTTACATCAATTAGAGGACCCTAGAAATCTTTCCCTTATCTCAGCAATATTTAATCTCAGTGTCTATTGAAGCCACTTAGAGATTAGCGCTAGTCCAGTTTATCAGGAGAGCTAGGAAAAAATTGCTTTCTGCTATTAGGAATAACACAATTAAGATTTTCAGCTTGTGATCAAGAGGCCATTCAGAGCACTGAGCTTTTTTTGTAGTTTTCACCTGATGTACATGATGAAAGGTCCTGTTACATACCACTTGAATACAAATATTCCAGCCAAACCATGAAGAAAATCCATGCTTTTTTATCTAGTTCAGAAATAGTATCAATTACTGTTTCACTCCTAAATTGTAAAACTATAGCCACTTCAAATTGCACTAGTGTGAATAAAAGTAATTTATCCTATTCCCACACATGCTACTAGATAAAAACTATAACGTTGTATGTAACCAAGACCTCACTTCAATCACTTCTACCACTGCCATGAGAAATCTACTCCGAGTTTGTCTGTTCTCTCCCTCATTCCACCAACACAGAAGAGCACCTAGAGACAGTTGGTGATTGATGACTTGAATTTGAGGGGCTCGTGGCAAGATTGCAGCTTACAATCACCTCTCAGCCTTGTGGGCAGGAAGTCCCAAGGAATTCTCATGTTGCTAGAAGTATCACTATGTATATGCATAAATACTTTTTGGATTATTTTTCCCCCCCCCTTCTTGAAGGCTGAGGAAACATTCACTTTGGCCTTCTCTCTTCCCATCCCAGAGAAAGTCTGGCTAGTCTAAGGGTAGCCTCCACTCTCTCCTGCTTCCACTGTGCTTGGATAGAAAAAGAACTCCTTTGTTGATGCAAATCAGTTTAAGAAACAATAGAAATAAGCCAAAAGATTATGCTTTATCGTCTTAAAAAGTAAATATGTATATACACATATATATACACATATATATATAGCCAGTTTAATTATATTAAGTGGAAATTCTGAAACAGAACCCATTCAAACAGAATTGACCCCTCTAAGTCAACTTTCAAAATTTGTTAGCTCTTCCGTTAACCTATGAACCTACACATTTACCTGTGAAGTTTTATTTTTTGAGAAGTAAACAATAGTTGGGAGATTTAAAGGGAAGTGATGTTTATTAAGCTTTTTTTACATAGACTTTTGTAACAAACTTAAGCTCGAAGACATTTTCTTCTTAGAAAAATGATCCTGAATAAAAACAAAGTATTAAATAAGAACAAAGTTGAGATCTACATAGAAAACATAATACCTTCTCCTCTCAGAGCTTAAAGATGCCCAAATAAGAATTTGCATGTAAACAGATTGAGATAAGAAGAGGTTCAGAATGGGCATTAGGAAAAAATTCTTTACCATGAGAGTAGTCAAGCTCTCAAACAGGCTTCCTAGAGAGGTGGCTGATAACCTATGCCTGTCAGTATTCTAGAGATGTTTGACAAGTCCCTCAATAATATTCTTTAACTTTTGTTTATCCCTGAAGTGATCAGGCAGTTGGACTCAATCTTTGAAATTCCATTCCAAATGAACTATTCTATTCTATCTAGTCTGTTCTGGGAAAGGGTTGTAAATCCCTCTTAATGAGACTTGGTGCAGGGGAAAAAAATTGTCAGTGGTGGAACTGAGGATTGAGAAAGCATAGAAAAATTTTCTTTGGGTACCAGATAAGACTAAGTCTCTTCTAAAAATACCCTTAAAGAAAAATAACTCACCCCCATATCAGATAAATGAGTCTTAAAATGATTGAGCATCCTTTTTGTCTTGAGAGATTTTTTTGTTTGTTTTAAATAAAATTTTTAAATAAAATAAATTCCTCTGGCAAGGAAGTCATTCTATCATATTAACTATACAGTAAAGTTAATATGAAAAGACTATAAAAACACAGAACTATGCTGAACATTAAGACAGGTCAAGGAAATCATAGTTTTGGAAAAAGCAGTTCTTTCAGTAAACAGAATTTAGAAATAAAGAGTAGGAGGGGAAAAGCCATTGTCTTGCCATCCTCTGATGAGCGAGGCTCAGCTAGATCCAAATCCTTTTCTTCCACCTATGGAGGAAGTATCTTTGGTAGCAAGACTTAAAACCTCTGAATACCATAGTAAATGCAAAGCCTCCTTGTATAATTTTTGCAGCAGTGTATTGCTTTGCTTCTCGTACATCTCAAAGTTTCTGTCCTTGTTACCTCTCCCCAGCCCTTGCCAAGTATTTAGAAAACAAAACCTTATTCCTAACCTGCCCCCCACCCTGTGGTTCACAGCTGTGGAGCACCATTAGGGTAATTGCTCCATTGCCCACCTAAATCACAAGGTCTTGCATAAGGACCCTGAGGATTCATGCTCATGGGACACAGAACAAAACTTGTGAAACATGTGGGAGGAAGTTAAGAATTAACCTCATTACAGTATCTTCTCATCAAGGTGATGAAGTGTATGATAATCATACATCCCAAAACTGCACTTCTGCCCAGGTTGCTTAGCTGCACTAGGCAGCCTTGGCTTTATCTTCCCAAAGCTTTCTGGGCACAGCAGCACTCATTTAGGTGCCTTTTCATTAAAGAACCAAAGGTTTATTAGCATATCTGTCCCACTGAGACTTTCCGTCTGCCAAAGAACAATTACCTTGCATATCCCTGAACTGTCATCTAGGCTTACAAAAACAGCCTCCTGCATGTGTCCCACAGAGTTTTCTAAGGGAATAACTCTGTGTGGAGAGGTCAGGCCATCACTTCAATAGAAGATCAATTCACTAGAATAATTATTTTCAGACTAAGCACAGAGTTCATATTCCTGTCAGCCAAGATCACTGTCAGTATTACAGCAGTTCCTCCTCGGATCTGTAGCCCTGCTGTGTGGGATGTGGTACAGAACAAGCAACATGGGGAGAACACAGAACAAACAGGGTCCCTGTAAGGTGCAAGAGGCAGGGGATGGAAAATAAACAGTGCATTTTATTTCTGCCACCCAGGAGTTCTAAGCTGTGTGCATTAATGAAGCATGTGATTTTTGAAATGCCACACTATTGGGGTTATACTCACTAAAACAGAAAGCAAGAAGATATTAATGAGATGGGTCACCTGCCTACACAAACAGGAATTCTGCCGGGTTTGGCCCAGTGCTATTAATGAAATCAAGACAGGAAAGACTGGAATGGCATATGGCTGACAGATGCAAGCATGTAATTTGATGGTGCAGTGGAAAGTATTACTCAGTACATTATTACCAGTTCAGTATTTTTCCAATTTCTTAGGAAAAAAGACCTCACTTCTGGTTTGACCATGCAGAAATTAACTTTTCCATAAAGTGCTACATTTTTTTTTTTTTTAATAAATATCATCTTCATGCATAATTTACTGCACTATTTAACAAGAAGGTTGGAAAAGAATTTAGGAAGGCACATAGCACGTGCCCAGGTCCAGCTTCAGTATTGCTATTTCTGATAGATGTTTGTCCAACCTGTTCTTAAAGACCTCCACCAATTTCCCAGTCTAAGACAATAGCTCATCTTTATTTTTAGACTTTTTCCTAGCACCCGATCTCTAGTTCTTTTGTTCCAGTTTAACCTTAATGAGCAGAAATGCTTAGTGAACTCAAAACTTTAAACTGTATTTTTGAAGGCCAGAGATCAGATTATTCTTTCATTCTTTAACAAAAGCACCACCACCACACAATGACCTCTCATATGAAAAATCCAACTTGCTATCTCTTCTTATTTTGAAACTGAAACATTGATAACCACATCCAAAGAGCAGCTTAACTGGAGATAATCAATTTTTCACCCAACCCAGTTTCCTAAGGACCATGTTTCCCTAGTTAATTCACAAGAATTTCAAATGAAATGCTGTCAAAATATCTCTTTCCTCTCAGGGTATCATCATACTGTCCAGCCATCACTCTGAAGTTCACAGATAACTTTGTCAGGGCATGAAGTATTTAACTGCTGGCTGTGGAAAACAGCCAGCAGACCATTCAAGGTATTTTTTATTATTACAAATTTTAGACAACAACAGCATATGTCCTCTCTTTCTTGATCCAGCTCTGTGATACAGGGAGAATGTTTTGGAGGAATGCCCAGAAAGATCATGAGATGGCAATGGTGATGGTTGGTGGGGTGCTACTAAAATTCTTTCTAAGCAGACATGGATTAGACGGATAGACATTGATTTGATGGATGGACTACTTGGTGGGTAAGGAATTGGTTGAATGGTTGCACTCAAAGAGTTGTGGTCAACAGCTCAATATCAAAGTGGAGATTAGTGATGAGTAGTATTCCCTGGAGGTTCAGTAGGGGGACCAACACTGTTTAACATCTTTGTTGGCAACACGGATACTGGAATTGAGTGTACCCTCAGCAAGTTTGCTGAGGACACGAAGCTGTGTGGTGCAGTCAATACACTGGAGGGAAGGGATGCCATCCAGAGGAACCCAGGCAGGCTTGATGGGTGGGCCCACGCAAGCATAGTGAAGTACAACAAGACCAAATACAAGGTCCTGCACCTGGGTCAGGGCAATCCCAGGCACAAATACAGGTTGGGTGGAGAATAGATTGAGAGCAGCTCTGAGGCCTTGTGGGTGTTGATTGATAAGAAGTTCAGCACAAGACAACAGCATGCATTTGCAGCCCAGAAAGCCAGCCACATCCTGGACTTCATCAAAAGAAGCATGGCCAGCAGGTGGAGGGAGGTGATTGCCCCCCTTCTACTCTGCTCTTGTGAGGCCCCACCTGGAGCACTTCTATGAAGACAGGCTTAGAAAGCTGGGGTTGTTCAGCCTGGAGAAAAAAGGCTCCAGTGAGATCTAATAGTGGCCTTCCAGTACCTAAAGGGGGCCTACAAGAAAACAGGGACCCTTTGTCAGAGGCTGTAGTGATAGGAAAAGGAGTAGTGGCTTTAAACTAAAAGATGCAAGGTTTAGATTAGATATAAGGAGGAAATTTTTTACTAGGAAGGTGATGAGGTACAGGAGCATGTTGCCCAGACAAGTTGTGGATGCCACATCCCTGGAAATGTTCAAGGCCAGGCTGGATGGGTCTTTGAGCAACCTGGTCTGGTGGGAGGTGTCCCTGCCCATGGCAGGGGGGTTGGATCTGGATGGTCTGTAAGATCCTTCTCGCCCAAACCCTTCTATGATTCTATGAACAGGTCTATTTCATTTTGGGACAATGCATTTCAGTCCAGTATTGTCTCCTCTTTCACGTCACTGAAATTAATACTTGACTTCCAGTTTGTAATGCCAAGTGAGCAGCAGATTGAATTCTGAGTCATCTGGCAGGGATACAGTCTCCAAAACAGTAAGTTCAAAGTTTCATCCTCTCCACCTTTCCTGTCTATTTTTCCATCCTTTTAAATGTGGGTGGTTGTGGAAGAGAAAAAGATAAGGAATTCTTCAGCTCAAAAATGAATTAATGTTGTTTTCATCTCATGACCTGCATCCTACAGTAACATCTTTGATATCAATCTCAATAACAGGTATAAGTTTTCTTGACTAGTAAATCATGTACATCCTGGAATATCAAATTACCACAATCTGAAAGCATAGGAAGGTGAAATTTGATACCTGGAGCTGAGTCCAATCTTAGTCTGTCTCAAATTAAATGACCTTAATTATTTTCAAAAGACACATTTATCACATTTAACTGGTTTAGCTGCAAGTATTTGCTTCACTGGCAGCTAATATACACATTTAACAACATTCATATAAAAGGGTTCTACAAGATGTTAATCACCTTTTTTCCTCAGCTCCAAAGTGCAGCTGTTAATCAGATATTTAGCTGTGTTTAGAGCAAGTGATTCATGCATCCATCCAGAAGCTTACCTACAAGTAGCTAAGATTTGATTCTTCAATAGTTTTTATTTTCTGTAATTGAAAGTATGTAGGGACAGTTGCAGCTCACATATCTTCCACATTTGGAGGGAACCAAATGAGTCCCTATACTTTTTTTTTTTCCCCTCAGAGTGAAGTGAAACTCAAACCAAAAGCAAAGGGACATATCTCTTAAGGATTTTTTCGTTCTGATTGCTTGCCTCTCATGCAAGCAAGCCCCATACACGTGGGAACGAACTAACTAGTTCAGACATTCATAGCTCAGGTAACTTGCCCATCCCATGCTTTTAGTACATCCCACATCAACTTTTTAAGCTGGCTGCAGAGACAGAACTTCTGTACCGCAACATCTTATGTGGCCGCACAATGCCATACTACTGTATGCAAAAACCAATGATAAGAGATTGTTTCACTAGCGATGCACCCAGCCCTTCTCATTGGGGTATCCAACTGCATGGCCTGTAGCAAGCTTTCCCTGCATGACTCACAGGCTTTATTTCCACCCTCCCCCCCATTAACTAGCTGCCCCAGACGGAAAAGATGGAGAGGGAAAATAGACAATATTTCTGCCTCACTGAATTCTGCACGTCCCCAGCTCAAAAGAATTAATGGAAAAAGAGGGAACCTGGAGAGTGCTCTCACAGCCGCCTTTGTGCACTTGTCTGAATTGCAGAGGAATGGGTCAGGTATTGCTCATTAGCTGTTACGCTCCCCCTGCTGAAGCATAAAATTTTCTGACCACTGCTCATATTTTGGCAGCAGCAGAGAGAGGCTGTGACTAGAGCTAATGGCTAAATCTGAGAAACAGCCTTGAAGGAATTTGCTTGTTTTGTCTTCCACACAGCAAATCAGATTAAGTCTAGTTTAAGCCTGATGATTTGCATTAACATGTCATTTGTCTACATACCATGACAAAATGTTCCCCAAGTTAGAAAAAGGCTATGTTTAGAGTCACTAGTTTTGAAGTCTGGAAATGAATCAGCAGTTTTGAAATTATGCAGACAGACAGACTAACCAAGTTCTGCAACAAAACACTGCCCATGACAGGTCCCCTCTGTTTGCCTCTCCTGCAAAAACCACCACAAGCCAAGGCTCATCTCAAAACAATCATCTGGCATTTCAGTAGAAAAGTGATTCAGGATCACATGTCCTTAGGCTGAGGTTTGCAAAAAATCTGATGATACAAGGTTGTTCAAGAGAGAATTGTTGTGAAGAAATCTTTCTCAGGAAAGGAAGAGACAGAATCACAGAAGAACAGGGAAACGAATAAATTACCTTGCTTTTATCCTGAACTTGGAGAATACCTCAGAGAGACTTGGGAAAGGTTCTTCAGAGAAGTCTCCAGGAAGGCTGTCCCTCTCATTGTCTCTCTGGAGAACATAACCTTCTACTTTGCCTGGTTCCAAAAATATAAATATTTTTTTTTTCTTTGAAATTCCCATCAGAAATGTTGACAGAAGTAGACAAATTCCACATAAAGCCTGTAAAAGGGCTACCAGTGTTTAAGCAGGTCCCCCTGCCAGCAGAGTCTTGATGAAAATTATCACTGGAGACCCCTGAAGTTTGCCATGCCTCTGCCTTCTATGCACCATAGACCTGGATCTCTACACTTCACACAGGGAAATGTGTCCTTTGGCTTTTTGGTGTCTGAGGGCCCTGCCAGAAAGGACTGCTCCACTAAGAGACAACCATAGTCTTGGCAGTATGTAATGCTGCTCAGTTCCAGCCTGCTATAATATGCTATCCAGGAACACACAGAGAACAGCAAAATCAAATTCAAAAGCATGGACCCTGATCAACCTCCTCATTAAGAATGCTCTGGTGATCCTTGGTGTAGAGACAGCCTCTGCTGCTGAAGTGGGTTCTCATTTTTTATCCTCCTACATCCAAAAGCCTTGTCTTGAATTCTTACATAATCATTCTTACACATATTGTCTTCTTTAAAAGTGGGGAAGAAGGAGAAGACAAGGTAATTTAGACTTCCTGTTAAACTGGAAGCTAGCTTTGACCAAGACCATTCACATCAGCCTGGAGATATCTGAAACACATCCAGTCAAAGCCTATCTGGTAAGTTGCCCCAGATCTTTATGCCCAGTGAGTAACAATCCAGAAATGAGTTGGTGGAGAACAATTTACTGCTTTTTTTTCCTCCTCTCTCATTGAGCTAATAAAGCTATTGCCTAGTTCTGCGTGCAGACATTCTCCCTTAGTTATTGCTCCATAAGCTGGCAGCTATGATGAAAGGCCAAATAATTGATTAGGTTAGATGCTATCAATGAAGTGCCCGTAAGGTAGGAGAAGAAATAATCACGTTTGAAAACAAAAAGAATGGTACAGACTCCCTAGTTTCCAAATTCACAGTACCGCAGGAGATATCAAATGTCTATCAACTGTCTACTATACAACAGGGTCATGCTTTTTTTTTTTTTTTTTTTAAAAAAAGAATCTATTCCAAAACATAAAAGCTGAAAGATTTAAATATTATTACCTTGTAATTCTCATCCAAATGAAATGAATCCAGAAGAATCATCATCTATAGTTGTAGTTCACTTAACTTTTTTTTTTTTTTTTGCATCATTTGTTTTGTTCTGCACCTACCCTCCCTATTCCAGATTGTGGCCTCTTCCTTTGCACGCAGGAAGTCTGTATTTATTTCAACAAGAACATTGAACCTCCCAAAATTAAGTAGGAAGACAAAATCAAAAATGGCCATTGACTGCATAGGATGTTTGAAGAGAATTTTGGAGCTCTTTGTTCATTGAAAGAGAAGATATGGATGCTGAGAGTTCAAATATGTAATTGCCTGAAGACATATAAAGGAAGCCATGCAAGTGACTTGTTTCCAAATGATTTTAGCAGGTCTTCAACCTTGCAGCTCTTATTGAACATATGTTCAGCATGTTACGCAGCAGTACTCCTCATATAATTTGGTAGTCTGTAAATAGGGATCTCTCTAATATCTTGTTCCCGCTTTTTAATACCTTGGACATAAGGGTTTTTTTGTTGTTGTTGTTGCTGTTCATTTTTCCTCATTGAGTTATTAGTTAAACAAAACTTTACAGAGAGGAGAATATAAGAAAGTAATAATTTGTGGTACACACACACAAATAAAAAAAGAAGCCTATTATATAATGATTTTCTTCACTTTTGTATATTTCATACCCATCTGCATTACAAATTTCTGTTATTGTCCAGCCCTACCCTAATCAATGATGGAGCAAATATTGATTATCTCAGACAAACCTAGGACTAATAACAAGAAAACAACTGATTTATTTATTTATGTGAGCAAATTGGGAACATAGCTTATGCTCCTTCTGCATTTTCAAAGGCCCTTTTTTGTCTTTTTGATTTAGTAAATTTCATAGCCGATGAACAATTTGGTTTCAGAATCTAAGAAAACCAAGAGCCTAAAGCATAACATTAACTAACTCAACCATTATAGCAGTCCTTTGGTTTCCTTTTTTTTTTTTTTTTAAAAAAAAAAAAAAAAAAAAAAAAACAACAACAACAACCTAAAATGGATTTTGCAAACTAGAGAAAACTGTGACCACTATGGTAACAACACAATAGGTTATAAATAGACTGTTATTTTTAGAGTTCTGTATCTCTTAATTGCCTATAAACTTACCCAGTTGTGAGCACTTTGTGAAGACTCTGATGAAAGCATGCACTCTCCAAAATTCCACAGGGCATAGAGACTATACATTATATTTTCTGGATATAGCTGATAATAACTGACAGAAACAGAGAAAGACACATATTTTTAAATGCAATGAGAGGAAGAACGAACCCTGTTAGCTCACCTCCCAACCCCCACTCTGCTTCATGTGGCTCAGCTGTGGTTCACAGGTGTGAGAAGCTGGGGTTGCCTATCCGACCTCAGCCCAGGCTGAATTTCAAATTGCCTCCAGTGAGACCTGGATTTCCACAAATCTGTATATGTTAAAGAGAATTCAAGACAAGTGGGAACATCCTAGTGAAAATTCCTATAAACCAGCTTTTTTCTTCAGCAGGCATAGGCTCTGTTGATGATTTATGCAGCTTCTGTCAAATGGCAAGATCCTTCTCACCTTAATAACATAACAGTCATTCTGAGACAAAAAGGGTGTATGCATCTGTGTCTGTGTGCCTTCTCATCATTAAGAGGCAGACTGAAGTGACTGATGTCTCAGTTGTAATAAGAGAAGCCAGAAACACCAACAAACACTGACAAGTAGAATTTGTTAACAGAGGTTTTGCAAGCCTCTTAGGAAAAAAAAAATAATAACCTTAAAGAAGACATGCAGCTATTGAGAAAATTACTGGGCATTATGTGCTTTCTTTTGGTCCATGGTATCAGTGAGATAAGTGCTTCAGACCGGATAGCAGTTTTCTAAGAGATGGTACATCTTCATCAGAAATTAATAACAACAACTGAGTACTCTGTGGCCTTCCCTTGCCAGCCTCTTCTAGACATACTTCCACGACCCACTTCTGTACCTGCTGCAGCACTTATTATTTCTCTCATCTTGCTGTCCCTACAACATTCCACGTGTACATTGTTTTTTCAAGTGCTTCCACCAGTTTCCAGCTAGTTGGTGTCCTCCTGCTTCCAAGTCCTTCTCTGTCTTCTAAAGTTCTACAGCTTTGCCTCAACTACCTTCTTCACCCTGTTTCTGTCTTGATAGTCAAGTTTATTTTATTTTATTTTATTTCATTTTATTTCTTTATTTTATTTTATTTTATTTTATTTTATTTTATTTTATTTTATTTTATTTTATTTTATTTTATTTTATTTTATTTTTATTTTTTATTTCTACCAGAACTGAATCACCTCATTGGATTGCATGGCTTATGTTTCTTTGTACACATTTGGTCCTGTAGTGTCCATCTAGCCTCTACATTAGTGCTCATAGGCTCTAAGAAGAACTCCGTATGGTCAAAACCAATATCCTTGTAAGCATCAAACTTCCAGCTGAGGAGAAGTCAAAAAGTCTGTGACTATTCACTTAAAAAACACTCATTTATTTACTCCTTATTTTCCAGCAGAGGTGCTCAGATGGCATGGAAACAATCCCTTTTCTCAGGAATCTGTCCAGTTCCCTAAGGCCAGATCTGTCTGGAGCATTTTCTTTGGTTTGATAAATATGGCAGGGAGCCAATGCCTACTTTTTGGCCAAGCACTTTTCGCCAGAAATTGAGCAGCAACACAAAATTTATTCAAAGTGGTATCAAGCTTTGCACAGCTGTAAAAAGAAATTTTATCACTATGAGTAACAGTGCCATCTGCTGACTCCTGCTACAACCATATTGGGAGGGTTCCATAATAGATAATTAAGCAATAAATTTTTTCCCAAATCCAATATCTTTCTGCAGAAAACAGCTGCTCTCTCTCTCTCTCTCTCTCTCTTTTTTTTTTTTCTTATACGATTCTAAAGTTAAAATACTTTTTCATTATGACTTCTGAAGTCAAGAAATCCTCAACTGTTTTCGTAAGGACCTGAGAGACTGCCATAGAATATTTGAAAACTTTTACATCAGTGCACAATGCATCAGAAAACTTTGTATAGCTCTCCCCAGTTTACCATCTCTCTAAGTGAGCCTGATTAATTGAGATCCTACCTTTCCAGATGAGAACAGAATCCTTGGGGTTCATAAACTCAAACCAGCATTTTTGAGTAGTTCAACCCAGTCTGCATTCAGCAATTTGGAAGATAAGCTGTCAATTCTAGGAGAAGTGGACAAAAATGTCCTAGATTTATATGCATTGAACCTACCCATCTCAGGAGTCTAAAACCCAGTTTTTGTTCCTGAGGGATCCAAAACAACAGGAGACTGATGCTGGCGGCAACCATTTTGGTTGCCAGCCTCCCAAGTCATGACCAAAGCTTTCGTCATGTTCAGGCACATTGGATGTTTTTATTATGATTTTATATATATATATTAAAGATAGTAATCAATTGTTTTTCAATCAAAATTTTCTTGATGGATCTTTCCTTTTCAAATAAGGAATATTACTTCCATATATGGGAGTTATTATCCTTGTTCTTGCCAGGAGAAATACTTTTGTCTACTGTTCTATTTGCCACAACTAGTTTAATGGAAAACATTTTAAGAATGAACCCTG
This sequence comes from Netta rufina, assembly GCF_964035555.1. Classification (NCBI taxonomy): domain Eukaryota; kingdom Metazoa; phylum Chordata; class Aves; order Anseriformes; family Anatidae; genus Netta; species Netta rufina. Next base: position 52,025,876 of record NC_140125.1, on the reverse strand, counting down.
TAGAAAAAGAGAAAGCACAAAAAGGATCCTGGTGCTGGGAAGCAGCATAGTTTCAAGACCTGCTGAGTCAACTCAAATCCTCACTTAAACGATGCTATATCACATATCTCTTAGCAGTTCAGAAGAATTTGCCTTTCAGCCTGCTATTGCTAGGCTGATGTGGGCTGGCTGCAAACAGAAGATGCAATTTGCTTCTTCTTCAGATGTTCCTTTCCTGCCACCCCAGATGGCTGAGTAGCATCTACAGATCACACACTATAGAGACCTTTGCTATGGGGATGGCATCACTATATAATTCTATTACATTTCTAAAATATTATCATATCATCATACCAAGTTTGCTAGACCCAAACTGGCAGAAAATGCAAACAAGGCAAATTTAGTTGTCTAATCTTTACTGTGTTAATATGACAAAGCTTGGATGGGACAAGCATGTGTAAATTTAAAGGCTGAGACAAAAAATGCAGAAAATATAGAACAGAAACTGCATAAAAAAATCTGCCTTAAAGATTAGGTGTAGTTTTGGGCCTGAATGCTGTTATGCTTTGTGTGATACTGCCATGTTCTGACTATGACGCCATGCTGGTGGCTAAGGGTGAGTGTGGGAAGGTTAATTGCAAACAAATTTCTGAGAACAAATTATGTCTGTGAAGGAGGGATTTCAGTGAAGGCTTTGGCAGAGGTTTTAGAGTCCTTACTGAGATCCTGTTAGAGTGTTTATAGGAAATAATTCAATAAGAGAAGACTGAAATTAATAACTCCATCGAAGAGAGCCTTTGTCTATGTAGCAATACACTCCAGCTTGCAAATATGTTGGAAAAGGTTTATATCGTAACTTCTTTTTCTGGATCTGATCCGCTTGAGTCAATGAGAGTTTTGTAGTTCCTTCCAAGGGGTGTAGGGCAAAACTGACACGGGGCCAATGTTCATATGTGTGTATTGATGCTTCCATCTGGTAATGTGAAAGGAGGCTGTATGCTTTCCCTTCCAAAGTGGAAAAGGGAACTTGGGAGGTAGATTGAACTGTCATAAACAGTTTGATGGTAAATGAGGAAATAACTCTCTGTCTTGACCTTCTCCCTTTTCTGCACAATTTGTTGTGCAGAGAATACATATCTATTTATCATTTTTCTCCTCATTTGGCTTGCTCTTTAAAATAGGAGAGGAGAAAGAATTTCATTGCTTAGAGAAGATCAGTTAATCCTAAGTAAATCTTGCTTGAACATCCACTGCCAATCCAGACAAGGGTTACTTCATGTGTCTCTCAGGCTGTGCTACAATAAGTACACTCCAGTGAGAAATATGCCACTAAATTTTCAGTGTAACATCTCTGACTCTTGGTCAGTTTGTCACCTTCTAAAATTACTGGCAGAATTTGTCCCTGAACAGATGCTACTTATGAAGTTCATACATATTCCCAGATTTCTGCCTTGGCTGACCTTGCTCTTCCCTATCTCATGTCATTGCAAAGGGGGTCTTCATCAATTTTTCAGATTAATTTTTGATTTCTAATCCTGTTCTCTAGCACATCCACAGTATTTCCTAGCCTGGTGCAAACTTCAAGTTTAATACCCTTATGATGATGTGGTCTGGGACAAACATGCTGCTCAGGATGTCTTCCATATTGGAACTTGGAAGATCCAGGCCGGACTGCCAGTCCACAAAATCATTTAGAGGTCTGAGAAAGACCACAAATATAATTCTGGAGTATGTATTGAGGTTCACTGGGTAATGAGGTCTGTTCAGCAGGAAGCAGTGGGTAGGATCCAGTTCTGCTCAGATAACTATATGATGGATACTGGCCATGCTAGGAATCATGACAGGGCACCTCACCTGGTCCATGAGAGCTCCAGGAGAATTTTTATGGAGTTTCTCCCAGGAATTCAGGGAACACCACATACACAAAAGTTGATAAAGTCAGTCCATCTTGGACTGACACAGTAAATGTATGTCATTCTGCCCTGTATTATTCATAAGTGACCCTGGTACCAACTAGAAGTGTGTGTGTATGGCTTCTCTAGTTATGTTTGGTGGAAACTAACACAATACAGGTCAGTGTAAGGCCAGAGGCTGCCCAGGTACCCAGAGACTTCTAAGGACTGTCAGTGGCATGGAGGCACTTGTCTTCTGCCCTACCTCAAGGAGAAGGGATGGGACATCACCTCTGGTGCAGAAAGTCATAGTGTATGTTTCACAGGGATTCAGTGTTCCACAACAGTGCCTCCAGATTCAGAGTACAGGCAATTGTTTTGGATTCTCTCTAAAGGGTTTTCTGAGTCATTACAAAAATTATGAGTTCATCTATTCCTCTCTCTTTTTACCTTCCTCTCTCTCTTGACTTTCTCTTTTCCTTTTTCTTACAACTTCTTTCTTTATTTTGACAATTTGGGATTTGATTTAGATCCAGGTTAAGATAATTTGATGTAGCAACATGAACTGTCTAGAAAGATATTTCAGCTCATCTTAAAATAAACAGCTGCATTTGGTCAGCTGAATAGTTTTTCAGGCTCCATATCCTGAATTTTCTAACTTTCCATTGACCACTCTTGGAATTTAGAGACCCAGTTTACATTTAGACGACTATGTTGAGGTATTTTAATCTGAAAATTGATCCTACCCCTTTTGCAATGACTCTTTGTTGTAGGTGAGGTCATTATGTAAACTGACTACTTTGAAGATCACCATTATCTTCTCCAGGTAAAATGAATACACTTCACCCAGATTAGTCTGTTGGCTTTCAACTGTCTGGGCTGCCTTGTTCAAGCGTGGTCTTTAATTACATATTTGTTTTATTTTCCCACCATCATCACAGTTACTATATAAACAAAGGAATTTTCTCCTGTGGGATACCCGTACCAGCAGAGACTAGTTTTCCACAGCTTGTCTATAATTGTCTTCCTAGCTTCCTACTTCCAGTTTTTATCAGAAGAGTCTATCTCAACATCTTCATTTATGTAATGGAAAATATAATTCCTCTTATTCATAATTATCATTTTTTTAAATATAATTACTGAAAGGGTTGTTAGGCATTGGAACAGGCTGCCCAGGGAAGTGGTGGAGTCACCATCCCTGGAAGTCTTCAAAAGACGTTTAGATGTAGAGCTTAGGGATATGGTTTAGTGGGGACTGTTAGCGTTAGGTCAGAGGTTGGACTCGATGATCTTGAGGTCTCTTCCAACCTAGAAATTCTGTGATTCTGTGATTCTGTGATAGGAAGAAAGACAAATTTGCATACCTTTTAATTTAACTGGCCTCTTTTAATTCCTCACAGAAAACTCCTTCCTGCTTAAAGACATCTTTAAATCAAGCAGCTTCAGTGCTAATTTAAGCATGACAGAGTCTTCCTCAGCAACTTCTGAACCAAAACTTTTGCAGCCTTTACTCTTCATATTATTTTTTTCTATGGTAAATTTTACAGTGGTCCACCTGCCTGCCCATAGTGATAAGACACGTCCATGTCTCTTTCCTTGCCAATATTCACTTCTGTCTCACTCAGGAGAAGATGTTGGAATCTCCTTCCACAGCTGTGGTCACCATACGTGCAGTGTATGCACGTGGTTTAGGGACATTAAGAGGGTCAGATGTGGATATGGGTGTTCTGGTTGCATCACACATTTATATTTTTTGCCCGTCATGGAGACAGAGGAATTTGGAGCTAAATCTCCAGTCTTTGTTTATGATCCTTATTTTTATGACTGACTACATAATTTAGATTTATCAGCCTAGGAGGACCACAAATTGTGAGTTAAGTCCCAGTACTATTAACTGGAGCTGTCTACTTTTTTCAACAAAGTATTGCAGGAGAAAGAATACAAAAAAGAAGGCAGCGGACTCTGCTGATGTGCTGCAGAGGTGCTATTGTTCTGGCATAAGTTTTTGTTTTATTTTTGGCTGTTCACTGAATTCATCCTTTTGCACTTCAGATTATGCAACACAGAAAAAATAAGAAAACTGACATTCTTCTACTCTAATACCTGTGTAAGATTTTAATCCCCAAATTTCTATTTATAAAACTGAACACAGCTTAATCAAAAAAAAAAAAAAAAAAAAAAAAAAAAAAAAAAGGAGACTGCATCTACTTAGATTAAAAAAATGTGAAAAACTATTTCAGCTACTTTGACTAAGAAACTACTCAAACTAGGAACTTCTCAACACTTAAAACTTAAAAACTTTAAAAAATATATAAAAATGAACTCTTTGTCCTGGATATTTCTTAAAAAACATAAAGTAAGTCAAGAATGTTTTTAACTGTCCTGTTGGCTCATTACCATCTATGAATTTGTGATTTTTTGATTGCTGGTTCTAGTTTCCTCATGGCATCCTCTACAGCAGAGTTTGGCTGCATTGCTGACAGCAATCAGGGTTTTACAACACCTCCCCCACGTACAGGGAACCACATTCCCATGTCCCTCATCCTTGTGCCATGGTAGTGACCATTCATGAAGCTGGCGCAGTTTATTTAGAAGTCAAATATCCCAGGTGGAAACTATGGGGCAAGGCAGAAGACTGTACAACCACGAGGAGAAGACATGGAGGCAATGTCCATACTATGGGGCAAGGCAGAAGACTGTACAACCATGAGGAGAAGACAGGGAGGCAAAGTCCATATAGACCAGTCTGGTCCTGTTTTCACTGCACTGAAAGTCAGCATCACAGTGCATGCAGGGATGCTGGCAGGCTGTTTAGTTCCAGTGCCACATGCAGAAGAGTTTACCCTTAGAGTGGGGGTGCATCAGAAGTTGTCTGCAGTGAGGAGTACCAATAGTGCTGCTCACTGACTCCTCGCTGCAGATGACTTCTGATGCAGCCCCACTCTGAGGCAGCTTGGGCCTCTATTTTTGTCCCTTTTCATTTGCTAGCAAAGTCATGAACACAAGATTATTTCTTCAGATGTCAGCAATACCCAGTGATTATTCCCCTGCTCACTTATAACTGTTTAGTAGCTGAATCACTTCCCAGCCAGCAATTGTGAGCTCAGAGATGGAGGCATCTGTTCACACAAACCGAGGTGTGGGAACAAATTAACTCTAGGTTGGAAAGAGGTGAGGGGGAAGGGGAAGACACAATTTAAACACAAGTATCTTAAGCCCTAAGGCAGGCAAGACAGCCCAGCAAAATGCCACACACTGCCCTGCAATGTTATTTGAGAGGGACTTCTCAAAATCACACAGGAGAGGTTTTTGAAATTACTAATTAAAAAAATCATGAACAAAGGAAAAGCTGCACAGTTGTACCTTATTGTCTCTTGCCAGTCCAACTCAGATTATCATACTGTAGCTTCATCTAAATGGCTTACCAAATTCTGTCACTATGCTTGGAAATATGATTTGATTGTTCTGGTGCAATAAAGCTTTCAATGGTGTGAGATGATTAAGAACTCATCAGTATGGATTTTCTGGGTTCTGCTGGCTGAGATGCCCCTGAGCCTCTGAGCTACTAAACAGGAAGCCCTGTTGTTTTTAGGTTTGTTTGTTTGTTTGTTTGTTTGTTTTTCCTTTTTTTTTTTTTTTTTTCCCTATTTCTTTTGCTCTCTTGTATGGCTACTCACTGTATTTCCTAAATGCAACAGACTGCCTCTCAGCATCCTAGCTGGCTTCCCACCCCTCCTTCTCTGATGGAAGCCTATTCAAGAACAGTCTTCACAAGCTTTGCCCAAGGCTGTTATGTGGTCTGATAAAAGCCTCATGGACAAACACACAATCAACCATTTAAGCATCTTTTCCTGGGGAATACTCTGCATTCCCGATGGCAATTTTCCTGAGGTTAATTAGAATATGTCCAATCTTCATTGTATTTCCATCATCACTGCTTCCCTACAAGCTGTTTTAAAGCAATACAGACCTTTACAGACCTTACCTCTGACAGGGACAGCTTTAGACTTGGCAAAGGATGGGCAGGGAGGGGAAGGGAGGAGCAAAGAGGAGACAGGATAATGGTCAAGCCTGAGGCAGAAGCAACAGTGAGCATTTGTAGCCATGTAGAATTCAACCAGGAGCCCCTCTATTGAAGCCCTTCACACAAAATCTCTCTCACAGAGTAATGCATACCCTTGTAACACCCTCCTGGGTGCCCTACATCCAATGCTAGATAACAGAAAGAAACAAGCCTCCCAACAAACAACCCCCAAGTCCTAGCATAACTTTTAAATAAAACAGCAAGGCCTCAAAATCAGATTATTTATTTATTTATTTATTTATTTATTTATTGCAACCTTTTTTCGTGCAACATGCCTGATCTGGACAGCCTCAGGCCTTTTTTTTTTTTTTTTTTTCAGAAAAATCTCCCCATGACTGTTGTCAGTGTGTAATTGCCTTCAGCAGCGGATATATGTCAGCATTCCTGCAGTCTTTTATATCTATGCATTAGTTTCAGGAGCTCTGTATGGACGGTGAATGATCTCATGCAACAGAGTATAATGTCTCTGAATCCACAGGAACTATAAAACACGGACATTTTGCAATGTGGTTTGGGCTTAGGTTCGTACATGTGGTGTTTTGGGTCTGTATTTGGTTAGGTTCGCTCTTCTCCAGACACCAAGAGCCAGAGGAAAGTGCTGTGCTTGCTGGCATGCGCATGCTGTGATACAATTAACAGTTACCACCTTTTTCCTTTGAGGTTAAGAGCTAGAAGCAACAAATTAAATGTTGCCTCACTGCTGTCATTGCTAAAACCACAGGAAGACTTGCACATGTGGCTGATTCTGAACGAATTTTCATAGCAGTTCCCAAAAAAAACAAGGGGGAAGAGCCAGGGACTCTTTGTCCAGATAAGGAAACAGATGAGTTGAGAAAAGGCACAAGCAAGGCTGCTGCCCTTTATAGGGAAGAGAATAGAGCCCAAGGCCACTTGGATGCAAGGGGAAGATGTAGTGGCAGCACTGAGTACCTTCTTTCAGAAAAACCTCCAGAGGACATTCATTTTCAGCCCATGCTTCAAAGCAAGATAGCACAGCTGTAGGGTTTGACTTCAGAGTGACAGCTCTGTGAAGGATGAGTATTTGGTGTGCATTAGAACTGGAGACGAAAAGTTACTGTGACTTACTGTCCTCATTCTTATATAATTGGCTTATGAGTAGAATGAACAAAAGCATAAGAAAACAAAATCTGTCTTCCCTCACCCAGACTCTCAGTAGGCTGTACCTTCAGTATCAGTACAAATGCCTCTTTCCCTGGCTGATAGCTTTAAAAATCATAGGTAAATTATAGTTTTTGAGAGCTCCACCTTTCCAAAAAAATTGGATGATATTGGCCAGACAATGAAAAGGTGATGGGCAGAATCACTGGTCAACCTGTGGCCCCATCTCCACAGAAAACTAGGCTAGAGATCTCTTTTGCACAATGCAGGTATTCAGGCATGCTCCAAAACTCAGTCAGAGCATCTGCAAGATCAAACCTGAATTTCAGTTTTATCCTTCACATTGGCTCAGAGCTGCAGACAGACTATTTCCGACACCCAGATACAGGGTGTCTCAGGAGTTTTGTGAACTAGAGAGATAGGGCTTGAAATCACATCATACAGGAGAGGACTTTGCAGACAGGCAGCTCTGGACTCACATCAGCTGCTGCTCTGAGGTCAGGAAGAGGGCTGAAGTCAAGGGAAAAAGTGTAAATTTTTTGCAGACTTTTTGCCAGAGTCAAAAATGTAGGTAGGGATTTCATAGAGAACTGGTATTATCATAAGCAAAACATAATGATTTTACTGGCACCTAGATGCTTAGGTGTTTATTCATCTCCTGCTCTTCATAAAGTTAATTAAAAGATCTCAGGATAAATAGTTTGGTTATTTGCTGTAGAGCTGGCTATTTATGTGACAATTACCCTCACTATTCATACTCAGCTGATTAATCTCTAGAAGAAGCTGAGGCCCTGTGTGAATTGATAACCTCAGCTCCTCATGCTGGGTGGGGAACTCGTCAGCCCAAAATGTCCCTCCCCAGCATCCAGCAATCCCCAGGTGAAGAAAGGAAAATGGGTTTAGAGAAAGAGAAAGTCAAGGACTTGGTAGATCTCACAAATCTTTTTCATCAGGAAAAGAAAAATTGCAGTCTTCCCTTGTTATCTTAGGAAAGGTTAACAGTTAATGATGGCAAGCCAGTTTGTGCTGATAAGCAGAGCTGGAACAGTACAGCACAGTCAAAAGAGCAACAAAATCTTTATCAGTTCTCAGGAAGCCTGTTGTTTGTGAGATTGTTTTAAAACAAAATTATATCAGAAAAGTGAACGGGAGAGTTTGGGAGCTAATGCCAAAACAGAATATAAGACAACTTCCTGGCACTTGCCAGAGCTGCAAAAATGCTGTGGTTTCCTCAGTCCTCATTAGACATGTCACAACTGCTTCTGCTGTCTCTGAACCAGCACCAACAAAAAACACAGCAGAAAGCCACTCTGAGGTGTTTTGACATCTTGAATGTGCATTTGGAGTTGCAGAAGAAGATCACTGGGAATTTTCAGCTGCTTCTGGAATAGCTGTTTAAGGGGTGTTCCTCATACAACATCTTAGCTGGGCAGATCTGAGGGGACAAAGTTTAAAGCTGAAATGTATTATGATGAAAAGAAGGTTTAGATGTTAGTATTGCTGGCAATTAAATTTATATATTGCTGAAATTTGTATTGGATCACACATGCATTACATATTGGCCTTCAGAGAACAATAGAGATGAAGGGATTTCAGTTCAAGTTTTTGATCTGATTTATTTCTGCATTTAGCAATATTGTATATAGTTCAGTACAATGAACTGAAATCTAAGCAGGTGCCAGGAAGACTCCGTAGTTAAGAATTTATTTCAGTTGTTTCCTCCCATGTTCCATTAGTTCATGTGGGGAAACAAAGACCCTCTTGGCATTATACAACTGAACAGAGCAGTCACCATGCCAGCACACTTTGCTGGAACAAGTGTTTCCACCAGTATGAAACTAGGAAAATGTAGGTTTCCATGGATAGGTTTCACATAACCCCCGAGTGCCCTTACCATGACAATTCTAGCTTTGTATGTCTTCCCAATATTCCCATCATGGAACACAAATATTTCCCAGGGTCATATGTATTTTCCTCCTTCTTTCATGATCAGATATAGCTGTTTGCATTTGCCTGTAAGACATTCTTCTCTTCTAACTTGGCATCAGATTATCTTTAGTTCTCAAGACTGCCCATGCAGCTAAGAGGAAAAAATACTCCACTATTTTTGCTAAGTCTTAAGCACAAGCTGGATAGTAATCACTCTAAGTCCACTCATGGAATAAACACAAAGCACAAAGCATCTCTTACCTGAGCTTAAGATCACTTTTCAATATTATAAACAAAGTAAATTATGCCAATTAGTCAAGTGCATATTATCAAAGGAAATTGATAAGCAGTTGAATAAAGAATCAGAAATAACATTTTAACTGTAGATTGTTGTCTTTTCTTGGTTTTGAGACTCAGGTTTCTCCCCTCTTTTCCCTTGTTTCTCTTAAAATGTACTTCCATTGCATTCCTTAGAAATCATTTATGGGAAATATGAACTGTGAAACATCTCATTTGATTCATTAATTTTAATTCATTCTAAATCCTACATAGAAAAAATAAAAGATGTTTTAATACAATAGATAGACTTCTGTTCCCTGGATTCCCTCTTCCTTTCACTAACATTAGGGGCCCTGCACTCACATTCACTGTAACATACTCCATCCTATCTGCAGTGCTTCCAGTTCCCATCTCCACTTCCATCCCTGCTCCGGAGTTCTTTCTCCTGAACCCAGCAACCCTGCAATCCCTCTCTGCCCCTCCCGTGTCCCCTTCCATCCTGCTGCCTCACATAGCCTGATCCCATCTCACTGCTTCACCTGTATTTCACCCCTCGATTGGACAAAAAGCAGGAAATAAATGAAGCAATTGGGAGTAGAGTATGTAACAACTGGCCAGTGAGCGGCTGCCTTAGGGCTGTGAGGCAATGGCAAAATCCTGCCTCTACTTCAGTGCAGGCACTGGTAGGGTATCTTTCCTCCACATCTGACTTTGGCAGAAACTATAGGAGTTTAATATCTCTGAGATATTATCCCTTAAGTCCTTTGCCAAATTTGACTGAGGTGAGGCAGCTGATGGAAAAGACGGGAAGGGGAAAGGGAAGGTTGGGAAAAAACAGGCAGAGTTGCCACATCACCTTTTGATGCCAGATACCTCTTTGCAGTATTTGAATGAGATGCAACAATGACTGGACATTAAAATATCATTCAAACACAGTAATGATCACAGCCTAAATCCATCCACCATATAAGTGCTTTATAATGTGAAAACATACTATTTGGTGGCATGACAAATACAAGATGTCAGGTTCTGATTGCACAGATATTTGTTGTTCTGTTGCCATTAATACTCCTAATCTATGGCAGTAGAAATGATGGAAGTGCGTTAATAACACATGAACCAGACAACTGAAAGGATTACCACCAGCAAGGCACCTGCTCCCAGTCTCCACAGAGACTGCCTGTTCTACTGGAAAATAAATCCTCCAAAAAAAAGTCCTTCCAGGGTACATGGAGGAGCTCTCACTGCTGTGTAACTGGAAGCAGAGTAGAGACTGCTTGGAAACATCACTTGTCCCAGCTTTTAACCACTTTTTTTTTTTTTTTTTTTTTTTTCCGTTATGGAGAGGGAGAGGTAACAATGAAGGAAGCAGGTGAAGTTCTTTGTAGGCAGCAGTGAAGGCAAGGATCTCATTCCCCTGCCAAGTTAAGTTATTTCTCTGAGGGCAATGGGCACCCTGGCATGTGGAAAACAGTTCTGCGTGGCTTTTCTTTCCTGTCATGGTTGCTTTTGCCTGCTTGTAGCCCAAACTTCTTCCTGTCACCCTTGGTCTGGCTCTCGCTGCGATGAATCACACACTCTTTGCATACTGCACATCCCCAGGCAAAATATCTCATGGAAAAGCAACCTCAGTTTAGTCACAATTTGAATTAGATCCACTCAGGCACACACTATAGGGGGGTTTTGTTGATTTGTTTGTTGCATATATACTGGCTGTTAATTTTTATTGCTTGTAAACTTTATCTCTATAAAATCTGTGTGAAAGCTGGACTACCATGTTAAAGGAAAGTTACCAGATGGGGAAAATATGGTTGATTAAAGTGGCTGTTTCCATGTTTGCTCAGTGTTGTGACACATCTTCACATTGGGTAAGGTGATTGGCAGAGAAATAACAGCAGTGTGCACTGATGAATGTATGCGTCATGTAAAAATGCCTGGAGCTGACTAGGGCTTGGATTTTACAAATTTCAGAGCTCCCAAGTCTGATTTATTGCAGGGTTTGCTGGAAAAAAAAAAAAAAAAAAAAAAAAAAGGAAAGAAATAAAAAAAAAAATCAAAAAATAATTGTTACAGTTTCTGCTTTAGACTACTGAATACAAAATTAAGAAAAGGCAGGGAGACTATCTCAGAGAGGGAAGTAAGGTTATTTTAATATTAGAAGTACTCTACTGTAAGTACAATCCTATTTATTGTTATTAGCCGCCTTCTTTCCTTCTTAGAGGAAGGAGGGATAGTTTTCTAGTTAACCCTGAAGGTTAAGGCTGGTCTTCCAGTACTATCACAGATGCTGAATATGATCTGGGAACCATGTCATCTCCTATTCCTTCAGCACCCCATCTATGAAATGTGGATAACACTTCTTCCCCCTTAGTCTTGAACCTTGCATGCCTCGTGCAAGTTATTCTGTCTATGTATGTGCATATAGAAATATGCAGAGATATAGGCAGATGTATACAGGCTGGTCCCAGTCATCTCAGGCTCTGATTTTTTTGACCTCTGGCTAGTGTTATAAAACAAGAATAAACAGTAGGGAGCAAGTTCAGTGGGCAATTCCTTAGCTCACTTATTGGTCTAAAAATGCACATGGATGAGACCTGGGACCACAGGTAGCAAACAGAGATGCAGCGGACTGGTGCAACATCATTTGCATCTCGGGATTTTTGAAGATTTCAAGAGGTCTTGTTTCCTTAGAGAGAGGCAGGTATGCTACCATCCCCAGCTGCTGGGATGGTAGCTTACCACAGCTTCAGTCCCTGTGGGTGTTGTGCCAGCTGCTGCTTGTCTCATTTCACACCCATCCTGAAAAGCCTGTTCATCAGACTTTCAGCCTGTACCTCATCTTCTCCCTTTGTCAATTGTCTTAGTGATTAATTTATATGGGGAATTGGATGCCTGGATAACCATGTGGAGTCTGACTGAAAACAAGGATTTTTACTGCCAGGTCTCTATTTGAATCCAGTTGTTGCAACTGTAACTAGCAAAGCCCTGGGGAAGGGAGGGGTGGGGGGGTGTGGAACAAACAAACCAAACCAAAACAACAGCTGAAATGAAAGATGAAAGGTGTTTGTAGGTCTTGCAGGGAATACCTGAAAAACGGGAAGCTTCTCTCCAATTGCATCAAAAGCTGTGCTAGATCTGCATACGCCATGCAACAGAAAGCTCTTCAATTGGACAGAATGAGAGCACAGTCTAAATCTAGATGGTGACAAGATGCGTTTCAAGATTTCCCAGAGTGAATTTCCCACAGCTGTGGTAATAAAGTGAAGATCAGCTAAAAGGCCATGGAGGGGCCAGACCAGCTTTTGAATTTCCCAGACAAAAATCAAAGTCAAGGACAAACAATCCAGAGGTTACTATAATGCTAAGCTGACATGACTATCTGTAAACTTTCCTGTATAATACAAGAGATTCTTGATATTAAGGCAAGATGGTTGTGTTGGTGCCTGGGTAGAAGTCCCCTGTTCTCAGCACCAGAGGCAGCAGAAACACCCACCAGCAGAGGTGAAAAGCAGGCATTAAGGCTGGTGCTAGTGCAAAGGATATTTCTGATGTACACAACTTTCTTTTCATTTCTCTCACAAATATTTGCATTTCCCAAACCTTGTTTGATACCCAAAGAGGTATTCTGCCTCGTAAGAGGCTTTGCAGTGCATGGTCATTTATAGAGGACCAAGCAACAAATTGCAGACCTTGGTGATGAATTTTATTTTCAATATCCTTATAAATGGAGGAATAATCAGAATAATCTTCTTGCTTGATAATTTATGAGCTAGCCGACAGGCGAGAGCTTATAATATTCCCTTAGAGGGCATGAAGTGCTTCTGCCAAAAAGAACAGTCCTTCAGAGGTTTTTTAACTTTTCTAAGCTAGGCTTTTCCTCTCGGGCTTATTAGCTAAGGCTGCCTGTCTGCTCAGAGCATGTTCTAGGGGGAAAAACACAGTATGGGATAATTTCTGTATAAGAATATGAAATGCAATTTGACTGGGCAGTATGATGTCAAGCAAAATAATTTGTTTCAAGGGAGGCTATGCCATGACAGTAGTTGAATATTCAAACATAGCCACTGGCTAAAAATTCAATCAACAGGGTATCCCCTTTTGGGGCTTGCTTTTCAGGGGCTGATATGCAGACAGCAGGCACCTTTCCCTTGACAGTTCTCCATCAGTCACTCTGAAATTAAACAAAACCTTTGCTTTCAGCATCAGTCTAATAGGGCTTCCTCTGCTGGTGGCCAGTTAACTAAAAAATAAAAATGAGAGAGAGAGAGAGAGAGGAAAAACAGCAACTTTTTGGATTGATAAATAATCAATTCCTTGCAGAAAATTTGGAGATAAAGAAAATGCATGCCCCAAAAAAATCAAAAAACACCAAAACAAAGCATAAACTGCTACAGTGTTTTGTTCTCCATTTGTAGACATGACACAGCACTCTTATAAAACAAGAAAAGATAATTCTGCACTGTCATACTTGTTCCTTCCCTGTTTCCATGACTGGCAGCTTTCTGAACTGACAGTTCTGGTTGCAGCCCGGCAGTCAGCCCAGGGCTGGCTCTCTGGGCAGGCGACTTTCCTGCAGGGGTCATATTTTGTGGCATTTGGCAGAGCCAAGCTGATACGTGGTACAGACCACTGGACAGTCCAGGCACAGTGACTGTGGAGGCATGCCATGTATCTGGAGGTCAGCACAGCATTTGTAGATGGACAACCAAACTGATCCTGCTCCCATGTACATATAGTGTAACCGATGTGTATGAGTTATTTATTTTTTTTCCGTGGGTAAAGAGTGCAATCTGTTCAGTTGCCAGGTCCATTTAGGCTACACAGATAAAGATATTGCAAAACATCCTTGACCTTGCCACAGTGTTTGCCCAATCTTTACTGAATTTCAATGCAAAGAGACATGCTTTGCTGGGGAACAACTGAGAGGGGGAGAATAATGTCACTCTGGTGCTGGCAGTCGACAAAACACTGAAGTGGATAAAGAAAATTCAAATTACATTTGAGTTTTACAGCACCACAGGAACTGATTAAATGTATGCTTTCTTTTGATGTAGTACTCTGTTTGCTCACTCTGCTGATGAGGGAAGTACCAGGGGCTGCTGTAACATGAATAATGCTCCTCACGTTGCCAGGACCCCTGGTTTCAGCCAGACGATCTATGGGTTGTCATGCCCTCATTGGGAAGAAGCGCTTCAAATCCCAGCTGGACAGTGTGTGACCAAGCACCTGTGACAAGCAGAGCTCTGATTTGGCTCAAACAAGGGAAAGCCCACACAGCACCCATGCAGATCCTCCAGCAACTCCTGCTTCTTGCCACATCTCATCTATAGACAAGGGGGCTAACCCAGCCCCTCAGCCTACCCCTTTAGCTTTCCTGCAGCACAGCTGCCTTGTGGCTACTTGCTCACAGTAGCCTTGTGCCAAAGTCCATAGGAGACCTGCTACTCCTGCCTGCTGGCATTGCAAGTGCCTCATCTTCCTAAAAATACACTCCATTCTAGCCTGAGAATAGCCTGAGTTTTTTTATTTTTTTTTCTTTTTCTTTCTTTTTTTTTTTTTCTTTTTCCTGATCTCATTTATTTCCCATCACTGTGCCTATGATTACTCTCCCTCAAAACCCTCTCTCTCCCTCCAACCAGCTTGCCTTGCCTAATTCCTCCTGAGACATTATCAGCTGGGATGATGAGCAGCTGAGCTCCCCGTATTACTGCTGACGCAGGCAGGCTAGCAAACAAGGGAGCGAGCGCCAGCCTGGCGGGGTCAGCTTTATGGCAGCAAGGGAGGGAGGCTGCTGGGCTGGCACATAGCGAGCGCCTGCAGCTCCTTGTTGCTGTCTCCATTTTCCTCAGGCACTAGGGAAGATGCGTGTGTTACTCTGCCCTCCCCTCGCCAAGCAGCTCCTGGCTACCTGGCTGCTCTGAGCCTTGCCCTGTGTGCTGTGCTACACAGCCAGCTGGCAGCTTTGTAAAGGGATTGAAGTTTTTTATTATTATTATTATTGCCCCTTGCTCACACCACTAGGATAAAGAAAGGTGTGTGTGGCGTTAAGTTGTCGTGGTTCCGCTCGAGTGGGCAGCCGAGCTCCACCACAGCCGCTCTCTCACTCCCCCTCCTCAAAGAGGAATGGGGAGAAAATATGTGAAAAGGGCTCAAGGATTGAGATAAGGACGAGAAAATCACGCAATAATTATTGTAACGGGCAAAACAGACTCGGCATAAGGAGATAGTAAGATTTATTGCCTACAACTAACGAGCGAGAGAAGTGAGAAAACAAAGGAAAAAAAAACAAAAGCACCTTCCCCCCATCCACCCTCTTCCACCTCCTCCCCCCGAGCGGCGCAGGGGAACGGGGAATGGGGGTTATGGTCAGTCTACAGCACTTCTTCTCTGCCGCTCCTTCTCGGTCACTCTCGTCCCCTGTGCTGTGGGGTCCCACCCACGGGATGCAGTCCTTGATGAACTGATCCGGCGTGGGCTTCCCACAGGCAGCAGCTCTTCCAGAACTGCTCCAGATATGGGTCCGTACCACGGGGTCCATCCCTCAGGAGAAAACTGCTCCAACCTGGCTCCCCTACGGGCAGCAGCTCCTGCCAGATCACCTGCTCCTGCGTGGGCTCCTCTCCACGGGCTACAGGTCCGGCCCAGAATCTGCTCCGGCAGGGGTCTTCCACAGGCGGCAGCCTCCATCGGTGCAGGGCCACCTGCTCCACCGTGGTCTCCTCCACGGGCTGCAGCGTGGAACCCTGCTCCACCGTGGTACTCCATGGGCTGCAGGGGGACATCCTGCTTCACCATGGTCCTCACCACAGGCCGCAGGGGACTTCTGCTCCGGCGCCTGGAGCACCTCTCCCCCTCCTTCTTCCCGGTCAGGGAACCATATGGCTTTTACTTCTGCATACTGACTCATGGATGGTGGCAAATGCTCTGTGGGGGTGGGCTCTCGTTGAGAAGACGTCGGTCCTCCTCTCGAACACCGGCTGCGTGCGTTGAGGCCTTGCTTCAAGGACGTGGTCAATCATCGCTCATTTGTGGGAAGTAGAGAGTAATTTCTTTCCTCTGCACTTCCATATCGTTTTCATTTATTTTGTTTGTTTGTTTTCCTCCCTTTTTCCCCTTTCCCTTTTATTTCCCCTTAGTTAAATTGTTTAGTTCATGGTAGTCTTTATTTAATTATTATAATTATTTCCCTTTAATTAAATTATCCTTATCTCAACCCGTGAGTTGTTCTTTGCTTTACTTCTCCCCCTCCTTATCTAAAGGAGGGGGAGTGAGAGAGCGGTTGTGGGGTTTAGCTGCCCAGCACGGTAAAACCACCACATAAGTGCATCAGGCTGCCCTAGCAGAAAATGCCGTGTGGCTTTGGGAGTTGAAATGTCATCTGAAACAAGATGAAGCATGCCCTTATTTTCTCTCCACGGAAGGGTTTCAACAGGATCCTCAAATCTTCACTGCTTGGGCCCTGTGACCACAGCAATTTTGGGGTCAGCAGCAAAAACAACAAGCCACCATGGTCATAGTTTACTTCTGCTAAGAAGCCCCACCAGCAGGTTGTGTGCCCTGTACTGCAGATAAAACTCACTGTGCGTCAGAGCAAATCTAGGGTTGGTGGTGGCATGCAGAGAAAGTACCACAGTTCAGGAGCATGAGTGTGATGACTAGGGAGTCCAGGCTCCCAGTTTCATGCACCTTTTCCACTGTGATAGTGGATGCTGTTAGCATAGAATCAATCACATATTCATAGAAAGGCTCCGGTTAGATGGGACCTCACAGATCATCTATTTCCAACTCCCCTGCCATAGACAGGGACATCACCCACTGGATCAGGTTGCTCAGGGCTTCATCTAACTTGGCCTTGAACACTTCCATGGATGGGACATCTACAACATCTCTGGGCAACCTGTTCCAGTGCCTCAACGCCCTCTGAGTGAAGAATTTCCTCCTAACCCAGAATATAAATCTCCCCTCTTTTAGTTTAAAACCATTCCCCCTCATCCTGTCAATATCTGATTGAGTAAAGAGTTACTCTCCATCTTTTTTATAAGTCCTCTTCAAGTACTGAAAGGTTGCAATGAGGTTACCCTGCAGCCTTCTCTAGGCTTCTCTAAGCTGAACATCCCCAGCCTTTCTTCATAGGAGAGGTGCTCCATCCCCTTGATCATCTTTGTGGCCCTCCCCTGGACCTACTCTAACAACATCCTTCTTGTGCTGGGGACTTCAGACCTGAACGCAGTACTTCAAGTGAATTAAGCAGCATTAGCATTACCATAGCTCACAGAACTGGAGGCAACCCTGTGAGCTATGTGGCCTGTTCCATGGTGGGAACAGGGCGCTGCAGCCATGTTGCTCTCCTTCCTCCATCTCCTGGCCTCTACTCAACTCTCCTGATTTGAGCATTTGGGATCTCCCTTAAGCCTCAGGTCTTGGCATCCACTGAAAATATGGGAAGTTCACCTTTGTCCTAAAGCAAGGGCAGGTTTCCCATTCTGCACTTGAAATTATGCACACTGTACACTCAAATGGATGCCAGCTACATGAGCGAGTTTACAGTGGGCATTCACAGACTGCTTTTTGTCCCAAAAGCAGCACAACACCTTGAGATGGGTTCAGTGCATTGAAAATTGCTGTGATGAACTGCTGTAAAGTCAAATCAGGAAAATTTTACATAACCAGCCAGTATTTGTCCTCCCTGCTGAGCTCCCTTTCCCTGTGTGTTCTTCTGCTAGTTATACTCCTGGTGAGGTGGTGTTTCTTTTTTTTTTTTTTTTTTTGGAATTTGGCTGATTAAAAGAGAACAATTATGTTTATGCTCTGCTTCACTAATGAATCTGAACTTGCGTATGAAAGAAAGCAAAGGAGAATCTTTTCTAAAAGCTTGAATGTCCATTCCTGCAATGGATGCTATAAAATTACACAATATAACAACTAAATAAAGCTTTAAACAGCACTTTATCCTGTAAAATTCTCGCTTAATTCCTGGGGAGCAAGTCTGATGCCAACTGTCACGGTACCCAGCCAGACATACCCTTTTGTATCTCATTGAATACAGAAAAACCTCAGGCAGAGAGCCATTAGCGTCTGCTGCTTGCTTAACTGTGGTTGGCTCATCTTATTTTCCATCAGCCTGGGTAAAATAAATCCCACAGGGACAAAAGCTAAAATAAGTGTTACTACATACATTCTGCATGAGGTTGTTAGAGCACAGCAGAAAAACAATGTGTCACCCAATGCTCAGTGCAGAAATCAGTGGGCAGATGGTGGCCCTTGGGGTGTGATTGAGTGGGTTTGTTTCACCACTAGATTACACTTGTGGCTCTGGGAAAGGATCCGGCCACCTCCACCACTGGCTGCAGGTAGCAGAAATATTGAAGTCTGAGGTTAACCCAGAGCCTCCTCTCCAGGTGGGGAGTCCCCAGATCACCTCTAAGACATGGTCACTGCCTGATGTAATTGAAGTTGTTGAACATTAAGAAGCCCTGCTATTTATCTTGCAAAAGTAAGGTTAGATAAAAGGGTGATTTTGACTTTGAATTGCAGGAGGTTTCCCTCCCAAAAGAAGAAGGGTAACGTGCATTCTGTGAGAGGGTTTCTCTTCTTAAGCTGTGGCTTCCAGCTAAGGATTAGTGAGAAAAGTTAGGGTGGTCAAAGTACGGTGTGTCAGGGCCCATGTCCTGCAAGACCACAGACTCACTGTGAAACCATGGCCATGTTGTGCCTCTCATCTAACATCACTTTCAGAAGGCCACAATGCTTCTGTAGTATTAATGCTAATGCCCAAATTTTGGATTGCAAGGATAGAACAACTCCTTGCTACCCAGCACTCTCATGAGACAAAAACTGTTCCTATATATAAGTGCTCAAATACCATAGGGTAACACACTGTAGCCACCACTGAATTGGAAAACATTTTGAACAATGATCTCCGTTCTGCTTCAGAGCTTGACTTTGTATTTGATACTGTATTTGATACTGCTGATTTTTGACAGAGTAGTCAGTTAAAACAGAACCTGGGATTCAAATGGTGATATAGGTTCAGATTAAAACAGCACTCACTGTGGCAGCAAATTTCAAAAGATACATGAAGGTGTAGATCATAGAATCACAGAATGGCTTGGGTTGGAAGGGACCTTATAGATCATCTAGTTCCAACCCCCCTGCCATAAACAGGGACACCACCCACTGGATCAGGTTTCTCAGGGCTCCATCTAACCTGGCTCAAACACCTCCAGGGAGGGGACATCTACAACGTCTCTGGACAACCTGTTCCAAAGCCTCACCACCCTCTGCATGAAGAATTTCCTCCTAACCTTGAATCTAAATCTCCCCTCTTTTAGTTTAAAACCATTTACCTTCATTCTGTCATTATCTGATTGAGCAAAGAGTTTCTCCCCATCTTTTTTTACAAGTCCCCACAATGCTTAAGGACAGTTGTAATCATATTGTTTAAAGCTCCCCTTGAAGTAAAGGCCAGCCACATCCTTCTGACTTTCTGATCAGTGTGGATGTATGTGCTCATCTATGCCCTGACAAATACTGAGAAAACAAAAGGGTGCAGAGACCAATTCTCCCAGAATCATAGAAACAGGAGAATAACACATCCAAGCATAGCCTGAGATGGCAGCCCTATCCCCTCACCTCCCATTGATCTGAATAGGCTGTTTGGGCCATGCAGAATCCTCCTGGATTGCACTTCTACAGATCTGCTTTCAAAAAGAGAGATTTATGTTTTTTACAGCTTAGCAACAGATTATAGAGATAATGGGTGCAATTTGTCAGCAAGCTAACCTTTACAGAAACTTCCTAATGTGAAGATCTTCCTATCACATTGTGCATCTTAAAATGAATAATGATGGCCTCATGAATTTTGCTGTTTCAGGTTTTCTCTGGCTTATGGTCTTTGTTTCCTCTTGTTCTGCAGAAATTGAAAGCTCCTTCCCAAATGCATCTCCTCAATATGCAAGCTTGCAGTGCTGGCCAGGCAATTAACAACTTCACCCACAATCAATACATAGAGTTTTCCTGAGTATATAATGCCGTGGGTAAGGAGATGAAGATAGATTTTTCCTGTGTAAGCTTTCCACAATATACCTGAGTGTTTACATGTCTTGCAGTAAATCTACTTACCTCCTTTTAATCATGATGATTAAATCAATTAATGATATTTTACTTGTCTGTCCAAAAACTAATAAGGAGAAGATTTATAAGCAAGCAGGGTGTGCTTGATAGTGAATTACCAGATGGAGACTCAGGAGACTTGGGCTAGTCCCTGGCTCTGCCATACTGAAAAGTCTAGTTAAGGCTTCCACAGTGCTGGACAAGACTGAAAAAACTCCAGCGTACCAGACCCCTACGCTTAACTTTGTTTCTGTGGCAATAGAACAAAGCAAATGCTGTGTGTTTGATTAGCACTATTACCATACAAAGGGGAAACTAGTCCATATTAGGGAGCCAATTTACAGGAACAGTTTGTTTACTTTTGGACAAGAAGTACTGCCCATGAGAGCCCAGTCTCAAGCACAGCTCCTGCTGACTTCAGTGGGAATCCGGTGTGAGTCAAAAGTGGAGGCTCAGTAGTGCTCTACAGAGAAGCATGATCATAATTATAGTGAGGATTATAATTGGATGCTTTTGAAGTCAATCAGGCTGCTTCTGTTAATATCAATAGCTGTCTGGTGGCTAAATTCCCTAGACTAATTCTTTTTTAACACCTCAGCCATAAGACTCATAATTAAACAAATGCCATATCCTAATATATACTGCAGCTTAAACACAATGAGAGCTTCAATCTGTTTTCTAATCTCTGTGATATTCTGTCTTGTTGCCCACATACTGGGGAAGAAAATTTTATTGTAGGCAGAAGACTGCACGGACTGTTCCCCATCAGAAGGTTCTCCATCTTCATGTCCCCGAGAAGTGATAGGCTGATGCAGAACTTTGCTGCAGGATGACATTTGAAAAATAAGTAATAAGCAAAACTTAAAGCAAATTTAAGAGGTCTACTGCAGCTCTCAATGCTGCAAATCAAAAAAAAAAAATAAAAAAATAGCATACTAAAATGTATCAGATTCATAAGTGGAAGGAAAAGGTCATTCAAAAACCTAAGCAGCACAAAAGTTGGTGGTCTATAACCAACTAAAAAAAAAAAAAAACAAACCACTATTTCTTTTAAATTAAGTTTAATGATATTAAGAGAGTTTTCTAACCAAAAGGTATTCCAGAAAAGCAAACAAACAAACAATCAATCAAACAAACAAAAAAAACTATCTTGCCCAGCAACAACAACAATCCATACCACACAGTGAAATGTGTACCAGGGAATTTTCTTCAGAGTCAGCTACCATAGAGAAGTACAAGGCATTACTTGTCCTTCCCTTGTGGAAGAAGGCTAACTCCCTGAGATCTAAGGGAAGGATGCAATCCTTTGATTCTCTGAGGCTTAGGTAACCTTTCTCTACTCCTTTCTTTGCTCAGCCATCAGCTTTTTAAGAGTTTTAGCAGCTGTTGGTCAAAATATGCCCTTTGTTTGCAATTTCTTTTGAAACCTCATGGGAAAGGGGAATGACTTTTACACCTTGTGAAGGGGTGGGTGTCAAAATGCTGAAAACTTACATAATTAGGGACTGTGTCTGCATTAATGCCCTGAATGTCTGAACCCAATGGCACAGCATGGCTTATATCCATCGCAGTCAACTCCCTTCCCCGTAGATAGCTGTAACCAAATGGCCTACTGGGCACTTCCCCTGGCCCATACCAACGCCTTAATCATGTCAGGATGCCATGGCATAGCACTCATTAGCCTGGGCCAGAGCCAAGCCAGGGACTGTACTAACAATGCACAACACAAGAGTGAGGGCATGGCCCCTGGTACAATTCAACTTGTACAGTTAGCTACTCTGTCCATGCAAGTATACTTACTTGAAGGGGAGAAAACTGATCCTTGCTGTTCACCAATAGTTGATTCAAAATGGCCTGATTTTCAGTGCCCAAATTTGAAGCAGGTTCCTCAGCTCCTCAAAAAATCATTTCTAGTTAGAGACCTACCTTTTGGTAACTGATTGGGAACATTATGACCTGTCTTTAAACCATAATGTGTTACAGAATTAGAGGGGCAATTTATGGGACAGCAAATACTTCCCTTTGCAAGTTCCTGAGTCCCCAGTGCATTTTATCCTTATAATGAGTCAATAAAACAAGTCACAGCTACAGCACAATGAATGCCAGGAGGCACAATGGACAGCAGGTATTTTTAATGATTTAATCAGCCTCCTGAACAAGCACTTGTACTTTTTAGAAGTTTAGTGCACTACACTGCACAAGGTAAGTGAGTATTGGTATTTAAGCTGAACCTCTTGTACTGCAGCGAGATCAATACTCTGTCAGCCTCGCTAGAGGAGAAAGGTCAGCTGAGCTGTTATCCAGCCTGAGGACAAGCATCAAAAACAAAAAGTGGAAAAAAATCTAGGATTCAAAGGCTCAAGGGAGCATTTCATGGGAGTTTGTAGCAGTGAAGATTCATCCACTGGGTGGGTGAACTGTGTTTGGGATTTATTGTGGAGCAGTTACACATTTGGTCTTTGAGTGGTCAGAGGAGTTGAAAGCCAAACAAAATCCTTCCAGTTCACACAGATTGATTCTCCTTCAAAAGCAGAATAGGGCAAGGCAGTGTGCAGATTTGAAGGGCTAGCTGGAAGACAGAACTATTGTTATTTTGCAGACCGGTGCCTTCCAGTCACCATTTTTCACTTTATTTCCAGCACTGCTCAAAACCGACGACAGATTCCGCTGCGGGGTAAGCAAAAGACTACGAAAAGACTCAGAATGGAGCCGGGCTCGAGCAGAAACCCAGCGTTTCCCTCTGGCAGCACGGGACCGTCTCCCTCTGCTGAGCTGCAGCCGCAACTGCTGCCGCCGGAGCCTTGCACTCTGCATCGCCGCTCTGCCTCCCATGTCCCTGTCCTCTGTCCTTGTCCTCTGTCCTTGTCCCTGCCCCTGTCCCTGTCCCTGCATGGATGCACAGATAGCAGCAGCAGCAGTCTTCAGGAATAAGGGGCTTTGGGAACAACGTACCTGGCAGGAAGGACTAGTGCACCCAGCCCAGGATCTTGAGCAACCCCAAACTTCTGGCAAAGAGGTCCTCAATTTGGCAAAGAAGCACCGAGTGCTGCCGCATTTTTGCCTGGACTGGGTTTTTATGAGGCTAGGAAACAATTCATTGAGGTGGAAGGTGTTCCACTCCCCAGAATGACTGTAAAGCTGTCATATTTTGTTTTAGTAGATGCAATATTTTAGATTTTATGCACGAAAACAGCAGCATCAGGACTGCACAAAAATTTACAAATCATTTAGTAAGGTAAACACTCTCTTAATTACCTTATTCACAGTGTATATTACCTGTTGACATTGGCACAGTTCAAGTGTCTCATTTTAGAAATTTCCTCCAGGCAATAATCATTATGAATTTTTAAAAGTGGCTGAATGATTCAGCATCCACACTCAATTGGCCAGATATGCATTGCCTCTATACTATCTGTGCTATCACTTCCAGAAAGTGACCGAGGAACAACAGTTCTGTAGGTTGCTCTTTAAAGTCATTTACACTATCCATATTACTTCCTCATCTAGACACACCACCATCAGGGTGATAAGGAAAAAAAAAAAAAAAAAGCAACAATGAAACCAGTGGAACCCCTAAAAAGGATAGAAAAAGGAGGCTCGGGGTCCTGTTGTATCTGAAGGCAATGTATTTAAACAGACCATCTAGGGTGATATCCCAGAGTGCCCTACCCTAGTGCATCCTGCTGGCAAAGTCCTGGTCTCCAGCAAACCTCCAGCTGCATTCCACCAAGCAGGGACTCAACCACACAAAATGTCTCACACATGATTTGCAACATCAGCACTGTTGTATCAGTGCTGGCTGTGTGTTAAATTATATGGATGATATGCTCAACACATGTGCTGATAGATACATGGGAGAAAATAATAGACCTCTAGCTTTTGCTAAGGTCAGTGAAAAGATGGGAAATAGAGTACAACTTGTCTTGCCTTTCTCTGTATCCCATTTGTAAATGATATGACAGGGAAGTAATTTTTTTTTTTCACTTTAACCAGGTTTCTCAATTTTCAATTATTTATTTTTTTTTGTTTTGTGGTGAATAAATCAGAGACTTTAAGAGAAAGGAGATATGGATATAGACAAATACCCTAAAAACCACTTGATTTTATGCACAGTGTATGCATAAATGGTATTTCAGAGCATCAATTATCAAAACAGTTTCCATCTGCAATGTAGCAGCTGCAATGTGTTAAGACTGTAATACATATGGGGGAGAAAGCAAAATACTCAAAAAGCTAAGATACCAATAAAGTCTTTGAAACTACAAAAGTAGTTTAGGTGAAAGCCACTCAAACAAACATGAGAAATGTTCTTTTGGGAAACATACCTTTTGTAATGGCACAGTAGAAAAGCAAGGGAAAATGCTGTGACATACTAGAATCAAGAGTAAGGATAAGCTCAGTGGATGCAGCTTCTGATTCCTTCATTAGCTGAAACTCACATCCACTCATGACACATTTCTGTAGTAGAAGAGAAAAAAGTATAAGTATTGCTTCAGGCATTTGAGACTAATTTCTGGTCTCTTTTCTTTTTTTTTTTTTTTTTTGGGTCCCAAGAGTCATATTTTTAACAGATGTGTAAAACTGTGTGATATAAAAGTTTTCATCCTTTTGTCTACCCAGATGGCTGGAAGCAGAGCAGCTTTAGTCATTCTTGCCTCTCTAGATCTATGGTTCTAGCTTCTGCCCACAACTACTGTCTCCAGAACTAATTCAAGGTTTAGCTGTAGTGAAGGAAAAAAAAAAAAAGAAATTAAAAAAAAAAAAAAAAAGGAGGAGAGGAGATAGAGAGACCTTTACTGACCTAAAATGGAAGGAGTAGAGTTGAGTTGTGATTTCTGGGTTGGGTAGAGTAGAGAAGAGGAAGAATAGATTTTTATTAACAGTGTGGGTCCCCTTAGGCAGCTTCTTTTTTTCTCGATGTGTAAAGTTATTATTCTTAGTCTTATTCATACCACAGCTGATTGCTTTGACTGCCTCTGCGCCCTGCCTGTAGCTGATATCTTCTGTGGGTATTTCTGCCGCCTGTAAGATATCCAGATTACCTGGAAAGGAAATTAGATCTACAACACTCCAGGCCACAAAACAATGTTCTCTTTTTAGCAAGACACTTCATTAATCTGACTTACTAGTAAGTTAAACCTTAACAACATTGCTGGACATGCAGCTGCTCTCTTTTCCTTCCATGTTCCAGTTTTTCAGCTAGCTAGCTCTGATACAGAGTGTGGCTCTCCCTTGCACTTCTCTGTGTCTGGTCTCATGAGCATTAAGCAGTGGCCCCAGCTCAAGGGGAGCCAGGCAAGATGTCTGTGATATCCAGCTGAGTGGAGCACACTCATACAGAAACCCTTGCTGAGGGGACAGAAGCATGGCCGTGGCTTTTCATGGCTTGTGCTGCAACCACTGGGGCTACCATATGCAAGAAAACACCTCTCGTGTCCAAAAAGAGGTGCTTGAACGCAGGGAGAGCTGCAGGTACTGGGCAGACACACACAAGGTTTCAGAGAGTGTGCCTGACACAAAGCGACATGTCCTGGCTACAGTTGTCTCTGTTCTTTAGCTCAATCTCAGATGAATTTGCTAATTCCTAAACCATCATCCCTAATCATGCTCTTACTATCACAGAAGTCTGAGGTGCTAAGACTTACCTGAACCCCCCCCCCCCCCCCCCCACAAACCTCTCTTTTCTGTTATTTCAGCTAGCAACATCTTCAGAACACCTTTCCCTTATGCTATTGTCTCACTTCATGCCATACGGACTGTCTTTTCTCTTTTTCTGATTTTCTACTTCTTTCCTGACTTTGTTCTCTTCTGAGATAGGTACTACAATAGCATCTTGTTTTTCTGCAAGAAAATTTAAGTCACTGAAACATTACCTGGATGGTAAATTTATTAGAGCTGATTCAGAAAATGAAAGAGAGGAAAGAAGAGCTCTGAAAGTGAGATTTCTCTTATTCTGCAAACTGCTGTGTGATTATGCAAAGCTGTTCTCTTATGTTTTCTGCCAGACAAAATATGTAGACACTTTTCTTGCCTTTTGGAGAGGAAATGCTGTGCATGTGCATAAATGCTGTATCTCTTCCTTGAATTAAAATGAGACCTTACATAGCGGGTAAATTGCACATTGCTGGGGTGAGCAGGCTGGCAGCTTAGAACTGAGCCTCATTTCACAGCACATTGCTTGTCTCAGCAGCGAGGCATCCTGGAACGGGCATGGTCTGGTTTTTGGTCTGTAACTCACTGTGTAAATGCCAGCCAAATTAAAGCAAAGCAGATGGGACAAGTCATTTGAAGATTAATGAAGCTACTTGCGTTAAAAAAGTAACTTTAGATATGTATTTAATGTAAAAGATCCTTTCTCATTACTAATAGCTGGTCAAAAGTAAAGGATCAAGCAGTGAAAACAGCTAAAGCCTAGCAGAACACAGCTAGAAAGAATTATTACTGTGATTAACTCATTAGGGAGTTAATCTTCATTATTCTGAATTATCAGTCAAGGACTTTATTTCTTTCTCAGGTTCCTACATCACTTTGTAACTGCCTCTGAAACTTTATAAAACTTTCTCTGATCAGAATGTCTAAACATTTTCTTCTCTATAACGGTCTATGCACCATGTGCATGAGAAATGGGTATCAGGAATCAGTACTGCAAACAAATTCTTTTTGTTTTACTTCTACAAAAATAAAACAAACCCCTAAGCAGAGCGTTAAATGTGTCCCCCTGCTCTAAAGAATCTCTGATTCAAAATTACAGCACATCACGGAGTATAACTGCAGAATATTTCCAGAACTGCTCTAAACTGTGCTCTCCTGAGGTTTCTTGATCTGCATAGCTGATCCACAGGAAGGGAACCAGGCTCAAGTCTCACATGCCACTGCACTGACTCCTGAAACTGCTTCTCCTTGTGCACATCCTCAACAAAGACCAGGTACTGAGAGCCTTCCTGACTTCATTTTAAACACAGAGATCTGAACTAGTTTTGTATTTGGTTCATGAGCTGGAGGTACTGAAGGCATGTACAGAGATGGGTGTTGCCATGTTTTTCTTCAAAAATAAGATCTGGCATTTCAGGGGAGAAACACATAGATCTCCAACTCACAAGACAATTAAACTACAATGTTTAGAGATCAACATAGATATCCAGGCTGTTCTTCATATACAGACTCTTCCATGTACAAAAATTACCGGTTGCGTAAGTGAAAAACTGCTAATTTCTTGAGGATTGTTTTCTGTAAGTAACGTTAGAATGAAACTGCTAACAAACAAACAATAATAATAATAAAAAAAAAGCTCCTCCAACCCTCTACTCTGTGACTTGAAGATGCCAGGCATCTGGTAAAGTATGCTTTCATGCAGCCATTCCTCCACTGTGCTTCCAAAAAGACTGTCATAAAAGATCACGCAATTGTGTCTTGATTCAGAAATGCTTCTCCTATCTATTCTGTTCTGTAAAGGGCTCGACCCCATGTTCCAGTCTTTTGCTGAAGTCCTTTACTGAATAAGAAAGAACGCGGTTTAAAACTTATCCTTATGCCTTTACCAAATCCAGCTCTGAATGTCCAAGCTGAGTATAAACAGGACCAATTCCAGAGCTCTTATTACAGGAAACCTAGAGAAAATACAAATGCTTGAGGTAATATGATATATTTCTTAAAGAAGCAATCTGTAAAAATAGGATTTGAGCAATTTCTTGTACTGAATATAGGCAATAAGTTCCTTTGATACAGAGGTTGGGTAAATCTCTCAAAATCATGATGCTTAAAAGCCATCTTACTCCTAAAGGGCAAAAGGACAAAAGTGTTTTATCCATGTGAACACACATGGTTTGACTTTAGGGCAACTTGGGCTACAAACTGGAGGCAAAAATCATATCATTTTAAACACAGCTGACACTTTTACTTATTTGTTTTTCTTAAAGTAAAGTACTAAACATGATAGCTCCTTAAATTACTAACAATGACTTCTTTGAAATACAGGCACGTTTTATCGTAAATTTTGTTCAACTCTGCCCACTAACTTAGCCTGCAATGTAATAATGTAAAGAGCTGTAGTGTTGATGTAAAACTGAGGTTTTAGAAATTTAATTCATTTCTGGGTCCAATGTTTTTGAATTCTTTGGCACAATCCAAAAAAAGCCTTTTGACTATCAGGCTCCATTACAATGTAAGTGGATATTTTGGTTTTCTGGAATGTGCAGAAGTATTTAATAACTTGGCTGCTGCGCTTCTCTTAAAACAGTACATACTCCAAAGTACAAGCAATTAAATAGCATGACAATAACTCCCTCATCATACCTGCATTGTTGAATTGACAAAAGAGCCACTAAAGACACAGCAGATTCTGACTATGCCACAGAACTTCTTTAAAATGAGGAAATTATGAAGCTTAAGCATTGTGCATAACATCAGAACTAGATTTGATATTGTAGATCTGAGTACACTGTGTCTAAGTTTCAGTCAGTTTATAACTGTTGTGATCATGCAGGTTATTAGCTGCAATTTTTGACATTTAGATGTCGATTATGCTGGCTTCTGGTGTTGGATTGATTTTTACAACAGAATGTCATTATAGCACTTGCAGTGACATCAAGAACAGAACTTCAGCTTGATCTTCCTCTACAGAAGCTCATTAGAGATTCACATAAGAAGACAACCAACACGTGCTATTGCCATGGAAACAAGATGGAATATTATAAAGCAGTATAGCCTATATTCCAAAATAGAGAGGACAAAGTCAGAGCAATTATAGCACAAGACTGACAGGCTTTTCATTTGCAGCATGTATGGGTCAAAGCAAAAGCTAGCTCCTGCTCTTTGAAATAAAAATCAGTGCAATTTTAGGGCTGTGTTGTCAATTCCTTATTAACAAACACAAAAACTCAGTCCAGTGAGTTTAGTGTATGTTGTATGGGAGGAAGGGGGCCGAATGGAGACAGAGGCATCACAGCAGGTGTGTAGGTGTGACGATGTACAAAGAACAAACATCAGACTGATAGAGGAATGAGTCAAGTTCAAGCCAGGCAGTAAGGTACTGATAAAACAGAGGTGAGCAAAACCAGCAGAAGCTGAACATCTGGTACGTCATTAAGATGCAAAAGAAAAGCTAGTTTAAAATGCAATGGATATCCAGTATCAGTGGATGGGACACAAAGGATAACATTTCTTGTGATTTACATTAAATAGGTGATTCTCAGTTTCTCATGTACCTAGATAATGAAATGGACATATTGTAGATATACAACATGTAGGCAGTCAATCTTCCTAGACTTCGGTGTGTGACTACATACAGAAAGTTCTTTAAGCCATTTATAACAGCTCCATCTGGTCTAGAAGGAGTTTTTTCCATTGTAAAAGTTTTGACCATTCTCTCTTATTACAGAGTGCTACCTAGTGAGTATGAAAACACGTTTTTTTTTTGTATTTGATGACAGTATTAAAAAAAATAGGAATGTTACACCAATCAAAGCAAGAGCTGAAGGGAAATATTTTGCACTTTATACAGGAAGCCTGTGAATGCCATTTCATACACACACTGTTTCTACCTTTAAGAAACATTTTTAAGTTCCAGCTGATGGTTTATTGTAATGACTTTGTGCAAAGCCACCATGGGAAAAATATAGTTAAGGAAAGATAAAGAGAGTAATAAGATTTAAGGGAGCATTCAACAAGCCTTGGCTGTACCATGAGCTTGCCACTACAGAGAACTACTGTGAGATTCAAAACCACTTCCAAGAATGATGCCAGATATGAAAGGGAAAAAATACTACAGTACACAGATAGTTTGTGAGTGTCTACAAAACCAAGTTTTGGGAAGCCTTCCAATGTCTGCATAAGAGATATGTGGTATGCCACTATTTAATTATTATAAACTCACAAGTTGTCATCCACTTAAGGAGCTCGTGTTTCTGCCAAGTTAAATGACTTCAAGACTGATAGGTTACATTCACTGTTCCAACTCAGGCTTATTCTTGACTGGCTCCATTTTGATTGTTTAAAAAAAAAAAAAAAAAACAAAATGAAAGCATGATTTGGGGAGAAAACTCTGAATGCAATATGATTTTTTTTATTGCAAAATGTATTTCCAGTAAAAAGTATACAATTTAATAGTTCTGAGTACCATTTATGACAAGCAAAATACCAAACACTTTGATAAAAAGAATACTAAATCAATTTTTTGATAGCAGCAGTCAGAGAGATAAAATGTGACATACTTGACACAAACAGTGGAAAATAGCAACTAGTCTTTCATCTTTGCGTATAGATTTTGTTTCCCAAAGAGTTAAGTACAATTCAGTAGTACTATCAACTACTTTCTTTTTCCTAATCCTTTTCCTTGCTTTTTTTTCTGTGCATCTGGGCTTTTCTTCTCTTGCTCTGTTTGCAGGATTGCTTCTTGAGCTGCCAGCTCTTCACGTTTTCTGCGTTCAGCCTCTAGCAGCTTGCTTCTGTATTTTTCCCGAATGCTGTGAACTTGGCCTCGTGTTTCATCTAAGGATGCCTAGCCAAAACCAGACAGGAACACATGAATCTGCATTTTATCACAAGCAACTGCATCCTTTTAGTTATATTTCACTTTCTGACTGTATAAGTACAGGTAGGGCCTCTCTCCTTTTATTGTTGCCCAGACATGTATTGTTACTTATTTGTCACAGGGACACAGCTATATATCAAGCTTTTCACCATGAAAAAAAAAAAAAAAAAGAGAAAAGTCATGAAATTTTTATTTTATTTTATTTTGTTTTTAACTGCTGGTTCAAAAAGCTAATTGTGTGGGAAGAAGATAGGGCAAAAAACTGGTTACACATCTGGGTCTAGTCCTGCTTCTGTTACTTACTGGCTTTGTTGTATTAAATAAGTCAAAACCCAACCAAAACAAACAAAAACAAACAAACAAAAAGAAACACACTTATTTTTTATATTCCACATAACAAAATAACTTAAAACCTAGTTTTCAGAAGTACTGAAATGGTTAAGGAGCTCATGTCTCATTTTCAGAAGAAACTCAAGGAGCCTAAATCACATCAGCCTTCAATGAGATTTAGGCCAAGTAGGACTTGGACACTTCTAAAAACTTTTTTCCGTTATGTTTCCATCCTGGAAAATGGGTATACATGGAGACCTTTATATAGTTCTCTGTGGTCTACAGTTAAAAAAACCTGTAAAATTACTAATCAGCACAATATGCATATTTGCAAGTAACTCAGATTACTAGTGTGGAACATCTTAAATGTACATGCTTCCTTGAAAGAGCAGACGAACTACTCTAGAAACGTTTTCCCTAATAATATATGTTAGGCATCCAAAATCATAGCAACATCTGAAAATGTGGACACATTGTTATTAGGGATCAATCAGTCACCAGTAGAGGACTATGGCTCCTTGCAGGCTTATTGTTAAGTAATATAAACAAAGTTGGCTGGGTACTTGTTAAGGAGGTGTTTTCAAGTTATTTAAATTAAACAGTCGGTTTAATCTAAAATTAATTTTATTGTCTCTTAGCCACTTTTAAGAACTCTGAACAGTCACCAGCTGATTGTTAGTGGTTACTGTATCACCACTGTGTGACAACACATTTTGTTCCTGCAGACAATCAGAGGTACATTTTGTTCCTGTTGACAATCAAAAGTTAAGCCAATTTTGTTAGGATATTTGTACCAATTTCATGTGTGATGAATTGGTTGAGTTAATCCTAGCAATGGAACCTTCACTAGTGATACCAGATTTATTATTTGTAGCTATGTTTCTTTAAGGATTAACAATTCCAGTTATTTGTTGACATCACATATATTCCTGGAAGTCTGTGTTCTCTATCTTTGCTGTAGGACATATTAGGAGCAAGTCACTCCTACATGAATTATCTTCTTTATTATTTGAAAAACCCACAAATGCAACTCCACAACATTACAAAATAAACAAACAAACAGAGATGCTTTATGTAATGTACATCTGGTCGTATATATCAAATTATCAATTTCTTCTCACTTTAAACTATACTGTTATGGTGATAGGCCTAAAATTCTGTTTTTTTGCAAAGAACTATAACAAGAATATATTAAGAATATTCATGATGTTGTGTAGTACTGTTTGTTTTGTTTGTTTGTTTTCCTATGGACTTTAGTTTTAACCTTTGTCCAAGTGAAATTTCAAACTTGTACACTAATTCTAATTACTGATATGGAATGCAAAAGTTTTGAGAATTGTTGATCAAGATATTCATGCAAACGGTGGATATCAGAGTAACATTTACAGGAACGTAAACTTGAAAACCTACCTGTAGCTTCTCATACATTTCAAGTATATTTTGCTTCAATAAAGCTCTAGCATTTTGCTCTTTTTCTCTTTGCTCCAAAACCAGCTCTCGAAGTTCTCTAAAATGGTTGATTTTTTCCAGTTTATGTATCTCTCGCTGTTGAATGATAGACTCATTTCTTAGCACAGATTCAGACATTGTTTTTCTAAAGGAAAAACAAATATATTAATCTCATTTCATATACAGTTTAGGGTGCTGTATATTTTTCATAATAACTCTATGTATATATTTGCCTTACATAATGTAAAATAACTATTCTACAGTTAGATATGGTTAAGGAATCACCTTTCACCTTCTTATACTTAACACCAATAAGGAAGTGCATTGGTGAGGCATGGTATTATAGATGAATGTCTATTTTAAAATATTGGTAAAATCATGCTCATCTTTGAGCATATGAAAAAATTCTACATGTTACACATTTTTAATTTGCAAGAAATATCTTAGTTTTTTAGAAATATCTTAGAAGTTTTTGGTATTATAATTCAGCACTGAAACATTTGTTTTATTTTTCTTATCTGACTTAAATGATGAGTGTAAAAGTCAAGGAGCTAAAGACAAATGAAATCGTTCCATAACTCAAACTTATGGAAGATTTTTTCCCATATTTTCTATTGTTTTAATATTGTTCATTTCAATATAACACCAGTTTCCCTTTCAATTTAAAATTGAATTTGGGCAATAAACAGGTCTAAGATCTTCTGCAAATCAACCAGTTGCATAAATGCCAGGATGAACACAGGTGGACTTGTGCTTGAACTTGTTTCTGGCTGCAGCACAGCCAATATGCAAGTGCATGCATATCAGCTAGACAGGTTCATATTGACACATGCAATAACAAAAATAATTATTTTGAATATTTGAATAAAGCATACAATATATGCTTTATTCATATATATATATGTATATATATATATGTATATATAATATATATATATATTTCAGTTATTAACTATTATCATTAACTAAACCACGTTTGTTAAATATATTGAGCCTAGCATCATATCATGACAAACTTCCTATGCATTTCTATCCAGGTGATCACTGAAATAAATATATTTACATTGCATATGAATTTCCTTCATGTTTTTATGTCACATTTTCATTACATGCAATGCAGTAATTCTACTCCTTTGACACGCAACACGTTAAAAAAAGAAAAGGCAAAAATTATATTAGTATGTAGGAAAGCACTGATTTTCTGATTTTAAAAAACATTTATGCCAGGAAACTCAAAGTGGAAAACTATGAAGATACCATCTACACTCTACATTTACTACTGCGTGATTCTGTGCATGCGATGTGAAGGACAGATTAAACATGATCCAGGATTGTCACAACTTTAACAAGTATGTGACAGAATTGTAGCTTACATCAGTGATGTGAAGGACTAAGTCTAAATTCATGTCTATTATATGGCATAAAAAACATGGATGAGATATAAGTGCTTAAACAATTTTATTGCATTTACTAATTCCTATATATACAAAACCCTTTAGTCTTTCATTTTTGTTTCACTGGCAATTTTTTCTTGCTGTAGTTTACCTCATGTAAGGACTAAGGTCTGGAGGCTTCCATTTTTTCTGCTGTATTGGTAAACTTGGGTCAATAGCTTCTTGTGATTTTCTCTTTTCTGAGGTAAGAGAAAAAGAACCTACAGCAAAACAGATTAAAACAGTTGTTCAGTTATGGTAGTCCATCTAATTTGTAATATAGTTTTTTTTTTCCCCTCTCTTGGCTCAGCAAAATGAATTATTAATAGAGAATATGGGTTGGAGGTGATATAATATTTCTGCATTTTTACTTCTGATACTTATGATAGAATCAAAGATGCTAAAAAAAATATTAGAGTGAAATTTGTACATGTATTTTAGCTAAATCAAAATGACTCATGAAAGAGTCATGTGTAAATATAAACAAGAATAACCAATTTAAAATGCCTAGAGAATAAATTTTAATAAGCAAGGGATCACTTTCATA
Organism: Netta rufina; assembly: GCF_964035555.1. Taxonomy (NCBI): domain Eukaryota; kingdom Metazoa; phylum Chordata; class Aves; order Anseriformes; family Anatidae; genus Netta; species Netta rufina. Next base: position 51,991,195 of record NC_140125.1, on the reverse strand, counting down.
AACAAAAAATCTATAAAAATCTGATTGCTCAGTCTTGGCTATATTTTAAAAAATATATTCACTTTTGGGCATACGTTTTGTTTGGAAAATAGCAATCTCAAGAAAAAAGTTCCCATGACAATTTAAAATTGTAAGAATGCAGTCTTAGCATGTTTTCAATCACATGGATAGTATATGTGTTATGCTTTAATGTAGCATTCTCACAACACAGGGATACATATGACATTAAGAATGTCACTGTGCTCAGCTGTGTTGTGATTATTCCAGCACTTCTTTCAGTTCATCTGGCTGTGGTGGAAAAGACCATAAAATTTGATGAGATTTAATGACAGCTGTGGTAGTTTGTTTCCATAAAAGCTCTCTTATTAACCTATTTATTCAATTAATTAATTGAAATATTTAAAGATATTACTAATATTTTCTCACCAACAATATGAAAGAGGTCTCTGAGCATTAAAAAAAAAAAAAAAAAAAAAAAAAGTAAACCTCTATATTTACCTAGACAAATATACCAGATGTCTCTGTTAGTGTAGGAAATTGACACAGAATTTGGAAGTACTACAGACACTGCCCATCAGAAAATTACTCTCTAAAGCCTGAAAATTCTCGTTAAGACATGGAACATTACAGAAATGTTCAAGAAGACTACTGACTTTTCCCACACACTATGGAACTGAACCATAACAACTTAAAGTCAGTGGGTTATCACCTCTCTAATTCATGAAACATTGCATTTCACTCCAAATGCTTAGTTTAGAACAAAAAACCTGGTAGACAGCTGTTAATTTTGAAGTTCTTACCCAATAAGTTAAATAAAATAATATTTTTTTTTCAAGTTCTTCTGGAATGCAAAAAGTAAATATTGATGCATTTGTCAATAGCATAAGGTGAAGACTATTTCTGCCATAAGTTCTGAAACATTCCTGGGAGGATTAGTTACCTGACTAACAAAATACTAATCTTAACAGGTTACATACTAGTCACAAATTCTAGTTCCATGCAAATATCCACGGCCAGATATTGTCATAAGCAAACTGAGTATTATTATTCTTTATTAATCTGATGACCTGATCACAGCATTATTCTCAGGAGAAGAAAAAAAAAGGGGGGGGGGGTGAAGAAAAAAAAAAAAAAGACTTGCAGCCTTGTATCTAGCTCAGATTTTCATCAGCATTCAATAATTACTGGGGAATACAGAGGAAGACCGGAAGACCCCATAGAAATTGTCACCATTAAGAAAAATTGGACAACTGTTGTGCAAGTTTCTGGGAAACTGGTGCTGTTCTGTATGTGTTTTATGTACTATTTGACACCTCACTTCCAGAGTATTGTCCACAAACATTAAAACAAAGAAAATGTGCATTAGAAGTAGTAGCATCTTAGTGATATGCAATTTCAGCTGCTAAACATTTTAAAAAATATTTCTGTACATTGCATACATTTCTATACATATATACTACACAAGCTCTGGGACCAAACTTGGAATTGAGGGAGTAGGTATTTTGCACTGAACTTCCAAAAATGCTAGCTTTGTTCAGTGTTGGAATTCTAGCACAGCAGGAGTATTCTGCAGCTGGAGCAATATAACAATTAAAACAGGGGACAGAGAAGATAGAGACTAAGCATGCCACTGTGCATTTGGACTCCTTTGAAGGGGCTGTTCTCTCCATTTATTTACATTAAATATGTTTTAAGGAGCTCAATAACCTATGCAGAATGCTTTAAATCCTACTGTTTAATTTCACACTGTACATTAAAACACTGGTTGTGCTATGTACAGGTTATATTTGGGAACCCATATCAGAAAAACCTGTACTGTGGTGTTTACACCACATTAATTTTTAGACATATTTTTCTTTCAAGTGATAATGTCCTTTTATATCTTAAAATTACAATGCTCAAAAATCAAGATGACACGCCTTACAGAAAGTTATACCCTTACCTTTTTCTTCTGATCTGGGTGTTAAACTGGCAACGTCAGTCTCAGCTACAGACTCCTCTGAATTTCTTGCAGCATGCTTATTAATAAACTTCATGCGTTCCTGAAAAGCCTAGAGAACAAAGTTTTAATCCAGATAAGACTTTTATTGCATACTTTAAAGCCCAAAGAATTTTCAAAGTGGGAATCTATATGCAATCAATAGGACAGTAAATCTTTGAATCCAGGACATGCTGAGATATGATGCCAATTTATTTTTACTGGTGAGTATATTTCACTGATTTGATCTATGAAAACATCTCCTCAGACAACATGGATAGTGTAAGGAGGTACTTGGTGGAAAAAGAATATAAACATGAGGACTATGCTTTATGTTAGAGTCATATTCAAGCCATAATTACAGATCCTTTTTTTTTCTGAAATAATAACCTATCAATGTTAAAACTCCAATTTTTTTTCTAGTAATGTTCTTGAACCTTTATATTTTTAGTTTTAATGTGTTACATAGAGGGGAAATAAATTGACACTAGTATTTAAAGTTTATCTTAAATTTAAAGCAAGTGTATCTTGAGTATATGAATAAGAACCTCTAAGTAAACCTTAGTGAGACGGTAGCTCAGCAAAATAGAAAGTAGGCAGCACACTTTGAAGGGTTTGACTCTTCTCAGTGAATACTGTTTATATTTAGTATATATCCTAGATAAGAAAATTATGCTGTCAGTAATGCAGTAGACAACTCTGCCTGGGTCAGGAAACAGAAAAGATGCTAGGATTCCTATTAAATGAGTCCTGAGACATGGAGTATGTACACTAAAAATGCAGTGAACTACTGGAAAACCCCTGACCTCCAGGCAGTTTAAAATACTCTTTGGATTTAAAAAGAAAATCAGCCCCTGAAAACAGGGTCTGTTTCCTCATAGCCAAACGCATAGTCAGAGCCCCTCTCACTGCATCTCTTTACGCAGCTAGTACTTCATCCTAGGAGCTCCTGTAACCTTGGTGATTTGGGCTTCATCCTGAGGAATGGGATCTATGAGTGCAAACCCTCTCAGGTTAAATTATCTTTGACACTAAATACAGGCATCACCACTTCTGCTTGTCTTTTCAGAAGGTGACTTGGGCTCATTGGACTTTCTCTTAAGAGCTCAGATTGCCAGAATGAACAGGGGAGCCATATGTCAGCCTGGAGTCAGGAATCTAATTCCCTGGGTCAACAGGTATGTGACTCCTGAGATAACAGATGCTGGGGACAGGTGATGAAGAAGAATGAAGAAGAGAAGCTGCTTAGAATAGCAGACACCCAAGTTAAACCTTTTTCATTGTATTATGTACATTTACTACTGCATGAAATTTTCATAATCATAGCTGGTTTAGAATATTGCCATAGACCTAAGAAGCTTTTAAAATGGAAGCCTTTAGCTGTAATTCAGTTGATTTTCAGAGTGGAAAAAAAAAAAAAAAAAGGCAATGGTGATAGAACAGCATTCTGAAGAGTCTATCAAAGTGGGTACATCAAAGTGGCCACATCAAAGTGGAGTCATTTCCAGTTAATTTTTAGGATGCAGTGCTTGCATTTTCAGTCCCAGCACAACCAACCAAAACCACAAAGAAATGCATCTCTCCTTAGATGAGAATTTAATAAAATGGTGTCAGAAAATTGTATGAGCTTTGCATACACAGAAATGAGAAAATCTGCCAATGTAACTGGAAAGACCCATGAATGAGGTTTTGCTTCTGAGATATACCTTTAACACTGTTGTGTTAAAAGAGCCCAGCTGCATTTGATACATCTGAATTAGTATTGCTTCTCCAAAATGGTGAATTAATACACAGTGGCATGTACAGGCTCATGGGTACCTGCAACCCAGAAGGAATTTGGGAATCCTGGTTGTAGGAGACAATTAGATTGATGATATGGCCAGGTGCCAGTTCTTCAACAGGAATCTTCCTGGCATGTTTATAGCAATGTATTTCTCACTAGAATCTGTTCATGGTAAACATTCAGCTTGCCACAAGTGGCAGCTTTGCGCTTGTGCAGAGGTAGCAAGTGTTCTAAGGAAAATCTTTTTTCTGTTCAGTAAAACAGAAACTAAAGTCTCAGTGATCTCAAGAAGCCTAAAGTAGACGATATAGATTCCTGCTCAGAAGTCATGCACATCAGCACTTTTGATACTTTTGGCTGTGAAAAAATTTCCCATCTTCCACCAAATGGTGAAGTGGAGAGTCAAGAACTTGTGTCTCAGTTTTGGTAACTGCTCAGCTGTCACAACAGTTTTTGCAACTTGTGAAGACACATTACCACAAGGATTGCTCTCTGATTACCTTGACAGCTCTTCCTGGCTCTGCAGATTCCCATGCTTGTTTCATGGCTTTGATCTCATCTGCTTGCTGGGTGTCTTTCTTCACCTCCAGAACTTCTGCCTCTCTCTGCTCACTAACTAGACGTAAAGTCCAGTACGGTTTGTTTAAAGCATCTTGCTGAAAGTGAAGTACCGTAAACATATTTATAAATATAAATCTATTACTACTATTAGGATGAAACTGTATTTCTGTACCTTTGTAATTTTCACAGCTGGTATACATTATACATTGATAGAAGTTGACTTGCATAACTAAACAAACACTGGCTGACAAAGGAAAGGAAACTTGCTTTGTAACAAGCCCCTCTAAGGTAGTTTGTATGCCTTGCCCAACCCCTAATCTAGCATGCTCTACATTCCCAGCTCTTCTCAACAGTCTGAACATTTTTTTCCATGTAATTATCTCCCTGTCAAGTTTTTTTCCTTCATTCCTTCCCCTACTTTCCTTTCCTTCTTTCCACATGCTTTTTTTTTTTTTTTTTTTTCCCCCCAGAAGTTTTACTATTTTTTAACCTGGATTTTTCTGTAGAAATGTATCTTGCTCTATCTCTGTTGGCATCAGATTCTTTCCAATCACTTCCCAAATTCTCTAAACTACTTTAATGCAAGCTTCTCCAGAACCATAGAATGCAAGTAATGCTCAAAGGGTAGGAGTCTATTCTGCTGTCTGACTAATAAATGAAATACAGTGCTCCACATATTTCTCAAAAGTGTACCATCTCAAGAAGCTTGAAGCCCAAGATTCAGAGGTAGAGATAGGAGCTCAGCTTTTCTTCATGACTAAAGGCAGATATCTTCTTAATCAGCAGGCAGTCTCCTCTTGAAACCTGCATCTATTTTTGTGACGCACTGAAGAGCTCCCAAAACCTATCATCCCAGCAGCTGTAGCATACCCCAACACTGGAGCTGAAGGCAGAAATCTGACACAGCCTGGAACTGCATCACATTTATGTGGCTAACTGTCTCAAATGCAGCCACTCTGACTGCTCTGGAAGAAGGGTTAAGGCACTGTTCCTGAACTCAGTATGATGAGGTGTGGATATGAATCATAGGGAAGCTTGCTGTGCAATAACTTTAGTCAACAAAACAATGTAGTAGAAATTTCTTCACAAAAAAAAAACAAAAAAAAATATGGAGATGCTCTCCCACTGGAATACCACCCACGAGGCAGCCAAAAACGAACAAATGACCAAAAAACAGCGAAGGCAATGCTATTAAAGGAAGACCTGCCAGTTTCTTCTTCACCTTATATTAATCTGTTTGCAATCCATAAAGTCAGCTATTACTTTTAAAACATGCATACAGGTTGGTCAACCACAACACATTCTACCCTACCACAGATGAGAAGAATTTACAAGCAGTTAAGTGATTTTTCTTCCACTGTATATCTATAAGCTAATAACAATTATAACATGTAAGAGAGGAACTAACCTAAGGAAAAGACCTATTTTATCTCCCTGGGGGTTCCATGAAAACCAGTACAAGTGACTAATTAGAAATCAAGATGACAAATTAATGGAATTTAATAAAACTTCAGCAGAGACAGAAACTAGATGTTCAAAAGAAACTGCCAGTGGTTGTGTTGCACGTAAAGAAATGAGCACATCACATCTCTAAATGGAGGATACCTGTCCTTTACATGTGCAATTCAGTCGTTCTCGGGTGTAAAGTAAGAAGTTGGCAAAGCAGGGCATAGAGAAACACAAGGGATACACTAAAAGTACTAGCAATTCTGATCAACAGAACAGAAAATACTTAGCATAAATATTACACTTTCAACAAATCCAAATTCTTATATTTGTTCTCACCTGACATTCAGGTTGAAATAGAGACACAAGTGATCCCCTATCTTTATTGGACTTGTCCTTTTCTGTCTTCTCAGTTGCTTTCTCTTTTGATTTTCTGTTTGATTTAGGAACACTTGCAGACCTTTGTCCTTCAAGATTATTGAGTGCTGGAAGAAAACTGCGCTCCTCATGTTTTTCACCATGTGCTGTTCACATGTAGTTACGATGCACAGTGAATTGAAGGATACCATTGTCATCCATAAATGTATTTTCCCCATATAACATACAGGATGGAATAACAGAATAGAACAGCAAGAGGAAAGACAAATAAAAGCCAAATAATTAGTTGATACTGTTAAGTACTGTAGTATAATTAATTATTGGAATAAGAAATAAACTGGGGACAAAACAATTTTTAAGAATAGACTTACAAGGTGGTTGTATTCTGACAGCCTTATTCGTTCTAAATGGCACTTAATGGTCATTTTACCAGTCCCTGCACTGTTGCCTTGTCAATGGGTCAGTCCAAAAAGGAGATTGCAATCTACAGTATAATAATCTGATTCTTAGTTATTTTATATAGTCTCATACAAATTCTATCAGTGCAATGCACCTGATAGGTGAGAAGTTCAAAGCAGTCAAAGCCAACATTCTCACTACCTCATATCCCTGTAAACCTTAAAGAGTGGAAGGGAAGAAGCACACACAAACAAAACAGACAAATGAACAATCAAACCACACGCCAAAACGTAAGAAACTTGAAACAAAGAAACATATTTGAGATGATGCATGCTAGGGAAAATTAAAATGATAATTTTGAGAATAGTCGACAATAGTCAGACAAATTTTTGGATTAGTTATTTAATCTTCACAAGTATGTGCTCATTGTATGACCTGTGTTTGAAGTAAAGATGCTGAGAAATGAAATTTGTGACACTTTCATTCTGCACTGTCTTAGCTGGGGGGAGCTATTAACAAGACTTTTTGCATGCCATATTCTTGTTAAAAAATAAAAAAGGATAAATGAATTCTGCAATAGAATATAGATTTAATAGCATTGGAACAAGTCAACTGAAACAAGCTGGACTGGATCCACAACAATATAAGATTAAAGATCAGTGTCTGAAATCTGTCTCACCCCACATTCATAGTGCTTGAAACATTAAAACAATGGCTGAAAACCTAGATTTGATCAATTCAATTAAACAAGCAATTTCTCTTTGAAAAAGAGGAAATGAGTGACTGTTTTAGAGTCTGAAAATAATAACAAGGCACCTTTCACTTAATGCTATGCTTTTCTAATCTCTTTCCATGGAGGGCAAATCAAAGTGCTGCTTGATTTGCTCCCAAGTCCACTAAGATATTCCACTGGCTTTAATGAGCATTGGATCAGATCTGCAATGCTGTGGCTGAGTTTATATGGAAATATAAAATGTAAATTTGGAATGTTTACAAGCATATTTATAACATACATGTAGTAACTACACATGCAAATATAAATAATATTATATATATGTATATTAAATTATATATTACATGTGTTTATGTATAAATTACATTCTATTCTCCTCAAATAATGTATCTCCTTAAATAATGTACAATGATACCAAAGCACTAAGCATAAATTGATTCAATGCAAACAAAGCATACATTAAATAAGGAAATCAAAAGTTAAAGCAGTCTCTACAAATACTGAAGCTATTAAAACAACTCCAGAGGAAATGCAAATATAAAACAGTGATAATGTTACTTGAAGTTACATCATTACACAAGTGTCTTTCCATTTAATTTCACATTATCATAACATATTAGCACCATAAATCAGACTAGTGCACATACATTATTCAGTAAATTGTTATTTGTTAAAGATAAGTTATTTATTGTTTATGCAAACACCAAGAGACATTCAGTGTTATTAGCTAAATCATATAAGACAAAAAATATCTATTGCATTGGATAACACAAGCTTTGTCTGGTTTCTGTAAATATTTTACAACTCTGAAATGTAATATTTTGATGTTCTGGACTTAATTACTAACTTCTCAATATATATCATGTGAGCATACGAAATGACGGGGCTAAAATGAGCTATCCTGTTTTAATTTCTAGTGTGGGGTCTTAGGATGGGATTCAACTGAGCTCTCACAGCTAGCTACCAGTAGACTGTGTTGTCCGTGTTCCCTCAGCAGATTTCACTGATTTGGGGATCATCCTCCAGAAATTCCTGGAGTGGGCACTGACTGCAGTTGGGCAATAGAGCTTGCAGTCCACTCAGGCTGTAAGGGAGAATGTGAGTGGCTCCTTGGGGCTTTTCCCGAGGCCAAAACTATGCAAATGCTTTGCACTGAGATGCAATAAGTAGAAAGCCAGAGAGAGAATACAGAAAGTAAAAGGTCATGGCTGAATTTCAGCTGACAAGAGATGCACTAATCATCAGAAACTCTTAGTGGCAGTTATTGTATATGTATGGCGCACAGGAAAGTTTGGGCATCTCACCAATTGTCAGTGATGACGAACAGCTGGTAGCAACATTTGAAATTAGCTTCTCTAGAACTTTACAATCATTTGTCAGAGATTCATTTACTCTAATGCCAGAAGAGACCATAGCAACATCCAGTCTAATGTCCTGTCTATAACAAGCTAAATAATTACACCAAAGAATTCCTGTCTCAAACTCATAACTTCTGATTGAGATACAAATACAAATTTCCCATCTCTGACTGGACCCTGAAAATGATTCTGGACAGATAGGAATGTCAAGGATCTTTTAAAGTTGGGCTCATCCAGACACTTAAGTTGCAGTAAAGCTGCACCAGAACAGAAGCAAACCACCAATACTGTATGGGGAGGTTAAAGCATGGCTTAGTTGACTACAGGTCTTAAAACTGTAGTGCCATCATGTATTCTCAGTGGTCTATTTTTTTTCATCTGCTTCATCAAACACCAGGGAAGTGATCACTTACTTACTATAGACAGGCAAGATGGGAAAGAGATGAAGAAAGGAAGAAAGGAACATCCTGCTAAACTTCTCACAAAATTCTGCCCTAGAATGAGACAGCAAGTTGTCCTGTGGGAAGACAGAACAAGTGCAAGAAACTTTCGCTGCTCTGGAGGAAAAAAATGTTATATTCCAAAGGATATTGCCTTTCCTGCCTGGTTTGGGCAATCAATCTCACCCTACTATGCTAGCTTGATAGACAGACTGCTATAGTTGACAGTTGAAACTGATGAGGTAACTTGGGCTATACCTAAAATATGTGTTGCAGTCAGTATTCAGCCCACACTGATGATTCAACTTTTGGGTTGCTACAGTTGCACAATAAAACATCTGCTCTTACTGCAACAAAAGTAAAATCTAACACTCCCCGGCATCTTCCCCCTCCTCCCAAAAGTGGCTGAAAATCAAATATATAAAACAAATCTTAAAATATTTTTGCTCACACAATCAACTTAAAATGGTATCGGCAGTTGCAAGATTTCCTTCTAATTTTTCCCCTTTTGCATAAGAATCCAGACTTTACGTTTTACAATTTTTCCACTGAAGTCTTGCACCATTAACAGATCCCAGGGAGTAGGAAGAGATATAGATAAAAATCAACATATATTTTTGGCACTTTCTGATTTCTGTTTACTTGGGTTATCCTGGCTAATGTTTTTTTTATTGTTTCACTTGTGCAAAGTTTTATTTAATAAAAAACTTTATAAGATGCTATATATATATAATATATATTGTAAATAATATATATGACTATATAAATATGACTATTATTAATAATAGTCATAAATAATAAATATGACTATATATTAGTCATGAAATACCTTTTGCTAACAGTTCTACTTGCAAAAATTGTCAAACTTCAGTATTAAGGATTATGAAGGAAGAAAAGAGAAACAACAAAGACAAAATAAAAAATCATCACAACACCTGTATGCTGGAAAACTTACTTTCTTCAAAAATGTTCCTAACAAACATTTAATACCAATGAGTTGTATGAGTCTCCTAAACGGAGACTAGTTTAAAAAACTGGTAAATGGTGATACAAAGCAGAAATACTCTTTGCAGTGACGAATGAGCTTTAATACAAAACTAACTCCAGATGGCACTGTTGCCTTACATGAAAAAGTGGCACCTGAAATTGTGATTTGTTGCAGGAATTTTCCACCTGGCTCACTGCAGCTTTCTTAAAAATCATATGGTGAGAGGATGTCTTTTTGGCTAAGCACCAACATTGCTATTATATGAATTGTGTGTTTGACAAGTGGTGCTGGTAGCAAATTAAATTGCTTTAATTTGAAAACTGGTTCACCATCAGAAAAATATTCAGAGATTAAATGTTGTTTACTCCAAAATACCTACCTATACTAAGCACTCTAGTTAAAAATTGCTGTTAATAGGGGTACGTAAAATAAATGCTAAGTAGTAAATACAGGAAGTGTTGGTATGTGTTGTTTTTTAAACTGTTGGTGGCTTGGGCAATCTAGTTTTTATTCCATGAGAACACAATCAATTGGTATTCTAATATAAACAGAAACACACAGTTAATCTGAACTGTGAAATAGATTTTGGTTACTTTGAGAGGCAACAATTATTGGAGGACACAGAAATCTCTATTTAAAAAGAATCCAAATAGAAAATTCTCATTAACGCTGGCTGTGACTTGACTCTGTTTGACTATAAATGAGTCAAGGTATCAGCTAAAACGAAGAAGGGAAATTATGACTGAGTACTGCCACCAGGAACTGAACATGATACTATTCAAGTTAATGACAAGTTTCAGTAGTATCAGCTGAAAACTAGCAACAACAACAACAAAAAAAAAAAATAGCAAAAAAAAATCAGAGATTGTGACCTCCTTTGACCCACAGTTTTACAGATCATTGTGACAGTTGTAGGAAAGAATAGACACCAGAAGCATGGCTGGTATGTTAAAAACAAGCTGTAGCCAAGTCAGAAGCTTAGCACAATGCAAGAGGATGCAATTTTGTGAGCAACAAACTAAGAGGGTGAAATAACTAATAAAATAGCTGTCTGTGAATCCATCTGTAAGGCATAACCTCTCAAATATTATTGTGTTCATGATACAGTGTAATCTGTCCCATTTTCAACTCAAGCAGATATAACTTTCCATATCAAAAAGTCAGATATCAATCCACATTTCGGAGGCATTAACTCTGAATTTACAAGTTATGAAATTGGTACTTTGTCAGCTGTGGTGGCTAACAAATAATAAATCTACTGCTGTCTAAACCGAAATTGAACTCATGAGTTTACAAGCAGAAGTTGACCTAAAGATATTACAGTGGGAGATGCATTCTACAGATATTGAAACAGTTAATGTGATTTATAAACAAATACAATACATTTTCAATTTGAAACAATTGTCAACAAAGCAACTAGAAAATCAAAATAACAGATTTTCATTTTGGCCTTTTAGTAGAATTTTACATACATGCTGATGCAGTTAGCATTTAGATGGTATCGTGTTTGGCTGTATTAGACAATATAAATCTTGTGCTTTCTTACAACATATTATAAGGTCAATATTACTCTGCAAACATTACTCTTATCATCTTAACAGAAAGATGCCTTCAGACTCTAATCGATGATGAAACTTCATCTTACTGTTTAGTTCTTCCACCAAATATATTATACACATCAGCTAGAAGTATAAATAGCTAGCTTTGAGCCCAGAAAGTACTGCATATATGCAGTGTGGATTTTATTCATTGATGACCTAAACAAAAATTGAAATTTCACTGTTCTACGGGAACTTCTATATCTTGTAGACTGCATGGTGACCTTCATTCAGAGTGACAGATTACTAGATTACAACAGGTGGAACTAATGTGAACTCTTCTAAAAGAAATACAACAAGGAAGTGTAATACATTTCCTTGGTGCCTGTGGGAATGTGGGGTGGAGGCAGAAGAATACCAGAAACCAAAAGAAATATTCCCTCTGACACAAGATTCAAGTAGTAGCTCCAGAATTAAGACTATAATGGAGGTAAAAAGATGCTAGAAACCTGGTGACAAAAGAAACCTCTAAACAGCATTTTTGAGAGCAAGTTTTCACAAATATTACTGCTGTAGTTATTACTGTGGTAGCTTTAAGCTTTTTGTTTGTAAGAATGCCTCATAAATTATGCTTTGATCTTAGACTATTTTGAACTATAGGAGATATTCATAAGCAAATGGACTGACGCATTCACATTTTAAAGAAAAAAATATATAAAAATCTGTAAGATCCCATTTCATTTGTAGCTTCTCTAACCAGTAAGTGCATCTATATAGGGTTAGATTGTCTGATAAAAGTTCATCTGCACACCTGCAAAACAGCTCAGAGAGACAGTGGCAGGAGGGGCAGCCCAGAAAATAGCCTGTTGAGCAACCCCAAAATACCCCAAATCTCTCCCAGGAGCCATCAGCCCCAACTTCAGGATTTCTGAGGAACATCCTGTCCAGGCTCCTCCCAAGAGCCATCCAGGCACGGAACCCATGACAATGAGACATGCGGAGCAGCTATCCATATCACCTTTCCCATTTCAGGTGGTTACAGCCTAGGGGTTGAAGGCATTACAGGATGTGGGGAAAAAAGCAGTTTGGTATACTACAGGATTTATCATGGGATATTTAAGGGAGGAACCAAAATTGGATAAAGGGATGGATTTAGGTGATTTGGGGAGGAACAAGAGTGGGAAAATAGAGAAAGAGGTTAAAAATTGACAGCTGCATGTCAATAGTTTATTGTTCAGTACACTTGTCCAAATGTGCCTCATGCCTGAGCCGTGCAGTCTGTCTTATCTTCTTACTGAATCACTTTCTAACACTTTCCTGAGTTGATACCATGTACATGTGTACAGATGGGGCTGTAACTGGAGCCAGACCATGGGTCAGAGGGCACATCTGTCTGCAGTGCAGCAACTAGAGAGTGCTGCTTTGCAAGCAAGCATGTAATTGCTAGATATGATCAAGCTGGACCAGTGAGTGAATAGACAAACTGGGCTGGGAGCAAGGGGGTGCATGGGTCTCTAAGGGCCAGTTCTGGATGCAAGAGGGCCTGTGCATCTCCAGGAAAGAAAGCACAGCTACTGGAACCTGGGATGACCTAGCCAGCTGCATGTGTGCACACTACAGTCTGTACCAGCAACTGGTGTACAGCTGAAGCCTCAAGGATATGTATTTTCAGATGTCAGCAGCTGGAGAGGCTGGGGTCCAGGGACCAGACTAGGTGTATAAGCCCAAGTGCTGGAAAGATCCACCTTATATGTGTATAGTCTCACTAGACTTCCATTCTGTCCAGACAGAGAAGGGAGCAGGACGAGGCCATTGGTGCTGCCTGTGTTCACGTGAGCACTCTGAGCACCTGTCCATGATCTGTATGGTTGGCCATGTGTATATATATCTATATATGTAGTTTCCATACGTTCTGTGTACACATGCCTGCTGAGAATACAACTTCAGCCTCCCTACTGGTTGGAGCTGGCAAAAAGGAGCTACAGCAGCCTCAATCCAGCTGCTGGATCCAGCAAGATGTATTTTCATTTACAATATTTAGGGTTTGAAATATTCAGTATCAGTGGTAAAAGAAGAAAATATGAGACATTTGTATAATCTCTAAGATACTTACTAATATTCTAACTACTTTTAATATGTATTGTTTTTTATGTCCCTTAAAAAGAAAAGGGGGGGTGGGGGAAATGTTGCAGAATATTTATGCAATTTCTCCATCCCCTTCCTGGCTAGAATACAAAGCATATTCTTGGGACCTGTCCCTGGCTGTACAGAAGTAATACATATCCTGAAAACAGGCCTTCTGTCCCTTCCTGTTAGTGCATTTTCTTAAATTATTAGCAGGCATGCATCTCCATTTTCAGTAGAAACTTCTATATTTGGATTTAGTCTGTCAGGACATTGTGCCACTTCATTGGTCTCTCAGACATGCTTTGGCAACTGTTCTAGAACCCTACCTAAAGTTGAGCCCTAAGAAGCTCAGGTAACCTCTGATTTCATCATTTTTGAATTGAAGGTATGGAATCACACAACTAAACTCCAGTTCTATAAACCTCAGAACAAAGAGATTATTGCTTAATTATTTCACTCAAACAGTGAATAAAAGAAATATCATATGGTATAGGCTTTTAGCAATATACATTAAAAAAAATCAGTAACATAAAGCATCTGACTAAATATGTATTAAGGGTGACGTACCTTTGATTTCATTTTTCTCCATTTCTTTCACTGTCTGAACAAACAGCAACTGACTCTCTGTAAGTGGCCAACTATTATATAACACTAATGCCTGTATGATATACTTGTGAGACTGTGAAAGAAAATGCAATATGTTAACATACTAAGAACATAACTACAGAAAGTATTCAAAAACCCTGTAGGTTAGTAAAGTAGCAGCCATTGAACTCAGCAAATGAAACACATAATTAATTTACAAGCTTGCACATTACAGTATTCACAAGAAGCTTAAAAAATTAGTGTTAATTCCACAGATTTTATTTTAATTCCTGTGAAATTAAACAATTACTCATGTGTTTAATGAACTGAAACTAAATTGGACTATACAATAAGGAGCTACATTCCATTAAGTCTTCCATGTTACTTTCCTGTGTATGCCATGTGCTAAGACAAAGAATTCTGTCTTTCATTTTAAGACCTACTACAGAGCTTTGAGCACTAATACCAGCATTCAATAATATCACAAAGTGAGGTGGAGATGGCAGGGTAAATGGGTTGTCTGAAACATTTTTTACACTGAACAGGAAATGATCCCAATACTTTTAAAAAAATTGTTTTCCAACTCTTAAAGCCAGTATTTAGTCGAAGAAAAAACACTGGAATTTTTTTATCAATGATTTATTTTTCTTATAATATTCTGTTGCAATTGAACTCAATTATCAGGAAGAAACCATAGAGTAACATGGAAACAGAGAAACAAAAATGCTAAAACAAAATATTATTTTCTAAGAAACTAATACTAGGTAAAGTTAAGAGAAATTCACAATTTTGACATCCCTCTCTAAGCAACTCTAGGCTGAAGAAGCATGTGTGTGTGTTACTAAAGCATTCAGCTGACTGGCAACTGGTGCTTCTGCAGCAGAATTAATAAAGCTGGCCTTTTCTTACATTACATGTCAAAGAAGAGTCGCATTGAAACATCAGAAGTTTAACTTGTTACTGTTTTTTTTTTGTCTCTTAGCTGCAAGCCATGTTATATTTGAATTTAACTTGGTATGTGAAGAATGCCTGAGGACTAAATACATCTACCTCCTTGATTTGAAAACAAAAATGACCCCTTATTAGTTGGTTATTCATATAGGTACATTATCCTTTCTCCACAGGCTTACTCAGAATCTAACAACAATCTTAATTTTGTTTTCCTCATTCATGCCTCAGGATATCAGATCTCCACATGCACTAAAAGAATGATCAATACCTCTTCACTGAATTCCCCACTAAATTCCAGTAATTTGAAATCTCTTACTTGTTGTGGGCTTCCATGATTATTTTCAAAGTTTTCCAAGAGGAGGGATTCTTCTTCTAATGTAAATAAACCTTCTTTTAAAGGTCCCGGCTTGAAAGAAGCTTTGGTATCCTTTGGAGTTGAAATATGACCTTTTTTTTTGAATACACCAGTTTCTGAATCCTTCTTTGTAATGCTTTGAATAATCTGGGTTTTACTTCCTGCTAGATGATTAAAAATGTAAGTGTTAATTTCCAGAAGTTCTGTGAACTATTAGTATAAAGTAAACAGATGCCACCAGAAACTATACAAAGAATTACTACTATAGTCAATTTTCTCATGCTGCATTGTGATCATAAGGTTCTAATTAAAGTTATGCTTGTTATCCTGATTTCATTCTTCATACAAATCACAAACCCCTTCATAGTAAGAAATTTGAAAGACTGTATAACCAACTGTTGTTACTCTTTATAAAAAAGATTTATAAAAAATTTTTATAAAAAATTTGTTTCCCTGCAAAATCCACACTCCTCTCCAACACTAACCATCACAGCACTGTGCTATATATTACATAATATGGATAGCCTCATACTCTATATAATGGATACCCAATTAACCTAATTTAATAAATTGTGTGCATTTGCAGAAGGAGGGGAGAGATGCATTTGCCACAGTTTTGGCAACTGCTATCCTTACAGAAGTCTCTTACATCAACCTGGCACAAAGGTCATAGATGACAGCTCAAACAAAGCCAGTCTTGAAAAGACGTATAGAACTATTTGTAATCTATCTTTTATAAAGTTATATCCTGATCTCTTACAGGAGGTATTGATGTGGAAAAACTGTGAAACCGGGAATGTGCTAAATAAAGGCTATAATAGAAGTATTAGTCCAGAAAATTTAAACCTATGCACATTCACACAAAATGAAAATCTTTCAAAAGGGAAGTGTGCAAGAGTAGGTAATTCTTTCTCAGGCTAAAGAAGTCAAGACTACTGTGGGATTTATGTAAAATTTGTACCCACCTCTTGTGACAGATGGAAGAAAAATATAACCCTAGGAATTCTGAATGCAGGTGAAAATGAATAACACTAGCTTAATACTCAATCTGATATTGTAAAAAGTCTCTGAGACATATACAGTGAAATCTCATTGTTATATATACTCTCGTGATTGTTTTTGTTTTATCCTCCCATAACTTTAGTCTGTGTTTTCAAATGTGTAATCTCAGAAAGATCTCAGAGAAAGTATTTTTTTCTACTGCAAAGAAACAATCCTGACTGCAAATGGAAGAATAATTCTGCATATAGACTTTTTCCAATTGGATAACTTGCCTTGAAGTTACCATTCACAATATTTGTATAAACATTTCTAATAAGGAATGATCTTCAATGCCTGCTTGAGCGCTGTCATCAAGCAATAGTGCAAAGAATTTACCAAAAGGTAGCTTTAAAGTAACGAAGCCAAATAAATGTACTCCTTGTAGTCAACAGAGATGAGCTCCTCTGCAGTGAGTGGTTTCTAGGTTTTAGGAGCTCTGCAGCTGTCCTCTGGAGAAGCCTACCTCTAAGTGTTATGGTAAATGGGATTCAAAGGACGTGATATTCTCTAGGCTGTAATTAACTTTCAGGAATGCCTCAATGTCCTCTTCTTTTCACTCTCCTAAACCTGAAGAGTGTAAGCATTCAATAATTCTATAATAGTTTGCCAAGAGGATGATCCTACCATAACGATAACTCAGTTTAGAATGGTGCAATCCTACATGAGACCACACGCTGGCCGGAAAATTCCCTGAAAAGCATACACAAGCAAAATAACACTTCTAGCCGTTGTCACCAGGTGGTGCTGTTACACCAAATTAATTTTCCTCTTGCATACCTATCTGTTCATCTCGGTTTTTGTAAGCAAACTTCTGACTAGAAGGAACTCACACTTACCTTGATTAGGCAGTGCCTTCTGGATTTTTTTTTTCTTTTCTCTCTCTCCTTTTTTTTTTTTTTTTTTTTTTTTTTTTTAAAGAGAACAAGTGGATACCAATAGTATAAATCTCGTATTATATGTCCATTGTACAAATCCCTACCTGAATTTCTCATCATTATGTATGGAGGTTCCAATGCTGTTATTGTACAGGGCATAATTTCCTAAAACTTCTGGCAACAGTAAAGAAACATGCTTTTACAGTGCTATAAATTGCACCTACACACACTCAGCAGGTTGGGTAATGTGATGCTGTCACACTTTTTATACTGTGCACATTTCATAATCTTTATGTTTGTTTGTTCTGATTATCTGAAAGACTTGGAACATTTTCACAACAGGTGGACTTTGTGATATATAGAATGCCTATATTTTGGAAGAGAACTTCAATGTTAAAGCACATGGTGTAGTATTGTAAAAATAATAATAAAAATCAGCAAATAGTCACTACCTCACAGTTTCTCCTTCCAAATGATGCATCTCTGCATACTCACACACACTTAAATGGCATCATAATATTAATTTCACTTTCAAATACATTATAAAATCATACAAACATAGAATTCATTAAAAATAAATCATTACTACTTTTTTCCAGTTAGAATTCAGTGGCTCCACTTCTGAATATGAACATGAAATGACAACACTCCTATTTTCAAGCATGTTACTGTAACTGAATCTCTTAGTCTTATGTGCTGAAATAAAAGCCTAATGTGTATGTATTATTTCTGAGGATATTTTGAAAAGTTCCTCCTGTCTATCTCCCCTGCTTGCAGTGGCAAAGACAAAATGTCCCCATTAGTTATTCTGCTCCATCCTCCCCCTTCCCACATCAGCTGGAACCCATTTCTCTTCTTTCTTCTGATAGTGCCTTTCAAATTATTCCAGTCTTCAGACTATGATCTTTGTCAACAAGCTGGTTTTCTGAAGGAAATTTTTTCTTCACATTACTGAGGGTAACTTGGCAATTTATTTCAAGTATTTGTACTGTTAATCCTAATCTCAGCTATCCTGTGCCTTTCCTACTTTTTTCATCAGTTTACTGTTAAATTTACTAATCCATTCCCACATCCAAAAACAGTTATTAAAAGCAACCGTTGATTACCATGGTAATTCAGTCAGAGTAACATGGTGGTTTCTCCGTGACTTCCTTTAAATACTTACTTTGTCATCTGATGAATTACATTTTAAGAGCATATTCTCTGTTGCATTTAATTTTGCTTTACTGGAAATAGCAAGATGCGTGTTTCATAAACATGAAGAAATTAGTTAATTTTCCCATGAAGCATTGGAAATTTAGATTTTTATTTTTTTTTCTAAAGCATCAAGTTGCAAAAACACACAGTTCAAAATAGTGAAGATGAACACATGAAATACAATGTTATTTTGGGCTTTAGCAAAGCAATAATCTGGTATCTGTACATTTTGTCTTTGCCTTAGGATCTGAATATGCTCAAACAGGCAGAAACTGATTGATTTACAGAGGATTCATTGTTTAAAATTCTTCATAAAAGGACTTAAGAATTTAATCTTACAACACTGGTGCATAGTGGTGTACATGGAGAGTACAGTAGCTGACTTGATTGCTTATAAACAATTGCTTTATTTAAGTGAATTTGTAATGCTTATGAAGATTACAAGATTTTGAAGATTTTCAAAATGAAAACTATAGATGTAGTGGAAAATTCAAAATATGACACAATATTACTAGTAAAATTGATATGTGAATTAATAAGTGAAGTGTATATAAAACTAAAACAAATGAAGATTATGCAAAAAAAAAAAAAAAAAAGATGTCACAACAGTAGCTGATCTCAAATCTGCTAGATACAATAAATGTAGCAGAAACATGCAGAACATGCGTCATTTACATTAAAAATGACCTAAGTATTGTAGGGACAATTGTAGAAAATACACCTAAGAATCACATATCTCATTAAGTTGTATTTATTGCTTCTGAACAGAAAAATTAAGCACCACTTAGAACTCAAATGTCAATCAACTGGCTGAACATAATTTTAGATGACAAAACCTTTCAATACAGTTTCTTTTCTATCTTCTTGAATTCCCCAGCCCTAATGTTATCAAACCATAAAAATGCCAGTAACAAACAGCTGTTATCTGATCATAGCTCTTGAACACTGAGTTTGGCAAAACTTAAACTTCTGAAAGCCTGGAACTGAAGCATTAAAGAGGACACCTAGATAAGCTAACTATGCTCTCTAGAGTGTGCAGGAAGTTGTCTTGCTCCATCATAGGGCTGAAAACAAAGCATCACTATAATCTCAAACTAAAGGTTGTCTCTATTCAGTCTGGTTGGAAATGAGTACCTGCTCAGTTGTACATAATATCCAAGAATACTGGATTAATTTTGCATCATGAAGAAAAAAGGGAAGGAAAAAAAAAATACAATGCATGAGACTGCCCCTATCACAGGACCAGTGAATGACAGAGACTGAAAGAAACCTCTGGCAATTATCCATTTCAAATCCCCTTCTCAAAGCAGGGTCAGGTGGCTCACAGCCACTTCCAATTGTGGTTAGATTACTGTGGTTGGAGACTCCAAATCATCTCTGAGCAACCTGTTCCAATCTTTGACTGCTCTAAGAGTAAAAACAAACAAACAAACAAAAACTTTTATAATGCTTACTTTTACATTTCTATATTCCAGTTTGTGCCTGCTGCCTTTTGTCTTGTGAATGGGCATCACTGAGAAGAGCCTAGCTTTATTTTCTTTCTCTCCCTGTCCCCTACCCCAGGTATTCATATGCTGCCAACTTTGGACACAGAGTATATATTCACAATGTTGGTTTGCTGAATTGCACAGAGTCAGTTTTAATTAATGTCCTCTGGATTTATATTAGGTACAATCACTAGTTCCAAAGCATTTGATCAAATATATGAATTTTAACATACTTATGAAAGATGACTTTTGAACACAGACCAGTTCGCACCATGAACAAGAGCCAAGTTGACAAGACTGCAATATAATGAACAGCAATAAAATTTAATTGGGAAAAAAAAAAAAAAAAAAGAAAGAAAGAAAGAAAAGAAAGTACACCTTTAGTGAATAAACTTCTCAGATTCAAATTTTCAGGCAAAAAATGAGCGGAGTGGTGGGTGTTTATTTCAAATAAATTTTTAACTTCCTCAATATCTCACTTGCTGTCATAAAGTGTTGACAATATGAACATTTAATAAATTTTAAAGTCCTGGGCAAGTAGCTTTTCCTTCAGTGACTTCCATTTCCATGATGAACATTATGTAGCTGCTGTAGAGGCAGAGTCAAAACCAGACCGTATTTATCCTTAAGAAAATCTCATTTATTCAAGAGTCTTTTTGTTTGTACTCTGGCTTATATGGTGGATAAGAAGCCAATAACATGTGTGTTTCTGCTAAAAGGAGTAATGCTTAAGACAGCGCACTCAAATGATAGGGTTCATTATAATCTATGAATATTCCACCATGAACTGTAACTTGGGCATCTTTTTTTTTTTTTTTTTTTTTTTTTTTTTTTTTTAACAAAAACAAAACATTGACCTTTAAGATCAAACAAATAAAGGCAAGATCTTGAAAAGAATGTATATTTCCATTCTCAAGGACAAGGAAAATATACGCATGAAATTTTCAGAACTGAGAAACTACTTCAATTATTCAGTCAACTCTACTTAGTTACAAAATAAGACCAATCCCCAGAAGAATAAAATAAGGATGGGCATCTTATTTCAATCAACTGTTTTGGTATCTCTCCTCGTTGCTGAGGGACAAGGATTCCTATCCATTGCTCAAGAATACGGTTGATTTCACTCAATCACAAAGCCACTAGGGATTTTATGGAAAAGTGGTGGAAAATACTATTTTCTGTGGTTATCTAAAGTTACTGTAAGAATATATATGCCATAGTGAATAAAACTGTCAAATACTGAATATAATACTCACCATTGGAACTCAAATGTGTTTCATTACTCAAGAAATTAAAAGCAGGAATGACTGCATGGCCCTTTCCAGTGACACTCACAATTTCTTCCTCATTATCTAGGACTTGTAGTTTAAAGAACACATCTGATTTAGAGGTTTGTACTTGCACTGTGGTAATATGTGGTGCTGTGACTTTTACTGAATACCTAAAGAAGAAAAAGAAACCAACACAGCAATATGACCAACAGTCCCAGATCTTTTTTTGAAAAATACCTGAATGTTGTTCTGTGCTGGAGACAAGCATTTAAAACTGAACTTGTAGCTAACTGTTTTCCTGCAATCTGATAGGCTAAACTTCTTGTACTGTAGTTTAGTGCAGTGAATCCATAATCAATAAAAGCGTGGATGGCTGCAAAAAGGGGGTGGTTTTGCCGTTTATTTTTTTATACTACCTTATAAAATGTCCAGATACACATTCTCCCTCCTACTGTACTAGAATTTATTGAAAAATATGGTTAGGCTGATGAGGGAACTGTTTCAATTAAAAAGGTAACCCAGCAAAAGAATGAAAACACAAAGAAACAAATAACAACAAACAGCCCTCTAATTAATAATAATAATTAAAAAAAAATAAGAAAAACTAAATAATGATTCTCTGATTTAATATGTTCTCTTAAAGCAATCTATATGCTCCTCTAAAGCGTGTAGAAACTCTTCTACCAGCACTGCAAGATGGAAATTGATCAGATGAATCAGAAAACAGTGTTGTGTTTCTGAATTTTATTTCTAGCTTTGTTTGACAAGCTGAAAAATATACCAAACTTTATGCCTCCTCCCCACTTGCAAAATCTCAATTTTAATGCATGTTTAATCCCCAAAAGTAACATGGAATGATATATGGATAAGATTTCAAGATTGAGCCTAGAGAAATGCAGAATACTGTTACTACAATCTTGGAACTATAGTACTTCATACCTGTTCTTCATTAATCAGTTGCAATATTTCAGAAAACACTTCCATTTATGATCTGTTAAAGTTGGTATTGAGTATTGATGGACCATAAAATTGAGATGCTTGTTTTAACACCTTCCTATTCTAAGAATGAGGAAAGAACATACTTTTCTATCACAGATAGACCATGTAAAAGGCAGAATTTAATCATTCTTCTCTCAATGTTTACCTGAACATTACTTGCTTGTCATTGGGTATGTAATATTCCTTAATTTCTTTAGTAGAAAAGATGTTATTTACAGCCTCACGAGAGAGGAACGGGAGTGGACTATGAGAACCGATGAGCCGGAGCCTCCATCTTCCAGCTGCCACAGACAGGTCACCAGTACGTGCTTCAGCCATAAACGTATATCCTTTCTGAAGAGGGAAAACAAGTCATTTTACTTATTACAGTAATGAAAATGCAGTCTATGACTATTTGGAATACACCGTTTGTGTTAGGCTTATTAGAGTAATAAGATGTGCTTCAAAAGCAATAATCTTATTGCTTTATTGTAGTCTAACTAAGCATCTCTTATTACGGGAATTTATACTTGGCAAAAAGTTATAAAGCAAGTCAAATACAATATCATCTATCTTCAGACTTGGTCTTATTTTTGGGGAGGGACACGATCAACAACAGAACAAACCATACCAGACCTACACTGCTCTGCTCTATTGCTGGGGAAATGTCATAGAGTTTCACTTCTCAAAGATATTCTTCAGAAACTAGGCTTTAGGGACAGTTTGCATTAAGGTAATTACCATACGAAGTTGTTGCCATAAGACAAGACAAGGCATAGTGTTAGTGTAAAATAAAATAAAAATCCTTGGAAAACTTTCTAGTTGCCCTAAGAGAGCAAAACTTTCAGTTTGCTAGTGTACCTATGGAAGGCGAAAAAGAATAATTACTGAAAGACAAATGTAGACTGTAAAACTGTGTTAGAGGTAGTAAGACAAGTTAAGAAATTCCTGATGACAATCAAGAAGAAATAGAAAGTAGTACATGATAATCAAAAAAGAATAGTCAAAGAAGTTTGTGGAAAAAAAAAAAAGTGAGAAAACATAAAAGATACATACATAAATGATGAAGTACAGATTCTTGTGAACAACACAAGCATAGAAGGAATTTTAAATTAATTATTTACATTCTTAAAGTGGTAATTATTTCTTATAATACACAAAATAAATTACAGCATCCTTAATTAGACATAAATGATAAATAAATATTTTAAGTAGAAATACAATAATTTAAAAAATAAACAAAAAATAAAAGATTCTGGTCCAGCATCAACAAGTTTGGCAAACTTAATTTTGAAATTATTAATCAATATCATCTATAAATTTTGAATAAAAGGAGAAAAAAAGCTTAGTTTGTACTATTGATAAAAGCATTCTTCATACTACTTGACTTCTTAGATTTCTTGTTTCTTTTCTTGCTGTTATGAGAGGTTCTCATATAACATCCTGGCTCTGCAGTTGTTTATGTTTTCCAGCTGTCTTGAACTGTTCAAACAATTAGGACTCTTTTTATTGTTCTTGTTTTTATTTCTCATTAGAACTATGCCAAATGACTCAAATCATTTGAGACTGCTCTATAGAACAATACCCTTTTTTTTTTTTCCACTTCTGAACTATTTTAAAAGCTTGGGTTTTTTTTTTTTTTTTAATTAAATGATTCCCTGCTGTTTAAATCAATTCCCACTGTAGTCAGTGAGAAGCAACTATCAAACTCAAAAGGAATAAAGTGAAAAATCAGTTGAACACTTTTGAAATTCTATCCTTAATGATTTATTTCCCAACTGCAAACTCTCAACACTTGGACTTGATATCATCACTCCTTTTCTAATCATCAATAAAGAGGGCTGCCTTCAACTCAGATTAGCACATATCACTTCTGAGAGGCATATTGATAAGGAAGAATATTTCACATGAGCTTGTCAAATTCAAACTGACTTGCTCCTTTATTTACTCCAGAATATTAACCATAAAAGCAATTACAAGGTATAAGACATTCCCCCTCTCAAGTGGGGTGGAATAAGACAAGGAAGAAAGGAAGAGCTATTTTGGAGAAGAGGAAAAGAGACTGTGACTTCTATCTAGGCTAAGATACAAGAGTTGAATTCTTTCTAGAAAAAAACAAACAAACAAACAAACAAAAACACATTACTCCATTAATACGTGACTGTAATGTGACTTGAAAAGTTGATGCATTCTCTTTTTAATGCTATGTTGAGGAGAATATGAAATTTCACATTTTGTTTAAAAGAATTGCTAAAGGATGTACCAGAGGTAAAATATTCCCCCATGGTTTTGCTAAGAGATTACTTCAAAAGGCTAACCTGTTTGTTTTTGTCTGCATGCCAAATGTAAGAAAGAAGTGTGGTCTAAAGTGTTGATGCATTTGAAAACTGCACAGCAATTTTCAGACTGTAGATGCTTTTAACTCCAAGGGTGACCACAGCTGAAGATGAAAAAACAGCAATTTTGGCAATTCATGCACAAAACATTTAGCAAAAGCTAGAAGACCTCACATATATGAAAGCATAGATAAACATAGAATGTAAACATGAAAATAACTTATTTCCCTGATAAACCAGACATTTTTCCTGCTAGAGGTAGTGTGAAAGTAAAGGTGAATACAATTTACTACATGGAAATATAGAGAGCTGATTCAATCTAAGGCTAAATTAATATTGTTCCCATTTTTAATAATATTATTTCAAGTGAGACGTTAAATGTCAGGTTATTAATCTCATTTTTATGAAAATGCTGGTTTAATATAAAAGCATTTTTAGCATTATAAACAAAAAATAATAAAAAATTCAACAATGGACCTGATGCATATTTACCTAATCTTTATGAATCCTGAGAAGAGGAATATAGAAAACCAGAATGTAATTTATAAGGTCTCAGAATTTGATTTTATTTTGTATCAAAAAAAAATAAACAAACAAAACGAGTGTTACCACTTAAACAGCAAGGACAATAAAAAAGGGTATAATAAGTCAAATGGCCAATGGCTATGTAGCCAGGGAACTCAGAATTAAGTCCTTTCTTCAAATTCTTCAAACTCGTTATACAAACTTGTTATTTCAAACACTAAAAATTCATGCCCCACCCAAGAAGTGGCCCAAGAGAAATTTCTTTGAAAGGTTCTCACTCTCTTTTTGGTTTTATGCTAAATTTCCATTGAAAGAAATCAATACTTTCCAGTAAAATAAATAAATAAATGAATAAAAATCGTAAAAGAAAAAAATCTTGAAAAATTCATAAGGAGGCCTGTGTTTCCAAAACTGTCAAATAATAAAGGGTTACGATTTCAAGGCTTCTGAATTTTTTAGAATGAATGTAAAAGAAATGATTCATTATTTTAATTTGTGTAAACTGTAAGTCACTTTACAACCTTTATCACTACTCAGTAATAGCAACCGTTCAAAACTACGATTCAGAAGAACTCACACATTTAAATATGTAATTAAGCACACAGTTAAAAATCTTCACCATTTTAAACAAGTGAAAGTCGAAACTGAGAGGGATATAGCCAGATATTCAAGTGCTTTCTAACAGGTTGATGTACATGAAAAAAAAATATATTTTTTTTTAATCATATTTTTAAAGTTCCAAAATCTTCATGTTTTCCATAAGTATGCAGAAAATGTAGAACTGAGATTTAAAAAAAAAAAAAAAAAAAAGTAAGCACTGAATAACATAAGCAATTAGAAAGCAAAATAACTGATTTTTGCAGCTGGTAGGAACACCAAATAATCATCAGTCACTACTAAGAAAGTGAACTAATATACCCAGATAACTCCTATCTGCTTTATGTTTCATTCTTAAAAATCTCCGAGAGACTTTATTCCATACTTAGATTCCTTGCTTCATTTCACTATACCTGTGAATCAGAAAGGTTCTTTTTTTTTAATATATATTTTAATATATATTTTTTAATATATATTTTTAATATATATCACCTTCAACAGCTAGTCAAGATAAACAACTGATCAATGTCCTAAATTAGACTTCCGTTTTCTAAATTAAATATGTTGTCAGTAATGATTTCTTAACATCTTATCTTTGCTGCTCAGCTGAAGATTGAAAAATGCTCATCTCTCTATCATTTTCTATGATCTGTTCAGAAAACTTGTGTATAAAAAAGACAGTGGAGAAAAAAAAAAAGAGAGAAAAAAAAAAAGAAAAAAAAAAAAAGAAAAACCTGTATCTAGCAATTAGGGAAAAAATGACCGCGAAGAAGAAAATGTAATACAAAAATAAATAAATCTAAATAATGTGAAGCAAGTAACTAGTTTCTATCTAGACTGTAATACGTGCAGAAAGAAGACAGACATTATTGCTAGTCTGCAGATTTTATTCGTATCGTTAAGTTCATTTCAGAGTGATTGAATGTATTCCAGGAATGACTCTGCAGCAGAATAATATCTGCTGATAAAATTTATATTTCACTCTGTTGTGAGCTGCTGATTCATAGTTTTGAAGCAGAACAACTAACTGGTAGGTTTATTAAAAAAAATAAATGCACACACTATATGAATATTGACATTTAGGAACACAGGCATGCTGTATAATTTCTTCCTTGATGTATGACACTGTTGATTATTTTTTACCAAATACCATTAGAAAGAAAGGTAACAGATTAAAATAATAGCACTTTATTCTGTGTTTTATGACAATCATATAATGCCTTGTCAAAATGAGAAACTCCATAGCAGTGATTAAGAAATGTAATAAAAACAAGTACAAAAATACAGCATATATGTACAATACTGTTTTAATATTGTTAAATCAAAATCACTCTTTACTGATATTAACCACACTTAATTTTGTGAAATTTAAAGTCATGAGCTGAGAGAATAATAACTAAAATACCTTCTCTAATTATTAAGTGGAGAGGACTTCAACAAGGAAGAACAGGAGGAAGAAAAAAAGCCATTTAATTTAGTTAATGACAGAATCGCTGAGGTTATGTGCTGAGTACATGGAAAAAAAATAAAAAAGGATTATAGGAAGTATCATGTGGGGGTAGGGCATAGGAAAATGAGCATTTCCAGTATTTAAACCATAGTACTGCATAGTATTGGTAAGATCTTATTTGTAATACTATGCACTGGACACTGTGCAGGATTGTGCACAATCCTCATCACTTTCTTGAAAGGCACTAAGTGGTGTTCAACACAGAGACTTCTTTGTGCATCCTGTCACTTGCCACTCTCGAATTCTGAACTGAACTTTATTTCCCAGTACAATACACACCCTATCTCTGAAGATCCCAAATTAGCTCTGAGAACTTGAAGAGCTTGTCTACAGCCCTGCATATTCCTCTAGCAGTAGCAGTCCTTACCTGTCACATTCAGCCAGCTTTCACTACAAACACCAGATAAAATAAATTCATTCTTTTGGGGGCAGAGGTGAAAGTACTTGCAAGTATGAGTTGCAAAAGAAGGATTAGAAAAATACTTCTATGGTGTTAGACTAACATCAGTTCCTTGCTATTGACTGATGAGACTGAGAAGGCCAAAACATGAACTTCTCTTCTCTAAAAAGATAAGCCATGGATAGTGTGGCTAACAGTTAACAGCAGAAGTAACACTAAAGAGATTAGGGGCAGGCCAGAATAGGAAAATAAGTGGTAAATGATTATATTAATTTCATTTTTAGGCCTGATGAACTTCTGAACTGAATGATAATTAAACAGAATAAAACAATCGCAGACGTTTTTATTTATGTTTCATAATTGATGGAGGAAAGGTAACATACTTGAGGACTACAGAACTATGATGTTACTTTTTTTAAATGGACAAAGTTGCCTAGAAAATTATCAGACAATGTAGATTCAATGGCTGGAAATACAAAATAAATAACGAAATTAACCACTTGCGACCCACTCAATGAAGCAAAAAGATTATTAGCAGAAAAAAAGTCACATACCAATCAAGTTTCCTTCTATAGGAAAGTACATGAAAAGAATGAAGGAGAAATAGTAGACATCATATATCTTGCCTTGAGTAAGACACCTGACACCGTCTCTCTGCTCATTCTTATAACTCTACAGAAATGCGGTCATAAGGAGGAATCTAGAGTGGATATTGGATAACCACATCCAAAAAGCACATATTCTTGACCCAGTTTGTAAAAGAAGGTTGCAGTCAGTGAGATTTCAAAGATCCAAACCTGGAACTGATTTCATTCAATAATTCTGTTAGTAACGTGGATGGTGGAAGGGAAAATATATGTTTAATTAACCGATAACATGATGCTAAGGATTGTAGCTTATGTAAGGATTGTAACTTGTAAGGATTTTGTCTACTTAGGAAGACAAAATAAGAATTCAAAGTTATTTTAAACCAGGGAAACAGTCAAAAAAAAAGAAAAGCCATTAAAATCAATAGTGAAATACATATTTACATATTTAGTCAAGAACAATAAACTACAAGATTCAGTTCTTCAGAAAAGCACCTAGGGTTACAATAGTATGAGTCAACAATCTTGGTGCAAAAAAAGGGAAAGCATCACTGCCAGATTTATAAGGCAAAGTTACAAGACACGTAAACTACATTTCTTGCTCATCATCTGTATGGCCTTCAGTAAATCCTTGGTGCAAAGCTTTGTGTGCTCAGAGTTGTACATCATAAACAAGAATGAAAACAACTGGGAAGAGTCCAGAGGAGAAAGTAATCAAGAGCGTAGGAAACATACGTTGCAAGACTGAGCAAATTGTCATTAGCCTAAAGACAAAAAGGCAGGAGGAGGGGAAGGTGTGATAATTATGTAACTACATTTATTTATTTATTTATTTCCAGAAGCAAATTATTCTAATGATTCTTAGAGGCTTTGAGGGGGAGCACATCTAAAGCTGTATTTGGCATCAGCACTACAATTATCATTAGCACCTGAAGAAGCATGTAATTTAATAATTGCAAGCATGCCTTATAAAAGGCTATTTGTGCCACATTCTTAGTATGGTCCTTGACTCTTCAAGGTTATCCTGCCAGGTGAACAGCATCAGCCACAACAGCCAAGTTGCCTTTGATTAGCACAGCTCAGGGAAATTGGGTGATACGCTTCCCTTTAGAAATGATCAAAAATAACCAAAGAAAATTAAGACTATTCTTTCCACATTGAAGGCTTAGCATGGAAGAAGATCATTGACAGTCTGTTTAAACTTGCTACTAAATATGGGTGTACTTCTAAGCAGAACGTTACAATTTAGCTGAAAATATCAGGCAACCATTATTAAAATACTTTCCATCACCACTCTTCACATTTACCTTATTTTTGGGATAAACCTGAGGTGTCACTTTGAAAAAGACATGTGGCATTTCTTCCAGAGTGTCATTATCAACTACATGAAGTCTACAGGAAGGGATAGTGGTATACATCTTTGGCACTATAAACATATCTTCTGGGACAATAAATATCTCCCTACAATAAAATAAAATTCAAATTTCATTCAAAATATTTTCACAAATTAAGTGATTTATGTAACATGAAGTATACCTTAGAATTTAAGGAAAATTACATAAAATTATGTTTTTAAACCAGATTAGGAAAAACACAATGTATCAATATTATTTCCTCATAAGAATCATATAAGGCTGTATGAAACTCACCTAAAAATCACAAACCAAATATTTGGTGGCTGATCAGCATATGTTACAGCATAGTCAGCAAAAGAGACCTTACACCACTCATCTTCATAGCAAGGAAACTTTTCAATTGACTTACAGTTTTTTTTAAACATCTCTCTGGAAAGCAGAAAAAGAGATAAACATTTAAATCTAATGAGGAGGGGACAAATATCTTGACTTTGACTTACATTAATCATGAGCAACACCGGTTTGCATCTGACCATAAATATAAAATCAGTTATTAAAAGTTTTACTAACACTACTATCCTCTCCGTTAGTTATTGACACTAAAAAAGTAACAGATTAGGTAGAAAACGTGCTCTTAGGTTCAATAACTAATAGCCTGTAATAGCTGATACTTACATACAAATATTTGTATCTATCAGTCTATCCGTGTTTTTTTGTTTTGTTTTGTTTTTTAATTGAAAAAATACATACATATCCATAAGAATAACTTCCATTTCTTTATATTAAGCTGTCATCTTAAAGCTGTGGCATCATTATGAGATTAAAAAATAAAAAACATCTTTCTGTGTTTTTTTTTTTTTGTGTGTGTGTGTGTGTTTTGTTTGTTTGTTTTGTTTTGTTTTTGGAACAAGACAGCAATAAAAATAAAACCAAACAAATTTAAAATATGATTAAAATTGTTCCTTACATATAGGAAGGAACCTAAAAATGGTAACTTCAAAAGTTATTCTTTAGGCAAATAAGCTATTAGGTGTTATTAAATTCTATGAAATTAGAGTCAACGTGAGTGGCACCTAACTGACAGCACAAAGTTCTATTTATCATTTGTAATATCAAAAGTTCATGTTCCCAAAACATGTCCAACTCCTTCAGTTGCTAAAATATTATCAACAAAACCTGGACAATGGTACTTTGATGTTTTGTTACCCCTAGATAGCAACTGAAATTACACAAACTGTCCTCACAACCATTTTTTTAGTAATGATCACAGTCAACCTTGACATTTAATTAAGGTAAGCCACAGACTGGATCCAACTATTGCCAGAAGTAGTTTAAAGGATGCTTTGAAATCTTAGTCCACAAAGTTTTGCAAAGGTTCCTTCTGCTACTGATAAACACCACGCTTGAGCAGAAAAAGCATCTTGGAACCTCAGATTTGTGAACTCCTTGAAAATTACAGTATGGACAAATATAGTGAGCCTTTCACCAGAATTGTGGGATGTATAATGACAAACAGATGGTAACTCTAGCTTAATCTTGTTTTAGACCAGGTGTTTGTATTCTAAAATGGTAATGCTTCAGCCCTGTGGTATGTCTGGGGTTGGAGTATGGGGGAAACTTTTACCCTAACACTGAACTCCTGAAATTCATGCACGTAACTTTACTGGACAAGGTGCTATATTACTATCGTAAATTCAGTTCAGATCAGTTTTTAAAATATATATTATTATTATCTTTTGAAATTATATATAAAGTCATAGCAACATGATTTTAACAGTCAAATACATCCCCTAAGACAACGCCTGAGAATCAGTCCCATATGTTTTAAAAATCTGAAGACAGATTAACAGCTGCATCTTATCTTTGGTTATTTAGAGATGCTGCCATTCTAACACTGAGGTCTACAACTGCAGCCTTATTCCAAATGTTAAAGTCCTGATCCCACCTACATGCCAAGGTTATAACAGGACACAGTTATCCTAATTAGAAAGACTAAAAGGTGAAATAAAGATATACCCCATGTGAGTGTTCCTCAAATTGCTGAGTTATATGAAGTGAGGATTTGTATTCACAGCCAGTAATTATTGCTAGTTTTCACTCCTCAACCTTAGCAGAGCTGGTCTACTGCTGGATTGGTCGTGTGAACACTTGCACAGATATTTTTTAAGGACTTTGTGAAAATATGTGATCCCCAAAGGCAGTCATGCTTGAAAATGATTTAAGGAACACTGCTGAAATTGGTGCAGCTATCTTTGCAAAAGCTGTTATTAAATACCAGGGAACACAAACACTTTCTTTCAAGCAAGTGTTGCAAACAGATACCCCAATGATATAAATTATGCTAGAATTAAATAGCCTTTCTAATGTCAGTCATGATTCCTTAAAACGAATCAGAAGCATGAATCAAAAGGTTTCTTTAAATCATCTGGATAGATGTTTAATCAAAGAATCAGCATCAGATTTATATGTATGAAACAGCCTACAGGATATTAATTTAAAAAAAAAAAATAGTACAGAAGAATACAGACAATATTCTAGTTCAAGCTGTAGGAAAAAAAACATCTAGTAACATCCTTACCTAATGATTAGAAGTGATATAGTTTTATTCAAGTAAATAAAGCGCATAGAATAAAGCAGAGCATGTTCTTCATGGAAAGTGTCTCATCCTTTTCAACAGACTTTAGTACATTTATTTTGTGAAACAGCAATTTATGGCAATTCTACAGAACTGGCAGCAACAAAATAGTTGAATTTATAACTTCATTACCTTAACAGTATTACAGCACACTGTTCAAAATTTAACTCAATTGCAGTCCACAATTTTTGCAAGGTTTCTTTGACAATAGTGTTTTCTTTAGTACCTACAAATAATGAAATAAGTTAGAAAAATGTACAAAGCACCTACATTTTTATTGTTTTTAATATACACCTGCCAAATACACATGAAAAACCTTACTTGCACAAATTAATTTCCTTACAAATCATTAGGATCTTATTTGGAATTTTACAGAGGTTTCACAGAGCTGATAACTACTTTTTCCTTTGATAGAG
This sequence comes from Netta rufina, assembly GCF_964035555.1. Classification (NCBI taxonomy): domain Eukaryota; kingdom Metazoa; phylum Chordata; class Aves; order Anseriformes; family Anatidae; genus Netta; species Netta rufina. The sequence goes on along the minus strand of NC_140125.1, from coordinate 51,958,365 downwards.
GAAAACTCCTTTCTCATCACCTTTGTACTTTTCAGTACTCCTGCAACATCAAAAATGATGTGACTAATATTTTCTGATTTACAGACCTTTACAATAACACATTGCATTGATATGAGATGATCTCTGTCCTCAGAGAACACACTGTCCTCAAAGAACACACTGATAGACTAACTATCAGTAGCAATTATAATACTAAGAGGCAGGTGCCTAGGCAATCTGTGAAGCTAAAAAGAAGAGAATTAAACAGCTCTAGGGGATAATTCACCCCACCCATGCCTGATACCTCCCAGATGACAGCCTGTGTTTCCATCTGAGGATGTCTACTTCCATCTGCAGAATGAAGATGAAGACTAGCAACTGTTTTATACCTCTAACATTTAACTTTCCAAGACTAAATTTATGTGAAATCCTCCTTTATTGCATAAACAATTAATGGCAAAATAAACAACAACAACAAAAAAAAACCAGTAAGAGGATGGGGAAAAAGTTACACTTTACCACAATGACAAGTAAGAGAAAAAAAATAGATAATGGCAAAAAGGAGAAGAATAGTATGATTTAAAAAAAAAAATCCAAACAGCAAAGCACTGTAAAGAAAATACCTCAATTAAATGTAGCAGTGTAGAGGTTAATCAGAGGACGCTAAGACATTATAGAAAATTACAGAAAGGAGTTGAGGTACTCATATACAGAGTTTGATAAAACTCTAGAATCTGAATCATCAAAAGGGCGGATTCCAGGCTCTGGGATTTGTAGGAGTTAATACAAGTGAAAGCTTACAAGAACACCTAATTTACAAATGGCACTTTTTATAAATTAATAGGACACTAGACTACTTAGAGGAAAAGCTTTAGTAAGACTGGGTGCAGGTGATAATTTGGGAGAAAGGCAGCACTAGATTTACAGATGAGTTGAAAGTTTGAAAGATAACTCGAGTAGATCAACAGGTGTAGGTAAATATGCAAGAGAAAGAACCCTAGCAATGATGCTAGGTCAGGAAGGAATTTCTAGCAGATGGTACTTAGTAAAAGGTGACCATGTATCTCACAGCAGAGCGGTTTTCTTTGTCAAGATCCTCAGGCATTCATATACTGTGAGGCTAGAAGGTATCTTTATGATCTGACTTTCCATATAACAGCCTAGTTAACACGTTAAATTCTGTTTCATCACATGTAAAGAATTACGTCTTTTTTGAATTGGATGTGTATTTTTGATTTTACAGTTTTCAGTGATGAAAACCCAATAAAACTCTTGTTTTATTCTGGTAAATACCTTATACTTTTTAAAACAAGTACCTCTTTTTCTAGTTTGAATGTGTCTGGATTCAACTTGTAATCTTTGAATCTCAGACTAAAGACCTCATTAACCCTTCAGATCTCACACTAAAGACCTGTTTGCTTGATCCTTTTCTCATGTGGATACTTACAGATTATAATGATGTAATTCTTAATCTTCCATTTTGTCGAATTCAAAACTAACAGTATACAAGTATAAGACCCTTCTTTAATCAGATCCTTACAACTCTACCCAGATCCGGTCAACTGTCTTTCTTCCTGGACTGCAGACACTGCAGCTGGACACAGTACTCAAGCTAAGATGATAGAATTGCTGACTAAGAAATGTAGCATAAGTCTTCAACTGCTATGTAAGGTACCTCTATTTACATACCTAAGAATGAAGCATAGCATCGGCATAACATCTTTTGAACACAGGATCAGCCTTTGATGCTGTGTTCTGCTGATTATCTATTACGTTCCTCAGGTGTTTGTATGGACTTGTTGGGAGAGGAATTGTATTTACTCACTATCAGTCTCTCCTACACATTGCCCACAGGACACTGAAATGTAGGTAATGTGACTCACAAAAAAGTTTCCAGCAGAACTGTAACAGCCTGTCATAAACTGGGTATCCGACTAGGTTTTTTAATGATGATCTCCAACTTCAAATAGAATGAAAATACAGAGTTATGGCCTTAGAAAGACTAAATTTAGATTTGTTAGGCTATGAATGCTCCAAATACTTCATCAATATCATAATGCTATCTGAAATGGTTATGCCAGAATTTATAGAATTATACATGATACAGGATTAGTAAGAGTTTTTCATTATGTTCTCTGAACTGCAATGGTCACGGTTTGTGGAGGTCCTCTTGAAGAGAGCTTTTCTGCCTCCCCTAAGCGTGTTCTGAATTCAAATCTATGAAAAACAAACCATAATGATCCTCAGAAATATACAAATAAAGTATTTCAGGCCAATGCTTAGCTGAAATTATGTAAGATCTTTCTCTCTCTCCATCTCTAATCACCTTTTCTCACTTTTTCACTTGTACACTCAAATCACATTTTCCTACTCCCTTTATCAGAACATTTCTTTAACCGAGTTTAAAATCATTGGAAATACTAAGCTCTGCCAATGACATTTAGATTTCTTAAAGCCTAAGTTCAAATTGTTATTTGCTATACACATTAAAATAAACCAACAAAAGACCAAGAAAATAAAACACAAATACATATGAATGAAAAGAAACTCTCCAAATGTATTACTTTCTTAATTTCCTTAGGATTCTCTCATCACAGGTGTCCACACATATTTTCTTGTAATTTCTACTGTATGTGATGATTTCTACTGTATGAGACCATCACAAATTTCTACTGTATGTCTCATCACAAATCAACATGACAATGTTAAAATATAGTTTAGATAAACACAGACAAACCTACTTGTTGCAATGATGTAAAAGAAGGACACATATGCATGCTTAAAAACTTTACTTGCTTTTGCAGAAAATAAGCATTTAACCCAGCTCTAAGTGAAAACTATCTTAAAGTAGATTCTACTTTAATACTTATGGAAATCAACGGCAGGTGTCTTACATTACTTTTTAGAATCATATGTGCTAAGTGGTTAGGTGGAACACTCTTCATAGTTTTATATGAGATTAGTAATTGAACTATAATGTTCTACTGTATTTTGGTTCACTTTAACTAGGTATAATTAGGAACAAAATCTTTACAGTAAATATTTGAACAAGATGAAGCATGAAACATTTTTTTTAAAAAAGGTAATTTTAAAGGACACACCTGGTTTTCTGCTATTCAGTACTTTCCTCACATAAGCCCCCCTCCAAATGGCTTGGAGTTTAAGAGCCGCTGCTTCTTCTTCAAAAGTGGGAATTCTTTTCTGCCAGATACCAGGGGAATTAACTTCAGAACTCTCTGAAGTAAGGGTAAGAGAATGAGCAACATCATTAAAGCTGGAAGTCCTGTAGCTGCTTGCTATGAAGTGAAAAAATAAACAAATGATTTGAGAGCTATATTAGAGAAACATGGTGGTTTATGCATAAAACTTCCATATAAGACAAAAATATGGCTCCTAAAATTTTCCTCCTATAATGACAAAAATAGACACCATATACTGTGTAATTACAAAGTTAACATGCAGCTACTATGATACTGCCAAATACCAAACCATCAAATCCTTACTTCTTTTTACAGACAGCTATTTCAGTGTATTGTTAAAAACCAAATCTTTTAATATAATTTCAAAATAGCCTTCCAAACATAAGCCAATAGAATTTGATGCATCAAAACCTGAATCTGCATATAGCTTAAAAGAGCCTCATAACATTTTAAGTGCTTCTATCTCTCAATCTGATCGTTTTATGAAGTAAGAATTTAAACACTAACATTATTCAATATATTATATTCAGCCTTTCCTAAGGAGCTGTAGAATAAGGGTAGGATCTATGATAAACTGGGAGTTCATTTATCTGACTGTTAATTTGTGTAGCAGTTTTTGAGTGGAACTGAAATCAGTAGGATCTGAAAAATTACTGATTAACCCTGTGAAGGAATCCTTGCCTAGAATTAGCATTCTGGAAGCCATCAGTACCAGGATTTAGGGAGAGGGTATGGGGAGCAACACTACAAGGAATCAGTGCCAGGAGGCCAGTTTGGAACTGCAACCATATGCAGTGAGGAGGGTGAGACAGCGAGAGGGGAAGGAAACTGTGCTCCAAAATGAAATACCAACAAACAAAAAGGAGGAGAGAGTGCTGCTTGAAATGTAGGACAAACTAGCTTAAGAAAAGATATTGCTGTCATCAACAAGATCACACATTTCAATCTAATCTCTTGTATCAAACATTGATAAAATTGATTACTTCCAAACATCAATCCTCATTATTGTCTTATTTCCAAACCCCAGAAAACTTCTTTAATATCAAGTGACTCTGAAACACGCTGTGTAGTGGTGCTACAATACCACTTCAACAAAGTACGGATCAGAACTCAACAAGATTCATGGTACAGCCACTTTTATAAGATGTATGTGCATGTTCTGTGCATGTAAGCACAGAATAATATAGACTGGAGGGGACCATTGGAGGCCATCTGGTCTAATCTGTGAGGCTAAAGAATATATGGATATACAGTCAATTAAGCATTGATTTGTTTCTAAATATACAAATACAGTAACTTGGTTGCAGTGTCATGCACAGAAATGACAAAACCTCACTACCTATTCACATAAACTGTCAAAAGTTACACCAAGTCAGGATGAAAACTGGAAACACTGATTGTCACCTGTGCTTTGCTACCATCTACCTATTTTTCCCCCACCATTTGGCTTGCTTTATGCTTTTTCAAATGTAGCTGTCTCCATTTAGTATTCTGGGATGGAGCCTGAACAAAAGCATGCGCTTACTCTAATGCAATCTTTATTAAGCAGGGCAAAATATATACATCCAAAGGTAAATAAAGGCAAAGGGAAACAATTCACTTTCCAACCTTTTGTGATTTAGGTCTGGAAAAGCAAAAAAAAAATAATAAGAAGATAAATTTTACACTGTAGGAAAGCAAACAAAATTTTTATTTGTCACACATTTCTTCCACTTTTTATGATTTAGGTGGGGAATCAAAACAAACAAACAAAAATAATCTGCCACACTGTACCTTATAATTCAGTAACATGTATGAGGTCTTTGCTATATGAAAATTTCATATATTGTAGCTGTATTGATTATTCAAATCTAATGTAAAAATGCCTTCTTGTTCATTGTTGACAAGTACTTAAGGTTGGATTTTTTTTGGAATACAGAAATTAGTTGCACAATCATAGAAATTGTTGAAAAATGTGACGTTGTCGACTCCAAGTATTGTTACAAATGTCAATAGACAGGCCCTTATAACTTTTACTCTTGTCTTAGAATATAAATCTGAAAAACACATTGAGTTATGTAGTCATTCTGTCTGATTCTTCATCTTTTATATATCAAAAACAATAACCTTCAGATTTGGAGGAAAATCCCCATTAAAGCATCAACAAATATAGGTGCTTTCTCAAAATTTATTAAATTATTTTGTTAGTAAAGATATTCGTGTAAATTTTAATGATTTTTTTTATACTGACTTTCCAACATAAAATGACTAATGAAAGGAAAGTTATAACCTGTTTTGTTGACCAAGAACAAAGACTTCATATTGTAAGTTTATAACTGCAGAAGGGGAAGCTAAGTAACCCTGAAAGAATGGTCTTTAAATGGTGAAAATGCATCTTCATGCCAGTTTTTCAGATTAATTCTTTTTGTCTTGATATGAAGCCATAAACATAAAGCTTACATTAATAAAATAAATATTAATAGATTAAAAAGTTACACATATAGTAAGATAAGTCTATGGAATAGAAAAAAGCCATGTATCTGGTTGCCAGGTGAACTTAATTCTAACTCCTTATGCCTCCAGCCTGCATACAAAATGAGGAAAAGAACCTGCAATGAGAGAATTATTCTGGGAAGGGGAACCAGCAAAGCCTGTGCACCTTATTGCCCCATTCAGTGTCACCAAACTTCCTGTCACATTCCCTATAATATCATGATCCCTCCCACAGTACCTTCAGATAGCTAACATACCCTAATCACAGGCTGGAGATGAGGTGGATGGTGCTGTAGCTAGTTCCCACACTACACGTGTGACTAGCCAGAATACTATCCAGCAAACACAATGATTTGACAACCAATCAAGGATTCAAACTAACTAAACTAACAACTAACTAAGGTTTTTTTTTAAAAAAAAAGGGGGGGGGGGGGGGGGTAAGGGGAGGAAGGAAAGGGGGAGAGCGAGCTGGTAATCAATCCACCATCAAGAAATAGAACTTTCAGTAAAGGTAGTTACTTGAGCCTTCCCTTGCTCTCATTTCATGTACACTGTAGCTATTTAAACTCATTTCAGGTGATAATTTGAAAAAGATCCAAGATCTGCAGTATACCAGGTAAAATAAAGTATCTGTAAGTGCTCTTTAATACCAACAAATGCAAATCAAAGAAGACAAAGAGTGATTTTATAAATTAATAAAACATAAACATACTTAACAAAGACAAGGTTTAGTTCTATTATCAGATCTGTTGGAAATCTTGGGCATCTCATAGGAAGCAAACCATTTCTCATTCTTAATGAACCAGGAGAGAAAACACAAGATTAGTGAAGAGTTAATTCCCTCCAAAATAAGAATGGCATATATGTTCAAAGTGATTAACAATACTGGTCCAGTACCTGAAGACACACTGTCATCCTCAAAAATCTCAGTGTCTTTAAAATCCAAAGTGAAGGATCTGAAGGCAAACTTATATCTGTAAGGAACCTTCTTGCCCAACACATACTTAATCAAATACCAAAATGCACTATTGAAAACCTAAAATCAAAAAAGAAGAAAAACATTTATCAGAGAATTATTCATTTTTAAAAGCTGATCTATATAGCTTCTCATTAAAGTTGCAAAAACTGTTTCTTTTTCATTACATGTTTAACTTCCTCTCATACAGTAACTGAAAATTAGTCCTCACTTGTGGGACTACAGTGCTTCATGACAGCAATCAAGAGCAAACCTGTTTCATACCTGACTTTTTAAGTACAGGACAGAATGTAAAGCATGTTTTTATCATCCCAAAATAGTTTATCGTTTTATGTAAAGTGAGCTGATTGCCTCAGACCAGAGGATGTCAGAACACACAATTGCCGTCATAATAGATGGCATTCTTATTATAAGTTTTAGAACAGAGACAAACTGAATGGGCATACTTGAATTAATCGATGGTGCCACTATCAAAAGTAAGAATATACTGATGGATGAAACGGGAAAATTTGCTGTCTTATTTATAGGACTAAAGTGATGTTTTTATTCTCAACACAGCATTTAACACAATGTTAAATGCTGTTTAACAAGCAGAAATCCAGTCCCTTTTTCCATCCCTAGCTAGATTAGAAAATTTTAAGTGTATTTTTCAGAGCTTGTCTCTCAATTTGAATTAAAGAACAGAGCAATAACTCAATGGAAAAAATATTTATCTGATTATTTTTCTCTTTCATTGTCCTTATTTCCAAATTGTTCTGCTTTCTGGAAACATTTTATCTCCAGTTATGTATAGTAATGTTAATAAAAACTTCCTTTGAAAAAATTAACACTGGCAAAGAGAGAAACTACTTTAATACGTGTTTATATTCAGAATCATTTTTCATTGTTTACATTAAAGATTGATTATTTCCATATTTTCATTCATGAATCACTGTTGGCTAATTCAGTGCCTCTCATTTATTTTATGTTTTGTTGTTGTTTCTTTTTCTTATTCCTTTACAAATATATACACTGCTTTTGTGAGGGGAGAAGAGAGATGCCTCCTGAATCGTTCTTCAAGTCCCTAAGTTTTACACATTTCATAGTAGTAAATAGTAAATACATTTAAAATTTGTATTTTCTATTTCAGAGAGGACTTTTTGGACTTGGGAGAGAGTCCAGTGCAATGCATTGTCCAAATGCAAGTTCAAATGCAGAGAGTCTATGTTAGAGGTGGCATGAAAATTGGCTCTTTCATAAGAGATGCACCTGGAACTGTTTATAGTTCTCCTGTTTTGCTGATTTTGAGCCTGGTATCAAGCCTTTACATCAAAAAAAAAAAAAGACTTAGTTGTTTATTGTTTTAATATCATCAATTTTAAGAATATAGTGCCCTTTCTTCTATTCAGTTTTCTAAAATAAACGATCTAAACTGTGTGAACTTTCCAGTACTTTGATGATTAGCATACCTTCTTATATCACGTTTTTGTTGCACTTTCTTCATAATATTGAAAAGTTACAGTACAGAGGTCTACACAAAAAGTGTAACTTTTTTATCATGTATACAAAGACCACTGAATTCATCACATACACACAGCATAAAAGTGAAATAAGAATGTGGCAGTTTCAAAACAACACAAAATAAACTTGGAAATACCATGCCTGAAACAAAAATTCATTATTGTCTACAGTAACATATGCTGTATCAATGTTTTCCTGTACCACCAACATTAGACACAGAAAGGAACCATGCTGGATTTTTTTTTTTTCCATTTCAGGTGGTGTTTTTTAAATCTAAACTTAAGTCATAAAATTAAATTGCTGATATTTCATACCCCTCAGAGTGCCTAATGAAACTGACAAAATGGGAGGCTAAAATTTAGAGCACATAGCACACATATTAAAATGTGTTCATATTAAGAGAAGATAATTATGGTACACCATTGCAAGTTTCTATGCATTCACTTAATAATGAATGCCACATTTCAAACTAAGGTAATGTCCTTTTTAAACGTATAATTATTGGTTTGAAGTAGACAACAATGTTAAGCCATTATCTGACTTCTGTAGCCTTTAGACACATCTTCATTAAAATTGTTTGTTCACCTTGAAGTGTTCTTCAGCCATTCCAGTACCATGGAGGCCAGGAGGACAGTGAGCTAGCTTCAACTCCTTCAAGGCTTCAGAAAGTTCAGGCTTATTGCTGAAATTATTTATCACATTACCTATAGCTTTCAGAATAGCTGTAGCTTGTTCTATAAATCTGAAGCTCTCCTGGGGAAAGAGCAGAAAATCAACCATTGTTAGCAAGATTGTTCTAAGATTTTCTTTTGTTTCATTTGTAGGCTGTGATAGTATACAAAGACTTTTTTTCTGTGTTGAAGTATTAAAATTTTTTTAAATCAACTGATTGTTATTAATTTTATAAACCATTAAATCAATTATGTATTAAAAATTTAAATTTAATCAAAATTCAAAACATGCAAAATTTCACTGAGTTTAGCTATTGAAATGTAAATATTATAACAGGTAGCATAATGCATATCTATTATGGATTTTATTTTTCCTATATCTTTAGTTCTAGAAAATTTATTCAAAAATAAGAGGCACATATAAACTTTCTATTGCAGTGTTAAGATGACTGCTGTCATCTGAAATGCACAGCATCTTTTCTATTATAAAAGGGTACAGATGAGTATTTGTGTCTTCCTAAAATAGTCCAAATATATGCTGCCTAAGCCATCATTAATCTTCATCAAGATTTCTGTGCAAATATGTGGACACTCTCCTTCTAATGATACTCTGAAGTAAAGGGAATAGTTTAGCCAAAAGTCATTTTTTAATGCCGCAGCTTCTCACACTTAAACTTTGCTACAATAAGCATTGCAAATTTACCTAACTTGTTTTAACATCTAATTATTAGGACCCTGATTCACAGAATCACAGCATGGTTGAGGTTGAGGACCTCCAGAGATCATCTAGTCCAACAACACCCCTGCTCAAGCAGGGTCTCACCTAGAGCATGTTACACAGGATTGCATCCAGGCGAATTCTGAATATCTCCAAAGGAAACCTTACAAACTCTCTGGGCAGCCTGTTCCAGTACTCTGTCACGCAAACTGTAAATAAGTTCTTCCTCATATGGCAATAAAACCTCCTGTGGTTCAGTTTATACCCATTATCCCTTGTCCTATCACTGGTCACCACTGGGAAGAGTTCAGTCCCATCCTCTTTACATTGTCCCGTCAGCTATTTATAGAGGTTGATATGTTTCCCTCTCAGTCTCCTCTTCTTTAGGCTAAGTAGGCCCAACTTGCTTAGTCTTTCCTCTTAAGACAGATGTTCCAATCCCTTAATCATCTTTGTGGCTCTATGCTGGTCCCTCCCTAGAAGTTTTATGTCCGTCTTGTACTGGGATGCTCAAAACTGGACACAATACTCCAGGTGTGGCTTCACCAGGGCAAAGTAGAGGGGGAGGATCATCTCTCTCGACTTGATATCCACAGTCCTCCTGATGCAGGCTAGGATCGCATTGGCCTTCTTGGCCACAAGGGCATACTGCTGGCTCATGGTTAACTTGCTGTCCACCACAACCCTCATGTCCCTTACTGCAGAGTTGCTCTCCAGCAGGTCAGCCCTCAACCTGTACTGGTGCCTGGGGCTGTTCCTCCCCAGGTGCAGCACCTTGCACTTGCCCTTGTAGAACCTCATGAGGTTCCTCTCCACCCAACTCTCTCTCAAGCCTGTCCAGGTCCCTCTGAATGGCCGCACAGGCTTCTGATATGTCAGCCACTCCGCCAAGCTTTGTATAATCAGCAAATTTGCTGAGGGTGCACTCTGTCCCTTCATCCAGGTCACTGATAAGTTGAATAGCACTGAACCCAGTAGTGACCCCTGGGGGACACCACTAGCCACAGGCCTCCAACTAGGCTCAGCACCATTGAGCACAAACCCTGAGCTCTGCCATCCAGCCAGTTCTCAATCCACCCCACTGTCCACTCATGGATCCCACACTTCCAGAGCTTGGCCAGGAGGATCTACATTGCTATATAAATTTGTTGTTATACTCGTCTTTTAATTTTATTTCACTGCACAATTGAGCTCTAGAAGTTACACTCCCTCCCCATCTGTCCATGCCAAATATTTGGGCATAGCGCTTGCCAAAGAAATCTTGAAAATACAGATGTCAGTGATATCTGTCTGGAATGTATGCAACAAAGACCAAAAGCTGTAATAATTACTCTCTGTGGCCTCTTATCTCAGTAATGAAAAGTTGTTTGAATCAATTATTTATTTTTAGGGATAAAAGCTACTCTGGGATTCAGTGAGTAATATGTGACAAAACAAATGGGACAAAACAAATTTTATTGATGCGACAAATTATTTTTACTAGACAGGTACGTTTGAATATGGAATGATACTCGTACATGTATTTTACCACTTGCCTCCAACAGAGAACTTATACACAACCTCTGATATATGTATGTCAGCTAGAGTATTTTGAGTATTCCATTCCACACTGCTGTTCGATGTGAACTACTGTACTATCTGATGCTTGCTTCCACATTTATACCAGACAGCTGTTGCAAAATCCAACTCAGTACTTGTTATAAAACATATTTCTTATATCTTTTCATCCATTTCATACTGAATCACTGAATCACAGAATCACAGAATTTCTAGGTTGGAGGAGACCTCAAGATCATCGAGTCCAACCTCTAACCTAACACTAACAGTCCCCACTAAACCATATCCCTAAGCTCTACATCTAAACGTCTTTTAAAGACTTCCAGGGATGGTGACTCCACCACTTCCCTGGGCAGCCTGTTCCAATGTCTAACAACCCTTTCGGTAAAGAAGTTCTTCCTAACATCTAACCTAAAACTCCCCTGGCGCAACTTAAGCCCATTCCCCCTTGTCCTGTCACCAGGCACAACCTGGCCACCCCCACAACAGGCCAACCCCCACCTCTCTACAGCCTCCTTTAAGGTACCTGTAAAGAGCAATAAGGTCACCCCTGAGCCTCCTTTTCTCCAGGCTGAACAAGCCCAGCTCCCTCAGCCGCTCCTCGTAGGACTTGTTCTCCAGGCCCCTCACCAGCTTCGTCGCCCTTCTCTGGACCCGCTCAAGCACCTCCATGTCCTTCCTGTAGCGAGGGGCCCAAAACTGAACACAGCACTCGAGGTGTGGCCTCACCAGAGCCGAGTACAGGGGGACGATCACCTCCCTAGCCCTGCTGGCTACACTGTTTCTGATACAAGCCAGGATGCTGTTGGCCTTCTTGGCCACCTGAGCACACTGCTGGCTCATATTCAGCCGACTATCCACCATCACTCCCAGGTCCTTCTCTGCCTGGCAGCTCTCCAAACATTCCTCTCCCAGCCTGTAGCTCTGCTTGGGGTTATTGCGCCCCAGGTGCAGGACCCGGCACTTGGCCTTGTTGAACTTCATGCAGTTGACCTCAGCCCATCGGTGCAGCCTATCCAGATCCTCCTGCAGAGCTTTCCTACCCTCGAGCAGATCAACACACGTGCATAGCTTGGTGTCATCTGCAAACTAACTGAGGGTACACTCAATGCCCTCGTCCAGATCATTGATGAAGATATTAAAGAGGACCGGCCCCAGCACCGAGAGGACTGGCCCCAGCACCGAGGACCAGCCCCAGCACCGAGAAACATAATAACAAAATGAAGATCCAACAGTACTTCACTTTAAAACTAAATAACAGTCAGAAACAGCTTTAGCATGATGTTTGACTGGTTCTTGCTATGCATACCTTTTCTAGACTTGGAATCACAGCATCCTCTTCTCCAAAAACACATGGCACCATGCTACAGAGATGAATATGGTACCCTATGGGAGAACTTACTGTGAATAGCAGTATGTGTCGCCTACATTAAAGAAAAAGAAAAAAAAAGTTTTGTTTTAAAGTCATAGTAAATCTTACATTTTTCCTTTCATACGAACATTTGGCAAAAATGAAATCCTTTCCTAATTTTTTTCTAGTTCTTCAAATCCTGTATTTCTAATTTATTACTTTGCAAGAACTTCCAGGTATAGGCTGTAGGTAAAATAAGAAAAGTCACTATTTTGTTTGTTTATTAATTAGATTTTACTCCTGTTTCTATATCAAAATACATGATTTCAATATTTATTCAATATGAATAAATTCAATATTTATTCAAGATAAATGTTCTGGTCATAAAAATAACTTAGACCATAATTTCCATGTTTGCAACAGTAAAAAACAGAAAAAAATAACAGATGTTTGGTAGATAAACTTTTCAGATTGGTGTCTTTGTGTAGCAACTGTGGGCCAAACCATCCAACCATTATCTACTCAGGTGGCAAAACACAAAAATTCAGTATGTTATTGGCTTGTGCCTATCTCATTCTTGTGTAGCTCACGACAGTTTCCAATCACAAGTCAAAATATTTCCAACTATGGTTATACAACACTGGGGTCTCAAGCTCCTCTCTCCAGTGAGTAGTTTCCTACAGTCCCTCTGAAATACGTGAGAAATCTACTGCCATTAAATAGCGAAGTTTCATGGTCTTATATCATTGTCAGAATGGCATTGAGCTCAGTAGGCTTGTAAAAGCTGCAACTTTGTTTTAAACAGAGATATAGCAGTGAGAATAAAAAAGGAGAGTTATATTGCTAACCACGGCCCAAAGATTTTATTAAATTGTGTCTTGTTTGGAGTGAAATGTGAGGTGCCCCCTGGCAACCAAGAGGCAGAGGGAAGAATCTGCCTTCCAGGCTGAGCAAGTCATTTTTCATTAGGAGTGAAATGGGGGAGTGGTCAGTAAGCCCATTTCTTTCCCACACCTGCTGTAAATTAAGGTTTACTGAAAGCCTGAATAGAGGAGAGAGAATCAAAAGTGGGATGATTAACTTTTAGAATTGCCTGTATCTCTAGTAACTTTGAAGTTTGCAGGTGCAAGAAGAAGAACTTATTTTGGCTTCATTAGAGGACAGGGGTATGCAAATTTGGAAACTACGCCTAGGAAATGCGTGTGCCAAAGAACTAATCTACAATCAGAATAGTACATGTATCTTTTCTATATTAATCCACATCCAGACAATTAGCAGGCTCTATTAAATATCTAATTTTAATATCAACATGCTAGCATTGTGTGTTTTTTTCTCTGTGCTTATTTATTTATTTGTTTTTGTTGTTTTAAGGGATTTAAAATATATGACACATATTTGATATATACTCAATCAATGCTCTAAAGTACGTTTTGTTGTACTCTAAGTATGTAGCATGATACTGATTTATATTTTAAGAAAGAAACTATCTTAAGAGAGCAGGAAAAAAAAGCAAGCTGAAAGTTCAGATCATTACTTTCCAAATACATTTTGTGTCATCTTTTTGATGTGTTTTTGGTGTGTCTCTATTTTTGGAAATGAAAAAGGCCTCAATGAATTAGCCAGCAACCTCCTGCTTAGGGCAAGATACAGTGATGTCATCTTTCACTGCAAAGATTTTCAGAAACTAACAAATATCAAAGGCTTTTGCCTTTCATCTATTTATTTTAATAATCAGGCAATGCTTCATACTACATATATGGAATTACATACAAAGATAAATAAATTACATTAAGCAGTAGTAATGCAGTTTTGAAATAACTTTAGAATGTGAGGTAAGCTATGCAAGGCTTCTTGGATGCCCTCAGAATTTCTCCTTTCATGGTTCATAAATCCTATTTCTATGAACCTTCTGCATTATTCTTTCACAGTTCCACTAAAAATCCTATTTTTTTTTTTTTTGGCATTTTGATAAATATCTCAAAATCATTCTAGTTAGAAATAATGTTAAGTAAAAATTGTATTCTAGTTCAAAATATTTTTGTATTAAAACATATAAACTAATAAACAGGATTTGTCTTGCTAAGTACTATTAAACAAGAGCAAAAAGTTCAAAATCTTTATAAGGGCTTGGTTAATTATTTTAAATTCCTAGTAATTTTGCAGTCTTACCAAATCTTAGCTATCAAACAGTTTGATATTTCAAAAACTTACATTTTAGGAAATAAAACCTTAGTTACTATGTAAAGTAAAAAATCGTCTCAATCTCTAGGCACAAAGAAGCCTTCAGAAACGAAGGCTCATACATACCCAACAGGAAGATTTAACACAGTAGCTTTAGTTGCATATGTATGCATCTTCAGAACAAGCTCCCCAGGAGCTGCACATTTCCAAGAGAAATGTTCAACCATCAGTGTTGCCTTTGAAGTACTAGGAGCCTCTTTTTTAGTAGCTATGATAAGAGAGAAAACCAAACAGAAATACCAACAAACAAACAAACAAAACACAATTAAGGGGAAGGCATAACAGTTAAAATTAATACCAATACATTTATGTGAATATAAATGACTGTGACCTTACAGTCATTGAGATCTGTATATAGGTTTTGATAATGAACAGAAAAGATGTAGTCATTAAAAATATTCAGGTGATAAAGAATATGGCTAATTTGTACTGTTTACTAGAAAACCACGGCTAAAACAAGGCATTGAAAGAATGTGTAAATTTGATATCTTCCAAGTCACTTAAAGATGCTCTAAAACTTCTTAAAAGTTTTAGAATGCATAATCTGTTATCTTGCAAAGGAAGTGAACACACATAGCTTATATTCCTACTATAGCTTAGTTATTTTAACAGGTTGATTAGGTTTTGGCATTGTTTTTGTTGTTGTTTTGTTCTGGTTTTAAGATTTCTTTTGGTTATAGCTGCTGTACTCCTGAAGCACTAAAATTATGTTTATACCTGATGTTCAAATGTCTTTTTAACTTAAGCTGATCGTCATAATATTCATTAGCTTTACTATATGCTATTCTATGATTCCCATAGAATTCAAGCAATTTTTATTTAAACCATCCAAACTTTTGGATTTTGAAATAATCCACCTTTAAATGAGCTTACTGTGCATTGGTTTAAAAATCAGTTCAAAAATAATCTCGTCATATCACTAACTTTACTGCATTTTTATCAGCTAAGGCATAAAGTGGCTTTCAAGAATGAAAATTACTTAGATTTAAAAAAAAAAAAAAAAAAGAAAAAGAAACACAAGGAAATCCATATCAGAAAGATATTGATGAAAAGTATGCATCAAAACATAATATACAGTAAAGGGATCCTTTCAAGAAAATATTCATTTTCAACATGAAGTAACAAGAAAACATTCCTTAGACTTTTAGTGTATTACCAAGAATCAACTTTACTATTTAATGCTAACCTATGTCAAAATACTCCATGACTAAGCTCAACTTCATAAACATATTAAACATACACTTTTCTGCATTGGCCTTACCTCCAATGTCCCAGCGTACTAATGCAGAGAAACTAACCAGTATTTCAATGGGATTCAGACTGTCCACAAGTAAATAATAGAGGACTCGATCATCAGTAGACTGTATAGAAAAAAGACATTTTCTTATCTTTCATTTTTTACTATCTTTCATTTTTATTGAATATGGCCTGCTCAGACTTATAAAAAGCATTAGATTTTGGATATTATGATCATAGATACGGTATGAAAACGAAATTAATCGTCCTTATGTCCTCCAAACAGCAGACATCATTCGAGCCCAGAGCCTCATGCTGCATGTATGAATGATATTGTTCAGGTAGGAGATAAAAGAAAATGTAAAAGCTTCTTGAATGAGAATTCATCTACTTTTACATGATTTTCTTTACATGTAGTACTTCAGTAGTTCCCCGTGACAAACAGCATTTAACAGAAGAACAAAATGTTTGCTTTGTGTTGCAACTTCCTGACTCTAGTTAGATACAGTAAGCTTATAAGAAATAAGGGCTCTTTTAATTGGTAAACATAACTGATTCTGCCTCATTATGTATGGAGGCAGCATTTTGCATTCTCAACTTTAATACAAAATTCTTGTTCAAATATCAAAAACTGTAGAACAACTCTGCTGTTCCTTCCTAGATATTCTTCAAAATCTGAAGGTGAATAAGCTTCTTTGCTTCAGCACTCTTTTAATATGTCAGCTTTTTCCTGAAGACATATAAATAAGTTTTTGGTGTTTGCTCCTGGAATAAAATTCTGTTGGTTTTGTAGCATAATTTAAAGTGTTTTTTATAATGCTGATACAGAATTTGCCTAATAGTGTAAACACCTCATGCTTATCAATGTAAAAAATAGAATGATGTTATAGCAAAGGGTGATTAGATACGTTTTTAGCACACCACCACAGAAGGTTATATAGTCTGTATTTGATTACGGCTTGTGGAAGTATATTGTGTAATTTTTGATTAAAATTTGTTATGATTTGATTATAAATACAGAGAGGTGTAGAGGCACTACAATTATGAAGAACAATCTGTGTAGTTAACTTTCTCAGTACAGAATTTTACATTAAATTCATACCTGGAGTTTATATTTAACAAATTACTATGTAATTACACTACAGTTACAGCATGCAACTAGAGCTGGAACAGGATATTCAGACATGTTGAATAACATTCTGATAATATGAACTAATGGCAGGTTTAAAAGCCATCATTATTTCAGTGTAACTGAGGGTTAGTTCCACATCAGAACTTGATCATAGAACTTGGTATGTAAAGAGAAAATGGAGGGCTAATCTAACAGACCCCTGATTTGGGTACTAGAGGTGACAGATGAAGATGAATGAGAACTGAAGAGGAGATTCTGAAGCTGAATCATTATTGAAATTAATTTAGAAAAGTCTCTAAATAGCTACGAGGCAGACTTCTTTCAAGATAAAGGACGGACATAGATGTGTTTCACTCTAAAATATACTCTCACCACCAACTTTTATGATTTACTTATTCAATATGTCTTGAATTATTCTGCAATGGCAATCCACAACATTTTTTTCTCCTTGTCTTAAACACAACGAAATACTTCTGGGTATTTTCTAGCAAACATCATCATTATATTGACTATAATAATCCTAAGGTGTTATTATTTTTTCAGTAATAGCAGTTCTATGTGGTGTACCAATGAAATTTAGAAAATATATACTATTGAATTATGTAAAGTTTTCACAAAAATTTTTAAAAATACGTACAAACTCAATATAGTCATATACCTTAAACTCTGTCTTCTGGTAATTGTAAGTATATGTGTGTGGCTTATGGAAAACATACAGGTTCCTAGGAAGAAAACAATACAAAACAAAAAGTGGGAAAATAATCTTAGTATAAATGACATATTTCAGGTAAATGTCTTTTTCATTGCATAAGATACTAATTTTACTTAGTAAATGCATTATAATCTTCCATAAATCACAGCTATTTCTCATAAATGATTCAGTATTTTTTGCTTCATAAAAGGACAGTACAATTCATCTCTGGAGAAAGCAGCTGATAATAATTTATACTTTTGCTGTACTTATAAAGTGCAGTCCACTGGAGGTCAAACCACTAATTTGTCCTATTAATCTGTAATCTATGAATTGTAATAAACTAATAATTTCCATGCCTAATAATTACTGTAATGAAGTTTTCTATGAAGCATTTCACGGTAAGGTAGAACTCTTTTGTAAAGTTTATTAATACCTCTTTCAATTACCTGGTGACTACTTACTTTCAGAAACTTTATCATAATTCCTGATAAAAAAAATAAAATAAAATAATACATATATATATTCTGATCTTGATTTAACCAAGGACAATATTTTGGCTTCAGTGTTAATTTAGGATGGATGACATTGAATGTGAAGTCCAATGTCTTATATAAAATAAATGTTTTGATTACTCAGATATTTTATTCATGATTTATTGCTGAAATATCAATTCCTACAATGACCAGAGTTTTTCTGATTTCCCAAAGGTGATACAAACTCTGAAAATTCATCTTGTTTTGATGGTGTGGGAAATATAGACTAGTCAGATAAGGAAATGCTTTCAACAGAACTGACTGGTAAAAATTAAAATGATATGCACCTAAATTCTTCGAGTAATAAATTCTTCAAAAGTGAAGAATAAGTTAAGAAGAATAAGTTAACTCATATGAACTTAGGACAGGAATGTAAGAAACTGACAAATGCTCGGTATTTCTTAATATTGCTGTAGTCTACAAAATGTCAACACTATTTTAACATTTGGCTAACAAGTCTCTATGTCACACTGTTGGAAGGACTTCGAATTAAAAGAAAAAGTCTTTGCCTCTCCCCCCCCCCCCCCCCCGAAAGCTCTGAGCCTGGGGTCCCTAAAATGAGTCAGACAAGCCTTAACAAGCTAGTTCCTGCAGTGCTGCTGGTATAAAAGTTATACCTTCTCCCTTATATACTCCCCCTGCATGTCTTATCTGCTCAAGAAAAACATTAATTTATGAAAATAAAAGCTTCACACAAAAAAATCCCAATTACAAACTAAAACGAAAAAAAAATAAAAAAAAAAGAAGCGAGAGTTTTCTCTGAGAAAATTACTCCCGTCAGCAATGTGAGGTTGTCCAAAGGAGCTGTATTCTTCCAGGCTCCTTAAATACAGAGAACTGAAGTTAAAGGGATACGCCAGAAGGGAAGATGGGGACTGGAAGGTGGGGACCAAGAGAAGGTAGAAATGAAAAATGACAGCAAGAACAGCATGCAAGCAACGTGACAATTACAAATAGCAGAATGATTTTAAAGGACATCAGAAAAGGGTGTTTAATTTTAATATACAGATCAGGTTTGAAATATATATAAATACTAAGTAAACTACACAATTTTTAAAAGAAGAAATTTTAAAATTGGTGGGAGAATACAAAGTTTCTTTTCTGGAGTAAGTTCTGAAGTAGTGGGGAAAAAAAAAATCTCACCTAAGGGCTGATGTGCAACATAAATGTTGCACTTGTCTTGATCCCTCTTGTCTATGCTTTATATGCTACACATGCATAATGCCAAGTGCTAAGTGTGAGTAAAAATGTGACATTTAGAATTTTTTCTCTTTCAAATACGGAAGATTTCAACAACTTTTATTGCTTTAGAATTGTAACGTTCACAGACTGAGGCCAACCAGTGGCTGATGTGTCAGATTAGAGCATCCGAATTGCTTTGTGCTCCATGACCTACCATGTTCTACCCACATTACATACAGTGTGTAATACACTTCATGAAGCTGATGGCTGTGTTCTCTGCAGTACTCTGGAGGGCACACCCAAGACAGCCTGGGGTTGCACCTTCAGATTCACTGCCAATAGAGACAGTAAATCTGGTCTGAAGCCTTGGGACTACCCTAAAAGGAAGGATAGTTATACAAAAAAGATCTGTTGAGAATAAATAGATTTTATATAGTCACATTTCACATTTTATCATTATTATACCATACATTTTAAGGAATACAACACAAAACCTCTGCTTCTTACTGGAAACAAACACAGAAGTCTTCAAAGCTAATCCAGGTTTCCTTGGAAACAGAAGTAATTTCTGACTTGATTTCTTCCTTTGATTTATCCTCTGTCTGGCTGTTCATATCAGTATCAGCTGTTTCTGACATTTGTTTTGCATCAGAACTAATATTTTCATGCAATTCTTCTGCAGAGATAAGAAGACACACAGATTCAATACACTAATAACATATACATCAAAGTAAAATTATATTTATTTTGAAAAATTATCCTGAAATTATTAGGGTATTTTCCATACATCTTAAGAGTTTAAAATAAAATAAGATAAGATAAAATAAGATAAAATAAGATAAAATAAGATAAAATAAGATAAAATAAGATAAAATAAGATAAAATAAGATAAAATAAGATAAAATAAGATAAAATAAGATAAAATAAGATAAGATAAAATAAGATTAAGATAAGATAAAATAAGATAAGATAAAATAAGATAAAATAAAATAATATAAAATAAAATAATATAAAATAAAATAATATAAAATAAAATAAAATAAAATAAAATAAAATAAAATAAAATACAAAGTTCAAAAGATGACTGAAACAATTCTGTATAGGTTCTTGTTGCCTCCATCTGAAATGAGCATGTAAGAAATATATAACAATTTGTCCAAAGCTTCTGTTCAGTGCAAAGCTGGTGTGGCAGTATGACATTTTTTTTTTATAACCCCCAGAAGACAAAAAATATATGAGAGTGAGGACATGAAGACCTAGTTTTGCTGCTGGTACTTAGGTAGTACTCCTTTGATACTACACACACAAGTCTGTCTAACTACTTGTTAACAGAAGTTAATTTGAACAATATTACCTTTGTTTTCTTGTAGAAAAATCTGAACTATTGTCATATGTATACCAAAATATTAACACGGAATTGTCATGTAGAAACATTTTGTAATCATTTAATAACATTTTAATTTGCATTGAAAGATCACCTTTCTCTGCCTTTACTCTGTGAGATTCATCTGAATTGTTGTAGGACGTTTAGTCTTCTCCAAAAAGAAGTATTGAGGAGAGCTCAGAATAGCTGAGATTAATAGAAGAGTTCAAACATTAACAGCTATTAAATCAGAATGTTTCCTAAGGAAAAACATGAGGTAATATCCAAACAGGTTTTTACAAATCAGAAAGGTGATTAGAAAAATGCATAATTTATATTTAAATATGCTTTGTAATATTTCATGGTCAGTGAAACATATAGCGATCTGCTGAATAATAAGTTTACCAGATATAAATGGCTCTAAATTATTTTTGCAACTATTTTTCAAGAATGAAAAGTAGTGTAATGTAAGGAGATGTCAGAAGATAAGATTTCTGAGGAGTGACCGAGGGGCTTGAGATTTAGTCTTGAGAAGTGGAGGTTGAGGGCAGACCTCATTGTTCTCTTTGACTATCTGAAAGGAGGATGCATTGAGGAGGGTGTCAGTCTCTTTTCTCAGGTGACAAGTGATAGGATACAAGGAAACAGCCTCAAGTCGTGCCAAGGGGGATTCAGATTGGATATTAGGAAGAGTTTCTTCCCAGAGAGGGTGGTGAAGCATTAAAACAGGCTACCCATGGAAGCAGTGGAGTCCCCATTCCTGAAGGTATTTAAGAGATGTGGGAACATGACACTAAGGGACATGGTTTAGTGATGGGACTTAGTAGGTCAGCTTGATGGTTGGACTTGATGATATTAGAGGCCTTTTCCAACCTAGATGATTCTATGATTCTTTGAAATGTGCCGAAGACCTTTTTCTCTCCCTTACCGTATGGAAAAACTTCTTGAAAGCTTGAAACCTAGGCTTTTTCTTAGATATAAGTTAATACAGCTTTCAGGCCTCTAGTGAAATAACCACAGTGGCTTACAAATCTGCCTATCACAAAAAGGGGCACCAGAGATGAACTATGCCTTATGCCATTGCCATCTGCCATTACCATCATGCCATATGCCATTGCCAATGGCCTTATGCCATTGCCATCTTCCTACAGCTCGATGTTTCTCTTCATTTTGAACACCAGTGCTAGAATACTATCAATAGACTGTGTTCAGAATCTATTGGGTCAATAGATCTCTGATGGCTTCGAACAGAAGATAATGTTCCACCTTATTTAAAAGTCAATACATAAACCTTTCTGTTGATTATGCATGCAAACTGGGGCCAGAGGAAACCATAGCCCTCCCAGTACAACTAAAGGAAAGCAAAAGCAGTGTCAACAAAATGGCTGAATTTTCCCCACTAGCAAAATATCATATGACATAAAAATGTCATATTTTATCCTTTTTTATCCATGTATTCCAAAGAATATTCTGTTCAGAGCTTCCTGGCTCCATACAGAAATATAAGAAAAAAATAAAACAAGCTGCTTACATACATTGTATGCAAGAAGTGACACTTCCAGCTATGAGAAACTGCTAACACTGGGTTTTACAGTGAAGATATAATTTATGAAATAAAACTATAAATAAATTTGAAGCAAATCTTAAAAGCTGCTCAGTATAAATTATTATTTTAAGACTGACATATGGATGATAATTTCAGAAAATAATTGCCCGTAATTATCATATAATTTATTCCTTGAACAAATGCAAATACTAATCAAATACACAGGGATGTAATGTAAGCATATTATAAAGTTAAACCTGGCAAAGATCTTTAGAAAAAGGCAGAGCACATTGAAATTCAAGAACTTGATACTGCCTAGAACTCAAACTACAAAGATTAATGCTGCAGTCAAGACCAAGAGGAAAAAAAGTAACTTGATTAATCAGTTAAAACACTCAGGTATAGAAGTAATACTAAAACATCCACTGCAACAACAACAAATTGCAACAAATAAAAGCAGATGAACAAGTAAGAGCAAACCAACATAAAAACTCAAATAATAAATATAAAAAGGGAAAAAAGAAAGAGTAGAACACAAACACAGATTAGCAGAGTTTATTAAACAAATCCCTATTTTTATGGTAAGAAAAAATTGTACTGCATGACAATATCAGAATTATTAGAAAGAGTAAAGTTCTTAAGAAATTGAGAAGACATTTCTAAGACAGTTAACATCAAAAGCTGTCATTGGTTTTGATAAGTGCTCATTATTTTTCAAGCTCTGGCTTTTTACTGAGGTGCTTAAATGTAAGTCAAGCTCCCTCAACAAACTGACTACATTTTGGGTGCTGACACATTCAGTATCAGGACACTTTTTATCTGGTTATTTGTAGTCATGTCCTAGCTCTTTAGGAGAACACACAAATTATGAATTCAAGGGACTGCTAGCCAAATACATGATAATACTACCCTGTAAAAAAATGTTCAAAATTTTTCAAAATTGAAAAATATTTCTCTGCTTCATTTATTTATTTATTTATTTATTTATTTTGTAAAAAGCTATAGACAAACTGGTTTATGGGAATAGATGTACAAAAATGGAAGTTTCCCATTTAGAGCAGAAATTTCAGAGTCCTCAAAGACCCATGTGGTCACCGATTCTGATGCAAGGAAAGGATATAGAGTCAAAGATTGGGAAAAGGAGAAGAGTCAGCCCCTTTTGGTGGTGGACAGTCTGCAATACAATTGGATTATAAGTACTGAGCAATTTCTATTCTAAAACAATGCTATTCAGCAGCACAAAGTTAACACTATGAGGGGGCAAACTCATCAATTTGTTGTACAAAGGGTAATGAAAAGAACTATTTTAGTTAACTAAATATGACAACAAAAGAATGAATTTCCTACAATGCTGTGCTGATAGCTGAAGAATTATGTTCATCTCTGCTCCTTGCATTCCTATATGGGGAAAATTATATGGTAAGTAATCCTCTGAAAGTATTTTATATTGTACAGACACAAAATGTGTCAAAAAGTCATTGCACTTGTTACCTTGTAAATACTCTAAATTACCATGTGTATTTTAAATTATTAATGCTATGTGTTTGATAGTGACCTAGACATATGTAGATATGTATAGACAGAGTAGTACGGAGGTCTGAAAAAAAAATTATCCAAAAATGTTACTCTACCATCATGAACAGAATATGTGTATCTATTACACCATTTTAGCTATTATTTTGCACAATAAGATATTTTGCTGATGATTGTAAAATGAGAGAGAACACTACTTAAACATGCTCCAAGTAACAATATAGAGAGGTCTACAACAAAACACAGAAAGCAATGAAGAACATAAATTGCAAATGCATTTCAGCCATAAAGAAATGTGAGGAAATACTGATATTCATTCAACTACATTTTTTTAATTATTATTATTTATTTATTTATTTATTTATTTGCTCTGTCATAGATTCTCACAAAATCACAGAAGGCCAGGTTTGAAAGGACCAGACCATTAATGAAAAACTCTGCTGGGACAAGGTGCATTAGTCCCCTTCATGTGTGCAAAGAAACTGAAATATCAAATCTGAGCTGCCTTAAACCAAATTACATTTTCATTATGAAAAAAGCATTATATAATACTGCAAAGCTGAAAGCAACTCCAGCTACCAACTTCAATAGAACATCAAATTCTAGCCTCTTTTTTGGAAAATTTAAAGATTCTCCACACAATCAGAGAAAATATCTAGAAAATATTCTACATCTGAAGTGTACTACTTCGATATATCTCATATGTATAACAATAATGTCACACTGAATAATTCCAGCATGTTTATTTGAAATTTCACTTTCTGATCTTATCATATCCAGACTGTATTTTAGTGTCATCATGTTTCTGGATAAATATACTGGAACAGCAAGATTTCTGTGAGATAACATATAATCATGAGAATAATGTGATAACATGAATGAGTTACATCAGATTCACTATCTGCACCAACAGCAATTAGGAATCATAGAAAAGCACTTTATCTTGTATATAGCTGCTTTATGGTAAAAACAGAGCAGATAGAGCAAGTGTAAATTTGTGAACATTCATTTTATTACAGAGCACAATTAAGTGTAATTATATGTTTTAGGACATTTTGTTGTTGTTGTTCTGGCAGATTTGTAAAGCTATGATTTTCTACTCAGGACATTCGAGAGAAAGACAGTGATGCACCATATTTACAACAAATGTGAGAGGACAAAGTTTCCTAAAAAAAAAAAAAAAGGTAGTGAAGAGCAAGAAAAGCATTCATTTATATGTTTAAATTTGCTTGTAAAATAGCACTGCCCCCAATAGGAATGCTTGTCAAATCTGCTGTAAGTGAAGAGAAGGAACTTTCCTGACATCAGACTGTCCATGTATTCAGCTGTCTGATGACCTGTAACTGAGCTCTGAAGACATAAAGTTATTGGATCCTCATTCACATACTTAGCACACTTTGAAAAATTTTTAGGAATGATAAAAACATGCATTAAAAATCCTATACTGATAAATAAAACATTTTAAATAAGATTTCTCAGTTTCCCTCAGTCTTGGTTCATGATTCATGTTCTCAGACATTATGTGGAATTGAAAGTCTCAGTGAATCATTTTGGAATAATAGGAAATAACCCTCACAATGTACAGTGCATGACACAGTGCAAAGCATTAAACCAAGATTTATTAGTAAGCCTTCTGTCCCAATAGTTTTTTCTTTTAAAATGATTTTTTTGAAATGGGGTTTGTAAATAATTAAGACATTAAAAGAGGTGTGTTATTTAAAAAAAAAAACAATCATATCACCTAAAGTGTGCATAGAGCTCCGGTCTTTGAATCCAGTAACGATTATTAACTATATAAAGATGTAATAAATGGATTTTACATAGAGAAATGACAACACACAAGTGGAGATTGTGAGGAAAACCCTAACCTCAGCACAGAGGATTTTGTTACAGTAGTAATGTGAATTATTAGTATTATAGGTCAGAGGATGTAAACATGTCCACTTCCACATTTTCCTCTGTTATGCTATGAGTGTACGAACCTCATGGAGAAAGCTGTCCACAGCTCTCTGTAGCATGAGAAAGTTTGTTATAAAACAAAACACAAGACTATCGTGATATTTTGTGGACATACACAACATACCAGTATAGGTATCATAGAGATTTCTCAACTCCTCATGATGTTTGCTGATAAAATTTCACAACAAAGCAAAAAGATCTTCCAGTAGATGATAGATGCAAAGTTGATCGATTTATACAAAAGAAGAGCAACAATGGGAGCCATCTCTAGATTACCTAAGCCACAGAGTAAGCCATCAGCTTTCTCTCTTCTGGCTATTTTGGCTACAAGAAGTGTTTTTCAGAATGCAGCATGCAAAGACTGTAAAAAAGACTGAGGGATTTTTTTCCCCAGTGGAATTAAAAATATATTTATTTTTTTTTAGATAACCCTGCATTTTCTTGTTCTTTCAGTTTCAGTTTCTTACTTTTGAAACATTTAAGAAGTATCTCATTCATTCAGGATATGTTGCTGAGTGTTGATGAAGATACCTCACTTTTTAGGATTTTATCCACTTTAACAGCCAACGGTCTGATTTTTACAAATTTTGAATAATAACTGTTAAAAACTTTATCATGTTATTACTCTAGCACCAATTTCTACCATTCTTGAGTAGATTTTGAATAAGCAGAAACGACAGCTATCTGGCTACTGAGATGCACTAGCTTCAGAAGCCATTAATAGTGACAGCTACAGAAATACTCCAACATCCCAACATATTCATGTCGGGCTTTAAGGAGACATCTACTGCAAACTACTACATTTCTATTGAATTTTGGAATAGAACTAAAAGAGGTACAAAGCTGTGAGACAATAGCTGAAGAATTTTATTTCCATCTCATTAACTTATAGAATTTTATACAGTGAGATTTTGGTTCTATTTACTGGAAAGATATTAATAAAAATCCTATATAGAAGTCAAAAGAAAAGATATTCAAGCACTACAGCACTAGAAATCATTAACAGTTCTTAAGAGTATAATGTAAAAATTGTCTTTTACCTGTACAGAACATAATGATTAAAAGCTATTTATTTGTAAAATATATTTATTAGTATTTATTAATATAGGTTTTGCAGGATTGACTCACATTTGCTTCAAGATATTTAAAAATCATAAATGTATTTTCAGTCTTCATTATACTTTAAGTATGGCCTAGTGTTTTGTGTGGTTGTCTTTCTTTATGAGCTTATCTTGTATCCTATTTTGGAGTTACTAGAGCTGGTTGATTGGTTGCACAATTTTCCAGGAAATGAGTTTAAAAGTTTAAAAAGGCATGAACATTCATGTTGTGTGAAATTACTGCGGTTAATTACTCTAGAAGCTAAGAAACTGTGTACATGCTTTAATAACTGTGAGGTTATTTATCACATTTCTTAATTACTGGAAGAAGGGATCACATTATTTTACAGAGAACAAAATCAAACATCTTTAAAACACTATGTTCTGTCTTTTCCCCCCGTGAGAATCAACATTCAGAAATGCTTAAAAAGCAAAGATGAATTGGACAGACTTCAATAGAGACTAAATAGGTGAAAACAAAACAAGTATTAGTATCACATGTGTGAATCCTAGTGTAAGTAAAGCATGAAGGTTATTCACATTTCACATGTTCTTCTGCTCTGGGATTCACTTTCAGGACTCTGGTAGAAGGAAGAACCCTATCAGAAAGTGTTGGAGAGGTTTGTTGTACATCAAGCTTATTTGGTCACTTCACTGACAAAGAAGGAACTTCTCCCGCCAACACTGCTAAAACGTTCACTTAAAAAAAAAAAAACAACAACTTATATTGAAAAATAACTCAGTATTTTCCATCTGCACACTCTTCAAACACTAATCTAAAACCATAGCATTTATTAAAATTGAAGTTGTCCTTTTTTCTTTTCCTTTTCTTTTATTTCAGGGAAAAAAAAAAAAGTACAATTAAGTAGAGGTAAAAAATAGTGATCAGAAGAACAGCTCTGTGTACAAAATCCAGTATATTTTACTGCAGAATAACTTTGCAGTGTGTAAAGTGTATATTTTTCAAAAAATTCTTACAAGTCAGGGATTTTTAAAAATACCAATCTGAAGATTTCACTCTATGCAATTACACCCATTCTTTGAAGTCTTTCTCTGTAAAACCAACACCCATAACAACATGACTGTTCATATTCTTAACATGAGGGTTAGCACCAAAGCCAAATGATATGAGACTGGCAGAAGTCTGAATATAAATTTCAAACATACTTACTTTCAGTGGGGGTCTCTGCATTATGCTGATCCTGCATGAAAGAAAAAAAAAATATTTTAAATATTTTTAAAGAAAATATTTGCTTTTTGGGCAGTCCTTCCTGAGCTGTAATAAACAAGCTAGTAAGTTGTCTCTGAGGAGAAGAGAGGGAGAGGGAAGGGGAGAGGGAGACAGAGAAGGGATGTTTATCTAGAGAATTGCATGTGATCTGGAGTCTCGGATAAAAGATGTTCTGTGTGCCTACTCCTATACTATTAAAAATGTTCTCTGTTACCACTTTTCTTTGACTATAAGTTCTATTCTAAGAACTAATTAGTTCTATTCTAGACCTGATTCTATCCTATTCTAATTTTCCATTCTTGGAGAGTATACAGAGAGCTCCTTTTTCTAACAAATGTTTCTTACTGTGAAAGTGTACACAAGTGGCAATGGAGACAGCATGCCTGATTGTTATAGCATCTTCAGTTTTGTATCAGCTGTACAATACAAAGTTACCTGCTGTTTTTCTTTTTCTTTTCTTCTTTCTCTTGAAAATCCCATTTTCAAGCTCAAGGAGCTGGATTAACATGAATACAATATCTGTGTGCACTAAACTTAAAATCCAGTTAGCCAGCCTTTTGGAAACTCCATATTCCATTACACTATTAATGGGTTAACTGTACTAGTATTACCTTTGTAAATATTGAAGTCTAATAACACTCCTGCAAACAACTTTGCAAGTTTCTTTTCTTTCCACCTAGGTCACAATTATACCTAAACTTTGCACATTGTCATTGTGCAGTAACTTCAGATCTGCCTTGACTCTCCTTATTACAGACTTTCCTTGCCCACACAATATGCAGGAACCTGTGAATGCATCCTTAGAGGAAAGACAGGGCTTTCAGCTTTAATTCCTAGCTGCAATAAAATTCTTCCTTCAGCATTTTACAGCACCTCCACAGTCCCAGAATAAGCTCTGAAATCTCACCACTGTCAAAATTCTAGGTGCTTTATTTTCTCTGAACTAATTAAAGGAATGAGCTGAGTGAATAAACTACAGATTTAAGAGTCTCTGTCCCAAAATAGTATAAAATAATAATACCATGTACAATGTAACTGCAGTATTTTCTTTATTAAGAGAATTTGAAAGGCTTATTATTGCACAGTACAAAATCTAAAGTTTAAATCTTTACTTTAAATCTGATATATATTTTTATAGAATGTTCATGAGTCAAAGCTCAAAAGAGATCTAACATAAACAGCAATTAAGACTAAAATACATAGATTGTTGAAATTTTTAACTGTTGAACAATCTGGTAGTTGAAACATTACATCTTACATGTCCTTTTTAGATGCATTTCTAGCTTTTCTAAAGCAAATGAACTGAAGAGGAGACAATAGGATTTTCCATCTAAGGGCCTCTGTACTTTAGCTCCTCTTTCCAAATTTCTGTATGTACAACTGTACAAAACAGAAGACAAGCTGTGATCACCTGTCACAGTGCATTCACAACTCAACATTTGGGTCTAAAAATCTATAATTATGCATGGGCTACATATCCTCTTTAGACTGTGACTTCAGAAGTACCCGTGCATACAGCTGTCTTTTATTCTGCACAGTAGTCTTCAACCTGCATAGTCCCAGAATTGCCAAGTTTTCTGTAGTAGGAGTCGCAGGGTCAACTTCCTTTTCTGGAGTACAGACATAGTGTAGTCATAAGGCGCCTGCTTCAGTAATGGTATGGGATGTGTCCATCTACCTAAATCTCAGTGGTACTGAGATGACTAGGATTGTTAAGGAAGTTCTCGTGCCTCAGCTATAGCATCTAAAATACTGGCATAGAAAGAGAAACTAAAGTAATTTTTCTCTTTTAATGAGCACACATTATCTGAAGGGCCAAATCTGCTCTGCCACAGTATCTGATAAAGAAGGAATTTAAAGAAAGACTTGGATCCTGCTGTGAAATATGAAATGATGCACAGAGATTCAGGAAGAGTTTAGTTACTTATTGTTCATATCAATAGGAAATCTAAATGCAAAACGTGAGGCAAATTTGCCAGTTAACTTAAAAATCTAATTAGTTGTCTTTTAGGTTTTATAATTGTTCACACATAGTTGTAAAAATAATTGTAGTTCATAGATTTATGTCTATCTTATTCATTTCAAAGATTAATTTCTATAGTTTAACCTCCTAACATTAGCTATGTTGTTATTTTACTCAAATGCATAAAACAAAAAATATTATAAAAGCTATCTGATATTTTTATAAAACAACTATCTTTTTTCTATTGTAGAAAAGACATTTAAAAAAAAACTTTCACACCATTTTTTCTGGAAACAATCTTCTTCCAAAAATAAGTTACTTGGATATAATTGCAGGTGAAACAATAAAGCTTCAAAAACATCATTTTTAAGGCAAAAAAAAAAAATAAAATACATTTCTTAAGATCTTGCCCTGTGTCACATTTTTAGGTTTGATGTTGGCCTGAGAGCTGTATCACTAAAGCGGTTTAAAAATAGTCACTTGGACACATTGTTTTTTGCCTGTTCCCGACTTACTGTTTTCTTTAAATGTGTTAGTTTATTTTTAACTGTGTTGTGGAAGGTAACAGAGATGACTTTCAAAAGAAGGCAGTGGTACAAATGTAAGAACAACTGCAAAGTTGATAGATGTGCACAGACTGAGGTACAGAAATGGCTTAAACATACTGAATTACTAATATCCAGTATTATTTTCTTCAGCCTCTGATATTGGAACTGTCCCAATCTTTATAAGCAAATAGATATTTATGGGCCTGTCAGGAAGATTTGCTATACCACAGATGTCCAAACTGAGTGTTCAAGTCCCTTTTTTAACTCAGATGTATAACATCCCATGTATATTTTATTTTTCCTTAAAAAATAAGTTGTGAGTTTTCACTTTGTGCAGACTGAAATTACTTTCCAAACATTCTTAAAGAAATTTGATTTTTTTTTTTTCTTTTTCTGTCTAGCCATCCTGTAACTCAACACCAGTTCGCTGAGTTTAAGAGACCTTAAAGAACTATGTGCTAAGAAGGATCATGATGAGGAGACGAAAAAGCTTGTTATGACATGAGTCTGGGAAATTTACAGGTAACGTGAAAAAAGCACAAACTGAACAAGCTAACTAACTAGACTGACATCAGTTGTGAAGCAAAAGATAAGTTGGAGCTTGTATACATAGGGATGACACTGAAAAATAAAAGTATAAGCATCAAAGAAAAAGTGTACTGTGATTAAATTACTAGAAAAGAGTGGCAATTTTAATAGTTCTGTTATAGTAAGTAATATTGCCAGAGAACTTTATATGGAGGAAGCCATGAAAAAAAAGTCAGAGTTCTTAGGATTTCCGGCTATAGCAGTCAGATAGGTCCATTAAATTATTTAATAGCCATTGCAAATTCTGATGTGAAATGTATTTGGACTAGGCTTTTATTGCTTTGTTAGCATTCAACATTTCCTCAAAGAGAAGGTAAAAATATTTATTTCTAATGAATTTGCAGATAACTTGTATTAAATAATTCATCTCAATAAACAATATTTAAGTAGGATTCTGAATGAGAGAGCTGCAAGAAAACACTGTTCTAGGATAACCTTTTTCTCAAAAGAGCTTGCCAAAATTACTGTTGCAGACAACTGCAATACATACTATGAAAATTATGTATGAGGGCCGTTTTTTGTCCTGTTTTGTTCTATCCCCAAAGGTAGATAAAATGAATGAAAATGAAAGAAAAAAAAAAACTAAAATTCTGAAAACTTTCTAGAACTGGCAGGTATTTATTTCACAAATAAATTTTTGCAACCAAATAGAACAAATCAAAAATATACTTCCAAATGCATTGCAATGCATCTTGCATACATAAATACAAAAACAAGAACATAAATATGTTCTTGTTGAATAAGAACAAAAAACAAGCCCCTTAACTGGGCCCTATTTTATGGAATTTTTAAAGAAATATTTACAAAACGCATTTTCTGAATAGCAGTGTGATTCAAAATCAATTTAACTACAAAATCCAGATATTTTAAAGGATTTTTTCCTAGCAAACATCCACAAAGCTTTAAGAACTAAAAAATCAGAGGGGATAAGAAAATCAGGAAAACAAAAAAGGTGTTTGAAAAAAAAAAAATAATTGAACATTTCTGTTATTTGGCATAAGTAACCTTGAGATATGAGAAATAATGCCACATCTTTCAAATTAATATTCTTCAAAGAAGGTATGTCTAGCTCGTAAAATTTTATCTTTCAATTTTCTCTATTCTCTGTTTCTGTGACAACAGACCCTAGGAACAAGGAATCAGTGATGTAGCTCCATATGCTTGTAGAATCACAGAATCATTCACGTTGGAAAAGACTTGTAAGATCATCTAGTCCAACCTTTAACCTAGTACTGCAGTCCACTACTAAACCATGCTACTAAGTTTTAAATCTACACATTTCTTGAGCAACCAGGGTTGGTTACTCAACCACTTCCCTGGGCAGCCTGTTCCAATGCAGCACAACTCTTTCAGTAAAGAATTTCTCCTATTGGAAACCTCCCCCGGCACAAGTTGAGGCTATTTCCTTATCTTATCACTTGGTGCCTGGGAGATGGGAAAGATTTCCACCTCGCTATAGGCTCCTTTAAGGTAACCCTGCAGCATGATAAGGTCTCTCCTGAGCCTCTTTTCTTCTAGGCTAAACAACCCCAGTTCCTGCAGCCACTCCTCAAAATAATTGCTTTCTAGACCCTTCACCAGCTTCATTGTCCTTCTTTGGACAGTCCAGCACCTCTTCATTGACATTGATTTAAATATGCCAATTTAAACTTGCTGATGATCTGGCTCAGCAGCTGACATATTAGATTTCCATCAAAGCATAAAACTGCTCCATCCCAAAAGTTTTACCAGATCTACATCTCTATTAAAGCAGGTCTCTCCTGAATATCAAGCACACAGCTTAAAATTGAAACAAAGTTATTCATGCTTAATATAACAACACGAAATTCAACAAATTAGCAATTATATAGTAAGTAGAGGATATTAAAGTTTCTCTTTCAGTTTTTGCTTTTTTAAACACTAATTGATTTTAAATCAGACAAACAAGAAATGATTTAGATGTATATTGTTGTTTCAAGTTTTAAGAATATGTAAAGAAAGCTCTTCCATAATGAATTTCCCAAAGGTATTCGTATAATTTCTTGATTACAATGTTTAATAGGTGAAATAAAGAAGATTGCTCTGCAAGTTAAAAACTTTATTTTCTTTTGCAGTCAGTTCAAATGCAGTGCTACCTACGTACCATAGCTATTAATAGGCACAGTATTTTTCAGCTGAGATTTAAACTGAGGCAAAGGTAAGATTCAAATATAAGCTAATTAGCTGCTCATGACTTCTTACATTTCATGTCTGAATCAGATTGCCCTTAGACTGTCACACTCTTTTCTTCTTCAAACCATTCTATTTTTTTATTTTTATTTATTTATTTATTTATTTTTTACCAATGTCTCTCATGTATTTTCTTACTTGCCCTTGACTCTCCTTGTTTGAATGCTCTACTGTGACATACCAGCTTTCCACACTCAGAATGGCTCTTAACTCCTGAACTAGAGGAGAAAGTCAGTGACATTCTAACTTCTGTGACATCCTACTTCTGTGTTCCTAGTACATAAATGTCTATTACTTTGCAATTATCTAAATCTGTATTTGTACAGCCATAGAGACAAAAGTAATCCAACCAATAATTATTATACTACTTACAGCACCTTTTTACCCTGCTGCTTTTGTAATGATTTTTGTAAGCTGCAATTATTAAAAAGACTTCTAAAAGGCTATGAAGTACTAATTAAGCTATTATTTGTTTCTAAAACATACACAAAATGCAAAATAGACAAAAATATATTCTACTGCAAAGATTTCTCTTTCACTGCAACATTGTCTTATTTTTAAATATTAAATACCAAATAAATACATCCACACACAGATACAGTTTCTAGACACAATATAGATATATATAGCAGTTTAAAACACTGAGTTTCAGATCTGAAATATAAAAATGTCATTATACTGTACTCTGAAGAGTAAATATGTATATAGGTAATCCAAAAAGTACACAGAAAAAAATATCCCTTTACTTGAAAATTTACAAAATAAATTGTTACTTCCCTTGTCCATGAAGATATTTAACACTATCCTCAACAGAAGTTCTGTGGTCTTCAAACACGTTTTGTAACAAACCCTACGTCAACGAAATACCACAGATATTATCCCCATGTGTATTTATCAGTTTGTCCCAGAAAGGTACTGCAGAAATTCTGAAATTGGATCATCTTTACTACAAGATTGTAAAGATCAGCACTTTGATGCTGTTTTTCCTTTATGCAGCACTATGGATAAATATATTTTATAGAGTCTCTTAAATTATTTTCTATACTGTAATCATATTGAAAGTAAAAACAAAACAAAAGAAACAAGTGAAAAAAACTATAGAAGAGGCACTCATTCTTTACTTGTGACAGAAAATGAATGTGAAGGGGAGAACTGTAGCAAACATTTAGAAGTTGGGCATGCTTCTTCCCCATCTTCCCCCAGATATAATTTGTTTATTAAGT
Source organism: Netta rufina (assembly GCF_964035555.1). NCBI lineage: Eukaryota > Metazoa > Chordata > Aves > Anseriformes > Anatidae > Netta > Netta rufina. Next base: position 51,923,661 of record NC_140125.1, on the reverse strand, counting down.
TGGATTCAGATTTTGAGAAAGGCATTTGTTAGGCTGGCTTCTCCCTCAGTTTTCAGAAAGTCAAAGAGAAAAATGCTACCAGATGCTCTTACGAGTGGTGTTTGCTGCACTAAGTATGAAATTGAAGAGATAATGGCACTGACAATTTGGATTCTTTTGTAGGTGTTGTGCTAGTAAAATGACATCCGTGGAGCTCTGTTTGTTCAATCACTTGAATGTTTCTGTCTCTGTTTCTCCATGCTGCAAATAATTTTCCTGTACAAAATATTTTGCATGAAATAGTGTAGTTTCCAGAAAGTCTCTGTTTGTAAACCTCCTTTCTCCATTCAGAACATAAGGTTTAAACACTACAAGTAATGTTGTTTTAGACCCATATCTATAAAACAGACTTTAGTTGTTTATATAAAGAACAAGGTACAATCCCTTTTTTTTTTTTTTTTTTTTTTTTAAATGACAACAACAACAAACAGTGGTTAGATCTGAATTCATCCTAGTAACATTTTACTGACCTGGGGTAAGATTAACCTTATTTATAATGGAGAACTACAGTGGCAATATGTACCTAGTAATTTCTAGTGATCACCATTTCCTTTTGTGGAGGCATTTCCTTGGCCAGCTTGGCAAACTGTGGTCAGTGTGCTATCCCTAGTGAATCTGTTTGAAGAAATTTGGACGCAACCTGAGAAAGCACTGAGAAATCCTCATTTGTGTGAATTTATAGTGTTAGCAATATTACTTTGATAATCTAAAGAAAGAAAAAATCAAACAACAACAGAAAATAAAAGCATAAATATAAGTTTAAAATGGAAAATATTAGTAAAGGTTTCCCATACATCAATGTAGCTATAAAGTGGAATGAACAGGGAATTTGCTTAAATATTGTGGGAAGTGGCAGATAGCTTACTAAGCTAAAAAAAACAACACTATATGTTATAAAACGTATATTTAAGAATCAAGCATTTTCTATTTCATCTTTCACTATCCTTTGCAATAAAAAATTAGGTCAAATTAAAAAAAATATATAAAGAAAATTATTACCTGAGAATAATCTTCTGCATTTGAATGTCTCTCACTTTGATTCATATCCACATTACTGTCATTTAGATTACCAACATGTTCAGTGACAGAAGGGAGCTGGGTCAGTGAATTAAATCCGTTTTTGATGGTAGACTGTGGGAAGCAGCTAAATAATAAAAGAAAACTCAGACACTTTAATACATATATTTGCTCTTGGTCTTTGTAACTACTATTTTTAACAGAATTTAAACAGAATTCTGTCAAAATAATTTGTACCTCCTTTATTTTGACAACAGAGCAGCACAAAAAGTACATACACATATATTCCTCATCATTAGTGGCTTGGCACCACACATATATCTATGCTTGGCTAATTAACTAACCCTAAAATACAAAACCCAAGCCAGCTGAGGAAAACTAGATGGTAATACCAGAAGTGAATAAATTTCTATGGCCCATAGACAGGGAAAAAAAAAATACACACACACACACATATATATATTTGTGTGTGTCAGAATAGTCTTTTTCTTTTTTCTTTTTTTTTTTTTTCTCCTCAGAAATCAGTCTCCAAATGTACCAGACAGATAAAACATGTGATAATTAAGTAAACCTTTGTAAGGCCAACTCTTGCTGTGGTAGATGGAAGCTCTGCCTCTAACTTCAGTGAAGGCAGAAGAATGAAATATAGAAATATAAACAATTCTTTCCTTGTCAAGCAAACTAGGAGAATGAGATCAAAACAATGCTGCAAACATGACAATTAGATGTGAGTAATTGTGTTATGGCAGCAACAACAACAACAACAAAAAGAGAAAAATGTAAGTATGTATTATCTAACTCTTTTCTTAAGGACTGATATAATTAAACATCAAAATCTTTAGCAGTAACGTGTCACAATTATCTTTCCCTTGAGATCTTCAAAAGTTTTATTAGAATAAAAGCAAGAGATTAAAAACAATTTCAGTCCCAGTTGTTTATCTAAGTCCTTCACCTTATTTAGGCAGCTATATTACTTTAACAAAATGTTAATTCTTGCTATATATTCTTCTTTTCTACCTGTTAATTAAATCACAGAAGATGAAATTAGCCAATTCTCATGGAAACTTAGAATATTACATAAACCATTCTTGACAAAACAGGGTAGGTTGACCATGAAGGAATCTATTGAATATGAAAATAAATATATAAAATAACATACAAACATGTTTGTAATGTAATGTATGTTAACACAAAAATAAATTAATTAAAAATAAAATAACGTCTTAATTCTTATTCTCTCATTCTTTCAATAATGTATTTATGCATATTGCTTTAAGCATTTTTGTGTGTTTCTACTCCTACAATTTGAAAACAAGTAACATAGCATATTTTAATCAGGAAAAAGCAACTAAATCAGCAAAACAATGATTTTCCCTGAGTATTCCAAAATAATCCAAGGACATTTTTTTCATGTGCAAATGCTGTTCTTCCAAAAACATCTTACTGGCTTATTATCAACCCAACCAATCACAGTGATCAAAATGTAGTACCTGTCAAATACGCATTTTTTTCTGATTACTTAGAGATGCATTTAAAACAAGTTTCATACACCTTAAATATAGATAGGTTCCAAGCAATATACAAATTGGACTCAGGCTCAAGAGAAGAAATATCAAAATAACATAAACCTTTTTGTGTTCACTTAGTATGTCATACATTCAGTGTGTCCTTTTTCAGGAGTTCAGTCAGAATAAAAGAGAGATTATAAAAGAGAGATTAACTGCTAATAATTTTAGCAATTGCCTAATGAATGCTCATATCATAACTTTAAGCCTGACAGTAATATGCAGTAATAATGCAGTGAGTCAAAGGGAAAAAAAAGAAGAAAAAAAAGGACCCGATAACCTTAATGGAAATAATTTTTTTTACTGTCAGCAAGAAAGTGTTAACTTTGAATATTGAATATTGACTAGAAGTCATGCATGCATCAATTTCTGAAACTTCTTCTCTGAGAGTCCTTGTTTAAAGACCCTGGTTTTCAAGGGATTATACAACTTCCAAACAGTCTTTAATACAGAATATTTACACAAAGTTAAGTATTGAGCATGAACAGATTCAGCTACACTCTCAGGCTGCTTGTAACAACTATAGTAAAAAAAATAGCATTAATTTTTCCAACTCTGTGAAGTCAATAAAAGTACTGACATGCCATTAAATGATTTCTTTGTTATGTACAAGAAATTAAAAAAAGATCTGTAGTTTTAGGCAAAATTTTAAAGATGTTAAAGAATATTCCTATTTGCAGTAGAAGTGACCTATTAAATATTTTACTTTTTTTGGCCCCCTAATTACAGAAAATTACAAAATATTACAAAATATTTTAAAAAATATTATAACAAAAATTACAAAATATTTTGAGGTTAACATAAAATCTCTGAATTAAATAATAAATTAGACTTTGATGGGTATTTTTCAACGTATACTTTCACTAAAGATACCTAATCTACTTCCTGGCTGATATATCTCATATGAAGAAACAAAAGAAAATGGGGATTAGATTTTTTTTTTTTTCTCCATATAATTTTATGCTGAATTTTATACTCTAATTTAGCAAGATGGAAGATCCTTCTATATTCTTCCTGAATTACGGGAGAAGTAAAAACTGAAAAGAGATTCAGCCACGTTAGTTCCCTCTGATAATTGGATGTGACTGAGTCAACAATTTTCCAGAAAAAATCATATATATGATGTAATAATGGAGCCAGAAATGAGCAAGAGACTAACATTAAGTAACTGTTCAGTTAGGTGTTACACTGGCTATCTTTGACACATGCAGATTATGAACTTTACAATAAAAAAATAGAATTAGAAAAAATACAGCCAAATTTTGCAAAGGGAGTTGCTAATGTTATGAAATTATTCTATATAATTTGTTGCAAGGCCAGATGAAAAAAAAAATGCCACCGTTTCATCAGGCTTTTTAAATGCTCATTAATATTCAGAAATATAATTTTCAATGATTTGTGTCTAAAAAGAAACCTCCAAGAAAGCAGGAGAAAAGAGATATGAAATTTTTACACACAAAAGACAACACCGTAGAAAAAGGTTAATGACAATATATTCTGTGACATGAATCAGATGAAATTGCCACAGTTCATTAAGCAATGATGGACAATAAAGGTGTGTATTACAGATCATGTAATGGGACCAAACAAAACTGTCTGTGAAGGGGCTTGCCCCAAACTCCTGTTAAAGAGAAAGATATGAATCAACCAGAGTTAAAAAAAAAAAAAAAAAAAAAGGGGGGGGGAGATCATATTCAGGAAAACTTTTGAAACATGAGAAGACAGCTTGAAAAGTTGAAAAGACAAAAGGATGACGAAAATGTGCAATAGAGAGGAGAAACCTTGGACTGGAAACAGCAACAGACAAACTGGTTTGTCACTGCCTGTAGCTATCCCACTGGTGTGACAACTCGTGCCTAGGCCAAACAGCTTGCTGCCAATGGTTATCCTATACACTGAGCTTTGTGTATCCAGCTAGGGGACTGTAAGTACAGGGTGTGACCATCAGGGACCAAAAGAGTAGCCTTTCTCACCACCATGTAGATTAGCAGATTGTAGAAAGCAGCATACAAAGCCTAGAGCACTCCAACTTCTAAAGGAGCTGCGCATACACAGAGGTGAACCCCAACCTGACGTGTGTGCACACAGGGGACCCTGCACTCCCAAAGGAGAGGGTGTGCTTGTAATCTGTGATGCCAGGAGGGTGCATATAACAGTATGTGTATGTCTGTGTGTTATTAGAAGTTTTAGGACTAGTTGCGGGAAAGGTTTCAGATTTCTTTTTTTTTTTTTTTTTTTTTTTTTTTTTTTTGAGTTTATTAACATTTTGTAAGTGGTTTGTCTATTGTAATGCTGATATTGATCCTAAACGGATCACTGATTGCCAAATTATTATGTGACATCAATAGAGTGCTTTGATCCTGATGTGCTTTAGACTACGTGAACTGATCTTTTTTTTCCTGTGACCCAAATAAAAATAAGCCATTGTTTTTTTACAGTGAAAAAGACTAAAAAAAATGGATGTTGCTGCTGAAACTGTACTGCATACTTACACGTCTTTTGGTATTGTGATAGGGTTCAATTTGTAGTTCAAAAATAGGCTAGCAATCTCGATATATTGTTCAGGTTTCTTTATCACAGGCTCTGGAAAAAATAAATATATATTCATAAGAAATATTTAATACTTAGTTGACAGATGATTTCCACAGGGGATTACTCACCCCTAAATAATTATACAAAGACTTCAGGAAAGAATCTCCGAACACCATGACATTCACTTGAATAAAACAGAAAAACTGGGGTGGCTTTAGGTGGTTTATCATGAGCAAATTAAATGCATAATTCTCTGACTCTCAGCTTGCAAGATATTAAAGGTGTGTTTAACCTATATGTAAAGTTATCCAAAATAGCTCAGAACTGTGGCAGAATATTTTGCCTTCGATGATCTGTTTCCTATGTCGGCATATTTTGCTAGCTTGAATATGAAAAGTTTACAGGCATGCTATCTCACGTTATATACTTAATTTCATTATGCAGTCTACACTATGCCCAGAATAAGTTTACTGTTAAAACTGTGAATAATTGCAGAAGGGCTAGTCACATACTTTAAATATTCAACAGGTGTTTAGAAGCGTTCATGGCTCTGCCTCAGAGCTTCTGCACTACTCTAATAATACTCCCTCTGAATTTTCTCCAGTACAGTACAACTTTTTAGCAACAGATTAAGACATTTCTCAAAGCATTTAAGAAATAATAGAGTAATAGAGCTAAAGCAAAGTATTACAGAAATGAAAAAAACAAAAAAACAACAACAAAAAAAAAAAAAAAGAGAGAGAGAAAAGAGAAAAAGTAATCCATAATGCAGTTCTATTGAAATTATGCTAATAGATGATAAATATGTGCTTGAGAACATTTATAATGATTAAAATGTAATTACAAATTTATTTCAGAGGTTTGTGTAGACAAACCTTTAGGGTCAGATGACGCAACACTTTTCTTTCTCTGACGGAAACGTTTCCAGCGAGGAACTGGTGGTGGCTGTGGTGGTGCTACCAGAGGGCAGGACCTCGTTCTAGTAACCAGGACAGGATGGCTATATATTTGTGAAAGCCCATATTGCCTCAGATTCTCTGAAGAACCAGCCTATGAAACATGGAAAGACAATCTGACTGGGCACAGCTCTCCTTTCTCATTGCCCCTCTCTCTCAAAAAACAAACAAACAAACAAAAGCAGTATGTGCACAGAAGCATCTAATGGCTTAGATAACAAAAGAAGCAAGAACAGTTCACCTGACAACATTATCCAAAAGCATTCTATATAGGATCAATATTCACCGTAGAAAGCAAAATTGAATACTTAGAAGTGTCTACCTATATTTTAATTTTCAGAAAAGATTGATCACTTCTTTGAATATACAATCATATTCTTTGGGTGTCACAAAAAGCGTAAGTGAACCAAAGTGTCCAAGTAAGGAAGCAACACTGACAACATTTTGCTTCAAATAAACATATTTAAAAGTACTTTTTTTTTTTTATTTATTGAAAAATAATTCGTGCTGAATTTATAAATTAGTAGGATTCTAAAAGTGACTGGTGTTTTAGATAACTTCTGATATCTTCATAATGTAATATCATTTTGAACAATATAATTAAAGTTAAGCTTTTTACGTTATAGCTAATTAGACAACACACTGAAGACACAACAGTTGATTCATATATACCAAAGCCCTTAGCAAAGGACTTAAGAGCAATTTTAGTTGTGGACATTGAGTGGTGCTCTTCCCATTAAAACAATACTGGTCTCATATGAAAGTCTGTTATATTTTCTCTGTTGAATGTTCTGTTTCAAGATTTGTACATCCTTACTTTGTTTTGAAAAATACACCTTCTTTTCACTGCTAGATAAATCACCTATAACATATTTCTTTAACCCATTCATCAGCTCAGATTCTGATTGTACCTGTTCATCATCAGATGGTCCCAAGGTGGCATAATTGTAAGCACTGCAGAAGAGACTGTGGTTGTGATTGTCAGAGGTATTTAAAGGGAGAGGATCAAATTAAATGCTTTAAGGTACATAAGTGATATATTGTCCTCAGATGATCTCTGAATTTATAAAGATATTTTACAGGAGCGGTGACTATGTACACACACATTCTAATAACTTAAAAATGCAAGCTAAACCATCTGAGATTGGATGGATATTGAAGAGGGCCAGTTCGGTGCTGTAAAGGAGAATTCATCAGCTGCTGAGCAGGAAGCATAGTCGCATAACAGAAACTATTGATTTTTTTTTCCATCTTGTTTGAACAAACTTAAGACAATTACGTTTACTACATAAATCCAGGGACATACACACTAGAAAACACAGCCAAAATGGAACCAGAAAAAAAATCTGGAGGATAATTCTGGCACAAATAAAATCAATGACAAACCTTCTACTGAGTTTCGGAAGCAACCTTTATCCCAAACAATTACTCCATTCTCCAAATTATAATTATTTCCATTGATGTAGTGCCTACCAGACCCCCAAAGAAAGCTTGAAAATGGGCTTCTTCTTTCTTTTAAAACAAAACAAAACAAAACAAACAAACAAACAAAAAAAATAAGGTCCACAAGAAATCCACTACACTTCAATATTTAATTTCTGTCAGCTTCCATTTTCTTATCAGTCTTTACTGTTTTAGACATATAGATTCACCTGTCTCATCCTATATGATCTGTCATGCCTCTTTTTCTGTAATCTCTAACAGACTGTGGCCAAGTCCAAGACTCAAGGCCTTATGTGGCAGGAAGGATGTAGCCCCTGTGTCACTGTGTTCAATTTGGTTTTGGATGACTAATATTACTTACTACTAGCAAAGAGACAGCATTGACTGTGACCTTGAATTAAAATAAAATCACAGAGAACAACCTAATCTTCAAAATAACACAAAATGAGCTGCACTGAAAAGGGGAAGGGGAGGGGAAAAAGAGGAGGAAAAGGAGGAGGAGAAGGAGAAGAAATTCAGAGTATTAAAACATAAGACGTGCAAACTATTTTTTTTTTTTTTTTGAAATTTCTTGTCTTCATTCTGTGAAGCTTGCTGGTTTTCTGAGAAAGAAGATTACATTTTAATGTTCTACTTATGTAAAATGTGATTAGAATGTGACTAGATTAGATTATTAGCTAAAATAAAGTTAGCTAATAATTATCTCAAGAAAGCCCACTTTGGTATTTAAAATAATTTTCTGCAGATTATAAGTAGCTAAGTGGAAATTTAAGCATTGCTTTTACTTCAGCTTCTTGAAGTGCTAAACTTTCTCCAGCTGCTTCCACCACTTTCATCACCAATGATAAAAATGAATATAAACATGCTATTTTATACAGAACATCATAACAGAAAATGTATGAGATAATTATTTATAGCCTGAAAAAGAAAAAAAAAAAACACACTGAAATTCATGTTGTTCAAGTAACCCTTAAAATAATTATTCTTTCCTTTCAGAAGTGTCTCATGATTCATTTTCTCATCCATGCCTTGTTACTCAGAGACTTCAGCACTTGAAATCCAGAGGAAAGTGAAGTAAAACTAAAAATTGAGTGTGGTTATGGTAGGATAAAGCATGTCCATAATCTAGGCATGAAAACCAATTTAACTGATAATCATTACCTGGTGATTGTTTTCCTACACTATTATTATTTATTATTATTATTTACAATGTAGTTGTTACAAAAATAAACATTCAGATGATACAATATATAATGCATTGTTTTCCTGAGAGTACAGAATCTTACCATTTGATCTAACGAAAACACCTCCGCTTCAAACTGTAATGGAATAAAGTCAGCATATACTGCCATATCTGGCTGGGTTCGTACAGAAGAACCTAGGTAGAAAACATTAACAGGTCTTGGAACAGGGTAAGCCATAAATAAACATTGTAGTTCCTTCTCCTAAGTTTCTCTGCCTTGTTTCCTTTTTTTTTTTTTTCTTTGTCTGACTCAAATTCCATTCAAAACAAGAGCTTATTGTAACGTATTCAGAAGAGAAGCCATGGATGTAAAAAGTACATTGTTTTAGTCCCTGTGTATTTAGATCATCAACTACTATTACATATTTTACTGTTTTCACACAAATGAATAACAAAAGCTACAGCATAGAAATGTAGAAGTAGCTCTTGCACTTGTTCTTTTATTTTTTGTCAAATTTTAAAAATACTAGCAAAAAGGTCCTAGTACACATCTGGACAGCTGAAGTGAAAGCATACCAATTGGCAAGTAGTAGGTAAAGACTTCTCAAAAGTGAAAGCAAAAAATGGTTTTGCTGGCAAAACAATGAAAAGTCTGAGTTCTCACTACTTCTACCAATGGGTATAAAGACTGAAATAAGTAGTTTGAGAAACAGTGGTCAAAAAACAGGGTTGCTGCTCTTAATACTGTCAAGGAGATGGAAAAATTGAGGTAACAACTTTAGAAAGTGTGCGGGAGTGACTCCCTACACTTCATTACCCCTAGAAATCCCTTGCACTAAGCAACCGCTCAATCTTCTCATACCTGTATCTGTGAAAGAAGCCATTGGTAAATCCTGAAAGTTAGAGAATCCACAGCTGTTTGGCTGACAGACAGTACACAAATGCCAAAGGAAAATTAAAAGTCTAAAAAATACAGTATTAGAAATATGGGTCTGTGGTTTGACCTAAAAGTCTGCTCAGGAAGAAGCATCTCTGCATTTTTCTTTAAACATCCAAGAAAGCATGTGCAGACAGGATTTCAATAGAGTGGTTGTGATACTTTTCTGTCATCAGAATGTTTTGTCTTTGTTCATTTCAGTTCCACCTCAAATATAGGATAATTATTTCCTATTTTTACCTATGTTTACTGAGTACTCAACTGGAAGTTGCATTAAGAATAGACATTATCTGTGAAATGGAAATACAAAGGAAAAAAAAAAAAACACAAAAAAATAGAAAATGGAAACGAGAAGAAAGGAAAACAAAAGTTAGGCAAGTGTCTGAAAAATATAATTTATCAGGCTTTTAAAAATACATTTATTTACAAGGTATGCAGTGTCTTTGTCTTGAAGCAGTAAAACATCTCTGCAACGTGAATATTCTTTTAGGAATTCATCTTCTCAATAAAACATAAGCTTATGTTACAGTTACTCTCTACTGGATTCTTAGTATTTCTCTCTGTATGCTTTTGATAACTATTAACCACAGCTTGTGTTAGCTGTAATTTTCAATTTATTCAAAAGCAAGAATACAATCTAGGTTGAGTCTCAGTCCTTGCTGACATATCTGCTCTGTTAAAAATACAGCAGTAGTATCCATGATGTACCACACATTACTGAACAGTATATGCCAGAAGCCATACCAATCTCATTGCACATGAGAAGCATTTCTCACACATGGGTATTTCATGCATACCAGGTATGCATCTGGAGAATCTATTTCAAATTGATAGCCTTAATAAAATTACACTATCAGATGAAAAATGACATAACATATAGTACAACAAAAAGTTAGGTTCCACAAAGCCTATTATTTATATCCACCAGTGTAGATATAAAGATTTTGCACTGTGTTGTTAAAGATTTCTGAATCCTTGTAGGTGGTTATATTTTACATCTGCAGCACTGCAAACTCATTTACAGAGGGTGATTGCTACACCATCTGAACAAATACTTCAGCCCCTGGAAAAAGGGAGAGTATCAATGGAATCAATCCATGTAACAGTCAGTTAAAAAGAAATGTCATTTAAATCAATTAAGTCAATTAAAAAGAAATGCCAAGAATGAATATTGTTATGCTTTATAATCATTCTTGTTTTTATAAAACAAACAAACAACAACAACAACAACAAAAAACATAGGCTTTGAAGACTTGCAAATAAGTTTCTCACTATATCCCTAAATTTCTCTTAAATATTTTTTGAGTATCATACAGGAGCTGATGCTGAGTTTTACCTTTCAAAACAGTTTGGTTGGCTTTCAACATTGTTCTGTTGAGGTGTGCAGCTCATACACTAACCCCTGCTGCTGAGTTGAGCATGAATTAATTTTGCCTATTGGAGAGTTCTGTTTAGCCTTCAGAAAAGTGATATAGGTATTCTTCATAATTAAAATATTACATAAATATTTCAGAATAATAGCATGCATTAAAAAAAAAAAAAAAAAAAAAAAAAAAAGAACAAAATATTAGGCTCTGGTCCCCACTTATAAGTAAAAACTTTTGAACTGGCAAAAGGGAAATGCAAAAAATCTTTATGGATATTTTAATGTGTGTTGCGTATCTCATTTACTCTGATGATTAGCATTATGGGTTTACTTGTAAAACTAACATTTTTTAAACATTGTTATAATCTCCCAGCACTTCTGTGAAGTAGAAAGTGACACAGAAAATATTATTTCTAAGCAGACACAAAGAGCTAGTTTGTAGAACAAATTCCCAAATACCTGGTTAGTGCCTTTTAAAGTAGAATAGTATTCCATTTCTAGAAGTTCCAAAATCATTAGAAAAATTGTTAGTCTAGAAACATAAATGGAAATTGGAGTGGTGGCTCATTATAGGAGCAAGAGGCTACATAACTCACACCTTACCATCATAAAATCTCTATGGAATGCATGGACTCCCCAGGTATGAAAGTAGAAATTGTTACTAGAAGAAGAGGCTGATGAGTGGAGAAATGAATTGTCTGCAAAAGCATCCCAGGGACTGGCTGGCTACTGGACCAAAGAGCTGGTTGCTTGCAGGAAGAGCCCTGGCTGATCAGGTGGAGGATTGGTTATTCTTCTGGTTGCACAGAGTAGGATAAATAGAGGAAAAAAAAAAAAAAAAAAAAAGTAGGGACAATGCTTCCTGCAATGCATGTAGTATTTGGAAAGATGCAGAAGGCATTGGTTTGAGTGCATAAGTGCTTCAGAATTGTATTTGTATATTTGTAGTATGTCTGGCAGAGAAGGAGCTAATTTTCTTCAGAATCACCCATATCGTGCTGTGCTTTAGATTTGCAACAAAGACATGCTGATAACACACCAACGTTTTAGCTGTCACTGAACAATGCATGCGTCAAGTCCTCACTCTGCTGAGAGAATAAGCTGTGTGTGGGCAAGAGTCTGGAAGGTAACACAAGTGAGAGAGCTGACCCAAATAGGTGAAGGAGATCTTCCATCCCATACAATGTCACGCACTGCAATAACAGGAGAGGGTGTTTTCCTAAAGTAGCTGTTGCTCAGAGCCTGGTTTGGTATCAGGCTGAGTGTGGTGAGTGATTGCTTTTCCATCACTTGCTTTTTTCTCTCCTTAATCATTTCTTTTCCATGTATTAAAAGTTATTGAAAAGTATCTTTACCTCGACCCACAAGATTTTTTCTTGCTTTTGCTCTTCTGATCCTTTCCTCCTATCCTGCTGGTGGACAGTGAGTGAGTAAATGGGTGGGCACTTTGCTGCCAGATGGTGTCAACCCACCACCACATTATAACCCCTGCTAAATCATAAGCCTGTAAGAGAATTTCTAAACACTTAGAAGTAACTGGCGTGCCAATGCTTTTTTAGAAATAATTCCAATATTTCCCAGGAAAAACAAACAAACAAACCAAAAAACATTTAAAGTCCCCATACTCAACATGTACAGCAAAAACATGGGAAATAAGCACTTTTATGGAGCAGGAAATTAAGTACTTTTCAAGACACTGACCTTAAAAAAAAAAAAAAAAAAAAAAAGAAAAGAGCTGATGCATTGAGTAAAGACACTGATTTCCAAGAACAATTCAGAAACATTTTGCAGCTCCTGCCTCTAGAGTCTGACTTTAAGCTTAGACTTATTTACAAATGTTACTTCATGCACAAAAATAGTTCTACTGTCCTGGGCCACTCATTGCAGGCTGTTTCATATAGCCTGCAAGTTTTTTTCTCTTGTGCCTACAAACTGGACTATAATTCAGTCCAGTACTATTTCAAGTTACATCTTGAATGGCATTTTGCCTTTATTTTCTTTGCAGTTTAATCTCAAGTTTTATCCCTATTTTAAGCCTTCTGAATTTACAATCTGCACATATAATTCTATTCAAATTCTTTTAAGTTCAGTAGTGAAATATATACTTTTAATTCTTTTCCAGAACTCTTTTCTGATACTTTTATTTTGCTTTGGTAATGTCTGGAAAAAACAAACAAACAAGCCAAAAAAACATACTTTTTAATACTGCTTTTAAAAGACACGTGAAAGTTGTCAGGATTTAAAAGTTTTAATAAAGTTATGTTATACATCTCTTAATCCCATTGATGTTGATTAAACAACTTCATTCAGGAAAATAACATTTTGCTAACTTAACAGAGGTTGACAAAGGTTAAGAATATTTCATGCCTTTAGAATGCATGCATTTCATCTTCTGCTTATGAAACAGATCTAGGATAAAAGAGTTCTTTGATCTGCCACATTTTAGCCCCAAGCTAGTAATCTTTCTAAATAACTTTGCACGTCACTAAGGGTCTTTAAGAAAACAGAATGCACTGTGCTTTAAATGGCAGAAAAAAGACCAAAATGTCATGTGGTTTCTTCATATGTAAATCTACAATATTTTTGATGCCCTTTTACAGATTTGGTACAATTTCCAGAATTTGTTACTTCTGCTTCTCCTTTGTTTTATTTTCCCACAACATGGTTGAGTGAAATGCCTCATCTCCTATTACACAACTACTATGATTTTAAATAAATAAATAAATAAATAAATAAAGCTTTTAGTCCAAGTTTTGTTTGCAAACTTATTAACTGCTCACATCTAATTTAAGAATTTATTTCTCTTTAACTCCTTTACTAGTATATAATGTAGGAATTCAAATGAATAAGGTATATTGATGAAATATACCTTATATAATATATTGATGAAAAATAATATTGGATTGATAGAAGTCAAACTGATTTAAATAAACAATTTTAATCAGGAGCAAGAAACTGATTTACATAATAAGAAACTGATATTAATTCTTTTTATACATTTTTACCTTGTAGTTATAACCTTAAAGAAAGTTGTTCCACTGACACTCACCTGCTAATTTTCAACTAGATAATATTCCAATTAATATGTTTCCTTCTGCTAGCTGTATGGATATGCTATATATTTACAGATATAAACAATGACAAAGATCAGCTTAATGTAACATTTATGAAGAGTTTTATATTTTATGTAAACAAATATGACACTTCTTATCGGTCTTATTGACCAATTCAAATTTACATGTGGTTTATCAAAATTATATTTTGTCTAAAAATATTTAAATTTTAATGCAGAAAGAACTTTCTTGATTTTTAAGGTACCCTAGATGTACTGATTTAAAAAAAAAAAAAATCAATCAAAATATATTTTCAGGAAAAAGGAAACAAATTTATTAAACAATTAAATCATGCAATAAATTCAAATGACTATTACTGGCCACCCTTCTCTTCAATAAGGAACATTCCTCCTTTTTCCAATTTCAATATACTGAATAAAGTAGATATTGCAAATAAGTTACTACAGAAGAATATTATTATTATAATTATTAATAAAAAAGGCAATCTACATCTAGAACAAATCTTGGTCCTACATGACTGGCCAACAACTTCTAAATGTTCAGCGTAGATTTGCTTTATATTTCAACATCAAATAGAAATTTCTGCAATATTATTTTTAATATAAATTATAGAATTTTAATATGTATTTTAATATATATAAGGATTTAAGTCTTTTATACAGCCTGTAAAGAATCACTTTTTTTTTTTTTTTAATGAGTATATTTACTCTTTCCCCAAATAATAAGTTAGAGAATGAAAAAAAAAAAAAAAAGCAAAGTCTTTTATTTACATATATCTTACATTTGGTTTTTAAGCTTTAATAGCACTTACTCTCAGCTAAGGCTTGAGGAGAACCCTGGACTTCTGCCTGTATTTGTGAAGGCTGAATTGCTGACTTGTTTTTTTCTTTTTCTCCATCTTTGTTTTTCTTCTTCCCAGTTTCTTTCTGTTCTGCTTTTTCTGTTACGTAAAACAAAGATGAGATTTTTTTTCTTTTTTTTTCTGATAATTTTTTTCAGTCTTAAAATCTAATACTGTGTAAGTGCTTTAATAACATTTTAGTTAAATTAAAAAACAAACAAACAAAACTTCAAAATTGAAGAGGAATTGAGGTATGATAAACAGATATGTCATTCAGTTTATAAAAAATTTAAAAAAAGGGAAAAAAAAGGAAAAAAAAAAAGACTTTCTCAAGATTTAAATGTTGACTTATTGAAAAGGCCAGGAAGGCTTCAGTCACACAGTTAGTGCACAATTCTCACTTCTCCACTATATTGTATGGAATTTCTGAAGTCCTGGCACTGTGTCAAACATTTTCGTCACATCCCTGATCTCATGTATCAGTAGTTTCCAAAACAATTTAACATAGACTTGGCCTAAGTACCCAGTGGACTCAACAGTTGCAACAGGCATTTCAATAAAAGCTTTTTCAATAAACCCCTTCAATCACTTTTTTTCCCTAATAAATAATAATTACATTGTTCTAGGCAATAGTAAATAAATAAATAGATAGATAGATAAAAGGAAAAACAGACAAACAAACATACATAACTAGCAAAGAAAATACAAGTTTTAGGAAGGAATATTAGCAAAATTATATTTGATTAAAAAAAATAAAATATTGGAAGCATTGAGCAATATAAAAGAGGATACTGTCAGGATCACTTATAAAATCACATGGATGAAAAAATATCTGCCGACCTTCAAACTCAGATTACAGAAAAATACATTTATAATTTTTAAAAATCCCAAAATTTTAATGGGTCTTCAGAACACAACTTTGAGCCTCAGAGTTGGGAGATTATTGAGCTTCACTATAATGCTGTGCTTCCCTGATTCTTAGTTGTTTCAGTTACTAATAATTCTTAAAGCTTAGGCAGGATTAAGTTTACACCATTTTCTGGGAATAAATTATAGCACCCTGTTGGATGAGTAACAGTGCTGTTCCCAGTGTTCCCTTGTTCATGTCCATTCCTAATTCTGAAATATCTTCTACACTGGTGGACAAGTCATAAGATGATAGAAAGAGTGCTTGCGAGTCTCTGACTAGTCCCTCAGCTAAGTCTCTTCAAATATTTTTATAACACTTTTGACATTAGGATTATTATTTGAGCTTCAAAGTTGAGGATTGCATTTTATTATTATTTTTTTCAAAGTCAGTGAAGAAATAGAAATTTCAGCATATGATTCTTCACAAGGGGACTGGAAGGGCAGGCTCTGATCTCTGCTGTCTGGGGACAGTTACAGGACCTGAGGGAACAACATAGAGCAGGGACAGGGAAGGGTCAGGCTGGGTGTTAGGAAAAGGTTCTGCACCCAAAGGTTAGTCAGGCACTGGGACAGGCTGCCCAGGGAATTTGTCACAGCACCAAGCCAGCTGGAGTTCAAGAAGTGTTTGGACTACGCTCAGATAGGGTTTGATTTTTGGGGGGTCCTGTGTTGAGCCAGGAGTTGGACTCGATGATCCTCATGGGTCCCTTCCAACTTGGGATGTTCTATGATTTTGTGGTTCTATGATTTGTACCTTCCAATAACAATAAAAGTGTTGTGAAATTGCATCCATGCCTCCAAGTTTAAAACAGCAACTAAGAAAACTAAGACTCAAATATAAACATTGCAGATTAATATACTGTAACAAATATGTTTTTAAGCCTAGGTTTCTTCATTTAAATGTAAATAAGATTAGCAGTTCTTGAAGAAAATTAATACCTGGTAGCATAAAGAGAAAAGTTACTGCAAATAAAAGTGCAGACAGACTTTATATTACGTACTTGTCAGTACAATCTAGAGGTGATCGCTCTTGGTAATATCCGTTATGGGTTGTACACTTTCTGGATGGTCAGAACAGTGCTGACCCAGTTGCCTTTGGGCAAACTAAACTCTCTGATTGTTATCCCTCTGCATGGAATCACTCTTCAGAGGAATGACTAACAGAGCTGAAGAACTCACTGCCAGAAAATGAAGCCTGGTTTTCATGAAAGAGTCTAATACTGCTTCTAATGAGGTCCACAGTTAAAATAAAACTTCTTTGATTTTATACCATTGCAAAATATTCAGTGAAGTAAGAAAACTGCAGACTTGCATTAGGTATAATAAAGATAGATGAATTCGAAGGCAGAGGTTATGCTAACTTTGCCCACATGCTAGCTTGACATACAAAGATAACACTACCTACAACTACAGACCTTTGCCAATTTTCTCTGCTTTCTCAGGTTTATCTGGCTGTTTATTCACAGATGAAACTTCATTTTTTAACTCTGACACTTTGGTCTCTTTACATTTTGTATCTGTCCGAGGATTATCAAGTTCTGAAGTTTCCTTGTTTGTCAACTTGAATTCTGGCAAAATCTCTTTCAAAAAGTCCCAGACTTTGTTCAAGTATCCAGGCCTTAAAAAACAAACACACGTACATATCAATGATAATGACAATTGCAATAAGATAAGAACGTGTGATCTTCATTTAGACAAAGCTATAATACAACTGACAGTCCAACTCTCTGGAAAAATGGCAGTTTTATTTTAGTAAATGAAACACACTTGCTTGACTTTGTAGATAAAAGCTATGGCAGGAAAAATTGTCGACCTCTTTGCAACTACCCTGTATAATTAATTGATTCTAGCTCTGTACATTAAAAATCTCTTCCTGACTTTCAAACAGGATTTCTCTATCTATTTCAACACCAGGAGTTCTATGCCTCTGCCCCTGACTCCACCGGCTACAACAGAGTTTTCATAGGACCTGACAGTTGTTGCTGTGCTATTTCTTCACAGAAAGTCAGTGATTCTTGAAATAACCTAAAACTGAATGAATCATTCATGGCCATAAATAAATTGCAAGCCAATTGCATGAAACATTCTTTGTACAATAAAATTATTAATTGTACAACAAGCTAAAGTCATCTTTATACTTTGTTGCAAAGATTCTGTGGCATTCTCTGGCACTCACATTTCTTAGTGCAAGCAAGTTAAATTTTGCAATAACTGCCAGATTTGTTGATACTGTTTTTTGTTGTTGCTATTTTAAAAATAAACTACATAAAGAAACAAAATTAAGATTGCTGAGATTTCTAAGTCCATGGGCTACAGACACACTACTGTAATACCCAAATACATCAAAGACTTAAGTTGCAAGAATAACTTGGGACATAAAATTATAATTGTGGAAATAAGAGCTAAAATAAAGCATGAATAAACTTATTTAATATTGAAATGTTTTTATAAATAAACAATCCTGAATAAATTATATATAAACCAAGCTTGTATCTATTTATTTGTTAACGTGTTCATCAAAAGGTAAAAAATGCCATTAAAAAAAAAAAAATATATATATATATTTAGATGTGTACCTCATTCATTCAGCAAAAATAATGTCAAGCGGAAAAAAAAAAAAAGAAAAAAAAATTGAATGGACTTAACACATAGGAAACAAGAAAAAATATTATTATAGGTTGGAATTTTATTTGGAGGAATAAAAGCATAACAACTGTTCCAATTTAAAATGTGAAAACACCTCACCAGCTGAAGTTGATTACTTCCAATTCATGTAATATATTTTCTATAGTACATTCTAATATAATAATACTAATCATACTAATACACATAGTTATTAGTATTACTGCCAAACATTTTATATCTGTATGCTAGAACAACACAGGCTTCTCTAACCCTGATTTCACCACAGGGTTCAATATTAATTCAAAATAAATTAATTTGAAGAACAATCAGCAGCAGCTTAACATGATAAACAGCTTTACAATCATCTGCATGACCTACAAATAAAAACACTAAAAAAAATGCTTTCCTAGAAGGCAAGTTCTAGAATTAAAACCTTACATTCTGCAAAACTGATGCTAAAGGACTTGCACGGCGCAGCTTTATTTTACATAATGTTTTACGGAAGTAAATATTTAACGTTATGAAAAATGTTTAATAGAAGAACTTACTGGAGAGGAATAACTTCTGGTATCCATCCAGTCAGTGCATGTAGAACTGTAAATTCCTCCAGCTCTCTTTTTCCATTTTCTTGTGTACTGTAATACAAAAACTACCATTACACAGAAATATAATATAACCAACTCATCATATCTTGTAGTCTATGTTGCTTTCTGTAGAAGCAGTACAAGGCCCAAACAGAAAATAAGACTGCTGAAAAACAAGTTTTAATGGTAATTTTAGTTTTCCAATTTATAGCTGACTACTAGACTAAAAATTCAAGTTTGCTGCTGTGCCTTTGCATCATGCCCATCATAGCGTTCCCACTTGTACAAAAGCAGTTTCAGTATGGTTAGCAAGCATCTTATGTATACATGCATGAAGTAGAGACTCTTTCTCTTTTTGCAGGGTTGTTTTTTTTGGTGGGTTTCAAATCCCACCAGACCCATGGGGGATTTGAATCTAGAACTTCCCTTTCCTGAAGAGCTGCTCCAAATCCCAGATTATTAACAGTTGGCAGTATTTCCAGTATATCACAGTCAACTCTCTCAAATGGATATAGTTTCCTACTCTCTGGAAATAATTCTGTAAGAAGATCCTGAGAGGGCCAAGGCTAAAAGTGCAAGCACCCAGCCATTCTTGTGCTCTGGAGAAACGTTGGATTTCAAATGCTCTCCAGCAGAGTTTACAGGCAGCTATAGGCAACTCCCTGGTCAATGTGGAAATACTCTAGATCATTCTTTTGACAAAAATGACTGTTGATATAACCAGAACAGGAAGGCTTAACTATCCAGCTCAGTATTTGAATTCTTTTCTGAAGTTTAATAATTTAAACACCTGGTGGTCATTACTCGTCTCACAGGAACCTGTGGCCCTAATTGCCAATTGATTGTACCATGGGCCAATTTCCAGGTCACTTTTTTGCAAGTGGATCACCACACAGCCCACAACAGCAGCACTAAAAGCAAAAGTGTCAGAAGTATCTTATAATACTCTATTTTCCATACTGCATTTTAAAAGCTTTATTTCTTTTAGGTCAAGCATCTCTAAATAATACGTTGCTTTTCTAATAAATGCTGCAAAACATTCTGCAAGCTTAATATATATATATAACTATATCATATATTCATATCTATAACGTTTACTTTTGTTACCGTTTAAAATAAAAGCTCTTATATGTCTCACGTTTGAATTTGTACATTTTGTCATTTGAAAGAATATGTAACATTAATGTATTAAAATATACCTAATCAAAAGAAATACCTAGCAAAGCACAGAAAATAACCTGGTACACGAAGTAAGTAATTGAACTCCTATAACACTTACAGGTCTGATAAATCTTAAACATAAGGTATAATACACAATACCTGGCCCTCTAAATATACTCTTCATAAAAATGCACAAAAAATAAAGACTGTAATTTATACTGTACTTCATGATGAAAAACATCACTGCTTTCCCTCTTTATTCTAGTCAAAAGTACTAATAATTGTAAGGATCATGTTGAATTAAAAAGAGTATAATTTTAAGAATTTTAAATTACACTGAACCCCTTTTTTATTTTTCCAAAGCATATTTTCCTCTCTTGTAACAATGATCTTGAGTGCCTCTTTCCTCTTCTACATTCTGTTTCCACTGTGAGTCTATTCTCTTTTAAAGGTGAGCTGGAGCAGAAACCCCATCAGAATGTATTGCAGCTCCTCTTCAGCTGGGGGAATGAGATTTTCTTTCCTGCCTTTGAAAACAGGATCCCCCTTTGCCTGTCCCAGAGGGGGGCAAATATTCTGTCTCTGCAGTCCTTTATCTCTTTCACTTTGAAAGTATGTGACTGTCCTGGTTCCAGTTAGAACAGAGTTAATTTTCTTCCTAGTAGCTGGTAGAATGCTATGTTTTGGCTTAGGATGAGAAGAGTGCTGATAACACCCCAATGTTTAATTGTTGCAGACCAGTGCTTATACTAAGCCAAGGACATCTCAGCTTCTTGCTCTGTCCTGCCAACGGGCATACAATGATGATAGTAGTACTACTACTAATAATATGTACAAACAAGTGATGCACAATGCAATTGCTCACCACCCACTGACCGATGCCCAGCCTAACCCTGAGCAGTCCGGCCCCCTCCCCTGGCTAGCCACCCCTATATATTGTTTAGCATGACGTCAGATGGTATGGAATACCCCTTTGGCTAGTTTGGGTCACCTGTCCTGGGTCTGTCCCCTCCCAGGTCTTACTGCACCCCCAGCCTGCCTGTTGGCAGGACAGAGCAAGAGGCTGAGATGTCCTTGGCTTAGTATAAGCACTGCTCTGCAACAATTAAACATTGGGGTGTTATCAGCACTCTTCACATCCTAAGCCAAAACATAGCATTGTACCAGCTACTAGGAAGAAAATCAACTCTGTCCTAACTGAAACCAGGACAGTGACAGTCCCAATAGGACAACCATCAAGGACACTAAAGATTACCATCTTCAGTCCTCTTGGATCAGGCTCCATTATATTCTCTTCTCTTCCAATTTGTAAAGGCATTTTCTAGCAACTTATTTTAATTCTAAATTTAACTAGTAGCTGGATGTATCAAAAACGTATTTTGTTTCTACTGTATTTTCTTATAAACATGCAATATATTAATCGTCCATACCACCTGAAGCACTACTGTGTTAAAATGTCTTGTCTATTGCCATTTGGCAGAAAACCACATGTGAAGCCTTTGGAAATAATGGAAAAGAAATAAAGCAGATAGAGAGGTAACTTTTTTTTTTTTTTCCCCAAAAGTTTTAGGTGCATGAATACACAGACACGTTTAAAAAGGAAAAACTCTGCCTTCCTTATCCACAGAGACTCTTGTTTTACTGATTTACTTCATCAGCATTCACAAAAGCGTGTATTTCTTATTACAAAACTTTTAGTAAAATACATTTTCCACATATACTAAAACAGTTCTCTTTTCAAATTCCACGTGACTTCACAAAATAAACTGAAAGTGAGCTGACTAAACATACCTAGTATTTGCCAGCTTAATGATAGCTTTGGACAGCAGCATTGGCCAAAGTTCAATTTGAGAGGTTGTAGCTGGTAGTAACAAATTATCTTCTTCATCGAAAGGCATAGTATCATCGACGGTGATCTTTCTCCAGCACCCCTAAGGTGGAAGGGGAAAAAAAAAAAAAAAAAAAAAGAAAAGAAGAGTACTTTGTATGTTTTCCCAAGAATCCAATTCTACTGCACTTTGATTTACATTACAGAAAGCTTTAAAACAAGTACTCATATAATATCTAAGAAACACTGAAACAGTAGTAATATCATTTTATTCTTTTTTTTTTTTTCAGAGATTAATTGCAGCTATTCTACTTAACCTGCAAAAATAATTTTGTCTTACTAAGTGACAACTGTGTTTTATTAGGTTCTATGTTGTACAAAAATCACATACACTGTACAATGAATCGTCATTAACAGGCATCAACAATTTATCAACACAATTTTGTTTGTATCAATTTGTCAACACAATTTTGTTTGTATATCTTTTCAGTAATTACAAATACTTCTCCTAACCATTAAAATTTGCCACACTAGCTGCACAGAATTTTAGATTGCTGAAAGTAAATACTCACCATCCAATAAAGTTTCACTATGTATTTGCCATAGCTATTGTATAGAGGCATGTGTCCCTTAGTAGCTTTACATAAGGCATAAATATGTTCCCATGGTTTCCAAAATACCGTGGATGTTCCATTAGTTAAGTCCTTTCCATTATACATCCTCCAGACTGCACATATTTCACTTATAATCCATCTCATCATCTGAAAACAGAAATATGTAAAAAAAAATTTACTTACATCTTCCAAGAAAATAAAATCAAGTTATATTACAATGATGAAAGAATAAAATAGCTTCTGTTTTAAAGGAAGGAGTGACATAAAAGCTATGATTCATGCAAAAGAAAATAATAATTTAAAAAAAATACTGGCACAATTTTTCTTAAAATCATATCTATCTACAATGACACGAAACCTTCTGTAAATAGGTAAAAACACAATAGAAATGATGCTGCTTATCATTTACCAAAGAAAAATGGGTACATGTGATTTCATATTATAACAAATTTTTAACACATGAAATACAAGTTTTAACTAATAATGCTTCAGAGTGTGCTTTTCTAACATACAGATTATGGATGTATGCTACAGTTTTAAAAGTAATACCAGGCTTTCTTACATGTAAAATGGTATATATGAACAAGAATAAGAATAATTTTTACTACAACAAACTTGAAATAAAATAAATTGGTGGTTCTGTGGACAGCAAAGATTAAAAAGACATGAGAAGAAGAAATAAATAAACAGATATTCACACATTTCTACCTACCTCACTACAAAATAAATGTTCATTTCCTAAAAAAAGATCACATGAGTTTTCATTTTTGACCACCATAGGAATCTAGGAGAAAGTAAATTAGTTAAAAGTCCATAGATAAATTATCAGGAAAAAAATGAAATGAATTTCATGTTAGTGACATAAAAAAACTAGATGTTTTGCATGATATTTGCAAACTCAAGGTTTTCGGTTTACAAATCTTTTACCTGACTTGGTATTTCTTAAAAGTGTCAAAATACAGATGTTCAGAATTCAAAGGAATCATTATTCTTACCAAAAGATTTAAAAAATATCAAATGAAATAAATACATAACTATATAAATTGAAATTTCCTCAAATTTTTCATAGTATTAGCAGTTCTGCACTTCAATAGTGATCATAATGTTGTGATTTCCTTGGCCCTCCACCTAGGTTCAAAGGATCTTTTAGAAGTATGGTTTGCTTGTTTTCTTAACGTCTTACTGAATGCTAAAAGTTTGTCCAACTTTGATACTGCAAGGGGCAATACAGTACCATCAAAGAGCAGAAAACAAATTTGCCTAAGATTACTTTTCCTCATAGGTGCAGGTTTGAACTAATTAGATTAAAGTTCTAATTCTAAGAATTTTCCCTCCAGCCAGGCTGACAGGTGTCTGGCATCTTTCTTTTCTGATTCCCTTACACCATGCATTTGGCCTAGGAACACAACTCACTTAATTGTCTGTGCCGCTTTATCTATTACTCTCTATGCCTGTGACACACAATAGTTTAGCAATTTGAGAATGGAAATATTTTAGGCTAACTAAATTCATTAGTTCATTAGAGCAAAACAAGGATGAATCTTAATTTCCTGTGACATGCAGTAGCCTAGACTTTTTTTATTACCCTTTTCTGGTCTTATATTCTATGATAAAGATCATTTAAAATCATTCTGTTAAATATGAATGCAAGTTTTTCTTGTGGAGTAAGAAATTCCATAAGAAAAACTCGCATTCATGTTTAACAGAATAATTTCAAATACATTATCAAGGAGAAAGTGCAACATAATTATTTTCAAGTCAGTGTTATCAAAAGTCATTACAAATAATTTGCAAATATATTTTAAATATAAAAAATGCAATGTATTTTTGAAATATGCTTAAGTTCTACAAAACAACCTGAAGGACCATCTATGCTCCCAGCTCTTTAATTGCAAAGACTCACTACAAGAGGTCAGAAAGATAATTCACAAAGACCTAAGTTATCAACTTAATGATTTATTTTGCAAACAGACTTTACTGATTTTTATTTACTTTCTCTTTTCTCTACTGTCAAGATATGATAAAGAAAATGGTTAATGAAAAATTTTATACTTCATACATTTTGTATACTTAACACTAAATAACTAAATAAATTGTATTCATTTATTAATCACAAGATATTTATGATATGTTTCCAAGTATGACATTACTGTGTGCAATTAAGGCAGGAAATTAAAATATATCAGGTTTCCATAGTCATCACTCATTATGTGGTCACAGTTATCTTTAGGATAATTTACCTAAAAGTAGTGTGCAAGAACTTCAGTTTAAATTAAAGAGCGAGGGTTAGAACAAGATGGCTAAACCAATTCAACGATTTGCTGTTGTTAAAAGGAGTTGTTCTATGTTGTCCCTTCTTTTTCCTCATTTACTTTGACCCCCAATTAGTTGTTTCAGTCCATTAAACCAAGAGACAATAATACATTTCTTTCTGCCCCCACTCCTCCCCTTTTGTGTGGATGTTGGTGGGGTGGGGAGGGATAATAACTGAGTTTTCTGTTTCTTCTATAGCAAGCTGACTGGCTCATCAGAAGTGGATGAACATTAGACAGAGGACCACTTTCCCAAAACTTAGTTGTTTTTTTCTCCTAATAGTAACACATGTTTTCAAGAGTTCAACTCAAAATATAATTACAGATATTTTTTAAGCAACAATATTCATGTCTGAATTCAGTCTTTGTAACACCAGTAGAAATATAAGCATTAGTCAGTATGAACACTGACTTTATTAAATCTTTAGACATTAGGAGGAAATTCTTCACTGTAATGATAGTGAGGCACTGGAAAAGGTTGCCCAGAGAAGCTGTGGATTCACCATCCCTGGAGGTGTTGGAGGTGTTCAAGGCCACGTTGGATGGGGCTTTGGCCAACCTGATCTAGTGGGCGACATCCCTGCCTATAGCAAGGGGTTTGGAGTTAGATGACCTTTAAGGTGCCTTCCAATATGAGCCATTCTATGATTCTATGATTAACTACATTACATGTAGTTTTGATGACTGTCACTTGCGTACAGAGTTTTCTTTACATAAGCAGTTTAGAAGTAATAGGATTGTAATTTATCAAACTAAATATCTCTGTGCCTCTCATCACTTAGTGGTGGTTACAGCTTGACTCTTTCCTTAACACACTAAATAGCATTGTTTACTCTTTATTTCTAGTTACTTATAGATTAGGCAGTAACATATATCATCTTAATAGTATTTCATCACTTGAAGTTAGCATTAATATTGAATAACTTACAATATTCCTAGTAATCATAACTACTTGATCCAAAATATGTTGTATTAAAACAACAAACACCAAAGTTTTAGTCAGGTCTTAAAGAAAGTAATTGCTTTCTTCACGGTGCTCTAAAGATAGTCTAAAAGCTATTTTTAATACAGATACATGTTTCCATGGCTTTCTGGGCTGCCAGCTCTCCTGCCCTTATCCTTCAGATCCCTCTACTCAGTTTATGTATGTTGGCAGCATTTCTCATCCAATCTTTTGGTCTTGTCAATTACTCCCCTGACTTCTCCTCCCATTCCTCCATTAAAAATGAATCTTGGAGCTGCTTAGTGTTTAGCTAATAAGAAATAAAACTGACAAGCTGACAAAAGGAAAACTGACAAGACTAAAAAAAAGTTTTAATGGTGGTCACAGTGTTTAAAAACTTCAACATTTAATCTAAAGAAAAAAAATGTTTAAACCTTAAGATTAGCAACAGCACTGAAGAACACTCCAACCTTTAAAATGGTAGGCTGCTTATTTACTTTGCAATTCATTTTAAAAAGAAAGTGAAGAAGAGCTTTGCACAATTTTAAAATGTTATGTTTACCTTCCAGACAAGTACTGTCAAAGATGTGGACATGTTCTGAATGCATACTGGAGAAATGCAATATTTAAGGTGGGAGAGTGAGAAAAAGTATTGTATTTCTGGTAAAGCTAGTCCATAGTTTCAGGATAGATATTTACTTCATATGTCTGTTCAAGATGCCTTAGCTGGAACAAAGGGAACTTGATTTGCCATAACACTGATTTTTAAAAGTAAGAAAACAGGAACACGAAGAAAAACAGGAAGACATCTCTCTCACCAGGTGTCTTCTAAATGAACATGGAAGGAAAAAAAGCAAAGCAGAGTTGGAAGGGTACACTACCATGATGTCTTGCACCAGGAGGTGCTGGTGCACTCAGCCTGTAAAGTTTCATTTAACCTTCTATTTATTAGAGTTAACACTATAAAGGAAGTGATTAAGACCTTTAAGGTCCCTCCCAACCCAAGCTGTTCTATGTTTCTATGCTGAGAAGATATGCAGCAGCAAACAGGCCTCTTCTCCACGCACAGCACGCTGTGCAGACCTCCCCTGTAGAATGGGTTACTCCATTTTGGTGTTATTGACCTGTTATAGCATTTTAGCTCTTACAGGTCTTTCTTACAAGCTCTGTTCATCACTTCTATCATCAAGCAGAAGGGATATCCACACTTCTTGCTGCCCTTCTAGATAAAGGCAAGAACATGCAGGTGGCTGATATCAAGTGGGAGATGCCTACCAACTCCTCTGTTTCAATGTGCTGGCTGAGCTTGTCCTACAGTCATGTTGTGCCTGCAGCACAGTGCAGCAGAGGCCAGGGCCCATGCAGGTTAACCACTGTACAGATCACCATCTCCTGGGTGCACAATGGTCCACTCCAATCTTGCTAGTTTCTTACCTTATTTGTTAAAAACTCCTGTGGCCGTTTCCAAGAATGCACTTTTAATGAGGCTGGCAATCCTATTTTTCCTTCAGGATCATCAAAGACATGCTATATAAAATATGCATAAAAAAAGAACACTTTTTAAAACTAATTATACTGTTGTATCTTTCACAATATTTAAAATAATTCATTGTTCACATGATAATTCACTTCAGGGTAAGAATGACATTAAAAGGTATTAATAGTTTCTATAACTCTGAACTGAAACAGTGTGAAGTCCAAACTGAGAATTCAGAAAAAAAAAAGCTGATTATATTATTCAGAGAGAGCTATGTGGTCTGCACTGTCTAACCAGGTCTATATGAAATGTTTTCCTTCTTTCTCACCATTGAGAAAAATTTCCACAAAACCTTTATAAGGTTTTAATTCAGACACCTTTCTACCAAATTATTTCTAAATACTTTTCTAACTCACTATTTCTCAATTTTATTTTTTTTTTAAACTGAAGACTGAAATTAAATTCCTAAAGCAATATTTACACACCAACAAAGCAGACTCCAAGCATTTAAAACTGCCATGGAAATCAAAGAGAGATATAATTATACAGCCTCAAGAATTAGCCCGTTAAAGGAAGGGCTTCATATACTTTTCAAATTTCCATTTCCAAAGTGATACTTCTCTGCATAAACAGAAGGCATCAGGATATACAACACCTGTTTACTTAATAGCACAGTGTAGGATGAGGCTCTGATACTGCTTGCATTGACTGAGAAACTAATTTACGTGGTTAGTGCATTCTACTTGTGTCTGGATTTTTAAATAAGTTTTAGGCGTATTATCCTTTTCTGTGTGTTTCATAGCCCATACTATGTACTACTGATCTTCTACAGACCAACTGAAAAAGAGTTTCTAGGGTGGAAAACATTTGATGTTTTAAGTACTTACTGATTAAAGGAAAGCTAAAGAAAATATATCTCAAAATCATAAAACAAAAAACAAACAAACAAAACAAAAAAACAACAAAAAAAAAAAAAAAACAAGCAATATAAAACCAAACCAAAGTCCCCCAAACAGTATTTTCCCACGTTTTTTCTTGCTTGCTTCATTGTGTAAGTTCCTTCAACATACCAATCTGCAACGAAATATTTAAAGTACACAAAGGAAGCAAAATCAGTTTGAAGAATTAAAAATCCAGATGAGGCTCAAACATGGTTCCAAAATTGGAAAGACTTAGGATTTTTTTTTTTCTGCATATGGTAGGTGATTTGCTATACACAATATAACTGTATCACCTCAAACTGTTCTCTGCACTCTGGAACTGCAGTGTTTCACATGTCCACAAACTGAGGCATGCAGAAGAAAAGAGATCAACTTGCATTTTTTCCCCATAAAAACTTTGCAAAGATGGATGCATCAAGCTTTTTTGCCCCCAAAAACTGCAAAGAGTTTGCTCCAGCCTGTTAGGACAGTCTGGCTTCTTCCCAAATCCCCAGTTTTAATTATGTTATGAAATAGGTCTGGGGGTTTGGGGTTTTTTAAACCATTAATGTGCTAATAGTGCACACTTACATTAACAGATGCAACAATGAAACAATGCACAATGCATTTAGTTTATGCATTTAATTTGGTAGGCAACTATTTAAATTTAATGAAAAATGAAGTTGGAAATGAATATACTTATCAATGACAATTATTTTGAGTTATTGAGAAATTAAAGAGGTACAAAAACCCACATGGTAAAAAGAAGTGCATTTGTGTCACACTTACTGAAATAGGACTTTTTCCAGATTTTTCTTTCTCTTTTCCAACTTTTCCAGCATCCCATTTTTCTGCATTCATGTCAGCTTCATTCCATTCTGGCCAAATAGGAAATCTTGAATTACCTACTTGATACGTAGATGTCCTGGGAAACAACCAGAGAAATGAATAAAAATGAACAGTATATAATGCAAACACAGTAGAAAGATTTTAATCAAATAAGATATTATTTTTTAACATAATATAATAAAAATAGTGTTAGTAATTACAATACTTTTTGTCACTAAGATAAGCGAAATGGGTATAAACCAACACAAATACTTTGTATGAGGAATTCTGCAGAAGTAAATGGGACAGCTGAAGAACAAAAACAGAACCCTAGGGCTCAGTTTCCTGTAACTGGTAAGTAACTGGTGCTCTGTTCTTTTTGTTCATTTGTTTGTTTTTGCCTTTTTGTTTGTTTTGTTGTTTTGTTTTTGTTTTTTGTTTTTATTTATTTGTAATCTGGTAGTGCACCATTCTTCCTATTTCATACATTCCTCAAATATTTTCCATTTCTACATTGGTGTATAAAATTAGAAAAAAAAAATACTCTCTTTACCAGCCTCCCCCTGAAAAAGTTACGTCACGTATAATCTTGCTTGGCATTAGATAAAAATGCATCAGCACTCACTGTCTCCATGACTGTACTTTGGAAGTTCAGAAACAAACAAACAAACAAAAACAGAGATTCCACCATATCAATGACTTCTTCAAGCTTTTTGGCTAATTATTTGCATATGGATATATTGAGGTTTTTGTTGTTGATGTTCTTTCAGAGATTGCTGTCATTTCTTAACAGAAAGTTAGCAAAGGTGACACTTTTTGCATCTAAAGCTTGTGTGGGTTTTACTTGCTCTAAGGTTCTACTTGCTCTAATAGGTATAAGGCTTTATACCTATTAAACCTTCTTCCTAGATTTCCAGGTCTGTTAAGATCTGCTTTGTATTGTCATCCTAAGAAAAAAATACAGATGTTTTGATGGACGTAGTACATCGTATTGGGATCTCTAGCTTGGGATCGAGATGCAAAATTGAACTTAAGTTTTGATTGGCTTAATTACTACTCAGCAGCCATGCTAGTTACCATGTACGCATCTGCTAACTTCAGTTGTGCACTGATTTGTGTGTGTGCTTAAAGCATATTTTGGAGAACTAAAAGACTGAGCATTGGCATCTGAACAGCAACTATTAAACTGTTAAACAAACCAGCCATTGTATCTGTAGTATGATACATTTAAGTGGTATGGTATGATTTGATGTTTGCATGCTAGTTTTTCTGTAGATACAATGATTGTGATATCTGTCTTCATTCAATTCACTCTATTAAAATTTATTTATCTATCTCCACAGTGGGATATATGTTGCTAACTGTCCACAGGCCAACGCTTCATCCCATATTAGTGCTCCACATGGTTGTTCTAGATAGTCACCAACATTACTGGTAGCATGTCCTAAAGATTAAAAAATAAACCACAAATCAGATCATAACAATACCCCAATAGAATACCAAATCAATTTAATTCTCATCATTTTCATTTTATCTCTTGGACACTGTTGCTACCCTAGAGTTAAAGCTGCAAATCTTTTAACTTGCATTAAATACTGTCTACTATTTTCATGAAATGTTAATAACCATCATACTCTAGAGCATAGTTTCAATCAGATCCCAGAAAATACACTACTAACCACATACCTGCTATCACCTTGACCTTACTTCTTGGGATGGTCAATAATTAATATAAATGATTCAGTAACAGGACATGATATTTAGGTAACTAATACTTGGTAGGACAGTGAATGAGGCTCAGAGCTGAAACTTTTACCCTTTTATCTCTTATCACTCTTCTGGATGCTCTGAACTCCTCAATATGTACAGAAGAACAATGTGAAGGAAAAGATGGAGATAAGGAATGTCGCATCTCATATTCCCAGTTGGGAACTAATGTTGAGACACAAAGAGATGAGAATGTTGGACTCTTTCCAGGAAAAGGTAAAGAAAAATGAGTCCCTTCCCTTGGATTGCTTGAGCAGCTGGAAAGAAAAATTTCTGGCCTCAGTAAAAAATTTAATTGGGAAAAAGGGCAGAGAACAAACAGATGGTTCATATTCTCCTCCAAAAGTCCCCTGGGAGGAAAGCTGCTGAACTTTTTTCTTAATCTCTTCAAAACCCAAAGGAAAAAGAATAAATAAATAAATAATAATAATAATAAATTCTGAAAACTTTAACTATGGTAGTAAGTGGTTTTAAACTCTAATCACTGAAATGGTTTTTCAAAAGTAGCATCTGAACACCTCTGATACTCATGGTGGAAGCTATGGCAACACCCAAGTTCACAAGGATCTGGAAAGCATATGAGAACTTTTAACCAAGTATCAGTAACTCCACTGCAAAATGATTTGCTCCTTTTCGTCATACATATTGCCATTCTTCAGAAGAAGAATGAGTAGAATTAGTTACGATAAGATGATCTAATAAGCACCAAGGGCAATACAGTTATTACTATTAATACAGTAAGCAGTAATTCCAAAATAAAACCAAAATATGCATGTGTTATTTATAGTAACTTTATTTTTACATCAGACAGGGGAGGCAAGACTTAAAGGACTTTGTAGAAAAAATTACACTAGCCTAAAAGTTCAGAGCTTTCATGGATGGGGGAAAGAATCAAGGCATGGCCGCAGTTCAGGTACAAGGAGCAGAATAAATAATTGTAAGGCATCTAAGGTGTAATGACATTTGCTTGTAAAACCTATGACAACAGGTTTTGTATCACTTCACTTTTGTCTTCTGAGGTGAGCCTCATCCAGGATTTTTTCCTTCAAAAGTACAGTGTTCAGCGTGAAGCTAGATCAAACTGTAGAAGATTAAAGTGATACTAAAAAGAAAAGATGAATACCAAGTGATTATATTTTATAGGCATGTCATTTTTAAAGGAGTTTTTTAATGTGTCACTACTTTGAAGTGTAATATGCTCATTTCTAAATGTAGCCAACATCCTTGTAGTTGTCAGATGAACAAGTAGACTTAAGTAATTTGCCAAGAATGAGACTATTTCAAATACTTCTGCAGATTTGCTAAGAGAGTGTTCATGAAGCCTCACATTCAACCTTGTGAGAGAGAAATCTGGATTTTTTCTTATTTTAATTTGCCTGTATGTTAATGGGAGGTGAGATGGTAATTCTTGGTTTGCTTTCCAGGCTCTAGAGGGGGGAAAAAATGCTATGTGCCAAGTCTCTTGCCCCAGTTGTACAGGTGTTTCCTTGAGATTTTTTCAAAGAAGCATGGTAGAAAGGTACAAAGTATTAGTGTAGAAGCATTATGTGTTTCAAAACTTATTTTTGAGTTTGCTGTCTGTATTTTCAGCTTAATTCCATTTGTTGCCCTATAAATATTGTTCAAATTTTGGTCTTTAACATTTTAAAATATCAGCTGAATTTCTTACAAAGTCTGGATCAGTTCTTATGAATAAAATTTAGACTTTTGATATTTTTGCTCTTGATTCTACAGAGCTGTCAAAAAGTTTTTATATAGAATGAAAAAAAAAAAAGGCAAAAAAAAAACCCTATTTAGCATATTTGAAAAATGCACTTGATAATGAAAGGTATTAGATGGCCTGCAAGTCATTCATCTGCCAGCCTTTCATATGCTGCCCACACTAGAGGTCAGGTAAAATTTTAAAAACATTCTTCAATTATATATATATATATATATATATATATATATATATATATAAATTTACATTCCAAGAGCAGAACACTGAAGAATAAAATCAAGAGTTGCCTGCCAAAGCAGAAACCTTGTAATATCTAGCTCTTAAATAAGCATTTTTAATGAAGAGAGACAAAAGTATTTTGTTGAGGATGGCTTTATCATACTCACTTTTAGAGATGATATGATATACCAAGACAAAGCTAGAGTCATAGCAAGTCCTTGTAAGAAGAGTGCCTGTTTCAGGTGACAATTCCAGTCAAGAGAGTTGATCTCTGACTAATTTTTCCAAAGTTGTTGACTCTGGGATGTGCTGCAGATGTGAATGATGTCAGCTGAACTAAATACCTAGTTTCAAACAGTGGAGGTGACAGGTCAAGTGAAACGAGTGCAAACTAACATGGGCACCAAGAGGTCATAGCTGCGTCTTGTAGTCTGTCAACATCTACATCCATTTTGCAGATAAAATTTCTGTTTGATCAATGCACTGTCCTTCCAGCTAGCAGCAATTGATTACAGCTTATATAGTTCTGTTAATGATAACGCTTCAGGGTCATGAGCTGCCTGTCATTATGATAGATCTATAAGGATCTCTGTTCAAGGATAGTCAAGGAAGGCAAACCAAATATTAGAAGACATTAGGAGCAGGATGCCCAATATTTGAGAACAGTATAATGCCACTTAGGATATTATGGCTTTTGCATGAAATATTGATTGTTTCCAGCTGCCCTAACAATGTAACCAAAACTTTGGAAATTCAGTGACAGGCAACAGTTCAGAGAATGGAGGAATTATAAAGTGTAAATGTACCAAATAATAAATAGTATAGACAAGAGTGAATTATTTATCTGTTCTCATGACAAAAGAAAAATAATATATATAACATAAAACACAGCAAATTTAATATCAATAAAAGGAAAACACCTGACCACTCAAAATATTTAGCCTGCAGAACTCCTTCGCACCAGATGCAACTCAGGAGAGAATAATAATGTATGTTTACTGGAAAAGCCTATCTTGCATAGCACATACCTCTGTCAAGCTCAGGACAACAAAGGAAAAACATCCCTTAGTCCCTTTCCATCAGAGCTCTGTGTGAAAAGCCACTAACAGTTTGATCACAGAGCATCCGCTGGTTCTGGTTGTTCTCTGAGGCAGCAAATTGAGGATCTCTTTTTAAATCCTTCTTTACTGCTCCTGACTCTAAGAAGTAATCTGAAGTCATGTTTCTCCAAATACTTGTACAGCACCCTATAAATTATGAAACTAGTAACTATTCTGAGTTTGCTTCTCCCAGTGTTTCCTGCTGAAACGATTAACCTGACTTTAGATTCAGCTATAAGAATGCTGGGAAGATTGCCACACCTCTTTCCAGACTATTTTGGTACTCAAATGTTTTTTTGTTGTTCTCATGGTTTTTTTTGTTTGTTTGTTTGTTTGTTTTTTTAAATATGACTTGAGCTTTGCTCCTTTCATTGGCATCTGATTGCATAGTTCAGTTAATGGCTCATGGACAATGCTTGCCTGCAAGATCTCCTGACAGTGCTTAGAGTTACAGGGAAAGAATGACCTATAATTAGGACCAACAGGGAGTATAGCATTTATCGTGATACTGCCACTGATACATGACTTAGTCTATTCATGCCCATAAGCCCATGAAGTTTGAAGGCTACAGATCACAGTAGGCTGAGTTCTTAAGGGGTTTATTGTTTTAATTACAATTAGCAAGAAAAAACAATTTGAATACATAATTTTCTAGCTGGAATGAAATGTGGTTAACCACAAATTCAACATACTGGTAGGCTAATATATAATATGTTTATAAACTTACAATATGTTTTTCATATTTACTTTGGGAAGAACCCATTCTCTCACCTCAAAGAATGAATCTCAAAAAAAGTTAAAGGAAGAAGAGGAAAAAAAAATAGCATTTACAAATTGACTATAAAGATAAAATTATATGGAGTTCTATTATACAGAGTGTACACTGAAACATTTCAACCAATGAAGCACAGGTGCTGAAAGCAAGCTCTTCATCTTTTTGGCCAGAAAATGCTTATACAGAAAATTCTAGGTGTGCTTACCTTTGTTTCTGAGACTAACAAAAACATCAGCCTCAGAAATATGTGTCATGTACAAAGTAAATAGACAAGAAAAGAAAATAAATTAGAAGTGGATGTTTTATGTTCAGGCAAGACAATGCAAACTCTCCAATAATGACTCTATTTTTTGTTGGATTACAATTTAATATTAGAACAATAAGCGTTTGCAGATGCACATTGATGCAGTAAATAGCTTCTCAAGAAAAATCATGAACCAGGGAATTTCATCCAAATTGAACCTAAATCATTATGTATTTACTCACTAACACTCCTATGTCTGGAGAAAGTAAGCAATTGCATGATGATACCTTTTTCCCACTGTTTCAGATGGTTAAGCTTTAAGCTACAGAGATATTTCTACTCTTTGGCTTTGCAGCTGGAAGCACTGGAATCCTGGGCCATTACAGATTTATGTTGCTTCTGAATTATTTGAGAGAACAGGGAGTGCTTTGTCATAATGGTACCACAAACAGTCAATAAACCCTTTCTAGCCCAGTTTCCAATAAATACAGATGAATTAACCATAAAATGGATATGGCTAATCCAAAAATTGCAAACATATGGCATCAGTGATAAACTGGACTAGTATCCTCAATGTCTGTTGTCCAAAAATTTAAATCTGCTTCAAGCCTCAAGTGGAACTTAATCAGATCCCACCAAATCATACTTATCTCTGTTTAAAATCTTTACCAATGACATAGACAGTGGGATTGAGTGCACCCTCAGCAAGTTTGCAAATGACACCAAGCAGAGTGGTTCAGTTAGTACAACAAAAGGAAGGGATGTCATCCAAAGGGACCTGGACAAGCTCGAGAAGTTAGCTCACATTAACCTAATGAGGTTGAACAAACACGTTCAGCTGCGAGGTGCTTCACCTATATTGGGGAAATCCCAGACATGAGCACAGACTGGGAGAACTCATTGAGAGTAGCACCACAAAGAATGATTTGAGGTGTCTAGTGGACAAAAACCTCAACGTGAGCCAGTGGTGTGCTCTTGCAGCCCAGAAGGCCAACTGTGTCTTGGGTTGCATCAACAGAGGAGTGGTCAGCAGGTCGAGGGAGGGGATTGTCACCCTCTGCTCTGCCCTTGTGAAGCCCCACCTGGAGTGCTGCATCCAGGACTGGGGCACCCAGCACAAGAAGGATGTGGAGCTGTTAGAGCAGGCCCAGAGGAAGGCCACAATGGTGATCAGAGGTAATCTTTTCCACAGACTTTTTCCATGTAAATTTTTAGCAGACATTACAATTTACAGTAACCAGCAGCTGTAATCCAGCACAACACTGAAAGCACCTTCAAGTTCAACCACTGTGCAGTTACCCATAAGAGATGAGGTTTCCCACTCCTAAACTTCAGTCAATCTAGTGGGACCCCAAAAACATAAAAAGTTAATCTATTCAGACTCTATTCTCTAAACCACTACTGTAATCTAAAACCTCAGGATATTTACCTGAGAAACACACCAGAAATAGATAAAGCCGCAATCATACACTTGCTGACTCCTTCTGCTAGGTCTCTGGGAGTGCAAGTATGAATTAGCAATGGAGCCTTTTTTTTTTTTTTTTTTCCTGTTCTTACTGTCTCAACCTTTAATCTTAATAGCAAACATGAGGTAATCCCAGGCTTTGGTGTAGCATCCCACTGCACAACAGCAATGCAGCAACCTGCTACTCAGTGCAATCAGGCACACAGCTGAAACTTCAATCATTGCTTCCAGCCAGTCCAGGCTCCAGCTTGTCTCTGCAGGTGCTGAAGGATCCATCAGAAGTAAATACTGTGCTTAGCTACTGCTCTCCCTAATAAAATCTCAAACAGCACTCTGACCTTCTCCTGTACATTGGGAAGTTGTGCCTATGCTACAATTATCCCTACACCACTTGCTCTCTTGGCACTGACCATTAACTCCTTACTTTTGTCCCTAATAACACAAACACTAATTCAGATTTTTCTTTGTGCTGGAAGATGCTGATGACTTCAGTTTGATTCACAGAACTGGGCTCAATGGCATAGACTTTCATCAAATTCATTTACAAAGCATTTCGATTCATTATCATTGTTACTAGCCAGAATCTTCAGTGGTGACAAAAGCATCAATTCCAGCAATTCACTGAAGCTGTTGAAACCTGGAAAAGATCAGATTCTCAGTAGCCTCTAATGGTGCAATTAAGGAAAGCTTTAAGGACAGCTGTTCTTTTGAGCTCTTCAGTCTGTCATCTCTAACAACTGCATAGCTCCTGAAGGGAACAGCCACCTAATTAGAAAGCAGTAATGAAGAGAGACCCAATGGAGCATCCTGCACATTGTCCTAGGTGAAGTCTGGCTTAGAGAATAAAAAGGAAATTTCCTGCCCTCTCTGTATGCTTCCAAAGTCCTGTTCCAGTACTGCAGTATAATCCACCAACAATCCCCACTGATTTTCCATATTACATATGCACTCTGCTGACTACTGTAAGCATTTGGGAGGGGGGTTGGGAAGGGGGGAGAGAGAGAGAGAGACTGGTCTGACTGGAAATCTATCAAAATAATTTTAAGGTGATCAAAACATATTGTCCAGATATTTGTACACATTACTCTCAGAGGGCTTCTACATTAGTTTTACCTATAGTTGTTAAAATTATGGGACTGTAATTCTTTATGGTAAGCCTTGACTGTTCTGATGATTTGTTTTTAGATTATATTTAAAAACTATTAACCTTTTTTCTTTTCTTATACTACTGATAGTTCTATTCCGTATTTCAACCACTGGAGACACATGAAAACAAACACCATTTACTAGTAAGAAGACAGTATTACAAAAAAGACAAAATGTATTTTGTCCCTGCAGCTGCAAACTCTGTTCAGAAAAAAAAAAAAAAAAAAGAAATGAGAGAGAGAGAGAGAAAACCTACTTTGCAATTGAAAAGAATGCTAAACTAATGGGACAATATTTTCTCAGGCAGCTTGCAAACTTCCATTTCTTTTTTTCTGCTACATGAACAGCAACATTACTGAAGTTCTCATGCACAGACATGCAAAATTTGGGCACTAGAATGCGTACACAAATTTACTGAACTAGCTCAGTAACAGAATGAACATAATAGCTATTTCCTTGTCATCTATTTAAGTAATTGTCATACATACAAAGAACACAGCTTCAATCTAATAGTACGCATATAAGAATATTTACTTCTAACCTCCACAACCCACTAAAAAGACTTGGTTAACTGTCTTTAATAAAATATTCACAATCACTACTATCATTAGTTTACTATTAGCAGAAAATCGTTAAATGAGGAAACATAGATTAATCCCTCCAACACAGAACTGGCAATCAAAGTGAGGACTAAGTCTTAGGGTTACACAGCAAATTTGTCCTATCACTGTGTTCAGCAATTTTAATTAAAAATATAAATAATAGGAGCAGCATTATTAATATTTTGTTCCAGGGTAGACTCCTGCAGAATCAACTCAGTACTCTGATGATTTTTCTTGACAACAGTGATACAGATCTACAGAATAGATTTACTATGATGCAGATGTTCCTTACTATACAGAATCTATTTCCAAATAAAGAAATAGCATGGATCTGTCAATCTGTCTGCGTTCCTATTATGCTGGTATGCACATCACAAATCCTATGACAAAGGGGAAAGCACTCTAGATGCAATGCTGAATACTGAAGAAGGAAATGTTGCTTCCATTTTGCATAAATCACAGACTACAGCTCTAAGTTTCAACCATAAGCCTGATCGAAATAAAAAGCTCCCTGTAGACTTTAACAGACCGTAGTTCAGCATTTGAATCTGCCTAGTCGCTCACTCTCTCCATATAAACTTTGCGGGGTAAAGCAGTGCTTTCCAAAGTAGGGTGTGGAAGAAAAAGGAAGAAAATATTAGAGCTTCAGTATTGCATGCGTAAAATTTACAGATAAATTAATATAAGTATATTGAGGGAGTGTGCTCACAATTTTTATTGATAGTAGTGTACAATCAAAAAAGGTTGTAGACCACTGGCTTACAGCACAACTAAAGAAGAGAAATACATTTCAGTGTTTAACCTTTCACAGGGACTAGGAATGCCAAAATATTTTTGATGTTGGGTTTGGGGTACAAATTCCCAACAATCTGGGAAATAAGGGTCTTTATTTCATGCTAAAAGCAAGAAGAAAGGCTATTTAAGTTGTCAAAATGTTCTCAAGGGCAAGCTCTTAACCCCAGTATGTTCAGCTCCCAACTACCAATAGCTTTCACTGATTTCAGCAAAACCAGACTTCCACCCAGAGCTCTGAACAGAGTACTAAGATGTTTTCCCCAGAATGATTATCGTACTGAAAATAAACACTGTTACAGAATACGGCCTGTAAGCAACCCAAAATGCACCTACAATTTACAGAGCATGCAAAACAAGACGATTGAAAAGATAGCAAGCGCTGAATTCAGACTTGATTTTCCAATGCTTTACAGCGCTGTGCTCTACAGTTTCATGAGAAAATTGTGGGCTACCTTTCTTATAAAATGTTTAAGAGAAAAAGGCTAGGCCAAAGTTTAAAATAACCTGTCACTAGCTTTTCTTGATGTAACTCATTATCTACAATTCAACAGACAGTGAAATATTTTTTTCCCAACAGCCTGAACAGTAGGATTTATCAGGTAGTCTTCTGAACTTGGCATGACATGCATTGTCCTAAACCAACCACTTTTTCTTCTTTCCTTCAATCCATCCACCTATCCATCCGAAAGGCCTTAGTGATATTTCAGGATGACAAAAAATAAATAACAATGACCAGGGACGGGTTAGTTAGAAAACCAGGATCAGAACTGCTATAACATCTAGCATTTTACTCGTGAGTCTTACTCCAGCTGGAAAGAGCACAAAGGAGAGCAAATAAACACAAGAGACATGTTATGGTTTAAATAGAAGTTATTAGTTTGATGAAAAAAAAAATAATCTGGGTTATGAAGGTTCTGCATTACAATCAAGTGATTGTAACAGTCTTCTGTAGGCTAGTAACCTGTGACTAAACCACCACTAGGACATCTTCAAGCTACTACTGCTTATGTAAAACAACCCTAGTGAAATGAGTAAATATTCCTATGCTAACACTGAATTAACACTGGCATATACTAGACATTTGTTCCCTTACAATTAGATGATAATTGCAGAGTGAGAGATACATCATGTCTCTTGCCTTTTAGGTCCATCAAGAGATTTCAAATATATTACAAGCATATCTCCTATTCACACTCCAGAGGCGTTCCAGTAAAACTTAATATCATTCAAAACAGTTGTAATTAGATATTCTCCAGTCTCAACTTGACACAGGGAAAATGATATCTAATCTTATTTATCCATTGTGGTCTCATTTAATAAAGCTTAAAGCAACAGCGTGCTAAAGAAAAAGATTCTGTTCTAGATATTCTGATACAAATAACTCATTTCATATGAATGATTCTCTTAGAATTTTTCTATGATATGGGAGAGAATGAATGGTTTTACTATATAAAAGTACATATTTTTATCATCTCAAAAAAAATCTTACACTGTAAAAATGATTATGGGAAAAAAATCTTTTGGATGACAGCCCAATCAATTTTATATACAGTGCAAAATAGGAAAATAGTATTTTACCTGTGCTAGAAAATTCAGCTGTCCCTGACAGCTTAGATGTTGTCAGAAAAATTTTGATATACTGTTTGAAGTAAATATGAAGGGCAGCATGGCTGTGGCTAAGACAAGAAAAAAATAAGCTACTGAGCAAAGGGATACAGAGAGGAAAAGAGAGGAACTAGAGATGCTGGC
The DNA here is from genome assembly GCF_964035555.1 of Netta rufina. Classification (NCBI taxonomy): domain Eukaryota; kingdom Metazoa; phylum Chordata; class Aves; order Anseriformes; family Anatidae; genus Netta; species Netta rufina. The sequence continues at coordinate 51,882,925 of NC_140125.1, read as the reverse complement.
TGACCACAGCAACAGGAAAGATAACAAAATGTGAATCAAAATGTAAAATGTGAAACAGAAGTATGAAAATATGAAACAAAATATTTTGTTGCAAAGGCTGGGTAACTGGATATAAAATAAGAAGAAAGGAGCATTTTAAGATTAATTTCAAGAGAGGAGTAAGTGATAGGACCAACACCTTTATTCATAGCAGGAAAATGAAGAAAAGGGCATGAGCGCATACTTTGTGTCACTAATGTTTGTTTGTTTGTTTTTTGTCTGAATCCAGACAGCATCATGTGTGCACATTTACATAGTTTAGGTTGAGAAAGTTGCTCTAAAGATAGAAATATAGAATTCATAGATCAAAAGAGTAACAGTGGAAGAAATTCAATGTTTTCTGTTCGTTATTTGTCTTTGCAGGGAGAAATACACATTTTCACAGAGGAAAAATTTGCATTGAATACCAAACAAACAGGGAATAGTTTTAAAATATTTAAAGAGATGCTACTTACACAGAAATATTTAAAAAATGAGTATATATGTATATATATATCCACCTAATTTCCTGAGATTCATTATAACATAAAACAAATATTCAAGGGATTGGGAAATATGTTCTCTTCCTGTAAATGAAATTGATGTGCTGTAAGGGTCATTAGCCATTTAGCCCTGAAAACTTCAGCTAGCTTAGTTCCTCCAGCTGATGAAAATGGATGGCAGCATCCCAATTAAAAGCCCTGAGATTTTTTAAGCCCCAAAAAACTTTTCAGTGAAAACTCAATGCTGTCTGCTTCTTACCATAAATCTAATGCTTTGTACCCATAAGTCTAATGCATCTGGAACAAGATGATCTTCAGGGTCCCTTCCAGCCTGAACCATCCTGTGGTTCTATGATTCATACTCTGAGCTGTGGCCAACATAGTGTCCCTCATGTGTAGAAACATAGCCATATCACAACACAACCTATCATGTGCATGCATGATCTCATTTCTGCTACTCTCTTCAACCATAGCTTGCTGGATGGCATCTGACAAGCAACTACTTAAATAGAAGAATTCTAAGGAATAAAGCACATTGACATCCAGAATCTGTAGACCATACAGAATCTTTTCACATCTGTGGTGCCCAGGGATGTCTGAAGGCTGAAGACACACCAAAAAACAAACAAACAAACAAAAAAACAAAAACAAACAAACAAAAAAAAGGTTTAACATGTTTAGCAGCTACTTGGACCACTTAGTAGAAGAGTTCCAAATACAGTAACTCATTCTCAAGTAAAAGTTCATAAACCTAGTTCTGCTGTTCCAGAGGAGTTACAGGAAAGGACACCCACACAAGATTTCCCACAGTAGGGTGGTTTCTGGAAGGAAATACATAGCACATCTTCAGTTGTTTCTTGTCTCTACTGCTTCCAAGACAACATTTCAAAAGCTTTCAAAATGAGCAGAACTACTTACCCCCACCACCACCACCTTTGCTAGTCCTGCAAGTTTTCAGCCAATATCATTAAATAATTCTTCCTCTATAAAATGTGTGCTTGCATGAATGAAGCATCCAGAGATCAGTCCCAGGTCTTTCAGATCTTTGTCAGTCTGAACTTGATCACATGAGGGTCTGAACCTGACTGGGAGCTTTCTGACCTGCCTCAGCTGTTACCAGAGGGTTAGAGCTCCCACCTCCATCACCAGATGAACCAGAAAATAGCTTCAAATGATTTGCCCTTTTTTTTTTGAAATAAAGCTCTGACCTCCAAGTTCTGAATCCATTTCTGATACTGCTATTTATATGCACATTTTTCACTCTTCCTTTTTCATTGCACTCAGTAGATTTGTTTACTAAGAGTGAGGAAAAGCATAACTGTGGGCATGTTATGCCTAGACTCTCCAGCCTCCACCCTATGCTCACCTTTTCTAGGCACACAACTAGGCAATTTCTTCACGATTTCTTTGTGAGACCTGCCATTTAAATCCCTATTCTGACCTTTAAAACATGTTGTGGGTAAGGACAAGTTGTTACAAGACTATCTGAAAGGATTACCACCTCCAAACTCTATGCCTTCAACAAACCTCTCTGAAAAATAAATGGTCATCTTTGACTTACCATTATTACCCTCTAGAGAGCTGCATGTTTGTACAGGCTGGTGTGAGTGACAATGCTGCTCTTACTAGTTCAAATCAAGAGTTTGATTGAATCAGGAGAAGTCCTTATGGTGTTCCTTCAATCAGAGTTGAAAGTTACATCAACACACTATATTCACCTCCTACACTGCATTGTGGTCAGTGTACTGATGAAGAGAGACCACGCTTGTCAAGTATGAATCTCTAGTGTATTGAAATTGACTAAAACGCTTCCTTATCATTAAGATGCCTTTAATTTTTATCTCTTTATCACAGTGAGTCATTCCTATCTCCTACTTATTTCACCAATTATTTATGCCTTTTGAAGAAGGAGGTTAACCTTTTAACACTCCCAGAATTTATCCCGGAAGAGAAACTTATCATAGTTCCACATGCTGAGATAAAAAAAAAAAAAAACAAGACTAATGCACAAGGGCAGCTAAGGTTTAGAAGTTCTACTCTGTACAGACATGCATATAAACTGTTCCTCTTTTCCAAATACTTCACACAGCAAACAAGATTTGACATTGACTATCAGTCTCTCAAGCCTTTTCACCTCCATTGTCCAAAAAGCTACAACATCTATCTGTATAACTAAAATGCTTGAGTATTTATTGAATACATAAGTATATGCACAACAGTTCCCTTCTTCCCCCTTCACTATTTCACCATCTGTACACCCCCCACACACACCTTGATCCTGCAGCAGGTATCTGCATTACTTTGTACCCTACAATAGGAAGGTTATTCCAGAAAAAAAAAAAAAGGAAGAATTGGCAATGTAACATTGTCATGGCCTATTAGGTAATTATATGGATTTACAACTAAAAACCTGCACTAGCACAGAAATTGAATCCATTCATGAACCTGCTGCATTGCAATATACAGCACAACATTCATCAGTTTGATGTTTGGCTACATTCACACCAGAAGCCAGCACAGTATCTGCATTATAATCCTCAGCTGATGGATTGAGCTAAATGGTTAGTTTTTAATCAATGATTTAGCGACACAACCTTAGATTGCAGCACACGGCTCTTTGAAGAAAGCTTTTTATGATGGACTTTAAGTACAAGATTTGATCTTTACTATGTTTAAGGGTTTGACTTCAATTCAGAAGCCTTTTTAAAGGCATCAAAATCCATTCAGAGTGCCAGCATCATGTTGCTTGCAGGGAAGTCACATGTAGTGTTACTTACCATAAGATTTAGATCTCTTGAAGAGATCTAAAGCTGTTTGTCTGCACATACCAGAAGATAAAGTTATCTGCATGAGCTGTTGAAAGCCAGAAGACTGTTGGGCTAATGAGTTAAGAGGGAATGACTATCACATGCTCAGATACTTCATTACATACTTTAATAAAATGCTTTAGGGAACATATGCTGGGACTATGTAGAAGCCATCTTCAAGCCAGTTCTCTAGAACTAAGAACTTCTACATAAACCTCATCCTCAGGTATTCAGAAAGATTCATGAAGTAAAGAAAGCTGCACAACACATTTCCAGCCCAATTACATTAGCAGTAGTATCTATGAGGGTTTCATGGTATTAATAAAATCCCTTTGATTTTATTTTTAACACAAGTCTAAACTACTGCTCTCATACCAGCTGAGCACAGCCCAATCAAATATCACTAGAAATACAATTACTTCTGTTCTTGATCTCATTTTTCTACTGGAGAAGGGCTCCCAGACCCTTGGAAAGAGAACAGCCTAAGCCACCAGAATCAGAAGAATTTGGATTGCAACTCGCAAGATTGTTGTATTTACCTTATCACAACACAACCTATCATGTGCATGAATGATCTCATTTCTGCTACTCTCTTTAAGGCTCAAGACACACATTTTGACAAGCAAAATCTTTTTGGCAGGATATCACTACGTGACAGGGCCGTAACACGTACCATAGGAGAAAGAAAGCAATGCTTCCACATAATGAGGCAATGGGCACAAGCAGGGACACAGGAGGCTTCCTCTGAACATGAGGAAGCACTTCCGTGCTCTGTGGGTGACTGAGCACTGGCATAGGCTGCCCAGAGAGGCTGTGGGGTCTCCAGAAGCTGCCTGGATGTGGTGCTGGGCAGCCTGCTCTGGGTGTCCCTGCTTGCACAGGGGGTCGGTGCAAGTGACCTCCAGAGGTCCCTGCTAATCTCAGCCACTCTGCAGTTCTGCAATTCACTGACAAAGCTGAACCTCCAGTTTCAAGAATGAAAACAAACCAAACCAATAGCAAACAACCCACCCCACCACCACCACCTTTCGCGTTTCCCCTACTTTCAACCAAGCATCCCCTTGAGCAAGCAAACTTCCATCGCCCCGCCGGTTTTCACGCCCCCTCCACGGCACGGTCCCGTCCCCTCCGAGCAGCGGGGGCGGCCCGGGGTGCGCATAGGGTCCCTCGGGGCGTGCATGGGGCCGCTCGGCGAACGCGTGGGGTCCCTCGGGGGGCGCACGGGGCGGCTCGGGGCGCGCCCCCTCCCGTCCCCGCGGGGCAGAACGCCCCCGGCCCGTTACCGCCGGCGGGGTCCCCGCTCCCTGTCCTGCCCCCCGGCTCCCCCCACCCTTACTCTTTGGGGCCCAGGAGCCCGGAGCTGCTGCGGCTCCCGATCTCCTTCTTCCTGCCGCCCTTGGAGCCCATCGCGGCGGCTGCCGCCGCGTCCACCGCGTTGCCGGGCGACCTGGACCCGCGGAGGTAGCGGGTCCAGCGCCGCCCCGCGGCCCAGGGCCCCTGCGGCCAGCCCACCCCCGGCATCGCGACCCCTCGGCGACGACACCGGCGGAGTCTCGGCAGCCGCTCCGGGCGGCCACTGCCAGCGGCGGGGCGCGCGGCGGAGAAACGGGGGGGACACGAGGGAAGGGCACGAGGCGGGGGGGGTCGCAAGCAGCGGAATGCCGCTGGAAATAGCGGCTGTGCGGCGACCCAAAAGGTGGCAAAAAGGAAAAGGCTGAACTTTGACAGTGAGACAATGGTCTTTTCTGCAGCTAAGCGGCAGCTTCGAGGGTCTTTCAGAAAGCAATTTGGAAAAAAAAATAAAATAAAATAAATAAAATAAAATGGAAACAAAGTGTATTTTGTTATAAACGTTCTAATCACACGAATAAGCCTATAGAGAAAGAGTGAGAGGAAAACGTACACATTTGGTAGGAAATGAAAAAGGAAAGAGAAAGGGAAGGAAGAAAGGAAAGAGAAAAGGAAAAAAAAAAAAAAAGAAAATGGAAAGGGAATGGGAAAGGACTTTTTCAGACACAGTCCAGATGTTACACTATCCCTAACAACTCCTATCTTCTAAATAATTCCACTTGTGTCCTGGTTTCAGTTAGAACAGAATTGATTTTCTTCCTAGTAGCTGGTACAATGCTGTGTTTTGGCTTAGGATGAGAAGAGTGCTGATAACACCCCGATGTTTTAATTGTTGCAGAGCAGTGCTTACACCAAGCCAAGAACATCTCAGCCTTTTGCTCTGTCCTGCCAACGGGCAGGCTGGGGGTGCAGCAAGAGCTGGGAGGGGACAGACCCAGGACAGGTGACCCGAACTAGCCAAAGGGGTATTCCATACCATCTGACGTCATGCTAAACAATATATAGGGGTGGCTAGCCGGGGGTTAGGGGGCCGGACTGCTCAGGGTTAGGCTGGGCATCGGTCAGCGGGTGGTGAGCAATTGCATTGTGCATCAATTGTTTGTACATATTATTATTATTACTTTCCTATTATCACCATTGTATTATTATTATTATTATTATTATTATTATTATTATTATTATTATTATTGTTATTATTATTTTTGTTATTATTATTTTCCTGTCTTATTAAACTGTCTTTATCTCAACTCACGGGCTTCACTTTCCATTTCTCTCCCCCGTCCCAGAGAGGGGGGGGGGAGGGTGAGCAAACGGCTGTGTGGTGTTTAGCTGCCGGCTGGGTTAAACCATGACAACTTGTTTGCTATTTCTCAATCTGTAGTGCGTGACAAAAAATCTGTAATAGAACAGATCATATATACTCACTTAGCCTTACTCAGTGTTTCTAAAATATGAAAATCAATGAAAATGTATTTGTCAAGTCACAGAGGACAGGAGTAGGTCAAAAGATATATGGAAAAGTATGCAGATGTTGCTACATCTAGAGGCTTACTTTAGACAAGTATCAGGTCTTGATTTATATCAAGATGACAGAAGGCCAAATATATACTTTTATGTTTCAAAGTGAAAAGTGCTCCAGCATCTTTGCATTTCCTTCAGCGTTATGTCCAGCAGCATCCATTTTAAATAAGGTACCACGGGACACTTCTCACTTGAGAACCAAACAAACATTTCCTGTTTGTTTATTTTCAGACCAAGCTGCTGGCCTCCAGCCAATTATGCCATCAAATATTGATCAGGACATGCAGGTGAATGATGGCAGACACAGAGGTGAGTTTGGACAGCTGGGTACAGCTTCGCTACCAGCGCAGGGCTCCACACCTCGAAGAGTTCTCCTGCATGCTTGCAGATTGAGGCTGGAAATCATAGGACAGAGTCTGACCAAGAGCACAGGTAAAACCCCTCAGCATCTCTGTGGCTTCAGTCTTCCCTTCCCCATACTCACTGGGCAGAGAAGCTAAGAGACATTCCCTCTTAGGAAAATTTCATTCCTGATCCCACTGCCGGTGACCAGTGAGGTTTGCAGCATCCCAGCAAATATGAATTCTTGTAATACAACTCTGTGAAAGACATCGGGGAAAAAAAAAAAAATGAAATTTGAGTCCATGCCTTCTTACAGAAACCACCCCTATGGCTCCCTGCTACCAAAACCTTGCCACGTAAACCCACTACATGTACACATTTTGGGGTGAAGAAGGAGGAAGGACAGAAATCAGAAGAGAATGTGTGTAAGCTCCAGAACTCTTTGTTCTTTGCTATGTGAAATCATACTTGCCACCCATGAAGTTCAAAATGCACCTTTTATCATGAAATTCTATGTGCTTAAAAAAAAAAAAAAAGAAAAGAAAAGGACATTAAAAACACGTATCTGGTAACTTAATTTAGAATTCCATACCTCAACAGCAATGACAAGTAGGCTAGTCTGGAAAGACAAGTTAATCTGAATTTTAAAAAACCTTGTTTCCCAGCTGGCAAAGAATCTGTAAGGTCAAATCAGCTGTTTCATTAGCCTAATGTCTCAGGCCATGAAGGGTATCTGACAGACACTCCCCAAAGGGAAAGGATGTTAGGGTAGAGACAGCCTTACAGACAAAGTATGAAATAAAAACACAAGACAATAGAAGGAGAAGTACGGTGCTGCTGTATGTCAGGAATCCATTGGGATTGAATAGATCCTAAGATAACACATACCAATTAGCAATGGATGGATGGCATTCTGGTCACCACTCTTCTAAGACACAATTTTAAACACTGTTATTTGGTAGTGTGTTTTGTTCCCTAAGTTTTGTTCCCTACACAGGTAACTGCTGTTGTCACTTGGAGAAAAAACAGCTTTTTAGCTCTAAATACTTTGCACTTATTTTAGCTGCAAATAGTAGTTGGAGAGAAGGGGAAAACAGTAACTGTTAACAGGAACACTGACAAAGCTTTCAGGAGTCTTGGAGCTCAGACAGCTCTAACTTAGATGGCTCAGACTTAACTCTTCTCAGATTTACACAAGGTATTCCAGAACAAGTGAGGAGAAAGCTTTGTCTTAAGTGAAACCCTGGGAGTAGCGGGCAAACCTTTCCAGTGTGTAGAAATACCTGACAAGGAGACTAAAGATGGTCAGATTCTTCCCAGAAGTGACCAGTGACAAGATGAGAAAACACAGATCAAAACAGAAAATTCCACTCCGAAATAAGCGTGTGCATTCCTTTATATGAGACTAGTCAAACACTAGCAGTAGTCTTCTGATATGACTTCTGAGTCTCCACATTGGACATGGCCATAAGAAACCTTGCTGTAGCTCCTGTTCTTCTGAGCAGGACTATATTGGACTAGACAAGCTCCTGAGGCCCCTTCTGACCTCAGTCACTCCACAATTTTGGGAAGTTTTCCACAAAGAAGAGGTTAAAACCTTAGACAGAAGTGGTTGTAAGAAAAGATGCAGCATCTTTAAGTATGAAGTTGCTACATAGGTAAGAGATGAAAAGGCGGCAGAATAATGCTGACTTGCTTTTGTTTGGGATGTTGGCTCCTGAGGTAACTTACAGGACAGTGAATTGAATTTGAGCAAAACCATCTTCAGACTGAAACTTTTCACAAGCAGTGATGGTTTATTAACATGAGTCAGTGTGACATAGAAAGCAGAGTGGAGAAAATGGATTATACAAATGTTGTGGGTAAACTGATGTAGTAAGACACGGTACAGGAACAAGCTGAATAGCAGAGAACAGTCTTCTAAGTCCACAGCCATCTATCTGCCCATGGCCATTTCAAAGATATCTAATGATACTGTTTCTCATTTGATTTTGCTAGGGACACGTCTTACCTTTTCTAGTAAAATAGACACTCACCAAATTTTGATGAACCTCAGCTGTGTTACAATTTTCACTCATCTTTGAGTTCTTTGCTACAGCACTGATTGGTTGCATTGTCATGATACAGTCTCATTTTTTACCCCAGAACTTATTTTGGGGAAGATGGTCCCAAAACATTGTGTAATATATTCTACAGTTGTCCAAGCCTGGTTTAAATATACCATTACCATTGAATTCCATGGAATTCCACGTTTAGATTTAATCTTTTTTTTAAGCTTTGATCCTCACCCTCCTTCCCTCCCTCTCTCTCCCTCCAGTATTTGGGTAACAGTGCAAGCAGCCAGCAAAGAAAAACTAAGCTCAAACAATCAGGCACTGCCACACCTTTCTTTTGTAAGTTTATGCTTGATGATTCATAAAAAGAATATCTACGCAAAAGTGAAAAACTTCCTGGTTGTGATACAGTGTGAAAATCCTTTGAAGTTGAGGGCAGCTGCAGTACTCTAGCTACCGCAGTTGTTAAGAAAGGGGGATACTCAGAGAAAGTAGTACTAGCTCTTAAAAATAATGTCTAAATCTTTGCCCAGAAAATGTTATGAATTATGATCACACCCTGAGGAATCAAAGGATAATTCTAGTTTTAAAACAAGAATCACTGCACAATCTTAATGCAGTGTTAACTGCTGAGCTGTAGAGACTACTAAATCTCTCAGTACACCATTTTACTGTAGTATTTTGCTGGTCACTTTTAAGGATGTAACTTTTTTGCAGAAGATTAAAGAAGTTAAGTCTTGTTTGTTCTAATTCAAGGCAGGCTGCAAATCACAGTAAATCCTTTTTAATAGCGATTAACTTCAGTGCAGTTTTAAACAAATGTTTTTGTATGGTTGCAGTTCTGCATAGAGGCTAAAACCAAAAAATAGTCTTAAAAATGCAGAACATAAGATTGCTAGACAAATTTTGAATCATGTGATTAATATTCTTAAAGAAAAACGAAGAAGACAACCATAGATAAAGCTATAAAGTGTCTTCATACTTGTTTCCCATCCAAGTAAAAATACAGTCTTTAAGAAAGGACACTACAGGTTTACATTTTCTGACTTCTGAAACCTAAAAATGACAAGTCATTATGACACTTGTGCTCTTATATACATACGAAAAGTGCTGTCACAGCTATTTGAACTAAAGTAATCTCATGTAACTGTGCTTAAAAACAATAATTCAAGGAAAATAACTGCCACTCTGATGGACAATCTAACTGAAAGCCTTTCTTTCTTAAACTACTAAATAGTAGAAGGCAGTGATTTTTGTGACCTTGAGGCAAAGCATAGTTGGAAAAAAAAAAAAAGTAATTCAAGTTCAGAAGAAAGTAGTTTGCCTGTAGAAATATCTATATAGAAGCATTAGAACGTAAACTGGGCAGATGCTATAAAAAGCAAACAGACTTGAAGTAATCTTTGTGCACAATACAACAATTCCATTGTTTTATTGGACTAAAACACTGAGTATAAAACCATTTTTGTGGCACAGTAATTGAATACAGAATGCATCTTGGAGGGGCAGACATTTTGTTACATCAAGACCGATAGAGCATTGTCAAAAAAAAAAATCGAATTCACTCCTTGTAATCAAAATTGCTTGGACGTAAGATGAATGATGGAAATTGATAATGTGACTCAAGTACTATACTACAGAGTAGCTTTCAATACTGCAGTTTACAGAACACTCTTGAAAAGCAAGTTAAAAAAAATCAAACGGATCTGAATGTGAGGAGTTGAAAGACCTTTCTTCTGGACTGATATAAGTAAAGGATAGTCTAGAAACAGAATAAGCCATATGCTCTGTAAGGAGCTATGAGCTTTCAACAAGACAATTACCATCACTTAAGCTTTCAGAAGAGTCATCATAATGAACAGCTTAAAAGTTCCTAAGTTAAAAAAAGGAAAAAAATTTGAACAAGTCTGTTTTATCAGAAGACTGAACACTTCGTTTCATTTCCTAGAACCTAAGAAAAAAACAATACTGATATGTTGACCCTCTACTTTTTCATCTCCCAAGCCAAGACTATCCAAACACCATACTTACCGATAAAAATTTTAAGGTACTTAAGGAATGAGTCTGCATGAATAGACTAAAATGGTAAAATAACTAGTAAAGTGATAAATGATAAAATTTATCTAGTAAAATTTGTGAGTCTACATAAGCAACATAGGATGTCTAAGCTAGTAATTTTTCACTCAGTGAACATGTTAGGTAGTGATAAAAGAAACCGTGATTGTATTTAAAAACCACACCAAGTACCTTTTTCTTCCCAGAGATGCTTGTTTAGACAAAAACAGAGACATAGCGAGCTTACAGAGCTTTATAAGTCATGTATGATACAGACAGTTTCTTTCAAATAATCTTCATTAGATAAATCTGAATCTAGCACGTTCCTTATTTTCGCTAGTGGGCTGCTGCAGAACAAAGAGTTCTGTCTGAAGTGACCTTTCACATACTGCCAAGTGAGTATTCCAATTCTGAATCATTACTTACATCACTGGCATTTTCCTAACGCACTTTATTCCTGTCCAGTGCCACCTCAATTTCTTACATTTTTCAGTAATTCATTATACAAAGGATGAATGTGTATGCACATTTAGAGAACCATTTCCACAGCAAGTAAAGCGTTCTATAAAGGAGGAAACAAGCAAACAGTTCTCCATTTTAGAATAAAGATCATTGAGATACTAAAAGCCAGAAGATAAAGGAACTCCATTTAAAAGAAAAGTATTTCACCATTCAACACCACAATCTTACTACAAAGATTCATTTTATAACTATTTACTCTTATCACCATCTATCAAACAGTGACTCAGGCACTAAGTCTGTAAGAATTGCTCAAAGTATTCCCCAGCAAATAATCACTAAAAATAAACAAGGATTTGCACACTTTGAGGAGACTGAATGCTATTAAGACTCAGTCTAACATTTTAAACAAAATTCCAAAACTTAGATCATAGATTAGCTCATACTTTTCTACTACAGCAACTAAGTGATCCTTCTTTATGTAATTTTCTAGATGTAACTAATTGCTCCAAGTCCCTTATAGTTTTTTTCAGAAGTTTTCAAAAGTTATGAAGTCCCATTAAACTTCTTAAACAAATTAGCTGCACAGACAGACTGCACAACTACAATACAGAATGACTATTTGCCATTTCTAGCCTATACGAAATAAGATAATGGAAATATGCCAAGTAAGATACTTTACTTGAAGCACTGACTTAGATTTTTACTCAAGTTCTTTATCTCAAAATGATCCCTTAAATACAGGGACTACACGCCAGGTACTTGCTCATTTAAGATTGACATATTTCAAATTGCAAGAGGTAATGAAATACAACTACACAGGGCCTCTGCTCATCTGACTAGATTGAGATGAATCACTACACGATATATCCTGTAGACATAAAACAAGTGTTTGATACTTCCTACTTGCCAGTCTGAAGTTAAATCAGGTCTGTCTAAGTTTCAGATATCTTTCCAAAACAAAGATCTTAAGCAAATTACAACAGGTTTTTGTGCCTAGTCTAATTGATCTTTGTAGATTGTATTTCCTGAACATCACTCAGGCTCAACTTCTCCAGCCAGTGACATAATAAATCAAAATTACTGTACTCCACAGTTTGACGGTCATAGCCACTCTATATTCATATGGAATCTCAGAAGAGAGCAAGCCACGAAGAAGATAAGGAAAGTGCTTAAACAGAACAGCAATAGCTCTTCAATCAGCAATTTAGACATTTGAAAATTGATCTGTACAGGATTACATTGCCAAGACACAGTGAAGATTTACACTCTACCAGAGTCTCAGAGCTTCAGTCCGTTTTTCATTCTGTTGCTGAATTTGAGAACTAAGAACAGAAAAGAGCACCATAGCTGCTCAGCAAAAAAAAAAAAAAAAAAAAAACACACACCCTTTACTGGCTACCTTCACTGGCAATTTCTCCAATAAAAAAAATTAAGGAACTGGACCATGAACTTACTACACAAAATTTAATGACATAATTCTAGACAGAATTCAAAAATTGGCCTTATACCATTAGTCAGTGTTTATGTTAATGCATTGGTCCAGTAAGCTTGTTCATTTGAAACCAAATAAACAGAAATTTCACGTTTAGTCAAGAATTTGTCATGTATCTTTATCTATTCAAGAAGTATAAAAAAAACAGACTTTGCAAATGCTCCACTGGCTAGTTACCGTATCTGTACGGATATGCTTTAAGTAGTTTAGGAGATTAAAATAGCTTTAATAAGCAAGTTTACAGTCCAAGTGGACTTGTAGAAGTGGCTGAACAGGGAGACTATGGTAATTCCAGGTTAGCTTGAAAGGTTAACAACCCATACAAACCAAGAAGCAAGAAACATGGTTGGGATACAGCTTCCTTTCTGATGTGCTACAGGCTTTCAAAGAAGTTGCAGGCAGCAACCAAGGTTTAAGCGTCTAGTTTTAAGCATCGAGTAAGTCTGCATGTCTAATGGATGCATCCCTCCTAGTGCTCCAGTGGAAGAATGACAGACCATGGACATAAACATAAAATCAAAGTTAGAGGTTCAGACTAGACAAATGCTCATGAGGACGGTTATGCTATGAAACAACTTTCCCCAAGGTCAAAGTCTGTTGCTGAAGGTTTAAGAGCAGAAGGCCACATGAAGGCCTGAGCTACTGTGTATGACCTTGCTTGGAGAAGGATATTAAGCTTGACAACCCAAGAACCCTTTCACAACCTAGGAACCCTTTTATCTGAATTACTTTATAATCAGAAACTAGTTAAACCCTGTTTTAATTTATGCCAAACCTTATTATGATAAATTAAAACAAGCCTTAACACAGTGACTACTAGAATACACAAACATTTTCACTGACATTTGAAAACAAGTTTATACAGGATAGCACACAGGAAGTGAAGATTCATTCTCAAAAGCATACACCAACAACATAAGATGCCCAAATATATTTATTGGTCTCTTAAAAAGTATGTTACTCTTTAGAAAAGACAGCTTAGGAAGTTTTAATGCAGATTAGAGTACATCCAGTCTGGCACATACTTCATGTGAATGTTTAAACATCAGTACCATCAGACCAAACAAGATAAGACTTCTTAAGCCAGTAGCAATAAGATACCAGGACAGAAGAAACTTTTAAAATATAAAAGGAGCTTCAAAGCCTTTCAGCCAGGCAGAGCCAGAGTTCCAGAATATATTCAAGAACTGTGTCGTCTTTCCACTCCTTTTGATTTTCATTTGCTGCCAGAAATGCATGAGTTCTAAGGAAGCTTGAGCACAGAGAGCTACAAACTGGTAAGCCAGTTCACCAGCCCTGAGTAGTCAGAAGAGTGCAGCACTGTTCTAAAATTGAAAAAAAAAAAGGTAGAGCTTTGTGTTTGACAGACTACAAAGAATCGGTTTAACCATTTCTTTCACGACATCTCCCCTTCTCCTCTCAGTATTCAGAACCATCTCCAGGCAGAATAAAAAAGAAGCAAGTTGATCATCACAGGACAGTAAGATATTTACTTTATGAGCTCTCGCTAAAGTTTTCAGTGTTAGTGCATGAAAGGGTTTCTGAATGTTTATTTCTAGGTGTGCATATGGGTGAAGTTACCATAATTACAGTTGTGTCAGAAGTATAACTGTATTCACTAATGTGTTTCACAGGTAAAGCATTAGCTGAAAATATTCTGCTTTAATTAGCTAGAGATGCATTTTTGCTATTATCTTTAACCATGCCTTTCCCATTAAACAGTCATTTTTCCAGCTTGTTCCTACTCTGTGAAGAAAGCAGTCTACTCCACTCAATCCTGGTGAACCCACTAAGGATGATATCTCCTGTCTGTCATTGTCCACTTCAAAACTTCTGGAATGTCTTGATCCAGGAGAACTAGCAATGAGACAGACCCTCATGGTGGGAATAATAAATAAGGACAAGTGTGTAGGTGAGAAGTCAGGCTAAAGTGGGACACTACTGGTGACAAAGGAGAAGTATTCAGAAAAGGTGCAAGTGTCTGTTCAGCTAAAACCATGAGTGAGTCCTATTTGGAATGTAGCATATGTCCTAGAAGGAAAGTAGACACTGAATGTAACTTTATTCCTTTTTCAGGCATGTAACCACTACCTTATGTTCTCAGGTAAGAAACTAATCAGACTTAGATGCAGCCACTCAAGCAAGTGGAGTGACAATTCATAAGTTCCAGGTTAAACAAGAGTATGTAAATGCCCACATGAATCACCTGTTCAGATAATACCAGACACCCCATATGAATTGTCACAATGCAGCACCATAGCAGCAGTTGAATTTAAGGAACAGTCTTGCTGCTCATTCCATCACATTTGCTGAACAGTGGTAGCATTAGCAGCACTGTGATTTACTCTCTGCTTTCAATGGGTCTAGGTCCAGTTTTGGTTTCCCCACATCATTCTCTTCATTAGGAAAGGTTTTATAGTTGGCAAGGATGTTTTCCACCAAGAATCGAGCAGCTTCATCTATGTTGATGTTGTCCTAAAAATATTGAAAGCAAAAAAAAAGTCAGTCTTATTTTAAAAAGGGTCATACATTCCTGTTAGAAGCTGTCCAAATACAAACTTTTCTACAGTCACCAGCAAGATGCAAACACCTTCCATGTAGATGCATGAGGTTATGGCTCAAACACTTGTTCTTTTGCAAAAGTCAGCCAGAAAAGGTTTGATACAGAAGTTATTCACCCATATTACATATAGAATACTTTGACTGTAATCTAGCGTGCAGTCTGGGAATAAGCTTCATCTACATTTTGAGAAGTCACAAGTGCTGAGCTGCATTTTTGCATCAGGAAAGACAGATGGTTACAGTGCTCATAGTAGTGAGACACCTTCTAGGGTCTTTTCCTGTTTCTGCTGCAGTTTGGATTTTATCATTTATCTAAAAAGGACCTTTTGAATCAGCCTTAAACCCAGCTAAATTGGGGTGCCTCATCTAGCTACTCTACATTTTCTTATGCATGCTTTGAAAAATAACTTAATCTACACTCCAAAGAAGTCATGTATGCAGGATACCTAGAGCTGTATTTCAGCCCGGTACCTCAGTTGCTGTGTACTTTCCTTACTTTAAAGGCAATCAATTCTTACAGAGCTTTTATGGAAAAGCATCTGAGCATCATGCCAAAAATGCCTATCATTTACAAGTAACACTCGGCCAGTTTGTCAGCAGCAGCTAAAGGAAGTGGGCAAAACAAGGAAAGAGGGACCTTGAGGTTTAGCTTACTATGTAAGAGTTATCAGCCAGACCAGTAACTTGGTATGCCAGACACATTGTCTTCATCTAGAAAAAAAGATTCCATTTCAAGCATCAATCAGGTTTCAAACTGTTGGATTTCACTTCCAACGAAGTTGCTGCAAGTTTATATGTACATTGACCAAATTGACAGAGTAAGAACAATATAAGACATTACTCATTTGAGTTATTTATTTGAATAAAGCAGCTATCTTAGCTTAAGTTGCTACACTGAGTGATTTGCTTCTCCCTAGTTCAGTCTTGCTACTGCCTGATAAAATAGAAAAGTGGTTTAGTAACATTATCTGGGTGGGTAGTAGCAAGTGAGCAAATAGCTTGTTCATTTCTGAAGTCTTACCACTTCCTTCATGCAACAAAGAAAAGCTGCAATATGGAAACCAGGACCTAAAGATAACTTGCCTTTTTCAGTAGTTCAATCAGGAGAATTAACATCTACTGAACAATACTGATCCTGACACACACAAGATGAAAGCAGCTTATTGAACTTGGTTAATTAAGGCTTCCAGTTAGTTTTAAGGCTCTGAGTTTATAGGGCATTTCGAATTTAATTCATATATGTTGGAAGTTTTCTGTAGCAGTAAGCTATCCTGCATACCACATCTAATTTTTTAGAACAGTCACATCCCCTTATTTTTCTTCCCCACATGGAATTAGAAGACATGAATATAACCAATACTTAGCAGTTAAGGCTTTTTTTTTTTTAAAATGCTTACCTTAGCAGATGTTTCAAACCACCCAACAAAGCCACCTTCCCTGCAGAACTGGTCCATTTGAGAGGGATTTTGGCTGCCATCTTTCTTCTGGTCGCACTTGTTTGCAAGAAGAACAGCAGGGATGGGGCTGCCATTGGGAAGTAATACTTTACTGTCCAAATCATGCTTCCATTTTGAAACAGCCTCAAAAGTAGAGCCTCTTGTGACATCAAAGACCACAAAGGCACCAACTGCCTCTTTGTAGTATACTCTTGTCATATTTCCAAAACGTTCCTGGCCTGAAAAAGAAGGGAGTAGCAGTATTTATATTCACTACAGCTCATGCTAAAAATATAAGTAGACTTCTGTACCAGGTTAGTACACATCAGTTCAGCATTTCACTCTAATAACCTCATCTCCTCCATTCTATGGAAGCTGATTACAACAGGGCCATTATGTACATCACACATGACAAGCCAGATGCTAAAAGCAGCCTGCAATTCCAGCTACCACTTAAACTTTTAAAAAAGTTATTTGTTAAAAAGTGATTATAGGCATTACTACTCAAACAACACTATCAGCACAAGTACACAGAAGTTATTCTTTCCACAAAAAACATTTCTGCATGATTTATATAAGCCTAGTCACTTCAGATACACATTTCAGCAAACCCAGAGGCTTTAACAGGGGGACAGGTGCAGCTTTCTACAAGCTCTGAAGTCTAATAGCCTTCAGTGGATCTTATGAAGAAATCACCTACGTTCTAGGTTTTTTTCTTAGGGTCAAGCTTAGAAAGAGCTAGTTTAATAGTTCAAGCTAAACCTCTCAACTTCGCCTTTCAAGTCCAAGACCTTCTCTGTAATAATTTCCAACTGTAGGAGTCCTACGGCAGTCCAACAATTTGATGCAAGGGGACCAGAATAGCTGAAGTACAATTGAACATAAATCTGGATGAAAGCCAACATCCAGTACTAAAAACTCTTATTCATAAATACGGCTCTTGAAGTCAGTATGCTTGAGATACAGAATTAGAATACAGCTCAGCTTTTCTTCTGTTTGGAAGGTCACACTATGTTTATACCTGAATGAGCAAAACAGTATCTAGTGCAAGCATGTCACTTGAAGTTTGGGCTACTAAACTCATTTTCTGATTTGTTGAGAAGTCTCCAATGGAGAAAGCAATCCTTGCACTATACCACTTCATACACTGTAACACTACTTTAGCTGTTAGCATTTAGTTCACATGCAGTTTTAGAAAAAAAGGATTTTAATTGGGAACATCTGTCCTTTGTTTATAAACATTTAAGTCTGCCTTTGATCATCAAGGACAGTTTTATTTTCTCAGAAAGAACCAGAGATCACTAAGTAAAAGAACTGGTGAAGTTTTGCTGTCAAAAGGAAGCTTTTCTAGCTCAATTTTCGTGTCATTTTCATGTCAGTACTTCAGCTTAGTTCATTCTTTACAGAGATTTTCAGAACAGACAAAGCATTTGCTAGAAATGCCTGAAACCAGCAGTAGCCACAAGCAGTAGCTTCCATAGAAGTAGTAGAAAGGAGTTTTTTTTTCCCCCCAACTGTTCAACTTTTAAAGTATAATGCTGCATAAAACAGCATCGCTAGCTGACATCCTGATGAGAACAAGTTACACACGAGTTTCTTACTACCAGCAGAGTATCCCATGTGAGAACAAGGAGCACGTATAAGAGGAAAGATGCACCAAGCCTGCATCTCAAACTGCTGCTGGAGGAGGCACATTCCTTACACACTGTTTAGGAAACTTGTACACAAACTTGTGTTGCCTTTCAAGCATATGAGTAAGCCTGGAAAGGCATAGCAAGGTAGATATGGTATCACCACCAATTCCTGTTATGCAGGCATGTTTCCCTCTCAAGTGCTAAATGCTAGAGGGCTAAATCCTATCTTCAGTTCAGGAAGCATATTCCTCTGCACCACAGGATGGGCTCACAAAACAAACAGCATTCTCTGCATATTCTTCTGTAATTTAAGCTGCACGAAAGCAGACAAGAAGACACAGTTTAGTATTACAGATTAATGCCTTTTATAGATCAAGTACTCCCATCTGAAAGCTGCTCTTTTCTAAAGTGGCCTCAACTCTAAAACAGTTCACTACAGAGCTGCCTTCCCCTCTGGAATTCACATATGCTATGCTATCAACAGACCTGTATACTAGCTTCTGACTGCTCTTTCATCCTGTCTGAAAGTCCTGTAAGGATGGGTAGGACCTTCCTATTCCAGACATAAACAATAACACATGACCTGCCTAAAAGATAGTTGTTTTTTTTCTTGTGTTAACAGGTACATGGCATGAGGCAGGAAGAGAGTTCAGTATAAACCAGGTAGACTTTCTGTACAATTCTGTTACCACTGACAATGCACAGGCTTTAGCCTCTTGTACTTGAAAGCTTAACAGGAATTTGACACAAAATAAGCGCTTTTTTGCTTGCAGAAAACAAGCCATAAAAACACTACAAGTCTGATCATCCTCTATATAAGCATTAAAACTGAATTTACTAAAATTTTGCCATGCTCAGTTCAGCCAGGGATTTCTCATTTCCTAAATTCAGCAAGATTTTTGCCATAGTAAACTTACACTGCAAGAACAACGTTGGCAGTACAGAAAGAGAATCATACCCACAGAGGGGAAAAGGCTAAGAGTGATCAGATAAAACTAGACTTAAAGCCTCTACTGCACAGAGTTGCAGAAGGAAAAGGACAGCAATGTAACTACTTAGTACAGCCCTATGGAGAGGACATTAGAGGATAAGTCATACTGATAAGTCTGTTGTTTTGCTGTAAACCTGGTGGTAGCACTGAGGTATCCTTTCTGTTTCAGGGGTTCAATCTAAGCTGCAGGGCAGCCATGGGGATCTGATGTTTTATCTGGGGATACTTCCATTTATATGTAAGTAGCTGTGTGCAATGCAAAGTTCTGCATTCTCTAACCACAAAGTTTTCACATCTAAATGACTCAGCACATGTTGTCACTGTATTTTCCAGTAATTGCAAGAGCATCAAGTGAAATAATTGCATAATGTCCTGCACTGGGATCTAATGCAGTTCCCTACAGTAGCATCACAGGAATGAAGTTCAGTTTAAACCTGCATCAGACCTTGGCAGCTTCTCTTGCTTTTGAGTTTACATCAAAACAGACCTAAAGCATATCTAGCTACTTGAAAAAAAAAAGTTAGAACCTGGTCTGATATCTGAAGCTTTCTGTCCTTTACTTGACAAGAGATAAAAGTTATCACCATAAGATTCGGGAAGTGCCAGCCTTGCCTTGAAGTTTATTTTTAAAAATTTCTACAGCAATATTTCCCAGTGAAAGGAATACACAAGTGTCCTGTTTATCATAGCAGCGTGACTTATCATTGTGGCTATTCTTGCTTTTAGTTAGTGGTAGATGCCCCGCATTCCTACCATTATTGGAAGTCTTAATTCATGCTCATGAGACGGAAATTGAGGCTAGAAGCAGCATGTTAAATGTGCAAGTAACTGCTGGATATGCATGGTATTGGACATGTCTGGTTCCTTCCTCCAGAAAAATCCCCCCATACCTAAAGAGTTAAGAGTGGTTAATATGAACAGGAACTACTCACTGACAGCAAAGAGATCTATGTGGAAGTTCCCCTCAGCTATGTTTTCTGCTGGGAAAGGAAGTTTGTTTTACCTCTGTCAATATCAGAAGTACAGCACAGGTTCCCCTACCTTGTAAGATCTACTCTTAGCCTACTATGAAGCCACACTACTGACAAGCCAGAGCTCTGTTACTTGCATTTAAACCCTTTTCTTGGCATGAGCACCATTGCTGGAAAGAATCTAACCGCTCTCACAGAGAAAACTAACAGTTCTGACATAATCCAGGAACTGTCACTAATGAGGAAGAGATGACCACAGGTTATAAAAAGCCTGACAACTGGAAGAATGATGAAGCCGTTTTTCTTGCTGAGGAGATCTTTGACAGGCTAATCAGCTTAATGGATGGCCAGAGCTCAAAATTTGATTTGAAACAACTCTGGCAGTTCCACATCAAATAATCCTGATCTGGAGAAGTAGGCTAAAGTCACCCAAAAGTGAACACAACTAGATGAAGAGTTTTATTTCTAACTAACAAACAACTTTGAGGACCACTGCCATGAGTTTTGCAGTTTTTCCCCTGGACACAGTAATACTGATTTGTCAGAATTCCAACATATGGTCAAAGCCCTCAGTTTATGAATAAGGCCAAGCAGCTATTTCAGCATTCAGCTCACTGTCCAGTTAGTTTAAAAGGCAGTTTAAGTAGTAAAGGAGTATACCACACAAGAAATCTTTATATAACCATGCCAAGAAATATCCAGCAGTACCACAGTAGCAAAGAAAGTAAGAGACCTAGTAAATCAAATTAGGTGAATTCAAGAAGCGTAGAAGTAACATTCTGCTGAGGTCTTCCTTTTCTATCAACAGGTGAATCTCAACTACAGTACTATATATATATATAAACACTATATCACAGGATGCTTAATTAAATCATAATGAACAGTTGTAATTGATCAGTGTTAGTCTGGGAATACTTTAATGTCCTCCTTCCCTTGTGAGAAGGGTTATCAAAGATCAGGTATTCACCATGACCACCAACAGTTAATAGGAGTCAAGCCAAAATTCAAGAAGTTCAAGAAGGGTCACTAATGCCAGCCTGGTGAAAGGATTCCTCAATTGTCTTGGCTGATGGTCTGAACATCAATCAGGGTAAGACCCCGTGCAGATACAGAGAATTCTGGTTTCTCTCACCACAGAGAAGGAAACTCATGGTCAATGTTTAGCAAGACAACAGATTTGGAAATATATAAGTATCTTGAAGTTGATACATACTTCCTTCAAAACAGAGAAGTCCAGTGCAAGCCACAAATGAAGTCCTCTAAGTAATGATTCTGCTCCACTGTCAGCATTTATTAGTGCTACAGGAGATAGCAACAACATAGCCTAAAGTCTGTGAGGACACCAACAGGGGTACCTGCAGGGGCACTGTAGAACATCTAAATGCAAGTTTAAGACAACTTTTACTGAGGATAAAAGCTTGAACTGAACTATTTTGATATAAAAAGTGTAAACACATCAGGCTATGCTGCAGTCCATATGGGATGTTTTGTGTACATGCATGAACAATAGACCACTGAAAATACTTCTGAAGTAGAAAAATAAGTAACCTCTAATGAACTACTCAAGTTTTAACCCAGAGTTCTGTAAACATTTAGGATAGACTCAGACTGGCACTATGCTCAGGTTTTGGTACCTGTCTCCCTTGGAGAAGTCCTAAGTCCTTTATAATGCACTAAGGATCTCAGATTTAAATCAGGAGTATCCATTTCACTTCCTAGGTAGCCACTACATTTTGGCTGTTTGATGGCCCTACAGCTAGATGTTTGACACCAGACCATAAACAGTCAGGACTGCCCTGAGAAGGGACTGCCCCATTCTCCAGACATTTCATGTACATTTTAGCACCACTGGGTTCAGGTATGAGCTGTCTGGGGCTGCTTTGTAGTGACATACTGATATTACTTGCAAGCCACCACTGCTGATGGTGGATCCCCCACCCGCTCCCCAAGCCAGGACAGCTTGTCCCAGAACTGTCTTACCCAATTAGATTGAATTTGTTATTCAGCAGGAAGTAGGTTAACCAAACCACTATCAATATTACAGGACATGCTCAAGTGACTGCCTGCTTTTTCACATGGGCAGCAGCCGTAGATTGAGAAAGAAGAGACAGACTCCAAGACAGCCAGTACTAGATGTCTTCCTGTTCCTCATCCTTACCCACATAAGCTATCAGCGCAAGACTGTCAAGTGTTTAAACTACAAAAGGTGTTGAGCAAGATCAGTAGCATAGAAGGTATTAGGAACCTGTAAGAGTTGCAAAAGGCACATCGAGCTTCACTCTTGCTTTTCACCACAGTGAAAGTAATACTTGGTATTTGTGGTTCTGATGACAAACGCTAAGAGGTTAAAAGAACGAGAATGACATTTTCCTGTATTAGACAGTACTAGAAATAGTTTCACTGCAGCTCTTGCAGTTGATTAAACAAAGGAAGTCTCAGGTAACTTATGTGAACTGGTAGTGTCCTTTCTTACTAAGGGTGGTATGGGAAAGTTAATGACCACTGGATGGACAACTTATTGTCAGTAAGTGTCCCACACCCTTCAGAGAAAGGCTTTTCACTGAATAATTAGCCAGTCAATCCCTACTTGACTGACTCCCACTTCACTATAAGAGATGACCTTTGATACTCTGGTTATGTTTACATTAGGAAGCAGGAAAGGTGTAATAGAAGCAATGCTGTTGAGCGAGACGGTATTGAGAGTTGGCATCCACAGTGTACTGTATGCTACAGGTACAGTATGTATGAGAGTTGTTCCAGACTATTTGGGGTCATTGAAGTCACTGAATAATGACAGTTCAGGTGTGGCAGTATCCTGACTATTTAGATCATGACTTCAAGCATTTTCACAGGTTCCTAGAAGGAAGTGTTTCTTTCTTTAACAGAAGTAGCTCGCTCTAAAATTTCATTGTACAGCACAATGAGAATCTGAACTAGTCATTCATTTGCTAATCTTTCCATTTGAAAATTTGGGTAGCTAGCCTCACCAATTTGTTTGCTATTTCTACACCTCAGGATAAAGTAGAACCAATGCAACAGCAGAATCACTGAGGTGCAAGCACTTGGAAGCTGGACACTTGATTGCTATCAGGAAAACTGGCATCTGCCATCCTGATATGTGGAAGAGAATGGTGTGCTTTTCCTAAAGAAAAGGCTTACATGTAGGATGAACTTTACCTCAAGAACCTGCACAGATCACGGGGAGGTTTACAGTAAGACTGAAACTTCTCTTTGCAGCCTGTAGCCTTAGGCTAATCCAGTGATTTAAGACTGCCTAAACTAGCTTTAAAAGTTTAATATCTTGTAATCTAAGATTACCTCCTCTAAGCTTAGGCAAGATGCATTTGCAATTCAGCTACCTTTATCCACAATCAAATCTACTGTAGGTAAGAGTATGACAGTCCTGTTCATACAGGAAAGTTTCACAGGTTAGTTTTCACTTCTGCTTGCAACTTTGACAAATTGAGAAGTTCCCAACTAAGCAGTAGATTTCTGTCCATAGAAAAGTATAGTCCAACTAAACTAAATACTTTAACTAAACAAATAGAGCATGTATGGAAAAAAAACTCCTTGCATTAGAATTCACTCAGAGTTGACAGCCCAATTATTGCCAGTAACAGCATGAACAGGTAACTCAGATTTTGTTCTAAAAAGTCTTAAAACAAGTCACATGCCAGAGTTAAATTACTTCATGCCCAACACCCCCGATCCATCTCCTTCAGTGTACTGCCACGCAGCCAGAGCTGTGCTGTGTACTTAGTGATGCTGCATGGCACTGTGGCATTTCATAGCACAAGAGAACAATTCTGAAGTCAGTTTGTCTCAAGATCAACTTTATCACGGGACTGAAAAAATTTTAATCTCTAAAACAGTCAATGTGTCATGGCACACTGTGTGCCACTGGAATTTTATATTGAGTAGCTGCCACTCTGTTCTGCCCAGCACTCTAGTTGGGGATCACTCAAAGAACAAGTTCCCATAGCTTTAACTGTGACACTCAAAGGCTTCTTTAAAAATACTTTTTGAAAAGCTGCCAAGATCCACACAATAAGAAATACTGGTTTACACTTACTGCTAATCTAGAAGCTATCCCTACTGAAAGGGTGCTAGGGTTTTTCTAGTCCAAGATTTATTTTTTTTTCTAAACAACCTCCATAAAACCCTGAAATCCTATAATTCTTCAAAGCAACACACCATCACATCTACCTTTGTTCTGCATCTCTGTAGCTAGGTGACAATGTGAGATGTTGAATGTTTTACCACAGGCAGCTTGAGAAGCATGCTGCACTTCAGTCACTGCTTATTGCCATTCATACTAGCTTTAACACCTGCAAAAGCCTCAAAGAATTATTCCTATGCTTTCATAGCAAAATTAATAAATTTCCTTACTGCCAATCACTTCCTTTTGACCTGGCATATCACACATCAGAAATTCTAGTCTGAGTACTTGGAGGGAACAACCTGCAAAGACAAGTCAATAATCGCTGCTGCAGGAAAATATTTCCAGCAGCTCTGAAATTGAATCCCAGGATCCTTGCTCACTACTGAAGAGAATAAACTTATTTTATACAGCATGTTGGAGACTTTTAAGATGGGCTGCTAAGATTACCTGTCTTATGAAACACAGGAAAGAAAAGGAGTTTTGAACAACCCCTATACAGCACTTGTCCACTTAAACTGTACTTGTGACCACACACTTCAGTGTGTGTGTTCTTTATGTGCACACCAAGCATGGTGTGCACATAAAGAAAACTGAACTGGTAAAAGGCCAAGTGTAGATGAATAAATAAGGCAAAATTACTAAGATTCTGAGCTGGAACACTGATGCAAGGCAAGTTGATAAAGGTCTGTCTCCATTCATGTAAGTTCACACATTAAGAGAAGAGTGTGTATTTAATGCAGTCTATATTGGTTTCTCTCTGAAGGGTAATATACTTGTCAAGTAACTTCATTTCTTACTACCTGAGCTAGTATTACTGGAATGGCAAGAATTCAGACAATACTTGCCTCCAAAAAGCTTGATGATCAATGTAAGTTAATGGATTTCTGCACAGATTTCTAGTTTGGTTTATGACTTGACCCAGAATTCAGTTATGTTGCGTGACATATGCTATTCTTCCTTGTGTCTGCCTTCCCTTTCCCCATTTAATGGGCCCATCCATCCTTTGCTCCTGTACCACAGTGCTACAGAACTATTTTTATGACCTTGTAAAAAATGTAAGCTTTCTGAACAACTGCTATAAAACATGAACCTTATCTATTTCAGAATAAGACTGAAGCTCCGTTTAATCCATTGTGATTAGAAGCTCAATTACTAAGTGATGCTTTCATTGTGAATAGAAATTAAGAGTGATTGCAAAAAAAAAAAAATCAATACAGTAATCTTTCCTTTAAAGGTGTACTAGATCAGATAGCCCCATTACATTTAAGAAACACAGAAAAGCCTATGAAGGAATTCTAAGCTTATTTCCAAGATACTGAAAGAACATCAAGTCTATTACTTAAATGAAACAGGTCTGATTGTGCAAGGTAAAACTGTTCAGTTACACTAAAACTGCCTAACACCAACTTCAAGACTGTAATATTTCCCATGTGCTTGTGGAATTCCTAGTTTTAAATTATCAGCACAAAGGGTTTGACAAGTTCAGTTTAGGACAACATACACAGCGTTTGGTGTTGCTTAGTACTACATCATACAGCATAAGAACCTTCAGCAGTCCACTGGTAGGACAAGGAAATTGCTTTCAGCCAAACAACCAACCATAGCTTGCTGAAGGGCATCTGACAAGCAACTACTTAAATAGAAGAATTCTAAGGAATAAAGCACATTGACATCCAGAATCTGTAGACCATACAGAATCTTTTCACATCTGTGGTGCCCAGGGATGTCTGAAGGCTGAAGACACACCAAAAAAAAACAAAAAACAAAACAAGTTTAACATGTTTAGCAGCTACTTGGACCACTTAGCTGAAGAGATCCAGATACAGTAACTCATTCTCAAGTAAAAGTTCATAAACCTAGTTCCGCTGTTCCAGAGGAGTTACAGGAAAGGACACCCACACAAGATTTCCCACAGTAGGGTGGTTTCTGGAAGGAAATACATAGCACATCTTCAGTTGTTTCTTGTCTCTACTGCTTCCAAGACAACATTTCAAAAGCTTTCAAAATGAGCAGAACTACTTACCCCCCCCCCCCCCCACCTTTGCTAGTCCTGCAAGTTTTCAGCCAACATCATTAAAGAATTCTTCCTCTATAAAATGTATGTTTGCATGTGCATGAAAGAAGCATCCAGAGATCAGTCCCAGGTCTTTCAGATCTTTGTCAGTCTGAACTTGATCACATGAGGGTCTGAACCTGACTGGGAGCTTTCTGACCTGTCTCAGCTGTTACCAGAGGGTTAGAGCTCCCACCTCCATCACCAGATGAACCAGAAAATAGCTTCAAATGATTTGCCCTTTTTTTTTTTTTTGAAATAAAGCTCTGACCTCCAAGTTCTGAATCCATTTCTGATACTGCTATTTATATGCACATTTTTCACTCCTCCTTTTTCATTGCACTCAGTAGATTTGCTTACTAAGAGTGAGGAAAAGCATAACTGTGGGCATGTTATGCCTAGACTCTCCAGCCTCCACCCTATGCTCACCTTTTCTAGGCACACAACTAGGCAATTTCTTCACGATTTCTTTGCGAGACCTGCCATTTAAATCCCTATTCTGACCTTTAAAACATGTTGTGGGTAAGGACAAGTTGTTACAAGACTATCTGTAAGGATCACCACCTCCTAACTCTATGCCTTCAACAGACCTCTCTGAAAAATAATTGAAGTATGCCTCTCTGGCAGAGTTAGGTACATATGGGAAAGTTTTCTTGTTACCCCCTACAGGTTTTCAGGGATGCACTAACACCACTTAAGGCTTACTTTAGACCTTATTTAAAAAAAAAGTTAATAACACAAGAAACAAGTTGTGCTCTAGTACACTGAAGCAGCGTGGCAGTCTTCAGACACCTCAGCAGCATAAGTACAGACAAAATAAAGTATACAGCTGCTCAAAGCTAAAATATTTCTCACATGGAAGCACACTATCTCACATACCCAAACAACCTGAATGCCTTTGAAACTCAGCCAACAAAACATGCAACAGTCCAAAGTTATTCTCCACAGAGAGCACATAGCTACTACCAAGAACACTGCCTCTCCAGCGAGATGTTATTCCTCTGGGACAGGAAAGATTATTGGGTACAGCCTCACTCCCCTGTATCTAAGCTAAAAGGCTTGCATTTTGCTTTGTCTTGCTTTGCAAATCCTCACTTCAGTTTAGGTTCTCTACTTTGAAATGTTTGAGCATTCTCCTTCTCTTCTACCACATCCATTGCTTCCTGAACTCACT
This sequence comes from Netta rufina, assembly GCF_964035555.1. NCBI lineage: Eukaryota > Metazoa > Chordata > Aves > Anseriformes > Anatidae > Netta > Netta rufina. The sequence goes on along the minus strand of NC_140125.1, from coordinate 51,855,338 downwards.
TTTCCTATTTCTCATGGTTTCCTATAGATGTGAACAAGTTAAACTCCTGAATAAATTGAAGTTTTAACATCTACTTGCATATCTAAGATCCACTTGTCTTTATGGAAAAAAATGGTTATTCCAGGTCTTCCTCAACTTACTATTTGAGGAAGATATTTCATCCAATGTCTCCATCATCTTCAGTACTGGGTTACATTCTAACAAGATAGAGTTCAGATCTTTTCAAGGATACAGGAAATAACAAATTTGCATGCTACAAGTCTTATCCATCAGCTCTTGAAAGCTTTTGCATTGCATGCTTAGAATAGCTAAGCACAACTGCTCCTCTTCTGTTTGTCCCATTCCACAGCCACACTCCTACAGTTAGAGCAATACTTCATTTTTAAATACTTATGAAGAAATTTTAACCAAGTCCTGGAAGAAGGGTACTGCTGCCAAAGTTAATGCAGAATGCCTTACTCAAAGCTTTTAATGAATTTGTCTACCAGTTGTCATTTGCGACATTTTTCAGAGGAAGCCAAACACTCAGATGGTCATCTTTGACTTACCATTATTACCCTCTAGAGAGCTGCATGTTTGTACAGGCTGGTGTGAGTGACAATGCTGCTCTTACTAGTTCAAATCAAGAGTTTGATTGAATCAGGAGAAGTCCTTATGGTGTTCCTTCAATCAGAGTTGAAAGTTACATCAATACACTATATTCACCTCCTACACTACATTGTGGTCAGTGTACTGATGAAGAGAGACCACGCTTGTCAAGTATGAATCTCTAGTGTATTGAAATTGACTAAAACACTTCCCTATCATTAAGATGCCTTTCATTTTTATCTCTTTAACACAGTGAGTCATTCCTATCTCCTACTTATTTCACCAATTATTTATGCCTTTTGAAGAAGGAGGTTAACCTTTTAACACTCCCAGAATTTATCCCGGAAGAGAAACTTATCATAGTTTCACATGCTGAGATAAAAAAAAAAAAAAAAACAAGACTAATGCACAAGGGCAGCTAAGGTTTAGAAGTTTTACTCTGTACAGACATGCATATAAACTGTTCCTCTTTTCCAAATACTTCACACAGCAAACAAGATTTGACATTGACTATCAGTCTCTCAAGCCTTTTCACCTCCATTGTCCAAAAAGCTACAACATCTATCTGTATAACTAAAATGCTTGAGTATTTATTGAATACATAAGTATATGCACAACAGTTCCCTTCTTCCCCCTTCACTATTTCACCATCTGTACACCCCCCACACACACCTTGATCCTGCAGCAGGTATCTGCATTACTTTGTACCCTACAATAGGAAGGTTATTCCAGAAAAAAAAAAAAGGAAGAATTGGCAATGTAACATTGTCATGGCCTATTAGGTAATTATATGGATTTACAACTAAAAACCTGCACTAGCACAGAAATTGAATCCATTCATGAACCTGCTGCATTGCAATATACAGCACAACATTCATCAGTTTGATGTTTGGCTACATTCACACCAGAAGCCAGCACAGTATCTGCATTATAATCCTCAGCTGATGGATTGAGCTAAATGGTTAGTTTTTAATCAATGATTTAGCGACACAACCTTAGATTGCAGCACACGGCTCTTTGAAGAAAGCTTTTTATGATGGACTTTAAGTACAAGATTTGATCTTTACTATGTTTAAGGGTTTGACTTCAATTCAGAAGCCTTTTTAAAGGCATCAAAATCCATTCAGAGTGCCAGCATCATGTTGCTTGCAGGGAAGTCACATGTAGTGTTACTTACCATAAGATTTAGATCTCTTGAAGAGATCTAAAGCTGTTTGTCTGCACATACCAGAAGATAAAGTTATCTGCATGAGCTGTTGAAAGCCAGAAGACTGTTGGGCTAATGAGTTAAGAGGGAATGACTATCACATGCTCAGATACTTCATTACATACTTTAATAAAATGCTTTAGGGAACATATGCTGGGACTATGTAGAAGCCATCTTCAAGCCAGTTCTCTAGAACTAAGAACTTCTACATAAACCTCATCCTCAGGTATTCAGAAAGATTCATGAAGTAAAGAAAGCTGCACAACACATTTCCAGCTCAATTACATTAGCAGTAGTATCTATGAGGGTTTCATGGTATTAATAAAATCCCTCTGATTTTATTTTTAACACAAGTCTAAACTACTGCTCTCATACTAGCTGAGCACAGCCCAATCAAGTATCACTAGAAATACAATTACTTCTGTTCTTGATCTCATTTTTCTACTGGAGAAGGGCTCCCAGCCCCTTGGAAAGAGAACAGCCTAAGCCACCAGAGTCAGAAGAATTTGGATTGCAACTCGCAAGATTGTTGTATTTACCTTCATTTTTGAAAGGGAAAGGATAGTGAGGAAATTCATGTGGAAACATGTATCAAACTGTAAGACTGGGGAAGCGTTGCCCTTTTAGTTTAGTAGGGCATCATCTGCGTAAGGCCTAGAATTGTTATGAATAATATATAAACAGTGACAGGAGAATAACAGAATTACTCTTCACTGTGTTAGCAATATTAGCACAAGCCTCTACAGATTTATCAGCAACTCCAAGATACGGTAATGGCAATAATCAAGAGTGAAAATGATGTCTTCTAGGTCTTGAAATTAATGCACGCTATATTATTAGAGCTTCCCATAATATAAAATAGTTTTTGTTACAAGTACAGCTAAGTTTCTGCTTAGCCTGTTGAAACAGGTTGCTTTGGCAGAGCACCAGTCTGCCCGTGTCTCTGAAACCAAGGGCTGAGGAGAAGTTAAACAGAAGTGTGGCAGCCTGCCAAACACCAGGACCCTGATCAGCCTTCTCTCTCTTATCTTCACAACCCCAGACTTGCTAAATTACAGCCAGAGTGTTGTAGCAGCTTGCACCAATACTGCCAATTGACTGGGGAAAAATAAGTTGAAAACTGATTTGAGAAGAGAACCTATCAGAAGAGAAACCCTGCCAATATTTCCCTTGCTCTCCAAAACAGCAATTAGAAAATATTTCAGTTTGCCCTACAGCAGAAAGATCTATGTTCTATTTCAGCATACTGCAGTGAGAAGCAGATTTTTTAGTTTGAGGAATTCCATGTGAAGTGTTTTATGACAGAGGTGCAGCAGCTTTGTGTTACCCTTCCTGTTTCATGAACTTCCACTTAACAGAGAAGAGAGATCAAAGAAACAGTAACTACCAGTTGTTACCCTAGTATCCTCCAATGTAAGTTTTAAAAACAGTAATTGAAGTTAAAAGCCTACTTGTTTTCGTATCTTTAGAAATATTCTGAAGATGGTAGAAAGGGAAGAGAGCTGCAGGTTAATACCCAGGCCACACACAAACCTAGAAACGCTTTGCCAACTTCAGATGATTAACAACTTGAGGATACGGGCTTCTTACAAAACCACAGCAAAATAAGTTTTACTGTGTCATTTAAAACCTCAGCATGAGCAGTTAACCAAGATATGTATGCAGTTTGATTCTCTAAGACATGTTAGAGAACAGTTCTTAGTTATACACAGGAAAGGAATGCTGTGCTGTTTGGGCATGCCAACAGGGCTTTTCTTCCTCAGTGTGCTCAGAGTACCTTTTTAATACACAAACCCACAATCTGAGCGCAGAGCTAAGTGTGACACAAGTCCCCTTTGCTCACCCCATGCTGCAGGGACACAAGTTGCATTGAAATTAAGTGGATGGCTCCAAATAACCAAAGTTCGAGCATGCCTTACATGAGACCAATGGTAGGTATATGAGCACCTTGAGCCCGTAAGGTGTGCCTGCTGAGCACAGCCTGCCTGGAGGAAATATGTATTTCCTCTAGAACCAACATGGAGCAGGGGCCACAAGCAAGCTGAAGCAGTGAGCAGCTGGGGCAGGGGTCAGACAACTGCTAGCAAGCAGAGCAGAGCACAGCAGCTTTTTGAGGACAGCTGCAGCAGCCTGGACAAGCCAAGAGGCACCAACACCAGCTGGCAGAGGCACCTGTGGGAAGCCAAACCAGCCTCCCCGACAAAGGCCTCACTTTGCTCAAGCCTCAAATTTAGACAGGAGCTGCTGAATGCAGCAGGGAAGGGGAAAAACGAGAAGCCAGGCTTGAGCACACCCCATCCCTCACCTGCAATGTCCCAGAGCTGCAGCCGCACCAGGGTCTTGCTGTCCCAGTTGATGACTTTGAGCGCGAAGTCCACCCCGATGGTGGCCCGGTAGTGCTGGGAGAAGAGCTGGTGCACATACCGCTTGATGATGCTGGTCTTGCCCACGCCCAGCTCCCCGATCACCAGCACCTTGAAGAGGTGCTCCCGGCACTCCGCCACCGGCCCTTCCCCACCGGCCATCCCCGCTGCCTTGCCTCGGCGCGGCTCTGCTCAGCCCCAAAACTTTCCCGGCCGGGATCTCGCCTCCAGGCAGCGCTGCCCGCCGAGCCAGCCCAGGCCGGGCGGCAGAGGGGAGGCCTCAACCACCTGACTGCAGTCACAGGACGCGGAAACTCCGCGCTTATAAATGCCCGGGGAGGGAAGGGGCGGGCGGCGGGGAGGAGCGGCCGGGACGGGCCCCGGGGAGCGGCCGCCAGCCCCGGGAGAGGCGGTGGTAGCCGCGTCTGTCCCTGTCCCGGCCCGGGGCCCCAGCGTCCCGCTCCCAAACTGATCCCGATTCGTTCCGTCCTCGGTCTGGCTCCGGTTCTTGTACGAGCCGCACCAGCCCAAGCAGTAAATGGACACGCACGGCCCTGTAGTCAGCAGCAAGTGGAGTGTCTGTCCTGCAGAGCGCATGGTGCCACGTCTGCAGGTTGCTCGTGCTGGGAAAGATCAGCAGCAACAACAACAAAATAAATAAAATAACAAGCAACAACAAAAAATCATCTTTGGTAACTTGGAGCCACAGCATCCATCCGAGCCCCAAGGGAGGCAGCTGGGTGGCTCGGTCTCAGTGTCACGGCTGCTCCCCTACACCTGTGGCTGTTCGGTCACCAGTATGCTTGGGAGCGAAATGTCACCAGCAGGGTTAAAAGCCCTGGCAGCTAATCTGGCAAGCAGTCATCTGTTCACCCTGCTTTTATACTACTTTACTGCGTATGGTGATTCCTTTGCCATGCTTTCAGTTGGTGGCTTGAGTGCGACAAGCCCGGCTTCTTCAGTCAGCCTGGAGCATGCTCACTTCCTTGTCACACAAAGGTGATGCATGGAGTATAAATGGAAGCAGGTGGAGAGACTGGCAAAATGAGGCAAAAGAGCAAAATTTGTATTTAAAGGTTTTGGTCTAAAATTATTAATTTAAGCTGTCATGCTGTATTAACTTGAAGACAATTGCTTTAATTAGAATTTACTTTCCAGCAGCAGCAAGAACATCAGAATATAAACCAAGGACAGATTGGTACTCAACAATGAAATTATTATTTATTATTTATTTTTATTTTTTCTAGTGGAGGGTGGCATGGAGTAGCATCGGTTCTCCGGCAAGAGGTGGGATAGACAAGAAACACAGTCATTAGTTAGGAGGTTGGTAGTGAATGTGGGAGACATTACTTCAGGTATACACACCTTAACCAGCATGGGTTCTGGTAAACCTCTCTAACTGTATCAAGATTGACCTCTGTGTGCCCAGTTGTTGTCTGTTCAGATTGGGATTTGGCTGGTTTCTCTCCTTCTGGCAAAATCAAGGTGGGATGGGAGTACGCTGTCACATGCTCAGGTGGTGGTATGGCTTGGGGTTTAATATGGTTGCAGAGGCCTAGTTCCTCAGGCTGAGATACACATTTTGTGTCTTCATTCCATGCATGTCAGAGGGTGATTATGGTACTTTCCAACCTTACAGGAGCATTTCATTAATGGATTACTAGGCACACTCTGACATTATGTAGCCCAGGGTGCAGTGCTTGCTTATTCTAATTGCAGGCTTCTGATAATATTAGATAATTTGGTTTTGCATGCATAGATGGGATGGAACTTTTAGGCATTTCCTACCATTTGTTAGGCCTGCCTACTACCGTCTTTGTCTTACATGCCACAGAAATTCATTACTGCCATTATTTTCTTCATTCCTCCTCCTCATTTTGCAAAAGTAAGGGAACATAGATCATATCAGACAACTAAGTGAGCAACTATACTATCATTAAGAAGCTGAATACAAGTACTTCAGTATACTTGAAACTTGATATCAACAATTCAAAAGAAGCCTGTAGGTTGTTGTTTTTTGTTTTCTTTCTTTTTTTTCTTTCTTTCTTTTTTTTTTTTTTTTTTTTTCTCATGTACTGATTTTAAGCAATTAGAACCAACATCAAAAATAAAGAAGTCTGTAAAAGTCATGATCTGCTCACAGAAGACTCACAAACAGAAACAAGGGCAAAATGTGACTGATAATTTTACACAATTAATAGCTTGATCAGTTCTAATTACATTACAGCGTGCCAAACATATAGCAGTAGATCTTGCCTGAACTAGTAATTTGCCTTAATTTCATTATTATTCATTTCATTCAAGCTGGCTGATATCTATGTGGAACAGCTTGGCAAAATCCAGTCATTTGCAGTCCTGTTATTACTGTTCTGCCCCTCTATGGTGCAGTATAATCAACCATGCATGAGGTTATAGAATAAAGTATAATCACCATCTGCCTAGCACAGGGTAGATAATCTTTATTCTGTGAGTTAAATTTTGGTGTCACTTGGTCTTTTGCATGTAATTCTACTTTTTCATTGACTCCACTTTACTAGCTGAATGTCAGCAAAATTCCCCTACTGAACAAGGGTTGTTGGCATCATGGTATGGTAATTGGGATTACATTAAATTATATTGTTGCCTTCAGTTGCCTACACTGGCAGACAAGGTTATTATTGTGCCATTTTAACTAGCTTAGCTAGCTGGTTGCCTTTAAGTAAGGCTTCATATTTCAAATAGCAATTGTTGAAACTGTTTTTTTTTTCTTTCTTTTATTTTTCTTTCTTCTCTTTTCCATGCACTGAAGATGTCAAAAATGAGGAAGAAGAAACATAAATCTTACAAAACAGGCTTTTGGTATATTCTCAACCTTAACACTGAAGGCCAGTCTGAATAAAAAATAGCTATTTTTTTTACCCTTACTGTTTCCTGGAATTAGCCTTCCCATCCACTGAAGCTATTTGCTAAATTATCAGTTTATCCCCATTTCAGAATACTGTCTTCCCAGCGCAGTGGGGTTTGAGGAGCTGGATGCACAATGGAAAATTTTTCAGACTTTTAGTAACCTAATGATCATTACATGATGAATACCAAAGTACTGGTAAAATAGCTTTACTTGTAATAAGACATTTTGGCCTCCTTTTTTTTTTTTTTTTTGATCCTCAAAGTTGTTTTTTTGTTTGTTCTTTTTTTTTGTTTTGTTTTGTTTTTTTTGAATCTCTCTTCCTTCAAGACAGCCTCTTCTAATCTTTCCCATGTATGTTAGTCTATCCTCTACTTCCTCTACAACATCATTTTGCCTTATCAACCTTCTATTTTCATCATACCAACAGTAATTCTTCAATATCTTCCTACTTTGTCTTTTTTGTTGTTGTTTTCTATTTATATTTCCTTTTCCCTTAAATGTTCCCTTAAACCTCACCTCAGTTTAACCCTTTAATTTTTTAATTTTCTGTTTCATGATTTCTCCCTTTCATACTCACCTTCCTGTTCTTCTGAGCTTTTTATTCCCTGAGGTGAATAAGGGCTTCTCCATATTTCTTTGTGTCAGACTGCAGTGAGGAAGGGATAGCAGGTTCAGCCAGTCAGGTCAAGAGAGCTGCAGGAGGTGCTTTATTACCTGAAGTGCAGGGATGCATTTTGATTACTCTCTCCCGTAGTTGCATTAGAAGTGAAATTTGTAGCTGAAGGGGTGGTTAGGAGCTTGAAAAGTGGAAACTTTGGGCATACAGTGCAAGGAGGATTTCTCCATGCCCAGACAAGGAAACACAGCTGCTTGGGTTTGAAGACTAGGCAGACTAGCACATAACATTATAGGTCTCCATGCGCTTCTTTGACCAGGTAGAGCATACTTTCTCTTTTCTATGTAGATTTCCCAACAGTCATGAGTAGAGGAGAGGAGAGGAGAGGAGAGGAGTGGAGAGGAAAGGAGAGGAGAGGAGAGGAGAGGAGAGGAGAGGAGAGGAGAGGAGAGGAGAGGAGAGGAGAGGAGAGGAGAGGAGAGGAGAGGAGAGGAGAGGAGAGGAGAGGAGAGGAGAGGAGAGGAGAGGAGAGGAGAGGAGAGGAGAGGAGAGGAGAGGAGAGGAGGAAAAAAAGAAAAAGAATGTGTTGTAAAATAATATTGTTATAAGAGACAGATTGTACTGCCTGGAGCAGTGTAGGTGACAATGCTTTCTTTTAACTGTGCTTTTCTAGGAAAATAACCCAAAGTACTACTTTTAGTGATAGTAACATACAAACAGCAGAAATCAAAAAAAAAAAAGGCACACAAAGCTGGGGTTGGTCAGAAAAATACTGTGTCCAGTAATAATATGGCTAAAGCATATACACAACAGGATTGAATTGAAGTTACGTGAAAATTACATATGAGTTTACAATCCACAAACACATAGTTAGGTTTTGTCCACTGAAAATATTCTCCTTCAGTTATCAGAGAGCACCCATGAACATAAAGCTAAGATTATATGTAAGTGTTAGCCTCTCTGGGACTTCACTTCCTGCATGTTAATATGATATACTATCATCTCCTGACCACAAATGTAACTGTATTATGTAGACTTGAACTTGTAATGAGCACATAGCCTACATATATAGGACAATTCTACTTATACTTGAATGATGTGACTGTGGTAACACAGATGCCATATCTCTGTCAGTTGTAGAATGTAGCTTGGATGCCTGCAGGTGAAACTATTATTAGACAATCTTAAATGTATACTGGAAAATCTAGAAGAATAAAAATATTAAGCTTTTGTTAAAACCCATAAAATGGGCTATACGCTGAAGTTACAGATGAGTGCTTTTGTCTGGAAGAGGAAGAGAAGCCAGCCACGAGGAAGGTGTGTCAAGCACAGTCCTTGGTAAACCTCTGGAGAGAGGCCTGATGGTCTTCCAAAGAGGACAGGATATTCTCATTGAGACCAACTCTTTTGCAATCCGTGCAAATAAATGGTGCAGATCTTGGCCTGCCATGGCAATTGAGTGTGCTTGTTCCCCACTTACAGGCCTCCTGGCAATCAGTTTTTGGGCTGTGTTTGTTTTACCATGAAGTCTGCTCTTTGAGACAGCCTTTTGTAATAGTAATTTGCAGTAGTCAGGAAGTGAATGGATACAGTACTGCTGGGGCTCGAAAAGAGACTGGGAGACTGTCTAGTCTTCTTGCTGTGACTGCTTCTGTTGATGTTAGGATAGGCAACAACAAAAATGTTAGTATCTGTTGAAGTTTTCCTTGCCTTCTTTTGGTAAATTTAAGTCAAGGTAGACAACAGAATAAGAGAAACAGATTTTGAATTCTCTCTACTGCATTTTTTTCCTCTTTGCATCCTTTGCTTTCATTACAGCACTCTAAAAAAGTTAGTGGTTCAATCCTCCATTGTTGAACCAGTGTAATGCTCCCCAAATGTCATTGACAGGCAGATTTGTGGCAAAATCTTGCAGATTATCACTGCAGGGCTGAAGACTGAGGACCAAGAAGGAGGAAAGCAATTGAATGGAGTTCAGAGAAGCAAGACGGAACAATGTATGAAATACTGAGGGAAGCATTATTGTGTGTGGGTGCAGAAACCTCTTCCCATACTAACTGTTCCCTTCAGTTTGTGTGGGGATCTTATTTCCCCAGATTCCCCCAATACCTTTTCCAGTCTTCACTAGCCATAACACACATTTGTCCACAGTACTGCCAAGCCATGTGCTGGGAAGAGAACAGAAGTTCTTCCATGCAAGGCCCTTACTTTCCATCCACAATGCCTCTGCCTGGTCTCCTCCACAAAGTCAGGGTCATTTTGATCTCTTTTCAACACAGAACACTAGACAATGGCCTACCTGATGGTGACTAATGGGACTTACAGCCAAATACCATGGCTGCAAGTAGCCAAAGGTGGGGTGAGGTGAGGAGATTTACCCTAGCAGCACTGGTAACATATCCAGCTGTGCAATGGAGGGCTCTGCAGTAGGCACCAACCAGACAAAAGGCAAACACTTTTCATATGTTTTAAACCAGCTCTGATATTTGAGTTACCAGAAAGCAGTAGAAACTCCCAATTATTATGTTTACATTGATGCGTCACCATAATGTTTTGTGTCAATCTTATCTAAAATCCTTATCATTCTTAGCTCTTCTTGGTTGCTAAGTGTATTTTTCCTGTACTGCACTGAACAATATCTGCAGCTGTAGGAGTATGACAGAAGTAAGCTGACTTCGATAAACGGATAACAAACCACAACCATAATTAATGCAACAAGAATGAAAACCAGACTCTACTATACATACATATTGGAAATACATATTGGTACACATTTTTAATTGTAATTTGTTAAAACTTATTTCACTTGTAACAACCCTTTAAAGCAGCAGAATTTGTTATGTATTACATGTAGACCAAAATAGAAAAATTGAAATGAAAAGTATGTAAACTATGTTAAGCTAACTCCCCATTCTGCTTGCACATCTAAGCACATGTAACACTTCTGACACTGTGAGTCATCCCATAAGCTCCACTTTCTAGAGGTTATTCTTGTGCATGAGATTCATCACATGCAGCCAGCTTCTTGTTTTTTTGTGGTGAAGCAACAGAGAATAAAGAAGATCAATATTACATAAACCAGACCTGCAAATATAGCTAATACACATGTAAGCATAAATATACATCATACTTACTCATCATGGATTCAGCAGAAAATTTGGGTGCTTTCCTCTGCATCCTTTGCTACACAGTTTCACAGCTATGATAGGAGAAATGAAGAGGTATAAAATTATAGGCATTACTGAGGTATAAAATAGTTTCAATGTAATTTATATAAAGATTATGGTGGAAGTTAGGTTGTAACTGTTCCCCCTTCTTACGACTGATTTTAACTGCCAATCGCTAAAATAAATGTTCAGACTGAGGTGTCTAAGAAGCATCTGACCAATTTTGATATTATTTTTTTAATAGAGATGTTAAATTCAATTTATACTACCTCTGTGTCAGTGTTCAAGATCCTGCTGCTGAGTGGGGGAGTTCAAACCTTTCCAGTAAAAAGAAAGGTTTTGTTTTTATTTTTGTGTGGTTGATTTTTCCTTAACTTGGGACAGTCATTTTTTTCCTCTAATAGAAATGGTTGAACAGGTCTTGCTGACAAGTTCTAGAGGTTTTCAGCCTGAGGCTGACACCTAGCATGGATAAAGCTTGCTTAACTTTCATTCAGCCTACACAGCAGTAATGAAGATTGCCAGCTTTCATCATTGGGAAAGCCAGTAGCTTCCTCTGCAACACTGTGTCACCTTAAATCCACTGCTTCTCAGGGTTGTAGGTATTTGGATAGTGGTTTTGTAGGTGTGTCACCACTCCCATATATATACATATATAGAAATGCAACAACAACAACTTACCTGTTTCCATATTGCATCCAAATATTCTATCTGTTATTCTTTCTTCTTCAAAGACTTCCAGGACTGATGTATCTACATTAGCAAAATGTCGTCATATTAATTTTACATTCAGCATTCTTTAAGTGTGGAAATAATATATTTGGAATATAAATAAAGTGTGTGACTACCACGAGTGTGAGAATGAAGCTGGGTTTAACTCCCCAGTTGCTCTATGTGTATTTGGAGACAAAGCAGTCTACAGGCTCTATATCATTCACTGAATAAAGCACTTTTAGTTTGTTTGTTTGTATGTTTATTTTTCTTTTCTGTGCAGGGTTAGAGTGTCCTTGAAGCCAGTTTCTTTTCTTTTCTTGAGTGCATAATGCATCACAGTGCTCCAGTTCTTGACTTGCCCCCAGCCATAAGTGCCTTGCTTGGCAGATCCTTCCTGAGGAGCACTGCCACTCAGTCCATGGAGAGCTGGCAGACAGGAACTGGGACTGGGAGCTTCTGCCAGCTGGCTGATCAGCTGAGGGACAAAGACAATAGTTTATCTGGTTGGTTCCCAAGACATTCTTGTCCTTCAGACTGGCATCACTCTTGGATCTGTGAGGAATGTTTTAACAATTCGTGTCCATAACGAACAATTCTGTTTGAATCCTGTCTGCCTCTGGGCCCTGCACTGGCAATTTAATTCTTGAACCACAGATGCAGTGTGTCCCAGTCTCCCCCTCATTCTAGTCAATTTATCACTTCTTAAATTTATGAACCTGTTTGCTTTTGTTATTCCGGACTTCTATTTCTAACACTGCTATAGATGTGTCTGTGAATGGCTGGGGAAGAATGTTTTAATTACTCGTGTGTTTGGGAGTTTCAGAACAACTGATAACAACTAGTGACTGTTATGGGATACTATGTGGATCTTTGGTATCTGGTTAGGGGGGGCCGAGAGATAAAGAGGAAGGAGAAAGAAGCTGAAGGATGGCTGGGAGACAAGACTTGAAGAGGATGTTCTATAAACTTGGCATGGTGCCCAGTAAGTACAAAGGGGGAGAGGAAGACTACGAGCCTTCAGCATGAAAGACCCCTAGAGACCCCCAGAAGAGACCCCAGAGGAGACTGCGCATGCTCCAGTAGGAGGGACTGGACCCCGGAAGCTAATTATAATAATCTATTTTTTTAGAAGTAGTAATGAATATGTATTAGTCTAGGAGCATAAAAATCAGCTGCTTGATGTAACTGGGGTGCATCCTGGTGGAGCGGAGACTCCCGGTGCACCCAGCGCTGTTTGCTTACCTCTATTCCTTTATATTCTTTCAATAAATCCTATTTCTTTATTTAATCCTAATTTGAATCCTGAGCCATTTATAACAGATCCACGACAACTTTCATACTGTACTGCTGACCTATCTACATTTTGCTCCTTCTCACTATAGATACTTATCTTTTTTCCATAATTTTACTTTCATTTGTGGGGACTATCCCAGGCAGTGCTGCCTTTCATCTGCATTGATACAACAGATAGTTACATTTAAGCTACCATCATTTCAGTCTGCCTAAGGTACAGCATTATTCCCTCAACTTCTTACTTATTTTGTGGATAACTCATTGCCTATGCATTCCTGAACTGTCTGAACATAACAGAAAATAAAGAATTTACTCTAGGCAGAAGTTTTGGCAACTGGAAACCTGTGTTTAATGTTTACAATATGTTCTTCTAAAAGGTAACACTGCAGGATTTTATTATTTTTATTTTTTTTTTAATAATAGTTGTACACTTTTCCATACCTAAGTTTTCAAAAACTCTGGTTCATTATTATTATTTTTTATTATTTTTTTGCTTGCCTTTTTTTTTTTTTTTTTTTTAAATTTATTGAACTCATCAACTAGAAGGTGAAAGAACTAATTAAACAAATTATTAAGCCTAATTTTTGGAAGCTGAATAACAGTTATGTAAGATCAAACATTAGGATGTAAATGTTGCTAAACCCATGAGCAGCAATGAGTAAGGAAAAGGGCATCTGGTTTATTGTTTGTTATGAAGTTATATTACATATTATTAATGACTGATTATTTATGCTGGTTTTCAAACTACCATCAAGACAGTATGTAAAACTGCCAAGTTACATTGTTCGATTTTAGGATTATTCTTCCAACTGGACAATTAGAATCCTGACCTCACTTTCCATCTCATAATAGTAAGATTAATTATGTAGCAAATCTCTTTACTTGCAAATACTTTGTTTTGTGAATACAATCAGTTTATGTCTGAGATAATGTTCTCAGGCTTTACACTTTACATAATTCACAAGCAATAAATTCAGCACAGCCATCTCACAGTTCAGTCATAATGGTTCCCTAGCAGCCTATGAACAAGCTTTTGATTCGCTGCAAGATTTCCAACACATATTTGTCTCTAGGTTTACTAGAGGAGACTGATCACTCTTTATTAAGAAGACAGCAATTGCCTTTTAGCCTAGGAATCTGGAAGACGGTGTTTTCCTAGAGCTCTTTTGATGGGGGAAGAACCTTTCATCCCATAGTAGTTCAGGATAAACCTAGGGCAGTTTAAAGGCCTAGCAAAATTTGAAAAGATAGCAAATATGATGAATTCCTAAATTTGGACCAACCAACACAGCAAACAAATATGGTAGAAATGGAATGTATTCAATTACTGGCAGTTTTCAAGAAAATCAATGGAAGAAAGACAGACAAGGGAGAGCAAAATAAGATAAGATGCACACTTATTCCTAATCTCATAATCTTCAATTTCAGAAAGTTATCATATTGTGAAGAGGGACCCAAAACACACAAATCAAACACACAAATCAAAACCACAAAAGAGACAGAGACAATTGTACCAGGTTCCCGAAGAAAGTAGAAAGAGAACAAGAATTTTCTGTCACTCAGTGTAACTCATCACGGATTTAAAAAAAAAAAAAAAAAAAACGTTATCATGATGTTTGCCTGGCCCTCAGTCCTTAATAATCTCTAATTTCTAGGAAGCCACCACAATGTGAAATGTCAAACTCAGAATCTTGTTTAGTATTTTATTTTCAGCCACTATCAATTAGTCTGACATTTAATTTACAGAAACAAGAAGTTCTGGAATACTGCAAAAGTTGTGCGGTGTCTGTGGTTTGTTCCCTAGTTTGTTTAATCTACTCTTCTAACTGCTGGTATCAATCTCAGTTTTAAGGGCATCTAACCACTTTTGTCAAAGAAAAACTTCCCAACAGCACACAGAAAATTCAGTGGGACAAAGTATTTTAGGCTGCAAAGCACAAACCCACTCCTTTCCATGCTTTGTGTCTAAGACTTGTCTCTGTGATGGAGATACTAAAATCTTTGCACATGGCTTCCAGATGACATACATTTATTTTCCTCCTGACAACAAGCTGGCTGCTCGTTGATCTCAGGTATCAGCCCTTCTTAAATACTTTTGCAGCTTCTTAGCGAAGAAACAGGTGTAAAACATAAAAGAATCTGGTTCTTGGCAGAAAGAAACTCGCTCAAACAGTTTTTTGCTTTCTATACAGAAGTTCCATTTATTACTAAAGGTGTTTATTTTAAATGGCCCAAAGCTGCACTCAGAATTACTTCCTTTTGCTGGACCTAGCAAATGGTTTCTTTCTTATTTGCTTACACGTGCCTTGCAGATCAGAGAGCCCTTCTTCAAAAATAGTTTCTCAGATATGTATGAAGTCTTAACAGCCATAAACAGTCTTTTCACATAGCACCTTGTCACATGACACTAGATACCTGCCAAGATGCCTTTTTTTTTTTTTTTTCTTTCTTCTTTTTTAAGTCTTTTTGTTTAGTTTGGTTTGGTTTGGTTTTCAACTGACCTACTATTCTGTTTCTTCTCTCCAGAGAAATACCCAACATATTTGAAATTTGAAATGTTTAACCTAATAGTAATTTTGATTTTTGAAAATTACAATGTATTTTGAGATTCCTTATTTTAATTCCAGTGATTTTTCAGTTAATATCTATCAACTACTGTGAAGATCTATTCAAAAATATGGCTGGAGCAAATTCAATAGTTTTTGAAAACCACAAGGCTAACAAAAACAGTCTTGATCAAACAATATGTTTCCATAAGCTAGGTATTTAGCTATTTAGTTATTCAGGTAAGCTGAGGTGGTGCTCATGCCTCAAAGTTTACATGTATTTAAGTGCTTTATCAAATGACCTCTGAAAGAGCAAAGCCTACAGTTAGACCACATACAGCAATGGGTTTTTCTCCCATTTTACTCATTTTCTGGATTGAAGAATCTTTCATTGAGCGATGTCTTCACCTCTTTGTTGAATATGCCATTAAGTAGTGCCAATTATACTTAATGCAAATTCTAACCCACTGTTGTCACTTTAGTGGGTATTCTTCAGTGCACTTTTATGCACAGTACAATTGACTGAAACTAATTTTTGCTTTTTTATTATTTTTATTATTATTTTTTATATGGAAAATCCACTAAAAAACTTTAATTAAGAAATAAGGTTTCATTTGAAAAGTAAAGCTTTCAAAGTTTTGAAAAATTAGGCTGTTCATCCAACCTGAATTTGGAACCATATACGTACATTATAATATAATCTTTAATAACACAACCACCTCCTTCCCTACCTTCCCCTATTCCCAACTTCATTCACTGTAGTAGGCTGTGCTTAGAAAATCCTGCATCTGTTCAGTGTTTTTATCCATATCGCTTAACTAGTGACTACACCATATAATGAATGCAGAATTATTCCACTCGTTGTAATCCTTTCTAGAGCATTCTTCACAATAGTGCCCAAGTGAATCATAAACTTTAATGATTATATCTCTGCTATGAGATGAAATGCATTTTATCTCTATTTACAGTCTGTGGAAGTGGAAAAAAAATCCCTCTCTGGCGGCCATGCAGGGAATCAATAGCAGAACTGAAACCACAATAGAGGGCCCAATCCAGTGCTTGTTTCCCTGGATCAAACCACTTTGCTCTAGGAACTGCCAAGAAGCCTCAGCTCTCATTGACTTTGCAGTTTTGAGCATTTGTAATGCCTATTCATGCTCACAGCACTGGTAATTTGAAAAAGGTTGACCAGAAAATAAAAGTCCTAACAGGTAAATTTGTACCTGAGCAATGGAAATAAATACTTAGACTAAGCAAGTTTTTCAATGAACTGATGAAACCCGTTTAAGTTCTATGTTGTTGTTATCATTGTCATAATGATTCCCTATTCTCATTTCAAAAAATGCAGTTCTTCCTTGTGATTCCTGCAGTATGACTGCTGGGGAAGAAACCACATGTGCTAGGGTTGGCAGAGAACTACACTTGTGCTCTCAGGCCAAAGCAGATGTGACAACTGACCAGCACACCACTGACAAACTGAATGAGGGGTTGATGACCTTCATCTGCTTTTAATTATTTTTATTTATTTTTTTTTGGATCTTGGGCATGTACTCTGAATCTAGTTCCTGACTTTCATGTGACTTTTCAGGACTTACCCCTGTAATGTCACTTCCCTTTTCTTCATTTACATAAAACTAAAATGAACCAGCTTGTTCAACACCTAGTATGTTCAACACCATGAGCAAATGAATACATATACAACGTAAACACATAAGATGTCTTTCTGTAGCAAGCCAGAAGCGATATCAATTTCCTACCAAAAATAAATAGATAAATAAAAATCTACAGTAAGAGTTTCTAGCACCGAGAAGGCAAAAATATCTGCAGTCACATAAAGAGATTTTTTTCTTTCTGCCTTCTTTACATGGAGGCTGTCCAGGTACTTGCAGGGATAACAGCACTATAATGTTTTGGGGTAGATAAATAAAAGTAGTTTTCTTTCAAGTCTTATGTTGCCAACCTAGACAATAGAGTGTTGTTTTCAGACACAATAAAATGACATAAATTGGTCTTAAAAAAAAAAAAAAGTCTGAAAACCAAAAGCTCTATACTTTAGTACCTATGACTGATGTCATGCAGTTTTTTAACTTTAGAATTTCTGATAAAGTATTCCTTTTGATTCTTATAATATAGTTCAGTTAAGCTTTGTTAAAAAATAAATATAAAATTTCCTATGAAAATCTCTGTATGATAACTGTACAGTGACACTGCATTTTTTTGCTAAAATGCATTCCTCAGTGTGATTAGAGTTCATATTTTTCAAAGGAATTTCAGACAGTCAACACATTTCCTGGGCTTGTCTAGAATTTACATGTTCATGGCATAAAAGCTCAGCCAGAAAATTAGTCAACCCTTCATCTTTCTGGAAGCAGATAATTGGGTTTGATGTGGTATATGCCTGAGAGATTTTTCAGATGAGACATTAAAACTCAAAATCAGATCATATGTGCTTTGATTTCCACACATTTTTAGTAGCCATAACGGTTACATAAAAGGAAGCTTTAGTGGAGACTGGCAATGCTCAAGACCAATTCTGGCTGAAAGATATAACAAGAAGTGAAGTCATCTGGATCTTCTCCCTGTTTATCACTGACTAGCATGTTCATTTGCTGTCTTTCTCATGCCATGGTCACTTCTCTTCAAAAATAGTTCATTATGATAAAAACTTGCCACTGAATAATCATGGAATTGGATTCTGAATTTAAGTGCTTCATGTGCCATTAGATATTGCTCAAAGTTTGAATGATAACTCTGTTTGCCTTAAGCTATCACTGTATTACTTTAGTATTTTTCATTTTTCATTTCTCACACAAGAACTCTGAACAGCTGTGAGAACAATAATTTTGGGGCTACTGGTGTCTGCTACAGTATTTTAAACAGTCCCAAAATGAAACATCTAAATCATTGTTTTTTAAGTACCTGCAGCCTGTGTACAAAGAGTGGAACTAGAGACTGTAGCATATGTGTGACATATAATTAAACCTCTTTAGTGACACCCACTAAGTTCTCAGTGGAGAAACACCTCGCAGCAGTGGAAATATTTTCAGTTGCAAGGGGAAATTGCTTGCCACTGTATCTGCCAAGAACATGCCGCATGCTTGCGCATAGAGTAGACAGCAAGAAAGGCAAATGTCCCACAGTACAAAGTCCAAAATCTAAACAAGGCCAATGCACAAGTCAAGAGGAACTACAAAAGGATTTTTACATAAAGCACATCATCTATTATAATCCATTTTGCTTTGTTCTGTGTTTTGCAAAGTAATAAAAACTCACTCCCTTAATGGAATTGAGCTCATGGATATAATAGTAAAAAGGGAATTCTAAAGAGGAAATGTTCCCAAAGAACTTAAGCAGCGTATTATTTGAAGAGAGATTGTACAATGCACAAGGAAGTATTTAAAATAATTATCACACAGCATGACATGCAGATAGGTTGTTGTTCCTTGACAACTCTGACTATTTGCAATGAAATAAATCCATTCTGAACCTAATGAGCAAGATGTGGTTGTCCTTTCTTTTCACCTCTCCTTTCAGTTAGAAATGACTGTTAGGACAAGGAATGACTTTTGCTGAATTACGGAGCTTGCTTGACGTTATTCCTTGCTTTACAATGGGTTTCTTGAATTGTAGGGTTGCTGTGAAATGTAATGAGCGGACTGTGCAGATATGAAACTTCACACCAGAAGATCTAATTCCTTTATG
The DNA here is from genome assembly GCF_964035555.1 of Netta rufina. Lineage (NCBI taxonomy): Eukaryota > Metazoa > Chordata > Aves > Anseriformes > Anatidae > Netta > Netta rufina. Next base: position 51,836,255 of record NC_140125.1, on the reverse strand, counting down.
TAATCATTCATTTCAACTCTGCAAGCTTTTGCTTGTACACCATGTTTCTCATCTTTGTCACCCTGAAATTAAAAACAAGCCTGCAGGGACCTATTTCTATTTAATAATGATCTGACTTAGTTAAGTCTCATAAGGTATAAGTCTACAAAGAGTGTAAATCTTTCTTACATTTCAGTTCCTCTCTGTAAACTAATCACTTTTTTTTTTTTTTTGAACTTGTTAGAAGAGGTAGCTGTAGTTATTTGAATGAATCAGTTACTTCTTCAATTCTAAAGAGTGATGATAAACCTTGTTCATAATTTAAAGTACTTACACTACATTTTCCACTAAAGAGCATGGATCAATAAGGATATCATGTCTAATTGCACAGGTGAATCATTGTAAGGCTCAGGATTCTTATTGTCACAAATTCTTTCTGGTAATCTGATATTTTCTCCCTGCGACCTAACTTACAGAAGACTGAAGCACCAGTGATATATCTAATTATCATGTTATCATAGCACATTGTCATTTCATTACCTGTGTTCAAAGTCTATGTGCACACATCCAACTGTTGAGCTCTAGTCAAGATCTAGGCCAGGAGAGCCATCAATTAATTTTTTTCCATATGGAAGCTGTCAGGCTATTATAATTTTTAATATATCTAAAACAGGTGGAAACAAACTTGTGCCTAATTATAATGGAATGTAATAAATTAGAATCTATTTTCACTCTAACAACATTTTATAATTTATACTTCCCATTTCTGCGATCTTTTTTTTTTTTTTTTTTTTTTTTTTTCCCCCTGAGAGCAAGACAATGTTCATGCAAAAAGCAATAGCAGCATTAACTATGCACCAGTTTTCTTCCATTTTCCCATCTTTACTTCTGAAAATAGTGTAAAAGTTTTTATTTTTCTAGACTATTTTGAGATACATTGAGTCTCTAGCTCAGATTCTTTTTCCTACTTATTGGCAATATACACAGAGGGTTTTCCCCTTGACCACACACCAAAAAGACACAAGATCTTCAGACAGGGGCATGGTTCCAGTTTTATGACCTATCATAGCAAAACTGATTTATAACTTTCTATTGTGCATATCAGACAAAAAGTGGTCTTCATCCTGTGTTTTTTTAACCATCATTTCTTTGGTTTTATTCACACAGTATCAGTTCTGGAGAAAGGGATACCAGCATTTCTGTTTGATCAATGAAAATCTTTTCTAAACTATTATTTTGCTTCCTCTCACCTCACTACATTTTTTTCTATTGGCTAAAACAGGAAAAGGATCTTCTGCTGAAGCTAGGTCAGCCACTGCTGTGCTAAACAGCTCTTCCTATTGATGTATTTGAACACAGGATTTGAACAAAACATTTGGGTTTTTTAATGGGGTAAGTTCTAGTTTCACAGCAGTCAGGTCAAATACATAACAATTATTTTGAGAATAACTAATCATTTATGGTTGCTGGTTTTATAGGCTGACTTACTCCTTTGCTGTGAACTACCAAGGTTAAAGATGCGTCTGAATCCTGCGGATGCAGAGAGATATGTCCAGACTGAATGCGGCTTTTTGGCAGGGCAGGTCTAGTGTGATCTGCATAGGACAGCAGTGTCAGCTGGTGTTGCAGAGTTATACCACCTTGCTGGATAACCCTATGCAGCCAGCCTCTCCTGGCAGATGCACAGAAGGAAGAGAGTTTTTGTCAGCTCCACTTGTGTTTGTGTAGCTGATACAACCAGATCAGCAGGGAAGCTATTCATATATGCTCTGTTTCCTTTCAGGGGCATTGCAGAAAGTCTTGCTCACAATTCAAAAATTTTGGTACTGCTTCTCCCATCAAAATCTGTGTGTGTGAAACAATAAGGATTGTCATGTCTAATTACATATTCACAAAGTATTGTTTGTATACATCAAGCCATCTGTTCTGATCTTTTTTTTTTCCACCTGTGTCAACTCAGAGCAAGACAAGGTTATGACTATCTTTATTTATAATATTACCCTCTTTTCTCTATCATGCTGACATTCATTTGTCATCTGACTTCCCACAATGTAAATTAGTTATAGCAGAAGGAACTCTGTAGTGTGAGCAAGAGATCCTTGCTACACTATTCCCAAGATCTGAGGGATGAGCAACAGCTCAGTCAACTCTGTGCAGCACATCTGGAGGGGAGCTTCAAAAAGACAAGAAAGTAGTCCATGTGGGAATGAGGCAGGAGCTGGGCCCTGGGTGGCAAAGATTTTTGACAAAGGCACTTTTCAGGTGAGGCTGAGCTACACGAAGATGAAAATCCATGACTTAGCATTTTGGGTCATTGCTTTTGTTATTGGCTCTATTATTATTTAAACTTTGTGAATAAAATTGCATACCACTTCCTGTGAGAATAAATATTTGAACTTTCTTATTCTTAAACAGTCCAATTTAGGTATTATTTAGGGGGTCCCTGGACTCTGAGGGTATAACGGAAGTAATTTCTGAAGCTAATAAGGAGACAACTTGCCACAAGCAGTTGGAAAGAAAAGAGGGAGCTAAGGTACGGCAAGAAACAAGTACTGAACAAATGAAGTTGAAATTGTCTGAAAGAAGGGAGTGGTTGAAAATGTTCAGCTAAGATGCGAAGTACAATCTATGGTCTTTGCACTAAACCTATGCAGTCTTTGTACTAAACTAGATCAGCTTTGTACCATGTCCAAAGAGAGAAATTGTGAACCAAGTCACCAAGTCACCTTCTTTTTCTTTTTCCTTTTTTTTTTTTCTTTTTTCCTCTTTTCTTTTTTCTTTTTCCTCTTTTATCTTTTTTCTCTCTTCTATTTTCTTTTTTCTTTTTTTTTTTTCTCTCTTTTTCTTTTTTCTCTTTTCTTTTTTTCCCTTTTCTTTCTTCTTTTCCACAGGCATTTTGATCCACTTAGTGAATAAGGTAACCCAGCAATGTCCTGTATACTGCTGGAGTTTATTTAGCAGCACACTGTGCATGTCTTACCAAGAATCCACAAAGTCCATTCTAGTCTATAGACACTCATGGCACTGCAATGGGCACCTTAAAGAAGGTCTCAAAGACAGTCAAGAAATACAGAACTTCACAAATGATGATAACCGGATTTAATCTGTCTTACCCTTTCACATGTGAATAGATTGGTATTCAAAACACAGAGCAAGTGTAAAGAAAATATGGGAGCAGGACACAGCCCCATGTTATAACCACTGGATAATCACAAGAGGATCCAAGGATAGGCAGTGCTTGTGTCTTCAGGTGAGCTTTGAGTGTATGCCTTCTGGTATTTTTTAATATTGCTGCTTTTATTTCTATAAGTTGTTTACTGCTAGAGCTTATAGGCATGAGTGGCATTAAGAAACTGGATTTCTTATTAGTGGAGAGAATCTTAAAATTATTAAGTAATTAAATATTGCTCTAAGCACAAAGAAATAAGCTTACCATGGAAATATTGCTCGTGCCATTGTGATACTTGTATCTCTTAACCTAAGGGAATCAGTTTAATAAAGTGAAGACTCCATGTGGTTTAATGAAAACCTATATGACAAAGTCTTAACTGCATTATGAAAATAAGGTCAATAGAAAGTAGCTTTAGTTTGGAATGGCTGTCTCAGGAGCAAAAATGAAAGCTTTATTCAGTTTTAAATATACTGAGAATCTCTATGAAATTACATTTGCCAGATCAAGTTTTAGGTTCTCATAATTACCGTAATTATTAAGCAAAACAGAAAGGCTTTTTTTCATTTGTTTGTTTGTCTGTTTTTCTCCACTTGAATGATACTGAATTTATTATTATATATAGTCCAATACCACTTGCAAGATGGGCATCCCACTGTGCCAAGTGTGATACCTGGGAATAGTGAGGAAGAGTCTCTCCAGCAAAGACAGACCAAGGGTTACAAGTCAGGATTGTTGTTCTCATTTGATATGAAGAACTGAAAGTCAGATCACATTGTTTGCAGAGAACCAGCCCTCACCAGAAAAAAAAAATAAAAAAATTTGAAAAAGATATTAAATTCACTTAAAGTTTGGACAAATTGAAAAAATGTTTTCCAGCAAAATAAAAATATAAAGATTAAAAAACAAAACAAAAAAAAAAAAAAGGAAAGAAGAAAAAAAGAGTATTATGAACATTTAGAAAATTAAGTAGAAGATAATTTAGGGAAAACACTTTTATATCAGAAAGTCAGACTATTTAACTATCAGAAAATTAAGAGAAAGTTCTAACCGTTAGATAATAAATTTTCTTCTTAAAATACTTTATGTAAAATGTTTTTTTGTCTTTCCTACTATTTGCTTCCTTTTCTAGGAGCAAATAGTAAACCAGTTAAACCCATACATGCTTATACAACATGGATATATACCCAAATCAAACAATTTCACATCAGAAGTGTGTTTATTTATGAACAAGAGATAAACTTCAGTGCTAGGAGCTGAATGCCATATTGACCTTCAAGTTCAAGGATGTCTTACAAACATGGTCTTTCAGCAAATTCTGAAGTTTATGTATATATTTCCTGGATCTTGATAATATTCATTTTTAGATAGCACTGACTGACAACATATTTAAGAAAAACGTTGTAGTTGGAAACTAATTAGCTGTAACTGTAAGTTGATTAAATACTTTTGATCTTAGAAAGAAAAGAAAATAGTAAATCCTGGGGGTAGCTTGAAGAAAATAGTCAAGCCTGGTGTAGTGGGTTTACGTGGCAAGGTTTTGGTAGCAGGGAGCCATAGGGGTGGTTTCTGTGAGAAAGATCTAGAAGCTGCCCCATGTTTGGGAAGGGCCCCATTGTTTTCCAGAGCTGAGCCAATAAGCGATGTTGTTTTGCGCCTCTGTGAGAGCATATTTAAGACAGGGAAAAAAACGCTGCGCCACACAGCAGCCGGGACAGTGAGAGGAGTGAGGAACAGCCTTGCAGGCGCCAAGGTCAGTGCAGAAGGAGGGGGAGACGTGCTCCAGGCGCCAGAGCAGAAGTCCCCTGCGGCCTGTGGTGAGGACCATGGTGAAGCAGGATGTCCCCCTGCAGCCCATGGAGTACCACAGTGGAGCAGGGTTCCACGCTGCAGCCCGTGGAGGAGACCACGGTGGAGCAGGTGGCCCTGCACCGACGGAGGCTGCCGCCTGTGGAAAACCCCTGCCGGAGCAGATTCTGGGCCGGACCTGTAGCCCGTGGAGAGGAGCCCACGCAGGAGCAGGTGACCTGGCAGGAGCTGCTGCCCGTAGGGGAGCCAGGTTGGAGCAGTTTTCTCCTGAGGGATGGACCCCGTGGTACGGACCCATATCTGGAGCAGTTCTGGAAGAGCTGCTGCCTGTGGGAAGCCCACACCGGATCAGTTCATCAAGGACTGCATCCCGTGGGTGGGACCCCACAGCACAGGGGACAAGAGTGACCGAGAAGGAGCGGCAGAGAAGAAGTGCTGTAGACTGACCATAACCCCCATTCCCCGTTCCCCTGCGCCGCTCGGGGGGAGGAGGTGGAAGAGGGTGGATGGGGGGGAAGGTGCTTTTGTTTTTTTTTTTTTTTTCCTTTGTTTTCTCACTTCTCTCGCTTGTTAGTAATAGGCAATAGATCTTACTATCTCCTTATGCCGAGTCTGTTTTGCCTGTTACAATACTTATTGCGTGATTTTCTCGTTCTTATCTCAACCCTTGAGCCCCTTTTCACATATTTTCTCCCCATTCCTCTTTGAGGAGGGGGAGTGAGAGAGCGGCTGTGGTGGAGCTCGGCCACCCACTCGAGCGGAACCACGACACCTGGGGATAGCTTTTCTGTCAAAAATCAGGATAATATCACTGATATATAATTGCCAGGGATTAGGTTTAGGCAGCATAATATGAAGAAGATCCCCTTGATCTATAACAGGGCCTTGAATGAAGATCCTGCACGGCTTATTATCACATGATGAATGTAAGCCAAGGACTTGCCTGGGGATGAGTATAATTTTGTGTGAAAAAATTCAGTAACCAAGTAACTAAAGATAGGAAAGACAGAGGTTTCCTTGTCTACTGGTATTGGTCGCATATGCCTTGAAGTTGTCCTGTCACTGTAATCAGAAGTGTTTTTTTTGTTGTTGTTGTTGTTTGATGATTTTTTAAAAAATACTGTTTCATCTTAAATGTAATAAGGAAACTTCAAAAATGTGCACATGAGCAAACACAACGAATTTGGCCATTGGTAAGCGCTGGACTGTTGAGCACTAACTGCAGGTACGAAGCCATACAGCCCATTGCATGATATGGCTCAGAGGGAAAGAGATGTTGCAATGAATTTCATCTTAATGCCCCTGCTTGTTGACTTCTCATCCAAATATCTTGTGGGGCTCATTTAACTTGAGAAAAGTCTCTAGAGATGCTTTCTGTGGGCTGCTCCAAATGCACAGTATTTTTGAACACTGAGAGACATTCACATGTCTCTGACCTCTACCTCTTGGAAAAGGAGCAGATAGAGTTCTGCTATAGAAACAAACAAACAAACTAGTATGGGTAGTTTTTGCTGAAAATCCACACCTTCTGAGGCCAAAGGACAAAAAAAGCCCCCATGCTGAACCTCAGGCCTTGTCCTCAAGACTCAGGTGCCTGGGCTGTGGGCCCTGGGGTAAGAGGTAACTTGTAAACATTGCACCTGCCTCCATGCACAGTCACAGGCTTCAGCTCGTAACTTCACAAAGTGCAGACAGGCTCTGATTTAGTTTTAGGGTAAAAGTTGATAGGGGGGGGGATTGCTTTTGCAAAATCACCAATGAGGAATGTGGAGAGTGTTTTATCCAAGCAGTGTCAAAAACAGGAGTATCTAATTGTGAGGCCTGTGTGTGCACCAGGCCTCTGCTGCTGGACACCACTGCTTTCCTGGCTGTGCCACCTCCTGTCCCTGTATCCTGGTCATACATGGATAATCTGTCCCTTACACCAGGCTTTCTTTCCTGAACCTGCCTCCCTTTCATACCTCCAATTTCTCCTATGTCTAGGAGATTTGTATCAAGCTGGTCACTTTTTTTTTTTTTTTTTTTTTTTTTTTTTTTTTTTCCAGGACTTCAACCTCTTAACAAACCTTGAATGCCTGCAGTGTCAATAAAAAATATATCTAAGCAGCAATGTCCATGCATTAAGAGATTTATAGACTTTCAGGACGATGGAGAGTATCTGATCAACTACTCTGGTCCTTGTGTAGCATCCACAGGTCATAGTATCCTTTCAGTATCGAGCTCAGTAACCAATTTTGACTGGTTCAGAAAATAAACTGCTTTGCTCTTGACACCAATTGATTTGGAAGTGTGGAAAAGTGCTAAAATATATCTCCACTAAGGAGAGAAGAAAGTTTTAAAAGAGAGAAGCCTGGATAGCTCAGAGCTTGAGTAAGCACAATCTATAGCATTTCCAGCTGTCTCCTTTTTTTTGTCCAGATGTCTGCCACTATCTAGGTCCTGCTGGCACCCTTGAGCTTGAAAATATTGTGAAATGTAAATGCCATTATTCTGAATGAAAATGATGCAAATGAGATAAGGCATAGATAGTGCCTGAAACTAGGGCCAGAATAAAGCAGGCACTAACAAACCACCATCTGCACAGCCTGAAGAATAATAACTCTGAAATGCTAATCTATGGATTGGTGTTGCTATCTGCTGTGGTTTCCAGCAAGCTTTCACTGAATTTTTCACTGCAGCTGATACCTATTGTCATGTATCCTTTAAAAAAGGCCAGTGATTAAGCAGAATTAAATTTTGATTTTGTGCATGACACTAAAAACACATCAGAGAGCATCATGTTCCTACCACCATTCAGGCACAGTCCTTTGCTCAGTTTGCTTCAGTGATTTTTGAATTTCCTTGGTTTGCCAAGCTCAAACCAACTAATTTAAAGGAATAAGGAACACCATCAGTTGGTTTGGTCATTTTTAATTTTTTTTTTCTTAAGAAAATAAATTAAGGAAGAAGTCATTTCAACATTTAATATGAGAGCCTCTGGGAATTTTAAGAATATTATGTTTTTCAAATATTGAGCAGTGTAAATTAAATAGTTTCCCATTGCTTTTCAGCATCAGAAAGACTTTATTTCCCTTTGAACTTTGTTCTTCACAGCACTTTTCAACCAGCTCAAATATTCTGTATATCAGGCTCTGGCAGGGCTACAATTCTTTCAATCTACTGTGGGAGTTTCTGAAAGTAATCTGTGATGTATTTTACTCTGCACACCTTTAAATCCTGGCTGCCATGGCTCACTTGGCACTTTTAAAACCGACAGACAACACCTTACGTCTGGACTTACTTCTTGGCATTACTGGGCAGCAGCAAATGCTTCAGTAACTTTTTTTCCCAACAGGACGTGGCTTTCAACAGGCTCTGACTGGGGCTGAGCTTCCTGTGATGCAGCCTGTGCCGAGGCATTAAAAAGAAAAACTGGTGTGGCCATCCCGGACAAGGGAAAGGGGAGGAGGGGACAAAGACAAAAGTCCAGGAACATCCTGGCTTGGAGCAGGAGAGAGCAGTGCCAAGCTGTGGCAGATGAGCCTGTACCTGGGAAGGCTGAGATCTCTGCCTTCATCCCCTCCTGGAGCATGGATGGTGCAGACCAAGGCAAAGGCATCCCCCAAGCAATCCCTGAGCATGGGGCATGGGTCAGCATCATCCAGGAACCATTCCCCAAGGCAACCTGAGTACAGCTCCTTCATTATGGAGAATAAGGGACTTTAGCTGTGGGGCTGGAGTTTAGGTCTGAGTCAGGTCATTAAGCACCCCTGCATCCCTTCTTGCAGGGCAGAGAATGTTTGCCTGTTATGTGCTGCCCTCTGACACTTGGACCTAGTGAATGCAGTGGTCACCTGCGCTGCCTGGTTTCAGACGGCATGCTCTGAAAGCTGCTGACTGGTTTTGTGTGGTGACTGTAGTGAGGATGAAATGAATTTGAGAGGTTGTATGGTGCCACCTACACCAAAAGCAAGTCCACTAGAAGTGGTCAACCTTGGGCACTTGGGAAGAAGCAAGATCAGACTCACATTGTCTCCTGAGCTCTATGACACTGATTCAGGACATGCCGCCCTCTTGCCTGAGACAGACTTTCTCCTCACCCAAACACAAGGGCAAAACTGAAAACTCAACTGAAATTGTCCTATAGGGTAATGTAGAGGGAAGAAACATGACTAAGAACACACGTGAAATCAGATTCTTCATAACTCTGGTAGGCTTATGAAAGCAGTTGGTGTGTAAAAGCTAATGACCCTTTTTCTATAAAAAAACAAATATAAAAAAAAATTTTGATTTGTCATCCTATGCTTTTGAATCATGTTATAAATTGTTTCTGTGCCCATATTTGGAATCAGCATTCAGGGGATACTGACACCATTAATAAAAATGGTAGTTCAGATGCCACTATTAATTATGCGCTTTGATCTGCAACATTTTCATATTAGTTTTACAATCTATTGAACTGACATTGCAAAGACAAAAGCTTTTGACAGCTGATTTTGTTCAGCTTGGATTCAAATGAAACAGTGTTTTATTAAGAATCCAATGAGATCTGTGCCTTTTTTCAATTCTTCTGTGAAATTAATTGTGTTATAGCTAGCAGAAGCTGAATTCTGACTTCTTCCTGTGTTTTGTTTTGTTTTGTTTTGTTTTGTTTTATTAATCTGAACACAAAAATAATGGTTGAATCAAAAATTGAATGCTTGAATTGTGGTCTAAATTAGAGCACATAATTAAAACACTCACCTTTAGTAAGACTAGCATTGAAAATTAGAATGCTAATAATTTCTATTCTTTTACTGATTTTTTTTTAATTATTTAATTTAAATTACATCAATGTTTTGAAACTTCGTTTGTTAAACTAAAAAAAGAATGTGAAATTTGTTTCTCTCTACTCGTTATGCAGTTTGTAGACGGGATGTGTAATATTTGCCTCCATATCTCACCATCAGGATCACATGGTAATTTAGTAAATATGACTGATGGTAGCTGAGGGTTCCAGTTAGACTAATCTCCAAAAGCAATAAGATCATCCATCATTTCTGCCTCATATTCAGGCTAGATTGGCCATTTATCTTGTTTGTTCTCAACAGGTATTCTATCTAATACTCTGTCAATAGTATCATTATAAATACCAATTTCCAAGAGTTTACACAAAGACCATCTTTCAGTTTCTTACATCCCACAGATCTTTGCTGAATTTTATTTTCTGCTAAATCCATGTAGCCTCCATGGGCTGCTCAAAAACAGCAGCAGATGTTGGGGGAGAGATGGAAGATACCTCCTTTATGTTACCTAAAAAGTGGGGAAAGGAAATTGTGGTTTATCAGGAAGGTTCAGGTCTAGCTATGAGGCTTTGCCTGTAGAGAATACAGAAAGCTCAAAGCATGCAAACTACAGATCTCATCAGGTACAGATAGATGCAGACTAATAGCAAAACCCCTCTAAAATGAAGCACTCTGATAGTTTTTCCGTGGAAAGTGATGATAGATAGCTCCTTAGTACCGAGGAATATTCCACATGGACAATTTTAATTGCACTGAAAATTCATTTTCCTCAAATTAATCAAGGTGTACTGTTCTCAGCAGCTCTACTCACAGACACTCCCCTGTGCACTCTGTGCACCCTGTGCAAAGTCTGGGCATATGCATGAATTTTTACAATTAAACATTTTAATGGAGCAGCTAGTGGTCTGCTTGGCCTGGAGCATTCTCTGATTTACTTATCCTTTCATTACTATTATTTTTTTTTTTTTTTTTCAGTTATCAGTATTCAGTTATTCTGTATTATTCAGTCCTATCTCATAAGAAAGTGGTAAAGTACTACAGTGGTATCTCCAAGTGTTATCATTTCACGGACTGCTCTTAATCTTCCCTTGAATATGTTCTTTCACCTCTGAGGGTTACAAAGGCATCCAAACAGGAAGGTCCATTTTCTATTTGTGTATATTTCAATCACAGACCTTGATCCAGTCTTCACCAATAGAAACTCTATCAGCTGTACTAAGTTCACATTTAATTTTTTGCCTTCAGTCTGACCCTGACAGAATTACTCCAATAATCTTTCTATGATGCTTTGCATAGAAAATCTACACAACTTAATTATTTGGAATAACTTTGATTACTGGAAAAAAACAGCAGCTCGAAATCCCTAGAAAACCATCTCTTTCCTTCAGCTGTTATTCCGCATGCAGCTGTGGAAATGTCTATTGTGTTCTTCTGTCTATTGTGGCTCCCCAGGCTCCCCAGGGAAGTGGTCACTGCACCGAGCCTGTCTGAATTTAAGAAGAGATTGGACTGTGCACTTAGTCACATGGTCTGAACTTTTGGATAGACCTGTGCGGTGTCAAGAGTTGGACTTGATGATCCTTAAGGGTCCCTTCCAACTCAGGATATTCTATGATTCTATGATTCTTTTGACAAAAGGTGCCTACCAGTGCAAGGATCTAGCTGTGCTGGTTTTACCAGCAGCCTCTTTCAAGTTAGTCACTGTGCTTAACAACAGAGGAGAGCTCAAACCTCTAGGCTCAATTGAGAATACTGCTTGTTGCTAAATATTCAGGATATTGTTGGCTACTAATAATGCCCACCTACAGGAATAATTATTCTTTTATAATTCTGAAATGTCACATGATGAAATTCAACTCTTACTCGTTTCTTCTCAGTCACTCTGTGCAAGTTATTTTGCTAGTTAGCACCAATGTTCCCATCAAGTTTCTGAATTTTATTAAATCATCATGTGACTTGCAAGTGACTGAATCGCATGGAGCTTTTAATGAAGTATTTAATTGGAAGGAAAAGCTATTGCCTTTTCAGCCCCAGCTCCCACCCTTCTTTGTTAAATCCATGATCTCTCTCTCATAAGTGTAGAGGACAGCAATTTAATAAAGAACTAGGTAGTATGATGCTAATGGGCTGCCATTACTCGGCAGCTTGCCAAGCTGTGCAGCTGTGTGTCCCAGCCAAAGATCTATTTTGATTAGTTACCACAACCACACTTGCTCATGCTGCATAGTATCGTTTTTATGAATGGAAGAACCACTCATGCCTTTAAACAGTATCCCTTTGTCAGACATCTGTGGTGTTGACTCCTTTTTCAGGAAAACAGGATTTTTCAGAGGTGTCATAGTAAAATGGCACTGGAAACTGAGTAATGGTAAAAGCAACAAGTGACTTCAGAACATACGTAGCAAATCAAAAATAATTAATAAATAAACTCGGAGCATTTTTCCAGAATTATTAAAACCTAATAGCTGAAAAGTAGGCTCACGTGTGTTTGCAGTCTCCTTACCACTGTGAGAGAGAAGCTATTGCAGGGTACATGTTGGTCTAAATCTGCAAAGCACTTACAAGCCTTGCTGGAAGAGATATCTCCAGAGCTGTGGTAGTATCACAGGAGATGTGCTCAGAGCTTTGGTGTTTACAGACATTGGGTTACCTCACTTTGGCAAAGTTTCTATGGACCTCAGATACCAGGGCAAAGCAACACTGCTATTGTGGGATTGACATCCTCTCTGTAGTCTTCACAGTTGTGTCAGTTTGAAACATTTAATATTACTTGAATAGGTTTTTAGATATACATTGGATATTTGTCTGTGTATACAGATATTTTTATCCTACCAGAGACTTAATCCTTTGGCAGTAAACTCTAAAGTGCTTTGGAGCACAGCCAAGATAATACTTTCTGAAATGTTTTTGAAGTTCTCCTTTTCTTCAAAACTGTGAAAATATATATATATATATATATTTTACCTCAGACTATCTTTTCTTTCTTTCTCTTATTTTTTAAAGGATACTGGCAGCCTTGTCAGCTTTGCATTATATATCACCAAGCATGCTTTGTGAACAAACCCAGATGTAAAGATGTCTGGCATTAAACCGAGTGTGTACTTTGGCATCCTACGGAGAGGACATTTTCAAGGACTCCTTATAGATGACTGGGATCTGTGTGTATAATAATGGATAGAGAAGGATAATAAAAGAGTAGCTTCTTTAATGATGTTACAACACCAGAGCACCTGATAGATGACCTTTTTTTTATTAAGATTATTGAATGTCAGTGATTTACCTGTGTCTCCCACTGACCCTGTAGACCCAGAGATGAGACATCAGCTAAAGTGGATTCGTGCAACAGACTTGGCCTTCTATCTTCCAACACCAGCAGGCTCAATTATTTGTGCAGGAATGAGTTATGCATTAATGAAATCAAAAATCTTCTCTGTCTACGGGATGAAAACTTGTGTTTCAGGGAGGAGAAAAGAAGGGAAGCAACACTTAAGCAAATGGCAGAAGCTCACATTCTGGTTCTTCCTGATTACTGCTAGACTTCTCTGTTGCTCCTGGTACTGCTTGCTTTGCTCTTCCTAATTACACTAAATGATTTTTCTTTTTTTTTTTTTTTCTTTTTTTTTTTTTTATAAGGGGGAGGCACAGGGGCGACACTATTTAATTTCTTCCTATTAGATGATATATGCATCTTTTTAACTTCAAACATATAAACCAAGGGAGAGTTAGAATAATTCTAAGCTCATGGAAGATTTAATTAAAATACTTTCAAACTCCTGATCTTTGTGCCTTATTTCAAATAGGTTGCTAAAGCTATAAGGAAATGGCCTAAAATACCAGATTTTTCTAATTTTTTTTTTTTTCTTCCCAGACAGATGCTTGTCTGTCTTAACAAACACAGGACATGATTTATCCCACTTTTGACCAGAAGAAAAATGTACTTGGATTTTCCTTGTTTTCACATTGCAGATGGAAAGAATTTTCATTTGCCATGGAGAAGCTCACTGAATATTATTCTCATTGTGAGAAAAGATTGAGCTGGCAACACTAATTATTTGTCATTCATAAATGATTCATTAAGGACTCTTATATCACATTACATCTATCTGCATAAGATAAGAAGCACACCCTCACGAATAATGTGAATTAAGGGTTAAAATATTAGAGCTTTTTGATGTCCTCATAAATCTGCCTTTTATTCCACCCCCACACAGACACCGGAGACCCAACAGCCCCTCTGTGGCTCTTTCCCCCCTGCCACCCACAGCAGTTTATGCTCCTTTCCACAGAGATGTACTCAGAAAACTAGGCCCCCACCACACAAGTACAGATTTAAAAAATAAACGGACCTGGCACCACATATATGACACTGTCCCACACAATATCCTTGTGTCTAAATTGGAAAGACATGGATTTGATGGATGGACATGCAGTGGGTAAGAAAATTGGCTGGGTGGTCTCACTCAAAGAGTTGTGGTCAACGGCTCAATGTCCAGGTGGAGATCAGTGACAAGTGGTGCTCCTCAGGGGTCAGTCTTGGGACCAGAATTGTTTAATGTCTTTGTCAGTGACATGGACAGTGGGATGGAGTGCACCCTGAGCAAGTTTCCCAATGACGTGAAGTTGTGTAGTGCAGTCAGCACACTGGAGAGAAGGGATGCCATCCAGAGTGACCTGGACAGGCTTGAGAGGGGGGCTTGTGCCAGTCTCATGAAGTTCAACTAGGCCAAGTGCAAGGTCCTGCACCTGGGTTGGGGCAATTCCAAGCACAAATACAGGCTGGGAGGAGAATGGATTGAGAGCAGCCCTGATGTAAAGGACTTTGGGGTGCTGGTAGATGAGAAGTTCAACATGAGCCATGTTGAACATGAGCAATGTGCGCTTGCAGCTGTAGTGGGTTTACGTGGCAAGGTTTTGGTAGCAAGGGGTCATAGGGGTGGTTTCTGTGAGAAAGATCTAGAAGCTGCCCCATGTTTGGGAAGGGCCCCATTGTTTTCCAGAGCTGAGCCAATAAGCGATGTTGTTTTGCGCCTCTGTGAGAGCATATTTAAGACAGGGAAAAAAACTCTGCGCCACACAGCAACTGGGAGAGTGAGAGCAGTGAGAAACAGCCTTGCAGGCGCCAAGGTCAGTGTAGAAGGAGGGGGAGAGGTGCTCCAGGCACTGGAGCAGAAGTCCCCTGCGGCCTGTGGTGAGGACCATGGTGAAGCAGGATGTCCCCCTGCAGCCCATGGAGTACCACGGTGGAGCAGGGCTCCACGCTGCAGCCCGTGGAGGAGACCACGGTGGAGCAGGTGGCCCTGCACTGACGGAGGCTGCCGCCTGTGGAAGACCCCTGCCGGAGCAGATTCCGGGCCGGACCTGTAGCCCGTGGAGAGGAGCCCACGCAGGAGCAGGTGACCTGGCAGGAGCCCGTAGGGGAGCCAGGTTGGAGCAGTTTTCTCCTGAGGGATGGACCCCGTGGTACGGACCCATATCTGGAGCAGTTCTGGAAGAGCTGCTGCCTGTGGGAAGCCCACACCGGATCAGTTCATCAAGGACTGTATCCCGTGGGTGGGACCCCACAGCACAGGGGTCGAGAGTGACCGAGAAGGAGCGGCAGAGAAGAAGTGCTGTAGACTGACCATAACCCCCATTCCCCCGTTCCCCTGCGCCGCTCGGGGGGAGGAGGTGGAAGAGGGTGGATGGGGGGGAAGGTGCTTTTGGTTTCTTTCCTTTGTTTCTCACTTCTCTAGCTTGTTAGTAATGAGCAATAAATCTTACTATCTTCTTATGCTGAGTCTGTTTTGCCCGTTACAATAATTATTGTGTGATTTTCTCGTCCTTATCTCAACCCTTGAGCCCTTTTCACATATTTTCTCCCCATTCCTCTTTGAGGAGGGGGAGTGAGAGAGTGGCTGTGGTAGAGCTCAGCTGCTCACTCGAGCGGAACCACGACAGCAGCCCAGAAAGCCAACCGTACCCTGGGCTGCATAAATTCAAAGAAGCATGGACAACAGGGTGAGGGAGGGGATTCTGCCTCTCTACTCTGGTCTTGTGAGACCCCACCTGGAGTGTGTTCAGCTCTGGGGCCTCCAGCACAAGAATATGGAGTATTAGAATGAGTCCAAAGAAGGGCCACATGTATGACTGGAATCCTGGAGCACCTCTCCTATGGAGACAGGCTGGGGGAGCTGGGGTTGTTCAGCCTGGAGAAGAGAAGACTCTGGGGAGACCTTACAGCAGCCTTCCAGTATGTAAAGGGCGCCTACAGCAAAGCAGAAGAGGGACTCTTTGTCAGGGGGTGTAGTGATAGGACAAGAAGTAATGGTTTTAAACTAAAAGAGCGGAGATTTATATTAGAGGTTAGGAGGAAATTATTTACTATGATTGTGGTAAGGCACTGGCACAGGCTGCCCAGAGAAGCTGTGGATGCCTCATCCCTGGAGGTGTTCAAGGCCAGGTTGGATGGGGCTTTGAGCAACCTGCTCTCATGGGAGGTGTCCTTGCCCATGGCAGGGGGTAGGAACGAGATAATCTTTAAGGTCCCTTCCTACCCAAACCATTATGTGATTCTGTGATATAGAATGGGGCTGCATAGGTGCCCCGATAGCATGTGTGGGGAGATGTGGGATAGAATAAGCTTTCTCAGTCTTCGCTGCATGTTTTTCGCAGATGACACCAAGTTAGGTGCGTGTGTCGATCTGCTTGAGGGTAGGAAAGCTCTGCAGGAGGATCTGGATAGGCTGCACCGATGGGCTGAGGTCAACTGCATGAAGTTTAACAAGGCCAAGTGCCGGGTCCTGCACCTGGGGCGCAATAACCCCAAGCAGAGCTACAGGCTGGGAGAGGAATGGTTGGAAAGCTGCCAGGCAGAGAAGGACCTGGGAGTGATGGTGGATAGTCGGCTGAATATGAGCCAGCAGTGTGCTCAGGTGGCCAAGAAGGCCAACGGCATCCTGGCTTGTATCAGGAACAGCATGACCAGCAGGGCTAGGGAGGTGATCGTCCCCCTGTACTCAGCTCTGGTGAGGCCGCACCTCGAGTACTGTGTTCAGTTTTGGGCCCCTCGCTACAAGAAGGACATGGAGGTGCTTGAGCGGGTGCAGAGAAGGGCGACGAAGCTGGTGAGGGGCCTGGAGAACAAGTCCTACGAGGAGCGGCTGAGGGAGCTGGGCTTGTTCAGCCTGGAGAAGAGGAGGCTCAGGGGTGACCTTATCGCTCTTTTTAGGTACCTCAAGGGAGGCTGTAGCGAGGTGGGGGTTGGCCTGTTCTCACACGTGCCTGGTGACAGGACGAGGGGGAATGGGCTTAAGTTGAGCCAGGGGAGTTTTAGGTTAGATGTTAGGAAGAACTTCTTCACTGAAAGGGTTGTGAGGCACTGGAACAGGCTGCCCAGGGAAGTGGTGGAGTCACCATCCCTGGAAGTCTTCAAAAGACGTTTAGATGTAGAGCTTAGGGATATGGTTTAGTGGAGGGCTGTTAGCGTTAGGTTGGAGGTTGGACTCGATGACCTTGAGGTCTCTTCCAACCTAGAAAATTCTGTGATTCTGTGATTCTGTGATTCTGTGTATGTCCTTCGTTTTGTGTCTTGTATATTGTGTCTGGGTATGTGACACAATTAAAAGCTGCTATGGAATTGTCTTTGCTAAGTTGGTGAGAAGTGACCTTATAATGGAACAGAGTATCAAAATTAGCACTGCCTAGCAAAGGAAGTTGCCAGATTTCTTAGGTGAACTATAGCATAAGAAAAAAAAAATGTGATTGTCTCTCATTTGATTAATTGTAGTGGCAACAAAAGCCCCAAATAACACCATTTATATTGTCAAATGATTCCTTGATGAAAAACTTTTCTTTCATCTAAATAGCACACAGTCACAATAAATGTCAGGGGATAATGGATGCATCTAGATTTTCAGCAAGACAGGCTGCTTGACAGTGGCTTAGAACTGCAAGAAATATACTGCTGAACAGAAATCAGAACAGCAAAGGTGCTTTTCTACACTTCTGAGTCTGGCTGACAGTCCACCCCAACACATGTCACTGAGGACTGCTGCCCTGACACTGAAAGCTTTACGGCATCTAGTGATATAAGGCTTTGCTTGCTGCTGCTTGAATTTTTTTTGAACTGTTTGGGCTGAGATTTTCCAACAGCCCAATTCCAATTTACTAAAATTTTAAAAGGCAGAATAAAATATTTCATTTTGTCAGTTAAAAAGAAAGTCCAGCAGCTTCTTTAACAAGCGCTGAAATTCAGTCTGCATTGACTATGGAGACCAGGCCTGCAAAGTGTGTGCCACAGGGATAGGACATAATGGAGATGGAGACTAGGACCCTCTCCCCTAAGCAGGGAAGTTTTAGGAGGTCAGTGGGGAAGGTGACAGATGTGTCAGGGAGATTAATTCTTCCAGAGGGAGCCAGAGACCTCAACACATGCCTGCAAACTCCCTGATCAAGTGTCCCACCACCTTTAGTTACTGGGGTGAGAACCCCTTTTTGCCACCTGGTTACTGTGAGAAATCTACAATGAACCAGCATATTCCAGGTCACAAGCAGCAGCCTCTGAGGCTGTCACTGCTCTGCTGCTGGGTGCAAACTGCAGGCTGTGCTGTGGATTGAAAAAGATGGTAAATTCTGTCCATAGGAACAACATTAACATGGACCTTCTGCAAAATTAAACTCTTAAAATGCGTAACATTGTTTTGCTTTCTTTGCACATACATGTGAAGACAGCTTTAAAAGATGGAGCAGACACTATTTTCCCATGGGCTACTTTCTATTCAATAACAGGATGAACTTGTTTTAGGAATGAATAAGGTTCATGTGGTAAATGAAATGCGTGCACTAAATCATGAGGGAGTTTAAGGTAGACAGAAAGACTGTCTTTCATCAACTTGAAATACTAGGCTTGATTTTCCAGCTTTGGGCAGTCATATGAAGTACTGAAGTAACTGGAAGCTGTGCTTTTATGTATGACTTCTATATAACATTATAATGTGATGTAAATTGAAGTAGGCTGGCCAAACTGAGGACCTAAAGTTAATGATTTGACCTTTCTTACTCTGTGTCTCCACTTTACATACAGCTTTTTGGGACTAAAAGTGTCCTTGTGTCTTACAGGAGAGTTCTGAAATAAAATTTATTTGGTTAAATTGAATGATGCATAGTAAAGAAAGCTTGCTCACATTCTCAACAGTGAAGAGCAAGAAAATATTGAGAAGCTATTCACTATCTGAGCACTGTCCAACTCCTGCAATGAAAGAGAGATCCTGTAAAAATCAGCTGGTTATGTGGTGACATAATTAAAGGCTTTGTCCCAGTGAATGTCTGAAAAGAAATCAGAACTATAGGTGAGTAAGCAGTCTGACTTTGGGCACATCTTATTATAGAATGCTAGCTGTGGGGCTAGATGGTACCAAGCTACATTACTGTAGCTTTTAATGTTCAAGATCAATATTGATAAATAATCATCCACAAGATGAAAGAGGAGAATCACTCCTGTTTCTGCTATGCTATAGGTCCCCATTTGTGCTACTGGATCCTTCTGTTGGGGCAGTAGTTTGACATATTTGCTCTGAGAAGCATCTAAATCTATTTGAAGCTAGATCAACAACAAAAATTTTATGCATGTGCTTAATATCTGCTGCTGCCATTAACTCCAGGAGAAGACAACGACTGAAACAGTACTATTATTTTTTTTCTTTAAATGTCAAAATAAGAATTTAGTGCTTAGCTTTAGGAAAATATTTGCAAATGTTGGTGTTAGTATGTGATGCATCAGCCTCCTCACCTGCCAAATGGGGAGGACAGTGCTACATCCCACACAAGCATGCTACATTGCAGACAGACTGAATCCATGATTATTTATGCTCTGTAAATCTGTAGGAGAGGAGCGCTTGTGGACATCCAGTCTTTGAGGAGCACAAGTCTAAGATGTTCTTCAAGGCTGAATAATGACATAAATCTCAGAGGCAGAAAAGACCTGTGACTAAGCTGCTTATATGTGAACACAATATTTTGGAAGATACGAAGTGGTCAGTTGAAAAAATCTTCAATGCATTTGTGAGCGAAAATGTAGATATTCATGAGGCTTAAATCTGTCTTGAGTAACTTCAGTGTTTCACTGGACATGATGGTAAATATTGGGTAAATATTTTTGCTCCCTCTTATGTTTTCCAATAAAAGTGCTGCTTACTGACAACCAAAAGGTGGGCTCATGTGTCTTAGTGATTAATTAAGACCAGTAACTACATTTTCTGCATGGCTTGATGGGAATGTCGATGATGAAGACTGACCGGTACAACCATTAGCAACTGAATATTGTCTTATAAATGTCAGGCTTTCTTACTAGAATACAAAATCTCTCTTTCCCCCCAGGGAATCAGCTTTACCCTATTTCTTTCTGTAGGGCAAACATGTCTTGGAGGTTGTCTTTTGCTGACAAACATTGAGCATATTTGTAGGAAAAGATGCAGCAGGGTGTGTAATTTTTCCATGGGCTTACACACAGCAGTCCTCTTGAAATAAAGGAAATAAATCAAACCTACTCTTCTGTTAAGGACTATTTTTCCTTGTCTGAACCTCTTTCAATGCATATCAGCCACTTGTGACAGTTATGAGTTGCCAGGAGAGGAGCTACCTTTGGGGAAAGTTAGCAAAACTGGCCTGACTGGGTGATTCACACCAGGCATTAACTCACTACGTCAGGTGTTCAACCTCAGCCAGGCAGCACAGAAAGACTGCAGACTGCATCTTTAAATGGAGTTGTTTTAGTAGAGAGTCAAATATTACCAAGGGCCTCAGGAAAAATACAAGCGGAGAATCATCTCCATTTTCTCCTTTAAGCCAAGCAGTACAGAACAGGTGACCAACACCTGATGTAAGAGCTGTGAAACAATTTCTGTACATACCTGATGATCTTCAGGAAGCTTAGTTTTGCAACATGTAAACTAATAATAAAATAAGCATCTCACTGCTTGAGAGAACCTTTCCGGATAGGGAGTGATACAAGTTTCCTTTGAAGTATTCGACAGACGCAGTGATGCTTTCATATTTAGGTTAAAGAAGAAAAAGACTTTTTGCCACTGTCATTCTATAACTTTCATATTAGAAACCGGATCCTGATGCCACTGTCCTGGCCACTTCACATTAATAACCCCTTTGAAACCTGGGGGTTTGAGTACCACTCAAAAAAATAAGAAAAAAGTTCAGATTTCCTCAAAAGTGCCAAAGATGGAGAAAACCTCAACACAGTGTTATTGCAAAACAAATATGAGATTTCTTGTTCCTTGATACCCTGCTAAGCATTGCTCGTAGTTTTTGTTTTGTTTTGTTTTGTTTTGTTTTATTTTCTGGACTGAACCTAAAGCACTAGGAGGAGAATCTTGAAAAACAAACAAACAAACAAAACAAACAAACAAACAAAAAATGTAACTCTTCAGCTAATGAGTTCAGTATCTGATATGGTCCCTTTTAAGAATTAGGTCTTCTAGGCAAGAGATGCACTGCTTACACTGGTAGGGCTTCTTCTCCTTTTGTGTTTTGTTGTCATTTCCAATGTGATCCACCACAACAGTGGGTGCTAACTCAAAGAAAATCCCCACTGACAGGGCCATCTGAGCTCAGCCCATCAGGGACAAGACAGAAATGTCTGATGGACAGAGTGCACCCCTTCACCCATGCAACCTAGTCCAAACTCTGAATATTCATGACGTAGCCCTGCTTTAATACACGCCAAAGTGAAACAACTTGGAGTGGCCTTTCATGCAGCACATACAGCCTCTCTCCCTTTGTTTCCACCTCTGTGTGCTGTCACTACAACACCCGCATAGCAGCCAGCACCGTTGCTCTCTATTCTCAGCTGGGACAGTGACAGCAGACCACCCACTGCCTCTTGTGACCTCAGAGGCAAGCACCACTTCTGATTTTGGTTTGTGTTTTGGTTAGAAATGTTAGTTGCATTTTGGCCAGATAATGCATCAGCAGAGACCCCTGGAGCAAACAAAATAACCAGGCATCTTCACCCAGGGCAGAGGAGAAGCCACGGAGACCTCAGGAGCTGCTTGGGCTCCTGTGGGCATGGGGAACCCTCCTGAGGGATGGGTTGCACTTCTGTAAAACAGTGTTCCTGTGCCACCTGTCCTTAAGTACTGAGAAGAAGTCTGTGCACAGAGTATCTTCTCTATCCCCTGTTTTTTCATTCGGGCTAGCTTCTTTGTGTCATAGGTGGAGTTATTTGTGACAGAAAGATAACACAGAGGTAAGGGAAAGTCCAAGCAATTGTACTAGGGAATTGAGGTTAAAAGGTAAATATTGCTGGCTGCAGTGTTTTCTGCCAGCTGCCTGTTTTTCATGCTGTTGTGAGCAGAGGTGCTGAGGCTCCCAGCTGCCAGCAGAGCTCAGAGGGCTCCAGATGCTGGAGGAAAACATGCACAACACAAATTTCTCAGTACAGTGTGCTGTGCAAGGCAGCTTGTTCTCTCCTTGGGTCCTGCTCCCAGGCTGCGCAGGGCCCAGTCTCTTGTAAACAGAGTGTGCCCTACCTTGCAGAAGATGACACCTGTCTCAAAAAACAGTAAGGAGAACGAAAAGGCTCTGAGTGTTTTGCAAGTGGTGCTATTGCAGCTGGCAATGAAGAGTTATGCTGTCTGGGCTGGAGCTGGGGCTCAAAGCCTAGTTCTCACAGGGAAAATTACTTCTCTTATACCTACTGCCTTTTCTGTCCTCTTGGGAGTTAACTGTGCTGTGGGTTGTGGCTTTATTTGATTATTTATATAGCTGCAGCACCTGAGCCAGCCCCAGCTGATACATCTGTTGTGGTTGGCTTTGTGTGGCCTTTTTATTCCACAAGTCTTCACAGACCTCCAGCGTCTTGCTTTAACATTGAACATGAGGTAACTGGAAACATGAATGAAAGTGAGGGATCCGACGTCCAGCCAAAACTATTGAACTAGGTGGTACCAGTTCTGCAGCCATGCTATATATGCTGTTGAAAAAGGCTGGAAAAGGTAACTAAGAATGAGAAAAAGTGAAGTAGCATTCAGATGAAGCTGTGAAAGAGAATAAAAGGGCTATGGAAACCCTAATGTCTTTATACACCCCTCTCTTGCATCTGGACATGAAACAGAGGGTAAGACAGTGGATGATTTCTCAAAGGTGTCTAAAGGATTTCCATACACAGCTTTTACTTGTATTATTTGTAAACTGCCATCCAGCTCCCTTGTTCAGCTTTGAAACACCTCTGTGTGGATGGATGGATGTCCTGAAGTCATTAAATGAGTCAACGGCTCTAATGGGGACAGAGCTCGTGGCCAGGCAGTGATGCACCAAATTTGTCCCCAGCAGCACGGCTGCTGCCATATATTAGCACCATACTAATGGTTCTGTGCAAATCCTGCTGTCAGGGACCATGGAAGGGCAAAACTTTCTTGTTCTGCATTTTTGAAAGTGAACAACTGTATTACCCAAGGGCAAAAAGCAGGATGGAAGGCAGGGCATGCAGCATAGCCAACTCTTTAAAAGGGAATACAGCTCAGAAGGAGAAGTTCTAAGCATTTTTGGGTGACTGCAGCCTAACACGCACAGGCACCCCACAACCGAGGTTGGTGAAAGCATGGCACAAAATTATATGACTAACAAGTGCCAGCAGCAAAAAGAGACAGATCCAAAGATCTTCATGACTGTAAAATGGAGCTGGGAGTGAGAAATGGTCTGTTAGGAAACTTAGAAGTTTAAGTACTCAAGGAAAATGATACAAATCAGGGCATTGGGTGATTCATACATTTTGAGGATCACACACTTAAAGACTTCAGCTTCTAAATGAACATTGTACAGATGCACATGGGAATCCCAGCGCAGTTACTAGTATTGCTGGCTATCCCAGGCAGTATTTTTAAGCAGAAAGAAGAAATACTTGCTGAAGTACATTTGAGTGTACGTTTGGAAGTAGTTGAATGGGCTTTACTTAGGTGTTTAGTACATCCCAGGAAAACACATCAGTTCTTGCCTCCTTCCTCAAACAGAAATACCTCTACTTGTCAGTGCCTTTTTAAGTCTATAAGGCACATTAAAAACCTCCTATACTATGATGTTGAAAACATTGTTCACATTCAGCTCCCATGACAGCTGCTACTCCCAGAGGTGGTTTTTACACATTTGCTTTAGTAGTTTTGTAGTCTGTCCATCTGAGTGTTAGCAAACAAGGGCAGGCAGAAGGGCCACGGGCCACCTCTTCAGATCCGTCTGAACACGAGTCACAGCAGCACAGGGGATTTTGTCAGATTGTAGGACCTAGCTGAACCTTTAGGCATACGCTCTGGTTCCCTCTCTTCTCCTTTCCACTTAAGGAGGGTGAAGGCTACAGGTAGCCCTCTGGGCTGCTCAGACCTCCCAGCAGTGGCAGCTCAGAGGGCAGCAGGCAGGACATTCCCATCGAGTGCAGGTGCAGGATCTGTGCACATGCCACAGGCATTTATGTGGCAGCCTGTGCTGCTGGGCATTCGGGAAAGTGATAGTCCATCACCTCCCAAATGAGGAGAGGGGCAGAGAGGTCTGCTCGGCTGCAGTGGGGGAGACTGGTCTCACCTCAGTCTTCATGGACTCTGTCAAAGGGAGCTGGGGAAACAGCTCTTGCTCGGATATTGTCTTCTTTTGAGGCCCTCCGCAGCACTGAATCCCCCATCATACATGGTGCCTGCAAAGAGAATACACTCTTGGTGCATTGCAAAGATGTGTACTGAAAGCGGTGCATCAAAGGAGTGGACCAGAGCCTCCTCCATGCCAGCCAATCCCCTGGGCAGACCACCTCTCCAGGGAGGAGGTCCCCTGGGGCCCTACCCCGACACAGATGCAGAGCAGCACAGGGCGCTAGGAGTCCCATGCACCATACCGTGGCGTGGGTGGGGGATGGATCTCATGCCACCTACACATTGCATGGTGTGCAATAAATAAGTAGGTGGATTGAATGTCATAGATGCATACCACTCCTAAACTCTTATCTGTCTGCACTGGTATCTGTGCCAGCTGCTTCTCCACCTACCTAGAGGCCTTCTGGTTATGGAAACCCACAACTCACAATGATATTTTACTTCTGTAGAGATACACTGCTTACGCCCACCCTTACAATTCAGTAGATAACAGATGCTCTTTCTTGGTACCCGTGACCTGCTTTCTCAGGTTGGAGCAGTCCTTTTCTGAGTGATTTACTGGAAACTGGAAGCTGAATTAGCGAAGACAAAGAATACTTTTATTGCTTATTGAGTTGGATAGGATTTACCTGTAGCACTGGAAATGGCAACAAGTCCAATCATACTGTGGGAAAGCATCGGAAGTAGAAGGGTGCTGTATGGAGTCCTACACAAGAGTCTGGGACACCAAAGAACAGCAAAACAACCAGCAAGTGGATCAGGCTGCTAAGACTGAAGTGGGTCAGGTGGACCTAGACTGGCAACGTAAGGGTGAATTATTTATAGCTCAATAGGCCCATGACACCTCAGGTCATCAAGTCAGAGAAGTAACATATAGATGGGGTCATGACTGAGGGGTGGACCTAACCATGAACACTATTGTACAGGTTATTCATGATATTAAAACATGTCCTAGAGCAAGTCCTATGGCAACATGGCACCCTGGAAAGAATCAAGTCAAACAGGATTCATTTCTAAAAAAAATTCATGGACAGGTGGGCCAGGCAGCATGGCACTGAGTGGGTATACCACATTCCTTATCATGCACCAGCCTCTGTAAAAATCAAATGATACAGTGGACTGTTACAGCAACTACACCATACTGAGAGCAATGGGTGTGGGGACATTCAAACATTGGGATACACATTTCAGGAAAAGACACCTGGTTAACTAGTTAACACTAGGGGATCTGCCAATTGAGCTGGCCTTACCCAATCAAAACTCCTATGTACTACCCAATCAAAACTCTTATGTACTGTAGAAGGGAATAAACTCCCTACAGTGCACATAAATAACATGCCGAGGAAGACAGCTTGGTTTATTCCTGCCTCATGCAAAGATAAACCCATCCAGGGGATTGTTTTTGTTAAAGGACCTTGGTGCACTTGGTGGGTAATGCTAAAGGATAGAGAAGTCCAATGTGTACTTCAAGGGGGTTTGATATTGGGTGAGAATAGCCCATGATTTGAATTGTATGAAGTTAAGTGCTACGTAATACTGTATGTCATCACTACTATGGTTGCTATATGCCATACCAACAGTACTGCAGTAAGAATCACCCATATTAATGAAAAATGAATTTTGACAGAACTGGAAAAGTGCAGCAGCGATGGAACCAGAACTGGCTTCAGCATTCAACAATCCAACACCACATACCTTCTCTCCTGCCCTGAAAGACTGTTATGACAAATGGAGCTCAAAGTCAATTCAACAGACATTTTAGGGGGGTGGCCCATAGACTAGGGGAACGATATGTGTGTGCATATATCAAAAGACAGAAAACATGGTGGTGATTAATTGGGATGTATTGGAAAGTCAAATAAAAAAGGGTCTAGAGCATGATGTAGATGACACTGAATAAGGGGTGGGTATTGTTCTGGTTTCAGCTGGATACAGTTAATTTTCTTCATAAGGGCTGGTATGTTCTGTGTTTTGGATCTAGAATAAAAATATTGCTGACAACACGCTGATGTTTTAGTTGCTGCAGAGCGATGCTCACACAGAGCTGAGGACTTTTTAGCTCCTTGTGCTGCCCTGCCCACAAGGAGGCTGGGGGTGCACTAGGAGCTGGGAGGGGACAGAACCAGGACAGCCAACCCAGGCTGTCCAGAGGGATATCCCATGCCATGTGGCATCATGCTGAGCATGGTGCTAAATCTGGGGGGGTTGCCTGGGAGAGGAAGGCATTTCTCAGGGACATGCTGGGTTTCAGTTGGAGGGTGGTGAGCAATTACATTGTGCATCACTTGCTTTGTATATTCTTTTATCATTGTCATTATTATTTATTGCTATTATTTACCCATCCTTTTCTGTTCTGTTAAAGTGTTTTTATCTCAACCCACGAGTTTTCACCATTTTTTTGATTCTCTCATCCCACTGGGGGCACTGAGCAAACAGCTGTGTGGTGCTGCATTGCCTGCCATGTTAAACCACAGCAGGTTTGGAGTTGTAGCTCTGGAAATGGCAACCAGTCACTCCTGCTCTCATCCACCATTTGGAATCTCATCCACTGTTTGGAATCTCGTAGCATTTGCCAAAACATGGGCTCAGGGCCAGCCATGGGGCCTGTGGCAGTACCACGCGCCTAGCTGCATGACAACCCGTCTCCATTTTTGCTAATATCCCTTTTGAAAATCTTGTGCAGATAAAAATAGGCCTTGATATTCACTAAAGAGTCTGCTTCTTCTTCCAAGTGATTTACAGACAGGTACTTGCCAAGTGTCTAGTGACTCATTTATTTGGAAAGAAAACCACCACAACAATACAATCTGCAAAACCACGCTTCTCCCACTCTCATGTAAGAAACATTTTCCACAGCCGCCCAGACCTTGGGCAGGACAGCTATTAGCAACCTGCTTCTCTCTTATTCCCTACAGAGTGACAAACACAACTCCAGAGGCCAAATTCCCATTGCCATTTGCTGCTGGTAGCCTTTTTGTGAGAAGTGGAGGCAACACACTTATCCTGGGCCCAGTGACCCAGCTTACAACAGGAGCTGAAGTCGTGTGGGCCTATCTGGTGGAGACTCCAACACACTGTGCTTGACAGGAGGCTGAGACTAAAGCAGAAACATGCTAAGCTGCTTTGCTGCTCCATGGTCCTGGACAATGATCCATTTGCTCAGTGCAAACCTTTTTTAGATGAGCTTTTTTGGCAGCTTGTGAATATTGTGTCCATTTCATCTGACCCCCCCTGCATAGTAGAAGCCTAGCAAGTATACTCTGTGAATTCTTCCTTAGTTTGAAAACTTGAAATTTGCTAAAATCTCCTAGCCATCTGCTGCAGTGCCCAATTATCTTGACAATTCAGATTTGCTTATTTCTAATTGAAAGCTTTCAGATTTGTGTCTCCCCAGTCTTGGATTTCATTACGCCTTTTCTTAGTTTAGATTAAGAGATGCGGTTGAAGGCATGTAACTCTGGTGCCTTTCTACCAGTCACATTACCAGCCGTTGAGGCTGGGGTCAAAGGACTTTGGAAAGACTATGTAGCACCAGAGTAGTCCTTTCTTTGTCAGACTAAAGCACATTTAGAACTGTTCTGGAAATCTAGAGCCTAATAAAGCAGCTTTAGCAGGCTAGAGCATCTGGCCTTCTACATATTTTCCCTTAGCACTTCCACCAACTGTTGTTTGCTCATATCTGCTGGAGTCTGTTTACATAGATTTTGCCCCAATCTGCTCTTTCTGGTAATGTTCATATCGTTGTATGTTTATGTGGAAAAATTAAAAAATAATAACAAAAATGAGAGAGAGGGAAAGAGAAAGATAGAATATGAGCTGAAATATTTATGTGGTCTAAAATGACTTCAACTGAAATGATCCTCATCCATGCTGGAGGCTCAAGCACAACAATACAAAAAACTGAAACTGTTGAAAAAAGTAAGACTTGCTGGGTTTCATTACATTAGTCAGGCTGTTTGGAAAGCCATGCATAAAACAATTAGTACTAACCTCCTATGAGAATACTGCAATTTGAAAATGAACTCATTTGCACAGCATATGTGTAGCTAGTTAGAGACCAGATAACAATTGTTATAATATTTCTTAGATAATTCTCAGATGTTACCATCATGGTTATTCCTGCATTCATTGTACTGGGTTTACTCTGGATGTTGATCTAGTGACAGAATGAGTACAATTTAACATTCCTCTAGGTAAGTGAAAAAGGATTAGGCCCATGATTTCAGGCCGTTTTTTAAAATACATATATATTGAAGGGAGAAGAGAAGAGAAGAGAAGAGAAGAGAAGAGAAGAGAAGAGAAGAGAAGAGAAGAGAAGAGAAGAGAAGAGAAGAGAAGAGAAGAGAAGAGAAGAGAAGAGAAGAGAAGAGAAGAGAAGAGAAGAGAAGAGAAGAGAAGAGAAGAGGAAGAGAAGAGAAGAGAAGAGAAGAGAGAAAGAAAGAGAAAGAGAGAGAGAGAAAGGAAGGAGGGAAGGAAGGAAGAAAAAGAAAGAAAGAAAGAAAGAAAGAAAGAAAGAAAGAAAGAAAGAAAGAAAGAAAGAAAGAAAGAAAGAAAGAAAGAAAGAAAGAAAGAAAGAAAGAAAAGAAAGAAAGAAGAAAGGAAGAAAGGAAGAAAGGAAGGAAGGAAGGAAGGAAGGAAGGAAGGAAGGAAGGAAGGAAGGAAGGAAGGAAGGAAGGAAGGAAGGAAGGAAGGAAGGAAGGAAGGAAGGAAGAAGGAAAGAAGGAAAGAAGGAAAGAAGGAAAGAAGGAAAGAAGGAAAGAAGGAAAGAAGGAAAGAAGGAAAGAAGGAAAGAAAAGAAAGAAAGAAAGAAGAAAGAAAGAAAGAAGAAGAAAGAAAGAAAGAAAGAAAGAAAGAAAGAAAGAAAGAAAGAAAGAAAGAAAGAGGGAGGGAGGGAGGGAGGGAGGGAGGGAGGGAGGGAGGGAGGGAGGGAGGGAGGAAAAACTGCAACAAAAACTCCTGCTCCTAATAAAGCAACTTATATTTGAAAATGTTATATTCTAATGTAGAAGTGTAGGTATATAGTACTGTTCATTTTCATAGGAATTTCTACAGTAGTTTTTCTCACAGATAATACTCTGTTGTATATTAAAAGTATTAGGACCTTAGCAAGTACAAGAAACTGAAGAGCTGATTCCAATACCAGATCTCTGTTACATATGGTAATCAGTACTGAATTAGGTTTTTAAGAGTTTTAGCATAGACGAGGTGAAATAAAAGCAAGATGAGGCATAAACCAGCAAAACCAAAGATGTGCGTCTTCACTATTAGGCTATGTTTCACATATTTTCCAGAAATGCATTGCAGGAAGCATACTTTGTTGCTAGAAGGAGCAAAGGCTGTGGGACTGGTTGCTGCTTCACCACAGATAATTGCAGTCTGCAGGGGGCTTCACCATGTGGGTACTGCAGCCTGTGGCCACCCCCAGCCCTCTCTGCTCCTGCCCAGGAACTTCAGCCCAGCAACAAGTCTCTGTCCCCAGCCCACACTTGCCTGCGAGTAGGAATAGCGTGCAAGGAGCGTGTTGGGATCCCATCCTGGGGGATGTCACCTACAGCCCCTGTGATTAAACAGCTACACAGGAGTAGCCTCCCAAAATGCTGCAGGTGAGTACTTATACATGCAGCATGGACAGGATCAGCTGCTGTGAGCTGGCTCCCCCAAACTGCAACTGGTTGCAAGGGTGGTGCTGGCAGCAGACTGGGTGCTCCGGAAGGGAGTGGTTCTGCTGTGTTAGCCTGAGGATGTGTTTATAATTATTAAAAATCCACTTGATCATCAGAACCTTTACTAAGAAATAGATTGCCTACTCTTAAATAAATAAAATGGGGGAAAGAAAACAAAGCAAAACAAAGCAAAAAATTCAAAACCTCTATGTGAAGAGACCAAACTTGTTGGCACTTACTACTGAGTCCAATGTCATTCTCCGTACTCCAGCAGTGCAGCAGTCATAGGTGGACTGACTCCTCAGATGTGGGCTTCTGCAAGGCCAGATCCAAAACAGGGAGCCACTACAAAAATGCCCAGTCGCAAGCCTAAAGAGAAAAAGAGCTAGATTTTCTGTTTAGTCACTTGGGCCTAAAAAATCTCAGTTGTGCTCCAGAAAAAGCTTTTATACTCCCATTTTAGCGAGCCCCTAGATGAGGCATATTGCAGTTCAGGGGTCACCAAAATGCCACATTGTGTGTGTTGCAGAGCAGGAAGGAGTCAACAGTCCCAGTACTATGCTCTAAACAGTGTCACTAAAGGAGGTACAAGATGTCTGGGATGGGTCAATGCCTATCACTTATAGCTGTCAAAAAAGCATATTCAAGCTTCTCTAATGGGACCTGACATCACACAGAGTCAAACATACATAGCGGACTTCCAGCAAAGGGCTGATATTTCTCTACGTCCTTGGGAAGCAAAATTTCCTGTCATTTCCCATTGAATTGTCTTCCACAACTTGTCAGCCCAAATGTGCACCTCTGTTGCTCCTGCTTTTTATGAGGAAGCCAAACAGCTGGTTTTGTTGTTGTTTTCTAAACAAAAATCCCCCAGCCCTCCACTGTCTCACCTACATGTCATAATCTAATCAATACCTACCTCCATTTGAGCATCCCACCGTCTCTCTCACAGGATGCTGAAAAGCCCTGGAACAATGTATTACTACATTGTAGTAATGAAATTTCTATTCTATACTTTGACTAGACATTTCTAGTTTATACTTTGGAAGCAAAAATTAACAATCTTGGCATTCTATTTTTAAATAATAAATAGAAAATATTTATTTTACAGCATTTTCAAGATCATTTTGACAAAAAGGCAGTTTTCATCAAGCATTTGACAGACCAAAAGAAAGAACTTTTACAGAAAGCTTCATAGCTCATACAACTACATACACAAGGTGAGTTCTTGCTCTGTAGATATATTTATGTATGTGTATGTTTCCAGTTTCAACAGTTACAAACTAAAAGCTAATATACTGAATTTCAAGAAAACTCCTACTCATGATATAGTTACATTGCAGTAATAAAATCAGTGCTTAATATGTTCAAAGTAGACAGATATGAAAACCATAATACTTTGCCATGTTACCATCTCCTCACCTATATGAGCCTTTTATGTTTCTTTTTCTCCTATATATCATTTATTCAAAGATTGGCTTCCTATTACTATCCCTGTGCTACTGACAACATATGTTCTTGGAAATAGCACAAGAAATCTTATACTAAGATTGTAAGAAGACAGAATTCATTGCCAGTGCAGTGATCAGCAAAGAAAATACAGCATTTTTCTCATTGTTTTCAAGAGTAATGTGCATAAAATAAAATAAAATAAAATAAAATAAAATAAAATAAAATAAAATAAAATAAAATAAAATAAAATAAATAAGAAACAACAATAACACACACACACACAGACACACAAAAAATAATCCCCCTAAAAGCTCCAAGCAGACAAAAATCAGCCAGCTGACCCTCAGGTGTCTATAGTTCATAATAAAGTAGAGACATCAATCTACTGACAAAGACATAACTGTGCCTTTGGGCAAAGTCAATTCATGCTTTCCACATAGGGTTGATGACAGCAAATGGCCACTAGTCATATTGAAAGGAGCAAACACTGTGAAAAGAGGATGAGGAAAAAAAGAATCCATCCCATTTTGAGAATCAGCCAAATCTCCCAGTACCACTATTATATTAGGTCAAAGTAAAGAGATTTGGATTTTAAGGGAAGAATTGAAGACCGGCAGCAGGACTTATTAAAATTCAAGTGAAAAGAAAGAAAAAGAGTAGAAATATGATGAATTTAGGGAAAAAAAAGGTTGGAATACTTACAATAAACATGTTTTAAAATATTCCTTTAAAATATCTTTGGAAGTAAATTATAGAATTATGGAACATATACTCAGGTAAATTCAAGATCACAAAGTTCATAGCAGCTAAAATTCTGTCCTGAATATATTTAATATGTACATTTATAAATTGGGTAATAATAATTATGATTAAATTCAAGCTGCAGCAGTTAGATCCAGACTTTGAACATGCCAGCCATTAGGGAACTTTGGATTAGGTCCATCTCTAGGAAAATATATGAAGGATAGAGAAGGAGGAATGAATGGC
Organism: Netta rufina; assembly: GCF_964035555.1. Taxonomy (NCBI): domain Eukaryota; kingdom Metazoa; phylum Chordata; class Aves; order Anseriformes; family Anatidae; genus Netta; species Netta rufina. The sequence goes on along the minus strand of NC_140125.1, from coordinate 51,803,812 downwards.
AGAGTATAGCTCCCTCAAAGTCACCTTTAAGATACAAGATTGTATATTAAATAGAAGTGAACATGTATAGAAAGAGCACAAAACTGAACACAACAGATTAAAAGAATGATTTAGAACAAACCCTGGGAATTTATGCACACATTAAGCACTGATGAAAGTTCCTGTCCAGACATGATTTAATTTTTAATTATCTGAAGCAACAAAAATATTTTAAGTACTTTTGCTTTCTCACCATTATAGACTTATACTGTTAAGTGCAAGATTCCTAAAACAGACTTTTTTCTTTTTCTTTTTCTTTTTCTTTTTCTTTTTCTTTTTCTTTTTCTTTTTCTTTTTCTTTTTCTTTTTCTTTTTCTTTTTCTTTTTCTTTTTCTTTTTCTTTTTCTTTTTCTTTTTCTTTTTCTTTTTCTTCCTTTGTTAACCACACTTGCTACAAACACGTAAAGTAACAAGTTCTCATTGCACTGGTTATAAATACTGTAGGTCTACTTCATAAAATATCTGCAAAATAAAGCACCCTATTATAAGGGTAACAACTGTCTCAGCTTGTATATGAAAAAAATGTGTTAGCACAGCATACAAACCTCCAAAGATCTATTGAATATTTGTAACAATGAGATATAAAACATGATTGAAACATAAAAATATTCATAGTATATTTATAAGACAATCTTCCAGTGGTAGTTATTGGACATTACGTTTCACACATACTGTACACACGCATACAGAGACACATACGCTCACTCTTGCTTCAAGACTGACTCTATAGCCCCCAATGAAGAATGGCCTTTCTTTCAGAATAATAGTTTTTGCTCTAAGTATACAGCTATTTTCCAATGCATTTGATTCCAAAGTAACACAAAGGAATGATGTACTCACATGGCAAATATGTTGTATTATGAAAAGTTAGTCAATAAATATTGTTCTGCTACAGTAAATGTTGTGTAACAGTTTAGCCAACATGGTTCGCAATTGTATACAAAAGGGCAGTTTTTCTAAGTCCTTATCATATTACAAGTACTACAGCAAGGGCTTTCATCAGAAACCTCTCAAGTGTTGGTGATATTCCTCCCTTTGTTCACAATCAGCCTTAAAAAAAAAGCCCAAATCCCCCAGAAAGCAGCCTAGAATGAAGAATAAATTGTTCCAACAAATGTCTTTAAGAGCCATGTGCTTTCACATTATCTCAGCTTCCCTCTCCCTAACACGTTATGCATGTATACCACCTGCAGAAATCAGAAAAAGATGATTTATGCATATATGTGTTGTATACAAGGAGCTTTGTTCCTCCTCACCACACTCCGCCCTTCCAGCTCCTGGACCAACTGGTGCTGTAGCAGGAAGGCTGCAGTCATGAGATGCACTAGGGACTTCTCCCAGGTCACAATTCCCAGAGTCCTTTTCAAGCATTGTCAAGAGAGGGTGTGTCTAAGTGTGATTTTTTTTTTTTTCCCAATGTATTTATTCATTTTTTTGCTATAGAAGTTGTCTTTTGGGTTTGTGCTTTGTTTTTTCCTGTCATTTTCTCAAAGTACAGTATTTTTAACAGCTAGAGAATTTTGAGCCCTCAGAATGGATTTTTTTTTTTCTTTATTTATTCTTTAAGTGCAGGATAAAGTTTTTGCCCTGTCATATGTGACTTTGCTTCCTCTCCCTCCACTGCCTCTGGGGAATACATCTCCCCAGGACCTAACAGCAGGCAGCTGCCAACGTCCTTCCCATCACGTCTCTCGCAGCGTCTGTGCTCTACAGGGTGGACGAGCTTTGCTTATAATCCCTCAGGATGACAGAGGCATAGGTCATGTCTGGGGGGGTGCAGAGCACCGACTCTGACACGGGGGAGCTGGGCACGGAGCTGCCCGAAGCCACCGAATCCCGGAAAGGGGACGGGGGCGTCAGCGCCGGTGAGTCTTCCAGGGTGAGCTTGCTGGTGGCCGGCTCCTCCTCCTCCTCGTCCTCTGGGTTCTTCTCATAAACATATCCCTGAATGAGCTTCAGCTTCTCACTTTCTGCTTCCTCAGACGGGGGAGACAGGGGCTCCCCGCTGAAGGCGGATGCCTGGAGAGGTGGCAGGGGTGGCTGCTGAGGAGGCCGCACACCGTTCCCTGAGCCAGGCGTGGGGAGCACGGCGTTGAAGTCGGGGATGCCAGTGGCCAACTTGTTGACCACCCCTTGCAGCTGCTCCATGAGAGATCGAGGCTGCAGGGGCAGGGTCTTGGGGGACTGGTCGGGCAAGAAGAGGTGGGTCTCCTCCGCCGAGGCCTGCAGCGGGGGTGTCGTTGCCACCCGCCTGTGCACCACCATTGAGGGGCTGCCTGGCTGGTTGAGGCGGACGGGCTCTCTCTCTTCTTCCTCCACCACATTGTACAGAGTCTTGCTGCTGATGTCGGTAAAAGTCAGGCTCTTGGTTTGGCCGTGGTAGCTTTTAGTGAGGGGTTTGATCACGGCTGTCTGATTGCACCCTGTCTCCTGGCTCTTCACATGCACTGAGAGTCTGTGCCACATGTGCTCGCCCTTGGGAGCTTGTCTTCCACCTGGTTCAGACCATGACACAGACTTTCCATTAGAACTATGAATAAAATAAAGATGGGTTTATTTGCATTTACATTACACAGACATGGGCAATATAGCAAACAAGCCTACATAAATCCCAATTGTTTTGCCTCTTTAACATGCTCCCCAACCCCCGCCCCTCTCCCAGTTCTTCATATCCTCCCAGAAATACTGCAGAAGGAAACAACAGCATCTTTTAACAACAGCAGTTACAGCAATTTTCATCCAAAGGAAATTACTCCACAATGGTTATGTGCCCCTTGGCCACCCTGGAAAGCCCAGCCTATGGAAAGGGCTCTGGGAAGACTGGCTGTGGTTTGAGGACCCTTAGCCTTTTCATTTTTTATCTAGGTTTGCTGACTGCACCTTGCAGGGGAAAGAGAAAAAGAAAAATAACATCACAGGAAGAGCTTTAATTAAGCCTGATTTACAGCTTATAGGAAACATTTTCAAACTGTTGAAAGATAAACATCCCACAGCCTTAGCCTTTGGCACCCTATATAGCAGGAGGAAGCATTAATAACCCCTCTTTTTATTCCCTACTCCCCATCACACTTGGGAACACATTAGCTATCACAGAAATGACAGGCACCCACCAGGGCCTCCTTCAGGTAGAAGGCAAAAGCATGCCCAATTCCTCTGCCTGCCCATCCCATGTGTCAGCCCTTTTTCACCTTCCCATGTCCAAACAAAGCCCCCTACTTAGGGACGTGCTGACACTGCAGGGACACCTTGCTGGCAGTCAGGACAGACAGAACATAGTTATTCCCCAGTGACCACTATTTACAAACCAGGATAAAATGTTGGGACTGAAAACAGTCGGTTTGTGTGGGCAGTGGGAGGAACAAGCAGCAACACGATCACAGTGAGTCGAACCCTCCAACTCCTCATGTGGGCTGGATCCCAGTGTTTGGACGTTTGGCTGAGGGGAAACTGGAGGGTCAGATCCATAGCTGAGGAGTGACAGTGTTTTTACAGCTCCCTTGGCCTTGCAAAGAGCAGCACTCAAAGCAGAGTGATACCTCATTAGCAGCTGGTGGGACGGAGAGCTGAGCTTCAGAGGACCAAGCAATTGTTTAATTGCAGGTCAGGCAGTGGAGATCATTCATAAATTACAATATGCATCACCTGGGTGGAAACCAAAGACTAGAGAGAAATTCTGAGATTATGTGTATGAACCAGCCTTATCTCAGGGTTTCATCCCTCAGGGGGCAGAAGTAAACAAAGGATTAAAATTCAGGCCCTGTGATTGCAGTGCAGGTGGGAGGCAGGGGTGGGAGGCTGGCACAGCAGTGCTGCCTCGTGGTGCTGCACACACCAGGGGAGATCACTTCCCTTACATACAGCCTGCAATATTTTTCTTAGTATTTTGCTTTTTCTTGCACTTCTCTTTCTCAGGGAGTAAATAATTACCCGTTGAATTTTGTGAAAATATTGTTGGCTAACTTTGTCATAACTGGGAGAAATTGGTACAACACAGATAATGAAAAACTGGCAAAAGGGAAAGAAATGTACATAATAACGTGGCACTTTTCTGCTTAGCAGTAAATATTCCTAGAGAAAAAGAGAATTTGTGCAGGATCCAAGCAGTGAGGTTCATCTCCAACTCTGGACCTATGACTCATTATCTTGGTAGGAACTGGCTCACCAGAAGAGGCCAATCTAAAAAATTCATAACTCCCCCAAGCACGTAGCTGGTAGGACCTGGAGATGTTTGGATTTAGAGCTTTAACATGGAGAAAAACAAAGTAGATGAGTTCCCAGCTGGCTAGAATGAAACCTCTTTATAGTTATTAATGAAAAGATAAGAATGAAGGTTTAGAAGCACACATTTTTGATCAAAATGAGGTCTGATATGACATTTTTTTGAAGTGCTATAGGGATAAACAAATTACTATAGCTGTTGGGTGTGAAAGATTTTTAAAGTAATGTTTTAAAATATAGAGATTTGCAAACTCTTCACACAGAAACATTTTGTCTGCTTTGAGTACAAAACAAGTCTGTTCTTGTAGAGAGGAAAATAAGTCAACCGCTCTCATTGTATTTTTGCTGATGCTATTGCTTACAAGTACTGCAAAAGGCTTTTCTGGAAAAACATGATGATTATCTGCTGTCTTTTATGCTAAGTCCACTTCTGCATCATTTACTTCTTCATATCTAGCTCTGGTGCATCATCGCACTTTCGAATCCCTCCTCACACCATCTGTTTAGTATCTATCTTACTTTGTTCCCAAGATCTTGTATTTTACATCAAAGGCAAGCGCTGTTATTTTAAGGAGCTCACTACCTCTGCCTTCAGATCTTCCTCCTATTCAGTTCTTTTTCCTCCCCCTCACTCTCAAATCCTGCTCTCCTGACTTCTTTCTTCTGTAGCACTCTCCATAACATACTTAATTGAGCCCAAGTCAACAGCCATACTTAAATCAAACTGTGCTGGGACTACAATACCCACCCGTGAACAAACCACTTAATCAGGTTTCATCTGTTACCAACTTGCTCTACAGGGAAAGCTGGTGCTGCTGGCACCTTGCCTCCACCTGCCAGGCCTCCAATAGCCTTGTGACAAATAGCTTTAGAGCCGCAGTGGCTCTTCACGGGGTCATTCAGGCGATTTCCACCAGGAAAACCTCTTTCTGTTATGACTCTCCTCAGTCTTTTGTTCTGGCTCTTTCCCTCAACTTACTCTGCTTGCTGTGTCCGTGCACCACGAGCCTGTCAATGAGTTGTATTTGAGATGGAGTCAGGAGATTGTTGTGGCAGTACCTGGGCTCTATCTTGCTGGGCAGCAGGCAGGCAGTCATGCAGTTGGTGCATTTAGGCAGAATTAACTATTAACATACAAGAAAAAAAAAACTGCTATCCTGAAACAAAGACTAGTCACCTTGAATGGTATTAATTGACACTTAGGCAAAAAGTAAAGATGGGGCTGGAAAAGCTCTGACCAGAAGTGAATATTGGCTGGACATCAATCAGCTCACATGTGCAAAGCAATGTGACAGTCCTAACTGCATGGTCACCATTTGCTAAGCAATCATCACACTTTTTTTGAAGGCTGCACCAATGGGAGAAGGTTAAAATCAAAATTATCTTTCATAATGGGGGAAAGGATGCTTTTCAACACAAAGGACAGTGTCATGGCTGGGTTATAGAAAACATGATACTCTCTGCTCAGTGAAAACTGGTGTCTTCTTGCTTTTGTCAATAAGAGATGCCTATGCAGGTATTTATTTGCCTTTCCTAACTTTCTCTCTCCATTATAAAATTTCCTACAGAGTTTAGACTTCGCACACAGTGCTTGGCAGTGAACTTCTTGGAGTCTCAAGTGACATTAAGGTTTATAGTCATGTTTATCCAGCATAACTATTTCTTCATATCTTTGTATCTAGCCTAGATGTCTAGATAGGCCCTTGGGTACCCTTTTAACACATAAGATGGGTTTGGTTTCACTAGATAGGCAACAGCATATATGGATTTTCGCTGCAGTTTCTGAACTTTCTTCACAGCTTTGTCTAGAACTTTTGTATTTTAGGGGAATAGGCACAAGTACATTACTGGTGTGAGTTTGTGTTACATGTGTGAGTTCCGTCAGCAAATCTATTGCTATTTTTCCTCAGTAATTCAAAGTGCTATTTTTAATACATGTACCAATTTTTACAATGTTTTCACTGCACGACTCTGGGCTAGTCAGTCACTTTCACGTATTTCCAGCTGATGATTATAGACACTAAACAAGCCAGAAAACAATTTCAAACCTTAATAGTTACTTACAGAAAGTCTTTAAAAGAAATGATGTGCCCAAATCCGAAACAGCAATCCAAAATATCCCTGCCCAGCCATTCCTCAGCTGAGGACATGCCTACAGCATTTTAGGTGGTTCACTGTTTTTTGTTAAGGGTCTCCATATGCCCAAAATCTTGTTCCTGCTTGTGACTAGGACTGCCTCAGTCTGAAGTCCCAACACAGTCAAAGAGGAGAGTCCTGCTCCTGATAGTGCCTAGGGTATTCGACCTTGTTGGCTTCCTTGGAGTGAAACCTGGGAACCCTGCAACAGTTAGTTCTTCCTCATACAGCATGGTCCTGAAGATGTCTTGGTTCAGACATCGGATGGCAAAGGTTTCTTCATATTTTAGACACTGAATGTTCCTGAGGTAGAAGGTGGTTGGCCCATCTCCAAATACCAGTGGTCTGTAGTAAACTAGTCTGTACAACTCTCTGATCCTATTACATTTCGCCAGTGAAGTTATAGCCTGAGACCCAGAGCATAAAGAATTTGGTGAACTTTCCATCCCGTGTGCTTGAACCTTTGTCTTTTTTGCCTTGATTTTTTTTGTGCATAAAAATCCTTAAATGACACCATAAGGAAAAGTTAAACCCAGTGATATACCCAGGTTGCTTCAATGAGGTTAGCTTTAGGAACCTATATGATATTGAGAAATGGCTCCTCATCTGATGTAGTGTTTGTCACTGCCAGAGTGAAACAGCTGGGGATGCAGTTAGGCAAAGTGCTTGAGGATGAAAAAGAAGGGACATTTCAGGAAATGCTAGATTTAATTCCTTGTTTCCTTTTGAGATACAAGAGCTTTGTTTGGTTACCTTTAGAGGGCAGATATATAGGATTGTTTTTGTTTGTTTGTTTGTTTTGTTTTGTTTTGTTTTGTTTTGTTTGTTTTGTTTTTTGTTTTTTGTTTTTTAAGCAGCAGTGGCAATCAATCAGCAGAAAAGATTACAGAAGAAAGAAGTTCCCTTTCTTTCATTGTCAGACTGATGTTTTGGTCAAGCCTACCTCCTCATAATCACTATAGTAACTGTTTGAAATGCCACTGCTGGTAGGAGGCATTGGGATAACCTAGTGTGAAACTAAAATTTTAGGAATGAACAATAAATGCAAGGGGCTGTCAATTTTGTAAACAAAAATTGGGTCCAAACCAAACCCTAAACTATCTGATCAGCAACCAGGTAAGACCAGTGTCAAGTGCTGCCCAGTCAACAAATGATGCTCTCCCCTTCACAGATTACCCTTCTAGGCAGGGGAATTTCTGCACTGCCTACAGAAAAGCAAGTAGCCGTTGACAAGCTTTCTTCAACTCTGCAGCCATGTAATCAGCAGTAATGAACCCAAGCAGAGCTCTGTCCCACAGCAGCCTCACCGCTCCCAGGACCCAAGCTAAATAGTTTAAGATTTAAGGCTAGTACCTGCACTGCAGCACACTGCAGTGTTTCGCTTCTGTCTCTAAGGTCTCCTCCATCATAGTATTCACTGCAGTAAGGCCGCTGTGGCATGAAATTTGACCTAGGGAGTGAACTGTCTTTCATCCAGCTTAGGGATATCTCCCTGTGCTAAGAAGGACCCTCTCCTTCGGGCCTTTAAGCCAGTGGGAGCAGCCAGCCCCGCCACTCATTAGCAGAGCAGGGCATGTTGGTTAACATGTTCGTGCAAGCGTGATTTTTAAAAGCATTCCTTCCAAGGGCTTATCTTTTTTACTAACCCAGGTTTAACCTCTCTGTGGTTCACCCTAGAGTGAGGGGCCCGTCACCCTCCCACCACACTCTGGGCATACACAGTCTAAGCATACACAATCCGGTGTATGCTCAGGATTTTTGCTGATAAATATCACTTTTTATCACCTAAAAAAAAAATAATAATAATCACAAAACAACTTCAGTGTTAGTCCATCTACAATGCAATCTCTTCTTCAGTGATAAGAGGATCTTACAACAGTTCTCACAGCGTGACTCCAACTCTTTCTTTGGTGCTGTATAATTAGAGCAAAGTTTAACCTCCCACTGGTGTTTCTGGAAATTCAAATTACTGAACTAACTTTTCTGTGTCGTTCCCCTCCCTTCCTTCAGGACAAAACAAATTGCTTGCCTTGCACATGGGACACAACGTTCTATGTAAATTAGAGAGCTATTTTAAATGTACCATGGAAGCAGCTACACAAAAAACAGGTATACACAAACTGCAGGAAAACATAACGCTGTCCCACTATACCACAGGGGCAGAGCCTGATGAGACCTGGGGTTGCAGTGGGTGTGCACAAACCCAGAGCCACCTTTCTAATCCCCTGCCTTGCCACAGGCTTGTGTCAAGTAAATCTAACCTAGTTATTCCTTGTTACTCTGCTGCAAGAGGTAAATGTTACTTTCATAATAACATTTCAGAGAACAATTTCAGAGAATAATTCACTGATAATACCAGCAAATGTAATTATAATTGCTAGTATTAATTTTTAGTCTCATCTGAAAATGCAGAAGCTATGTCACACTTCAGTCATCTATCTAATTATTAGTGACAAAACTTTTGGTTCACCAGTATGTTTTGCTACACAGAAATGATTAAAAATAAGTTACTGCAAATAATTTGGAAAAATATATTTGCAGAACTTGCAAAGAACTCCTGATCTGATAGCTTTGACATTATTAAAATGTCCCCAAATTGCGAAGCAGGTTGCAGCTTGCAAACTGTTCATTAAGTATTTTGAGAAGAATAACAAGTAGCTACTAAATAAATATGTGTTGCTTGGAGAAAACAACTTATTATAACAGATAATACAAAGTTCAGGATAATGAACAGTTTGTCCTAAACAGCAGGCAAATTCTTCCAGTGTTCAAGAAATGAAGATCAAAAACCTGCAAATCAAAGTGAATTTTAAAAAGTAATCTTATTATTGAAAAAAAATAATAATAATGAAATCTGTTTATTTTGTTGTTACTGATAATTTAAAAACAGCCAATATTCAGAATGAGTACATCCTACAGGATGACCATTGTATTGTTTTAAGGTTTTCAAAGTTAGTGCACAAGAAATGCGTGGTGTAAATCATCATAGATTCTCTGTGGCACCTCTATCAATGGAGAAGCACATTTGTATTACTTGAAGATGTGCCTCATGCTGCACACTTGAATAAATGTATACAGCAGTGCAGTCATTGACAATACCTTAACTGAAACATTTTTTTTTCAGACAGGCTTGAAAAGGAACACAGCTAATGCAACCTGAAAACTGAAAATTACAATGTGTTGAGCAAAGGAACCTGGAAAGCTGAGGAACACAGGAAGAAAATGATAGAATGAAATTAATTTAGGAAAAGCGTAGGCAGCAATAACTAAGACAAAATAGGCTGTAGAACTATAAAGCTATAAAGATCAACAACCTTCAAATACATTATTTTAAAAGAAGTATTGCAGAAAAAAGATCTAGAGCTGCTGTTGGATCAGAAATTAATGGGTTTCATATATAAACAAGCCACAAAATAGTTGACAAATTTTGTGTTCCCCACTCAAAAGCACCATAGCATGGTACAGAGATTCCTTTAGGAATGTGTAGGGAAGACCTTTCCTATAAATGCAGATTCATATTAATTAAGATTATGGTAGATTTTTCCTTGCTTTCTTTAATTCCTCTGTGGTTCTGTGGACACCACATTTTTAACCAGAAAGATATTGGCAAATGGGATGCCATATAGAGAAGAGCAATAAAAAGCCCCATCAGGAACAGAGAAAAAAAGTTCATGAGAGAAAGCTGAACTAACTGAATACGTTCAGTTTGATGAAAGAACTCGGTAACAGATTTCAAACATCTGAACGGCATTAACACGGAGAATGGAAGATATTCCACATAATGAGTAGATGCACAACTGAGAACCCTAGGTGAAGTTACAAAGGGGAAAATTATTCTGAAAATCCAGAATATTTCCTAGCCAATAGCTATATCATGACAGGAATAAATTCCTAATAGTTGCTCTGGATATTTGTTGCCAAAAAGTGTGCAGCAGTTTTATAGCAGTAAATGAGGTTTTTCTCCACCATAACTTGGCAGATTCTCTGGTATATTTGTGAATAAAATAAACTCCCGTCAGGTTAAACAGCGCTCAAAGAGACACCAGACTTGTTGTAACATGCTGCTGGTGGGAGGGCCAGCATTTCGAATGCAGCCTTAACCCAGTTGCCACAGGAAGCTTAGTCATGAGGCACCCCTTTTTTAATAGATCTAGCTCTAATATGCTGCAGGAGATAAACCAGCGAGCAAGGGCTGTGGCTTTTCTGGGTGTATCCGGACATTTCCATGGCAACGAACGTGCAGCTTCAGGAGAAAAGAGCCCTGAAGCTCAAAGCTGATGTTTCTGAGTTTATTAAGATGACAATCAGTTTTTATTATTCTATATTTTCATGGCTCTGCATTTTTGGCCATCTCCAGGATCACACGGAAAATTGAGATCAATGTTAGCACAATAACCAATGCTAAGTATTGCGTGCATCAAACACAAAAGTTTGGAGCCCCTCCAGCTATCTGCCTGTAACTGGAAGGCGAGGGAAAATGTAACAGCCTTGGTGATTTCTAGCATGTTGGGGCAGCAAAGTGAGGCTTCCCCAGCGAAATCCAGACTGGCTGACTGCTGCGGTTTTGCTGGCTGAGACCTGGGCACGAGGCCAGGAGGTGGTGATGGACATCCAGTGAGATGGCGGATGCCTGACTTTGTGCAGCTCAGCCTGGCCGCCAGGCCATGGGTTGGCAGAGGAGGATGCCCCTTCCCCTGGCTGCAGTGCAGCACTGCTGAGCCTCTGAAAGCACTGATTCTGCTGGAGGGAGAGGGAAGCCTGAGGGGCAGAGGAGGCGGAAGAAGCCGAAATAGCAAGCTTCATGCTCAGGAGGTCTGAAAAGCTCAGCTGCTTTTTAAAGCCTTTCTTATGTGTGCTGCTGCCACAAGTGTTTGAAGTCCCATGGACTGCTTGGCATCGCACCAGAGGTGCTTCTCAGGAGACCATGTGAATGAGGATTTTTTTTTTTTTTTACAAACTTAAAAAAAAAAAAAAAGAAATCCCAAGCGCTGTCATGCAAAGAGCATGAGCTTCAGCCTTCCCCATGCTCAGGAATTTTATTATTTGTATCCATGCTTTTTGAATATAATCTGTTGTTGCATTTGCCTTTCTTTGATTCCTAATGGTCAGATTCCTATTTCATCACCCATTTCTGTCTCCAGATATACAGTTGGCAATCTGTGCCCTGCAAATCTGCAGCATTAGCTCTACACCAGAAAAGAAGGACGTATTGTTAGACAGAAGTTAATAACAAAATGTTTGTACTTCTTCTTATGCTGGCTTTGCAAAATTTTTGTTTCAGGGAGGCAAATCTGGTTGCTGCCCAGGCCCTGCATAACCATCACTGCTGCGCCAAGTCTATGATGTAGACTAACTCTATTTCTTCTGATCTGCGAGTCAGAGGGGCAGATTTGGTTGAATTAACATCACTGCTACCTGTCCACAAGTTGCACAGCCTGTGCATTCCAGAGGCTGGAATGTTTTGTGGCTGATTATAGGAGCTGAACGGCAGCTTGGGCTGCACAGGGACTGTGCTGCTCAAAATGCTGTGTAAGTGCCTCAGAGGCAGATTTCTACCTCATCACTGCACAACCTTCCCTGGGGCAGGGAGCAGGACTGCTTCACATCTGCAGTTTATCGGATGGAAAAGATCATAAATCTGTCCTGGAAAAAAAGGAGGCGAGGCCTTTCCGTTTCTGCAAGAGCTAGCATGTTTTCTCCACTGAGTTTGTGTATGCTTAAGAGAAGGCAGTATTTGCACTTTTATTTTTGAACAGCTGAACTTTGTTCCTGTTCACTGAATGGAGAATATTCAGAAGCTGAATGTCTTTCAAGATCTGTAACAGTAAAATTTTCTCTGCTATTCTTTAGAGATATGCTAGGGCAGCTCTTTGTTCCTGTGTCAGATTCTGCAGTTTTTATTTACTGCACATCATTTCCCTACTCAGTGAATGCCACCAAACCAGCGTTTTCTGTGTTCCCTCTGCTGGCTTTGGAGCAGCAGTTTACTAACGAGCGCAGTTAGTGAGAGCTGTGCACAGCAAAGGTATCTTGCTATGAGACAGCCACTGGATTTTTGTTTAAAGCACACAGATTAATGTCATCTCCATGCAAAACTGTAAAGAAAAAAAAAAAAAGTTGGCTAAATGGAAAAAAGAAGATACAATTAGTACAAAAAAGGATGTATTTGCAAAGTTGCAAGCATTTACAAATAAAAGTGAAGGCTAGGCTTTTTCTTTTTTTTTTTTTCTTTTTCTTTTTTTTTTTCTTTTTTTTTTTTTCTTTTAAGTAAAAGCTGCAAAAAAAAAAAAATGTTGAGTGTCCTCTTCATCACATCTGGACAATCAGATTAAGGCATTGTGTGAAACAGGGGACATAAGCAAATTTCCCATCTTTAATGGCATGCACCACATTTGTCCCATCATTAGACATGATAAACCAATGAGAAAGAGAAAGCAAGGGGTAAAACCACTCTTTGTCATGCAGCTTCTCTTACACATTCACTGCAGTGTGGGATTTTTCAAAGCTGCACATGTGCCGACGGACACTGGCTGGTGGGCGAGAACTCTGGCTGCCTCTTCCTGAAGATTGAAAAGAAAAAGACACCCAGTGAGTGGTTATACACATGTGCACACATGGTGGTTTTACCACTCGATAGGGTGCCTGTCCCTGACCTACGTCTAAGGCTCACTGTGGTCCTTCCCGTATTTTTTCTTCTTCCTTGGGCCAGTCACCTCAACCTCCATGTAGGTTTCTCCTTGGCTCCAGCATGGTATTGTGTAAAATGGGTTCTTGTGGTGGTTGACCCCATTTTGTCTGCTGAGCCCTGATGCACTTTATGCCCAGATGGCAAGGGCTGCTGTGCACTCAGCTGTCAGTGGGAATTCTCCCCTGGTATTCTCAACACAGGGTTAAATGATGAAAAAGGAGCATCTGCATTTCTCATCTTATCTACAAAAGCATCAACAAAATTTTTGTTGGTGTAGTTTTTAATATATACAGCTCCTGATTTTTCTCTGTGTCTCTTATTCCCACAATATGGTTTTCTAACTGTTTGTATTTTTTTTTTGTTTGTTTTGATTTGTTTTGTTTTGTTTAGCTCTAGCTAAACCTAGTCACTAGGTTTCATTATATGTGATTTCAACGTATGTGTTTCTTTTTTCCTATTGACACATTGGCCTTTTTGAGGTAGACGTGAAATGAAGTCTCCCAGCCACTCTATCTCTGAAGATAATTCCAAAAAGGATTGCAGATTTCAGTTTTGGACATTAATGTAAGACAATTTCCACTATATTTTCTCCTTTCCCTTGCCCTATAAAGCAGACGCAAGCTCTCATTTATGTTCCCCAGTATCAATAAAAATATATTAACACGCGCGTGCTTTGACAAAAATGTCGGGTATTTTTGCACATGAAATGTGTCAATGAATTTCTGAAGAAAAAAAAAAAAAAGTTGTCATTGTATTGCAAATAAAATGCAAATAAAACTCAGCATTTCTCCCCATCAAACAAATAATCATTGTGCATGCTTGCCAGACTTCTGTTTACCTCAAAATAACAGATTCATGGATGGTATGTGCACATACTACATACTCAGTACATCTGCCAATAAGCCAAAAAAGCCATTCTTTTCACCACATACTAAAGCACAGGAGCACAACATGATGTACACAGAATACATGCATACCCATTTTGGAGAGGTAGATGCCTTGAGATGACTTCTGAACTATTATGAATAAAACACAAATAAGACATACTGCTGAGCAATTTTGTAAACCTACTCACTTTGAAGCTTCTAGAATAATTAAATTCTTTACCAGGAGTAATGACATCTCTGAGATTTAACAGTTTAAAGGAGGTAATAATTAGGAACTTATCTACTGTACTCTCTCCTACATCCTATTGAAGTTACAGAGATTATTAAACTTCTGATTAAACAGAACATCCAACATAACTACAGACCTTTGCTTTTCTTCACCTATTGACAGAACAAGAGCTTCCTACTTTCTGTGGTTGGTTTGTAAAAAGTTGAAATTAGTAGTTTATTCAGTCACAGGAGATAATTTTACAAAACATGTAGCAAGATGAGATTGATTATCCAAGAGAAAAATACCATTCTGAACATATTTCACATATACACACATGCCGTATGCACAACAGAGGGCACACAGCCACAGACAACCTTGCTCAAGGACCTTGGAAAAGGTGGAAAACTTCTGTTTCAGAATACTTCTTTGAACCTGCATCTTTGTGAGGCAACATGCTTTACCAGTCATTGTTCTTCAGCTAGTGCCATATGCTGCCACTTCTGGCTTCTTTAGCTGCATTCCTTGTTTCCCACCCTGTACTTCTTTTTATGCAGATACATCCCCAGAGTGAGCCCAGAGCATTTTGCTCTCCAAGCTCTGGGTATCTGTAGGTCTTGTTTTGAAATCCTGCTATGTGAAAGGAAGAAAGAATCCTGCTTCCTTAGTCCAAAATGCTTCCTACCATTCAAAGCACAGTGAATTATTTTCTTACTGTCATTGCAGATGTGCTCCTCGGCCAAAATCAAACACATATGCTACATATGTAGCAGCATGCAACCTCCTAAATGCCTTGTCAAGTTTGCATTTGGTGGGAGACTGCTGTTTGAACTGCTGCCATGCTCCACCAAAGCAGTGGTTTGCCTGTCGGTCAAAGTCAGGGGGATCCCCACATGGTGATACACAGGATATGCACTACAGAAATCAGAATCCCAAGGTTCACACTTCAGTAGAATTTGGATTTGGATTTAGAGTGAAATTTAGATTTATAGTGTTGTGGGAAATTCAGTGCACATGCTAATTATGCTTCAGTGAACTATTTTGCCATAATTAACCATTGTCAGCTGTATAAGTAATGATAAATGCTCTTGCAATATTCAGTTTGAAGTATCCTCATAGGCTTGCTTGCTTTTACTAGTAGTGTGTGGCAATACTCTCTTTACTTTTTTTTTTTTTTAATCCTATTTCTAATTAGGATGTATCTCCTCCCTTCTTCCTCCTGGCTTTGCAGGCAGTGATGACATTTCACACATTCCTCTGGTTACCAAAAATTAGGTAGCCTGCCCACCTTTAAAAATTCTGTTTAAAGGGCCATTTTTGGGGGCTGTCTTCTAAACAATAAAGGTAATTCCCATTGAGTCAATGACACTTATTTGTTTCCTGAGCCCAGAGGCAGGATGGATCTTCTGTGTGTTTGAATGAGGAGTTGCCGTACCATAGCAAAAGCATATGAACTGCTTTCTGATGAAATCCTGGGTGCAGTAACAGGGAGCCTGCCAGAGAAAGCAGGGTGACAGTGCAGAGGGGTCCTGAAGGAAGAGGATTAATTACTTTACATTCTTTGAAGCAGAAACATGCTTCTAGACAGTTGGTCAGAACTCAGGCTAGGAAGCAGGGCTGTAGAAATCTGCAGTGAGGAAAGTAAAGGGAAAGGGTCTGAGGGAAAAGTCACTCTTGCCACTATGTTTTCTCTTAAGTGTAAATGAATCATCCCATGAGGCAAAGAGCTGTGTCAGGATTGTAGGAAAGTGTAAAATTTCTATCTATAGTGTTTTCTATCCGAATAACTATGAAACATTCACCTTCTGCCCTGGAATTACTCTCTCTGTCCATCTAGACTGTCCACACAGACACAGACTGAATGAATCTGTCTGGTATCCAAGATAATATAAACGTGGGATGCTGTGTTACCTATCATCTGAAGCCAGTCAAAGATCTTCCACACTAGATGTTGTCTGAGCCATAAGAAAGACTTTCACATCTGATTCCATGATTTCCCATAGTCAAAAATATACAAGAAAGCACAGCCCCAGGTTTAACACAACCTAATTTGAAACAACTGAGCATTGATTACATTAGGAAGATAGTAAGTGGACAGAATTAAAGAGAAGTGGTGGTGGCATCACGCTGATACTTACAGTGGCATGATTGTCCTGAATCATTTCCTAGTTTTTATTCTTTATTAATTTATATGTAACCCTTAACTTCAGTAGAGGGAGGGAGAAGGCTTGTGCCACCTGCCCTGTGCATACTACCATCACAGCCTGGACTATTGCCTGCTCTAGCATTCAGACTGACTGCCCTCCTCACCCCAAAGGGGCAGCTCTGCAACAACACAAACTTTCCAGCCTGCTGTCTATTTCCTTGACTCCTTAGCAGCCTATGAGGTGACTGGGGAGGTATGCATACTTTGGATGTAGAATCAGATCAGTAAAGTGCTCAACAGAACTCCCACCCCCAATTCTCTTGCCAATCTAAATCTAACATCTTCTGAAGCAGAAGCATCAGCTTCTGATGTTTGTGTCCTTTAAAGTTCAGGTTTTATGTATAATTGTCATAGCTGGATCAAAAGCTATCCATTATAAAAGAAGCAAGCCCAGGTCCTTCTCCTGTAAGAAGAGGAGTTGAATTTCAATACCTTTTGCAGGAACCAGAATCTGATAGAAGATTTCTGCAATATTTAAAGCAATAGATAAGGTTGGGAAGATAAACTGGTTTTCAGTACAGATTCCTTTTTAAAACACAAACCCTGCCTTCTAACCAAGTGAAGGTTAGAAATAATTGCTCTGAGTTTTAACTTAATTATGCTAATCAATTGGACAGTGGCAGTTTTTGGAAAGAAAGAAATCATTAACAGCTGCAGAGCAGAGAGAGCTGTAAGTAGGAGGGAGGCTACATTGTCATTTGCCCTTGCCAGGCAGGGTGAGGCACACGGGTAGTTACTACCCATGGAGGACAGAGGAGCAGGAGAGATTTTTGCAATGCATTTTCTCTGTTGAATTGTGGGCATCTGCTGAAGAGGACAGAGGGGTCACTGGGCTGAACACAGTCCTAGTAAGATGCTCGGAAAGACTCAGAGCAGAGCTAAAGCTGCACCTCATGTCACCCCAGGCCAGCATGAGCCAGCTGTGTGCCCAGGGGAGCATCCAGCCCTCCATGCCAGCACAGCCCTGGGTGTGATTGCTCAATGAACTGGCAGGGTATGATGGGGACAACTAATGTGGGTTGCAACTAAACCAAAAAAAAAGGAAGAGGGGAGTGGGGGAAAGATGAGTTCCCTGCTCCAGTTAACAGCATCCAGGCACTTGTCCCTGTGTAAGTGAAGGGGCAGCACGGGGTAAGGAAGGCTTTGGGTGTCATTTCCGGCTTAGGGCAGCTTAAAGCATTTGTGGATTTATAGGCTATGATAGTCCAAAGCAGCTGCAGGCAAATATCTCGGCTGTCCAGGATGGCAGCAGGAGAGATTTCTGAGGTAAGATGTAAAACTGAAGACTGAGCAATGTGTATAATGGACGTTTCAGAGAATATTAGAAAGTAAAGAAAGTCCAAACTTCCTGTCAACTACAGATATCCTTGGGGCCATACATTGCACCTGCTTGAGCCTACACTTCCCCTCCACAAGGTCCCAGGGTGCAGAGGCAAGCCCCCGCTGTGCACACATGAGTTTCAAGGACCCTTGCGGAGCTGCTGGCCTGTCCCTGCACACCCATGGCATTAGCCTGCCACCGGGGCACAAAAGCTGGTGGCAGCACCCACGATCCAAGAGCTCACAGGGCTCTTCCTGCAGTCATCTGTGCTGCTGTGTATACTTTCAAGCATAGCACCTCATTGCTCCCAAGTCTGCTCAAGGTAGCTAATCCCTTCATGGGAGGTTACTCAGATTCTGGGATCTGTGTCTGTTTTTTGGTGGTGGTGGTGGATGGTTTGAAGGTATTTTGGGTTTCCTGTTGGATGGCTGTTTTGGGGGCTTTGGGATGTACAAAAGGGATAATGTGGAGTGAGTTCCAGTTTCCAAGCAATCCTAGATCTGGGAATGTAGGGCTTGTAAGTCAGCCCAAACTGGCTGGACCAAACCATCTGAAGGGACCTAGGTTGTGCCATGAAAAGAAATGGCCATAAGAGAACACAAAAGGAAGAATATTTTCTACAGAAGTAGAGTGGAAGACTACTGTCCTGAGCTTGAAGTAAGAAAGTGACAAGAGCAGAAATTCCTGCCTTTAACACACCCCAAGGATACGGAAAGATTAATAGTCTGCAGACAGCTCCGGGTTGAAAGGAGAATGGTGTTCTGGATGGAAGGTGGCTCCTGGATGGTCATTTACACCGAATCTGTGATTCTCTGGGGATACCTGCGACTGAATGGAGTGAAACTGTGAATACCAACAAACCACTGGCCAGTGAAAGGCTGCCAGAATCAGAGCTGGGGCACTTGTTTTGCTGGAGGGTAAGATCAGTGTTGACATCTCCAGCTGTGGTGCTGCAACAGAGCTGAGCTAACCTACTGGTTTGCTGCTGAAGGGGACAACTCTCACCCATGTTACCCAAACCAGGGGCAGCAGGGACAGCCTCTCTGTTGCTGACATTAATGCTTATCTGACCCTGAGGAGATCAGGCTCAAGGACAAACTTCCTGGCAATGACTCACTTGACTCACATTTTTTTCTTCTGTAAAGTTAATTTTGCAAGGTGGCAGAAAAATACAGCCTGCACGCCACAAAAGAACCACACAACAGAGAAGGGGAAATGACTTAAGAAGAGATAACTGAAGCAGTAAGCTAGAAATGGTAAATTGTTTGTAATGCAGTAATAAGGATCCTGGAGCTTTTCTTTCTCAAGTGGGCTTTTAAGTGACAAATTGTGTGATTACTTCTAGCCTGCACAATTATTCGCAGTTTATAGTGATAATGCCTTTTAACCTGTGCTTGTCAGGTGTGGGAGGCTGAATGCCAGAGCACATATATGCTTTGAAGAATTAGCTGACTTGTTATTTCAAAATTAAATACTCCTTAACAACTCTAATGTGGAGGCAGATGTTCTATTGATGCAATATACTTTGCTTTCAATTTCAACCTTTACTCAAAGTGGTTTCTTAAAGTCCTTTAGGTCTCTGAGAGAACATAACCCATGTTGTTGGCCACAATCACTAGTCATGCTTTGATAGTGGATGTCCTTCTGTGTGGACATTAACTCTGTCATAATGTCTGTTCTGCAGGCTTCCAGACTCAGGTCTGGAAACCCCAAGGAAATATCTGGTAGTACCAATTTTGCCCGTTCAGAGTCCTCAGGATGCAAATCTAATAACCAGGAGAACACAGAAGAACATGGTCATATCTCTGCTCTGGATGTAAATGGTACTCTGTGCACTTGGTGCTGATAGAAAACTGTATCAGATGGGTGGAAAACAAACCTTATTGCCTAGAAAAAGTATCAAAGTCAAGCAGGAAGTGAAGATGGAAGTTTTATAATTCCTCACTATTCTGCTTACAAACTCTTAAATCACCACGAAAAATAAAAAAAAAATAAAAAATCAACAGCCAAGAAAACATCTCTATTACAAACAGCAGTAGGACTGGCACTTTAGCAAAGACTGCATCCTGATTTTAGGCTGAATAGTGCGCCCGGAGTTAGCCTCTGCTTTGCCATGCATCATAACCAGCACAAATCTCTGCATCTTCTTCTGTGTTCAATGAAAATAAAATGAAGAATGTAAAACTTTTGGATGGCATAAAATGTCAGGGGAGGTAGTACATTTATCTGTAAATAAATGCGTCTGCATTTTGAAGTATTTTAGAAAAAAATGAACTTCTGCAGGTACCTAGATAATGTGCCGTGGCCTGTCCCTGCAATAGCTGGAATTCAGCTGATAATGATAAGGCACAAATGTTTGGAGGTTGTGGTCTCACAAAAGCTGGTGCAATTGGCAGTGGTTTGTACTGCTGGGACATATGTAAGCTGAGACTACTTGGTGTTTGTTTCCAAAGTTTAGTAATACTCCCTTTGCCATAAATACTTGTAGCTCTGAGAGTACCATGTGGGACAGGGGCTGTGCTACTGCTGGTGAGAATTTTTTTCAAAACCTTCCCTGAGATATGGAAGAGACTTGGAGAACATCCTAAATTTACACTGATGACCTAAGTCAGGGTAGACAGGTTTTTGTGTCTTGGTAACAGTGAGCATCATCCCGACAAATTTGCTCCCAAATACATTACTGATCAACTGACAGATCAAAGTGTGGACCTCTTTATTGCAGCCAGCAAAATGTATGTGCTGGTTTCTTCCACCAAGGTCTTCAAAGAAATTTCTTTAATAAAATATAGAGTGATATGGTGCTGAGACTAATTCTTTATTATCAGGATTAAACCCTGCTCAGATTTCATTTCTAATAGTGTGGTAAACCATACGTGCCTGACCAGGGAACTCTACAGTTCCTTAGCAGAGGTGGACCATCTTCTCTCTCCAGGACTGCGATTCACCTATGCATTACAAGGTCTTGATAAAAATCAGGTGCTCTGTCAGATGTTGCAAAAACATGCTGTAGTTTGGTTTGCAGCATTTAGCTATATGAGGGAGTCCTGCACTAAGGGGGGGTGCTCATTGCCAGCAGGTATATGTTTGGTGGGCAGAATATGAGATGCCTTTTTACATCAGTGGAAGAGGTGGAACAGGTGAACAAGAGATGTGGTCCTCTTTGTGGGCTCTCATGCTCATGTATTCACAAGCACTAAAAAGGATTAAATAAATTAGCAGCAGTTCTGCATTTCACACTAGCAACTTTGCACTAAATTGTTGGAATGAATCAAGAATATTTTTCAGACTACATCTTAACTTCAGGGGAAAACAAAACAAAACAAAACAAAATAACAACAACAACAAAAATTGTGCTTACTCTAGACAGTTATGTATAGTGCCTATGCTGTTTTATAGCTTTACCTTCATCCAGAGAGTATTAGAGATAGCAACTCTATCCTTCACTACCTGAATTTTTGTTCACCTCTACATTAGCTCAAAGATGTATGAAATTGCAAGGTGTCTCAGAGATCCTCAGAGAATAAGCACTTGCAGAATATCCTATGTGTTTATTCTAGCAAGTATTTGTACATGAATTATCATGTGTCCATGAAAAGTCACAGCTCTATTTCCTTCTGCTGAGGAAAGGTGAATAACTAAAGCCCAGGGCTGAAACATCACACCTTTGAGGATATGAAGGAGGTAAAATGCAATCTTGACTTAATCTTAAAATCTTAAAATTAGATTCTAGGAGACTTTTCATTTTGGTTCTTTATGCTGTTTCCATTTTAACATGCTGAATTAAATGAATAAACCTGTTATGCTTTTTAAAATGATATTTTAGTCACCCCCACTGAATATCTTTTTTTTTTTCTTTTTTTTTCTTTTTTTTTTTTTTTTCCCTTAGTATGTGCTTGTGGGTGTTAGAGTCTGATATATGTAATACAAGGAAATATCTAGGGTTTTATGTACTTACCAAGATGCAACCTGCAACACCAATTTATTTACCTGATGCTCTGAACAGGAGAATATTCCTTCCTTATTATTCTCACAGAGAGAATTCTAACCAAAACGATGTGAGATTATGGTGCTAAACAGATGAACAGCATTTGCTTATACCTACAAGTGAAGGCAATTGTTTGTATCACTCACTACTGAGTTGGTGCATTTTTACAGCATCCAAACTGAATTGTTATGACTGCATTTCAGAATAAAAAAGCAATAAATAATACATACAAATACAAAAATACAAGGAAATGTAATAAGTGATCAGTCAAGCAAGAAATTAAATTACAAGTGATGTTCCTATTCCTGTGTTTTATGCCAAAAAAGATGCTAGCCTCCCTCAGGCTTTCTGCAGTAGTGTGTTTGCTCCCCTTACAACAGGAAGCAGAGAAAGTGGTACATAGCTGCAAAGCTCCCCTCTGATATAATTGTGCATCTATGCATCATTGTGTTTGGATGGTAAAATTCATTATACAAGGCTGTCTGGTGCTACAGCAGTGCCCATAAGTAAAACAACATTTTATGATTCAGCATTTTGAGTGCAGCAAAATGAGACAAGCTGTAAAGTGAAATTCTCCACAACTCCTTTGATAAGAACCAGGCTGTATTCAGAGACCATTCCTTAGGTCTATCTCCTGTCAAAAGCCCCTGGGAGAACAGAGTAGTGAATATCCATGAAAAGAAAGTGGCAAAGCTGCCTGGGACAAGTACTTCTGAGAAAAGGAGGAAATCACAGAAAATCTTACACAACAGTCCTTTCACCTGAGGGAACTGACCAAATAAAATGTAGTTCTGACGGGTGATGAAGAAGCGGAATGCTGGATGGGAGCCCAGGGTACAGGTTCTGTGCCCAGTACACTGAATAATCTTGGGTTTTGTCTGTGGCTGGGCAGAGTGGGGAGGCTACCCTCACTGCCTTTACTGGGAGGCCACTGCAGAACCTCATAATTTTTCTATTTCTCTAAAATATAGTCTTGGCTAGCGTTTGCTTCATCACAGAAGTAAACCCAGAGGAATAAGCCTAGATCACCAGAACCCTTGTGCTGCACTGCATGTAAGCACAACTGTCCCAATGGTGTTGGATATCTGATCCTGTCCCCTCTCCTCAGCTTGTCTTAGGAGTGACTTGTAATTGTGCATGTGTTGGGATGTTCTTTAGCTGGGATAACTTGCAAGGAATACTTACAGTGACTTACTCAGCCTCCCCCTTATTTTTCATTAGAAGGAAAAGATAAATTCTCTATCTTCATACTAGCTATATTACATATATATAAGCAGGTACATCAGGTACATAGCTTGGTATATAATTTGGTATACACATTTGCCATGTCTGATTTTTAAATAAATATGATTTTTAGTATTTATTTAAATCACTAGGGAAAAAAAATGTAAGTGTGGAAGACACATCTCTGACTTATTTATCACCAATTTTATGGTTTTTTTTTTCAGATGTTTGGGATAGAACTACATCGTGTCTATTAAAGCAAATGCAAATTCAAGCTACCTAGCACAATGTTAGATATAACTATATAGCTCAAATTTAATAAACAATGTTGCAGCAAGGCTAGAAGAGATTGCTATTGGATTATTAAGTTTCAAATTCCCTTATTCTGTGTTTCTTTCCAATTCTTTCACATCAATTGTAAGAGTCCCTTGGAAATAGGTAACTGTCTTCTGGGAGTTTTAAATATTCACTTAAATCAATACACTGACAAGGACTGAACAGCTTGACTGAGTTTGTTGAATTTTCTTATTTGAAATTCACATCACATACAAGAGAGAACAGGGTAAGGGCTGTTACCTGTCACAGTGCTGTGTGTCCACAAAATCATTAATGGTTTAATCCTAGTAAATAGCCCAGCAAAGCCAGGAAACATACCAACTGCTGAGAGAGAGGTTTGGCATTAAAAACCTTCAATTATCCCTGTGAGCCTGAAAGATGGTTTCCCAAAAAGGTACTGTGACCTCAGAAAAGGGAGAAGGACTCAACTGCATAAGAATCTAAATGATCACTGGGGAGGGCTGCAGTGAGTGCAGCAATGGGTGCAAGTTGGCCTGCAGTAGGTGCTGCCTTCCTTCCCTGGGACAACTGTGGCACCATGGAACCAGACAAGAGCTGCCACATCTTCATCAGCGCTGTGAAGGAAGTGGACTGCTCTGTGATATTGCCTGGATCGGATGAGGCAGCACACTGAGAGCCCTGTGGACATGGTGCTCTGTGTCCTGACGGGGAGACAGGGGCCACACAGCCACATGCATGCTGCCATGGAGCAGCCCTGAACCAAAAACTGGGCCTGGACTACATAGTGGTTTTTGTTTGTTTGTTTGTTTGTTTTTATCTCTGTATTATTTCCCACTTTCAGGAGCTTACAGCCTCTGCTGTTTCAAAACTCTCTTCCATAATCTGCCTTACTCCTCTGGGTAAACCTTAGCAGGATGGCTGTGCAGACACAGCACATTTAAAGACTTTCTTGTAAATGCCTTGGAATGCAGTGTATTCCAAGGTCTGTAATGGTCAAAAAAAAAAAAAAAAGGGCTGTTGTATTGTGCATGCAATACTATCACAGTATATGGAAAGTTTACCCACAGCATCAATTTAATTCTCTGAACTGCAAAGCAAGCTGGCATACCATTTCCTTTTAGATTCAGTGATTGTCTCTGTACTGACCAGCTGTATGATAAGAAGGTAAAATTACAACATACAGTTATCTGTACAACAAATATTTAAAGATAACTCTTACAGGCTAGGAGTTGCAGTTTAGGACCAAAGAAAAAACTCTGTATTGCAGACATCTCAGATTGGGCTCACGTCCTAGAGTGTAGAAGTTTAGAAATATATATATATATTTATTTTTTTTTTGTAGGAGAAGGTACAATGCTTATTATTAGTCCTCCTTGCACTTTCCACTAAATCCTCATTTCAGATCTTTTGATGCATTTCAACCAGACAGAGTGAAATTATCTCTGTACAGCTGTGCCAAGTTGAGATTGTTTTTTATTTGATTTCACACATTTTAGCCTGCTGAGGTCAGAACAAAAGACATTGTTTTCCTTACATTACAAGTTTTTTCATCTTCTGTTCACACTTCTCTGCTGCCCCTTTGCTTCCGTAATACCCTACTTAAAGATAGCATATTGGCTGCATGGAGTAGTAACCTGAGAATGAGAAAAGGGAATACTCCCAGGCATCTCCTCCTGTGATGAGGTGCTCCAGTTGGATCAAGTGAGAGGCTGTGAATGATCTGCATTTGTATGACTGCAACTGAACATGCTGAACATTTACTCTCTGTTTCTGGAAGCTCCAACTCTTGCCATGCTGTACAGTGCAGTTGCCTCCTCCCACCACCATAAAAACAGTGAAACAAAATGTCCTACCTTCTGGCCATACTTATGCTAAGATTCCCCTCACTGCTTGTCTGTGGGAGGCTTTGAAACGGAAGGAGCTGAAGAGCCCAAAAGCCTTTTTGGACTGTGAGTCGCCAAGTGAAATGCATCCCAGAAAAACGTGGCATGTCAGCACAGCTTGCTCAAGATGAAATGGCAACTCAGCAAGTCAGTTTAAAGAGAAGGGGTAATTTAAGAATACCTGGAGAGAATTTTATAACTTGCAAGACAAAAAAGCAGATGGTTTCTAAGTCCTGGTAAGGGAGTACACATGAGTTACTAGAGGTAGCTGAGAAACATATTTCCCAGCTAAATTTCCCAGTACACACAAAAAAAGGATGAAGAACAGGAACAGGCTCATGTATAGAAAACCAGAGAGAATGTACTAGGAGATGCTGGGTTGCCTGACTCCCTTTTATTGGAATAAAATACAGCCACTTTGAAAGACTTTTTGTCCAAGTGACCGCCTGGACACTGCTTAGAGATGCCTGGGTGAGCAGACTAGAGGCATGGACAGCCAAAACAAGTCAAAAGCATAAATAAAAAGTATGGGCTTAGAAATATTTAAAAACAACCATTAATTTCTCAGTGCAGGCAGCTGGAGGAAAAATAACTGAATGCAAGTGTATTAAAAGGGTATACAAGGGTATACAGGTGGCTCAAGCACTAATGTGGAGTCCTGGCCACAAAGTGAGTCTTGCTAGTTGGCCTTCCCATCACCTCAAATTTTGCCACACAACTTATGCTGACAGCTAAATCCTTGCTTATTCTGATTCAAAATGCACTAAAATGGTGTCCAGACCTGGGCTCTTTACCAAAAATTTAAAATAATTTATGTGTGAGGACTGAGGCAGTAGCTCAGCATTACCACCAAAATGGCAGCTAATTACTCAGAGGTGCACAAAGAACTTAACTCCTATGTCCTCCTCAGCAATCCTCCTCCACTGATCCTTCTCTTGTGCAACCCACAAGAAGTCTCAGGTCTTGCTGAGTGTCTCAAGCTCTACCTGACATGCATGTGTGGACTACAGAAAAGCCATGCAAGAAACCCCACTCCAGCCTCCTGTACCTGACCAGGGTCCATTTGAAGCAGTGGCTGGAAAAGGCTGGAGAAGATCAGTATCTTCAAAATCAATGGTTATTTTTTTCTGCATGTAGCCCAGAAAGGAGCACTGCTTCCTTGGGGAGACATGTTGTAGGCTATGATGAGGGTGGAGGGAGCTCACTACAGAGTGAGAGACACATCAGGCAGGGCTGCATCCCACCTCAGCCCTTCCTCCCTTACATCTGCCCTTGATATCTGACAGGCATTTTCTCAGAGTGCTACTCTTCAAGCTGATTGAGCCTCATAGACCAAAGTACGATTCATGGTCAAGTACTAGGCAAGTACTTGACCACAGCAAGACCCATATTAGAAAGTTTCAATCTCACAGCTGGAAAAAAAGATGAAAAAGGCTCTCCTAAAAATGCTGCTATGTCATCATCCTGTAACAGCCAAGATCTTATAATGCCACCAAGCTGCACACTCTAACAATAACTGCCCCACCCCCAGCCTCAATAAATGCAGCAGAGATCACTCTCTCGATCTCTCCTGATGGAGCTGTTCCATTTTTTATAAATATTTAAATATTCATTTGACAAGAGGAAGAGACTGACAATATCTTAGTACTGAAGACATTCACAAGGGATCTCTCAGCCCCAGATTTGAGTTGTCTCACAGAATAATACAGAGTATTTCTCTAGGGTTTGCATCAGGATTTTTTTCCTCTTTTCCAGGACACACTGCTGGTCAAAAACAGAGAGAAAGGGGGAGACTTGCCCTGGAGCAATGTGTTGTCCAGCTATAGGACATTCATCTGGAATGTGAAGGAGATGTTCTTACCCTAAGTGAATACCTTAACTAGTGTCTGTTGGGGTAAAGATCCCTCACACCTTACCAATTGCTTCATCCCTACATGGGGAAAAAAAGTCATCCTGGCCCAGAGAGGATCTTTCCCATCAAAATCCAATTCTATGAAACATTTTGAGAGGCTAGAATTTTCTGATGGGAAACATACCCTACTGGAAAGTTCCCAGCAAGCTCTATTTAAAACAGTGTTGTCTGTAATCACTCACAGTTCAACTCAGCCAAGTAAGAGAGGGTTCACACCTTCATGATTGCACACAGCATCTTCAGAGTGCCACAGATAATAAAAGCAGCACACTTTGTTATTTATGTAAAGACCAATGTTACCGAATAATTTATTTTCATTGAAAGGTGTTGGTAGTTCAGCTGGGACAGCCATTTTCCAAGTTGACCTCTGTAACAGCACCAGATATAGCTGAAGGTTTTCTATTGACTAATAGATCCTATGTTAATGGATTTCCCTAGTTAATTCTTCTGCTCTACTTTACAAAGGAGAAAGGAAGAGCAGGTTGGCTGGCTCTACTTCTAAAGCTAGTAGTTAAACTAACAACACAACATTGAAGATTGGTCTTTTAACAAGGTTTGCGTAAGTTTGATTTGCCCTTGTAAATATAAACTAGCTTCCTCTATTAAAGTTAACTCAATTTAACTCTATATCTGCACACTAATGTAATTTAAATGGATACCACTTCTCTGTTTAGAGGAAGGAAATGGAATCACTAGATTAGCAGAGGAGAGGTTCAATGCAGACAGAAAGAGAAGGATGAAAATTGAGGAATAGTGAAAGAAAAACAATTTGGCAAGAGAAGGAAGAGATGACAAGAAAATTGAAAGTTTGTGAAAAACAGCTGGAAAACAAATCCTTTATGTGAAACTGATAGCCATTTACAGGGAGGGACATGTGGCTATATGGACGGACAATTACAGTATTAAGAATATCACTGCACTCAGGGATCTGACTTATTGAAGGAAAACTCAAAAATAAATCCCAAATTTCAATAGGAAAATAAAAACATTGAAAATCAGTCTGCAGGCCATTCCTATTGGCATTAAGCATGTTTCAGTTCTTTCAAACCCTGTTTTAGGAAAGACCTTAACACACATTTTAGTTAACTAAGTGCTTGCAAAGCTCTAACAAATTCTACCTTTTCCTTCTTGGTTTCCTCAGTGGCTCCCAGTTCTGTGCCTGTCAGCACAATGTCCTTAGAAACTTTGCAATAGACTCTGTTAGGAACTAAAATATCCTCCAAAACCCTAAAATGACCTTTTGTACTTCTTCGTGTCCATGTATGGAGAGGTATGCTGTCCTTCCTCATAAGCAAGCCTAGCATGCCCCTACCTCTGTGTTGGTTTAGGTGAGGAATATAGCAGTAACTGTGCAAGAGGTTTAGATCAGAGATTGACATTTTGCTTTGTAAAACAGCTGGCTGCTTGACCTGAGACTAAAAAGCAAAATTCATAGTAACTAGGTTTTGAGTTTTGAGTTGAGAAGAGTACCGTAAAACTCTGTATTGGCTTTCTGTCTCTGTTCCACTCACTGGGGCTCACCAGAGGCCAAGAAATACTTATAAAAATTATGCAACAAAGAATTTGATAAAAATCTCAGGAAAGCTTCATTGTTTTATGAAGGTGACAATGCTTAGGGGAAGCTGTTTTTTCAAGTAGAAGAAATCTTTTCTTATATTGTGAACTGTATTTGAAATTTACTAGATTTAGATATTTTTAAGCAGAGGGTGGTTTTGTTTTGTTTTGTTTTGTTTTGTTTTGTTTTTGTTTGTTTGTTTGTTTTTTAATTATTATTATTATCGTTTGTTTGTGGTTGTTGTTTTTTGTTTGTTTGTTTGTTTTCAGGAAGGTAAAAGAACAGTGAGGACTCCATGGCACACTGAGTTGCATATATGGGTTATTTATGTCTCCGTTCATTTTTTTTCCAACCCCTTTTCTGGTAACAAAATAAAATGTACTGAAGTAGCATAAAGTAAAAGTTAATTACAGCATCAGTTCTGTATGGTATTACCTTCATCCTTATCCTTTTCATCTCCAGGACATATGAAAACAGTTCTTATGCAAACTGAATCAAAACCAATTCTCAAGTGACTCAGAGAAACCTACAGATCCTAAAGAGATGGAAATTAACCAAATTTTAATTCTATCAGGAAACTCACTGGTTCTTCATTATTTTGATAAGTTTTTTCAAATTGTGACAAAAATAATCTAAGCTTATGTCTAGCCCCATGGTGCTTCTTTAAAGATTAAGAAGCAATAAGATAATAAAGATTGCAAACATTCTGACAGCTGCTCAGAGGGAGATGATGTTTAAAGTTCTCTCTCCCCCTCTCCTGCAGCATGGTTGTTTTTATTCTTTTACAAGGAGAATAACAGGCTCAACAGATGTGGATGCAAGCTCGTGTTCACCTTCAGTTGACCTCTACAACTTTTCACACCAACACTGGGTTTGGGAACATGGACAAGTTTACACTGCTGATGATTAAGAGACTTGTTCATAATTCTGAATATTAAATAGAGCACAGGCATAGTATGAAGGGTGCTTTTGGATGACAATCATGAGGACTGTAACAAAACACTACCTTACAAACTAATGTTCAAACCCCAGCTTTCACACACAGATCCCAATGGTCTCAGACAAGTACATGTGATTTACAACCACTCAGACACAGATTTCTGCTCCCCTTTCCCAAAAGGCTACGTTTGTACTTCAGTTTGGAGAGTAATGCAGAGCATCTGCTCATAGGGGTTTGTGACCCCTGTCTCATGAAGAGAGATGGGAGAAGATGGAATTGGAACTTGGTTTCTCTGCAGCGTAACCCGCCTGAGTCACCCCAGAGGTAGAAGGGGTTGTGTACAGGGCTGCCTTTAGAGCAGGAGAGAAAATGAGAAGCAACATGTCAACATCCATCTAAGATTTAGATCTAAAGGATCATTTCTACCTTTTCTGCTACACGTGAGATGAAAAAACTTTACATACCTTACTATTCAGCAAACTATGGTCAACCAAGAGAGGATGGCAAAGAGAGAGACATAAAATACAGATAGATCTGTACCTGCAGTCAATCACTTACTTTGGATTTCCAGCCCCTGGTTTCTTTCTCCGGAATATGTTGAGGAAAGTGTTGGACTTGCAAGGTGCCTTGCCGTCCCCGACATGCATACGCACCACATCTGAGGTGGTGAAGGCACTGCGGACATTCCTCTCGGGCTTGGCTATGATGATGTACATCTTAGGAGTGAACATGCACCCCAGGGCCACTGTCACACTCAGGCTCACTGCGAAACAAGTGGTGATAATCTTGTAGTTGCTCCCAAAATAGATAGGCACAAAGGCCAGCCAGATGATACAAGTGGTGTACATGGTGAATGCAATGTACTTGGCCTCATTGAAATTGGCAGGCACATTGCGAGTCTTGAAGGCATAGTATGTGCAGCTCATGATGAGGAGTCCATTGTAGCCCACAGGAGCCACAACTCCTAGGTTGCTGGTGTTGCAGATAAGGTAAACTTCCTTAATACTGGGGTAGGAGAGGATGGGCATTGGGGGCTCCAGGATGATCAGTGTGACCACCAGTGTCAGCTGCACACTGATCAAAATGGAGGCAATGACCACTTGGGCCCATGCACTCATGAAACGTGGCTTGCGGGTACAGATCTTCTTTTTGCTGCCTGCCAGAATGCGTGCAATGCGGTTGGTTTTGGTCACAAGGGCAGAATAACACATGGCAGAGGAGAGACCCACCAGAAGGCGCTGGAGGTAGCAGGATGTTGTGGTGGGTTTAGCTATAAGGGTGAAAGGGCAGACGTAACCCAGAAAGATGCCAGCAAGGATTATGTAGCAGAGCTCCCGGCTGGAGGATTTGACAACAGGGGTGTCCCTGTAGAGCACAAAGATAAGGGTGACAAACATGGTGACCAGGATCCCCAGGCAGGAAAAGACCACAGCCACAATAGACTCTATATTGCTCCACTGGAGGTACTTTACAGGGATGGGTTCACAGCCTGCAGTGTACAGAAAAGAAACAGAGTGTTAGAAAAGTATCTGCTTGAAGAAATAACTTTTTTCTTTTTTTCTGGCTTCCAATATAATCTAAATATTAGCTTATGCTTATGTGCCATCGATTATTAAAACCATTTTACAAATGGCTGAACTGCAGCATGAAAAGGTTTAGATGAAATATGCTCAAAAACACAGCCATCAATTTTGGGTGACCCAAACATTTGCTTATGATGCTACAAAGGGAAATGAGATTTAGAAAATATTTTCTTATTCATGTTGGAAGGACTGCATACAAGCCCAGCAAATCAAAGGCGGAACCCAACACCATCACTTCATTTCAGCATGAATGGGATTATTTCAAGTCAGAATGGCAGCTTTTTAACCTCTTCAGATTAATTTATTTTAATCTGCATCAAAACAAGTATAAAAACCCGCTACATTTTTCTGAGGTGATTTTATAAAGAAAATAGAGTATTTAAATATCTGTTACAGGCAGAAAAATCATAAATCCAAAGTCATAATGGAACTGCACCATGGATACCATACCTTCTCATATATTTCTGCTTCTTTTCTTTTTTTCCTTAACATTACCTTATTTTCACTTTTTCAAACCCTCTGCTCTTTGTTTTTCTTCTACACTCCTTTCATCAGCTCTATTAAATAATGTAATTCATTTCTTATGGAAAAGTCAAACCCACAAAACCTCTCTGCCTTTAGAAAATAAATGGAAAAGGACTCCTTTATGACTAGTACAGATGTGCAAGTATACGTATCAGTTCAAATGGTGCTTAACTGTCAGAGCTCTCTCTCACACCTCTCACCACAAAAAGGAATCTGTGCTGGAGATATAATATCATCAGTAAATATTACATAGCAAATAAAATCTTTTATGTTAATGGGATGTTGAGGTTGGGAAGCTGAGCTACTCTGAACTTTCATTCTGGCATTTCCTGATTTCTGTTCTTGACTTAGCAGTGTTAACATGCTTTATGGTTATTTTCTGAGGTTTAAAATAAAACCAGAACGAACAAGAGATCAGTACCTCCATGAGCCATTGGCAGAGCTGGGGTTGTCAAGCCACCAGACTAAAGGTGGTGGTATTTACCTTGCAAGAGAAACACTTTTTAACTCGGTTTCATTGCTGAATCTTAGCAAGTGTCCCAGTATTGTGATGAGCAAGAGTCATGCTCAGCCTTTTTCTCTTCAATATGGAGTATATCTTCAGAAGTCATCCTGTATGAACTAAGAGCTTCTGAGGCCCAGAATTCTGCCCAATCTGAATGTATATTCCACATGTTGACAAAAAAAATTACCAATCAATACTTATAACAAAATGTAAACTCCTCCCTTCTAAATACAGAATAAGTAAGCAGAGGTATGGATCAAGGCTGAGCAAACAGAGTTTTGCTGTAACCCCACTGTGAGAAAGAAAAAAGTTTTTTTTTGTTTAAATTAAAAAAAAAAAAAAGAAAAAAAGAAAAAAGAGTAAGCCTGAGGCAAAGTCATGACATGGAAAATTTCTGCATGAACTTTTAATGTCTTCCAATGTCATATGAACTGAAACAATGCCTTATAATTCTGTACTCGTTTTATCTAAGAGTGCCAGCTTGACTTAACTACAGGTAATGCTACCGCCTGTAACATCAAAAACAACAGGAATGATAGTGTGTGCATCTGGATGTCTTATTTTATAAAGGAAAGGGATTCTCTTTTGCTCAGAAAGATCTGTTCAAGACTCAGACGGGTGAGGAAAAACTGTTCTTCCAATCAGTATGTTTCTGGTGAAACGTAATTAAGAAAAAGCTTTTTATTAGAAGTAGGAGCCTCTGGCCATTAGCTGCAGCAGCCCTGAGCAGGAATTAGCTATTATTTTCATTTAATAGTGGACTAACAGTCAGAAGCTACTGTTCTTTGATTAATACATGCAGAGCTCTTTTCTTAAACCAGAAGAAGGTCTGTGGTTTCTGGAAGGCTTCAGTTTTAATGTGTGTTTTAAGCTTAGCAACATAAGCCATACTCATATTATTCTATCTTAACGTGTTTGAAAACTTTGCCCTGATTCAGCATGTAGGTAAGTCTATTGATCGCTTTAAGCTTATCCTGTGCAAGGTTTTAGAAACCTGTTTTGTTATATCAGTGCAATTCCTGCGCACTGTCAAGCCCCAAGAGCCACGTATGCTACAAACATTGCAAAAAACAGCCTGCACTGCTTATATCAGCAAACAGTTGTTGGTTGTCAGCATCTGTGAAGGTGGGTCGTTTCCCAGCTAAGAGACAGTAGGCTCAGGAAGCTTGTCAAGATAGGGGGAGGATGCTCAGGAAACAGTGTACTTACAAGTTGCATACATGAAATAAAAATAAAATAATAATAATAATAATAATAATGATTTAAAAAGAGAAAGAATCATTGTCAAAAACTTCACAGTTAAAAGTTTCTAGTAAAAAGCTTTTTGGTAGTTTTCATCTTCTATTGCACTTTAACCATGAGTCATTTCCCAGAGCAGGCTAATCAATTTTTCTTTTTTAAATTTTATTTTTAAATTTTGTTCATAATTCAAGGCCAATAAGACACTCCAAGATATTTTCTGAGGTCATTAACACATCCCAGGTAGCTGATAGCCCCAAGCCTTTGTAATTCGTTTCATAATAGCTCTATAAAACTTCTTCTCTTATCTTGTTTTAGTGCTTGTTTAAGATGGAGAAAAGTGGGTTTACTAGCCTGACATTCATTGCTCTTATACAATTTCTATTACTATAAAAGATCTCTCTTCTTCCTTGCACAAGACCTTAAGACACTAGTTTTAGTGATGATTTGTCAGATCAGTTTAACTGTACAGTTTACATTATTTATGGTGAGAAATTTCTTTGTGCCTGCTGACTCCACTTCACTGAATGCATATTTAGCAGATGTAATCTAAAAAATATTTTATATTTAAAACTAATATTTAAACCTCTGGAAAGGGTTGCTGAGCAGCAGAGACTAATTTCAAATGGAGAAAATATACATCTTGAAAAGTCTTAGGAAATAGGTTAGTATGCAATCCATGTTTCTTAAAAGGACTAAGGATTTTAAAACCTCCATCTGTGATGGAAAATAAGACTAAAATTGCACACATGTGTAGCATTTATGACTTAAGGTAAAGGGAAAAACAATCTGGAATGCGAGATGTTAACGTCTGTGTCTAGATGCTACAGTGACTGGCAGGGTATGAATACAACACACAAAACCAAATTATAAAAACATATTTGATGGGGGAAATACTGGCAAGGAAAAAGAATTTCATACTAAATAGCACCAACAGTGACTCAAGCAAAGCCCAAAAGTCAGAGTTTGTCTAGCTCAATTTCCCTTTCTGTAACCCTGATATAAGGGTTAAAAAAGAATCTTTCTCCTCGATTGGAAGGAATGAAGGAGCTGTACAGAAACAGACTGCCATTTTGATGTTCTCTAGGAAATCAGTCGATGGCTATGCTGTCATTTGACTGATGCCACTGTGATTTTAGAACAGCAGCAGCCCAGTCTCCTTGCTGAGAAGAAACACAAATCAGCAGGTCACTTACTGATTTCATTAAAAGTTAATAGATTGCAACATGCCCCTGAGATTTTTTCCAGCACTCATGCTTTCTTCAACTCCTTTCGGCAGTGTCTGTCATTTTGACATGCCCCCTTTTGAGCTATTTTGGGCAGCTAGTAGCACTGAACCATATTCGCTCAAGTGCACATTGATCTCTCACTATGTTCTTGTTCTGCCTTATTGATTAAAAAGAAGTCCTAGTTTTCTTCCCTGAATAGTAGATACAAACAATTCTGTGAACCTCCAAGAATGTGGTTCTCTGTGGATATCTGCTTTAAAATTAGCAGACATTGGTATCCCAGAAAGTGGGGGTTGAATCTGAGCTTTTCCAGTGATCAGGACATTTATAAAGGATGCTGTAGATTTTCTAGTGTCTAGAAAAACAATATGCTTTTCCACAACTGGGACCCTTATGGAGGTGTTTATTAAAAATTCCTCTTCTTTCAACCCATTTACATGAAACTTAAAGGAACCAAATGATCGTTGAGATCTCTGTATCCTGATAAATATGTTTGAAATAGGTTCCGTTGCACACCACAGAAAAAGAGGGAAGGAGACTGTTGGAGTCAGAGGTATGGGGTACAGACACACATATGGGAACTTGGAGAGCTTATTTTCCATTAAAAAAAAAAAAAAAAAAAAGTCAAATTTTCTATTTTGTTGTGATTAATAATACACTTTTTAGCTGGAAAAGTGGCCAGCTTTCCCTCCCAAAAGAAAACCCCTGAAAGTTCACTTGGCTTCAGTGACTAGCTATGTGTTTGGTGCTGTGGGAACATCCAGTTGCCCCCCAGTTATATTGAAGGACCATGATGTGATAAGTTGTACAGTTGATCGTCAGCTAGGTAGTGAAATCATTTCTCTGACTATACTCTGCTGAATACTGGCAGCAAAATTTTGCAGATGCAGCATGAGGCAAGGTCTTTCATAGTGATACAAAGTAAACCCCAAGGTCAAGGTGGTGCTTCTGAATGCATTATGTGTATTGTCTTGAGGTAATAGTTACTGTAAAGCCCAGAGCAGGTGTGAGCAGTTGACCTTGATAGGTAGAAAAGATCAGAAGGATGCCATAGCATACAACTCATTCAAAGCATATTCACAGGGGAGACAAATTCTAATTTTCCCTTTCCAAATTTTCCCTTTGTTCTGCCAGCCTTTTTTAAGATTTTATTGATGTTCCTTTTGCTGGTGGGTGTAGAAAGAATGATTTTTATACAAAAGGAAATTCTGATAGTTACTGCAAGCCTAGAAATCCCAAATAAATTATTACTAATTGCAAGATAGAACAAGAGGAAAGAGTTTCATGCCAAACTGACAAAGATGCACCGAGCTCTTGTGATATTCAGTGCTAAAATTGCAGCAAATACTGCTAAGTTCATTGGTAGTTTTAGCAGCTTTATTAATGCTGTTGCTACCTAACGGGGAGGAACAGACAAAATATGTCATTTCTTCTTGGTAAAATTTCACTGTCTATTTTCACTGCTGTTGAACTGAACCAAAACATGTAGCACCTTTCACCCTAACCTACACTGGGATGTGTGCTTAAATATGTCCCTTTACTATCTTTGCATACTATCACCTTACTCTCCACCACATGCCATTCTCATTGTGCCCTGTCAAATGGGAATGCATTTGGAGGGACACATCCCTACCTGTCAGTTCAGCATTCGGCCACCAGCCAAGCTCACAGGCTTTACAGGTGAATTCATCCTGAACAAATTCATTCTCCTTGCAAGCAGTGCAAATCCAGCAGCAGCTCACTTCTCCTTTCCTGATGACCTGTAATGCAAAACATATCCTCAGCAATGAGCCTCTATAAGAGAACACAGAACCCCCCACAGCAAACAGGCACTGCCTGCATTGTTTAAATGACAGGATTCCTGCATATGGGACATTGCAAACAATTAAAAAATGTGTCCTGGATTTATGTTTACCCCTTTGTGTTAAAAATTGTGCTTACAGGTTCAAAGATAATCTCTTAGGACAATTTATTTATTTATTTTCCTGAGTTGAAAGTGCAAAACCATTTTCCCTTTTAGTACAGTGTCACAGTAAGTGTTATATTTTCAACCAAACTTGAGAAGAGGTTTAGTCTGAGAAATGACTCAGGTTGGGACAAAGTCCTTCAGCTCACACTTAATATCTGTTGAATAGTAAAAAGCAGTAAACAAAGTCAAATATTAGAATAAAGACTGATTCATGCATTTACTTATATATTTTATAATATTATTTAATATATTTTATATATTATGTATATATTATATATATATACACACAAGCACAAGCACAAGCACATAATTTCTAATTTACAATAAAAATTGTAAATTAGATTCTGTCTCTGTTTGTCAGAAAGGAAGAATCCAGCCTTCTCTTCAGAATCTTCCTATCCATCTATATGCAGAGCTAAGAAAAATACAAAATGTTGTGGTTTTTTTTGTTTTTTTTTTTTTTTTTTTTAATTGAATGATGTATATATATTTTTGGTTAGCATTTCCTCCGGCATTCTGTGGAAAGAGTCCAATAGACTTCAATGGGAGATGAAGCTGGCATTTTGTATGCATGTTGTTTACATATACACACATACACAAACTGCACAATCTCAAAAACAGAAAAGATATTTTGGAGGGCAGTAAATACTAGTACTGTTTCCCCTCCAAGACTGCTGGAGTATGTCACTAAGCCTTTGCCAAATCAATCATCAATCATCTATGGCTCATAGTAGCAATATACAATTTAAAAGCTGCAGATATGTTTATTAAGTGAAATTAGAAAGGAGAATCTTTTTTAAGGTGATATTCCTGAATGGGCTTCTTGATATTTTAAACTTACTGTGTCCATAGCATTTTAATAGTGGTAGAACAGGTCTTTATGTCATCCAGACCAGATATGGCAGGTGGCAAAGTACAAGCTTGATACAAGTGCTACTGTTTGGTAAACAAAGAGTGATTTCATTTGTTTTTCCATACCTCCTGTTATGAACATGAGATATAAATGTGCTTTTTAATTATTATTTTTTTCTCACAGGTGCTATTTTTGGAACAAAATACTGGATTCCCATGGGTTACATTATTTTAATGCCCCTGAGTGAATCCCAGCCACTGACCAGTGTAGGCAATGACTAAGAGAAAATCTTGTTCTTTCTCACATAAAGGGAAATTTAATTCAAATCTTGTCATACTGAAAGATTCTGCATCAATGACAATTTTAGAAAGCATGGGCCTTTATATGGGATTTTAAGAATAAAATGTTGATCTAGGAGTCTTTCTACAATTTCGGCTTTCCTGCAGAAATTGTAGAAATATAATTTCCTGTTCTAAGTAACACCCTCTGTTTCCCTTGGCTTGAAAGAAGATTGCTTGGATTTAGTGAAAAAGCACTGCCTGGTTATTCACATTTCTATGGAACAAAGGATCTGATGCAAACCTTAATTTGCCCCTTCAAGCAAGGCTCGCTGCACACTGATCGGACCATCCCACTCTTGTTCATCTGAATCCTGTAGTCATCAATGTTGAGCACACCCTCGTGCCAGGTTCCAATGAGGACATAGTCATAGCGGTTGGGCTCTATGTACTGCAGGTTCATGATGTCATACCTGAAAGGGAAAAAATAGGAAGCTAGTCACTGACCTGCGATAGAAAGGATAAAACTCCCTAGGGACTAGGGTTTCACATTGTCAGCAAATACTGTGAGATTTGCAGTAGAATCATGGTAAATAACAACTCTGATTGTCACATAATTACTGATCGACTGCCCCATTCACATAAAACTGTGCGTAAAAAGTTGTGTGTCCAGGAAGAACTGTATACCAAAGAAAGAAAGCTCTGCTGAAGATTCACATACATGTATAAGCACTGTTTGGATGATGTGCTGTCTGGCCATTTTTCAGAACTTTAACATACACTCGGTGCCTACATATAGGTTGGTTGCAGTACTGCTTCTGCTGAGAACCGTGAAGTAATCATCCAGTAGAAGTATTTGAACTAACTAAACTGGTATGCCATAAGTTAACTGTAAGCACTAGTTCACTATTTTCCTTACCTAACTCAGTGAAACTGTCAGGAAAAGTTAGCAGCCCAGAAACAATATTTACTTCCTCTCCCTAGGCATACAGCATAGAACTTCCCAAGGCTAATATAAAAGAACCATAAAACACTGTTACAAAAGCATTCAATTTCCCTACTTCCATCGTTG
This sequence comes from Netta rufina, assembly GCF_964035555.1. NCBI lineage: Eukaryota > Metazoa > Chordata > Aves > Anseriformes > Anatidae > Netta > Netta rufina. The sequence continues at coordinate 51,765,060 of NC_140125.1, read as the reverse complement.
CCCTCCATGTGATGTACCTGATGTGTGCACATCCCTTACTGCTAAGTGTTTGTCTCCTTCTTTTACCTACAGAATATGCCTTGTGCAAAGCAGTAATTAAGTATGGTAATTTCATAATAGGAAATAAGCAAGAATGGGAGAATGAATAGTGGAGAGAGGGGGAAAAAAAAAAAAAAAAAAAAAGAGGATGGACCTACAGGTTGGCCTCTTCAGACAAGAAGGTAAGTGACAGGTATGTGTGGGAGGGCTTTAGAAAAAGAGGATTGCAAACCAGAAATCAGTATTGGTGCTGAAAATAAGAAAGTGTCTTCTGTTTTACAAGCCTGGGAATTAGTTACTACCTTGTTTTTCTCTACTGGATTGTCTCAGTCTCTGGACAGAAAATTCTTTAGGTAATAATGAGTGTTGCTAATCTGTATGCACATTAGGAATGAAAGGCAAGAAAAACATGAGCTGTAAATAAAACCAGGATGCTTGTTTGCGGGCAAAGTGGGAGAAATATCTTTTCCCTTATTGAGATTCAAACATGCAAAATTTCAACTCTGCAGTTCACAGAGGAAAGGTGCTCAAACTACTCTCTAGATGCCTAGTTTTGGTAATTGAATCTTTGAGATCTCTCTAGCAAAAGATAGTTTAACGAAGTGCTTACTTACAACTGTATTTAGATCTCAGTCTTGCCAATGTGCATGCTCAGACGATGTTAGTGCCACTGCATGGCTCCACTGAACCATGTAGGAAATGGGACTCCTGCCATTGACTTCAATGGAGCTCCAAGCAGGTGCTTAAAAAGCAGCTCTATAGCTCCATGGTTATCAACTGGGTCTTAACTGAGGAGTTGCTATGGAAAGGGGTTAATTTCAAAGTCACCAGGAAACAATTCCTTCTCATTTCACATCTCTTACAAAGGAATAACATAAAAAGTCATTCTTTTTTTCAGCATTATGAAGAGTCAGAATAGCAAGAAGCAGTAACAGCAGGGCACTTTATAATGTAGATTCAACAAACAGGAGTAAAATTGAGCAGGGGTGTACGTGCTTCTTGCTAGCAAGCAGAACCTAATTGTTTTTTAGTGTGATGTTGAATTAGACCAATACAAAATCAGTTAAAATGGGCTGGAAAATTAATTCAGGAAGGGGAATAAAAGATTACTAAAACTTCATATTCCCTTAATGGAACTTTCTAGCCTACACAGATCGTTTTAATTTTTGCAAAAATATATTATAAGGCACAAATGGGCATTAATTTAATATCATTCAAGAGCTGGCAAATTCAGGAATATGATTTTATTTTAGGTTGGAAGCCATTCTTATGTTTTCCTATAACACTGTTCCCTTTTCTATCAGTTAACCATCAAAGAATAAAGTATGCAGTCTAAAAGATCTTAACACAGTCTTGCATATGACAAGATGTAGTACAATACTTGCAGCTTTGATATGCAGCTTGAATTTTAAGTGGAAAAATGTGATCTAACAAATATACTCGGCATGGAGGCATGCATAAGTTCTTTATCCTTTCTTCTTTTCTTAAATGAAAAATTCCATCTTTGAGTAAGGACAAATTCAGTGCTTCAATAACTCCCTGTCACCATTCCCCCAGCTACACATATACAACTTTAACAGTTTGGGGCTGCGTCCAAGCTACAAATGATTATCCCAAAATAAGTGAATTTGACGAGAGTTGTGAAGCTCCAAGAAAGTGAGGACTGTGGAGGCAGCTGGAAGCTACACGCATACAGCAGCATTTACAGAAACTATGAAAACATTCTGCACATAAGAAAATAAAACTTTATTTTAATGTAAGGATAAGCTCTAATGTATATTCGGAAATGTTATGACCAAGTCCTTGAGGTCATATGAACAAGACACTTGTGAGCCAAACTGTGATCCAGCTGGTCACAGACACACTCATACCCTGAGGTAAGTGCTGGTTAGCCTGAAATAGCTGAAGTTACCTTTCTCCACAGCTGTAGCACAGAGCTGGCAGTAAGTTCGGTATCCTGGAAGGCAGAATGGCAAACAAGATTGCTGAACCATGCTGGGATGTGACTTGACAAAACAACTACCCATGGAGCCAAACTCCAGAGCCAAAATCCAGTGTATATTTGCCTCATAGTTCTTTATATACTATGTGTTTTAAGTCTCTGCACTATGCATTAATAATTTACACAAAGCATAACAGTTGATTAAGTCACCAGATTTTAAGCCAGAACAGCTACTGGGTAGAGTTACATGGGTCTATATCTAAGTTTAGTTAGGGTAAAATGAACAACAATACTTCTGTTAGCTTGTGAACACGAGCATTTCTCCACACATGAAAGGTCAAGCATTGGTGCTGGACACTGACAGCTCCTGTCAGTTGTCCCGTAGTATTTTACAGTCAGAGGTCTAAGCGCATTGTTTGTCCTTGAGGGGTAAGCTTCCTCCTACTAGCCAGAAGGTAAAAGTAAGCAGTTACCCTAGACCAGACAAGAACTTGAGATGTTCTGTCCTGAAATACATGGCTGTCCTCTGCCCCTTGCATAGGCCCAAAGAAGGATGTGGTGTGGACTTTTGCATCCCTCACAGCTTCTCCAGACATTTCTTGGAATTTGGGTGATATGATCAATACTGAGCAAGCAAATGGGATGTACTCTATGAAAGTCAAATGTTGACAAAGCTGTAATGGATTCAAAACAAAATTTTATGAGTGTCTGCCAAGAATAACTACAGGCATCTCTACCTGATCTACCCACGACAAGCATAAACAGGAGGTTATGAGGATCTGTTGCTCAAAGAACCTTACTGATCTTGCAAGTTACTTCAGGCTTTTAAAAGGGAACATTGCCTTATTCCATCTTGTGAAGCTGATTTGTTTACATTATATGGTAACAAAACACTGAAAAACTGTGCATATTTATGATGCATTCTTTCACTGGCATAGAAAAGCCAACAAACCACATCTGTCTCTCTCTGCTTTATTTAGGTGTCATATGTGGTGTATAGTTTTTCATATAGCTGAGGTACACAAGTTCTTTGGCGTATTGATAGAGTGGTGTGGCACATTCACTTACCCACAAAGAGCTTTACTGTGTGGGACACTAGAAACACTAGGATGATTCTAGAATGACATACTGATACATACAGATCTACACGGGCATAAACTACTGCTGGTGTACAAAGATCTCACCAGCTGTACAGATATAAATGCCACAGACTGATACAAGGATTACAGCATGAATAACAAAAAGATTGTCTGAATTCTCTTGCCCAAACCAATGCTAACTTTCCAGCTGTGAAAATATATTAAAAAAAAAAAAAAAAAAAAAAAAGAAAGAAACTCTACCAAAAATAACTCATCAAATTCTAAATAGGCCAGGAAAGCAAGAGAAATGAACCTTGCTACAGACCAAAATTATAGAAGGGAGAAATTTTATCATCCTGACCTACTCTGGAAAATATCCTGATATAAACCCTCCTATATTTTGAATTCAGGAAGTGTTTGTTCTAATTCTGGAATTTATACTGATGAGAGTTGATGAGAGTCTCAGGTTACAAGATAATGTATAATATGGGACAAAATTGGAAAATGACACATAAACACCAAACTACATAGCTAAAAACTAGATAATGCAGCATATGCAAAGCTGGAGTAATGCTTTTATGGAGATAAATAGTGCATAAAAAGTTTAAAGATATGCTAAACAGTACTTTCTCAATATTATCTAAACTATATGTAGAAATATCTGATTTATACTTTTGTGTTAACAAGTATGTGCAAGAATGTAAGGGAATTGCTTGCCTCTAGTTTCAAAGTCTGACCTAGTTCATTTATACCTTTGACTAAAAAAAATACCGTATGCAGCACTTTATGAGAAACAAGACCAAACTGACCAGGTTTTTCTTATTTTAAATGTAATGAGCTGATTAAATGTATATACTGTGTTAATATAACAAGAAATGTAAATAGAAAATGGTAAAAAAGTTTGTCAGTTTTGATAACAAAAGATAGCAAGAGGAGTAAGAGTTGCTTTAAGGCCACCATGTCTTGCAAATACTCTTTGAAGGCATACACCACGCTGCACACTCTTGTTTATTCCAGAGCTCTCTCTTTGTGCAGTGTTGGCACTTAGATGCATTTATGCAATAAGCCCAAAGATGGAGTGAGAGAGTCTTTTATAACACTTTAATAACTCAGTAACAAAACTAACTTAAATGAAGTAACCCCTGAGTAGGATTCAGTTAATAATGAATCATGTACACCAGCAGCTAAATTAAATTTATTTAAAACAAATAAATAAATAAATTCATCTGGGAGATGCCTCACTTAAAAGAATTGGACAGAGTCCACAGACCTAAATGAAGAGGAAAAGATTTATCAGCTGGCTCCCTTAGGAGAAACAAAGGTGATGTCCAAGTTCACCAAATTGTTGTCTCTCTCCTTGCTTGGGTACATATTGTGTCTTCTAGGGAGGGGTAGACGGTAGCAACTAACAAAGCTGGAATTTACTGGACCCCAAATGAGTGAAACACTGTACCTTCTGGCAAACACTATTACTTATCCTGTTCTGTTCTGACCTATCTTTGAACTCTGGGACAGCTGAGCTTATTTGAAGCAAGATAAGGAAAGCACACAGGAGTTCAGCAAGCAAGACTAAATACTGTCTGGCACAGATGTACAGCTGTCTCACGGGGCACTTGGAGCAGCTGAGATCCAGTTGGAAAAGGATGTGCTCTATGGCCCTACCTTCAAAACCTCAGCAAGCAAATGCTTTGTTAAATTCCAAAAAATTGCAGTAGGCCCTTTATGTAATAAAGCCCTGGTGGTGAGCCCCAGTGCTAGCATAGACACCAAAAGTCTGTGAGATACATGGTCCGTCCTCTCCCAAAACACTAGAAATGTTACAGGCTGTAACAAGTACAAGTACTAGTAACTAGTAACTAGTACAAGTACTGTAACTAGTACAAGTAACTAGTACAAGCTGTAGCTATCAATGCACTATGTGTTACCAGTGTTATTCCTACCTGCTAGTAAGACTAACCTAGATAACTCTGTTTCTGTCTCACAATATGCATGCTTTTAGCAAAGCAGCCAGAGAAATCTCCATCACCAAATCCAGGAACATTGCCTCCTTCCCAGCGTTTGGTACAAATAATTGAGATAAAAAATCTCTTTACCTTCCAGGGGCATCTCCCTTTTCATCAAACCAAACTTCTTCTCCAGAAACACCGATGAATGTGGACTTCAGGAGAAACTCCAACAGCTTGCTGCCGTCAATTGGCTTCATAGCATCACACAGCCCAATGTGTCCAGGACAAAGTGAATGATGCATATTTTGGAGTCCGTGAGCCATAGCATATATAGCATTGATGACAAATCCCATTTTACTGTCCTGAACATAGTTTTCTTCTAGGCTTTCATTGCCTATGTTTGTAAAAAAAGAAGTTATAAACAAAAAAGGAATGTCAAATAACAGGAAATATGAAAAAAAAAAACAGTGAGAAATAAAAAAGGGATCTCTTATTTTTCTTATAAAGTTTTAGATATTTAAAAAACATAAACAAGGTGCCAGCAAGGAATTAAAGCAGTAATTAAAAAATGAAATAAAGTGAAATTGGCTCTTCAGAAAACCCCATTTTAATCAAATTGTCAGCTTTAATTTGTTCATTCTGGAATTTTTTGCTTGTCATTCCACAATGTTATTTATGGATAAAAGGGTTAAACAGCCCAGCATCAGAATTACACATGTAATCTGGTACAACTTTTGTAAGCAATTTGCTTAAAGTTTGATTTTTTGGCACATTTGAATGTTGTTTTTTTTATTTTTTTATTTTTTTTAGGGCTAAGATAGCAGTGTCTATTTCAGTGTAAGCAAGCAAACAATGTAAATCAGCATCACTTCTCAAGTTATCCGAAATAATCATGGTAGATAAAAGTAGTAGTAAGCGCACCAATTTGGGATTGCTACAGAAAGCCATACAAAGTTGGTCACACTAAGAGACATTTTATGTAACTGCGGCTTAGAAGATCCGGCCTGAGCTGGCATTGATGTCTCTGTCCATTGATTAGGAACAATGTGGCAGTGAAGGCTTTCCCTTTTCAGCCCTCATCTGCTGACATTCAGGCCCTGCCAGAGGGTGCCATTTGTGGCTGTGTTCCAAGCCAGGGCCCGCCGAGGCCGGGCCGTCCCCGGGTTTCCCGTCACGAGCTGCTGGATGCTGCCAGCACCAACCCTGAGTCACAGAGGACCTGAACTGCATGGGTCCTGAGGGCATAAGAAACCTCCCTGCTTTGTTTCCTTTCCCCTGAGTCATCCTATTTCAATATGCTCAAAACTGCAAGATGCTGTCATCTGTAGGCCTCCCACGTTACGCAGTGTTAACAGGCGTTTGCAACCCAGTCTCTGGTACTTTGTCTAAGTAACACCTTCTCTGTGCTAGGAAAGTAGGATGTGTGAGAGACTAGGTGTTAACTGACACTTCTCAAAGCCAGGTTGGAGAAGGTAGCTGTCATTTTCATATGAAGAAAAGAGGAAAAACTACAAGTTCACTGAAACTTTCAAGTTAAAAAACAGTTCCTTCTCCCAATGTAGATATTGTATGGCTTTCAAAGCAGGTAATCAAGACAATCCTTACATTCATCATTGGAAAAGACTGATTTGGGAGGTATTATCCATTTGTTTGCCAGAAAGGTCATCTGGGGATTAGCACAGATTCTGGAGAAAGGGATTTCTAGGTTTTGTTTGCTGGGTTTACCTTGTGCAGGACATTGGTTGCAACTGGGCAAGGAAGTCCTGCTTCAGTAGCTATTTTCCAGATGAGCAGAGCATAGCAAGCAGTTGTGATGGTGAAGAAAGAAAGCATTGTGAAAATACACATAATCTGACTGACTGGGTTCGTATGCTCCTCACACTGAGATGCACTCGCTGCCAGCACCACCAAACAAGGAGCAGCCAGATAAATATTTCCCAGAGGCAACATATCTGCCACTTTCCTAGCAGGAAAAGATTCGTAACTCCCATTCAAATCACACCCCATTCAGAACCATGTTATAGAACACAGTGAAAATAGAAACCTTATATGTACACTGACAGAATATTTAACCAGGGAAACAAACATTATGGCACTGCATGTACTACTCACTTACAGTACGTATGACATAGTCTAGACATTTGTTCCCCAAACTAGTTTATGTGTGGCCTGAATATATTATCTCCAGGTGTGATTTATCTGCTGATTAGTCCCTTAGGACTAACACAGTGTGAATTTACCACTGCTTCTGCCTTCTTCTAGAGGAAAATGAATGTAGAAAAATGAATGTGTTCTCCATCCTGACATGAAAGAGAGGTGGAAAGCCCCTGAACTCAGCACTGCAGTTCTCTGCCATGGTAGCCTCTTGATGGCCAGCGGCTGAAGAGATCACAAAACGACCGATAGGTAGAAATGGTTTTCTACCTGACAGTTTATCTGAGATGCCTTCCTAATTTCTCAATTAATGAAAAAAGTAGAGGAACATACACTTCAGTGACCCTTTCAAGAGATAATGGCAGTATCCATATACTTCTCCTGAGACGAACATTCAGATGGCTGCCAGAGGTAGAAATGTTTTAAAATGAGACTATTTTCCTCAAGTATGTATGACCTCAGCAAACCACAGATTTGGTTTCTCGTATTTCAATATAACATACATACCTCCTAAGAGAATAAATATTTGATGGTGGAAGGATTTGCTTTTGACTAAGTAGGAGTGAATAGCTTGCATTGAGGCTTGAAACGTAGCCCCACACTGCACGGGTGACTGCCTTTCTGCACTTGCAGAAAAAGTTGCACTCTAGTGGAAAGTAACATAAGAAACCTCATCTGGTAATGAATTGTCCACAGATCAGTAATATAAAATTCCCTATGTGCAAATAAGCTGTTTCACAGTAAATTCACCGTGAGAAGTCATGCTTTATCTAAATTTAACTTCCTGCTGGCAAAATCCAATTTATTTCATTTTCACCATTACAAGTTATTGATATACTCATGTATTTGGGCTTGTAAAAATTCACTTATGACAATAAGTAAGAACTGCTTTTTTAAGAAAGTGAGATCATGTAATTATGTTTAGCCAGAGATAAAATACAGGAAATCAATGATCAATTACACTTTCACAGGGCAGCTTTTTAAGAAATGTGAGAAATATATATTGTTTGTTATGGGCCTTATCTATAAAGTTACTATTTTTCCCCTAATGTATCTTTGAAAAGAGCAAAGCAGAATTCTGGACTGTGAAACTTTAACTTCTCCTCTCTCAAAAGTATCACTGATCTGCAAAAACTAACCTGAACACTAGGGTGAATTAACATTAAAAATAGAAAAGTATTTTGCTACCTTTCTTATTTATTTATTTTTTCAAGGGACTTTAGTTTTTACTAAGCAAAGGAAAATTGTAAGTCATGTTAGTACCAGATTAATTGAAATCACTTGAATTAGGCCATTACCTTTAGGAATGACATTGAAGCATTCAGATGTCCTGAATTTCACACTTATTTTTGTATTGGATACAATGCAAATATTTCTTTAATGATTTCCTTTAAACAGTTCCCAGAAACAAATTGTGAGTCTTTCCTTTTACTGTAATGTGCCTCAAATGTAACTAATATTATCTTCATATACTAGGTACTTACGAGGAGCTGAATGTAAAACAACCATGAATATAGTCTAGTGCCTTTGCTGTGTAGTAGGTGTGGGACTATCAGTATTCTCGAGAGCAGAGAGAGTACTCATACAATCTCATTTGATACACTGAAATTAAGAAAAAATATACTATCAAATGAGGGCTAAAAGTGATGTAAACTTTAAGGTAGAAGGTAAAGACAGGAAAAGCCTATACTAATATTCAACAAGAAATTAAGCACGAATGATTACTTGTTTGTGGTCCTCAGAAAGGTTAGGGCAGGAAGGAATTTGGGATGGAAAGAAATGTAAAAACATTTTGGTTGGAGAATCGGATCAATACCTAGCCAGTTGGTAAATTTTGAACAAATATGCACATTTGATAAAGAACACAGTCTGTTCACAGATGACTCTTGATTAGAGTAAAAAGCCAAAATCTGTTGAATAAAATTGTTATAAATGCTAATGTTTGATCTGGAATAAGCAGATATTTTTATAGTTTGTTTCAGACTCCAAAATGAACTGTCAAATGCTGAATATTTAATACCATATAAAAATATATTTTGTTCTCTTAGTCCAGTTATTAGCTATTATCAAAGCTATCGTCTTTTCTGGCAGTCATGACAGAGGGCTGAATATCTTATAGATGGTATACACTGCCTTCTTCAATTGTAGTGATCCTTCCCAGGACTGAAATGTTTTGTGGGTAAACCATATGAGATTTTAGCTTTATTGCCAGTTGCATGGTGGGGGGCTACATTCAATACGAGTGCTCATTTAAGCAAAGAAATTATTTTGGAAGTACAACCAGGGCTAAATTTCCCTGGGAAGATGAAAAAAAGAAATCTGCCGTACTTGGGCTGTGTGCAAAACAACCTGGCACAAAGCCACGCCAAAGAGTGAAGAGTGCTTTCCCGACAAGATGCCAGGCAGCAGATCATGGTAACTCCATGATCTGGTAGAGTGGTACCTAGGTTTGCAGCAAATGTCCCCATGTGTTGGAGAAATTGTGGAGGCAGATTTCCCATCCTCTCTTTCAGTCCCAACATACACTGCCTTACCAATGACTCCAAGCAAACATGACCATCTGGCTCTGTACAAGTCTGTGAGTGACATAACTTGCCCTTGGCAAATAACAGAAGTCTTGCAGTGTCTCATAAGAGAAGACCTGACAAACTTGGACCACACCAAATTTGTGCCATAGAATCTTGCAGGGAGCAGGGCAGAAGGCCAACATACTGCAAAGTTAGGTCATTTCAAATCTGGGTCCCCAACAGCAGCAGCTACATATTATTTTGGCAACTAAACGGCACATGAAAGGTGATGAACAGACTTAGCTCAATGTTGTTGGTTGTGGCTTTTTTTTTTTTTTTTTTTTTTTTTTGATGAATTTTAGGATATTTGTCTCCTTGGAAAAAATAGGGCACTCTTATTTGGATGCATAACTGTCTAATTAGAGCTTTATCTTTGGACATATAGGAGAGAAAAAGCTATTAATTCTACATTTCTCTTTTGTCACCTATTCCCTGAATATTTTTTCTTTTTCTTTATCAGGATGATTTTATCTTGTTCTTTATCAGGTTATTAAGAGACAAATTAAGATTCTATTAAATAACTTTTGCAAAAGGCTTCTTTTATTTAAGCTCATTTGGCATTATGGGTTCAGGTATTTTACAAATATTGCCAGTTCTTTCTTTCTCACGTTCTATTTATAACATCTCTTATGTTATCTAACAACAAAGATAACAATATAATTGTTTAACAAAATTCACCTTAAGGCATTGCAAAATGGGTACTAAAGATTATAATGCCTCTAAATGTAATTAGTATAGAGATGATGTGTTCGCAACCTGTACACTAAATGGCTTTCTCTGCATATCATCTTTTTAAAAACAAATGCATTCTGTTCATTAATATTATATGGCAATGGAATCTGAATAAAATCTTCATCTATTGGTGGTATAGAGAGGAATTTGTTGACTCCACTGCTCTCATTAAGTCCAAATGTAGTCAGAGCTAAGAAGTCAGATTCATAAAAGTTATTTCTTGTATACAAAAACATCCAAATGCCCATATGTTTCAGCCCACAATCAAATAAGCAGCTACAAAAAAAAAAAAATCTGAAGTTGTTTTCAAAAGTAACTGTCTGTTATCCAGGCAATTCCAGCTGTAGCTGCCTGCCTGAGAAGGAGAGGCCAGTAAGTGTTAGTGAGTTATCAGAACAGGTAATTGTGGATCAGGGCTGCAGGCTTTGCTTAGATTATTGTAATGGACTATCTCAATGACCTTGGTGGCTCTATGTAAAGCTAATGCAACTGCTGGAAATTTGTGGAAAACTGATTTTGTTTGTTTGTTTCACCAACCAAAAATAGGATAAGAAAATAAAAGGCTTTTTTTCAATGTGAATTTAAATATTACTTGCAATTTTCATGAGACAGAATGATAGACTGTAAAATTTGCCACGGACCATTATAAATGTTTCATTTAACCTAAAACAGATAATCCTATCAGAGTAAATTATTGTTTCAAGTATGGTTTCTGCCCCAGAAAGCAGCTCTTCTATTGTTTTCAAACAAAAGCAGACCATATGTGTAATGGTCACTTCCCACGTTGATGTCCATGTGTTTGCAGCAGGGAGGCAAGTTCTAGAAGTAGCTAAATACAGAGAGATGAGAGGGTCCTGCCTGATAGGACACACAGGAAGGATGGTAGAAGAGCTATCAAAAAGACACAAGATAAAACAGGTAATTGATTCCCATTGTAATGTAAACTATTTGTTTGACTGGATGAAACTCTACTACTTGTCAGGTAAGGGTCAGGAAGGAAGTATTATTTAAGAAAATGGATCTTTCCCTAACTGCCTCCTGTCACCAATCTATACAAAACACTGCAGTGCTCTCAATAGAATAGCAAGTGGCTCTGCCATTTGACAAGAGTACAGGAAGCTTTCACCAGGTAAAAGAGGGGGAATATCTTACAATGTGAGGGTTTGATTTGAAAACACACCAATAAACATTGGAAATTTTACAGTACTAGTGAAGCAATAAATGGAGTTCACAGGGTTGCAGACTTCATTTTCAGGCTGTCATTAAATCAGAAGGGTTTCTCTTCCATTCTTCAAATGTTTCGTATTTCCCCAAGCAAAGAGATTCTGTTCATGCAATTATATTTGATGTATTTTTTCTTTCCCTGAAAAGCTAGGATACGATTAGTTACCAGTTGAGATACCCTGCTATTTTCTTTCTGAGCACAAGGAAACCTACAGGTCTCCCGCATACTACTGCTACACCTGGTGAATGTTGCCTTTTAATTGGGATTGGTATATTACTAGTTTTAGATGAAACTACAGAGAAGTGAAAACAATTCAAAGGCCAAGGCATTAACTGGATGCTGACTGCAGCAGCAAAGTTAGACAAATAACTAATAACTTTTTTCTTCTCCTGGAATAAAGCTGATCTGGTGAATATATGAGGGTCTCTTTTTCCTTACTTTCACCTATGTATCTTTCACGGATATCAACTCAGTCACTAAAGGAAACCAAAATAAGAATTCAGCCATCAAGAGGTGCAGGTTCCTCTTTGGTTTAGATGTCTAACACTTAAACTTTAAAAGGTCAGTCCCATTTTTAGACACACTATACACCATTGTTGTCTTCAGCTTCCCTGCCTGTTTTTGTGAGGATGCCACATTATCCTTCAGTGTTCAAAAAGACGTGTCTTCCTTTTGTCTCTCCCTGTGTGTTAGAAGCAGTAGGGAAATTTTTAATTAAATTTACTTTCTTGGTTCTCCATATCACGTTATGTAAGTACATCAGGGCTTTAAGAGCTTAGTGTCAAAGACTCTAGAATGAAGCTGGCATACACTAATACAACAGTGCCACAGTGAAGCTGAAATGTTATGAGGGGAAATGTCTGCACAAGCTGCTGACTCACTCATTAATCAGATGCAGGAGAGTCTCAGAGTCACTAGGCTCTGGGCAGGGGACTGAGCAGTGCTGCCAGCCCTGAGATGATGCTGAACTCACAGGTCCAGCCCATACACAACACAACTTAGGAGCAAAACAAAAGGAAACAGATCTCCTAACTGCATTTGTCTTCCACAGTCTGCAAACTTTGCTAAGCAGGCACAGGAGCCTGAAGCTCCCTTCCCCTCCCTGCCTTTTCTGCCTCTCTCTATGGACATCCAGACTCTCACACAGCCATATCACTCCAGGAAAAGCAGATTTAAGATGTAAACACCAAGTGACAATGCACATAACTCATGCTCACACTGTGGGAGATGACAAACCCGTGTTCCAACGTGCCTGTGCCCAAGAGAGCAGAGAGAACTTTCCTTTTACATCTCCTCTTTACTGACCCACACAAGCTAGGCAGAAGATGAGACTGTCATTTCCCAAAGGCTGGCTGCAGCTTCACGCAAAGAGGAAGTAGAGCCATGCCTGATGTCTGTACGTGACAGTGCTCGGGTGAGCAGGCAAGCATGCCTGGGTGAGATATTATACATTCACTGACACTTCCAGATGATGTGCAGCACTACAGCCTTTCTTTGGCTTTGGGAGAGGCTAGGGGGAAGCTGGAGACCTCTGAGCAGCTAGCAGCATGACTGTGCCAGCACTGCATCACTGGAGAGGGAGGCAGGGGAGTGAAAAACAGGCCTGCAGTGGAGAAAAAGATCCTTTTCCCTTTCTCCATAAATCTGCATTGCCTGCCCCCTCTCTTGTGTTGGCTAGCAGAAAAGAGAGGGCTCAAAAGGAAATATAGTGTGCTACCTAAGGGCCATGCTAACAGCAGAGCTGCCTGCATAGCAGCCACACCAGGAGAGGGCTGCCCATGGCAAGGTTGTTGCTACCAGTAAGAGCTAAAAGAACCTGGTCACACACACACACAAAATAAAAAATAAAAAATAATAAAAAATAAAAAATAAAAAATAGAACTTTCTCTACAAGTTAATGAATATGGCACGTGGTGTTAAATACAGGTCTGGAGATAAATCCTTACACCAGATGGCTTGAGAGAAGCTCAACAGCCTAATAAAGCTTCTGCTGGGGATGACAGTATGGCCCAAAGCCTCTCTGTTTCTTCCTTCTGGGCTAAAATTCTGTTGATGTTAAGAATTTTACTGAAGAAAAAAATTAGGGTATATGGCCATATGAGGATGACTTGCTATTCTTTCTCCTCTAAACACATCTGCAAGGCAGTGTTTGAAACCTCTTCTGACACGACTGTACATATCCACTCCTATAAGCTGTCAAAGACCTAACAGGAAATCTTTGCACTGCTTCTCTTTGTTCCTAGCTTTTAGTAGAACGACCATCATGAAATAGCTCTGCAGTGATGACTGGTTTTTCTTAATGAAACAGACTGATAGATGTGCAGACTATAGCTCAGTGAAAGGAAAAAGAAAAACAGGCTCCCTTAGCCCCCCCCAGCCCCCCTCAAATAAAAAGGATCCATGCTCATGACCTCTGAGTGCGTTCTTGCGAGGCAATCAGCTTGAGAAATTTAATTCACATAATGTCCAGTAGTGAAGGAACATTACCAAAAATTGACAAGAAGGTTAATTTTTAAGGTTATTGATTACCCCATTTAGGCTATTATCTTAATTCTAGTACTTTGGAATTAATAGACTGGAAAACAACAGAAGAAAATACTTGTATTTATTTGAGATAAATCAATTTCTGTATCTTGGACTCCCAGGTAAACACAAGTCAGATTTTTTAGCATCAGTTCAAATGGTTTGAAAAGAAATATTACTTTGTATTTATGTGCTACCTGTTTCGTGGCAGCCAAACTGAGACAATACATACAACTGCTACAATGCATATAAAATAATGAACTTTCATTTTTATGCATTTTCTAATGATGATGATTGGAATTAATTCTATCATGAACAGAGTGATCTGTAGATACTTAACCTACTCAATGGTTAGAAAAACATCTATATGTGGCCCTTCTACCTTCTGGTCATTCATCACCAAATAAAATACTGTGATCAACTACTGGAAGACTCATGGAATTGTCCAGAAATCTGGCATGAAATTATAGTGGCTTATTAGTACCTACAGTCAAAACCCAAATGGAATGAATGATCAGATTCAAGCCTTAAAACTAGAAATCAATAAAACTCTACTTTCAATTCTGATCTTGGGGAATTCATCAAGTTAGAAGGAGTTTAGGCTTAAAAAAAAATCTGCTCTAATGCAGATAGTTAGGACATTAACACCGTGCTTGTTAATAACACTAATTGACGTGTTTATTAGAGAAATAGGCAACATAGGAGATAAACTGAAGTGATTCCAGTGCCTTTCTTAGAGACAGACAGTAATTATTATGAGAGCTTGACAAATAATTATTATGATTAATTTGTTTTTCTTAAAAGCTGGACTGCATACAAACTGCCTGCAAAATGACCACAGCATGTTCTATTATTTATTCAAGATTATTATTTAACTTCTGCAGCAAGTCATTATTTCTCAGCTCCTATTTTAATTAAAAATGAATATTTCATCTTATAAGCAGGAATAATATATGCAAGCAGATTTTTGTTGTTGTTGTTCCTTGATTGAATGGTTTGTACATGTAATCAGCAAAGACACTGATTTCAAATCCAGCTATAGCATCTGAAATCCATCTTATTATTTCACTAACTGACTAAAATTTAATGCTGACAAAGATATTTGAGCAGGCAAGCTCAACCTATGATTTTATATTACATATGCAATAACAATTGTTTTAATGGAAGATTCACAAACAGTATGAATGGAAAGGAGGCCATTTACCCCATCTGATCCAAAACAGACCATACTCTGATCAGGCATCCCAGTCCCCCCATCCCAAGACATTCTTTGACTGCTTTTTGTTTGTTTGTTTGTTTTGTTTCAAGTCTTTTATTTTCTTATGTCCTGTTTCTTGACAGCAATTCAATTTGTTACTCCTACTGCATATTCTATAGTTGCTTCTGTCATTCCCAGTCCAACCATAACCTGTCTCTGAGCCCCTTTTTCAGACTCTGCAGGGTTCCACGAATGCCCTCAAGATGCTCTCAAAGCCTCAGGCACCATTTTAATACGATTAGTTATTATCACAGAGACCTTGAATGCATCTGCTTTTCTTGATTTCTTTACAAATTGCTCAGCTAACTTCTTCCTCTATTGCCATCCTGGATCCTGACACAGGCAGGATTCTACAGAGAACATTTTCTAAATGACCTGTGGAGAAACGATTTAAAAAAAAAAAAAAAAAAAAAAAAAAGGAAAAACAACCTTCAGTTTTCCCCTCTCCCTCAGGTAACTATGTAACTATGTAACCTTGCTGCCTTACTTGCATACTCCATTAAAGACATATTTAGAACTACTATTCTTAACAGGTCTGCTATTTGGAACAAGTCTAGCAGATAATGACTTGCTGCTACTCTTACAGGAGGCAGGAATGAGCACACAAAATCAAAGTCATTTAGAAATCTAAAGAAATATTTGCAGATTTTGATGTTATTTGGCTAGATCAATCATGATTTTCATCATTAATAAATGAAATTGTTGAGTCAGATGCCCTTACAGATATCCTATTATAGCATACAGAGAAGGAGCAATCGAAAAGGACAGGAAACAGGACTGATTAAATTTCAAGTGTCATGCTATTCATACAAAGCCTGAGACTTTATCTGCAAGAGGAAGACAAAACTCAGTAATTGTGCTGCAGCTTTCAGAACATTAACCATCCTGGATACTTAAATTAGGAACCTGAATACATACTCAGGCAACTAATTAATTGATGTGATTAATACCTGAACTTCTCTAGTTGCTGTTGATTTCAATGGGAATTACGGGAGATCAGTGCCTTCAAAATCAGGCCAATTTATCTAGGTCTCAGAGTGTGCACTTCAGGAACCTAATTTTGAGCATGTTCATCAGAAAATGCAGACTCAGAGCAGAAAACAAGCAACTTTCATATAAAGCATAGAAGATATTACCACTGAACAGGGCAAAGAAGTAAACAAGAATCCAGTATCATTATATGTTAAACATTCTACACCAGTACAACACACAAACTACTAATCACAGTCTTTACATTAGGGTAGAAAAATATGATGAAATAATGAAATACATGTTATTCTTTAACCTATTCTCTCTGAAGATCTCTGCTCCAATCTGACATGGAGATGGCAAAACAGAAAAAAAAAATTGCACAAACTATTCTGAGTTCATTGATCTAGACCTGTAAATAACTAAGTTTTAGTTTCCAGTTGTCAGTATATGGGCGTGAGATCCTCAGACTGTCAAAGGTGTGGGTCAATAATACATGTTAACATTGGGCGAAGTACTTCATACATGGTAGGAGACTCTGTGGCTGGCAGGCACAGAGTGGCTGGCCTAACAGATCTTTTCCTAATTTAAATTCCAGTGGTTCTGTGTGAGTCTGAAGAACAGTCAGGAGAGGTACCTAATATTTATCAGTGTTAGGGACTGATCACAGCCCCCATTCCCCATTCTCCTGTGCCGCTCAAGTATGGCGGCTCAAAGATGGGCGACAGTGTTTCTGGTTGTTTTTTGTTTCTCACTGCTCTAGCTTGATAGTAATAAATTATATTAATTTCCCTCTGCTGTGTCCATTTTGCCTGTCACAATAATTGTTGAGTGATCTCCCTGTCCTTATCTCAACCCCTGAGCCCTTTCCATTGTACTTTCTGCCCCTTTCCCACAGCATATCTCTCATTAGCCAGTACTAGTGGTTTTCTTTTTTCTTTTATTATTACCATGAAGAAAAAAAAAACACTTTTTCCTCATTTCTGTTCTTAACATTAAGGTGGTATTAAGAACACCATCATTAACTTACCATGAATAAATTAATGTGAACACCAATGTGTATCACTAAATTCCCCGCATTTACTGATTATTTTTTTATTTTATTTTAAATACACTGTTTCCTCACACAAGAAACCTCTTGTTTGTGGGACTGGCTTCCTAGGACCACAGTGTTGCATGCTGATGTGTGGACTTCACATGTGCTAAGTAACTGCTGCCCACCCAGACAAGGCTGCAGCCCTGCAGCCACAGTTGCTCTCAGAGACTGCTCTTGTTTCCTGCGATCACAGGCAGCTGCTGCAGCTGCTCTGGCACTGGGGATGAAAAAAGTGGCCTCAGCTACCCTAACCAGAACCTAGCTGGATCATATTATAATTTAGCAGAGCACACTCACAGTTTTCTTTTTAAATTAAGGGTGGGTTTCAAATGCCTGGTAGAGATATCCAGATATTTCCTTGCAACTCTTGCAATATGCAGTGCATTAGTCACACATGCACAGATCGCAAAGATCCACTATATTTTGCCCTTAACAAGCTGACTGGACATATGCCCAGAGTTGTGTTTAAGTACCGTATCACAGAAAAAAATTCATTTTAAAGCAAAGCTAAGATTAGAAGCTTCTGAGTGACGTCTGCACAAGGACAATGCAGCACTGATTAGTAGCGAACTAGAGCTAAGCAAATCAGAAGACAAAATAAGTGGGCCTAATCTTTATTCATGCATTTAAAAAAAAAAAAACAGAAGCTGGTCTTTCAGATCTGAAAGAATTTCAAAAGCATTTATTTTAGTGCACCTCCTTTTTTCCTCAGTGTAGTCAGATATGACAATGCAGCAAAAAAAGGTCTATCTAGCCCAGCCAAACCCAAATTACTAAAGTACCTGGCATTTCATAAGAAAACTGGTCCTTGTGATGTGAACTCCTAGACAAAATAAGCCTGGAAAAACAGGCAGAACAAACTGGCTTTTTCAGAAAGTAGACGACACACTGCATAGCATGCTGCATAGAGTACTTTTGCTTTGAAGGGAATAGCCCTAAGTTTCTGTCCCTGTAAAGCTAAGTTTGAACCAAGAACTAAATTAAAGGTTTGAACTTGCAGGTTCCTCCAAAGTTACTTTCTACTATACAAATCATAAAAATCCAAGCTGAAAGATACCTCTGGAAATCATCATCTCACACCTTGCTGTGCTGCAGTAGCCCTCTCTGGCTCAGTCAGTAGCCCAGCCTAGCTCAAGAAGCTGTTTTCATTATTTTTCCCTAGTTCCACACTGGCAGAGTTCTTCACTTCCCAGGTCCTCCCAGTATGAGTGGAAAAGCAGCAGGTTGTTCTGGCAGCCCTACTCTTTGGAGCATGCACCTTCCATCAGATTATTCTCCTTATGGATATGAGTATAGTTTATTCTAGTAGGAAGACTTGTAATTTTTATGGTTCACGTTTTAATACTCCAGATCATAATTTATTGTTCTTTACACCACAGTTCACCCAAGATCTATTAAGAGGACCTTGTTCATTTTAAGAATTCTATTGCCTATTTTTCAGCAAATATCCTTGTGCACAAAGAGTCTCTCTGGGCTGCATCCAGACGTGTGAGTGGATGGGTGCACACCTACACATTAGATCCTGCTGTATCTCCTTTGCACCAGTATTTATGGAGTAATGAATGCCAGTAATGAAAACCTGTAAAACTGCTAGCTGAGTTTAACAACTTTCCACCTCCAGGTAAATGAGAAAAGGGAAGAAACAATCTAATAAAATACCAGGAGGGCTGACAGAAGGCAGCTGGCCTTGTTTTCTGATCAGTTACTGTTATTATTTCATCAGGTTTATTTACAGATTTGGTTAAATGCTTATATCTAGGGTAATTGGTCTGATGTGTGAACTGCACAAAAAAATTGATTTCTAGGAAAAAGTCAATTAATTTTAATTGCGCCCTTTTGTCCTCCCGACACTGCAGATACAAGTTCAAAGCATCTGTGACAGTCTGAGCAGCCAGGAGTGCCCCTGTCACTCTTCAGGCACAGCAGACGAGCACAGAGGAGGCACCAGGGAGCATGATTCATATGTCCTGTTCCTTTGCAGCTCCATCAGTTTACTCATGTAATGGAGAAGGCTGAATGTCACAAGCCTACCTGAGGACTGTTTTAATCCCAGAAGTGGGAACTTTGACTGTTAAAATCCACAATGGGAAATGTACATGTAAATATTAGAGTGAGAAAACTTTTGTGATATCCCACTATAGTACAAATATGTTCTGTTAACTGTCTTCTGTACTGTTACAGGGGCATACATATACTATTCTTTTCCTTTATTTGATGATGATCTCATTTTTTTATGGATTCCAAACAAAGAAAAATAGATATTGTGATTCTATTTTGATTGACAGCCTGGTTAAAATTTTTAGAAATATACAATATTGGATAAATGAAGCTACTTTCTTCAAAAAATAAGCTGGGAGCAAATGAACAAAAACCTGACTTCAGGTAATGTCTTCTCTTAATTATGCCTATGATTTATCACATATATGGACATTATTAAACTTCCTCCTCTTTAAACCTTAAAAGCCATCTGTTACTTTGTCTGGGAAATAATATAAGCCTCCAGCTCTCCTGTCTTATCTGCTTTAAAAAAGCCTTGACTAAAAAGTGTAGCAGCCATAGTTCTTTCAGATAAGTTGTACTTAATATGCTTCATTATAGGTGCCCAAGAGATTGAGATCAGAGAGTTTTGACCCCTTCTGTGCGATGAAGCTTAGATCTCCTGCCTTATACTGAGAACATAAAAAAAGAACTTCAGCTGCTTCTCTACTCCAGAGTATAAAAGTATGATAGAAATCCAAAGCAGTGGTTAGGAAGGGTGAGTCAGGATACATAAAGTACAATAGATCTTGAAGAAGTTATGATATGTCAATAGCTTGATTCTATTGCTATATGAGGTACTGTGTGAGAGAGCTTTATAGGATTAAAGGAATTTTCTCAGAGAAGCACCTATGGACACCTCTGACACAGCAGAATGAGTTCTAATAACATCTGCTGGATTTAATTTGCCCAGTACACAACATAGCCTTAGACGTTCTGAAAACTACTCACATCAGCTCTCAGTAGAAAAGCATTAATGCTTTCTGCAAAGGATAGAAACAATCAAGTACATAGCCCAAAGTGTTTTGCTAACTGATATGAGAAAATGAGGGCTCCATGCCATCTCATATAAAATAATCAAAACTAAAATTGGTCTTGAGAAAAAGTTCATGATGAAGACAAGTTCTGAAGTTCCTGAGCTACCTTCCAGCCTGAGTGATTATGTAATTCTGTGACTTTGGCTGCACTCAATCTGATTGCTTGTCTTTCTCTTGTACCCAGACAAGAATTAGCAGATAAAGCAATCCTTTTGGCATGTCCAAGGTATGAGTAATCATCCAAGGGAACTTGGCCTGCAATCTCCTCTGGAATAAAAAAAAATCTACATTTCTTGTTCTTGTCTGCCACAAATAGGTTCACAGACAAATAATCCTTCTCCTCAAAGATCAATTGAATCAATGAATGAATCATGAATTGCCCACTTTGTTCCACTTCACTCTGTCGAAAAATGTCTGTGCTGATTGCCTGCCAATGTATTTTGTTGTCCCAGCAGATGAACTGCTGTGAGCATAATCTGATGTTTGCATCAGTTCCATAACCAATTTCATAACTGTCTCCTGTGGTGCAGAGGAGTACTCATCCCACCCAGTTCACACAAATGGCAGCCATTGTATTATCTGCCAAGAGGTGAGCAGGCATTTTGTAAATCAGCAGTTAGACCTCCACACAAGTGTTTGAACTGTAGTGAGTTCTACATCCTTTCCATGTATGTGAGAATTGCATTTAACTCTAGTCTATGTGGGCTCTCCAAGTCCAGCAGAGAAACATTTGTCACTGTAGTTTTGTGGGGAGGAAAGGACTTCTATTCAGGTTATTTCTACCAGATCAGAGAGCAGAAAACATCCTAAAGATCTGTTGGAAGGGTGTTTGTCACTTGATAGGTACAGTCTATCACCTAATCTCATTGTCAGCATACAACCTTCAAAATGTTGAAATGGCTGCGTTTGATGAACTGAGGCAAGTTGTGACTGCTGCTTGGAGCAATGCCTGAGGTTGAGCATTAAGGGAACTCAGTGTCAGGTCCATCCTGAGCTAGGTAGCTTCTTAGCATCTCAAATTCAGAAGCAGCTTTTTACTGTTCATGTTAAAATGGACTACTCTGTTCTGACTTTTCATCTAAAGGGTATGAAGAATGTTGTGAAGTTCTAAACCTCCCATTGAGTCAGTGGTCCGTACAAAGATGCAGGACATGCTTGGTTTCCTGAAGAATGTAGTTACTAAATGGAAAACAGTGAAAATACATTAGTGGCATAAACAGTTGAAGAAAAGTAACTTGGTACTGGAAGTGGTTTTGGCCTTCTAGAAATCAAAGAATCTACAAGAGAAGATCATACAAAAATCTCTTTACTATTTACAAGAAATATTCTAGGCTTGAATCTAGTTGTGTTGAGAAGAGTATCTTCTATAGCCATGAGAAAGAGAGAGACAGACAGGTAGACACTTATGAGAGGCATTTGGCTATAACATTAACAAAGAATGAGTCAAAAATAGCCCCCACTCATTTGGCTGCCACCCAAATGGGAAAAGTAGTGTGTTGTTTTTGCTGGTTGTTTTCTTTTTTCTTTTTTTTTTTTTTTTATTATTATTATACGAAAGAAAGGAATGATCCAAAGGAGCAGGTTGTCTTCTCTTCCCAAGAACTTGTGCTGCTACTACTACATAGTACTAGTATATCCAGATAAAATATTTTGAAAATATGGTCAATTTTTAGTCAGCCCTCAGACTTCATAAATAGAAGGCATTTGGATTTGCTTCCTTCCAGTAATTCTTAGCCCACATAGACTTTTTTTTTTTTCCTTAAAAAAAGAAATTGCATGTACAGAGTTAATTGCAACATGAGAATTCCTGAAGGAGAACATCAGTTTTCTCAGGGACTGAGTGAGAGAATTCAAGTAGTAATTCCTGTCATCAGGGAAGGGCGATTTCTAGGAACTTCTTTTTCCTTGCTTCCTAGAAAGCCTGCAATCCCAAGCTAGTGCTGACTTGTCAGTAATGGTGTGTGAGAACTTGCAAATGCAGCAGCTGTAATTGCTTGAAGTCCTTGCCTATCCATAAATGTTAGAAATTGAACTCCACATTTCAGTGGCAATTCTGAATAAATTACCCAATAAAGTGATTAGGTTGTATATGAGAAAATTATACTGGGCAAGCAGTAATTGAAGACGTTCAACCACAAACTTCATAATTATATTTTCAAATTGTATAGATCCAAGGGTTTTGAATCTTTTTGAATAAGGTAGTTGGAGAAAAACACTCTCATCTCATTTTTTTGTTTGTGGTTGCTCCTAGGGATCCCACTGATGGGTAGCTACAAATACACTATGATCTCTTAGACAACAAAAGTAACTTTTGCCCTTGGTTTTCTTTTACACTAGGTAGCTTCCTGACGTGATAACTCTCCAGTGCCTGAAGATGAATCTACTACCTTTGAATCAATTCCTGTTTATACAAAAGTGCAGGTGTGCTGTGTTCTCAGTAATGACTACCAGTGCACTTCTGGAATACAGAACAGATCAGGACCAGACATAATCACGATGTATGCTAATAATGTACATGGAGTTCTGGGAGTACAGGGGACTCAGCTTTTTCCATAATGCAGGACCCTATGTAATTTGTTAAAGGAATACTGATGGCATACTGTGAGATGAGAACGAAAGCTCTCAAATATAATGGAGTTGAGGAGCTCGATACTAGTGTTCAATATTGATAACTTTCCTGGGGTGATGGAGTAGGACTTTAATTTGTAGTACAACAAGGAAGTCAGAACTTAGTCTGTTGGTACTTTTAATGGATTTCAAATTCTACTGTTTATTATTTATTGAGCAATATGGATTCTCTCCTTCAAATCTGTGCATGGAGACTTCTTTTTGAAGGACAGAAGAGGCGATTGAGACTTTTTTTTTTTTTTTTTTTTTTTTTTTTTTTCCAGAGAACTTGTGAAGAGGCCTGTCTCCAAACCTGTGATAGGTACAGAAGGCAGTTTCTTGGTGCTGTCATAGTAGACCTTGGAGATTAAGGCTTCATCAGCAACCATTGGAGCTGCTAGTATTTGGAGTAGCGCTCAACTCTGCAGAAAGGTTAGGCAAAGGTATGTGCGTAGAAAACTGGTGGTACCAGACAGTCACCAGTCAGCTCTGAGCAGTTAAATAAAAATACAAAAAAAAACATTGTATTGATCCCATACTCGCTGGGGACATGCATGTCTCTTGGTTTTATAGATATACTGTTATTAAGAATAGATGCCTTGTAGTGTTTCCCTTTTGTGATCTGAGACTTTTATGAATTTCTCTGTTCTATGTGATAAGCCTGAGGGTTATCAGTGGTTCATCCCCAATTGAACTGAATGCTTTTCAGAAAAGCCTAAGTATCACCTTTTGAAGTTTCACGCAAAAACTTACAGCTTCTTAGAGGAGGGAATCAGGGTCATAGAATGGCCTGGGTTGAAAAAGACCCTAAAGATCATCTAGTTTCAACCCCCCTGCTCTCGGCAGGGTTGCCAACCACTACAGCAGGCTGCCCAGAGCCTGGAAAGATTTTTGAGTGCCTGAATTATGACTATTAACTGTCAGAGTTTACCAATCCTTTTGTATTTCTGTAGTGTTACCCAAATGTAACCATTCCGGCCTCTGATACCTGTTGCCTTGAGAAGGACAAAACACTAGGGCAGGCATATGATACCTCTGCAGCAACCTCTCCAATGTCCACTGCCTTCAGCCCTGACATGTCCTCAGACAGATTGGTGTGTTATTGTTGTTTTTTCTCCCATAAAACAACCCTTATTCATTTGTTTGTTTTTCATAAAACAGCCCTTATTGGTTTTGTTTGTTTGTTTTTTCATGAATTTATTTAACTGCTTTTTGTCTCCAGTACAAATTTAGAGTCTATAGCAACCCATGTCTAACAACTCATTTGCATGTTCTGTGAAGAAGTACCCCTTTTAGTCCAGTTTGAACTTGGCACCTGGTATTTGCCTTTGATGAAATGGATGAAAAATGACCACGCTGGTTCTGACTAAAGTTCATAGTTTTATAACCAGAAGCTGCAAAACTACCTGTGCTTACAACAGCCACTGAGATTCCTCAAAAAATAGACATTTTTGTAGGATATCAGTTTGAAACTTATTTTTGTTAATGGAATGACCAAAACAAAGCAATTTTAGAAGTAATTTCTTAAGAAAGAAGGCCATGTATTTGCATTGTGTGTCCATCATTCAGTCTCCCCTTTGCAACTTCTGCCCTTGTTGGACTATATTAGCTTCTTTGTCTGAAGTGAAGCAGTCTCAAAAACAATTAAATATATATAACATGAAGGAACATTTTGGTATAATATGAAATTAATTACTCCTTTAAGGGAAAAAATATCAGTGCAAACTCAATAATTATTTAGCCAGTATGCCTTACCACTAGCCTCTAAGCACCCAGATGTGCCAGCCAGTCAGCATGTCAGACCAATTTTGAGTCAGCCACAATATTTTTGATATGACTCAACTGTAATAAGAGAACTGAGGGGAAACTAAAGGTAATGTGGAAGGTGTTGTTAAAAAGTGCCACTGATGGAGAAGGGAAGAACTAGAAATACTGTGGGCAGTCAGCTCAGGGAGCACATGAAGACCGATGGAGATTAATGTCATCACATAAAGGGGATGGAGATGGAAAGAACAGGACAAAAATCCAGGGGAAGCCAGACTTCATTATTTTTGTTTATCATGGGTAACTTCCTTACTATCAAAATGTACCTTTTTGACTAGAAATGAAATATTTACAAATTACAAACTAAAGGTTTATATTTGTTCCGATTTTTGTTAGAATGTAACTGTTACTTATTTTATCTCAGTCGTGACCAGGTAGCCATATTACACTCCTCTCAGTCTCAACATAGCTCTAAAACCTGAAAGGGGAACAATTTGCTCTATGACAGAGCAGATCTATATTGAGAGGAGGCTGTGCCAGACATATTCGTACCAGAGTTCAAATTCATATCTGCACAGTTTAGAACTGTTACTTTTCACCGGTTATTTAAAAACAAACAAAGCAAAGACAAATTTTTGCCTGACCACAGATTCAAATAGGAAAACAATTGACAGGTTACCTGTGCAGTTCTTCTGGAAGTTGGGATTCTCTAGTGGGTGTCCTGGGATGCGACACTGAAATCTGTGTTGCCAGAACTCAGGAAACCAGGGGTTGCGGGTGTTGGTGTCCAGACGCAGCTTCAGATAGTAGTCATCAAAAGACAAGACCTCTGGAGATTGCAGTTTGATAGTGATGCCTCCATTTGCTTCAGGTTCATAGCCTTCAATGACTTCATCTCTGTCTGCCCAACCATCACTGAAAAGAGGCAAAAAAAGCTTTATTATCCAGAAACAGGAAACTTGTTTTGAAAAAGTAACTAGGCAAAGGCAGGCCAGCACCCCCGGAAACAAGCAATTCAAGAGGAATGTAATGGCATATCTAAAATTCAGACCGAGTGGGAAAGAAGAAAGCACAGCGATACAGACTTGTAATGAGCAGTCTGACTGACTTCATGCCAAGCCCTCATTAACTCATCTGAAATGAAGAGGATTTAGTCTTGTCCCTCTGGAAAGCTTTTTGGGCATAGCTTCTAGTGTGATCTTTTTATGACTGAATCTCTTTGCCTTATTTAGGCTATCCTGTGAAGGTAGAATGAAAGAATTAACGTCAGTGGAAAGGAAACTAAACCAGGATCCTGGGTGTTTTGCAGGAGATCTGAACATGTACGGATTGTACACCTAGAAGAGTAATTGAAATTAAGCATAAAGTGAGGAATATATTGTGTTGGAAGAGAATTGAATACTCTATCAAGAATACTTGATAAGGTTGAACAAACTAAAAAGAAAACCACACGCTATTCTCATACTGTGTAGGGATGTGATAATGTTCTTTCTTTTTTTCTTTCTTTCTTTTTTACTCTTTATTATTAATATTATTATAGACAATGGCTTTCAATTTTACTTCTCTGTTTATTCATTTAGAGACATTCCTCAAAATCTGAAGATAAAACACTTTCTTGAAAACATTATTCCATGGAACATCTATTTTAACAGGTTTAAACAAAAGTCAATTTTGCTTAACATTTGAGTTTTAGTTAGTTCTTTTAACTAGAAGTCCATTGATTTAGTGTCATTCTCCCATTCCTATTAGGGTCCCCTAAGAATAGTGGTATTATGATCTAATTTAAGTGCAAACATGTCAGCCATTGCTTAGTTTTCACACACTGGACATGTCTTTAGGGAAATATATTACTCTGGCATCTCAGATCTATCTGTATCTGGACAGAATCGAAACAGCAGCACGGCTGCTGTGAAAATCAGATAGATGAAGCACTTTCAGCATGAAAAATATGACAGACTACTAAGAGAAATGTCCTTCTTTCACTCAAAAGTGTCTCTGCATCCTGCACTCCAGACAGAAAAAAAAAAAAAAAAAAAAAAAAGTTCCGTGTTAGGAGGCTCTTGCGCAAAGCATTGAGAAGAGCATCAGAATGCACAACACACCAACCAAGGGCTTTTATGAGGCACCTGGCATGGATGTGACTGGGAGTCCTAAATGGAAAACAGACAAGATATGAAGTAGCAAGTTCTGTCACAGTCCTCATCAAACAAATGTAGAGTGACTACGCATTGGTCATGTGGGAGTCTTTGGTCCCTAGCCACCAAACTGAGCATATGCATGGTTTAAGTGGCTGGGCTGCAGGCATCTGGAAAAAAAATAGCAGCTCTCCATGGAAATACAGGAAAACCCACGTACTGAGTGATTTTCACGCAGAACACAAGACCCGTGCCTTTATTACAGGAAATAATTTAAGATAGGGACATCTGGCAGCACTCTTAGTGAGTGATCAACACATTCCTTTCTACCTGGACTGGGAGTTGCCACACCTGAATACAGCACTACACGGCTCCTTTGAGCCAAGATTTCTTCTTTGTTTCACCATTTGCCAAGGCCTTGCAGTAGAACTGGACAAAATTTCTGGACTTACCTACCACTGACCAAAATCCTCTTGCAGCCAAGCAGCATAAGATACATACATAGTATGCATATTGTATCTCATATGCAGAATGAGATCAGAGAGCAGGAGAAGGCACAGGGAGCAGTTCATGGGAAGGAGGCAGCAATGGTTTATGAGTCCCTTTATGAAATGGCGGTGGGCATGAGACTGAACCTCAGAGACCATCCTTCCTGTAGGCTGAAGCCAGCAGCACCTGCTGGGTAACTTCCTCCTTCAGCCTGTGGGTTGCCTGGATCCCTTCTTACCAGCACAACCCTAGGGATAACCACGTGGCATGGCCTAGGCCTGACAGCTGCCTTTGAATGTTGTGGAAGTGCACAAGAGTTCAAAGGCTACAAATTGCCCATTTCTGCATCCTGCCCCACTAGATTGTCTTGAGATTTGGAGAGGGAAAGAAACCACAGCTCAGCCACTCCTCACTTGTCCACATGCTCAGTGCAGCTAGTAAAATGTACAGTGTGCCCCCTTACTACCTCATAGCAGGACACAGTCTACATGTAGATAACAAAAAGGTAAAGGTAAAGGTAAAACCAGGAGACCAAGCTTGCAGAATTTCACATAATTCAAGCCAGCAATTAGCACCAAAGAGAAGAAAAAGGCACATTATTTATTTTTATGTGGGGGAAAAACAAGCAAGAGGTCACTCTTACAGCATAAGTTACTGAGTCCTAATTGCATGATTACTTCATTATTTGTCACAATGTTTATGGCTTGAAAACTCTAGACTCAGGCAAAAACATTACTGAGTCAAAAAGATTAAGTAAATCAGGACATTTTTTACAAGATTTTCTAGAAAGGAGGTAGCTTCTCTAGTGGTTGGACTCCTACCAGCCAAACATTACAAGTGATTTATTTTCTCTCCCCTCCAAGTTTGCCTTGGAAAAGTGCCACACTCTGAAGGCAAAGCAGAGAAATTCTGCAAAGGCAAAAGAAAGTGTATTTCAAGATCTTTGAGTGCAGCTGATGGAAAAGTTCCCCTAAATTGGAACATGGATTGTCACCTAATGTTTCTTTCTCTCTTCCTAGCCTCAAATGTTTTTTGTTCTTTCTTCAACTTCCTCAAATTATTAAATCTCTCTGATAAGTTTTTGTTCTGAACCAAATGTGAAGAAAAGGCACTGGAATCAGAGATAAAAGTTCATATGTGTTGGATATCATACAGGAGCTTTGCTCCACTTTCAGTAAAGTCAAGAAAGCAAAAAGGAGTCCTCTGGTCTCTGAGGGCACCCCTGCCATCCTGGCTGGCTGTGCCGAAAAGTGCCCCAGGGGGGCCATGCAGCCTGATCAGCAGCAGTGGGAGGAGGATTATCAGAGACCTAAGGCCTTTTTTCAGTCTCTAATTAAATTCCTTTTTACTGTGAAAAAGAAACAAATAGAAAAAAATGTCTGGAAACTGTGCATAAAGATGCTATATGAATAAATGGGCAGTACTGCAGAAGGCAATGTTAATAAAAAAAAAAAAAAAAAAAAAAGCAGTGCATGCTACTTTTTTATTGTCAGAATCCAGTATTTTCCACCTACTTTCCTTTTTTATCCTGCTGAGTACAAAGTAGCACTGTGTGTTACCAGTGCATCTCTCCTGTGTGCCTCTACTGCAGATTTCAGGATGTGGCCCAATGTCCTTCACCCAAACTGCCTGCCCCTGGGACTGTCCACTGTGGCTATTGTGTGACTGTCAGGTGTCCTGTGCAACAGTTAATCAGAAGCTCTGTGAAAGCGTTTAAAGCATGAAGACATAAACAGTGAGGGACAGAAAAGTGTGGGTTTCAAACCACTCTGTTCACTGTTACGAGGAAAAAAAAAAAAATGCTTTTTTTTTTTTTTCAGTTTTGAGGTGTATATCACAATTGAAATGGCCACTAATATTTCACAAGCTACTCAGTCTGAGTCCCATTCCAGAGGTTGATATTCATGATGCCAAATCTAAATTTCAGCATTCAGTCACGCCCACCCCCCAGAAAAATCAGCCAGAAAGGGAAAAAAAACAGTTACTCTGTCTAGCTTTGGAAGTCCTATTTCCTACTACCACAGACTGAGTTTGAAGAAACTCAGAAGGGAAGGAATGCCATCCAGAGGGACCTAGGCAGGCTTGAGAGGTGGGCAAGTGTGAACCTCATGAAATTCAACAAGGCCAAGTGCAAGGTCCTGTATCTAGGCTGGGGCAACCTCAAACACAAATAGAGGCCGGGTGGAGAATGGATTGAAAGCGGCCCTGATGTAAGGGACTTTGGGGTATTGGTTGATGAGAAGCTCAACCTGAGTCAGCAATGTGTGCTTGCTGCCCGAAAGCCAATCATACCCTGGGCTGCATTAAAAGAAGCATGGCCAGCAGGGCGAGGGAGGGGATTCTGATCCTTGATTCTGCTCTTGTGAGGCTCCACCTCGAGTTCCGCATTTAGCTCTGAGGCCCAGAGCGCAAGAAGGACATGGAAGTGTGTTAGAACAAGTCCAGAATAGAGTCATGAAGATGCTCAAAGGGCTGGAGCACCTCGCCTACGAAGACAGGCTAAGGGAATTGGGGTTGTTCAGTCTGTCAGTCTGGGGAAGAGAAAACTCCAGGAAGACCTTATGGCAGTCATCCAGTACCTAAAATGAGCCTACAAGGAAAGTTGGAGAGGGTCTTTTTATAAGGGCATATAGTGATAGGACAAGGGGCAATGGCTTTAAACTAAAAGAGAGTAGATTTAGATTAGATATAAGGAAGAAATTATTTACTCTGAGGGTAGTGAAGCACTAGAACAGGGTGCCCAGAGAAGTTGTGGATGTCCCATCCCTGGAAGTGTTTAAGGGATGGACAGGGCTTTGAGCAACCTGGTGTAATGGGAGGTGTCCCTGCCCATGGCAAGGAGGTTGGAACTGAGTGATCTTTGAGGTCCATTCCAACACAAACCAATCTGTGATTCTATGCTTCTATGAAACAAAGCTATTTTTTTCTTAATTAACTTACCATGCTATTACTGTGTTATAATGGACATTTATGAATTGTGGCTTAAGTTGAATTGTTGAACTGAAGTCACGTATATTCTTGTGACTGAAATACCAGGAGAAATGTAATGGATTTCCCGTTTCCTCTCCTCTTCCAATCATGAACACCATCAGCTGCTTTTCACAAGGGCTGATGAGACAACCAGCAATCAAGCACTCTATTTTCGTCTCCCCAGGACTTAACTCTTAAACCATGATGCAGCAGTTCAACTCTGCTTCCCAGCACAGTACTCAGAGCATTACTGTTCCAGATGCTTTTTCCAAATAGGCAAATAAGTACACAGAAAAGAAACATGCTATTGCTTATGAAAACTACTTGGAAGTTGTTCTTTGATTTTTGTGGGAGGTAGCATCCTTTCACAGGAAAGGAAAATAACACATTTGTCTGTCATGGAAACTGACAGGGACTTTGAACTGTGCACCTTTATAGGGCTTGATTTGATGCACCAAAGGTATAGAGGGCAACTGAGGTGTGCTCTTGTGTCTGGAGTATGGCATTGTTGACAGCTTTGTCAACGCCATTTGCATTGGTGTAGGTGATGTTTTCTTAAGAAGTCTGCATTCATAACTTTTTTTTTTTTCCTGTTGTGTTGGACAAGTCGTATAAAATAAATTAAAGAAATTAAGAGCACAAAGCCCTTTATAAATGTCAAATAAACTATTTTCAGCAATAATCCTTCTGTCTGGGACAGATATTCTTGTTATTATAAAATGAAATGAAGCAGATATCCCTCTCAGGTATGGCAGTCTCAGGTAACCAACCATAACTGTCACACAAATGGTCAGAGTCTATATTCTTGCCTTTCTCTCCTTTCCACAAAACTAAAGCACATGTCAATATACTCTCCTTATAATGTCAATACACAGCCTTACAGGGCACGTTTCTAAGTGCCTTTTTACCATTGCTCTCAAGGCTGCCAGCTGGCCTGCTGCTATGTTAAACTTCTAATAGGTTTAAATATGAGGACAGCACCACTTAAAGAATTCAACACTCAATGAAGTGCCATGGCCATTTTGTTATTTATGTCAATAACTTTATTTTTAATGAAAATCATTATATGCTGCAATATTGATGCTTTATTTGGAAAATGCTTTTTGCACACTATCTTTCTGTGTGGTGAACAAACACCGCTTGTTTAGATTTTCAGACACAACTTACTTAGAGGCATTTCAAAATGTTACAACCCTCCAAATAGTGATAAGTGGAGTTTAAATAATTTGTAACTTGGTTCTGATAAATGCCAATCCTCTCGGTGGCTGGTCAGACCCAGAAGCCTACAAATTGTGTTTCTCTATCTCATATCTTCTGATAGTGCCCTAGTGGAAAATCCAGCACAGATTCTCACCTTTGGCTGCAGGAATATGATCCTAACAGCCTCTGTGTGCTTTTCTGGAAGAACATAAGGAAATGTAGAGCTCAGCATAAGAGCAGTCCAGGGAGTACCAGTGTGTCAGGTGGGGTAATTTCACATGCTCTTCCACCAAAAAGTCAGTGTTGATTTGATATGAGCAAAGGTGGCAGAATCAGGCCCAGAGTAATTTGCAAACAGAGTAATTTGGCTACTCAGCTGCCCTCTTCTGGGAATAGACTTCAAAACAAACACACAAACAAACAAACAAAAATATTAATTTTGCCAGCCTGATGCACTGGAAAGAAAAAAAAAAAAAAAGCTTATTGTGAAGGAGAATGAAATTATTCTCTGACAATAAGGAGCTCTATCTGAGATACTCAGTGTTTATGTAACAAGACTCAGAAGATGTCACATGAAGAACATGGAAACTACCCAATATTCACAAGTCGGCAGCTAGCAAAGTGATTTTCTTCCTTCAGCTTATGCATTGTGAGTCAATCCCACTGGTCACCAATATTAGCTGGAAGGTGCTGAGCATTACTATTAATAAGTATTAGGTCAAGCCTGAGAAGCAAAAGGCCATTTTTTTGGACTCATTCATTCAGCTAATTCAGCGGTACTACATACATGTATTGGAAGGTGGGAGAGCTTTCCTCAGTTGCAAAATTATAAACTCTTAAACATAACCTTATTTTTACATGTTTGATGAGTCCTGACAATCTTGTAGATTAGTCCAATGGCTACAGTGAAGCTTGTATCTCACTGCTGCAAGATCAGACTGAAAGGCTGTCTGTTATCATGCTATAATCTGGTGTTGCTGAGCATTGTCTGACCTCAAAACGAGAAGAATCAAATTCACTACCTCTTGTCAACTGGAAGAAAAAAACAGGGTAAATAGGTCAGTACTTTTGCTTCTGCAAGCATAGATGGAGGTGGGCAGGAGGCACCACTTTCCCAAACTGCCTGTCTTTTACAGAATGCATCACAAGGTACTGTGGGATTTGTACGCAGTCCCTTTCCACAAGCTGTATTGGGCTGAAATGTACCTTAAATTCCAGCCTTTAGATTTGTCCTAGATGTTGACCTTCACTGGTCACTCCAGACTCAAATCAGCTGAAAGCATTGTGAGAATATCAGCTCTGCAAACTGGAAACAGGACAACAAAACCACTGAAGCATCTTCTTGGAGAGCAATGGAAAGTAAAAGGGAGAGAGAAGATCACTGCCTTGACAATCTCCCCCATGCACAAGAGAAGGTACAAGAGGAGCAATTAAGGATCATTAGGTGCCAGACTGCAGTTACCAATTTTAGACTCATAATTCACATGGTGCTAATATGCCACCAGAGGTTGTAATCTTGTCATGGACTATTAACTGAAGAACATACCAAACTTGGTCAGGACTTGATAGATATCTCTAGAGAGCACCAATGTGACTCAGGAAGAGTCCAGTGTGATTTATCCATTAACTCTAATGCCTTTGAGTATGGGTTACCTATCAGGGTCTGAACTCTGACACCCCACAGGAGGTACTATTTTCTGAGTGAAATTGAAAGATGAGGTCTAAAAAAATCTCCAGGGCCACTTTCTTCAAGCATTTAGTCATAATTCTTAGTAAATTTTCTGTTCTTGCCAGTTTCATTTCATAACACTGCATATACAATTTTTCACTTCCTGTCCGTTATAACTGATGCTGCACAGTTGTAGTAGCACATTACTTCTTATCTTTTACACCAGCACAAACTGTTGGTAGGAGCTTCCAATTTTTATTTAGTGAATCAGTGGATTTTCTGAATGAATGATACTCTGTACAGAACCAAAGTTGATAAATGATTTGTCATTCTGTTTCACATGATTATCATCCACTTCTGTGTGAATTTTAAGAGTTTTTGCACCATTCATTTTTAAAATGTAGATTATAACCTCATGGACCATGGTGAATTGTCTATTTTGTAAATATGTATTTAGGAAGGTTTTAATTATTGTATGCAGTGCATGTATTTACATGTCATTTACATAATGAAATGTAACTGTCTATCATGCAGGCATCTATCCTGGGGAGTCATTGCTGTGAAGATTTGTGACATGGTTGGCATGTACACCTTTTTGTAAATGTAGTGGCTGCTTTTATGCAGGAAAGGTTTTACCATTCTCAAGGGTGCACAATGGTGCATATCTTGGAAAATCAGCAACCATACATAAATTCTCTAAGGTAATAGCTGATTTTCAGAAGGTGTACATATGCTTCCACCCCAGACTGTCAAGAGGATTGAATCCTTGCTCTGCATGTTTGAAATTCACAACATGAGGCAATATGAGTGCACAGTATCTTTTCCAAGTCAAAGCATATGGGAAGGTAGGGGGAGACAGTCCAATTTTAAACAAATACACAAATTTAGGAAGCCGCAATCTTAGCATTGTGCATCATATAAGGTGATCCTGGGCAATAATATGTGCAACTAAACCCAAGATTTTTAACAATTCATTAATACGACCCAATCTGAAAATAGAGAGATATTTTTTTTATTCTCTGTACCAGTGCCTGCAGATTTCTTTTTTATCCCATTGCTGCTGCTGTACTGCAAATTACATTCAATGAGGCTCCATTGCAGAACGAATACTGATAGTAAGGGGTAGTTCCTGCTAGGCAGAACTCAACTGTAGCTCATTTTCAGGGAGAATAGCAATATTCCTGGTAAGACTTCCATTCTGTTTGAAAGTCTTATAGACTGAAGTTTTTTTTCCGTCCAACATAAAGGGGAATAGTAGAGTGGTTCCTACCAGTGCTCCAGTCACCTACAAACTACTCAAGTCTCAGGGCTAGATCTGAAGAATTGGAAAGAGAGATCCCTTATGGAGAGAAATTCATGGCCTAGAAATTCATGGAAATGTATAGGAATATATACAAGAATGAGAACAGGTGAAGACATGGCCCTGACTACTTAATCCCACTCCAGTAGATTTTACTGAATGTTGGGATGTGATTCTGTTGTGCTTCCTACAAGATTACCATAGATATCTTCCTTAACCACAAGCAAGAAAAGTAGAAACATTTTCCTCCTTCTCTCCTTGTTTTCTGTTTTGAGATGCTGAGGAACAGGGAAATAGGAAGTATCTTAGAATCATATTTTCTTCTCTGTTTTTCAGACAAACTGTGCTGAACTAAAAAATACCTTGAATTCCAGCCTTTAGATTTCCCCAAGAGGGTGACTTTCATAGGATAGTCCAGAATTTTCCTTCAGTGGCTTATATTCTTATGATTCCCTCAAGGTACCCCTTAATGTAACCCTCTCATATGACAAGGCTTAAGAGAAATACATACGGAGTTTATAGTCCTTTTTCCAAATCAAATTTCAAATACACAGATCTAAAGAGGACAGCCTACATCTTACATCAAGTTGCTATTACTGGTTCAAATATGTCCTATTTCAATACCTGTACAAGGTTTCTGGAATGTTATTTCTGCACTTGTGTGAAAACCAAACCTTTAAACACTTCTATGCAAGAACTTCTCATTGTTTTGGTAGCTCTTAATTGAAATAATTTATATAGAAGAACGCATAGTGTAGATAAAAGCATACTATCTGCTCCGTACCAAAGCATACTGCTATGGGCTTTGAAATATCAAATTGAATAAAGTGGAAAACAAAAGCTGAAATATTATGAAACGTGATAGAATCACAACAGTTGTGAAGCTGTTAATCAAAGCCAAACATGTATCAGAAACAAATACTACAACAAAGCTAAACAAATATTAGAAGGATATTTCCACAACAGATTTTTCTACAAAAGTCATTTTAAATTTGTCCTCATCTGCAATCCTTCCTTCTTCATCTTTCATGGATACTTGAATGCTCAGGTTAGCATGATTGTTTATAAATAAGATATTCTCCACTCACATATTCAAAACTTGTTCATTTGAAGTTATATATTCACAAGTAAAGTATCCAATTTATACTATACCAGTGAGCCACCTAAGCATCTAAACCTTTCCAGAGAGAGAATCAATACTTTAAGGTTTTTACAGAATGAATAAAGCAAAATCATTAGACTTGGGTAGCCTGCTAGCACAGCATTGCATTGTGTCTGAAACGAACAGCAAATGAACCATTTGCAAACCAAGAAACTGGTGAAAAATGTGAATAAAGAATTCACCTGAAAATCAAGCAATCTGTTCAAAAATGGTAACTGAACATAAAAATAGGTGTAATATCTTGAATAATATTTTTTTGAGTAACCCACTTTGCTCAGGCAATACTGTTATAATTGACCCAAAGCAGCTATTATAGAGTATTTTCAGTATATATAAAAGCATTATAAAAGCATTATGGATTTACTTTTCTGCACTTAATGCTTAAAAATAAATGTTTATTCATGTAGCTACACAAATGTGAAATAAGAAATCTAAGTACAACCTAAGTACAATGCACCAAACTTAGCTCAATATCACCAGCTAACCTCTACTCCTTAAAAGCATTTGCCTTATCAAGCAGATGTACAGTAGGATGCTAGCAGCTTCTTAGGTATTTAGGTGTATGATATCCAATCTATATTAAAATAAAATATGCCCAGAATACATCTGGAAATGTATTCAGGTATTTTGCTTAGAGGAACCACTGAAATGCACCATCTTGCTTAAATGCTACTTATTTACTGCTGTTCATATTGTTCAAGCGTGACTCATTCTAGGTATCATGCTGGCATTGAGATAGCTAGGGTGACATATAGTCTCTGATGTAAGGAAAAGGTTCAAATAGAATCCTGCTAGCATGCGGTAGCTGAATATTATCACAGTGCGTTCCACAGTAACCTCATTTTGTAGCGTCAGGGGCACAGAATAGCTGTAACGAGGTGAGTGCTTAAATACAAACTTTGGATACAGCAATGCCACCTTACCAGTCTGGCTATCTAGGAATTAGAAAAAGCACTCATTGAATCATTTTATTCTATGTTAAAAATAATAATAATAAATATATTAAAAATAAAAATAAAAGACTACTGTGCAGATCTATCCAAGTGTTTGAGAGAAAATTACGTTTTCTAAAAGCTGTAGGTTTCATTGTAAGTTATATTAATCAGAAAAGTATACTGGAGATACATTCTTTGTTATTTCTGTACTGGAGATTGTGGGGGCAGCTGTTTTCCTTCAAGATATCATCTTGTATTTGAATTGGAAGACCTCTGGGCAATCATTACAGATATCTTTTCCAGTATTAGATGTTCTCTTTATGGTACCAAGAGTGTCGTGTGACTTTATTTAAATCCTCGAATCACTGAGTAACCACTCCATGAGTAGTTTGTACCCGCATTTCACCCTCCACAACTCAGGGGTTACCTCATGCTGTGGGGCTGGGGTGCTTCTGTGATGTACGAAAGTGCCCCAAGCTTCACATACAGTAAATCTTCCCTTCTATCATCTTACCTATCCACATTGTCTTGGTGATAGATTTTCTTAATCTGCCACTTTCTAAGCTGGCCTCAGCCAGTTTCTTACTGGATAAACATTCTTCTTTACTTTTGCATGCTTCCTTTAATATGAATTTGGGGGAAAATGGAAATACTTTAACTGAAAAATCCAGAACATCTACAATTGGCAAGTTCTGTTTCCACAAAATGGAAATACTTGGGTTACAAGTACAAGCTCCATGCTCAGTATCACACCGATCCCCTGGGCCTTCTGCAAATATCTGTGGGATTTTAACAGACACTTGCCTGGTTGAATGTTCACAATATAATGGTTAAATAAACTGCACAAGATTTGAACTAAAAATGCAATATGCATTGTATATGTACTCTTAAATACCTATAATGTGGTTCAACAATTACTTTCAGTATTTATTGGGGCAATTCTGACTCTCACATTGCCTCAAGGGCCTCCAGCTATTTCAGCCTGAACACCAGGGCACCATGGGGACCAGCAGCTCCCTGGGGGTGTTGGAGCTGCCCGTGGGTACATCAGGGCAGGGCCTGGCAGCTTGTCCCATCTCCTCACCCCACCAGGAGCAGGACACTAGGGGCACCAGGGCAGCACCAGCCCTGGCACCAGGCATCTCCCTGGGGACAGGGACAGGCTGAAGCTGGGACAGGCTGTGGGCCTGTGGGCAGTCAGGACAGCATTGGGAGATAGCAGGAGCAGCTCTGCCTGGACGAGCCCCCAGGAGACCGGCCAGACCAGGGCCTGTGAGCATGCATCCCCAGGCCACTGGGGAAGTCCACCCTCAGCTGTGCCCTCCCTAAGCTGTCTTTGAGCCCATGCTGACAGAAGCCAACAGGGGCGTGCCCATGGCCATGATGTTGGCCTTCATTAGGCCCTCAGGCATGGCTGAACCATCAGGTAGGCCCAGACAGCATGGTGTCCACGGAGAGGGTGGCCAAGTGGGGCCATGAAATCACACTGGCTAATCCCTCAGTCCAAAGTGTATTTGTCACAGCTTTTCTTCTGATTACTATGGGTTAATAGTAAATCAGAAGATTTACTATTCTTCTAAAAATAGTAAAAAGCTAGAGTAAAGCTACAGTAATTCTTCCTTTCCTCTCTCACTCACACAAACAATCCGTAGAGCATCAAAAGCCTGATTAAAAAGAGAATTAGAAACACATAGGCACTGGCAACATAACTGAATCTTAAGGGTATCCCTTGTTTTAAATGACAGATGTAGAAGTTCAGGTTTTAGCTTTAGTGAGCAACTGACAATACTGTTTTCCTACAGACAGACAAATTCTGTGCACACTGGCAGAGCAAAGGCTATGGCCTTCCAAGCAGACAGAATGAGGATAAAAAGCTCATTTTCTGTTCTGGAGCTTCCATTTTTTATGATATATGTATGTTCCTACAGCCACTGATCCCACATACTTGGTTCTTCAGAAAGCCTGGTCTTAAACCATTTGATTTAAGAGGTAGTTGGAGTGTTTTACTTCCTCTTGATGCTCATCTTTACAAGAAAGGGATGGGAGCTTTGCTTCTAATGTGGGGCTATGCTATTGTACTTTATTTATGGAATCATGGAATGCTTTAGGTTGGAAGAGATACTTAGAGACATTACATTTCATCAAACTATATGGTCCATGTAATCTCCCTTCAAGTAATTTGGCTCACTCCTGTCATTGTCTG
The DNA here is from genome assembly GCF_964035555.1 of Netta rufina. NCBI lineage: Eukaryota > Metazoa > Chordata > Aves > Anseriformes > Anatidae > Netta > Netta rufina. Next base: position 51,726,022 of record NC_140125.1, on the reverse strand, counting down.
TAGGTCTTTAAAGAAAATGTGAGTCACATAACAAAGGAGACAACAAATCTGCTACTATAACTTAAGCTCTATGCTTTTAATTAGGGAGCCAAAACTTCTTTTACATTTTTTTTAACCTATTGAGCATGAAACAAGCAAAGAACTCCTAGGACCAAATTTTAATAATGATGATGCCACAACTTACTAATGGAAAACTGAAGTAAGCTTTTTCAAAATAGAACCTGTTTTTTTCCAGCTTTTGTCCACAGGCACAATGGGGAAAGAGCGTGTGCACAGCCTTTCCTCTTACATGACACAGTGAGGTTTAAATATTTTACGTTTTCTACTCATGAACATTTCAATCATATATAGCTTTCCCAGGCAGAGAAGAGGGATGGGTATGGATCCAGATAAAATAAATAATTGTTTCATGCGGTAGTGGGGAGATATAAAAAAATAAAATAAAAAAATCTGAAAGACACAGTGCAGAAACTTCCCTTCAATAAAACTGCTGGGACTTAAATTTTAATTTTAGTAAACTTTACTGCTGGGCGGTAAAACTGCTTTCCTTACATGCAAGGAAAGGTGGAAGAGGTGGGGATCCCCAGGCTGGGCAGGGCCCCAAGACAGGGCTGACTGTGGCCAAGTGAGGGCAGCCAAGGAGAACCAATGGTCATGGTTGTGCTCAGCCAAGAGATGAGATCACTGGGCAGAGCATCTGAGGGTATTAATCCAAGATCCTACAGTGAAACCTTCCTTTCTGTTTTCAGCTTTTATTTAGAGACTTTTTAAATCTCTTAAATAGAAACAGGAAATATGCTTTCTCAATATTTCTCTTCCACAAATACAAAATTGCCATAGGTCATGACAAACATGCAACATGTGCAGACAGAAGAGAGAATGATCCCACAACAACACATTGGACCAAATGCCATTTTCTAGTGATCAGAAAGAAAAGAGAATTCAAAACCATGGAGGAGTTGACAAGTCCCCAATGTCATTATTTCCTTTTCCTTTATGTCTGAATAGTATGTAAGAATACATCTCAAAGGAAATAAACATAGTCTATCTCTATCAACAAAATCTAAAAGCAATATTTAAAATCCATGTTTATACATGGGAACAGGAAATAAGCAGTTAATTTCGAGAAACATGTAAAATAAAAAGTTTTGTTTTTGTTTTTGTTTTTGTTTTTGTTTTTTTCTTTTGTATTTATCCATTGAAAAAACAGTAAAATCTACAGTCCTAAAGATAAGTCACAGGTGTATTTTTAAAAAAATGAACAGTGGAATAAAGAAAGGAAAATGTCTTCTTCACCGAAAAATACTGTTGTGGGGCTAATGTAAGAACAGCAGTCTGAATTTTTTAGTCGTTTGGATACAAGGACTCATGTTCACAAAAAAGATAGAAGAGCTGAGGGAAGAAAAAATATGGAGAGGACAGAGCCAAATAAAGAGTTCTACACATTTTGTGTATTATCTTCTATGAGTTTGCATGGTTGGCACTAACAGGAGAAGCCTGGGATGTGATTAAAAAATAAACAGGCACAGTGTTTTCAGCTGCTTCCAGCTGTGTTAGGAAGGAAAATTGTTTGAGTTTTTCAAGGTTCCTTTAACCTTCTCTTGATTACACACTGTGCTTAGTCTTCTACTTTTCTGTGTACTTGAATCCTGGTGCTTTAAAACTCCTTGTTTTGCACCCCACTGGGAACTGAAGTATGGGTAGGCTTAATGTATACATGTAAAATGAGTGAAGATGGAGGAGTCTTAAGGAGCCTGAGTCCTTTCTGTTTGAGGGATCAGCTATTTCTCCTCTAACTGTGGTCTAGTAGCACTTGTCTGTGTGATACAATTAAAAATAAAAGATATTGCTCAGCATTAATAAATATTGGTCAATTAGAGAAAGATATGCATATGAAGATAATTTTGCCATTTAGCTTTTGGAAAATCCATCACAGGCAGAACACACAACTGTTGAGAAAGGATGTGGATGAGAAGACATTTGGAGATTTTTTAAGTAAGAAGACTGTAACAATCAGATATATAAGTACATTGGCAAAACCATAATTTCCCAAAAGACTTTAAAAGTAATGGAGGAGGAGGAGAAGGGAAGGAAGGAAGTAAATTACTACAGGACAGTCAATGCTCTTTGAAATAAAAACAACTCATAATCTATCCAATAGGTATTAGTCTTATTTCTGGTGTTAAGAAATGAAAATTATTTAGCCCAATGCCCATTTTGACAACATTTAGGAAATAATGTTGATGAAAAGAACAGAAAATCGGTGTTTTGTTTGTGGTGTTTTGTGTTTTGTTAGTTTTTTTTTTTTTCAATATCTTATTGAAATGCAGAAGTTTTTGTTTTGTTTTGTTTTACTTACATTAGAGTTGAAATATAACTCTTCAGCAAATAAAACCTAATTTAAAATCAGAATATGTTTACTAATCAACTAGAAATAGTTGTATATTTTCAAACTTTAGCAGTGAACTTCACTCTGCAGTTGTTACTGGCAAGAGAAGGGTAGCTGTGCAAATACAAAACCTGTAGTAGCCACAGATATAAGCCAAAGGGGAATTCACATGAATGGGAATTAACTCTATTTGCCAGTCAGTTTTCCTCATGTGACACTTGAGGAAACTTGCCTTCTCACTTAGAAGGACACTTTCCCATGCTGTGATAACAGGCTGGCTGTCTTCTGCATCATGACTCCTGCTGTGGCCAAGCAACCCCTTCTCACCCCATTCTTTTCTCTTTCCCATCTGCTTGTCTGTTATCTCCCCAGTTACCCGTCTTTTCTGCACTGCACAACCTCCAACATTTCACACTGTCCAGCTAATGGGGCTTCCTTTGAAGAACCCCCCTGGATATTGCCATAATGTAAGTGATAGAGAAGCATAAAACTTCACCAAGTATGAAGAAAAGGACATTTTTTATTAGTTACTATTTTTTATATGACATCTGTTGGAAAGTGTCCAGAGGAGGGCTACGAAGATGGTGAAAGGCCTGGAGGGGAAGACGTACGAGGAACGGCTGAGGTCACTGGGCCTGTTCAGCCTGGAGAAGAGGAGGCTGAGGGGAGACCTCATCACAGTCTACAACTTCCTCGTAAGTGGCTGTCAAGAGGCAGGAGACCTTTTCTCCATTAACACTAGTGACAGGACCCGCGGGAACGGGGTTAAGCTGAGGCAGGGGAAATTTAGGCTGGACGTCAGGAGGGGGTTCTTCACAGAGAGGGTGGTTGCACACTGGAACAGGCTCCCCAGGGAAGTGGTCACTGCACCGAGCCTGTCTGAATTTAAGAAGAGATTGGACTGTGAACTTAGGCACATGGTCTGAACTTTTGGGTAGACCTGTGCGGTGTCAAGAGTTGGACTTGATGATCCTTAAGGGTCCCTTCCAACTCAGGATATTCTATGATTCTATGATCTCTTCCAACCTAGAAATTCTGTGATTCTGTGATCTCTATATGCACAGCCAATGACTGCATGTTGGAAACTATGTTTTAGTCCCCGCTGAAATACAATAAAGTTGAAATATGCCATTTCACTTAAAAAGAATTATCTGTGAAAGAGTATCTGTGAAAGAGTGGCATTGTATTAATGATAACTATGTAGTTTTGGCAGAGGAAGAACAGAACTGTTCCTGGAAGACTGACTAAGTATAAAGAATGAGATCACTACAAGAATGTTATTTATTTCATTTGATACAGTAACATTAACTGCACTACAAGATGCATGAACTCCAACAAATTTATTAATTTTACATTTGCCTATTGCTAAGATTGGTCTTATAATAAATACACATTTGCATTCTAAATTTAAACAATGTAAATACATCTGTTTACCAAAATTAGAATTTGATCCACTACTCTAGAAGATGCTTGAACTCTCTAAAACATGAGTGATAGAACACCATAACACTTTCACTGAGAACTCAGTTAGGACTTGGAAACCATATTTTTTGCACAGAGAATAGAAGGAAAATTGGAACTATGTCATCAAGATGGAACTAAAATATCATTCCCAAAAAAGACACCCTTCTGTCATATTATAGTCATGTATATATATTATATATGTGTGCCAAGTAATTCTGCTAGGCAAGAAAACAGGAAAATAAGAAAGGGTCTGGGGAAAAAGCAATGACATTAGCAGATAATGAAAGCAATATTTGCTAGCTATGTTTTCATTGCCCTTTTGGGGAAGTCTCTACCTCAGGACTCAAAATCTACAGGCATCAATGAATTCAGGCTTGGGAATACGTTTTCTAATATCCAAAGAAAGAAGAGGCATTTCTTTGTTATGTGCCTGTCTAATCAATGGCCAGAAAAATAGCAAGGATTATTTTGCAGGGAAGGTTTGACAGGGAAGTGTCTGATGGGAATTGGTTTAATAAGATAACCTTTTAAAATTGTATATTCAGGAAATCCTTAGAGAAGCACATACCAATGTTAATTTGACAGCCTTTTCTGTAGATTTTTTTTTTTTTCTTAAAAGAAAATAAAGTAATTAAGCTCAATAGGGACAGACTCATTTTTCCTCTCTTCTTATTTTTCTTTAGTAAAATCCCAGGGTATAATTAACCAAACCTGTTGTTTGTTGTATTGAAACATAAGCTGTATTTGAAACATAAAAGGCTGTTTAACAGTGATGGAAAGGGATACTGTTGCTCCTTTATCCTTCTCCCAGACCACCTCATCAACATAAACCATCCATCGCATTGGTTGTTAGCTGTTTTGCAAATATTCTATTTTCTCATTTATTAAATCTATATGAAATCAGGAAAAAATCCTCTTTTTTACTGCCTCAGAAATTGAGATAAGGGTATTTCCTACCTGTGACACAACAATAACTTCTTCTGTCTCTGATCCAATGCACAGTACCCAAAGACACACTGATTCATCCTTATAAATGTTGCATACAGAATAGGATATAAAGCCTGTTTATTGTCAACTCTTCACATCTTATTCAAGTGTATTGTCCCTGTGATTTTTGCATTGCCATTAACCTAAATATTTGATGAGTAGACTATAAAATTGCAAGGTGTTCACAAATTAGGAGATATTAAAATATACAATATTTTCAGAGACTTTTTATAGCCTTCATGATTGACGTATTTCATTCTTTGAAGATTTCTTTGAAAACATAAGAGTTAAACAATTATTTTAAGTTAAATAGAAATCAAGTTTCTTATACTGTTCCATGCTTTCAGGAACTAGACCTGAATAGAAATATAAAATAATCTATAAATCACACATACAAAGTAGCTCTGCTCCTCCTACCAAGAGCAGAGAGGCATACTTAATAAGCAAAGTGCAGACACACAACACTAGGGCTAGGAAAAACTAGAGTGTTTTATTCTACAGTTTGCTCAAGTCTATTTTCTAGAAAATCTATTCACAAATAGCAGAAACTATTCATGGAAGGTATATCTGCTGATCTGTACTCATAATATAAATTCATTCTAAATTCAACTTAGGTTTGCATCTTCACAGAGCAAAGCAACTTGGCTTCTCAGATTGGTCCTACAGACTCATCACAGGTTTCTTCTTGTTTCAGAAAAATTCTTTGGAACCAAGAGTGCATGTGAGATCAGACATCTAAGGAGTATGCAGGAACACAAAAGGAGAAGAAAATATTGTTAATGATCATTTTTACTCTTCAGAAAATGCTGCATGATGTAAAGTTTATGCTAAAAGATTTTTGTTGATTTCAAGCCTCACATTCATGTAGAAATGCATTTAAAATTCTTCTCATGCTATCTTTATATGTATTCTATCCTCAAATTATCTCCTTCACTATATGTTTTTTAATGTTTTTATACACAAAACATAAATTTTCATCTCTCCTTCTCCTGTCTAACAGTTTACATCCTTGACATTTGCCTATTTGTTCATTTCTATATTTCATTTTTTCCCCTTACATCAACAGCTATATTTGAAATGCCCTTCAATACTTTTAGATGCCTATGTGCCTCATCTTCATTTCTCTTGAGACAAATTTAAACAGCAGCTAGTTTAGTCATTTTAAACTCATTATTTTCTATCTTTATTCATGAGTTTATTTCCTTCCTGCTTTTTATTTTTCCTCATTGTAATTTTATAAGCCTCTCTGATTTCTCTTAACACAGTAGCTATCTCCTTCTATATGTGTTGCAATTTCCTTTCTTTGCTCATTGTTCTTGTTTGGCTTACTGTCATATCCTTCCACTTGGCAGAAAACAAGAATGCTCAAATAGCCAGGCTGAACAAGTCTTATTCTGCAGAACACGTAGCACCTTGTTGATATGCATTTCTTATATACATTTTGAAATAATTGCTCTTGTAATTTATACTGCAACTTCTGAGAATAGAAAAAATCTCCGTCTTTGGAATTTCAGTATTTAATTTGAAATAATGCAAATCAGAAGCAACGCTTCTAATACATATTTGTAGTGGGTTTACGTGGCAAGGTTTTGGTAGCAGGGAGCCATAGGGGTGGTTTCTGTGAGAAAGATCTAGAAGCTGCCCCATGTTTGGGAAGGGCCCCATTGTTTTCCAGATCCGAGCCAATAAGCGATGTTGTTTTTCGCCTCTGTGAGAGCATATTTAAGACAGGGAAAAAACGCTGCGCCACACAGCAGCCGGGAGAGTGAGAGGAGCGAGGAACAGCCTTGCGCCAAGGTCAGTGTAGAAGGAGGGGGAGAGGTGCTCCAGGCGCCGGAGCAGAAGTCCCCTGCGGCCTGTGGTGAGGACCATGGTGAAGCAGGATGTCCCCCTGCAGCCCATGGGGTACCACGGTGGAGCAGGGTTCCACGCTGCAGCCCGTGGAGGAGACCACGGTGGAGCAGGTGGCCCTGCACCGATGGAGGCTGCCGCCTGTGGAAGACCCCTGCCGGAGCAGATTCCGGGCCGGACCTGTAGCCCGTGGAGAGGAGCCCACGCAGGAGCAGGTGACCCGGCAGGAGCTGCTGCCCGTAGGGGAGCCAGGTTGGAGCAGTTTTCTCCTGAGGGATGGACCCCGTGGTACGGACCCATATCTGGAGCAGTTCTGAAAGAGCTGCTGCCTGTGGGAAGCCCACGCCGGATCAGTTCATCAAGGACTGCATCCCGTGGGTGGGACCCCACAGCACAGGGGACGAGAGTGACCGAGAAGGAGCGGCAGAGAAGAAGTGCTGCAGACTGACCATAACCCCCATTCCCCCGTTCCCCTGCACCGCTCGGGGGGAGGAGGTGGAAGAGGGTGGATGGGGGGAAGGTGCTTTTGTTTTTTTTTCCTTTGTTTTCTCACTTCTCTCGCTTGTTAGTTGTAGGCAATAAATCTTACTATCTCCTTATGCCGAGTCTGTTTTGCCCGTTACAATAATTATTGCGTGATTTTCTCGTCCTTATCTCAATCCTTGAGCCCTTTTCACATATTTTCTCCCCATTCCTCTTTGAGGAGGGGGAGTGAGAGAGCGGCTGTGGTGGAGCTCGGCTGCCCACTCGAGCGGAACCACGACAGTCTTTTTTGGCGCCCAACGTGGGGCACGAGGAATTTGAGATAAGGATGATAGTTAGTAGAAGTAACGGGCAAAAATATGTGCAGGATGATTGTTAGGAATGTACAAGTTGTGAAGAATTTAAGAAAGCAGTAACTGTGATATGTTAGTGTGGTGAAGGGACGAGGGGTGGTGTGTGTGTAAAATGTCCACCTTGTCGGTGCTGTGATGATGTTATGTTCATTTTGGTGTGGTGAATTCTTTTTCTTTTTGATGTAAGTGAAGTTTGTGAAGGTTGTTGTGATAATTGTAAAGTAAGAGTATGTTGTGAGTAGTCTTAAATATGCTTTTAACAGAGGCGAGGGGTGGAATGTAGTGGGTTTACGTGGCAAGGTTTTGGTAGCAGGGAGCCATAGGGGTGGTTTCTGTGAGAAAGATCTAGAAGCTGCCCCATGTTTGGGAAGGGCCCCATTGTTTTCCAGATCCGAGCCAATAAGCGATGTTGTTTTTCGCCTCTGTGAGAGCATATTTAAGACAGGGAAAAAACGCTGCGCCACACAGCAGCCGGGAGAGTGAGAGGAGCGAGGAACAGCCTTGCGCCAAGGTCAGTGTAGAAGGAGGGGGAGAGGTGCTCCAGGCGCCGGAGCAGAAGTCCCCTGCGGCCTGTGGTGAGGACCATGGTGAAGCAGGATGTCCCCCTGCAGCCCATGGGGTACCACGGTGGAGCAGGGTTCCACGCTGCAGCCCGTGGAGGAGACCACGGTGGAGCAGGTGGCCCTGCACCGATGGAGGCTGCCGCCTGTGGAAGACCCCTGCCGGAGCAGATTCCGGGCCGGACCTGTAGCCCGTGGAGAGGAGCCCACGCAGGAGCAGGTGACCCGGCAGGAGCTGCTGCCCGTAGGGGAGCCAGGTTGGAGCAGTTTTCTCCTGAGGGATGGACCCCGTGGTACGGACCCATATCTGGAGCAGTTCTGAAAGAGCTGCTGCCTGTGGGAAGCCCACGCCGGATCAGTTCATCAAGGACTGCATCCCGTGGGTGGGACCCCACAGCACAGGGGACGAGAGTGACCGAGAAGGAGCGGCAGAGAAGAAGTGCTGTAGACTGACCATAACCCCCATTCCCCCGTTCCCCTGCGCCGCTCGGGGGGAGGAGGTGGAAGAGGGTGGATGGGGGGAAGGTGCTTTTGTTTTTTTTTCCTTTGTTTTCTCACTTCTCTCGCTTGTTAGTTGTAGGCAATAAATCTTACTATCTCCTTATGCCGAGTCTGTTTTGCCCGTTACAATAATTATTGCGTGATTTTCTCGTCCTTATCTCAATCCTTGAGCCCTTTTCACATATTTTCTCTCCATTCCTCTTTGAGGAGGGGGAGTGAGAGAGCGGCTGTGGTGGAGCTCGGCTGCCCACTCGAGCGGAACCACGACAATATTTCATTTAATCTTCAGACGTATATTACTTAGTACTTGATAGGGTGGGAAAGTTGAGTACAACAGCTCTAGGAGCAGATTAAGTATTGGTCTTGAGAGGATCTAAGAATTTTTGTATTGCCGTTTCTGTGTATTTTTTATGCGTTTGGATTACATATTTCTACGCACCTATATTAAAAAAAAAAAAAAAAAAGAAAATGTGTTACCTACTTACTATTGCCACTCATTTCAGAACAGCTCCTATATTCCCCACCTGTACAGAGATGTTGCAGGCCTCCCCTCTTCACTCAGATCTGCTCCTCCTGGAGCTCACCCAGTACCTGCCCTGGAAGAGTCGCCAGCACACATGCTGCTCAGCTTACACCAGGCACAAATGGACCTGCTCTTGCCTAGGAGACCAAAGGAGGAACTACAGGACATGATTTCTGGCAGCTAGTCCATTTCCAACACACACATGCTCCAGCCAAAGCTACAGACTTTTAACCTTCTCAGTTAAATAAACCCTTCTACTCAAAATGTACATTAAATTCATCCATGCATAAGAGAGGTGTGGGCTCACAGGGAAAGGAGTAAGGGAAGGCAAAAAAGCTCTGGACTGAATGTTCCTATGCAGGCACTTTGCTTGAAGAGGTACTGTGCATGGGAACTGGGAAATGGCTGCCTGTGGATTCCTGTGGATTGAGTGAAATCAGTTCTTTGCTAGTGTTAAATAGCTTTGAAAAATGAAGTGACTGGCTTTGAATATTTTCTCTTCAGAACTTTGGTCACTGAGCTGAAAAAAAAAAATTATTAGGATAGTGCTGTGCTCAGGAGGAACCCATACCCTTTCTCTGTTTCTTTCCTGAGAAAGACAGAAATCAGACTGGGCTGGTTGAGTTGTGGGGTTCCAGCTTATCTTGCCTCTCTACGGCATTTAAGTAGAGAAACTCAGAGATGAAGAGAAGGGGAGAAAATGGCACTGGGTAGTGGCAGGGGATACGGTCTTGGGCAAAGGAATTACCCAAACAAGATCCATTCCTGTTTACCTTTCTCTAGTGAAGAGCTTGTGTCATGCGTAACTGGCTGTGGATGGTATAGATCTTTTATACTTAGCAAAAGTATACAACATTTTGTATATCCTTATACAAAAAAAAAGAAAAAAGAAAAAAAGTACCTGTCAGACTCAAGTGAGCAGCAGCCATGTGTGGTAGCAACAGAAACATTATTAGGACAAGTGAGCATAGGGCCCTGGTTACACCTGCATCCTGACATCTCCAGCTGTAACAAGGTTGGCTGCTAGGTAGACAGGTAGATGTATGTATATCGGGAGTCTAAATCAGTGAACTCCAAAATATTACAGATTTTGCCTACAGTGTCTTTTGAATGTATGTATTGCCACATGTACTGGTTATCTGGTGTGGCTTTTGGATGGGCTGTTCTTAAGTGTGTGGACCCCAAAGCTTCCCCATGACATTCCCAGTCCTGCTCCTTGTCAGATATTTGCTCTTGCCCCCAAAGTACTTGGGAAAGTACTTGTAAGGATTACTGGAAGGTGCTTGTAGGGACTTTTTAATGGGACAGTGTCTGTGGGCCAGTGTTTGTAACAGGAGAAAGAGTTGGAATTGGTAATAAACCCAATAAACTTCAGGCATTGTATGAAAAGGTTATAAAAAGAGAAAATGGGGGAAGAAAAAAGAGAACTAGAGAAAAAAAAAGAAAAGAAAAAAAAAAAAAAAGGAAAAAAACAGAATAAGAAACCAAAATACCTAGTAGGAAATCCAGTAAAACTGAGAGATTATAATGGGAAGCTAAAAAGAGAAACTGTATGGTCTTTAACTGAGAGTCAAAATGAAACTGATTCAACTATAAGATCAGTGGGAACAAATATTTTGGTCTAAAACCAATTTTCTATTTTAAAACATGTTGCAGCAAGCAGAGGCTGTATGTGGTAAAAGAACCCAGAAATGGTAACGTAGAAGACCGGTTATCCTTATCAGCATGTGTACATTGGTCCTTGATCCTGTTCATTTAGAAATCTCTAAGCCAGAAATAGTCTTCTAGTCATGAGACAAACTCAAAGACAAACTCGACTGTTTAGTTAACAAGTGAAGAGAATAGAAAAGACCATTGAACATCTACTATTAATATTGAAAGAAAGTCTGCATTACTCAGTTTGTGTTTAGATCTAAGATAACTAAATAGGTTGTTAAACTTTTTTCCCTGAATGACATGTTAATCTTTTAACTACATTAAATATATCTGCCTTGCTCTTACAAATCTCCATGGATAAGAGGAGTTCAAGGCAAGCCACTTTCAATACACTATGCAGGATGTGGTACTTTCAAAGCTTCCTTTGGACTTAAATATAGTCCTGAGAATTTTCACTACATATTATCTAAAGGAATTGAATCTATCTAATGAAATGTATTGATGATGTTCTGACTTGTGAAAAAACAGCAATAGAACATCATAACAGACAAAAAAGTGCATTTGACAGGACTGTGGAATAATACCCAAATTATAGAACAAATGTAAAGCTTCAGGTTCTAGAAAATGTTTGCAAGAAGGGCTAAAGAAGATGGTACAAAGAAGAGAGTCAACTCCAGGCTATTCCAGACTTCAAAAATTGAAAGGCAAAGGAGCGTGCAAAATGGGAGGGATGGTAGAATCTGTGAAAAAAAATAATTCATATGAAACTTGACAGTCTTTATTAGTAGTTGTCAAGTGCTTGTAAAGAAGACCATACAATGGAACTCAAATGTCAAGTTGGACAGAGACTTTCAAATCTTACATCATTAATAAAGTTCCTATCTTCAAGTATTTTGTTACCAGTACACAGACCTTTTTCAGATACTTTGGAAAACAGTTAAATGATAGGATTCCTACAGAATATGCAGAATACCAGACATTCACCAAATTGCAATGTCCCTGTGCATTAGCAGAGAGAAAAAGAGTAGGTGAAAGAAGTTTCACATATTCACTTATGGAAATGTATCAATTGCAGGAACTAGTCACATAACATTTGTGCCCATAGCAAGGGTGGCTCGAGTTATAACTGCAAAACGGAAGGGGGGGGGATTGAGGGGAGAGTCTTCAGTGTATTTGCTAATATAGCATATACCAGGAAAAATACTGATAGATATTACCTAGTGATGGATTAGTTCATAATGGAGTATTACGCACATGGGAATGGTAAATAAAGTCCACCTCAGAAACTATACAGTTGGATTATTATGTGTGGTACCATAAGGCTACATGGAGAAATTCGTATCAAAAAATTATCAGGGGAAGCATTAAATCATTAAATCTGTATTTGTCAGACACAGAATCCTAGAAATTGTTTTATCTCATCATGGTCCACTGCTCAATGGATGGAACAGTCACAGAGGATCATGGATTTCAATGCATAACATATCAATTCCCAAACACCCTAAACTGAATGGTCTGTTGGAAAACAATATTAATGTAGGTAAAAGGTTTTCCCAAGCAGCTCTTTGACAGATATATGCTCACTGCTAATGAGTGTATGAGCAACATCTCTAAAATGATCTATCATTAGCTAAGGTTTTGTTTAACAGAAAAATCAAGAGCTTAGTCAAAAATACAATGGCAGACAAAGCTGGTCTGAATGTTAAATGTTACAAGCTTAGGAGTTACAATAGGAATTCTAGGGTGTTAAAATTTTGGAAGCCTGGATCTGAAGGCTATATGCATAATGTCATTTGATGTACTCAAGGCTGCAGTGACTAGCGAAACTCTAGGGAAACTGTGCTTTGCTCACCTTGTAGAAACTTGGGAACAAACTTTTAAAGACAATGTCTTTCTGAAAATAAAATAAAATAAAATAAAATAAAATAAAATAAAATAAAATAAAATAAAATAAATTTAAAAAGGAGAGGATACAAAAGCTACTTCTCCCTGAAAGCAAACCTTAAGCAGGATTCTCTCAGATATTACTCTTTACTTGCCAGATAGTGTACTTGACTTTTGCTTTATGCGTATAGCACATCAAAACACCAAGAGTGAATATGCTTGCTACTTGTAATAGAAGAGTATAATTTTGAATACAGCTACAGCTGCAGAGCCATAGTTGCAAGTAGATGTCTGGCTCCCCAGCAGCCAGAACAATTGCAGCCACATCAATAACCTCCCCAATACCAGAGTACAACAAAGATTTTTTGGGGTACCTCGAGCTACACTGATGTGACATTACTGGAAGGTATAAGACAGCTGTGGAAATGTGAAACTGGTAGGATTAAAAAAAAAAAAAAAAAAATCTGCAATAATTATACAGTTGGTTCTCATTCAAAAACGCTAGGAAATTGAAACTTCTCATTATCTGTACAACCATTTTAACTGTGTGAACTCTGTGTCCAACATGGAAAGTGAATTCTCACCTCACTAAGACTACAGTTACCCTAGAGCCATTGAAACCAATCGGGACACAGGACAATGTAGTGTAAAAATGTTCACCAGGATTTACATCTATCTTCATAATTGGACTTTTTTTTTAATTTAGACTTTCAAAAGCTTCTTGAGATGACAGTGAAGCAATACACTGGGATGGTATTAGTCCCTAGCATTCAGCTGCACTCAGGATTAACCTGCTCTCTGGTCTGCCTCTGCTCAGGATAGCCCAGAGCCAAGACATAACACAGTACAGCAAGCTGGTATTCAAAGACAATAAACTGAGATGGGCAGATTATGATGTACTGTTAGTGTGTCCTTTTGGCCTGATCAGGCATTTAAAAACACCTTTTCCCATAAACATGACATTTCCTTTGTGGAGAATATATGCGTAGGTTATCAGGGGATATTGTGTTCATGCAAAAATGTGTAGAAGAGCAGATATACAATCATGCTATCTTGAGAAAATGTCTTTTACTATCCTGAAGAAGTATATTAGGTCTCAAAGCAGAAAAGAGTAAAAAGTGAGATGACAAAAAGAGAAAGACCTGAGAATATGGAAGACTGTAACCTTAAGCCAAGAAAAGAATCTACCCATGTTACTTGTGGCATCATGAAAAATAGCAGCTAGACATACAAAAAGGAAGAGAGGTAGAAAAAGCTTTATTGGGCAGTGTCAGAATGAGTAAATGTCAAAAAAATAAAAAATAAAAAATCCTCACCCAGTCTTCATAAAAGAAAAGATCAGTACTTAAAAAAAAAAAAAAAAAAAAAAAAAAAAAACATTTCCCAGAGGTTGAAAATAGCAGGATAACCTTACAGGAATAAAATAAGTGTCCCACTTTTCTGAAAGTGACCTGTAGGATGAATTACTAAGATTTTAGCATAGGAAGCTGAAGATTGTGAAGACAGCATGTAGCTACAACTGAGCATGTACAGGACTAAGGATCTTAAAATATATGACTGAGGAAAGTCACAGAATAAGTCATAATCCATTTAATAAGCTTCAGATGTGAAAGGACAACAGCAACAGGTAGAATATCTATAATATGATACTATATTTAAAGCTAGATAACAAACACAGTAAATTAAGGGAAATTTTTATTCCCATATGAAATAAGGTTATGAAATAGAATTATGAAATATGAAATAGAATTCAAATATAGTTTGGCCCATTTAAGAAGATCCAATAAAGGTTGTAGCATCATATGAAAGGGGACAAATTAAAAATAAAATAATAAATAAATCTGATAGTGGATTAAAACTAAAAGAAATTCAGAAACAACTGTATTTAGAGTTAGTTCTATTTTCAGACTTTACATAGATACATGTACTTCTCCTAGTTTTTGATTTTCTTCCAGAGTATGACAATCTGGTCAGCAAATGCTCAACCCTGGTCCCTCTTTCAGCTGGATCTTCTGTAGCCTGTGGAGTCTGTACCTGAAACAGCTTGCTTAATCCAGTTCTGCTGCTTTTCAAGGAACAGTGCTAACTTTGCTATCTCAGTGGTGTCTATGCTCCTATCATTAAACTGAAAGTGTTTCCAGAGGTCGGCAGGAGTTTGAAGACTCACCAAATTCCTAATTGTGGTGTCAAGGAGGCCTCGCAGTTTTAACCTGGAGAAGACTGCAAATTATAATCATCTCATCATTAAGTCTGAAATTAAAGGACTTAAAACACAGTTACTTTATATCTTCTCAGCAGGAAGTCCACGGAAAGGAAGTAAAAACACAACCACTGAGAGGAGAGAACATTACAATGCGTAATGATCTAGTGTGTCCTGCCCAGTCCTAGGAAGCATCACATTAGGTTATGAAGCACAGCATATGTACTTCTAGCCACTGAAATGTGAAATTGAATAGAAAGCTTACTTGAGAAGAAGAGCCTTCTTGACATTAGCATTAAAATAGCCTGGAGTAAGTACTGAATATGTGCATGTTACTGGTTATACATGTTTGGCTAAATGAATTGAAAACATGTAGAGCACCCACACAGTTTTTCCAAGGTGTTAGGGCACCATATGATTATTTATGTTTTCATCTTTAAATGGAACTAAATTCCCAGAAAGTAAATGTGTGAGATCTGGATAGAGACAGCATCATTGTTCCTTCTACTTCCTCCCTTCATTTATTCCAGAACACGTTTACACTAAACCCTTTCCTGAAAAGCTGTTAGTAAGAACTTTGTTGAGTAATGAAGGGAATTGCTACAATTTTCAAGGCTGCATTAATTTATAGTTAAAAATAAAGCCCTATTTGACAGTGCCAAGGACCAGGTAGAACACAAATGATATACATAGCAGTTCATTAAAATCTCTGGTAGCTATATGATAAAAAATAGTCACATGTGGATGTGACTATTAAAGTTTATATTGGATTAAACCTTGGATTAAAGTTTACCACAGTAATGCAAATCTTGTAGACAGGGTCTCAAAATCTTATCAGAGGAAACTGAACTTTCCCAGAACATACGCTTATAAATTTGATTAAAAATATAGCAAAGTTACAGTTCTTTTTCAGACATGTTCTAATTATAAGCAGTATTGCAGAGACATGCAAATAATGCATCATTTAAAACTTAAAAATATTTCCAACTTTGTAAGGACAAAAATGTGTAATCAATATTTAAGCTGAACTATTTTACCAATCCCTACTCAAAAATCAATAGCAAATGTATCCTCTAAATTTCTTTTTTAGAAAAACAAACAAACAAACAAACAAAAAACAACTCTCCAGATCCAATAAGCTAACAGAAGGTAACACAAAACAGCTGAGAAAGAGATATCTCTGCAAACAACACAAAGCAGGTGTCCTCAGATCTGAGTTGATAAATACCAGTCAGCTTTTTTGGAGCATAACTACTAGAGGTCTTTTTCTAGCATACGGTCCGTATGATATTTCACATCAAATCAAGGTAAAGATTTTTAAATGGTGCTAATGTGTTAGGACAGTAAAGTGCCACTAAGATTTTCAAATACTGTCACTTTTTATAAACAGTATTTTATAAACATGATCACAAAGACCACGTAAAGACAGATTTTTCTGAGTCTAACCTTTCAAAAAACAGAGCTCTTAACTGGCTCACAATGTCGTTTTTAACCACTGGGTATTTCAATTTGGTTCTGCAACCCTTCATATCACAGAGAATAGTAAACCTGAACTGGTAGATTCACAGTCAGCAAAATATGATTACAGCAGTAACATATGAAGAGGAAATCATGCATAGAGAAGAGCTCTAGAGAAAAAGCCTCATATATAGTCTATAGTATAGAGATGTGTAATCTTATTTCTGTTATAATTTTACAAAATTGTGGGACACACATAGTTTAGCACAATGAAAGCTCACCATCCAAATACATCATAATAAAGTCTTAATGTGACAGAGAAGAGAAGTTGTGACATTAATTGCTATTTTTAATGCTGCATAGCTGAATCTGATAGCAGAATACAGAAAATACAGGAGCTAAATAGAAGGACATATCAAAATATAACCTTTCTGGCAAGCTGCAAAATAAAGCAGGGATCTCAGAACTTGAGATGCGTCCAACCATTTCAAGCCCATGAAATTCAAAAGATGCAAATAAACCATAATGACACTGGATTATAAAAGGAGTGGTCTACAGCCATATAAAAAATGCCACCTAGCAGCAGTGCAGAACAAGAAACTTTCCATCACATTATCTACTGAGGGAAAGAAGAATCCAAAGTAAAAGAGTCTTGTCTGCTTTTTAACATAACAACGTATTTTCAATTTACAGAAAAAAAAAAAAAAATCCCACGTCTTTTATGCTTCAGGTCATTTGATGTTCTTTATTGTCTTCAATGTTCATTTCAATAAGAGCTTATGAAAGAAGTCTTCCCTCTCCAGTATGCCTTCCAGGGTAAGTGTCCCTGGGGATTCGTGCAGTGTTGTATGTGTATACATACCTAGATCTGCTGTAACCAGTGTGTGTGGGAAGGTGGCTAACTAGTGGAACAGAGAAGCATAACAACATTTGCTGAATTTATCAAGCTGTATTCATGATAAAGTTCTTATGGTTACACACTTCAGAGGTTTTCCTGTCTGCATCTCCTGGCAATTTCACCTAATCACATGAGCATTTGTACTGGTATTGGGAGCCAAGCTTTACTCAACCTGTTGGTTTTTATTCAGGCTCTCATTCCCGACACCTCTCATAAATGCCGAGCTCATTTTCCCTCTGGATCAGGCACCAGTAACTTTTCCCATTCAACAAGATCTCATTTTGAGCAACCTTAAATGAAAAATCTAGCAAGCAGTCCAAGTAAGGAGATTGAATGAAAATTGGTAAATAAACCAACTGACCAACACATCTGGACTCAGCCCTACCAAAATGACAACCATTAAAGCATACAGATTGCTTGAATTATCTTACACTTTTTAATCCACTGGAAACAGCTTCCAGTAAATCCTTTTGCTCAGCTTGCACAACCTGAATGTTTACTAAAACTTGGGCTGATTTCTCCGCTTATTACTAAAATTGCCTGTTACTTCCTAGGGTAAGATTTTGTTTACAGTAATTTGTAACTTGCAAAAATACCTGTGTGGATGGAAACTCTCTTTGCCTGCTGTTTTCCTCCAGCTCTCCTTTTTTAAATACTTTTTAAAACATCATCCAGAACAGTTTTGTAGTTTCTAGGATAATGGCTGAGGAAACATATAGTTTTGGCTTTACAAAAATTCTCTTATGACCTTCTGAAAAACTCTTGCAAACTTCACCTTGAAATTTGCAAGGGAGTACACTGCAAAAATGCTACTGGGGGTACGCTGCTCAAAACAGGGCCAGCTCTGAGGTCAGACCTGGCTGAATCTCATGGGAAGAAGAAGCTCTACGATCAGGGTTGGATTTCTGTGCCAGATCAATAGGCTTCTAGTTCCAGCAGCGACCTCCACAAGCATCCATGTTATTTTTATGTGGGGTGGCATTGCTGCTTCTGGGGTTTGTTGGTTTACTAACATTTCAGAATTAAACCCCCTTCTCCCATGAAAAGAATTTTTAAAAGAACAGCAATATCAAGGCATCCATTAGATAATGAGTTATAAACTCTTAAAGACATCACTGCCCATTTCAGGGTGCACAACTGAAATGCTGCTCTGAAGACAGAATGACGACTTTTCCAGCAGTTAGGCATTGGAGAGAAAAAAAAAAAAAGAAAAAAAAAAAGAAAAAAAAAAAAAGCATTTGTCAGTTGTGTTGAGAGTATTCATCAAATCTTCACAAATTTTTGTTTTTGATTCCCCCAAAATGCCAGCTTCACTATAAAAAGGGCCTTCCAATACTACCTACGCATTTTTCCCATTGTGTAACTACAGAATATGAGGAATTTCTTAACAGTGAATTTATCTTCACAACACCCTTGCAAGAGGAGAGGGTTCAGTTATCACTTCTTAATAGAAGCTGAGCTAAAACATGAGACAGTAAGACAGTAAGTACAAAGTAATTTAGGCATCTGGTATGGATGCCTAGGACATGATCTTTCAAACTACATAGAATAGTGTATTTAAAAAAAAATGTTCTGTATGTGTTTTCCATTGATTTTGATTATAATTGAATGCACTCAGCACTTTTCAAAAATCTCATTCCAAGAGTTCGGTGCATGACCACCTACTAAAATCTTATTCTAAATTACTTGGTCAGCATCATATGGAAAAGTGATGACCCTTATCTTTAATACTGTCACTGAACTGTTGAAAGCAACAAACTCTCCGTCCTTGTCCTATTTTCCTCTGTTTTATTTACTACATACCTGATATTTTCCTCCATGTCCCCTGAAGCAGAGTTATTCCCAACAGCACTTGCCTTCTGACACAGCCTTGCCTGTCCCCAGCAGAGGTCTGCAGCATGTACTGAATAAGGCAGCCTCTTATGGAGAAAGAACCTTGTGGTTAAGTAATTCAGTATTGCTTCATTGCATATGTGTAGACAGCCTTAATGCTGGCACTTCTTAACTTCAAGGTGATTAACGTCATAACTTCAGGAATAAACTTTTAAATTAATTCCCCGTGGGTGCATCTGTGTGTGTGCCTGTGTGCACATTATGGATGTCCTTTTCTACCAATTATTTCCTTTCTTTTTAAGGAAGCATTTTCCAACAACACTATATAATAGCACTTAACTAGCTGTATGTTATCTACCCTTCTGAAACCATATCAAGCAAGAAAAAAATTAAGGATTTCAACACTGCTTTGATGATTCATGCATCTTTCCATTCCTGCACAGTTATGTTCAAAATCCTTTTCTTGCTTTCATTATTTTTACAAAATAAGGAATGATCCTCATAACAAGAAATCAGGCCAAGTATATGCAGGCCAGCATAAATAAGTGTATGACATTGAATATGTAGATTTTGCCCCATATTCCATGGGGAATCCATTTGATCTGTAAATATAATCACTTGGTGAACAACATCAGTTTTGAAAGTTTAGAAAAATTAAAATGGAAAGCACATGAACTGTAAAAATGTCTATCAGGATCAAATAATAATCTCTTTTTTGCATGAATGAGATGCCTCCAGAGGTCCTGACAGGTACTGATATGCCTGGGGGAAGGCGTAGGTGGTAGTTAATCCCTATCTTTTTGGATAGCATCTGCTCACAGGCCAGCAAGGAGATAATGTTAGGTTTGGTTTTGCTTTGTTTTTTATTAACCATGGGGCATTTGATTGTCAGAGATTGCTCCATGCTAGCATTATTAACTGAGTATTAATACACTTCTATAAATGCACTAATATGGTCTTAGTAACATATGGGGCCTCCTAAGGATTCTTCCCAGCCTTGAATACACTGCCTGCCTAGAAGTGAAATACAGTCCCTTTAGGAAGACAGATCCTACCTAATGCAGGTTCTAACATAGTCTAGTATGCTCTCTATGCTTTATGTCACTGACATAAAATTTCTTCTCTGCCATTACAAGGTGGATGTTTATTGCTCCTTATTATCAGTCTAAGGGCATCCACTATTCTCAGATCTAATCCTTTTTTATTATTTATTTATTTATTGTTCATGCGAGAAGATATCTTCAAAACTCTCAACAGTACAGTGTGAAGGAAAAGTTCACTGCTCACTGCCACTGAGGACAGGAAAGCATTAGCTTGGAAAAAATATGCAAAATGAAATGGGAAAATAGTGCTATGCAGAAGTAAATCTCAGGTCTTAAACTCGGAAGGTTTAGTTTCATGTTCTGAGTTAGACAATAAAATTCTCAAGAAAGACTGTTGTTTTTTTTCCTCAAAATCTACACAGTTTAGAAAAATGTTGATTCTAATTATCCATGTGAGAAAGACGGAGGAAAGAAAGTATTGCTTAGGGTATAGCAATTAGGAAAAGAATAGCATTGAGTTTTATTTGTTTTTTTCTTTTGACTTCCTTTTCATTGTTGAATCTTGATTCTCATTAAAAAATTAAACAGCCATTTTCTTCAGTGCACAGTAAGGAAGAAAAAAGAAAATCCATTTCAATCCTTGATGTAGGTTAAAGTCTTTTTTTATCAGCTCAGAGCTGATAATACAGTGGGGGCCTATTGTTTTCAGATCAAGTGTGACTACCACAGAGGTTAATGAGCAGATTCTTCTTTTTAATAGGACATAGGCACTGGAATACTCACGGAGATTAGCAAATTTGCTTTCAGATTTTTCTGTACAATGTCTGCTGAGGCTTTACCAGCATTTTCTGCTGCTTTGTGTGTCCTAAATGAGTATCTTTTTTAAGGAATGAGTGAAATGATCACTTTAGTAAAAGACTGCAAAATAGATATTACAATTGGGCTAATAAATTTGCTTGCTAATTTTGCAAATTCATATTAAATATGTATTAAGTGGCAATGTCCAGAAATATTTTTCCATTTGTGTGGTTTGACTACTAGAGGCTGTTTGCATGACTTTGTTGTTATGTTCTTCCTCAGCACAAATTTAAAGCTGCTGGCCTTAACTCACAGTAATATTGTGAGAAGAAAATCAAATTCCAGCTTCTTTCATCAATACTTAGATATTTAAGGAAGGGATCCAACAGGAAATTACAGCTGATAAATGAACACCTTTGACTTACTGCTTATGGCTATGATAAAGAAACTGATGCTCAGGTGAGATCTGTAAGTGAACAGTCTAACTCATTAAAAATAGCAACACACACACACAATTTATTGCTTTCTTCTGTTCATTATCAACCAAAGTTTAAAAAATCCAAGTAGTCAGTATGTTAAATGGTGGCTTGTACTATTTCAGCATCCAAGCAGCAGCTTCAGCACCTCCTTAACTTTTTCCTAAACCAAAATGTGGACAGTATCTGATGACACATTCAATCCTTAACAGTGAAAATATGCATATTTTTTAGTTTTAGGAAACATTTTGAATGGATAAAAGTCAGGGAAGGATATAATTGCAAGGCTGAACTGCTTATGTACCACTCAGAACAGAGCTTATGTTTTGATTTATTTTTTTTTCTCTCACTGACCTTCTCTTTTTCTCATGATAATGGGCATAAATCCACTCTTGATAACAAGAATCACAAGAACTGGTAATTTGAATATATCCTGTTGTCTAGCAAATTGGTTTCCTCCTATGTTTACCACTCAGTCTGTAGGGATGGGTTTTCAAAATAACACGTGGAAAATAAAGAGAAATTAAGCTATTGTACTTCCATTAAAATCACCAGGAGTCAAAGAGCTAAAACCTTGGGCACTGTTTTCAAAATGTCAGGGTGAGAATCAATTGAGTGGGTACTGCTGATATCTGGCAAGGGATCTGGATTTCAGCATAATTGAGACAGCATGGGTTCTCTCAACAGTAAATTACAATGGGTAAAATCGGAGATCACCCACTGCAATATCCATCCCACAAAATTAGCTTTCAGGATGATCCCAAGTATATGAACTCTCTCCTCTGTGAACTCTGTGAACCACTCAGCAATCAAATGACTAAAACACGTAGCACTGTTGTACTCTCTGCAGTGGTCTTTGTGAGCCAGAATCAATTTATCAAATGGGATAAGTGTATAGAATTGTCCAGCTGATGAAAATGGTTTCTGGACAATACCAGTACAGAGAGATATTTATTGCTAGTTATTCCTTTCTTTATATGGGGAAAGAAAAAATTGAAAATGAAGTCCCAGGAACCATTAGAGAGTTCTCCAAGAAGGACTTAGCCTTGCAAATATTTCTCACATGAAAAACTAGAAATTACTTTCTGTGGATGAAAGAGAAAGAAGCCTGTAGTATCTCCTGTTTCAGTTTGGGCATTCTTGATACTGAGATGATTCTACAGTTGTGAAAGAGATTGCTTCTCCCTTGAAATACTCTCACTCTGTATGCTGGCACACTATAATAGGTGAGGAATATGCAATAATGAACAATAGCAAAACTTATAATAAAAAAACAGTGCACCTACAAAACACAGCTTGCACAAGGTTTGAAAGTGCTATGTACCAAAAAACAAATAATACACCTGGGTAAAGTTCTGCAATATTTTAAGAAGAATAATCATGCCCTTTCTGACTGCTCCACAAAGAACTGAGACTTTCTATTAGCCTTTTTAACATATTAATCACTGAAATGCTGGAATCTATAAATCATGTGGCTTAAATAGCCATATTCCAGACCTTTCTCACTGAGGGAATATTAGATATCTCTTTTGGATGGACATTCTTCCCTAATTTATACAAGTCAAGATTTTTTTAAAAGTAACCAGCAATAATGTATAGTTGGAGAAATCATCATGCAACAGTAGCATCTAATCAGGCACAAATGCTCAAGAACATGAAAATGTTGAACTTGATTCAAAGTGCATATGCTTTTTTCTGGTGATCTCAGAGAGGTCTGGATCAGCTTGAGAAACCAGAAGCAACCTAGAACTAATGAATAGAAAGTGACATCCACATTATGGAGCTGCTGGTAAATTGCATGGAATGAAGTAAAAGAAGCAACAGCAAGGAAATTTGAAAAAGAAGGGTAAAAAAATAATAATAATTAAAAAAACTACCAATAATAGTTATAAAATTGTAAACAATACAGTTTGCAATACACCAGATTTTCCCTCTTTTAGCAGCTGTTGAATGCAAAAACTAAAAGCAGAATATTAAAAACAGGGATCTCTGCTGAATCACAACATGCCACAGTTGCAACTGGTACCTACCCTACAGCAACAAATTTAAGAGTCAGAAAATATTAGTATGTGTGCATATTTCTAAGGAATTCTCATTACAAAATTTGCTCCAAGTATAGCTATTTATTCCTACAGCAAATATAAAACATTTAAAATTTCTAAGTATGAGTACTAAGGCATACATGTATTTACACCTAACTGAGGAGTTTTAAAGATGAATACTTGTCGCTACTGATATTGGTCTAATCCAGCAAAAAAAAATCCACACAAACCTTTATGGTCCTGCACAGACTCGCTGATTTCAGTGGTTTCTCTACAGGCCAATTCAATAGATCATTATTACATTACAAGTTCAGGTCTCTGTTCAGCAGAATATTTAAGACCATACTTAAATCTGTACTTGTTCATCAGAGCACTTACCTTTAGGCATGGACTCAAGCCCCTCCAGAATCAATTTGACTTAAATGCTTTACTGATTGTGGGTAGATGTCTCGGCTGGGGCATTGTGTGTATACGCCAGCACATTGTGTTTCTTTTCTGCAGCTAGTAATATGTAATATTTATTGATACCGTGATTCATACTACTAATAATGTTGGATTTGGTTAAAAAAAATGTTAGATGATATTTGACCTAATATATTTATGTCTTTACTATTCAAGATGTTTATTGAAAGCATTAGTCTAGTAGAGCATTTCTATGATGGTTTTCACAGGAATTCAGCATGACCACACTTTTTATTACATTGACAAATTTGCTAGAAACAAATGGAAAGATGACCCACCAATTTTCACTGTCTACTTTAAAACAAATGCCAGCCCCAAAATTAATTTAGACAAATGTGCATACAAATAGCTAAGAAACTCATAAAATATGATTCTTTAAGCTGATTCAATGGCGATTTGCTCTGGTTTTAAATTAGAGTAAGCGTTCTGAGAGCTGAATATCTGAGGCAGAAAACACAGTAAGATCAGAAGTGCTAACTTGAAACCATTGCTACGATTAGTTAAATACTGAATAAAAAATAAATCTCTTTTCAATTTTTAACTTGAACACTTTCTGAAAGGTTGGTAGAATAAATTTATCCATGTAATTTATTTAAAATAAAATATACACCTCCAAACCTAGAGGTTGAAAGAAAACATCATTATTTCTGTTGATAAGGGAAGTGGAAGATACATAAAATACCACAATATTTATTTTGTGGTTTATATATTTTTAATGCAATTGGATTGTAGCCAGGGGATAAGGATGCTGCATCAGTTTGTGAAATAGAATGAGCTTTGGAAAGACAGACCAAAAAATACAAGAATTTTTCAAAACAAATAATCTGCAAACCACTCAAAATGAAGGAGTCTTTGATTTTAATATTATTCAGTTAAAAATTGAATGAAACTGCCATGTAATCAGAGTAAAAAAATAAATAAAT
The DNA here is from genome assembly GCF_964035555.1 of Netta rufina. Taxonomy (NCBI): domain Eukaryota; kingdom Metazoa; phylum Chordata; class Aves; order Anseriformes; family Anatidae; genus Netta; species Netta rufina. Next base: position 51,701,238 of record NC_140125.1, on the reverse strand, counting down.
AAATAAATAAATAAATAAATACATAAATAAATAAATAAATAAATAAATAAATAAATAAATAAAGTTCTTTGTTCAGAATGTCAAAAGCAGTTATACTCCTCTATGTAACGATAGTTGAAGTCTCTACAAAAATCAGCTGCATCCATCACAACACATAGCAAAGACCATTTTCATCTCTCTTCTTGCCACAAACTTCCCAGTGAAATAGTTCTGTGGACTTCTAAAATTGCTATCAGCATTTCAATGTGTCTTTTTAGTTCTATAAAGTCATTTATAATGTTAGCATTTTGATTGTGTTTCAATGGTATGTCAGCTGTAGTTGTAATTGCAGCAGTGAGTAATACACCGTACTACAACTTGCCTGCTACTGTTACAACACTAACGTAGAATGCAAAACAGTAGAAATAGCTGGATAAACTCATTTAAAAGCAGCTATGGCCCATAACTAGTTAATGCTGAATGCAGGTTATCTTCTTGTTTCTCTTGCTTGTGTTGGAATGAACTAGGGCAACAACTGTATCTGAGCGAGACAAGAGACCCCGTACCATACATGCTGACCAGCAGCCAGAAGCAGACCCCACCAGTCTCCTCATCTGTTGCTGTGTGGGTGTCTGCAATTGCTCTTTTCCCCTTCACCAGAACAGACAGGTAGCTTTGTGTAAAATCTGTACATAATATTGTTGCAATGTTGAAGACAAAATCATATTTTTTGAGGTTACTGAACGTATTTATACATAAGACAACATGCTTCAATGTTTGCAAAACAGGGAACAGCATGCAGATGTTGCAAAGGACACAGTCCCTACCATTACACAAGATGAATACCTTACCCCTGCGAGCTTGAACAGAGTTAATTACCAGTTTTGCAGTCTGCAGGTACAGCTGAGAAGTCATTAAGAGACCAGATTTTCTAGCCAATATTACACTTGCAGCAGAGGGAAAAACCTTGGTTTCTCTTAAATAGCATTAATAGCAGAAGTGAAGCCATACAAAGTCCAGGCTCTCTTCTCCCATGTAAGGGGCTGAGGCAGTACCTAGCTGTGCATTGGCACCACTCAGGGAACAGGAATCCTCCCTTGCTTGGGGCAGCCTGCTTCCTCCTGTGGCAGCCCTACCAGAACTGTAGAAAATCTTAACCACATTAAAATCAGTTTCAGTGGCTGGAAACTTAGATATAAATGGCAGATTTAATTCTCAAAAAGACAGATGAAGCTCCATATCCACAAATTATTTTAGACATAGAACTAGCAACACTGAAAGTCTTTTTAAAATAAATAAATAAATAAATAAAATTATTTTGACCTTTCTGGGAATGCATCAGTATAGAACAGATAGTTTATATAGGCACAGAAGAAATATTTTTCAAAAAACTAATCTGAATTTATTTGCCTTATCTATGTGAATTAACTTCCCAGAAGACTTATGTTTATTTTTCATAAGTATTGTTCTAACACATAGGAAGAAACTAAATAATTGATACAATAAATTCTGAGAGACTGTCAGTATTTCCAAACCTTTGCATTAACAAGATGCATATCATTTTCAATGGTGCAATTGTGAAGTTTTTAACAAACCAATCACTGAGTTGTTCTCTATAGGAGTGACTGAGTATTGCCACAGAGAGGCTATGGTGTCTCCCTTCTTGAAGATCTTCAAAAGCCACTTGGATGTGGTGCTGGACAGCCTGCTCTGGGTGTATCTGCTCGAGTAAAGGGTAGGACCAGAGGATCTCCAGAGGCCCCTGCCAACCTCAGCCGGTAAGAGTCTGATTCTGAGGTAGGTCTTGAGTTTCTTGTTATTCCTACTCCCCTCTTCATCCATGAATATTCGACTAAACTTTTCTGAAATAAATTATTAGACAAAAACTTATTCATGCAATACAAATTCAGCCTTTGAATACTATTTCATGTCCTTTTTCGCTAAGCAGAAAGCAGTCTAAGCCTACAGATGCTATAAACAATATGGAATGACTCCTCAGTCTCTTAAGTTGCTTTTGCACTGACAGCAGGAGGCATGTCAGCACAGTGCTTTCTGGGTGCTCCAAGAAACCCCTCCACCAGATTGCCAAGTAAGCTTGAATAGTCTCTCAGGCTCACATCTGGATGATCTCCTTGTTGTTATTTGTCATGTTTAGATTAGGAACTACTCCAGAAGTACTAGCAAGCCACTCAGAGAAGTCATTTGGAGAAGGCATCAATGAGGGCTTTGTGCAAAGTGCAGTTCACCTTGAAATGACTGCAAAAAATCTTATGACTGAAACAAAAGGAGGCACCAAGACAGTAATGAGCTTTTTCTTATTGTATTCTACAGACAAAAACCTGTCTCAAAAGAAAGAAGAGCAATGAGCTATGTCCATCTGGTCCCTCTGGCCTAAGGTTTTGTTAGTCTTAAAATATGCCAGGCAAGTCCCTCAGCTTCAGTGCTGAGCGATGGGACAAGTGCAATCCAACAAAGAATTGTGCCATTCTGTGTGGCTTCCTCTTGTGGAAAGGAAAACAGAGGGGGCTGACAGTAAAATGAAATTAAGAAAGGAATTTTTCAACATAGCACTGCTGACATCAATAGAAAGCACTGTGCAGCCAAAGGGAACAAGATCCTTTTACTCCTCTACAGTCCTTATATTTCATTGTTTTCTTTCTACTAATTTGAAGACTCAAGGTCTTGACAACCATCCTTGTTGAATAGCTCATTGTTAAATCAGTCCAGAATGGCTAAAAACTTGCCAGGACCTGTAATAAGCTCCCTCCCAACTGAAATATACTTCAAGTAGATGCAGCAGACAGCTTTTAGTCATACACAGAAGCAGTACACAGCAGTTTAAATAGAGAAAACAGAGAAGGAAAATTACACTCAATAACAAAATTCTAAAGGCACTCAATATAGCTACACAAAAAGTTCAGATTCAGGTAGTGGGTTCAAAGAAGACTCTATAGGCTCTGTACAGGCTTGTTTCACTCTGCAAGGAACAGCAGAAAAACAGCAGATCAGAGCATAAATCTGGGACACTTAAAGCTCCACCTGAACTGCAAGGTCCAGGAGTGCCTTCAAGCTCTTGGGCTCGGGTCAATGTGCAGCTCATGTCCTGCTCAATAGTGGGGACGAGCATGGACCTTAGCAGGTGTATGCCACCAGCTTAGACACAGCCTAAGTTGTCCTGTAAGGTATGTTGCTTTCAGAACTACAGGATCAAAATAAATAAATAAATAAATAAATGAGGGAGAAAAAAAAAAAAAAAAAGGCCTAATGAACACTGAGCACAGGTGAGAAATGAGCTCTAGGGGCTGTGCTCCATCTGACATTAAATTTCAAAATTTGAGTCTGCAAAATTCACAATGATTTGGCAATGAAGACGTGCAGGGTGGGAATTTTACTAAGCCAGGTTATTAAACAGCTGAAAAGTACGTCAAAGAGTGCTCATCAGCCAATGGAATACACATAGGCAGAAAATAAATGAATTTTGTCCTGCTCTGCCCTTTGGAAAGGCAAAATCTCACAGACTAACATTTGCTTCTCATATTCTGATGTCTTTGCAATACATAGCGTTGAGTCACTACAATTACAAGACTGGATACAAGGACTGTCCGCATACACTCACATCTACATCAAGAATTGTTGTGCTGGAGTACACGGGTTCTCCTGGAAGTGCCATACTCAGGCTCTTTTCTCACATTATTTACATCTCACATATTTATGTTTTTGTCTAGAGCTCTTCTGAAAGGCTTCCCATGCCAAAAACATCCAACTCTATGGAAGAAGCATTCCCTACCATTGACAGCACCCAGCCAGCTCCTTTGAAGCATCCCAGAGTGACAAGGTGCTTGGGTTTGGTGATGGGGAAAAATAAGTGACCCAGAGATACAAGCTCAAGTGCTCAAAACTGCTCAGAGCCTACCAGCACTTACAGCTCCCAGAAGCAGTCATGATTCACAGCATTTCTTGGGCACTGGCATGCAATTTTTATCTTCTGTGCATTTGACTGGAAAAAAAAAAAATCAGTAGTTTTGCTGCTTCCACTCTCCAACTTGTCGTAAACAAGTGAATTTATGAAGAGAAAATAATCCTCCTTCGTTGGACTGAACTTGTTGTTCCATGGCATTAACAGGCTGCTCCACAATGTGTAGCACTGTAAGAGAGACACTCTGTGGTACCAAAAATGTATTGAGAACTACAATAACTAGTCTTCTGTAGCTCCGGTATTTCAACTTTATTTTGGGGACTGGAAGGGGAGGGTTCGTTGCTGTTTGGAGCTTCGTATAAATGCAGCACCCACCAAAACTGTAAACGGGGGTTGCTTGGCAACTGCTTTAACAAGTGTTATTTGCTCTCAAAGAGACAAGCTGTTATTTCTTTCCTTTTAAAACAAAAACATACAAGAAAGAAAGAAAAGAAAAAAAAAAAAAAAAAAAAGGACTCAGAAAAAGAAAAAAGGAATAAGGTAATTACTTCACCAAATAATAGTGTAAAAGGCTCCATTATGCACACACGGTAGTGATGTGCAAGGTCTTCCTTGTTACCATGATATGATTTCCAACAGAGAACCTGCAGCAAAGAAGTTGTTTTTACAAGAAGTGAAACTGATATCTCATAGCAAGTCAGACAAAATATATTACATGCAAGTTGATATATTGAGAGATGATATATTGAGAGACCATTGGTCAGATCTGTTCAAAATTCTTTTTTTTTAACATGCTTGCTAGGAACTGCTTCTGGAAAAGCTGCAGCTCCCCCCAGTCCTCAATGCCTCCACTCAATGGTTAATTTCCCCAATTTAGAAAAGACAATGAATTGGCAGCGTGCTCAGCATTGCTCTAATGCTGGGCCCACAGGGCTCATGGGCTGGATGCAGCAGCAGAGTTAGGATGAGGCCATTGCAGACAGGAGCATCCTCCAGCACAGCGTACGCAGGCCTGGCACAGGTACTCCCTGCAGCAGCATTACGAGAGGCAGGACAGCCCTCGGCTCTCCAAGGAGGACACCCCTCATCCAGAAAGCTTTCCCGGGCTTTCACACATCCTTCTATCCATGCCTATCTACACATCTGTTTCTGTGTCATAAAAATACCCCAAGCGTAAGAGATCTAAAGCATTGACTCTTCTCTCCTCCAAGCATTGTGGTGGAGATGGTCCTAACCCTGTCACAACAGATACAACCAGTATGGAAGTAATGCATTTAATGGAGCAGCAGCTACCAGTTGTACATCAAATCCCAGTATCCACCTGTGTTGCCTGCCTCAAGCCATCATCTGACAGCAACAACAGGAGCTCCTAACTTGATTTAAAATGTAATAGATGGATAACTCTCTGATTTCTCATCAAAATAATCCAAAGACTGTACATGGGTTTTGGCATATGTGATATTCTAAAAATAGGGGAAAAACACTAAAATACAAGTATTTTTTAAAATACTTCCACTAAAGTGATCTTTTGTCTTTACTCCTTCTTTGGCTTTTTCTATAAATATTAATTCCTTAGAGCTCACTGAACTTCTTACTTTTGCAAGCAATAACTGACAAGATTCTGTTCTAATTGTACTCGACATCAAGAAGAAAAAAAATATGCAAATAATATATATATTTGCAGGAATATAATAAAACTTAAAAAGAGTAAAACATTACTCGTTTCTGAATCTTCTTGGTAAAAGCAAAATATTGCATGCAAAAGAGGATATAGGTAATATTACCAAGATCCTTGTATATGTTTACTTTACTTCCTTACTTGCCATAGGAAGGCTTCAGTTCAGAATATCACCCCCCACCCAATGCACAGCAGGAATCTGATGTGATATTTGGGATGCTTCCATGTGCAGAAAGAAACTTCATCACCATGCTGGTCTTTTTTTCTTTTTGTGTTAATTCATGCTGTTTCTAATGTGCAGTTGAACATTACAAGTAAATGCTCCCTGAGTAAATGAGATTTGCCATAAAGACTGGTAATTGTGGCAAGATATCATGTTTTTTTTATAGTTTACATGAAATGAAACAACTTCATTGGGATAAAGCAAGAGGGCAGGCCATCTCATTGCCTGTAAGACAAAACATGCAAGTTTCTGCTTGGATTTCATAAGCACAGCTGGACTTCATCCCTGAAAAGAGCACAATGCCCCAGTACAAGAAAAGTGCGAAATTTGGTTTACACCCCTTTCTGGCTCTGACATTTCTTGTCTCTCTCTGACATGTCTCGTCTCTCTGATGTGTAGAGGTAGCCTGGTTAGCCTTAGGTGACTGATCTAACGACTGGGTTTGAAGAAGCCTTCTCAGTTCACCCTGGCTGGCTTTTGAATGGTTTTGAACTCCCCAAACATTTCAGTCAACCTGAAATTATCGATCAAATTTAGCTCACAAAACTTGAATCAAGCCTAAATTAATTTTGCGATGACTGAAACCATGCTTTCCTATTCAGCTTATAATTTGCTGAACCCTAGAGGAGACTGGCAGTGGTACAGCTCTACCACTCATGGTTTGCACCAGGCCTAACAGCATCATGATTATTTGAACAACTGAAAAATGAATTCTGTTGTTGGTCACAAGAAAGACCCTGCTATTGTGTCATACTTTGATCACTGCTGCATTGATGCTGGAGAATGTGTGAAGCCTGATTCTTTCTCATATTCCTTGTGCTCAGGTTATGCCCAACAAAATGGCACTTGAAATTGAAGCCCACAAAAACAAATTATCAATGACTGCTCAAGACAAACATGTTGCATGTCTGTAGGTTCCACGACTTCCATCTGCCTCCATTTTCCTCCTTAGCAAGTAAATGACATAAAGTAAATGCCTTAGCTGAATTTTGCATGACTTCTCATTGTTCAGTGAGCATCATATTACATCTTAATAGCACTACTATGGGTTATCACTTCATTGTGTAAAAAGACAGATAATTTACAGAAAAGAGGCATGCTGAAGAGACCATGAAGTGATTAAAATAAGATATTTGCAGATTTGCTTGAAATACTCAGTTTGGATTGCAGTGTGGCATGACAGAATGTGCAGTTCATAAAGAAAACACAATTATTTTGGACAAATATTGTTGTAGGGTAGAGGTCCAGTTCAGACAAAAGAGTTTAACTTTTCTAAAGAAAGCACTCTAGGTACATACATGCCTTCAATTGGTCTTCAACACAAGGATATATATGTGTTTGTTTGTTTTATCTACTCTGAACAAGGAAGCAACAATCAGCTATCTGAATGTCTCTGCACAACAAATAGCAAGGAGGAGAATTGCTGATAAAATTAATTTGTATGTTAGAAAGCTTTAAATTTGTGTGCTACAGCTCTTAAATAAACTAGCAAGAAGATGGAATATACAACAGCTTAATATTCTTGTAATACTGACAGATGACTGGAGGTTAATAATAATCAGTTTTTTGTTAAGAATACCCTGCAGACGGTGAGAGTTCCCAAGTCAAAATGCAACAACTAGCTCAGCTAGTCTTCTGTAAGATTGAGTCACTTGAAAACGCTGTATGACTAGAGTTTGCAGATTTCATTTAATCTACCTAGAAAGCTTTGCACACAGTGAATTTTAATATCTGCTACCTAGCAAGAAAAAATGTGTAATAATGGAGGCATAGGTAGAAGTCGATACAAAGGCCAAGACTCATCAATTAGGCCTGTCTGAATACTTTGCATTACAAAGTATACTGATTGTGTTGCACCAGAGAAAATTTGTATTCAAGCGACGGACCTGTATCACTCTCAATTCTAAAGCTGGGCCACTGCAGCATAGGTCACTTTGACTGCATGAGGATTTATCTTCATTTATCCTTTTTTCAATAACTTTTCCCGTGTAAGAATGCACGTCTAGAGACTATCTATCTATCTATCTATCTATCTATCTATCTAGATGCTATCTATCTTAAATATTCTGTCGTGTCTGATGAACACCAAACCAGAGCCTGATTCCCACGTATTATATTCTCAAACCAGATTTTGAGATGACATTTTAGGATAAAATTTACTCCTGCAGAGGGGAATTAAGATGTTCTCACCTCAGAAAAAGAATTATATTAAATGTCTTTCCTGATCTGGTTCCAACAGTAGAAGAAAGAACATGTTTTCTGATATACACTAGAAAAAGTTCTTAAATCAACGACCTTAGAGATTTGCCTATTTTATGAAAAATGTCAAGGAAGTCCAACAGTGCTATTAAAGTGACATCAAACTTGTACTTTTATTCCAGGAGTGTGGGATTTTTGTTTTGTTTTGTTTTGTTGTTGTTTTGTTTTTGTTTTTGTTGTGGCTTGTCATTCAGAGGTTTATTTTCTATAATTCTTTTCTCAGAAAAAATGTTTAATGACTACAAGAAGTAACAGGAAAGGTAGATGCATGAAGTTATGTATCTTTGGTCCTTCACAACCTCTTCAGTGCCCCACCAGTGACAACCAGAAGTAATATTACTAGAACAGCTCTTTGCTGCCCCTGTTAATAGTGCAGAATCTGCAATCATCATTGCCAACTTTTAATTTGTTGGGGTGTCTTGTAAGGACTTAATGATTATACCAGACATTAGCAAAATGTAGCAGCGCATACGCATCAGATGGGCAACTGAGCAGCTGGCTAGCTGCCAGCCCTCTAAACACAGCAGTGGTAAAGTTACAAGGACGTTTCAATTCAATTTTGTTTTAATCTAAAGCAATATGCAAGAGAGGTGCATGAGGGACTGTGGTGAGAAGTAATAAACTGCTTTTCCTTCTGTGCAAGTCATAACTGACTCCAATAAAGCCAGCAGTGCTTCATCGCTGTGATCCTAGTGTCAGTCAATCAGATGGCAGGCACCTTAGTCCCCAGACAGTTTTTTTCCTCATAAAACTGTCAATAACATTAGGCAAAACATAATATGTGCAGTAGTTACTTTTTCAGAAAGCAATTTGTATTTCAGACTGCCAGAATTGGCTCCAGCAAGTTACAGAGTTCCTTCCCAGTGCTGGAATTACAGTAAATATGTATCTCTTTAGACTGCTCAGCTCTTTATAACACATGTACTTTATAATGTGGGCCAAATTCAGAGCACTTATCTGGTCATTCAAATTCTGTTATGCAGGGAGGGGAAAAAAATCAGAGCAATTTTAAGTGCTCAGGTTAGACACTGTATACAGTCAAACAGAGGTGTGAACACCTCTGCTAGGCAGTTGGAGGCTCCTTGACTCATCCTGACCAGGAATGGGCAGGCTGGTCCTCTCAGAGGACTCCTGTTTCAGGCTTCCTCAGGTGGGCAGGACCCACAGCACCCCTTCTAGAGGTCAGGACTAGGTCTGAGCAGGGACAACATCCACCTTTCCGCATCAACCTACCGGTGAAGCCACTTACACAAGTAGTGTCAGAAACCCAGGTTCATGTTGTTTCTCAGTCTAAGGATATTTTAAAGGCTGTTCTTTCCAGGTGTGTATCAAGACATTGGTGAAGCCAATGTGCACATTCAATTGCTTCAGCTAGAAGCTTCAATTGCTTCAGCTAGAAGCATCAGCTAGACCAAAGTCTGTAAAAGAAGATAAAAATGAGAGCATGCAAGTGGAGGCCATTTCCTGGAACTGGGCTAATAGAGTGAGGGGCAAGAAAGATTCTCAGCTTTCCATCTCTCTTTCCTGGACTCCTTATGCACTCTATTTTACTGTTTGTTTGTTTGTTTGTTTTCCTCTTACAAATGAAACAAGACACGAAATTCTTAATTAAAGGTATTCCATGTTGAACTTTACAATTACATATTCAGTTAAGCAGAGTGAGAAAATCGGATAAATTATGGAACTCCCTACACCATGGGATTTAGGGCATATTTTTAGGAGGTGGAAAATGTGCCTGGGTATAAGATTCAGTATGTAAGCAGGTAAAGAAAGGAAATAATCTGCATCTGCCACACACAAAGCAAGTGACCTAAGTACCGAGCTCTTGGATGCAGTGGTCATTCGGATGCCACAAACCATTCACTGGCAGGGGGGCTTTTTTTGTGCATGTTTTGCTGTTAGCATGTCCCCAAAGCAAAAGTGAAGAGTGCAAGATGAAAATGTTTGGACAGAAAATTTCAGAAATTCAATTTTCCTCTTGCCTGAAATGATAAATCTGACTTGATGAGTTACTTTAGATTGTTTGTTGTGTTGTTTGTTTTTGGTTTTGGTTTTTTTTTGTATGTTTGTTTTGTTTTGCATTGCTTTCCTGTTAAGCCAGAAGTGTTTTGAGATTAAAGAAAATATTACAAAATTGTAATAACTTATTCTTCAGTAACATAGGGGTAAAGTTGCTGGTCTTTGTACTTTGTTTTTGGTTTGTAAATATTTTCATTGGACAGCGTTTTATTTCTGCTCAAAAACTACACTCTTTTCTCAAGTGGCACCACCAGCCAATATCTGGGGCTTCCATATTTCTAAGGATTGCAGCTAACCTGCTGCAGTAGAATTATAAAATACCGTCCTTGAAATTAAAAGATTACCTCAATGTGCACTACATGCCAGCTCCAACATATTAACATTTATATAAATTTATTAAGTAATTGCAGTTAATTTAACCTTCTTACCATAAGAGGCACATCTATTAGCAAACACATTCTGTACAGTTTCACTGATTCCATCCAAGGCTTAAAGATCTTAGGTCTTGATACTGTTTTGACTTTTGGATGACATTCAGACTTTAAATTAGGTATTTTTTATTGAGGTATCTTCCCTGTCTGTAAGCTGGCAGCTGTATTCGTTATCTTTCCAGTAACAGTCTATATTGAACATGGATTTGTACTTCAGTTTAAGTAAAAGTTAGTAAGAAACATTATCTGTTGATAATGAAAAAATACATGTAATGAAGAAAGATGCTTGAGTCAACACAATGCTTGAGCAATAATCTAAAGTATGTATGGTTCCAAAATACTGATTGCAGGGATAGAGGGGGAAAGAAGGCTGACACACCCCTGAGCTGATCTGACCCTTTGAAATGCAGCCAGTCCTTTTTCCTTCATCTTGAAAAAATAAGCCAAAAGAAGCTGTTTCCAGCCTTCCAAGCTGATGTTTCATCAGACCAAAGGAGGACGCTGTCACAGTGGCATGGCCCCTGCAAAGGAGGAAATTTCTAACTTCTGGACCAACTGTGACAGCCCTGAAAGGAAGCTTCTCTGATTGCTTTCTCTCTTTTTTTTTTTTTTTTTTTTTTTTTTTGCCTGTTCTTTTTTGTAGTCCTCCTTTCTGGATCAGAAGCAGAAACTACAGGGACCCTTTCCAGCCTTTACGTAGTAAGGTCCCTTCCTTCCCTTTTGAAACTTTGCTCTCCCCTCTGAAGACACACCCCAATCCCATTTTGCTTCTCCCAGACTTTGGGAACATCCAGACACCTCTCAACTCTAAGCTTGGCTCTCACAGGAGGGCAGAATTTCAGCACAGCCCAGAGTGCAGCAAGCAGGATGAAATACAAACACCTCTTCTTCCTCTCCAACCCATCTGAAATTTTAAAAGCACATACAATGCTTAGCAAAATAGGAATAAATAACAAAGCATAGACTGCTCAAGTGGACAACAGTATGACTGAGTGAAAGAAACTAAATTAGGAAACTGTCTTTAGAAGAATTTAAATGAAAATTAAATATTTGGCAAAGCATGGGCCTTTGATCAACCTGAAGCATCTTTCACTGAAAACAGCTGCTGCTCATTTTCTGTTCCACTCTGGAATAAAAAGCTGCTGAATGGCTCAGACAAGCAGAATTTCTCCCCTTTCAGTTCCCCATTGTAAAGCTAATTGTTAGAAGTTCTGTTAAGGTAATACTGAAAAAAGACCACACAGGTTTTTCTTAACTTTTTTTTTTGCCCTGTCAGGATGAGCCATTCAAGAACATGATGCTGCTGCTTCTCTTTTCAAGGATTTTTCCTGTTGACAGGAGCATTTACATGAGAATACAGAACAGGCATTGACTGACACTATGTTGAGGCTCATATAACTATCAAATTATGCTAGATTAGAATAAATGTCATTGACATACAGGAACATTATACGCTCAGTAAAGCTTCTGCACTAACAGGTTTGAATATTTACTAAAGACTATTTAAAGGTAGTACAGCAATCTCTTCAACATTAAGAGGTTTTGGGAGGGGCTTTTTTTGTGTGTTGTTGAGAAAGGGAAACTATCGTTTATTTAAACTATTATGACAGGTGACATCTGATCAGTTTTGCCAATCTCACATTCCTGATGAAGACATGATTGAAAAGTATGCTGAAAAACGTATTCTAGAGATGAGGAAGGTATTTCTCTCCATACTTTATTATTTCCTGTAAACATATACATACACCTATTGAATGTGTCATGTGCAGAAATATAAAGAACAGTACCCAAAGAATAATGATAAACAGTTTACTGAGTATGATGTAAGACAGACAGAATGGGTCATTTACCAGTGGATTAATGCACTAAATGCAGAAGGATGTAATGTTTAACGAGCAGGAAAAAATAAGCCTACGACTTCATTTCTAACAAGGTCCATCCCCAGACCTCTGCATTTAACCATATCATCAGAAAGACCAGAGAACTGGAGGATAATGTAAAGAGCTGGAAAAATAAACAAGCAAATAACTAATGATAAAAGAATAAATAATTACATATGAACACAGCTAGACTAAGAGATAGCTACAGTTTGGAAAGTTTCAAGAACGTACCTAATGCATAAATACACATATATTCTAAACAATAATGTCAGTTAAAAACCTGTGGCAATACTGAGCAGTGGAAAGGAACTGGCTAAAATTAAGTCCGAGATGTTTATCATGAGTATTGGACAGTTCAATTCATCTGGCTGTGGAACAGATCAAAGGAAATGGCAGAAACCAGCAAAGCCGCTGCTTGCAATACTTCAGCCAGGTTTGGCAAATAACAAAAATGTGCTGTGAGCAACATTTCTTTGCACTAGCCACAAAATGGACTGCGTGATTTACAGAGATTTTTCAACTCTAAGTTCTATGATAAAATCTACAGCTCTTCAAACTGCAACAAAGCTATATTATTCTTGGTGGATAATACTCTAAACTTCGCAAAGATAGTTGTCTTTTAAAGTTATGTGGGACCTTATAAGTTTTTTTTTTCTCTCAGAAGGATAAGCCATGATTATTATAAAAGGAAAAAATTTGAATTAATGAGAAGGGACATCATATAAATAAATGATACGGAAGAAATTCATAACTTGCGTTTCTTAGTCAGAAGGCAATCTCACATAACTAATGGCAACATAGCCTCTGAAAATATAAAGTGTCAGGCAACAATCATGCCTGGTCTCTCACTGCTTTAAGAAACACTAATGTTTAGCATATGAATACACACAGAAAAGAAAATATCCAAAATTCTAATAGTTTTCCTGGAAAAAGAAAGAAGTTTTGAATCTATTATGCTGTATCATATGGTTATAGCTACCATCCTTTTATTAATTTTGTTGCATTATCAGTTTTGTTCATTTGTTTTTGAAACATCCTTTATTCTTAATTCTCTTGTACAATTTTAAACACAGTAGAAACTTGTTACCTCTTCACAACTTTCTCTGAGTTTTTGTCACTGTTGTTCAATATGGTACTCATCTTCACTTCTATTATATCCTGTTCTGTAATGGTGTAAGTTCTGAGCTTTCACTTCATGTGATTTTTCATTCTAAGAGAATTTCTGGAACAAGCAAGAATTTAAGGATTTCACTGGAGATTACGAGTCACCAAAGCCATAATAATTAGCTTTTTTTGATTTAGGAATACATGTGAAATGCCACACTATGGGCTTGTGTGGCTTTTGATTACTCAAGATTTTACCAGAGAACAAAATAAGAAAATGTACCTGAAAAGCAGAGTATCTTCAGGCAATGCAGTCCACAAAAGTACAATTGCATAGAAGTATTTCTACAAGTGATATAACCCAAAATACTGAATACTCATTACCTGAAGCAATTAGCATAGGTAAGATCGTTCTCACTTTACCAGTTGCATAAACCCTGCTCTGATTTAGAAGCACAACAATGTGCTTCTAAAAAATTTGGAAAACACAGAAAATTTGGCAGAGGTCAAAAAGCCCAATCTCTAGATGATCAATTTGCCTTCAGAATGGAACACGGAAAACTTTTCTTGTCTGAGTTTGTGGTCAGATCCATGAAGACTTTAGTCTGGGATTTTTAGTGTAATATGCCTTTCAATGACAGAGAGAGGCTCATCTTGAGCATAGTATCAGCAATGAGGGAGGATATATATCAGTATATCTCCCTGATATCTCACAGATAGAAACGCGTAAAGCATCTGCTTAAAGTAAGATAATAGCCTAAGCTTAAATTGTAAAGCCAGTATGGACAATTTATATCTTGACTATCTAATATAGAAGATATGATGAGCTTCCTCCTGAAGCTCCCTGTTCTCCCAGTGTCTGAGTCTGATACTTGTCCAGAGGAGAAATATTTGCTCTACTTGCTGAAGCAATTATGAGGACTAAATTAAAATGTCAGCACTAAGAAGGATATGCCTGCTACCTATCTTCAGCTTAAGGTAAAAACAAGTGTGATGAATTTCACACTGGGAAAACACCCAGTTTCATACTTAAAAAAAAAAAAAAAAGAGTGAGATGATGTAAAAGACATAAGACATACTGTAAAAGATGACACTAATGATATTTCTCTCAGAGCTTCAGTCTGCAACATGCTGTAAACAGCAGTTTTTGTGATTCTGCAAGACTTAAAAGTAAGGCTACAGTTTGGATTTTAAATATTTAGACAGTGTCTGGTTCTTTAACACACTGAGAAAATTATAACATATATCAATGGGTTGCTTGGGTCTTCAATGTACAATGTGTGATTTTAATGAGCAGAAAAAAATGACAAAAAATGGCAGTCTTCACTACTGCAAAATGAGGTTAAACAAGAATATAAAATTCTGTTTTGAGACATGAAATTGTTGATTATCAGTCTAAATATACATGATATGATTGAGAGTCACTACCATTCTGAGTTTAAAATCCTTTTTATTTTTCCTGTTTTAGTGCTTATGTCTAGAAAAGTTTGTCCTGTGGACAGCAGAAGCTCCTCTTAGGCTGGTTTAAGAACAAAACAAACCTGTTATCCATGGATGCCCATTTCCTGAAATGAATTAGGACCTCTTCGGAATCTTTACCTGGCAGGTAAGGAAGGGAGGCTCTGCCACAGGAACTCTGTTCTTTGTAAAGGATGGTATATATCATCAAAGCACTGGGTCACTGGAATGTGTAAAATAGCAGTCCACAAAGTTTTCTGATAAGAACTGGGTCTATGCTTGTCAGATAACTTTGTTTTCCACAGTAGTCATTCATAAAAAGCATTCTGTGATGAGATCTAGTATCTAACAGATCTCGTGCTCAGCCTAGGCCAAGCTCACATTCGTAAGAAAGTGTGTGGGAAGAAAAGTAGTGGTATTCTTTCTTCTATACAACCAGTATTATTGCTAACATGATCCTGAGGTTATCCTCAGGAGCATGTATAAAGTAAGGACAGAAAATGGAGAAAAAAAAAAAAAAAAAAAAAAGAAGCAGCAGCAGGACATGAGGGTTGTCATAAAATTAAAAAATGTTACTGACCATAAGAGCCTCTGTGAGCATACCCAGGCCCTGTCCTGCCTGCCCTTCATTCTCCAATAGGAAAGAGCAGGCAATGGACCTTTTTGCAAATGTATTCTTAGTCCAATTTGATTTTCATAGCACTGTGATGCCAGCTAAAAGTAGTATAAATGTGTATCAGCAACAGAAGTTGATAAGCAGTAGCTGTTGCTCGGAGAGCATTACCAAGTGCTGATGAGACACAGTTAAACCTTCTGAAGGCAGTGAATGAAAAGGAAGTGAAAATCAGCAGTGTGGGGATTCCTTCTTTGTCTGATTATCTCATGGATTTCTCATTTTGTTCTTTCATTTCCTTTTTTACTTCCATTCTTTACACATCTCCCGTAACAATGTCAATAATTTACCAATCTACCACTTAGATCCCAACATAATTCTTCCAACTCATTTCCACACCTCAGTTTCCTTAGAAATTCATTTGTACACCTCCCCAGAAGTTTAAACAAAATGTAGTGCATTGATTTCTAGCTTTCTGCTCCCCTCCATTCCTCCTATCACTCTTGACCCCAGCAGCACTTTCTTTGCAGCCCCAGTTCCCAATCTACATTCATTTTCAACTCTCCCCTTTACTTTTCTGCTTCAATAACATTCTTAAATGTTCAGTTCGTGTATGCTTGCAGAGCTCATGTCTTGATCCGACTGTTGCTTTTCTTTTTGTTTGCTCCATTCAATCAAAACTATACAACAGAACCTTTCTAGTCAGTTGATTTAATCAATTTTCTCTAGTTCCTCTACATTAACTTTCCTTATGCCAATTTTCATTTCTGTCCCTTGCCATATTACCTAGTTCTTTCCTCTCCACCAGATTTCTCCACACTTACTTTTCCACAGCCTCTTCTCTGCTTTTTCCCCAAGGCTCACTCTAACTATCCTCCTGCAAGTGTGCTGCCTTTGCCACTCATGTGTTTTCACAATGGCCCATTTATGGCTTGACAAGCGCATACAGCAAATTGTAACATTTTCTGGATACAGGAAAAAAATACTTCCCACTGTTCCATGACCTTGATAAGCAACCAAATTTTACAGCTATAACATCTCTGTGTGCCATCTCCATTCTTCTGGTCACTTTCTCTATTATAGCATTTTTTCTCTTTTAATAAGCCCTTTATATCAAAGATCACATCATTATATTTGCACTTTGCCATTCTTGCTTATATTCTCTTCCCAGACTAATGTAATAATTGGAATTATTATGGTTGAAGTAGTCATAAAAAAAAAAAACTCCAGAATCACAATATTAGGGTGATTAGGGTGTAGGTGGGGTAGTTGTATTCAGTATTAAGAGAAAGAAACCAAGGCAGGTCTAGAGACAGATGCTGAAAAGCCAAGCTGCATCAGAACAAAATTGCTGACTTACAACTAGGATGAGAACACAAGCAAAGAGATATGGAGATGAAGCAAATTCAAAGGAGAGATCAAAGGCAAGAATAGACAAAAAGCAAAATCAGGAAATTTAGACTGAAAATGAAAAGAAGGAAGAAGAAAAAGTAGGGGAACACTGAGCAGACATCTTGCTGTGGTGAGAGGCAAAGCTATGTACCATTATACACTTCAGCCTCTCTGAAGCTCCTTCTCTGGGACACTCAACAAAAACACAGCAAGACAACTAAGGAGCTTGTGTTTACCCTTCCCTACTGTGAAAGGAACAGAATTCTTTGACAGAGAAGTAAAACTCTGTCCAAGGGCCACATATCTCTTCAAATATTTATAGTCACTGAGCATACTGAGGGTACTAGTGATTAATCAGCAAATTAATTTACTCAAAATGAAAGCACAAAAGGAAGAGTCAAGCAGGCTTTGATCATAAATGCCAAGATTTTTCTTACCAGACTTATAGAAAGGGCTGAGAAAAGAATGATAATGTCAGATACAGAAGTGTAGGTATATGGCAGTGAACATCTACCAGAAAGACTGAAACTTTTTTTTTGATGTGTCTGTTTAGAAGAAGAGGCTTATAGATTTCTAGCCCAGTCTCAGTTGCATGAGAAGTGGCTGGAAAATGTACCCAATGGTGAGAGAGAAAATTACCAGGCAGGTGCTGCTGTGGCAAATGATTTAGTTTGAGTAATTATTTTCATAGGCCTTTTTGGCTAAAGATACAAATATTTCCCAGAATTCACATATAGCAACCCAGGAAGTTTTTCAAGTTGACTACAAACACACACACACACACACACCAAAAAAAAAAAAAAAAAATAAAGTAATTCTCTATATTGCACATACTTGAAAAGAACACAGTTTGACAACAAAGACATTTCCCCCTCTTCCAAATTACTGCGTGTGGTTACTATTTTGACCAGTCAGGTATGAGTCCTTTTCTTCTGTGTAGTAAATTGTTAAGGAAGGTGGGAGCATTATTCATACTAGCAATTAGATGATTCAATGTTTGTTTGTACCCAGTATTTGCAATAAGGTGATTTACATTTTAGCTGGTTGTTGAATGATGACATCATTACTGGTCCACTGCGGTTGCCATAGAAACACAACTGGATTTTTCACAGGCCAGGCAGTTGAAAAGCTTTAGAGATGTGCTTGTTTCTGGTTTTAATAAATGGCTTGTCAGTCACAGCGTTAACGTCTAATACCTTTTACTTTTTGGAGAATAGAAATAGTGAAGAGTAAGTTATCTATATCCTAAGAAGTGTGGATTTGATAAGACGGATGCTAAATTATAAGTTTCTCTTGCAGTTCAACCCTATAAACAGACCACAGTTCCAGCTGTGGAAGGACTTGTACCCAAAACAAGCAGAACAATCTCACATATAAGCATCCTCACTCTGGCTTAAACAGGAAAGTCCAAGTCATGGTTCTTATCTTATACCTCTCCACTGCATCTACATTTAGATGTTACTAGCTGTGTTTATTACATTACCATTATAATGTAAAAAAACAAACAAAAAAAAAATGCCAAGCCCAAAAGTGAGCATTCAGACAGACATCCTCCTATTTAAATCTCCCATGAAATTGGAAGTACCTCAGAGACCATTGTGAATTTGACTCTGCCACCATACCCTGAATTTCTGCAAAGCTCACATTGCATATTCTCCAGGGCTATATTCCCTGAGCATGACACACTTTGGGAGTATACAACATTTGGTATTTGCAGTTCGAAAGAAAACCTGGATTGACCCTTTGTAAGACATGTTCAAAAATGAAAGCATACTTTTATGCTTGCATGGTTCACCATAGCAATGCTAATCATAGCTGTGAGAGGAGGCAATTATACAGGTGATTTCCCAGTTTACTTTTGAACTACTAGGTTTTAAATTTAAAAACACAAAACATTTTGAATTTTCTCTTTTCAATAAAATAATGTTTAATTTTGGTTTAGATATTTTGTAGTAAACAGTAATTTACATTTTTATAGTTGCTTTGAAAAGAAAACCTAAGAGTCAATGATTTCATAGAATGTGTAAAAGTGTCATTTCACCCCATCAGCCTCTTGAAAAATCTTTCAGAAACACTTTTCATCAAAAACAGTGCAATCTTAATTCCTTACATTGTACTGAATGCTACAAATTCCAAAATAGACATGCTGGTTGGGATTCAGACTCACAGTATGAAGGCCTAATTTATGAGTGCACATGGAGGCATGTTTACTCATATTCCTGTGTGTGAGGTAGGTGTCAAAAGCTGTCATTGCAAACAAAGCAAATTCAATCAAACGGAGACAACACGGACTAGGCAGTGGTTTAGACAGCCAGGCAGTACATGTCTGCTTTAGGGAGACTGAACCTGTTTCTAGGCTGTATCGACTTGTTCTCCAGTAACTACAATGGGAACTTAGTCAAGTGGGAGACACCTACGCAGAGCTGCTTTAGTTTAGATGTCAACCTGTAGGTACACCTCCACCATATATTTAAAAAATATTTTAATCCTTCCATATTGAAATAAACACAATAAAGAGGGCAATGGTAAAGTAATGCATTGTGTTCTCACTTGGAAAAGCAAAAGTTGTGTATAAGTGCATGAAAAAGCGGCCTCCTACACAGGAGGAAACTTAGTGTCAGGGATAGCTTTAACAAAAAGAGGGCCTAACTGGACTGTTACAGAAATTTGTCATGCAATGAACAAGCTACTGGAGAGCCTTGCTGTCCTTATCCACACCATAACAGCTCCGGCCAACTCATTTCAACCCTAGGAACATTCATTTGCCTCCGCAGCTCAAACTAGTTTAAAAAGGAAGAAAATCAAGCACTATATGTTTCAAACCTTTATGCCTTGACACTATTCAAACTTACTATTTTCCTAAAATAAATGTTAAACAGACTTGGCAAAGTACATTTATTTTCTGAGGAAAAAGTAGAATTCCAGTACAGACTATTTGTATGTTCCAGAAATGAATCTTAAACCCACAGGAAACTTTCAGCAATTAAAAAAAAAAACCAGCCATCCTAGTATACCTGCACTATCATTGCTTAGCTCAGAAAGGTTTCAAGGAAAGGCTGCATTTCCTTTTTATTACCAAGTATAGACACTCACGCTTGGGAGTGTCTATACAAGCAACTTCACATTTCTTTTAATCACTGTTACTAGAAAGCAGCTTATCAGTATTATAAAATGGAAAAAAAGAAAAAAAAAAAAGAAAAAGAAAAAAAAAACTTATTACAGTATGATTTGCATGCCAGGGTAATAATGTTCAATGGTTTATTAAGGACTCTCAAGCTTTAAGCTGTTCTGCAAAAAGCATCAGGTAATTACTTCCCTTGCTTAAGGAGATTATATAAGCATTTATAAAAGTGTGCAAAGAAATATATCCTATATTAAATTCTGTTGGTTATAATTTGTTATTCTTTCACTGAACAATTACATGAACGTTTCTACTGAAGTCATCATGACCACTTCAGTAATGAAGTGTTCATCTAGATGACTAAGGGAAAAACTACATTTTATTATTGCATTATTGTGAATAAAGCCTGATATTCTGTCAGATTTTTCTACTATGAATATAACAATATAACCACTTCTGTGTATACACAGAAGATGATAAATTTTGTCCACTAGGATTTCAAAAAATGTTTTCCAAGTGCCTACAAAAGATTTAGAGAAAATACCAACTCTGATGTAATTACAGTGATGCCGCTCCTGTGTATCCATGTATCTGCTACAGCACTTAAGCAGTGGTGCCTCCCAAAATGAATAGGATGGAGCGGCATAGTAGAACAGCAGATAATAAACAATAAAAATAATTCTCCTTTCAAAATCCTTTTGCAAAACATGTTTCCTCTCTACTTTAATTATAACCATCCTAATCCCAGCATTTCCATTTTTCTAATTGTTCACATGTTTTATTTAACACTGAAATCTTTTATTTATACATGGTTGTGTGGGTAATTTATTTATGACAGAGGTTACTTAACTGAACCAGCAGTGAATCATGCATAAGAGCACCTGTGTCTGCAGGGAGCTCAAGTGAAGCCACTCAGATCCAACACAGCTCAAAGATCTACTCTGATGCAGTGATGCTTTGGGATGTGACCTTCCTCATGGCACTTAGCTTTTCCTTTCAATAGAGTGTTAAAAGGATGTTGAGGTGCAGAGGGTGCCAAGAGATATATGGTGTCCACCGTAGCTGTGTGTTTCCCACTCCCTTCCAAGTTACAGGTTTGTTAATTCCCAGTTGCAGTTCTGGAGCCTCCAGTACCAACCTCTGCCTGTGCTTTAAGATCTCTGCTGTCACCCCGTGGCTTTTCTGCTCTGTGCTGCAGTTTATTCTACACTTACAGGCACTTCATTCCAGATAGAACAAGTAATTATCTGTTAGCTGCAAAAATAACAAGAAGCATTGCAACTGCACAACCGTAGAGAACGAAACGAAAGCTAAACAAAGTAGGTAATAGTCACCTGGTCATTAAATAATTGGATAATTAGATTTAACTGCAAGCTAAAACATATCACCAGGAAGGCCAAGGCAAATCTGGCAAAACCTTGTGCTTTAGCCTAGCAGGAAGCCTATGGCCCTTTACAAGCTGTAATATCACCACATTTACTGAGCTACAGCATTATGTATGTCATCATCAAGGACACAGGTAAACTTAGCTGATGGTCTCTAGGTCAGAGAAAAAAAAAAATCAGCAACAGTTATTTGTTTTTGTTTTTTCCTGTAGTAAAAATGGATCTAGAATCTACCTTTGAACACCATATGTGATAAAGCTGACAGAACAACATGCTTGAAGTTAAGTCTACCAAAGTTATGAGATATACAGAAAATAAGGTAAGACTTTTATCTGCTTACAGATATACATACACAGGAGGGTATATTTATATGCTTAATTGTCTGTATTATACCCCAGAGTAACAAGCCACATATGTATAATGTTTATATGCCTAGTCTCTCTCTAGTTCTTCCTGACCTGTCTGCTCAGCCAAACAATCCAACAAACAAATCCCAAAGGAAACATCTACAAAAGGATTTTGAACCCTGCCTTCAGAAATCTTTAAGGAGCATCACTGTTCTAATCTTCTATTTAATCCTACATGGTCACCACAAACCCAACACATTTCACTGCACGATGCCACCTGGGTGATACGAAATTTTTCATTCTACAGTGTGACAGGCAAGATCACAACTTCTCATGCAAGGCTTTTCTTATGTTGATCACTATATGTTGTTGATAACATCATGTGACTTCTTCTGTATGTGATTGCTTCCTTTCTGCTGTTTGCATCACCTTCCGTCTATGTTCATCTCTATCTTCACTGTTTACACATTAAAGTTTAAAAACAATCCCATTTTAATCTTTGTCTTTTAATAAAACTTTTATGAATATTGCATAGATGCTATGGGAACCAAAAAGTGAAGCAATGATTTGTATATCCACCAAGTTGGTGAGCAAAGAAGCATCTTTTCCATTATATGCTGTATGACTGCAGGAAAGATTTAGGGAAGATGTATTCCCTATGGGAAGGAAACCTATAGGTAGCAAGGTAAGAATAACTTGCTCAAAGTTATATGAAAACTTCCTGTTTCAATACAATTTTTTTTGGGGGGTGGGGAGAGGAGCAAGAGTGCACAGTGAAAGGTTCCACTTCCTTATATCAAATTGTTCTGTATTCTATTCACACTATCTGAAAGAAACAGTTTATTTTCACATTATGGTATTGTCCTTTATAATATAGACCTTCACAGAAGGTGATCTGAAAAGGGAACAGGAAGCCAAAAATATTCAAAGGAAAAGTCCTTCACATTTGAGACAGCTATGTCTAGCATATTTGAAATTTCAAGCGAACTGTTGGTATGGCAACAAAAACATTCATAGTTCAAAGGTAGAATTGGTAGTGTGAGATATACCACAAAAATACATCTTAAAGCCTCTGTTATTTGATTAGTTTTAAGGACAGATGCTCCTTGTTACATATTTTCCAACCAATAAATACCAAAGAAAGATATTTTAAAATAATGATTGTAAATGATTACCATTCCCTCCAAAGCAACTAGGAAAACATTTTCCTGACCAGTCTCATATAACATAAGTTGATCATACACATTTGTGAACATAACCTGTGTGTTGGTGGTGGTGTTTTTTTTTCCTTCTCTTTCCTTTGGTGCAGTTTCTGAAGTTTCACAGCAGGGGAATTTGACAGTAGAATGAAAAAAAAAAATAAAAATCAGATACAGCACAAACAGGCACCTTGTAGATGCAAAGATGTAATTTTAAGTATCAAGCAAAAAAGGCATTTATGAAAACCAGCCCTCATCTCAAATTAACTTCAGTTATAGCCTCAATTCCAAAATCCTTTTGATATGATAAAGCAAAAGATTCATCTAGACGTTCTCTGAAATACATGACACGTGGGAGCTGGCTCCTTCTTGTACCATTTTGTCTGCCTAGTTTGCCTATGCATGTTCTGAACATGCTTCGCTAGAAGAAATGTTGCCAAAGGTATGATTTAGCCCTCTTACATTAAAGAGCAATAGTCATTTTATTGCTTATAGCCGTACTAAGAGCACATACAGACAGATGCTTAGGCAGATGTGCTCATTCTCCCTGCACTAAATTAAAAACTGGTATAAGGCACCCAGGCATCTTTCTGATGTTCCCCACATGATGACCTTAGCCAAAAACATTCATCATCCATGAGCAGAGAGCATTCAGCACCCCACTTAAATGAAGCTACACTGTGCCGTTTTTAAGGATGGTCCAAAAGGCTGTGTCACTACCCTTTCTTCTCAATGAATGAGAAAGCACCTGTAAGAGTAAAATCCAGCATCTGAGTTCCACCTACTACAGAGCATGGCCAGATAATTAAATCTGTGAACTGCATCTATCATGTCCAAGTACGCTGGTAAAAGGGATCCCAGAACTGTCTTCTACTCTCTTTACAGAAGTAACTAAACACCCCTGGTGTAGCTTTTTACATGTCCTTATCCACCTACTCTTAATGAAAGCATTATCAATGCCACAAAAGGTAACCTCATGATCATCATATATCACCAGTAACTGTCTATCTCATTTTCATTCACTGCAAATATTTCACCTCACTGATACGTTACTAAAGCATATTAGATCAAGCAGATAATGTGAATTTGCTGTGTAGAGTACTCTAGTAATGTAAACACTCCAAGAAAACTGGCAAAAGGTATAGTTTGTGACACTTGGCAAGAGAAAGCAGTACGTGAAAGCAACACATCTTCAGAGAAAACAAGCAAGCAAACCAACAACAGGCATTTCATTGTTTTCAGTACTTACTTTGCTCTAAGGCATTTACTTCCATTAACTGTATAGTATCCGTATAGAGAGAAGGGGTGGAGGGAGAGTCACTACAGCAAGCTTTCTGGTAAACTCTGCTTCTGCACTATGCTCTGCAATTTAGCCAAATCCTTAACTGGAATTCTGTGACGCAAGGCCTCTTGAAAGTAATCAACCACTGGCTTTATTAAATCATATTTTAAACTTATGCTAGAGTGGGCAGATACCATTTCTGAACAGTCAGCAAATCTCATTTATTGTGTCCAAGGTCACATTTTCTACTGTGAACTAAATAATCCATCTCTACCTTCACTTTGGCCAAAACTGTTACTGTGCTTAATTTTAGTCTGTGTATACACCAATGAGTTTCCTCCAGGTTTAGTGGCCCTTGCTAAGCTATTTAAGTAATAACTGTAAAAAGAAAGAATTTTCCAATTTTTTGAAGGGTTAAGAGTGTTTACAGCCAAGCTCAGTATCCACATTTTGGAGTGCAAATGAAATGTTGGAAAGCTGAAGGAATAGCAAACTCCATTTGCAATGCTAATTGCATTACATTAAAAGAACAATACCATTTTATCTTTTCTTATATCCTCTTTATGCCAGAATTCCATGTGTGTTTTTTTTTTTTTCCAGATTATGCAGTGAAAAACTCTTTTCTTAATGGATATGCAGTACTAACTCATTTATACAAATTTATTTCAGAAACAAATCAATTCCACAAGCATCACAACTAACAGAGCATCAATTCCCTACCTATCAGGGTTCTGCAATCCTAGACAGCTCCCCCAAGGAATACCTGCAGATTTTCTGCTACTTCCTTCTTTTCTGTGATCTCACACTCAACAGAAGTACCTCTGGTCCACCTTTCCTAAGCCCTTTCTTTGTTTCTTCAGCTCCTCCCATGGCTACTATCTGGGAAGGAATGGGGTCAGCACTGTGTGCTGCTTCCAAGCCCCATCCACGCTACCTGCCTGGCCAGGGACAAGGTATCCTTGGAGAGCTAGACGGCACAAGTGGCTATGTGAGCTCCCACCGTGTTCTTCCCTCCAGTGAGGGCACTGCTTCAGCATTTCCCCTCTGCACGGATACTGGTTGTGGTCAGGCTGGAAGGGACTTAAATCCTGATGAACTCCACCTCTCTGCCAAATCTCTTTGGAACTGCCAAGAGGCTCAATACTTATTCTAGGCTGCCTGGTAGGCAGGCAGATGGCCTGATCAGTCAGCTTTTTTCATCTGTAGAAGCTAGGTCAAGAAAGAGAGTGAATTTCAGCTGAATTAATTCCCTTTCACATTCACTTTTCTAGCTAAAATTTTGTAACTACATTTGATTTTCCATAATGTAAAAGAAAACCTACCCTCAGTGTCTTCCATTTGAAAGGTTCATCTGAACATGAGCTAACCTACTGCTAGCAAAGCAATGGCAGCGTCTGCACAGAGGGATGGGCACTGCAAATACCTGTGTCAATAGATTACCTACCCCTTCTTCCTCCAGTCTGCCACCTTCTCCTAGATGCTATTAACCACTCTATTAACCACTCCTTCCTGACCCACAGGAGTTAAAATGAGCTGCTGCTAGTCACAGACTCTGCTGAAGCTAAACCCACATTTTTTCACTGAAACAGAGCAGGGAGCATTCGAATTATCAGCTCCATCAGTAAATATGCAGGCCTGCAAAGTTGTGGTGGTGGGCCAATCAATTTTGTTCTCAGATTCAGCAGATCTCTCTCCACAAACCTACACTATATGAGCTTGCATGAAGCACTGGAAGAATCCTGTATAGAGAATATCAGTGTGGGGATGGTGGTAGTGATAATTCCCAGCTGAGGGAAAAAACAGTTGAGCAGTGGTAGTATCATTTGCTGGCAGAACTGTAAAGCAAATATGTACAATATCCTCTATATTATTTTAAAAGCATGCAAGAGTATTTCTGAGTTTTTTTGTTGTGAAGGGGAATTGTATGTTAAGTAAGTCTAGGTAATGAAAAGCCCCAGATTCTAAAGCTTCTCCAGGACACAGTCAACTGTTTTCTTAATTATACTTTTTTATTCTTACAGACAAATAGATTACAAATGTTTATGTGTTTGTATCTGTATCCAGAGTCATATCCTTTTTATTTCACACAGAATATTTCTTATTACTGACTAATGGTACATTTCTTGCTAATGTGAGATGCTCACTTCAGTTCAGAAACAAGTAGCATATCTATATTTTTTCCTCCCTCCCCAGTTTTTTCCTTTCATGAAAAAGATATTTTTATTTTAAAATATTTGATTGGGAAACCTTTGAACATTGTTGTGGGTAACAAAGTAAACTTAGTGCTTTCAAATAATTTCTTTAAAAAAATCAATATCCATAAGAACCAGATAGTTTACAGAATTGGGATGTGAAGCTTTCTATCAGCAGTCATGTTCAGTCTTACTGTAGAGAAGTAGAAACTTGTTGAGTAGATCACCATATCAGCGACTGCTACTGAAGGTTTACTGATGTGAATCCATTTTTTAATGAAAAAGAGTACCGTTGAACCACAGACACAGCTGACGTCAATTGATGTCAGCATACAGAAAGCCAAAGGTGATTGTCCTCTTTAACTTTGAGCATTACTTTGTCAGGTGTTACACTATATCTCTTTTGTACATAAAGGAAAGATTTCTTGCTGATTCCCTTTAGTATCCCATGTGACAACTATCTTCACTTTTTTTTTTTTCCAGAAATAGTTTGAAAAAGGAATTAATATATTTTGATTAGATAGCACACATTTATCCCCCCGATCTCCCTTATATAACCAAATTGTCATTTGACTTTCAGCATGTTTTTACTTCAGGACAACCGAGAGAAATATAAAGGAGCAATCAGTATTCATAGGTAACACCTGATTACACAGAGCTCTTCTAATCTGTAAAGCAACAGTAAATCATTAATACATTAATTCTCTCAACATTCCTGTGGATATGAAAAGACAAGAAGGCAATACTAGAAGGCAATACCCATTTCACAGACTGCAAAAAGACCTGGCATTTACAGGGGTGATTTATGCAGCGCCACAAAGCAGTAAGAATAATAACTCAGCATTTTCTTCATATCAAGCCTCAGCTAAAGATGACTATCTCCCTTCTCTAAGCTGAAAATAACATACAGCCCCTAGTCTGCAATCCATAACACTAGTCAAATAGAAGTAGCAGTACAATCCTAATTTTTTCTGGAAAAAATGGGCCAGTATTGTAGCTCATATCCTGGTACAATTAGAATCATTGAAGGTTACTGCTTTAAAAGGTGCTGGAAAAGAAAAAAAAAAGCAAAGAACAGGTGTTTGTGCTGACAGGGATCAGTATGAAATTCAATATGCTTTTCTGTTCTCTTGGTAACCCCTACTTCATGATTTTTCATGTCCAACTTTAATGACCCTAGATGTCGTGAAAGTCAGCTATGCCAGAAATGTGAAGCAGTGATTTAAAAAGCGTTCCCTAGTAATGCAGCAGCACCTTACCACAAAATTCAGGATTCAAAGTGTCTCATGACTCAGTTTCATATAAAGAAAATACTACCCATGTTTGTCAGTCACCTCTTAAACAAATAGAAGCCACAGAGCATGAACATGTCCGTAAAGACCAGTCTCTAATAAGTGTATTCTAATGTATTATTTTTTTTTTGTAAAGTACATTTGATTGCACTTGTTCCCTATTGCATAGTTGAATGGTCTATGCTGACATAAGTGAAACACTTGCCAGACTGCAAGGCAGTAAGATTCTTTATGAAGCAAACATGCATTATCCAGGATAGCCAGTAGCTGTTCCTTAACTTTGGTCTATGAAACACGGTAAGTAGTCCTTACCATGTCATAACCAACCAGGAGAACAAGTCTGCAGCTGTGCTCCCAGGACAGCGCTGCAGTCCCTCCCTCACCACATCCACTGACACATCAAATACATCATCTGGGTTCAGTAAACTTTGCATCAGGTCCTGCTTATACATGATGGTCTGGTGAAAAAGAAAATTTAGGGAACAACTCATCTGTAATAATCACAATTGTGGAAGAAACTGATAGTTACCTAAACCTCGGTGCCTGAGATTCTTGACAGGCTCGCTCCATTATTAGAACATGTTAATTAGTGTACGCTCTCTGGTTTTCTCCCTGCTACTCTTCTTGGCATGTAGGAAAAAAGAAGTTGAAAATAAGTGTTAATTCACCTTATAAATTAACACATACCCAATAGAGAGGTGTTATTTGACTATTTTCAGTTTGACTAACTTCATAACACTTTAAAAACAAAAACAAAACTTGCATGAAATTAGCTGCCAGTAAGAATTTTGTATCAAATATTACAGCCACAATGTGTTGATGAACAGGGTTTTTCATTTTGATGCAAGTATGGAGAGTGTCAGCTGGTAATCAAGAAAGTGCTTAGCAAGATTTTCTTTCTTGCACTAATTTCCAAAAGAGAAGGGAGGTGTCTGGTGTGAGACAAACTGAGGAGGAAGAGAGAGGAGAAAAGAAATTCTTGCTCATCAGCAGATCAGAAGTCTTGAAAGATTCAATAATAGTAGCCAAGATAGTTCCCAGCTTCTTTTAGGACAATGTTCCTGGTGCTCTGTATCCAGGCACCAGGTTACTTCTGGGCCTATCTGATAGCTATTAATCTTCCTGCTCAGAGCAGAATAGTTCCCAGTGTGAGAGTTACGGTAGACTTTCAAAAGAACTAAGCACACAGAGAAAAGTCTAGCCTTGTTTAGGAATGCTGAGCAGTTCTGAAATCTTTCCTGCACTGCTAAAATCCTGACCAGCATGACATGGGTTAGATGGAAAGTGAAGGAAGGAAAACTGATGGCTTTCCTTCTCAAAGTAGAACAGAATTATTCTGAAGTATTTGTGAGCCAGCCATATGTGCCTAGCAAACATGTCTTTTGACTCTGGCAATACACCAGAGAGAGCCCTGCAGAGAATACCAACACAGGGCAAGGGGACCTTGCCTGGGGATGTGGGACCTGGACAGGTTGTACCTGGCCAACAGTGCCAAGCCACTGATAATTAAAATGGCATCGACAGCTTTTATGCAAGTGGCAGCTTGAAATACGTTATTATACATTGTCTGTGAAAGTCTTTCTGTACCCAAAAAAAAAAAAAAAAAAAAAAAAAAAGGAAAGAAAACAACAGCAATGTTTTCCAGATTTTGATTGGTGAAATTGTAATTCTGGAGAACAAACCGGAAACAGTTGCTGCTAACTACAGAGATAATGACACTGATGATATGCTGTCTTTTGCTGTAAATATCACCCTTTGTTCCTCAAAATAAAGGGCTGCTATTTACTTGCTTGTTGCAGCCAAGGTTCAGTTTCTCCAGTAGGTCAGAGCAGAAGATTACTTAATTACATCCTTTTATGACAGAAAGTCACTGATTCACATCTGCCTTTGTATCAGAGTATATCTGCATTTCATCTAGTTATATTAATTGCATCAAATATACAGTCTTCATGCTGGTGTAAATGAAAAGTGCATCTAATTTTCTAATACAAACAATAGATTCAGGAAATTAGTCATATTTTACATTGAAAAGTTAGGACGCTGTTTTGTTAAATAATTTAAAATGTGTTTTCATACCACAGTTGATTGTCAACATGAAGCCAAATTACTTTTCTATTACCACGAATACGAACTCAATCTTTAAGTATATCCAAAGGGCAACAAAGCTGGTGAAGAGTCTAGAGAACAAGTCTTATAAGGAGCAGCTGAGGGAGCTGGGGTTGTTTAGCCTGGAGAAAAGGAGGCTCAGGGTAGACCTTACTGTACTCTACAGCTACATCAAAGGAGGTTGTAGTGAGGTGGGGATTGGTCTCTACTCCCAAGCACCAAGTGATAAGAGGAAATGGCCTTAAGTTGATCCAGGGGAGGTTTTGGTTGGATATATTTGGAAAAAAATTCTTCACTGAAAGGGTTGTGAAGTGTTGGAACAAGCTGCCCAGGGAAGTAGTTGAATCGCCATCCCTGGAGGTCTTCAGAAAAAGTGTAGAAATAGAACTTAGAGACATGGCTTAATGGTGGACTTTGCAGTGCTAAGTTAAAGGTTGGACTTGATGATCTTAGAGGTCTTTTCCAACCTGTATGATACTCTCCCGCTCTTTAAACCTAAATGTAAATTAGGTCTTCTTGTCTGTCTAAAATAGCCCCAAGGTTACTTATAGCAGTCATTAGCTCTGAAAAACTTCCAGCACTAAACTTTAGAAGCTAGTATTAAAAGCCTAAAATTTTTCAAGGAAAACTGAATTGTAAGGAAGCTGAACACACCATGTCAGTGACAAGTTCTATATCAATAGGTTTGCAAGCTTAAGGAGCTCTCTAGCTTTTAGAACAACCAACTTTTCTTATGTACTGTGACACTCAGTGGAAACCACAAACAAAAGAGGAGTCCAGAGGTATCAAAGCAGTTGTCAAGGCCCCAGAGATTTACAGAGCTCTCAGCGATCCCTCTCCTGAGCTTCTGCAAGGACAGAAGAGCCTCCAGTGCTGTTGGCTTCAGCTACGGTCCCATGTCTGAACCAGCACCCTTGGGCCAGCTCTCCTCACCCTAACTGTGCCAAGCAAAAAACTCACTGGAGACAAATTCAGGCTTTTCTTTTCCTGTAAGTCCCAGTTTCAAAGTTTTTCTTCTCCCCAGGGTTTGTAAAGTACAACTTAATCACCTTGAGACTCTTATGCCTTTGGAAACAAAATACTCCCATCTCACAACTAAATTTAACATTAATCAGGACAAAAATGTCTCAGCATTATAACTCTTTGTTTCTGTAGCAATAAAGAGTGTGCATGCTACTGTAGATATGACAAAGAAGGTATGTGAATTGTACATATTTATCTTTTCCAACATTAAGCTTATTTTATGAAGAGACATAAAAATGTAGATAATATGAAGTATAAGGCTGGAAAAAATGACAAGGAAGAACATGGCTGCACTGGCTGTTCTACTAACATAAATTTATACACTTGCTAAAAAATGTTTTGATGTACAGACATCCCCTTCTCCTCTGAAAACATCATCACATCTTTTAGCCACAAGATATATGCTAGAAACAAAGAGAAACTGAAAGTTCAGTGAACTTACCCCTCAGAAAACTCAGTTCTTAAATCATAAGACAAAATGAAATTTAAATAAAACCTTAAACACAGTAAATGGTGAATAAATAAAGAGCAATTAGATAACTTTTGTCATCGTGACAAGTATATCACACATTTTAACAGTATGAAATACACGATTATATAGACACTGTAAGAGAAAGAAAAAGATTAGACCAAAGTCAAATTCTACTAATATAACCTAGTGAATACAGTTTTCAGAAGCCTCTTCGCTTTTTAACATTGACATAAAACTGCATCACTCTCTTCCATGACTACTTTGTTGTATGAATACTTAGTTATCCTTGAATATATAAATTAACAAACCTATGTCTATCAAGAAGTCATTTGATGCCATACAATTGTTACAAACACATCTGTTAGCTTTCTGATCAAACTTATTTCCTGACCTTTGTGACTGATATGTCTCAGCTTGTTTTTTGTTTCTGAATTTTTCTGTCCTTCTTTGTTTTCAAGTCATCTTTAACTAGAATGATTAAAGCTAATCTAGAGGTATTTTGGCCATAACCTTTACTCACTCTTTGATAAGCCACTGTTATTGTAGGCTGCTTCTTAAACTATAACATAACCTTATTGCTAACATTTTATACTTGTAATAACTTAATTAGTAGTCCAGAATATAAGGTTAAACTATAAGTGTATGCTTTTCATCATTACCACACAAATTCTCGAAGCTCTCTATTTACCTTAGCCTTTACAAACCCTTTCAAGAAATCAGCATGAAACACAGACCATGTGTGCTCTATAATATCTCAGTTAAATCACCATAAAGGTCTCACTTTTTTTTTTTTTTTTTTCCCCCAACAGTAACCAGACAAACATTTTCCAAAATTTTATTCTGTGGAATTTCAAGTGCACAGCTGAGAGTTTTTCTGATCAGTAGCAACATCATCTCCTTCACCTTGATCAAGTTCAGGTTTAAGGTTTTTTTTTGTTGTTTTTTTCTCCAGCTTCAATATTTTTGAAATAAGTATTTCCAATGGTGCTGGCATCTTCATTGCACAGAGAAGTATCCCTCAGCATTTTATTCTACTTTTAAAATATATATATATATATATATATATATACACATATATCAGCAATTTAGAAGTCAATATGATGTACAGGCTGTTTTGAAACAACTGTAAACAGAATCAATTTTCATTTGAGGATTCAAAATTCAGTTACTGGTACATCCAGCCTTCAAAGGGCCAAAGACTACGCAAGAACAAGTTCATAGTACCAGCACCTCCATGAAAGTGCTCTGTATCCTATTTCAGTCTGGATACAGTCTGACATCATTTAAACATCACTGGCATAAGAAAGCAAGAATTACACAACTAGGACACTGTCTATCAACAGTCTTCACAGGTTTCTGCACTGCAGTGGCTGTAATAATATCAGAACTGAACTGTGAATCAACATGAAAGTTTAGCATGCAGGATGCAGGCTTAATAATCTGGATTTTGTGAAGTGGAGTGAAGCCATGGAGTTAAAAGCAGGCAGCTGTAACACAATAGTTTTATATGATGTAAAATAAAAGAATCTTGGGGAAAAAATAGGTTAGTGAAAGAGCACTGAGTCAGAAAACAACGTGAAAAAGACCAAGTCAACAGAGTATACAAACAGACAACAAAAGGAAGTAAAATAGGGCATGGGAATATTCAGCAAAATCAAAAATTGGACATGTTGTTTAAGTGCCTTTTTTTTAAAAAAAAAAAAAAAAAAAAAGCTATTCAGAACAAGAACATTGCCCCTACTCCAACCTGTACAGCCCCAATAAGAAATGCAAGGACAGAAATAGGAAGTCCACGTGGGACGAACAACCACATTTCCCAGAAGACTGAAGTGACAGAGAACAAGTAAAACTACACCAAAACGTGATCTCCAGCTCACACCTGGTTTAAAAGGGACCCTTCTGGTAACAGAGGGTGGGAGAAATTAGGTTGTTGCCTCCTCACTGAGGACCTTCCCTCCCTCCTCAGCAGCATACCTGCTGCTGTCGACACAGGATTCTTCCCTGCCCTGACAGGCAGAAATCTTTCATGGAAAGCCTCTTTCTTCCCCATTCTATAAATGTCTTCAAATCCCCATGTCAGATGCAGGAATTGGAAGTCTGGTTTTCTCTTGCTTAACTTTGGATACGTGTTTCCCTGGTAACCAGTGGAGTGGCAATAAGGAGACAGAGGGAAGGACAGACAGACAGCTGCCCTCAGGGAGCAGCTCCAACAGCTGTAGGGAGCTCACAGTCACTGCTTTATCAGGCAGTACAGGAAAGAGCCAAACCTCCAACAGGAGGACTGTGGGCCTGAGCAACCTCCTCTCAG
Organism: Netta rufina; assembly: GCF_964035555.1. Taxonomy (NCBI): domain Eukaryota; kingdom Metazoa; phylum Chordata; class Aves; order Anseriformes; family Anatidae; genus Netta; species Netta rufina. The sequence goes on along the minus strand of NC_140125.1, from coordinate 51,667,559 downwards.
TCTATTCAGTCTCCAATAGAGTACTGTGCATATATATATATATATATACACACACACACATATATATATACACATATAATCTTTCTATGGAGTTGTTTGTTTAGGGGGCATTCACTCTGTGCTCTCATCATGCATATATTTTTATCAATATTTATGAGAGAAGCCAGCACTGAAGTCATATATGTTACACTCTACATCTTAAGGCCATTCTCGGACAGACGTGCTGCATTTTGCACAAAACTGCTTCACACTATTACAGAAAAAACTTTTCTGCCATTTGGGTGAAGACATTGGCCACTGGTTTTACCCCAAAAGGGTCTGGATGCCTTGTAGATAGCTTTGTCACAGATCATCAAGTTCCTTAAGGATAAAGAGAAACTGACCTTCAGTAAGGATTTTGAAGCCAAGTCACTATTCTGTGGGAAGTCAGTGCAAATAGATCGATGGATTCGATGTGCCCATGGTAACCTGCGCTGCTGAGGAAGTGTGTCACAGTGTCCCATACTCATAAGGACTTGAGTCTGTGTAATTACATTGTGTTGCAGTAGTTCATAAAGCAAAAATTTTAAGGTTTATATTACTATCATTATCCACAGGAACATGATGGAGTCTCAGACTACAGAAAATGGTGGGAGATTTTGGTATGTAGAGTCACTATCAGCAGGGATCTCAAAAGCATTATTGAAACTACAAAGAAATGGATGAATAATACATCTGCTAGAAATTACACTTGAGGGGAGATCAAAATTATTCACCAATTTGGAAATCATGCAGGGTTAAATATTATGACAATTTATTTTGACATTCTGTGGATGAAATAGTTTCAATATTTTCAAAATAGGAACATTCTGACTTTCTATTTTGAAATAGCATATTTGTTTTGAAATTGACACAACATTGTTTTGGATTTAACAAAAACGTTTCAGGTTGGCAAAGAATAAGATTATTCTTCCTGCTGGGAAAAGGAAACAAAATATTAAATTCATTTAAAGTTGTTTCAACTTGTTGTTATAAGCATCGCCTCCAAAGTGTTTAGTTCAGCCACTAGACTTTCAAAAAGATCAAATGCATCATTCCTACAGCTCTTTGACAAAAAAAAAAAAAAAAAAGGAAAAAAAAAAAAGGAAAAAAAAAAGGAAAAAAAAAAAAAGGAAAAAAATGAAAACAAACAGCAAGCAAACAAAACTGGAGAAGTAGACCTTTAAAGGACCCCTTTGACTACTATCCCACTGCCACATAAATTGAGATCCTATATTTTAAAACCAAGATAAGCAGATACCTAGAGTACTGTACAGCAGTTTGTCCCACTGTACATTTGCCCTCATCATTTAGCTCCCCTTGTACTCCATAATAGTCAATAGACTCTGGCTCCTTCAAGAAGGATGTAAATCTCTACCTACCTTCTGGGGGGATTTCAGTTACACAGCGAGACTCCGGCTTCCCAGACTAAAAATTTGTGGCAAATTCATTTAAATGAATCACAGAGCTTTATATTAAGTTACATTCGTGGGATAATGCAGTCAATACAACAGTTCATGTCTTATTTTTATGTTAAATTCAATTTATTCTAACAACATCTCCACTATTTCAGCTTTTTAACATGCTGCAGACTTAGGCATTAACAATGCATGAAGTTTATTTTAGAGGCTGCCAAGAGCAGAGCATTGGAGAATCTGGGCAGGTAAGAGGCAGATACATGAAGCCTTCCTTGCCTGGGGACACATGAAAGTGATTTGGGGTTAACAAGAGAAGTAAAATTGAATCTGGTAAAATACTTGGCAATGAAACAGTGAGTCTAAGATTGTGAAGCCTAGTTCTGCAGGGAACCGTGGTCTCAAAGTCATAGACTACATAGAGCTTTGAATATTACTACTGACTCAAAAGTAGTTTTCTCTAACAGAAGTATTCTGGAATAAGGAAAACTTGAGTTTTTAAAAGATGAAGGAGTAGATTCTGTACTATATCTCTCCTTGGCTCAAGCCAGGGAAAGGAGGAGGATGACATAAGGTAGTTCTCTGTCACTTTGCAGTATCTGTTTTTGGAGCTCTGTCAGAGAAACTGAAGCTTTACTCAGTGCACCCATAGAGTCTGAAAGAACTGTACCACAGAATACAGACATTTTCCTTTCCACTTTCCTAGCAGAACCTTTGAAACAGTGCATTTACTCACAAAGATATGCAAGGACAAACATGATGTTATGTCTAACAAACGATGAAAATAAATCCAAGTAGACTCCTGTTCTCTTTCCCATTAGGAAGACATGATTAAATTTAAAGCCAACAAATGTAAAGTACACTGAGGACTTACTCTTATATTCAGACTAATGTGTGGAACTCACAGACGCCACTGAGTTTTTGTGGAAGTAAATAGCTTGGGATGCTCTAAACAAGAATCAGGTATTAACAAACAAGCATGTCATCTCTAATTTCCATACCAAGGATGAAAATTATAAGGTATGTCAGTCATCTGGCTTGAGACAAATCAGCCAGTCAGCAAATACACAGGAGATGTTTTGTCACAAAGGAGAAAAAATGGAAGTGAAAGATCTTCCTTTGAATCAGAAACACTGAATATTCACCTCTGATAAAAACACAGTCCTAGAAGACATGGACAATTTTCTCTCTTAACAAGCGAGCACTATGTATCAGAAAGTTATTCTCAATTCACACCCACCTTAGCAGCACTGCTGACCAGACAGTTGTTCATGATTCACAGCATCATGAAAACAGAATTCATCTCTTGGTGCTAGAGAGCTCTAGTAACAACAGCAGTGTTCCTGTATTGAATTCTGATGGGCTAACAGCACACTGCTTTCTCCAGTTTGGAGTCATGATTCTGCTTCCCTTACTCGGAAGTGCAATTTATAGAGACTCAGCTTGTTTCACTTATCTAACACATCTCAGGTTTGATTAGCATTGACAATCCTTGCCTGAAACCAAAACCCTACCACTCACCATCTCCTCATTACTTACAGAACACTGTAATTCATCCTCTCCCACTTGCACATTCTATTTGCCTTCTTACCTACATTGTGTGTTTTCTTTCTCACATCTTATCACCACCTCTTCTCCTTTCTAAGCCTTTTATCTTTCCTACTTTTCAATTCTGTCTGCCTCTCTCTATGATTGCAACTCTTACCACTGCTAGAGTAGTAGCTTGTGCAATTACTTAAGTTTATGCTTCCCATCTAAAAAATTTTCAAAAAAAACACACTGGCAAACAGAAAAAAGAAATCGGTCATATTTCAACAACAGAACTCCAGAGAGACTTTTTTGTGCTCTGTCATCCTCTATTTCTCTTCTCATGATTACCAGAGAAATGGTGGCAAGCTTCTTGTGAAGGCTTTAAACTCTCCATTCCCTTTCTGGGTTCATTTAACATACATTGTAATCACACTGCTGAGACAAATTCATTTGAAATGCATGCAGATTAACGCATCTAATTTTGTACTCTAGGTGTTCTAGCCTTGGTATTGGCCTTAGCAGTGGTACTTTCAATAACGTGCAGTATCTCATTTGTTTGCTTACATTATAATACTTCTGAGTGAGTCCTCACATTTACTCAGTTTGCAGCTCTGAAAATGATCAACTGCCAGCCTGCAAAATCAGAACAACCGTCTAGCCTTTCCCTTTATACCATTGCCTATCCTCAAAAATCATTTTAAAATGTTATAGTAATGTGTGAGACCAGCCACCCATATAGCATTTCAGGTCTGTAAAGACAATAGTTCTTAAAATGGTAAAGGCTTCATGCTATATTTTTCTCATGGCAATAGTGATACAAGGTCCCATCAAGAACAGTTGGAAAAGGTCTTACATAGCTGCAGAGTTACTTGTTTTTTGATTTTCTTTTTTTTATATATACATATTTTGGGGAGGGGGGGTGGGGGGAAAGGTCTTTCTTTTTTGCAAAGAACATAAAGCAATAAAGAGGCAGAGTAAAAGCACATATTCAGCGATTTATTAGGGTAAAAGCAGAGAAAATGTAGAGATTTCCCATAAGAAATAGCAGTTTACAATGATTTAGTCTTCTGTGAGAAATCAGCTGAAACTGTAACCAGAGTCACATACAGGTTGTTATTCCTGCATATGGAGTATTTAAATCTGACCTATTATGCAGGCTTCCTAATCGTCATGTTAACATGAAAGAGCTGATAATCAGCCTCTTCCTTGTGATGCCTTCATCGGAAATCAAAGAATTCACTTTTATTAAACAGAAGTTTAAAAAAAAAAAAAAAAGGTATTAAAAAAGTATATTAAAAAGTATATAAAAATAGTATTAAAGCTATTTATGTAAAGCAGAAGTATAACACATTCAATTTCTGCCAAACTAAATAACAGTAGGGTTTTTGTTGTTGTTGTTTTTCTAGCTAAATTGGACTTGTATTGAATCCCTGAAGTCCTTTAGGCAAAGAAGCACAGGAGAAAAACTTACACTTACTCCCCACAGCACCGATAAATACAGCCAAATCACCAGCATGGAAAATAACTGCATGAGCCCTAGGTACCAAAGCTTACCCACAAATAGCTCATAGTGAATAATGCATACGGCTTAAAGCCAGTTAAAATAAGTGCCAGGTCAGTTATCAGACAGCAGTGAATTTGCAAGGCTTTGAAACAATTTTTTTTTATTTTATTTTATTTTTTACCTCCCTCTCTGAGGTACAAATAACTAAACTAAGATGCAGAGAATAATGACTGAAGTGGGTTGTGGGCAAGAGTTGGCCACTCAGTAGAACTGGAGTGTTTCAGTCCTACATCAAAACAGACTGGTGGTGCTGAAGAGGCAATAGTAACATGAAAGAGCCAGCTTTCACTCTGAAGTGAGTTCTTGACATCATTTTGGGTCCTGAAGAATTACCATATCACAGAAATTGAAGGAATTTGTCTTGGATGAAAATTTCAGCAGAAAAACAAGAGACTAAGAATCTATCACTGTGAGCCAGTTGCCTTCATTCCAGTTTAATTTCAGCTTTAAAATCACTTTTTTGCTCAGCCAGACTATAACATGTGAATGATCTGAAACTTCCAGTTTGTAAGTTCACACCAATGAGTTATGACTAGACTGAATTCACAGGAATTCCACTTCTTTGAGTGCTGAATGCTGGGCATGTTTTCTAACCTTGGAAAGGTACCAAGGTTTGTCCTGCAAGGCCGTTAGGCTGAGGACATTCATAAAAACAATAGATAAATAAATAAATAAAAATAAAAATAAACCGGGAAATACGTGGTCTTTCCCCACAACATTGTAACCTGCTCTTATTCTGCCTTCTCTGTCAGAAACATTTCTATCTGAGCACCGAAACAACTCTGAAAGTAAATCTCAGAAATTCCATAGGTCACGGCATTAGGATCTTGTTTTAATTGTTGCAAGTAGAAATATAACTGCTTAGTTTCCTAAACATTTATAAGGAATTCTAGTCTTACAGAGGCATGCCTGAAAAACATTTGGCCTCTAGCAAATTATGCAAAGATCCTTGATGTAACATCATTCGGTATCATTCATTCACATAAAATTACAAAATATTCTTCCAGGTGAGCAACAACAACCCAGCTACTGGTTTCTACAGCTGTTTGGTAAAACATGCATTATCTTATAAATAAACCATCAACAACACAGAGCACAATGTATTAACTCAATGATTCTAATGTCCATACTCATTCATATACAAAATGCAGACGTTGAGCTGTTGCACTTTTCCAGCACTGGAAGATTTTGCAGAAAATGTAAAGGTAAATATATTTACTACCAAGGATGTTCTTTCTTGGCATTTTGTTACTAGCATAGATAACTCTCTCTGCGGAATCCATCCCAAAATCATCTGGAACCACTGAACCTGGTCTTAGCTTTCCTTTGCTAAGCAAGAAACATGAAGTGCTATGGAATCATCTAAGTTTTTACCAGAAATCTAGAAACAAGAATTTTTTCCTCACAAGTTTTCCTGTTGTCAATTTTAAGCTTTGCATTTTGTGCCACACTTCAAGGTACTTAATTGTCTGCTAAGTAAAACTTAGCCTTATACTTAATTCAATAACATTATCACCAAGCAACAGCCATGTTTTCTTTACTTTAAGCTTTTGAACCACTACTAGTTTTCTCCCTCAGAATATGGTCAGCCACACGCTCAAAAAAAAAAAAAAAAAAAAAAACACCACGGTTTGGATTACATGCATTTTGTTATGCTAGATTACTCCCAGTTTTCTTAACACCACATTTCCACTCATGGCAAGTTGGCAGAAAGCACTACCATTAGCAACAGTGTTATATCTACTATTTTCACCAGATTTACAAGGTTCAAACCTATCCTAGAGAAGCTAGGCTTGCACAAGGCATTTTTCCCCCATTGCCATCATAATGCTAGCCATTACTTATTTCTTTTTAATCACTTACATACTTAAAAAGAGCCAATATTTTTGGGGGGAAATGGATTTAAAAACATTGGCCCTGCAAAACATTTCAACTCCTTTGGGTAAGGTCGACCCTTCTCACTGATTTTTCATAAACTTGGGGCAGCCCCTGCAGTAAATGAAGACACTGCGTTAGAGTACAGCGTATTTCTTTCAGCTAGTCTAACTTTAACAAACAGTAGCACACTCAGATGGTCATCTTTATGAAAAACTTCCCAATCTAGCAGTAGTATATTCTCAGACACTTTGTAGGTAGTGCATGAATCACTAGCACCAGAAACTCATCTGGGGGGAAGAGTCAAGTAGTCATTTTGGCTAGATATAGAAGGTGATACTGATGATACTTCATGGTCTTTATGATATTTCTGATGTTCGAACCGAAAGAAAGAAAGAAGGAGAACTGCCTGTCATTACATTGCTGGCAGTGCAGTCCATGTCATCTGTGGTGGGTTAGCCTTGGCTAGCAGCTAAATGCCCACTCACAGCCACTTGTCAACTTCCCCTTCTCAACAGCACTGGGGTAGAAAATAGATTATAAAAAAAATCTCACCGGTCAAGATAAAGACAGGGAGATTTTTTAACTGTTACCACCACAGGCAAAATGTACAAAACTTGGATCAAATTAAATCAATTTGTTACCATCACTAATTTATATGATGACCCGTGAGGGGATACTTCACCATCACACTTGACAAGAACTACCTCCAGAAGCTGTGGGTTGTTGCCTCTCTACCAATTTTTTTGTCCATCTTCCCATTCCATAGCGAGAGATCCCAGCTTACCTTTTGATTTCTGATTGTCATACCCAGTATCCCAACATCAAAGCAGCCAGGCAGCAATCCATTCACCTGGCTAGCAAATGTAATCTTTCTGCATATCTCAAAGTTCGCTCAGGGTCACTCAGGTGCTTTTTGACTGTTAGGTGATTTCTGTCACTTCCTCCTCCCATTTTCTTGCCAAAGGACCAGCTTTCTAATTAAACCATTCCTCCTTTTCCCTTGCTAATGTATGGACCTGTCAGTCTCTGCTTCCAGTTTTTCTTTTTGACTCCTGGAGTGATTACTATAGATAGGTTTTGTGTCCCTCTCTTAACCTGAGGTGTCTTCAGATGCTGAGGCCCTTCTTACCCTGCTCTTGTGATGGAGGTGAAAGGAGGCTAAATAATCACAGGCCAAGCTCCAAATCAGTACTATGAATTGGTAGGTCCCAATGGAGTAGACAAGTCATCTTTCTGTCAAATGGTTCCCCATTTTAATGGGATTACATGTCTCTTCAGCCATAAAATTGCAGACTATCAAAGGTGATAACTGCCCTGTGCACCTGGTCAAATCCTCCCATACACCTTGTCACCCAGGGATTGTGCTCTGAATGGCACATTTTTATGTTGCCTCACCAACAAGTTGTTCACTCTTATATCAGGTTGATGAAATCAGGTTCCACATACCCAATGAAAAGCCAACAAAAGATAATGGGACTAAACAGCTTTGTACAGATCTACAAAAACCTCAGAAGCCCATGCAACAAAGCTAGGGACACCAATGCCAGAAACAAGAAGGGAGGTGTAATCCCTCATTCTTAAGATAGCTCACCCAGCAAAAGAACATGATCCATGCCTGGGCCATATGCCAGCACAAATGCATGGCCTTTTTTTTTTTTTCTTTTTTTTTTTTTTTATCAACATGGTCACAGGCACAACAAAATAGAGTGATAAGCAGCCCAGAGAACAGCAAAATCCAGAAGTGACCACTAGCCTCTAGCTTTTAATATACAGTAAAACAAGCAAACTTCATGACCAGCACAGAATCCTGCCAATTAACAGACACAACAGCTACAGCACACAATCGGATCAAAGCTGTTATCTCAGGCCACACATTAGGCACCAAAAATGACTGTGGTGGGATGACCCTGGCCAACAGCCAAACACCCAGCCAACCTAAATCCCTTCTCCCACAAGACAGAGGGAAAATAGAAATTTGTGGTTAAAAATAATGAGAGTTTAAGAAGGCAAGTAAAAGCTGAGTGTAGAAGCAAAGTGAAAAGAGGAATTCATTCCTCTCCATAGACAGGCAGATGTCCAGTCACTTGCTGAAAAGTAAAGCATCAACGCACATAAAAGTTGCTTCAGAAGCATCATAACCACGAATTCTCTTTTCACTGAGCTTGTACTGCTGAACACTTCATCATATAGAATAGAATATTCCTTCGGTCAGTTTGGGTCAGCTGCATCCCCTCCCAGCGCATTGCCCACTCCAAGCCTGCTACCTGAGAGGGCTTGGGAGGTAGAGAGAACAACTTGATGCTGCACAAACACTGATCAAGAGTAAAAACATTGGTGTTATCCACACTGTTTTAGCCACAAATGAAAGCACAGCACCATGCAGACTGCTGTGAAATTAACTACATCCCCACCAGACCCACCTACATCATTTCATTATATTCCCCAAAGCTGTCAAGGGGCTGATGAACAGGAGTGGTGACAGAACTGAGCCCTCAGGACTTTTGTGGGAAGGAGAACCTGCCCATCACGCCCACTGGGAAGAAATAAGTGAAACCAGCTTAAGAAATCTCTTAAATCCTACCAGGGCATGCTGCCATGTCAACGGGACTTTGTTATCAATCACAGAAATTTAATAATAGGCCAGTATTACCTAGGCTGTATCTGATCTGGCCAGCACCAAAAGCAATTCATTCATAAGTTTTGCACTGGTGTTTTGCCTTGCAAAGTAAAATTGAATTGGGTCCAGCATAGCAATTAGTGAGATTTGCTAAATTACATTTTCTTGAGGATGCATTCACTTCCACAAGAAACCAGAAAACTCTTGGTTGTTTCTGAGTGTCTCCATATTTAATGAAATGCAGAGACCAAACTTCAAAGACTTAGTTGTTAGGGTCTCCATTTCTGTGTCCTAACAGAAGATTTTCCTTGGTCACTGGTGTCATATGTGACCATAAAATTGTTTTCTCCCCTGCTGAACTTGAAAACCTCAGCAACATTTCAGAAAATGTGAAGTTAAATGCCAGAAACACCATCATTAATACTGCCTTATGAAGGGAGGGCAGTCAAGTAAAATTTCATCACACCATCCACCTTGAAAGCTTTGTCATCCTATGCTAAAAGAGCTTTATTATGTAGAAAAAAAAATCACTTTTCCCTCTGAAAATGTACTCAGTTCACAGCAGAGATGCCAACCATATCTTCACTGCCAAATGTTTAGATCTTCATAAGACATCACCCTACCAGCACTTAAAATTCATGGTTCTACAACAGCCTATAGAGCAATACAAATGAATACCATAAAACATTGTAAAGCCTACGGAAACAAAGCAATATATATTCCACTACTTGGTGTTATATTGAAACTGCAGGTACAATAACGTCTCTCTTTCTTCCTAAAACTCCTCATACATTTACACAAACTATTTTGTGTAGGAGTCTAAGAAATTTTGAAATTACAAAAGAGCATTTTGATTTCCAACTGTTTATCTAACATGTCAATTCTCCATTGATCTCAGAGTAACTATTGAACTCTGGGATTTTGTTTGCATCTTTCATTTGCTTTGCATTACTCACAGATGCTGACAAGTCAGTTACATGCTTTGACTTGATGCATCATTTCAGAGGATGTACAGATTCATCCATCTTGAAAGATTCTCACAAGGCCTAATTTATGCTTATTAAGTAATATAGAAGCCAGTGGTCTATGTAAACATAATTAGAAGCATAATGTTGAGCATCTTTCTATGTAGTCACTTCATATAAAAACTAGCCTCTGTTAAAAGACATATCACCTGAATTTTCCTTAAGAGAGGGCTTAATTTCTTAATAGAATTTTTGCCTTTGGTTACAGCAATACTGTTGCAATCACTGTTTTTAAATAAAGCCATTTAATTTTATTTTTTTTTACTTCCTTTCCTGTATATTATCAGCCTGTTGTTTTTTCAGCTTTCTTGTCCTTAATTTTATAACTTAATAGTTTTCTTTCTAGATTCTTCACTACATTTGGACACTGTATTAGTTTCAGAATCATCTGCTATTCTCCCTCAAGTGGGATTATAATCCTTTCTCCTGTCATGTTTTACCCTTGCTTCCTTCCAGATTCAGAAATAGAAATTCCCTTTACAACAGACTGTGTTTTCCAGTGGCAAAGTAGACTGAACTTCTACTCAGACCTTTGATCTGAATTTAGGAACAATTGCTTAGATACGGCACAAATAGGCTCCTAACTCCATGCCTGAGAATAGTCAACCCATCCTGGAAAATTCCCCCATATCTGACAACCCAGTCCCAGTTCAGTGCAACCCCCTATAATTCCCAATGTATCATTCCCAATTTAAACTAAAGTCAAATTTAGTTCTCAGCTCTCTTTCTGATACCTTGAATTTAGTTGAGCTTGTCAATGCCTGTCTGCTTTCACCAATAGCAATACTGAAGATATAGCAGAAAGAGCACTATTTAGCCAGGTGTCCTTTTGTAAAGGCTTCCTCTTTACAGTGAGTCAGAGTAGATTATGGAGTTGATATAGTGTAGCTGATAATGAACCTGTGGGCAAATTAAAGGCTTTGTTTAGCTCACTATTGCAAAAAGTCTTGATTTCACATTCAGTCCCATTTCCCTCAATAAAAAGAATGCTCTTAAAAGGCTTTTGGTTTTTTGCTTAGCTGGGTACTTGAGTGAGAATGACTAAACAGCATGTCAGAGCAATGTTAGTACATGCCTCAGCTCCTGTTTGTATACAGATGACCAAATTCATAGCACTGCAGTTTCACTGCAACTTACTTGTGAATAAGTTTGCTAGATTTGCCATTTTTTTAATGTCCTAATCAGAACAATTCAAAGAAAATATCTTTTCTTTTAGTTCTGCAAGCATTTAGAAAACATGTGCAAGCCCTATAATATTTTTTATTTCTACCATCTGTTGAGCACAATCCGGACTGTGCACAGCCAGTCTGTTTTACAACCAGATCACCTAAAAAGGCAGATCCGACCCAGTCCTAAAAATGATTCTCCCATGCTCTATTACCAGCATAAAATAAGACTATGTTGAAGCCTATCTGAAAAACATATTTGTGAAATTTTATTATTAACATTTAATAGTTGAGAGGTTCTGACAAAGTGCAGAGCAATGTTTTTGGGCAGATTCTAAGAAAAACAATTGAACCAGAGTATCATAATGTTTTGTAAAAGCTTTTAGTCAAATTTTGAAGCTAAAATATATTATCCATAAATAAGGGGATCAAGTAAATGACCTAATAAGAAACTGATGTTTGTACTACCATCATACTGAGTTTTGGTGTTTGAAGTAAGAGACTTATTTCCTTTGTCTCTTTTGTAGAGCCAGAGAAAGTACCAAAATCAGGTGAATAATAAGACACCACTACAAAGCAACAACACATGAATACAGTACACTGTCTAAAGCTGCCAGGGTATTTACAGAATGACCAGGGATTCCATGATCCAGACTAATTTTATTATAGTCAGGTTCTTCAATTCACTGAAACAGTCCTGAAAGGTTCCTTTATTCATTGCATATTATTCAGTGCATATTGAATGATGCAGATGAAAAGCACATGCACAAATCTAAAACAGAATATCATTTTCCATACTACTTTCATTTTAATGCTGAAGGCTTTCCAAATGTGCTACATCTTGTCTACACACTCTTCTAGAGAAACAATCTCTGCTTTAAACAGATTAGAATCAAAAAATGTAACAAAAAAAGAGCAATGAAAGGAGAACCATTGATTGCTTTCAGATGATTACTTAAGTAAAGTTAGCTATCTGATTTATGGGAATCATAACTGTGATTTTTGAGGAGTGATGCAAGAAAAGAGCAATATTATAGTACAGGGCTAAAGGACGACATTGCAGCCACAAGACTGACAGACAAAAACTTCAGGGAGAGAAAGGGACAAAAAAGTTTGATAGATCAGAATGACAACAGAATAAGGAAACAGAAGCTGAGTAGTTAAGACTGTCAAAGACCTTGAAGGAATGGTGTTTAAACAATAGATAAGAGAAAAACTAAGAGTGAATAGAAGGATTAAAAAAGACATTATCAATCTAACAGACAAGACAGAAAATGTCAGCCCTCATCATCAAAACAAGATTCACTGAAATGGAAAACCAGACATAAAGACATTGCAAAAATCAAGGTGCAAGTCAGAAATAAGAGTTATTTTAACACTTGAAATAACTCTTGAAATAAGAGTTATCACAAAAATGGCAATGTGGATAGATCACTTATGATAGAAATAAAATGACCATATTCCAGTGGATATCTAATAAAGAACTGATAAATTCTAGAGGAAATAAGTCAGTCTTTGCCTGTCCAATACACATCAGCTTTGTTCAGTAATGTAAGTGCAAACATATATACTGAGTTGGCCATCAGCAAGATTGATATTTTAAAAACTAAAAAAATCCTTGTAATCTCAGTACCCTAACTCTGAACAGCAAAGCTCAGAATAAAGTATACAACAGCAAATGCCAGTTTGTAACCTTAAGGCTGTGAAAAAAGTTCAAGTAATCAAAACCATTTGAAAATTTATGCTTTCAAATTACAAAAAGATAGTCAGTACTTCCTTAGTAAAACCACATGAAATGCTATTGTATCGCATTTCCAGCTCACATTCTGAAATCAGAATTCTTCATCCCATATTTTACTTCTAAAATATGCAGATGAAATATTTCTCCAGAGTGCGTGGAAGCATAAAAATGCTAATATCTTATGTCTATAAAAAACAGATAATAATTAACATTTACTTCAGCAAAAGTTAACAACACCAATTAAGTTGCCATCCATCTTCATATCCTTTTCCCAAGATCTGCTCTACCATCTTGCCATTTCTTTTCATTCATTAGAAAAGTAAATACGAAAATTATGAGTAGCCTGTATTGCAGAGTTCTGAAACAAAGGACTGCCTGCAGGATGAGATGGAGAAGAGCTGCAGTGAAATTCACTCAAAGCCTTACCTTCCAATTAGCAGAAACTCCCCAAGCACTCCCAGGCGTCTCATGGCGATGAGGATCCCCCTCACTGTCATTCCCTCACAGAAGCAAACCACCACTCTAGCCTTGGGTAACCTTTCTCGTAGTTTGCGGAGCAGGCGATCAAAGCTCTTTTCCCCAGCGTTGCTGTAGATTTTGTCAGAATGAGCAATGCAGAGACCCTCTTGGGCAGCCAGCTCTTTGAAGGCCTCCATTCCACTTTCCCCATAATTTCCTGTTTTAAAAGAAAAAGGAAAAAAGGTATTAAATCAGGCATTTGCCCAATTAAGGGTGGGAAATCAACTACAAAAAGTAAAGGAGGTCCTCCAAAGTGAACATGCTCAGAGTTTGGTGAAATAATGATATACTTGTGGATCAGTGGGTCTTAAGTGACCTGGAGACTGAAGGTTTCTTATATTGATTTACCAGTGGATATTAAAGACAAATAAGGTGTGGAGAGGTAGAAAAGTGGACAAAGCGTTTAGACAGTAAATCTAACATTCTATTAACATTTTTCTTGCAATTATCACAGCTGTTCTACTACAGGAAAACCGTGACAATAAAGAGAAAAAATAACATTTTTTCATTCTAATCTGTTGCATACCACATGTATTCCCCAGTAGTAAAAATGAATAAAAAATTATTGCAAACATAAAACATCCTGATCTGGTTACATTTTAAAAGCCGTTTGCACCAATCTGACTGACCAGTGTTCATGACAGTTAAAATTTAGGCCTGATGTTTCTCTTGTAATAGGAGACCATCTGTAAGGACTTCCAAAACAGCTCTTTTTAATACAAAAACATTTTGACTTTGTGGTTCAGATAATACCAAAGTTGATTCTAAAATTCTTTTTTTTTTTTTCTTCTCTTTTCCTATATTTTTGAATCCCTAAAACAGCTTTGTAAAACTCAAACTGCCTTCAGCTATGGAGACAGGTGAAATCTCAAATTTTCTTTGAATATTTTATGCCTGCCATGAGCACAGGATTTATGATGAACATCAATCAGAGAAGAGGAGCAGATGGATTACAATAAATTGTCTATTAACAGCAACAAGAGATCATTCAAAAAGAGAAGCCCAATTTTTTCGCTATCCACATTTGTAATATTTGCTCGGTTTCTTGAGGGAGTAACATCAAATATGTTCAATACTTCCAGACACAGACCTTTCCAAACCTGTGGTAACTGAAGAGTTGCAACTCCCCTCTTTGCAGAGACAGTTTCAAATAGCAAATTGCAATGAGGAGCACTTCTGAATCAGCCTAAATTCATTCACCAGAAAAAATGTACAACACCCCAAAATGCACAGCTACGGGGCAGAAAATTCAGCGGGAGACAGATCAAGCATTCTGTATAAATCAAACAAAAATAGTACAGTTTTTCCAGAAATTTGGATTCTTTGCAGCAGATGCAACAAACTGTGCAGTTTCATATAGTCATAATTGTACGAAGATATAGCCAAACCTTCCACGTCTATTTTCAAGCACAAAATGCAAGTTTCAAAGTCTTTTGCACTGAGCTAACCTAGTTCCTCACAAATTTGCAGCTCAGCGGCATGGCCTCTTTTCCAATCTGTGACTCAATGACAGATACAGCACACAGGTCTGTCTGCTCTGCTGCCTGTGAGCCAGACGTACTCCAGAACGGGAACAAAGCCATGGCCCTGCACGGCTGTGGGGAGAAGAGAGGAAGGGCTGTGCCTGGTGGGAATGCACCAGCAAGCAGCCCCACACTGCTCAGCCCTGTCCCATGCCCCTGCACCTGGGGAAGCACCGTTACCTCTCACAGGGGTTGTCATAGTGAGATGGATTCTCAGAGGAGACACTGTCAAGGTATTTCCATATATTTATAGGACATAACTCACAGTCACCAAGGAATTTACTGCAGGACCTGAGGCTGGGCAGTTTGAGCTACAATGCTTTTATGACCTGTCTCAGGCCCCAGGCTGCAGCAGGACAGCCTTGCTGCCGACTTGCATTAGCAAGCACCTCATACTTTGGAAAGAAATTGGAATATAATGCCCAGTTTCACAGAATCACAGTACTGTATGGGTTGGAAGGGACCTCAAGAGATCATTGGATCCCTCCCCTCCCCCCCCTCCAGTTTCATGCGGAACTTCATGCAACAAGTAAACTCATTTGAAGTCAGTGGGATTATTCCTGAAGTAAAATCTTACCTAAGCTGAGCCACTGGAGTAAACTGAATCTTCTTAGATATTTAGGCAATGTGTATTACAAAACAAATATAATAAGTTTCCTACCTAATTTAATAATGCCCTAAATGTAAGGGTAGGATGGGATTTTCTCGTACATCAATACAACACTAACTCTGTTCTAACCGAAGCTAATGATTTCAACAAATACAAAATTAAATCCACTTAGAATGCTTTTTTCCAGCTTTAATTTGATGGAATAACAATCATCCCAAACACACAGCCACATCTGCACTAACAGTAAAACAGCGTACAAAAATTACACTAATAGGAAGTAGTGTTGCCTATACATTCAATAAAGGCAATTAAGAACCTAAAAGGTATAAAAGCTCATTAAGATCAAGAATCACGCACACAGAAGAACAAAAAAGCAAAAACAAAGCAAAAAAAAAATGAGGCTGGAAACAAAAACTTTCTAACCTTTCTCTGAAGTTGTGAAACAGCTTTCCAATAGCAGTACAAGGAAAGACATCTTATTTTAGAATGGAGCTGGTAAGCTCACAAGAGCATTACATAATGTAGATGTCTGCAACAGACGGAGATGAAACTTGATGAAACAGGTCCTTTTGAAGCCTGTTTCCTGCACTCCCCAAGCAAGACAGCACACTGCACACCTTCCTCCTCCAGGGGAAATGACCAGGAAGAGAATGAACATGTGGCAGATGTTAGACGCATTGTTCAGTGCACTCAGCTACCGGGGAAAGCACACTGTAAGGGTATATACAAAACAGAAAACACTAATTAATTCTGTGCAACAGCCAAGAATATATCCATCTGTACCAGCTTGCTGGGTACATCAATTTCAATCAACACATGCAACAGCTGAGAAGGGAAACGTGTAATGAAAGAAATCTGCACAAGATGGCAGTCAGTGAAGAGTTTCAACAGGATCAACAATTGCAACACCACCATGGACTGAGGGTCATTTTTCCTTTGAAAGAGCAATCGAAAATTCAATCTCATTCATAACTGCCTTTTTGTTACTAGAATAAATTGGGAAATGACTAAGTATTTATTATCTTAAGGCCACAAACAACCAAGTTTTATTCTGAATAGTACCCAAATGCTAGCTGTGCCAGGAACATATTTTAAGCCCCATGGTACCTTGCTAACTTTTTAAAAATATTTGCTTTTTTTGTTTGTTTGTTTGTTTGTTTGTTTTTAAATACCTCTTAAATAATAATAATAAAAAATAAAAGTTCTATTCAATTTGTATCCTGTTCAGAAAATGAGATATTCTCCTTTCATGCTTCAAGTAGAGTCCATACAGCACTGTAAAGGCAAATTCTAACCCTATCATGACTACAATTGTACTAAGAGCACTGTCCTCTCAGTGACAGCTTTGCTTCACCACTCTAAGAATCCTACATAAGGCTATTCCAGATGAAGGATCCAAGTACCTGAAGATGCTGGTGAGAGCTATGCATAGTGAGAATTATTCTAACTCTCTGTATTTTATGCAGTTAAATAACAAAAATATGAAGATGAAGCTGTAGTAGAAATCAAAGATGTCAGCCTAATGAAAAGAAAAAAGACATTTTCACTTAACAATCAACTTGTATAACTCTTTGTTTCAAAGCCCCCCAAAAGTAATTCAAAAATTTACCTTCATAAAATGCTCCTGTGAGACATTCAAGTCACAGCTGCCAAAGGAAGTTACACTATTTACTTGTATTAGCACTTCAGCAGTGTGGGGAGCTGAGCCCAGGAGCTTCATCTAAAAGGTTTATACTGTCCTTTTTATTAGAGTTGTCTGGCAATTTTACTTCCATTCTCTTTGTCAAGAAAGACATTTTTTTTTCCCATGTATGAAATGAAGCGGAAATGTAGCCTTAACAATCAGATGCTTATGAGAATCCTGGATATTGTCTTTTTGAGGGATGCACAGAGTATGGATCCGCCTGAGCCATGTGACAAAGTGCTGCATTTCCAAGGGGCTATATTCTATATTGGGTTATAACCGAAACAGAGCATCCCATGTCCTTCAATGGCTGATTTCATTCAAGGATAGCAATTATCCGTGAGGCAGCATAAGGCAACATGAACCACTCATATTTGTGCTACAGAAATATATTCCCAATATATTCCAAGAGCTGTTTCAAAAAATAAAATAAAATAAAATAAAATAAAATAAAATAAAATAAAATAAAATAAAATAAAATAAAATAAAATAAAATAAAATAAAATAAAATAAAATAAAATAAAATAAAATAAAATAAAAAAATCTAGAGGCAATGTTAAATAAATCTAGAGGCAATGTTAAATATAACAATAACTGTACAGTTTCAAAATACATGTCTGGAAGGTTTTGGACCACTTAACAGATTTAAAATAAAGTTTTTTTAAAATTGTCAGTTTTCTCCCCTACAAAATCCACTATTTCCTTTCACCATCAGGGTATCTTTGAATAGGGTCAGTTAGTGAGAAACGATTGAGTTGTCTCATTTTAATGTTTCTTATCAGTCAAGCCATATTAAATAAACGTGTGCATACTCCTAGTCCATTGCAAACTAAAATTAAAAAGGCCAACAATCAGATTTAAATTAGCATGTTTGCAATAGGCTGGGAACGTATACACTATTGGCTAATGTGGCTCAGCTGATAAGCACTCAGTTTCTAAGCTGTAGAAATTCAACCCTTTAGACCCATTTTTCGACACTTTTGATCTACAGAGTTAAAAATAAAAGCCTAAGTCTAAAGCCATTCTATCAGTGCAATAGATTGGCAAAAAAATTAGATGCTGAAGAATGGATCTGCCCACCTATCTTATTTCTGTACTTCCCATGTGTAAGTATTATACTCACAACAAGAGTAATACCTTCTTCTGGGGAAGCAAAAGCAGCCCTGTTGGCACAGGGCTTCCAGGACAATTGTGCCAACACAGCCCCCCAGATTTCTCTGTCACTGTGGAAAGGGTAGAAATAAAACACTAAAACATTTTTCCCTAGAAAATCTTTTTCAATGCTAAAATCACACTGTTGTCAAAGGGGCTACATTTTATGAGTTATCAGTTATTCCAAACAGAATTTGTCTTTCATTTTCAGTGAACGTTCTGCACTTAATGTTGACTTCAATGCCTAAAGCCCTTTACCACAGTTTCTTTTCAGAGTTCAGATAGCTTTTTCAACACCACTTTCTTCATTGAGTATATTTTAGCTCACATGTTTTTAAGAGGAAACTTCAAAGCAGAAGAGTTAGGCTACGAGAGTACTTTAGAAACCCTAAGGGATCAGCCACTTTACAATAAGAACACTGCATGGATATGAGCTCCAGTTCTGATATCAGTTAGAACAGAACAGTGGAGAAAGTATCAAAAGAAAAAAAAAAAAAAAAAAAAAAAAAAAAAAGTCAGTAAACCTAAAACCCCACTCTAACACTCAAAGCTTAAAAGGAAAATCCTACCTCTTATTTATTCTAACTAGCTTGCAAATAAATCAGCAAAGAAACAAATTTTTCAACAAATAATGCCAAAGTAGCTATTTCAATTTCTCTAAGTACAATGGTGTTTGGAGACCAGCTGGATTGCCTACTACTCCCTGAGTGCCTTTCACTCACTTCATGTCCCAGCTGCTTGGTTCTAAAGTTGCTTTTAGCAATGGATATTGGGGACCTCCTTACCACCAGTATGCATCCCAGGCCAACTCATGAATCTGTGGAAGTCAGACTTTCCCTCATGTTTCCACGCTCATTTTTCTTTGACAGCACCTGAGAGATTTTGCATTGTGTGGAGGCCTCACTCTTTTTTCAGTGACAGAGGGGAACTCATAATCAGAAATTGAGGTAGTGGTGTAAACACTCCACATTCTTTTAAAGTACCTTGGCAAAGTTTCCTGTGCTTACCATAGATTTCAAACCAACAGTACTCCAGCCTGATGAAAGCCAGAAAGATGCATTAAATGAATGAACTGAGTCATCTCTGGTGCTCTACAATACTCTGCCATCTGTGCTTATGGCCTATTTTCCTCCAAACTTCAGGCCCTTGTAGAAATGCAGAAAGGGAGCTGTTGAGTCAAGACTAGTCTTCATTTTCTGAACTCAAATGAAACTGAATACAAGGGAGAAAATAAAAACAGTAAATGAGAGGTTGGCGTTTGATGATTGCTGTAGCCATAAAATAATACAGCCTTCCTATCATAGTTCAGTTTTTCAGAGGAATGAAACTATATTTCAGATAAGAAAACTCCCATTATTTTATTAAATGCTAGGTTACCTTCTGTCATTAATTACAAAGTATGCACATTCTGCCAACAGCTCACCGTAGCTATGTATTATCTCCATAAAGTAAACCCAAACATAGGTAAAACATTGCTGTCAGATGAAATGGTTATATTTAAACCTTCATCTTGTATGAGGCACGTGCATCATCTTGAACAACTAATTGATATTCTTGTCAGAAACAGAAGCACAGGTGAAGTCAGTCTTGATGTGGTGAGAGTAGTGCTAAATAACATTCCCAAAACAAGAAAAATGTCCCAAATTTTTATTTTTTTCCCTAAATTTATTCAAAGGATACACCTAGTGCTTATTTATTTCATTTATAACAAGGAGCTTTAGAGATTTATTTATATTCTAATGGATCTTTTTCAGATAAATCCTTGCCTGATATACAATACTTATAAAAAAAAAAAAAATTACTCACTGAACCTATTCTTTTGTTGTTGTTCGTGAGTTATCAGTAGCTTCCAGCTTTCTTTAGAATTTAGTGAAAGTAATCCAACAACCCCTAACATTAACCATTGGTTAGGGCTGTTCTTTGGCAATGATTGGACAGTAGTCACAGATGTTTTCTCTTTCTTGATCAGACAGAAGAAAGTAAACACAGAATAAGTTCCAGTGAGAACATTCTCCTATGAATAATCTATTGTTTCTTCAAAGCTCTCTGTGATTATTACAGTTGGTAAAATTCTTCTGGAAAGAATACTCAAAAGGCACATCAAAAAGTAGGAGAACCGTATTCTCTTTCTTATTTTATTTTTAAATATGAGCACATGTTTCAAAATGAAAGAATGAAATTAATGCTTAGTTCTGTTCATGCTTCGGCAATTATGCAATTAGTTTAGCTTACATTTCAAGCACAAGATTTAAAATACTGATGGCAACCCTGAGCAATCAAAAATTACACATGTACCCTACTGTGAATGAAGCTTTGAACATAAATAAATTAATGGAAAACTAAAAATAAAATTAAAAAAAATAAAAATAAAATAAAGAGACATTTCTACTGGCTGTCTAGTTTCCGAATCTGAGGGCACAGAGAAATCAGTTTATTAATTAAAAATTATTAATTTTTAAGAGGGACAAACTATTAAATTTTATTACTTACTGTCTGTTAACATTGAAAAAAATATATCCAAAAAGCTACTGACCTCATCTATAATACCATATGTAAATATTCACTGCACCAAGCCTGTCTGAATTTAAGAAGCAATTGGACTGTGCACTTAGTCACATGGTCTAAACTTTTGGGTAGACTTGTGCTGTGCCAGGAGTTGGACTTGTTGATCCTTATGGGTCCCTTCCAACTCAGGATATTCTATGATTTAGAGCAATTTTGGCTTATGTATTATTTTAGACACCTATATTTTCTGTTTATGGGAGCCACGCCTCCTGATGTTAATTATGTCAATTTTGGAATACTGTGTAAGTGATAAATCTTAGTGTTGTGTGTAAGAAGCTGTACCTAATCACAGTTTATCTATCACCAGAGAAATTGTTCATGTAGATGGAATAAACTTCTGGGGTTTACTGCAAATGAGAAGAAAGACTTTTTTGATGCATGCTTAATCAAATCCCTTGATACTGTAACATAATTATTCAGAAGATGATTATGTAATTTTAGAAATAATTGTGTTTTAATTTAAACTCACTTATGAAAGAAAGTTACTGCTTTGCTTTTTATGTCCATTAAAGAATTTGATGAAAATAAATATAATTTTCTAATATTATCTGAACTATCTACTCTCACTCAAAGACTACTTTTGACTTTGATTACTATGACTAATCATCTGTAATAAATATCAGCACAGCTGGAAGAAACCCAGAATAACTTATTTAATAATTCTGCCTCTTAGATTTATGTAAAAAGAAACAAAGAAACATAAAAAGGTTTAGATGCTGAGTCTGAAATCTAGAAATAAGGAGCAAAACCACATTTTTAATAATTTAAGAACAAGCCTAGGAAAAGAGAACTGCATAAGCAAAAATAAAAATTATCTAAACAGAAGTGTTTCATTTTTAGAGAATCAACATTTTCAAAAAATTGTATTTAACTTCATAAATATTTTTCAGCAACAACCCCCCGCCAAATAAAACATTTAGTCAAAATATTTCCAATTACCTCTAAGCTGAAATCCATGTTCTGCAAACACTGTCACATATGGTGATTCCAGTACTCACAGTAATGCTTTAAAAGACTTACAGCAGAACAGTCGAATACATAGCAGAAATGTTTGTAAGATTTGCGCCTAACAGAAATAAATTGAAAACAAACAAGCAAAAAAATAAAATCCTAATTTTGAGTAGTTCTTCCATCAATAAAGCTGAGGTAAGATATTGATGCCAACATTTCCAACTGAGTTAATAACCTCAAGGATTAACACAATGTAAATGTTTAAATTCCACAATGTTAAAAGGCGTTTCTGATGCTGATCGATGAAATGTTTGAAATATCTTTCTCTACAGGCTACTGTAGTATCTGCAGGTGAAAAGGTGAATAATGCTGAGAATCTAGGCAGCCCATACAGGGAATGAATGTACAACCACAAGGAGAGAATTATTAGTTTACTTTGTGTAGCTCCCACTGTGGTGAATTTAAAAGACTGAGATTCAGAAGGGCACACTTGTGAGATAGAAAAACTGGCTAAATGCAATTAGGACAAAGTTATAAAGCCGAAAATGTGAGATATTATAGAAACTTAAAATACTACTTGTAAATTAAATGCAAAAATGAACAGTTCATCTTCTCTTCTCTGAATTGCCATTAAGCTACGGAAGCATAAACTGGGATTGAGCGTAGGCACTGAGTTAGACAAGTCCTAAAAGAACAAAACTGTCACAACTGTCAGAAAATTAACAACAAACTCTATGACTGACAGTCTTGCATTCTTGACTGGTTTGCTTTTATCTCTGTCTCTTTATCACCGTGTTATTGCTAATTAGGATCAGAATAACAAACATAAATATTCAGGAATTTCAAAGTAAATTTAAAACCTTCAGTGCCAGTTCTCCCCTACTGAAAAATATTTCAACTGGGAAAGAAAATCCTAGATGAGCAGCATAACGATTTGATGCATCAGCATCACTGAAGTCCTATGACACTTGCAAGAATGCATCTCACTCTTTAGCACACACCTCTTTGGGGGGGGGGGAGGGAGGGAGGGAGAAAAAAACAACACAGCATTTCAGTTATTCACAATTTCTGATTTCTGAAGGCTGAAAGAAATGTGTCATTTATTCATGAAGTTCTTGAAGCCACACACACCTGCTATCCCATGACTTTCTTTTTTAACTAAGGCAAGTACCAAGCAATTGTTTGAACTGATCCCCTAGGTGAATGAAGAAAAAGCAACATTGCCAAGTCCCTCCTGGCTTTTTCCTGTCTTACGAGAAGAATGAAATCTTTTTTGTACTGGAAAAAAATACAAAAATACACAAATTTCATGAAGACAGACAAGAGAGATGCCACCTCAGCAGGTGCTCCAGAACAATCAGATACCTTTTATTTTATGCCCTTATCCTGCCTCTTAGCTGTTCTATTTGCACACTACTATTGATAACAAAAAGTCAAGAAACATGTAAATTAAAGATTAAGAGAGATTAAATGTGGATTTATGAAATACTTGGCTTGTTTAATTCTTTAATTCAGTAAGTATGAGGTAGGGCTTTTCCTGCATTTTTATTGATAGATTTCTTGTAACCTATTAGTTGTGCCCCTTGTCTCCCTCCCCTCCCCCCCCCCCAAAAAAAAAAAAAGAAAAAATAGTTTTTATTCCTCCTCTTCTGCTTTCACACTTACTATTTTCACATCAGAAATACCTACCTCATTCATAGTCTCTTTCTTTCCCTGATATTTCTCACTCAAGTTTCCCTAGATGCTAAGGAAAGGTTTTAAAGAATAGTGATCCAAGAAAAACTTGGAAAAAATAATGAAATGATCTGACTGTTATGCAAATCTGGCAGCCAGGAACTACAGGCTGCCTGCCAGAGCTTTGCATACCAACCTAGAAGTGCAGTGGTCCTGTGTACAAGTGGCTTCATCAGGCTGTGCTTCAGCAGGGACACCTTGGACCACGCAAGTCCTCTGGCATCTGCACCTGGTCACAAAGACACCCCGAGATCACCTCCAGCACCTTCCATTCTGCAAATTGGATGGGGAGAGGCTTCTGGGATGAGGCCTTTGTAGCACACCTTATGAATGCCTTCTCACATTGTGTGTCTCACAGACATGTATGTAACACTGCTATGCAGACCAGTAAGACAGCTGGTTGGAGGGAGAAAGGAAAGATTCTTTCCCAGGTTTTGAGGCAGAAGACAATGCATGGACAAAGCATTAAAGTTGTTTGTTTGTTTGTTTTTTCCCCTACACAACATGAATTTGCTTTCTCCACACTCACAGCACTTTGGCTTACAGACAGCTCTTGAGGTACGACATCTTGGTACTCAACAAGGAGTGCTGTTATCCAGAAAGCCCTCGCAGCCTCCTCACTCCAGTTTAAAACAACATGATCCCAAACACATAACTCAAGCACAGCTTCATCTGCTCACCCTCCAGGTAAAAGTTCCCAGAAGGAGACACTAGATGAAGAAACCCTCTGCTGAAGTCCCATGAGCTGACTGCAGTCCCCTTAGTCCTGCGCTGGGTGGTGGGCACTACGGAGGGAGGGTATAGCCCTGTGTGCTCGCACTGCCACATCTTTTCCCAAATCACACCTATGAGGGCTGAAGCACTCAGAAAAACTAAGCACTAGAGAACAGGGCTGGCAGAGAGGCCACTGCCAGGCCCTGGAGATGGGGCAGAGCCCCGAGATGGGCTTCAGGCTTGTGTGGCAGCAGCCTGTCAGCCCTGCTGCCCTGTTTCCTGGAGGCGGCTGCCTGTGGGGTGGGTGTCTCAGCTGGACCGCATCTGGTTAATTGGCATGGTGACTCAGCTGAGAGGAAAATGGGGAGAGAAGGAGGGCTTGAGTAGGCGGGTGAACCTGGACAGCAGGTTCCTGGTGGGGATGAGCCTCTGGTGGCTGGTAGAAATGTGAGGAGAGAGGCTGATGCCAAGCACAAGCTGAACACATCCAAGCACAGCAGCTGCTGAGGGCAGGGCAAGCTATTCACATACCCCTTGCTGCATGTGAGCTCTCCAGGAAGACTGTAATTAACCACTGTCAGGGCCAGCAGTGAGATGGCAGACCGCAAAGCAGATCTGGGCTGTTACCAGCCTCAGCGCTGGCACCTCACTGGCAGCATGAAGCAAGGCTCTGGCAGAGGAGCCAGCTGTCTGTAAAAGCTGACAGGCTGCTTCAGTGCAGCCTCTACAGCTCTCACAGCCGTGGGAATGAGGAGAAATCTGCTTGCAGACATAGTACCCGCCTGTCTTCTTTCTGGTGAGACTCCTCAGCAAGACCAGGCCATTGCTCTGGCACTGTGAATGAGGGCAGCCCCACATGTGAGGGATATCTTTTACAAGAGTCTCCATCAAGGATGTAGGGGGGCAATGGGTCTTTTCAGGGTGTCATATGTGTCTGCCTTGGTGGAATCAATAAATGTCCATGCAGAGGCTTCTTGTTCTTGTGACAGTGAGTCTGGTGGATCTAATCTGTGCAAGCATGGTACTAAAACACTCCATGTATTTCCATCCAGCAATTAAAGACCTACTTTTAACAAAAAGGAATACAGAATCTCAATGGATGTGCTTCTACAATTGCAAATATTAGAAAATCAGTCCCCAAGGTCCTGACTGGACACCACAGGTATGTGACCCCCAAAAAAATAGACTTCAAACTCTATTTTGACATTGTATAACCCAGCATCATTAACATGCCTCTGGTATAAAATAACATAAATGTTCTGTGACAAGATGTAAGTAACACAGAGTGAAAAGATACCAAATTCCTCAGACACATAGAATGTTTTCAGGCCAGATATCATCTGCCTCTTGTATCTAATCCAAATATAATCGACTAAATTGAAGCTGATACCAAAACACACGTGAGTTCCAAAATAAACAAATTTTTAGTTGTTAATTACACTGGACAATTTTCTTTCTCTTTCTTTCTATCTTTCTCTTTTCTTGTTGTTCTTTCTTTGTTAAAAGAACAAAATAAACAACCAGGTTATTTATGACAAAAAGCTCATGAAGATTTCATAATAGTGATAGATATATGGACAGGCAGAATAAGTCTCAGAGAAAAAAATCATCATTGCAAATTCTGTATACCACTGAAGAGCCACATACACTCCTTTTCTGTTCATTAAAGTATATCCAGCACTAAAGTGAAGACCTGGTAGTCCTTTGTATGAGTCTCACATAACCTCCTCTTCTCCAAAGTAAGCAAGATATTTAAAAAAAAGCAAGATATTTAAGTTAGATTTTATGGTTCTTAGTACAGTATCAAGATTTCACCAAGAGAACAAAAGTATGCTTCCCACATTTTATAGAAAGAAGATGATTCTTCGTAACAAAGAGATACACCAGTCACATTCCATTTTGTCTGGCACTGATATGTCCCTTTTATTGATTTTAATTTTTCTCTTTCTTATTACTATTTTTTCATGCAACTGAGTAGTTTGTATGGTTTGCATGCACTTTCCCATTTGAGTAGCTGATCATAATACAGTGATCCTACAGGGCAATTTTAATTAAATGAGATTTGTCTTAAAGAGGCTGTTTTGAAGAACACTCTCCTATTAGACCTCCTATGATGTTACTCTAAGTATGTGATTCTATATAGAAACAAAACCACAGATGATTGGAATAGGGAAGTTCAGGGCATCTGTGAACCTGTATTATATAAGAGCAGAGACACTCAGGGACTGAGTAAAGCTCATTTTCATACTAAGGAACTATGTAGAAACTGTTTAGCTGTTACATTAGCAGCAGGATTTCTACTGTTTCTAAAATGCTACTATGAATTCCACCATCCATGTCTTCAATAGAAAAGCTAACTGTTTTTATTTAAAATGCAGTCTGAATGCAAATCTTTCTTTATCTTCCTTGAAACTGTTTGGAGCCTCAGAAGGTTATACTGAAATAAGCCACTGCTCATTTCCTTTGGTGCCATCAGGATCCAGTTCAAGACTCTTTCTGGTTGCATAGACGTAAAATATGAACAGCTCTTGATAAACAAAACTATACACAAACTGTGGTCTCAGATTTCAGAATATTTTCTCTATGGATCCAGCTCATAACCCTCTAGGATGCTTACACAGAAGAATAAGGAGATAAGAAAGTCTATCACGTATACAGTGTGCACAACTTCCACAAGCAATGCAAAGCAACTGATTCTATGCTGTTACTCTTCTGTATGGAGAGAGAGGAAATGTGCCCATCAAGAACCATCTGACCCTCACTCTGTCCTTTTGATGCAATGGTTTCTCCTCCATCACCACAACAACCCCACAAAAGAGGGTTTTGATGTGTTTTTGTTGCATTTAAGAGGGTGAGTACAAATGCAGAAGGCTGCTCTTGAAATATCAGCCTGTTGACAGGAATTACTGGCACAACTGTGAGCAAGCTCCTTCCTGCAAAACCTTTGGCAACAATGAATATCAAAATCATGGACAGAATTTGTATAAATACGTACATCTTCTGAACATTTGTTATATTCTTCAGTGGTCTCATCTCCTTTATAACAGTGGTTAGGTTAAGTTTTGTATTTTATGTGTATGAGATTTTCTGTCTAAGATCAGTTTTATCCTTAAAAACATCTCCTGCATTGCTATGGTATTTTCAAAGGAACTACAATCTTATCATATACATCTGTCCAGGTTTTAATATAATCAGAAAAGCATATGGTTATGCATATTAACATATTATGAAACGGAGATGCTTTAGGCAGACCTCAGTTTTCAGCTTTATAATTTGACTTTTTATATGCCATTGGAAAGCACATTAAATGATACAGTGAGGGACAAAATCTACTCTGTGAAACTGAATTTCTATGGATTTTATTTTCAAAAACAGAGGTTCAAGCAAATGATTGCTGATAAAATCGAGGGTTACTAGTTTGCATAATACCTCTGAGTATTTTTACAATATAGAATAGCAATATTTCTGAGCCATCTTATTGCATCTTCCTTAGCTTACAAAGAAGGCATATCAAACCAATAAGACATGCTAGAAATGAAATGAGGTGATAAATAAAATAATAATAATAATAATAATAATAATAATAATAATAATAATAATAATAATAATAATAATAATAATAATAAAACAGGATCTGACAAAAAATGTAAACCACTAGACTCTTCTAGAGGTAAATTTAACTTCTTTATTATAGGCACTATTTAAAGGTAGTGTTTTTTAAGAAAACACCTGACAGCTTACTTAAATAAATTATTATTAAAAAAAAAAAAAAAAGAAGAAGAAGAAAAGGAAAAACAGGAAGATCATTAATTTACTGAGTTAATATACAGGACTTGATGATCCTTATGGGTCCCTTCCAACTTGGGATATTCTATGATTCTATGATTTTCTGAAATAAATGTTTTTGCATAGCGGTCTGTAGTGAAAAGAACCATATCTGATGACTCTTTTTCCTTTCTGTCCTCTGCTCACTAAGATCATTACTCATACATTCAGATGTCAGCGGGGAGGGGGAAACATGTTCAGAAAGACAACTGAGTAGCCAAATACTTATTGGAACTAGGACTATCTTTGGTGGTGGCACACAGCTAATACACATGCCCAAAGAGAATCACCTCTCTTCATAAAGGCATTCATTGGTCCCTAACTGGTGCAGTGGCTGTTCAGCTTTTTGCCCTGTACTGCTTGCTGAGAGTAGTTGTGTTTGATGCTTTCTTTGGAAACACTTTCAGTTCATAACTGTTGGAGATGCTTCATCATAACATCTAAAGAAAATCTCAGGAATGGCAGAACCTTGATCAGGACATGAATCTTTTTGGTATAATGAGTCTTTCTGGGCACTTCTTGGCTGCAGCAGAGATTACAGTTTATCAGTAACCAGCAAAAAAAAAAACAAAACATGATGACTGATAATTAGATCTAAAATACTTTGCTGGAATACCTCTGAAATATCTTGCTGGAACACATCTGCCAAACTTGCTTTCAACCCTGCATCTCAAAGACAGCTGTAACTGAAGTTTTACAAGAAACTGGCTTGCAAGTGTTCCCCTCATAGCAATCTATCTTGTTAAATCTCATCAACATTTATAATAAGATGTTTGTATCTCCAATCAAAGACTCCAACTTGAGACAGAAAAGGCTGTTAACAAAAGTCATGCTTTAAAATGTCACCTCACATATTGCCTAGGAAAAGAGGTTAGACATTTCTATTTTCTCTGGCAACGTTAATCAAATTAATTACTTAATTTTGTGTGTAATCTAAGAAGCTACTGTTTTCACCGCTTTTGTAGGTAGATATCTATCCTATAAAAAATGATAAAAAATAAATTAATTTAAGAAAAGAAACCCAAATGTGAATTATATATGTCACTGACATCATAGAGCTAGGAAAAAAAATTAAAGCGTTGCTTCCTGAATTGCATCCACTTTAGTCACATTTTGTTATAGGTGTCAACTCTGTCAGAATATCATCTGTCAAAACGAATTAGTGGAAAATTTAGTACTTCACTTTTAATGAAGAATAAGATTGTAATGCATTTTCAATTTTCCTTCATCCTCTTGTTAGCACTTGATAAATGCTCCTTCTGAAGCACTGCTGTTCTTCTGACATGATGCCTGATCTCTCATCTAGCAAATCTAAAGAAAGTCAGAAGCAGAAAGAATTCTGGTTTTCTTAACATTTCATGAGATCTCTGCAAACTATTTTCATCTTGATTACTTAATTTTAAGTAGATTAGTTGCTTTTTTTTTCTCCCCTATTAAATAATACCTTTATTTTGAGTGGATAGCCATGTTAGCAGATATTAATGAACAAAAAAAAATATGTAAATAAAAACATCTGAAGCATTTCAGTATGTTCATGTGGGTATATTCAACAGAAAGAAGATGAACTATATTGTCTTTTCTTAATGGGGTGCTGTGAAGAATTTTGATTTAATCACAAAGGACCATTTGCCTTTATTTTTTTTTCCGGGAGTTGTGGTTCATTATAATACTACATGGGGAATAAGCACTTTTCTTTGTGATGTTTACTGTACTTATTATCACTGAGAAACAAAAGATATTTTTCTTCAATGCAACACCCATATTTTTTTTCACTTAGTGATTGAAGTGGCTCAAATGTTGGCTGGGCAACCTTTCTGGTTGATGCCATGAGACATTTGCCTTCTTCTGGCAAAAAAAGGGGAGGGAAGGTTGGACTTGATGATCCTGAGGTCTCTTCCAACCTAGACAATTCTGTGATTCTGTGGAAGGGAAGGGACAGGAAGGGAAGGGACTTGAAAGGAAGGGACATGGGACGGGACGGGACGGGACGGGACGGGACGGGACGGGAAGGGAAGGGACGGGAAGGGAAGGGAAGGGAAGGGAAGGGAAGGGAAGGGAAGGGAAGGGAAGGGAAGGGAAGGGAAGGGAAGGGAAGGGAAGGGAAGGGAAGGGAAGGGAAGGGAAGGGAAGGGAAGGGAAGGGAAGGGAAGGGAAGGGAAGGGAAGGGAAGGGAAGGGAAGGGAAGGGAAGGGAAGGGAAGGGAAGGGAAGGGAAGGGAAGGGAAGGGAAGGGAAGGGAAGGGAAGGGAAGGGAAGGGAAGGGAAGGGAAGGGAAGGGAAGGGAAGGGAAGGGAAGGGAAGGGAAGGGAAGGGAAGGGAAGGGAAGGGAAGGGAAGGGAAGGGAAGGGAAGGGAAGGGAAGGGAAGGGAAGGGAAGGGAAGGGAAGGGAAGGGAAGGGAAGGGAAGGGAAGGGAAGGGAAGGGAAGGGAAGGGAAGGGAAGGGAAGGGAAGGGAAGGGAAGGGAAGGGAAGGGAAGGGAAGGGAAGGGAAGGGAAGGGAAGGGGGAATGCTGATAAAGGATTATGATGTTGTGTCACTGCTGGAAGGGACTCTGCAGAACAGGAAGAAGCATTTGGCAAGTTTTTATGTTCTGTATTTTGTGAAAGACACAGACAGTGTATACATACCAAAAGATGATGATGGTGTTGATGGTGATGATGAATAGATAATTTGCTTTGCCAGCTCAGAAGAAAATGAAGTGGAAGCTCCAAAAAGCAGGCATTTTAAGATGCATATGTTCAGATAACTTCTGAAAGAAGAGGCTGATGAATTCTCTGAACTACTAGAAATGACACTCAATAGCTGTTGGAAGTCTTAAAGTGCTAGAGGATTGCAACAAAGGCAGTGTTGTGCAATACTTCAAAAGAAAAAGTGAGTTAACCTGAGTAACTACTGATCTGTCAGCCTGACATCCATTCTGGACAAAATAACTCAGGAGCTGATGTGGAACTTCAGTGATAAAAAATAAAAATAAATAAGAATGGGAACATGATAATGTAAGAGGTGCCAATTTTGAATATGTGGAAACCAGATTTTTCAAATTCGGTTATCTAAAATATCTTTAATCCATGGATTTGCAAGTTTGGCTATTAAAAGTAATAATGCAGGACATCTAACTTTATTTTACATTACATATTTGCTATGGACCTGGAATGATAGGAATCAATGTTGCATGCATAAAATAGATTAAAATCTGTATGTTAAGTTTCAACATATACTAGCATTGAAGGAACACTCATAGAATGGTTGTCTTTTTATTGTGTCCCACAAGAGTCTGTTCTTAGATTTTACTTGTTAACATTAACCAGTGACCTGGAGGAAAAAAAAAAAAAAAAAGTTTAAGCACATTTTCAATAACACTCACAAATTACAAAGATTGGGAGACAAGTTACTAATACATCATGATCTAGGTCATTCATTAAACTAGGCATGACCAAAAAATTATGCAGATAAATACACATACGTATAAACTCTCAGGAATTTAAAATTCTGTACACAAAAGATATTGCATCCCATCATGGGACAAAATTACTGGCTTGGGAATTATAATATATAAGCACTAGCCATAATGCTCTGACTAAATATATAGAGAGATAATTGTTTTTGTTGTTGTTGTTGCTTTTGTTTTGTTTTGTTTTGTTTTCATGTATGTAAACAATACAATACTGTAGCAACAGAGAGATCATACTACCTTCATTCTATTTGGCAGCAGTATGACTGCTTCTGCAATAATATCCAGTACTAAAAGATATTGAAAAACTGGTGAAGATTTAATGAGTACCCATCAAGACAATGCAAGAGAGGAAGATGTTACTTAAAGTAAGCTATTCAAGGATTCAATCTCCTCAGATCAAAAGAAGAACACAAAGCATGAAGCAGCTTTTAATTGTAGGTAGAATGAAATTCTAGGACAACATTCCAAGAGAAGCATTGTTATTAAGGATCCTACCAGGCTGGATTTTAAAATGGGTTAAGTATACACACTTCATTATATCATGTGGGAATTCTGTGCAGATGTGGGAATAATTGCATGAGTTTGAGTTGGACTGTATCTTCAAAATCTTCTCAAATGGCACCAAAGCTGGACCTCTGCCTTTACTCTGCATTCCTAAAATATGTATCCTATTTCAAAACACTTGAAGTTCTCAATGCAAATGTAATATGTCCTTAGCTATAACATGTACCTATAACTTGTCAGCACAGTTGTTAACATGAATATCCAGATTACTACATCCAAGATGGGACCTGTTCAATAGAGTGCTCTATGTGGTAAATCCAGATTAAATATTACACTTCTCAGTACTTGACTAGCTACATTCTGTAAGGCTAATGCTATTAACTCTAACAGGTTAGTTTTGAAAGCTTCAGTATGCCAACATTACAAATTCAATGAGGGCTCTGCAGACATAAAAGTTTAAGTCAAGCAGTTCAGAGTTTAGAGCACTCATCAAAGAAGTGGACAATACACTTCACTTTTGACTTTCTCTCAGGAAAGTGACATAATCACTGAAATCACTGAAATGGATATTCCATATTATATTACATGCTATCATGCTCAGCAATAAAAACTGAGGTAGAAGAGGGTTGGGGTCGTTGAATAAGGTAGAAGATGGTTATTGTTTGGAGACTGGTAAGTCATAAGTCTGCCTGCCTGAGGTGGTGAGAAATTTCCTTTGTTTTGCTTGTTTATTTTTGTTTGTTTGTTTGTTCACTTTCTTGCATCTATTAAGTTGTCTTCATCTTGACCCAAGAGTTTTCTCACTTTTTTCCTTCTTATTTTCTCCTCCTGTCCTGTTGGCATGGGATGAAGAGGAGTGAGTGAGTGGCTGTGTGGGTGACTGGTTGCTGTCAAGGGTCAACCCAGCACATGGACCAATGAACACATTAAAACATCTTGCAGAACACAGCAGTGTAATATTTGACAGCAAAGCTTCACAAAATGATATTCCAGTCTTCTCAGAGGAAAAGATGACCCAGAATCTCCTCCAGTTAGGCAGATCTGAGATAATGTTTCCCTCTCTCCCTAGCTTTTTTTTTTTTTTTAAAGTACCCCAGAATAAAACAGTTTTAATACTGCAATAATTCATTTTCACTAGTCCAAAGCACTTTTTTGCACAATTAATACATGAATGAATTAATGGCTCTACAGCAGAGCCAATCACCCTTTCAAAGTGAATTAGGATTAGGGCAAAATGTCCACGTTTTTTTGTTTCTCTTGTATAACTGAGTATACTTGGATCCTTCTTTTCTACCAGATCTATTCCCTAATTAGCAGTGAAGCAGAACTCCTTGATGCATAACTTATATGCTCTGAGTAAAATTACTGTTGTAGAAATTAAGGGTAAAACCTCTGTGTTTGCAGGTGTGCATCATCCCCACCCTCTTGTTGATTAAAATGTATGCCTTTGTCTATTGCTGCTCTTGATTACAATATATCAAATACCCTTTCTGTTTATTCTAAGCAACAATGGCCTTTGTCACCACAAAGATAATTAGTAGCAGCATAAAACCAATTTTCCCTGAGACTGAAATTCAAATAGGCATTGCCATGAAGAAATTCTTTGTAAAGATTTACACTTTTTATAATGCAACCCTGGAATACTTCTACATAAAAGGAAGGCAGATTGATGAAATATTGTTTCTATTAGTCAGATATACAGGCTTTCCCTTAGTTCTCCTCTTTTTCCTAGTGTTTTCCCTCATATATATAGGGACGTACATTTGCATTGGAATTGTGTAATAATTATACCCCAAACCATTTCCTACAGAAATCAGTGGCAAATCCATTTACAACAATGGAATCAGGTTGAAGCACTTTTCTACTTTTAGTTTAAAATATCTTACGATAATGAGGCTAATTATGATCTAACTGTAATGAAAACTAAACCATTCTCAAATTCTTTGCCTTTGCCTGCCTGAAAACTAAGCTTGTATGTCAGCTCAGATGGATTTTTTTCCCTAGTTAGAAGAAAACATACTTCCCAATGACTAAGGATAGAACATCAATTATGTATGGTTCAGGGATGCTTACACCTGGCTGTTTAAATTAACATAATATGTTTCTTTGTTTATTTATTTTTTTTTTTCAATAAAAACCTGGAAAGAAAGAACAATACTGAAGAAGAGAGATTTGTTTTCATAATTCTCTGAAACACAGAATTCTGAGGCCATTTGGTTTCCCTCTAGCCTAACCTACTACACAGACATTAACAAGGTTTCTAAATATTAATTGTATCTATAGAAAACTTGTCTTTAATGTGAGATAAAGCACCCAGTGCCTAAGCTTATAAAGCGCTGGACACTTCTGTGATATGACCAATCCTCAGAAAACATGTCCTATAAGTATATGGTTAATTCTTGTCTTCCATAATTCAAGCACTTGGAGTTGAGTCAGTGTTCACATGCCTTTTTGGATCAAGCAAGAGTGTTTTGCACCTTAAAGTTTCTCCCCATAGAGTCAGATGCATTGCTAAATTTCAGTCAATAGCTAATCTCCCATTGACTTCATTAAGGCAGAATCATAGGTCTGAATGTAAATACAGATGTATAGCCAGAATTTTAAAGAGCATTTTATTATTCATATGTCCTCAGGATATGAACTATAAAAAGCAGTGATGTGTCTTAGGATATTTGTGGCACCAGCACATTTCTGCTTCATACTTCATGGGCAACACCATAGCTATGACAAAAGTTGAATACATTTTTTAACATACATTTGGACTCAGTAGAATAGACAGAAGTGGGTACGACAAACTCATTAAGATTTCAAGCATGACTATACTTGAAATTGCCTTGTAAGAGCACATTAAGATGCTCCTTGCATGAAGGGATAGCATCTATAACATGCTACTTACATTCTGGAATAACAGAAGACATAATGCCTATGTATTGTCTGTTAAAATTACAGAACATATTCACAAAATTCACTATGGCATTCCTTTCTAGAAAAACTGCTGGGTAAAAATGTTAATTGTCCTAGCTACCAGTTTCTTGTTTTCATCCATGGTGTTTTGTTTTGCTGTGTTACTTTGCATGTGCTGTCAGATGAATTATATCATTTTAGATTCAATGTGGTGTTTGAATTCATGAGACCATGAGAAAAACGTCACTGCATCCTTTTAGAAAACGTGCTGTTTTTTTCTCTCACAAGGGAAATATTCTGTCATAGGTAAGAGAACAGGGCAGTATAAAATTTGCATGAAAACTGAAATTTCCACCAAGCAAACAAAAACAGTAAGAACTAAAGGGCTCTGTAAACTGAGGGTAAAATGTATAACAAAGCACCAATTGCTCGTAAATGAACAAATATTGACTCAAAATAAAGGATGGAAATTGGATCACTGGACTAACTTTGACTAAAGGTGTTGTTTAGTCCTAAATTTATTTTCCCATAGGATCAATATCAACAGCACAGGATTCTTTTAATTTTACAAGGCAGCTGAGACAATTAGTGAACACATGAATGTTAAGGAACTCTTTAAATTAAATGTTTCTCCTCTCTGCTTACATAATCAGAAGTATCAATAAATGCATAGGATTTAGTGTTAGAAAGAACCATCAGCTCATCATACCTGACCACCTGTATAGCGCCAGCTATACTCTGCGTGAACTGTGCTGTGTCCAGTGATTTGCATTTGAGTAAAACTGGTCTGGAACATCTGCAGCACATTTTGGTTAGACAACATTGAAAGACTGTAAATGTATCATTTTCCTCAGTCATTTGTCACAGTGGTTAATCATCTTCAAAAGTACAAGTGTTTGTCTTGTTTCTAATTGAAGTTGTTCACCTACCAGCGTTTGGCACTTGCTATGCATTTAACCATTAGGATACAGAGCCTTTCATTCCTACTGGTTTTGTTTGTTTGGAGGAAATTAAACATTTTGGGGGGGTAAAATAGGCTGCTTTTTTTTTTTTTTTTTTTTGCAAATCAGATAGAATAAATGGTTTTAGTTTCCTTCTATAAGGCATTCTTTCAGCCCTCATATCATTTAGAGAATTTTATCCTTATCTCTTTCCAATATTTAACTTTATTTCTTCCTAAAATATCGATAACAGAACTGAACAGAGAATAGCAAGGTTAATAAAAATAATCCTTACATTGAGGTCAAATTCCCTCTCTCTCAAGAATGATATTAGCTTTTTGAATCTTGAGGTTGTTTTGTCTGATTTTTGATGCAGCTTCTCTGTAACCATACACTGTATTTAAGACTCCTTTCAGAGGCACAATTCTTTTCCTGTGCAAGTGGCACATGTGCCTTAATCCTGCATATGTGGTTGGCATTTGACTGTATTAGCATGTATTTTCTTAGACTGGGCCTAGCTTCCCAAGAGATATGAATCTTTCCTTTTCTCCCCAGTACTTATCTTTCCACAAACTTGTATATCTTATCAGCAATTATGCTTTCTATATCATTGATGAAGACAGCGAGGCATTAGACACTGCTGATCTCTGTGCAATGCAGTTTAAATAACCCCATTTGATGGGGTCACTCTCCACTTACAGAGGTCAATGTGCTAAGTTTTAATTTATGTGGTCTGTTTTGCTAATATTTCATAGTGTGTTTTTAATCAAAATATCCTGTAACACTAATTCCAAAAATCCAAGATACTCCACCTGCACAGTTACCTTTAGTTACCAAGTCTGCACTTCCATCAAAGAACAAGATCAGGTTGGTGTGATACCTATTTTCTGCAGAGTCACACTGATGGGCTATAATTTAATTATATATATTTTTTGTCATTGGAATCCTGAATCACCATCTTATTATTTTCTGAAGATCACTGTCTTGGTACCCAGAGTTGTCTGGGATAGCTCACTTGAGTTTTGCTTTGGGATTTTTGGCACAACTCAACACTATCCATTTTTGCCTTTTCCGTAATATAATTAAATCAATATTCATTGCCTCTCTCAACTTCATAACATCAGTTTTTGACATCATTCTCCTTATGCTGCAGACTCACACTTACTACATCCTACCTTTTCACAGGATGCCAACATTGGAGGACATCATTATGGGCATGTTTAGGGATAGATTTAAGAGAACATCAGCCGTCTCTTTCTGAGGTCAGTGACAAATCCAGAAGGAGATCCTGGAAAATCTTCTCATCATTTCCACTTGGGTTGGCAGCCACTTGGGAAGGTGGAAGAAATCTGGTTCTGCACTGGGTGACTGACACTGGTGCTGTCACTTAACATACACAGGCTAAACAGTTGGATGTTGGACTCCTGGACAAATCTGGCAGTGAACAAAGACTGGTTTGACACAGCCAGATATCCACATGAAAGAGAAAGACTAATGCTATATTTACAAGGTAATTCAGTGACACTTGACGACCACGATCCTAGCGTCTTAAAGAGGAAGGGAACAAGAAATGACTAATGAAAAGGCACATGGCTTAGCTGAAGGACCTACTGACTGGTAAGCTGTGGCTGAGTGATACCCAGGCTGCCAAGGCTCCTGCCTGGCTCCTTCCCCCTTTTAAAATCTTGAACACTTTTGTTCCAGCATAGTGATTTGACTGTCCCAGCACAGCACTTCACTTCACATAGACATGGATTTTTTAATCTGATCCTGAATATGAGTTTATGCTCCCAGGGAATTGTGGCCTGGCAAATAAAGGCATTCTCTGAAAGAATATTTTTGGCCCAGGGCTGTAACCCATTCTACCCAGTTCAGTATTAGTGGATTTCAACATTCCAGTCTCTCACATCATCCTACCAGCTTTAGCAATGCTGATAATATAGCATTCCTTTACAGAGCTGTCAATATTTCATTTTTTTGCTGCTCAGGCAAGAGACTGAGATTTATACATGTGGAGCCTGCAGTCAGAGAAATACATTCTCACTAGGAGAATTATCATCTTTCAATATCCAGCACTTAACAAAATCACTACTGTGGCCTACATGCCAAATTTCCTTGCACTCAAGCCTCTCCACCAAGCACCATATGGGTAAGATATATAAATAAGCATGAAATGTTTCCTCAGTTCCTCATAATTAATGATAATTATCTTTCATATTCTACTCTACATTGGACCAAACATTCAATGTTCAGTTGAGCCTAGCCAGATGTTTTAAGGAAGTATTTATGAGTATCTATTCAGATTTCCAATGACTGTCACTTCAGCAGTTTTCATGCCTTGTTCTTATTGTTGTTGCCTGGATGAGTTTTGTCTGAAAAAAACGTTTGAGGAATAAGGATGAAAGTTGATAGTCAAACAACTGCAAATTGTGACTGCATTTAAGAAAATGAAAGTTTGTCCCACTAACAATATGCAGAGAGAAAGAAGAGTTAAATTCACTGGAGAATTTGTATTTAGAAGTGAACTAGATTCAACCTTCTTCCAGTTGGAAGGAAAAAAAAATATGTATATGAATGTCTTTTAATATCTATGCAAATTCAGTAAATTGTTTGTCTTCACACAGTTTTACACTACGTTCCTTTAACTATGAGATGCTTCTGACTGCAGGATTCACAAGCCCTGGGGATTTTTAGTGCTCTCTGAGGAATGACACTTCCATAACATGAAAAGATAATATATGATAGCAATGTTAAGCCCCATTCAGGATCCACTGAACTCAAATAGAGGATCATCAGACAACTTCAATGAACAGTGGATCAAGAGCCCTAAAGCTGCACTTACTCTCTGCACCAGCACAGGACACAATGTATTCTGCTTTGTCTAGCAGAACTGCCAAATGCCTTTCCTTACAACATTTCTATCACATTTCAAAGGGATTTATAAATCATTGTTGTCTGTTAATATAATGCAGATATTCTTTAAGTAATTCACTTGTTCAAAAACATTCAACAGAGAATACAAATGGAAATTGTTCAAAACGAGGACCACTGCACTGTATAACAAACATCATGACTTTTCAGTAAAATGAAACATCTGTCACGCCAGTTCTTGATAGACACAAGCCATCCAGATAGTGGCAGGTAGCAAGAGGAAAGGACAGCTTGTGATAAACAGTACTTTTCATTAAAAAGCACCCCACGTGTCACAAAACACTATTAACACACCCTGGATCCGTATGCAGTACTGCAAAGCTGTAGGTTAGCCAATGGAAAATGAAGGCAAATCTTACATGCTGTGTATTGATTTACTTTTCATGTGTGTTTTGACTCATCTGCTCACTGAACTCACAAAAGAGTAAGCAAGTCTTGATTTAGTCTTGAGAAGTATACAAAGCCTTATTAAGACCTAACTATATTTAAAAAAAAAAAAAAAAAAAAAAAAGTGTAAGTCTGGCTCTATTAATATTTTGAAAGAGCTGTGAGTGAAATAAAAATCAGTTACAGTGGTGTTTGATTGAAAACAAAATAAATTATAAAAAAAGGAGAAACCTAATTTCAAGGAAGTTAAAAAGAGAAAAATAAAATACTAAGAAATTACATGGAAAATACTTAGAAATATATAAGAGACTAAGATGTAAGAGGCTAAGAGCACTTTTATAAGCCACCACTCAAAAAAAAAAAAAAAAAAGTTCTGAAAGGATGAAAAAAGCCAGCATGATAGAACAGAAAAGTAAATTTCCTAAAGCTATTAAAATAAAATAAAATAAAATAAAATAAAATAAAATAAAATAAAATAAAATAAAATAAAATAAAATAAAATAAAATAAAATAAATAAAAAGTGGAATTTGTGTACTAAAGAGGAAAAGAGAACAGGGTATACCTTGTCAAACAAAATATAAAACCACAATAAAACAATATGAAACAATTTTGAGACATAAAGATGTAAAATATAATAATCCACCATTCTGTAAATATTCCAGAAATGGGAAACTTGCCTGATATTCAGTGATAATCAGATATATAAAAAGAGCAGTCATGGAAGATAAAACCATAGCAGAGAAGTTAAATTAATTCTCTGGATCTGCACTGTCTGTGAAGGGGGATAGGATGGTTCTCATAGAAAGGTCATTCCTTTTGTAGACAAGTCTGAACAGTTGTCTCAGAGTGTCAATATTTCATAACAAATCCATAACATGGATTTGACAAATTGCCAATACCAGCTAATTTTCAAAGCAGAATTCTGCTGTGATGCATTGCCACCCATTAAACTGGCCTTGATACCAAAACAGATGGCAATGATAAGGTGGAAAAAGTAATTTTATATTTTCACATATCAGCTTTAATTATTTAATGGAATTTATAGAGCATTTATAGGCATGGGGGTAACAATGAACAACAGACTTGGGACATTTCTGCCCAAAGCTAATTGGTAAGAACCATAACAAAAAATGTATTAATGCATACATAAATAATTATGCCATATTCAGGAAGAACCGAAACAGCTTTTACAGAGAAAATATGTGCCTCAGAAGATTAATGGTCTCGTTTGCTGGAGCAGATAACCATTGAATGATACAAAAACTATGAAGCACTTGGAATTTAAGAAAGCTTTTGATGAGGTCCCTGACTCTCACAGAAGCAAAGATAATATAGAATAAGACAGAAGGTGCTGCTATGGATTAATAATTGGCCAACAGATAGGAACAAAACTGTAGGAAATATATTGTGTGTTAACATATGGAGAGTAACGCACATGAGTAAACTCCTGAATATGATGGCCTCTAAAATAGGCTTTACCATTTAAGAGAAAGTCTTTGTGGTAATCTTAAAGTTTTTTTCTGATGGCATCTGTTCAGTGCATTGTGGTAGCTAAAAAGGTAATGGAATGCTAGAAGTTTCTCAGGAAAAGTCTGAGAGCAATACAAAACATTACTTCATGAGTGAGTTTAACCATGGTGCACCCCTGCCTCAAACACTGCATACAGCTCTGTTGGCTCACACTTCCTATTGAAATTAGAACAGGATAATGATCAGGATTAACAAACTATGATAAATTTTGTACAAATATATGAATGTAATGCAGGCGTTAAGGAACAGGTTTAACTGAATAACAGGAAACACTTGTTCATACAACATATGATTAAGTTATAGAGTTCTCTGTTATGACACTAGGGAGACTGCAATATAAATAGGTGCAAAAAAAGGATTAGACTAATTCATAAAGGAAAGGTCCATTGGTGGCTGGTAATCTGGTATTTGGGAAGATCCTACAAACAGGAGCTGTGAAAGCGTGCTCTGTGCATGCCCTGCTCCTGCTCCTTTTAATATTCACCCTCTACTGAAGGACCAGTACAGCGGTTTTGATATTTCCCTATGTGTTAACAGAGTCCTCAGCCAATGACAGTTTATTTTTAAAGAACCTCTTTTATCTCTTTAAGTTATATATTAATAGTAATAATAATGCAATATCAGATTTGGGAAAAGATCCAGTCTGACAAGTTAGCCAGCAAAACCAATCTGGTGATACACTGGATGGCTTTCATTTGTTGTGCGTATCTTCCCACCCACCTTTGGTGTTATTGCTTAGCAAAGAGATGGAGGGATGGTTTCCTTCAGTGAAAAACTGTTCTAATTCATGTCCAATCAGTCTCAGGCCTTCCTGATCAGACTGTCAGCACAGGTGTTAATTAGTGTCATGGGTGATGGTGGCTTATGCTGTGAACACCTGCCACACATAAAATATACTGAAATCACTGGTTTGTTTCATGTGGTCCAGTGAGCACCAGTTATAATGACTTTGACCATTACTTTTCTGGGTTTTGTGTGGCAGGTACAATGCTTCTGGTCTCCAACAGTTACCAACTCACTGGTTCATCAGACCCCTGAAAAATCTTTCTCAATGGGTGACACTACTCCTAGTCATATTACACATCACACAGTTTTTGTTTTTCTGTCTGAGAAACCTAAGAACAAGCACCTTCATATTATGAACTACAGTTCAAAGCAATACTATAGAGGTATTTTTATGTGGCCTTTTGAGAAAATACAGTTCATTTTCTTAAAACAATATTCACTGCGACAAGTACCCTGCAGGAGTTTCCAAGAAATGTGGGACATACAAATATGAAAACAAGGAGATAATGAAAAAAAGAAAAAAATAGAAGTAAAGCACAAATGAACATATGGTATCTACCGATAAATATGAACTCTAATAATATTGCTGGAAGGCAGGCATCGAAGTTAGATGATTCTTCTGAGGTGATTTAACTCATGCAGCTGCCAGTTGTGCAGTTGAAAAGTTCGATTATTTGTGAATTTAGGAGTACTGCAAAGCAATATATTTTCCAGAACAAATTTCTCTTGCTCCTCTATGGCATTTGCCACCTGCAGTAATTTTGTCAACATCAATCAATGTAAACGATTCTCCCAGCACTTTCTAATAAATACAATAAATTTGTCCAATACAGGGAATACTCTAGTCCCCACTTGCTTTTAAATTAATTTCTATCCCCATCAGGACATTTCTCTCTCATTTTTTCCTTATCCTGAAGCTTCTGATGAAGGTAGGTGAAGCAAGTTAAACAGAGAAAGAAATAGATTGGGGTATTCATTTGTGACCACACATCTCACAACACTTTATGAGGTTTAAGAGAATTTTTATAGCTGTTTTTTTATAGCTGTTGATAGAAACGCTTGTAAACTCTGAAATTTCAAGCATATGAATTGGAGTTGCTGTTCACTATTGCCTGACCATAATTTTATCAGAAAGTATCAATCAGCCAGTAATGCTATGGAATTAATAATGTACCATTGCTAGGAATAACTGCAAGAACAGCTTGTGAGAAATTAAACACAGCCCTATTATATGAAAATTATTCCTTTGAACCATCTGGTGGATATTGCCCCACTTATCTTTAAACAGGAGTATTATTTTCTATCACATCTAAAGCTACTTTAGTGAGTCCTACCAAAAGAAATTATTTCCTGTGAAAACTGCAATTAAGTGCAAGGCTTACATCCTGCCATTCTCATTCCAGCATATATGACCATGCATATGAGTTCCCTATATGTTACTACAATGCAGTGTGTGGTAGTCAGATTAACAAAAATCATTATGAAGATGACTAAATACCCTACTGTCTACTTTGAGCTGAAAGCCTTTACAGTTGTGCCATCTGTTTCATCATAGTTCATTTCAAGCCTTTTACTCAAGCAAAAGGAACAGCCTTGTAATACATATCTGGCAAATTTGATCATGACCAGAAACATCTCAGTGTTATCAGTAAAATTAATCTATAAATAATAAGAATTTGGTGCAATTAACTTTAATGGTCCATTTACAAAGATATTTCTACGAAGTCCACATGTCGACCTGCTAGAATTAAAATTTTATTTGTAAAGGGGTATTTGTACACTAAAGTGCAAGAATAGTCAATAAATAGACTATGGTGGTCAAACAGATCTATTCTGCAAATTTGTATTTTGCATTCACAAAATTAAAAAAATCTTACATACATTTTATAAGGCCAACATGTATGCCGTGATTGAAATGAAAAGCGAGGCACAGGCATGAAGTATTTCTATTTGTTTCTTCAGAAGTGATCTCCTTGGAAAATGAGATGATAAAAGGACTTCTTACGCCCTCATCTTGCCTGCTTTAAAGGTGATGGAATAAAGGTGAGGGAATTGCTGGAGACTCTGTGCTGGTTACCAGCCAATGTGTAGGCGTCTTGTGGTTTTGGATGGTGGTGTAATGTACCGTAATCTCTGCTTTCTGGAGACAGCCCTGCTACCTTCTGTGCCTTCAGAGCCACACAGCACAGAGGTGGTGCTCACTATCTCTGCTCAGCATTTCTGGCCTTGTCCCAGGACAGCTGAGGGGCTGTTCTCTGGCCACAGAAGAAGGTAGTCCCCACCATTCTTCCCAGTTCTACCACATGTAGAACCAGTGGCTGTCCAGTGAGGTGAAAATAATACCTGTCTCTGAAGGTATCTCATGTAGCAAGTAACCCTTAGCAAGAAAGACTCCTTCTGCCCTGATCACACCTGCTATGTGTGAATACAACCTGAATTCAGGAGCACCCCTAGGATTGTGCCTAGCTCCATGCAGGTGCTTTTAATCCCTTTGATTTCCACAGGATGCCTTGGCTTGGCGTTAGACATACACTTATCTGCATTTCTAGATAAGGATGCCTTCCAAGCCTAAGAGCTGAGAAGATGTACCCATGCCAAGAGCTCCAATACTGAAGGACCTTTGAAGATTCCTTTAAAAAAAATAGTAGTCTTGGAAATGCCTTGCAGCTACTCTGTCACACAGCCTTCCACAAGCAGACGCACAGATTTCTCACATCATTTCATGACTACTGCCTACTCTGAAGTGAATGCACTCTCATGATGTGTAACTCTGCTCAGCTGAGATACACAATAACCAAGCATAGTAACTTGACTTTGTTTTTTTCTCCAATGTGGAGCTCTATGTGCCAAGTTTAAATCTAAAAGGAGTTATGTGGGCCTTTGAAAACAGATTTTATTCACTAACTGAGAAGTTTCTAACCAAGTGCAATGTT
Organism: Netta rufina; assembly: GCF_964035555.1. Lineage (NCBI taxonomy): Eukaryota > Metazoa > Chordata > Aves > Anseriformes > Anatidae > Netta > Netta rufina. Next base: position 51,622,958 of record NC_140125.1, on the reverse strand, counting down.
TATGTATCTTAATAAACAATGGTGAAAAGAAAAAGAAATGGCATGGCATGCCTCCATGCAATGTCATGTAACAGTATGTGGAGATTGTGTATATTGTTAAATGTGGTCACCAATAATGGCATTAACACAAAAAGAACGAACCTTCACGTCAAATGCAAAGAAGGATACTGAGAACTACCTGAAAGACATCATGCTACAGATTGGGTGACTTTACTGTCCTGATTCTCATGGCATGTGTAGGCTCCATGTTAAGAAATGTATGCACCAAATAGTGTGCTATTTATTTCTGACTTTCATTAGAAGCATATTTCTATAGACTAGTGTTGTTCTGGGAATTCAGATAACTCCAGCCAGAGCATTGGAGCAGAGGAAGGGGACTGGAGGAGTTGAATGGTTCAGACTGCCTGAGAAAGAGCTCATCACCTCTGGGTTATTTCTGTGACCCTGCCCTGGGTCAGTGTTGACTGAGGAGCACTGCTGGCTGACACAGGTAGGCAAGTTTGTGGTCTCATTGCATCCCCTTGTGGTTGGGTGGCTACAAGAGCTGAGGATTGTCCACCCCATGAGAACAAGGGACTGAGTGGAGAGACTGGTTGGATGCTCCATGGTACCCTGGAATCCCCCCCAACACATTTTGCAGCCCACCATAAAGACAGTATGGAGGCCTGTGAGTAAATGTGGAGGAGGAATGTTTCCAACTACACTTTATTCCTGTATTTCCGAACATAGCATGGCTGGAGCAGCTCCGATTCAAACAGGCTACTATTCAGAGTGGCTCTGTGTTGTCTGTGAAGCATGAGCCTACCTTTAGCACATCACCAAGCAGCAATCTCACAGTGAATGCACAGAAATTCAGGCAACAGAAATTGAATAATTCACACTGATTTTCATGTGTACTAATTTCACTTCACATGGGGAAAAAAAAAGAAAAGAAAAAAAAAAAAGTCTTTGAAATCCACCCAACAGCAATTGCAACGGGGATTAATGACATCTTCCTGAAAGGAACAAAGAAGTTGAAGTTTATTAAACATATTGCCAGTGGAATCAGTATCTTAACTCTAACAATAAAGGTATGGCAGATACAGCTTTTTTTAAGAGACCAAAAAGAGAGAGAGAGAGAGAGGGAGAAACTTGAGCTGCATAATCTACAAAATCTTGATGACACTTCCTAAGAGAAGACTGTGACCTTGTGGGGTAGAACCGATCCACTATCTTCAAAAGTATCACTCTAAATCCTACAAAAATATCTTGCAGCAAGCATTATTCATCACTTGGGAGCTTATTTGTAAAAACAGATATTGAATTAAAATTTTTCACAAGCAATGAATAGAATTGCTACGTATAATGATCTTAAAAAAAAAAAAAAAAATGAAGAAATAACTTTCATAATCTATTGTCTTTTCCAAAAGAGAGAAATCCCACTAGTGTTAATGATAGTTACATCTACAGAGAGAGAAAGAGAGAGCAGATCCCTTAAGGCAGATCCTCAGCCAATGTGAATTAGCAAAGCTCCCAGGAAGTACACTGAAGGGAGATGTGGCAATTTACATCCACAAAGAATTTACCCCTTTGATGTTTATTTTTGACCCTGGCCTGCCACAAGATCTAATCCTATCTGTCAACAATAGGGAACCTTAACAGCTCATATATGCAACTCTATAGCAGTTCCTTTCCTCATCTGTGACAGGGCAGAAAATGAACTGCAAATGTCAGGTCATTGCTTCCTTCTCTTGCATAGGCTTTTCAGAACTGCTGCACTTCGTCTTTTAAGGGTCCAGTTTAATCCATTTCACCTTTGCATGTTGTATACACAACTCTTAGTGGAGACTCTTATTTATTCATAACAGGGTATGTTCTTAGCACTTCTTACTTTGCCATCTCTGTGAGGATAGAAGGTGTGGAGTCAGCTCAGAAAGCAGAGGAGGGAATCGTTAATCAAACCCAGGAAAGAGATACACTTAGATGAAGCGAACAGGTGCACAACTGCAACAGCAATACCCCAGCTTTGCAGTTTCATACTTAAAAAAAACCCTTTTAGGGTGATAGCTGGACTACAGAAATGCCACAGAAAGACATCAGGAGAGCTCGCCTTTCCCCAAAAGACGAATTCCTCACTTTACATCGGTGCACCTCGCCTGGCTGCAACCCCCGGGCTCCTTTCCGAGCATCCTCAACCTCGGCGCCCCTCTCGCCGCCCGGAGTGGCCGCGACCTGTTGGGTGCCGGCGGCAGGACGGGGGCAGCGCCGCCGGCGGCTGCTGGGACCCTCGTTTGGGGGTTGCTGGAGCCGCCCCCAGCTCCGGAGCCTCCGATCCCCGGGGACCCTCCCGCGGGCGTGGGGCTGCGCGACCCCGGCTTTCGCCCACTTGGGACCCTGTCTCGCGTGTCTCCCAGAGGGGAGCTGCGGGGGCCGCCCCGTACCTACCTTCCGTGTGGACGGCGGACACGTAGGTCCAGTTGTAGCGCTTGACGATGTCGAGCATGGCCCGGGCTTGCAGCGTGTCGGAGGGGACCACCCGCAGGAAGTACTTGTAGAGGGTTTTGTCGCTCAGGTCGATGCTGGTGGCCGAGTAGGCGATCTGCGGGATGTCGAAGAGCTGCAGCAGGTTCTGCACCTGGATGGCCACCGAGCTGGAGCCCGGGCCGATGACCCCCGCGATGGGTTTTTTCAGCCTGCTCTGGGGCTGAGGCTGCGAGTCCGAAAGGCAGCGGCTGCCGCCGTCCCTGTCGTCCCTGATGGAGATGAGGGAGTCCCGTATGAACTCGATGCTCTGCTCCAGGGCCACCGAGGAGTGCCAGCACGAGTCCCGGATCTCGCTGCCCAGGGTGATGTTGGGCAGCAGGACCGGGTCGGCGTTGATCTTATCCAAAGTGTGGAACATGGCTTCCACCCGCTGGATGCCGTACTGCTCGCGGATTTCCCCGCACTTCCTCTCGGGCACTTTCTCGGCCGGGGGCTGGTGGTGGACGGAGAAGAGGGCTCCGATGATGACATCGCCGTCCATGCGGGCCACCGAGCGCTGCGAGGAGGCGGCGGAGAGCAGCGCCCTGCGCCCCGTGCCCCGGGGAAGCACCTCCGCCTCCAGCAGCAGCGCGGGGACGAAGACCAGCAGCACGCCGATCATTTTGTTGCACGACGTCGTCCAGACCCAGGCGACGAATTTCAAGGGCTCCCCTTGCCTGCACATGGTTTAAAGGCGTGTAGGAAATGGCATCCGCTCGCCCCCGCCGGCTCCCGGCTCGCTCCGAGCAGCATCACAGCGAGGTCTCTCTCGCAGCGCCAGGCAGCCGTCAGCCTAGGGACTTCCAACCTGGTGGCACAGAAACGGGGGACAAAACACGCTAGCGGGGGGCGCTCTCAAACCCCAGCCCGGCGGCACATCCCCGCTCCGCCACTCTCCCAGACGCCCGGCTCAACCCGCTTCATCCGAGGCTCCCGGGAGCAACTTTCCGGAGGGAGATGGAAACAAAGCGTGAGCCTATTTCCCTCGGCACGCCATCGGGCACACCAGCATGCGTGGGGCTGGGAGATCCCATTCCTCTTTGCAGCCAAAGCTCCCGTTTCGAGCCCCACCCCCTGCCGGTTCTGCCCCGCTCCCCCCAAGTTCGGAAGTTTCCCCGGGCACCCGGCCTCGCTCGGCCCCGGCGGCAGGAGGCGGCGCTGCCCTCCTCACCTTGGGGCTCCCCGGAGGGGTCTTTCCCCGGCTCGGGGGGGTCCTCTCCCAGGGGAGACAAGGGGGTGGAAAGAGAGCCGAGGAATCTGCCCCGCCGCCGCCGGGAAATGTCATTTAAAGGTCAGCGGAGGGAAGGAGCGGGAGGGAGCCCCTTTGCAGTTTACCTGAACTTTTCCGTGCGGAAGGGGCGAACCCGTAATGCAGCCGGGGTCACACACACACACACACACGCCATGGGGAGGTGTGGGGGGGAAATCCATGCTAGTTACTACGGCAACGGCGGGCAAAGTCCCGCTGCGCTTTACCGGCACGCCTGCCTCGCAGCCAGGCTCCGGGCCGGGAGAGGCGGCGAGACCGGCGGCGGCGAGCGGAGACCTCGAGAGGGACGGGCGGCGAGACCGGCACCGGCACCGGGAGCCGGCAGCGGGGAGCGGGGAGCGCGGCCGGGCCGGGTCCCTGTTGCTCGGCGGCGCCGTCAGCACCCGGGACAGCGCCCGGCTCCCGGTGCCCCCGCCCCTGCCCCCGCATCCCGGCCGCGAGCACCCCTGGGTGCTTCCCCCAAACTTCTGCCCCTCTGCTGCCGCGGTCCCCCCGCATGCACCGACACACGGACACCCCGACACACGGACACCCCGACACCCCGACACACGGACATACCGACACACCGACACCCCGACACGCGGACATACCGACACACGGACACCCCGACACCCCGACACACGGACACCCCCGACACCCCGACACACACCCCCCGGTGCAGGCAGCCTGTCCGTCCCGGTGCTCGTCCAGCCGGGCGGGCAGCCTCGCTGGGGGGAGGCTTCCCCCGCCTGCAGCCCCCCGCCCGCAGCCCCCCGCCGCAGCCCGGTGCCGGTGCGGGCCGGGCCGGGCCGGGCCGTACCTGTCCCGGTGGGGCGGCCGCTCCCCGGGCGCCCCGAGCAGGCACCGGCGGCTCCCCGGGCGCCCCGAGCTGGCGCGCTGGCGGCGGGGCGACGGCTGTGGGCTGGGCGCTGGTGCCCTCTGTCTTCAGCGCCGCTCCACCGCAAGGAAAAAAACAGGTCATCCCGGGCTCATCCATTATCTCACACGGAAGGCTCAGGCATTTTCTCCCCCTCCTTAATTTCTTCCCCCGTTCGCCTCGCAAGCGAGCAAGGGAGCGTCACCCGGAGCACGCAGCCGCTGCAAGGGGGGGGTCTGTCTCTCCTCCCCCCCCCCAGGCTCTTTATTTATTACCCGCTGGCCACAGTTAGCAAGAGCAAAGGCGAGGGACGGGGCCTCGAAGGCGACCCCGACCACGCTCAGGGGACTCGAGATGGCGAAATGTGCCGAGCTTCCTCGCAGGCACGGTTTCGCTATTCAAACAAACACACGTATATTTACACACACATGTATACGCATATATATGTATACAAAAAGGTACTGCATCGGGATAAATCACCTGTAAGGATAAAGGCATTGAGATTACAGTTTTCAGGTCAAGATGAAGCTAAATGAAGCACGTGAGAGGCATGTCAGATTAAAATAATACCAGATTGAATAATCATAATTCAGACGACCTGCTTGCATCCCTCACGCGGGTCTCGGGTGTTTTACTTGACTGTACGAAAGTTAAAGTTAGATTACCTCCCCGCTGGGAACTCTATAGATATTTGTCCTACTTTTGAAAGAAAGAGGCAAGGACAAACATTTAACTATTGCTCATTCAGCGAAGGGTTTGCAGCGAAGGCTGCCTCAGGGGTGTCTTCTCCCTGTGTCAATATTTGTGCTTTCTCTCCTGTCACGCAGCTAGTTATTTGCCTGCCTCGTGTGTTGATCCATGAGGCACGCTTATTGCAGAAGACTCAGCACGAGGCTCCCGCAGGGCCCCCAGGCCCAGCCCAGGGCATCTCCACCAGCACCAGGCCTGGGGGCACGGAGCTGTGTGGGGTGGCAGCAGGGAGGGGAGCTGAGGGGGTCTGGGGCTCCTGTAAGGACACGTGGGATGTGTGAAGGCTTTGGGAACTGCTCCCCAGATCCCAAAGAGGGCAGTGGGACCACAGGAGCCTCAGTCTGCCTCTTCTTGCTGGCACCACCCTCGCAGGCAGCCTGGTGTGCCCCAGGGTCCCCAGAAGACTAGCAGAGCAGGCTGTATTGTCCTCTTGGTGTTGGTGCTCCGGTCTGCACGGTGTCACCCTGTGCCACCCTGACCCTGTCACTACCCACAGATCCAGCACTTCTGCCCTCACAAACAGCCCGTGCCCCCCATCTCACTGTCTCCCCACATTTCTGAACACACGGGACATTCACCATATGGTAACCATCCTTGGGGCACTGCACAGGACTGATTTTTTTGAAGAGCTATGAGCTGCCACCAGATGAGAGAAGGATCAGGGCGGTAACAGAGCAGGGGCTGTAAGCAGTACTTGCTTTCTGTGGAAAACTACCTGATGTGGAATATATTATTTGTTCATGAAACAGGGGAAAAGTGAACAATTTCCAGTCTCCTATGAAACACAATTTGAAAATCACTTGGAGGTTGATTGAAATATTCTATTTTGATAGCATCAAAAGTGTTTTGTTCTTACTCCAGTTTAAACATTTTATACTACGTAGCACAGAGTGTCATTATTTTTACTTCAAATGAAATCAATCATCAGCTTAAAATGGAAGCTCTTTTCCAGTATTTTTCCAAAAGATATATTTTTGTCTGCAACAGGCATAATCCTGTTAAATGTTTCTTTTTTAACAACATGGCTTTTTTGCATCAGAGAATCTATAGGAAAAGTTCTGGTCAGCTGTAAAGAGAAAGGCCAGCATATTGTAGAAAACATTTTGAAAGGCAACTAGTTTGGGGTAGCAAGGACTTGGTAACTTGGCTTGCTGAGACCCCATTTTGGTCCTCCCTCCTCTGCTTTCTACCAATTCAGATTGACTGTTTAATTGTGCAGACTCTCCAGCAACATTACTGGGCAGACTTAAAGCTACTCTGCAAGGATCAGTGCCTCTAAAATTATGTAGTTTTATTCTGCCTTGAAAACAAGAGGAATTTTCATATATTTTCCTGTTTGAAGTCAGTTAACACATATACACTAGCTATGTCATAAATTCTCAGTAATCCTTTCCATTCTGCTCACTCAAAAGCTTTCCTTTCATGATTTACACAAGCCATCTACTATATATACAGAGTATGCATGCAAAACATGCACAGGTATCCCTCTGTTGTAGTATTTCATTTCAGTATCATGTTTGCTTGTGAACAAGGATTTAGAGTCATAGAATCATCAGGCAGGCTCGTTCTGTAGAAACAAGGATTTTAATCTTCCTAATATATTCAGCATGTTTTCTCCTCTTCTCTTAGCAAAGCTAATGCTTCTCATTGGTTCCACTTAAAAACAAAAAAAAAATGTGCCAGCTACAGCACCATTTTTACCCTCTTTCTTATATTTAAGCTATGAAGTCACCCTATCTGTTAAGATGCAAAGAAACGGCATTTTAAACAGTTTGATTACTTACCCTTATTTGCTTCAATTGCTAGGAAGTGAACATTAAAGGATCGATGTCAGTATATACGGAGCTTCATAAAGGTCTGATTGCTCAGCTGTTCCTTGTACCAGTAGATCCATTAAAATTAAGTAGGATTAACCCATGAAATTTAGGTCTCACTTCTGTGATATTTAGAATCTAGAAACAGCATCCACACAGACCTGCAGTTTTATTGGGCTACTCTCCTCTGCTCTTTTTTTTTTTGACAGGCATACACACCCCTCAACCACAAGGATTCCCAGAAATATGAAAGCTTCCATTGCTAGTCGTCCAGCTCCTGCTTATCCCCTGTCTCAAGTCACAGCATCCTGAGCACATTTCACGGGCTTAGGAGATTTCACATCCTTTTAAAATAACCAAAATACCTCCTCAGAGATTTAGTCAGGAGGTTATGATTTCAAACATCTTTCAAATAAATGTGAGATCCAAATCAGTGCAAAACTCAGTACTTGGAGACATCTTGCAGATTTTTGACACTCTTTAAGGATTATAGGCTTCATGATGTGATGAGCAGACCAGATTTATTCATACATTCAGCAGTTTCAATCTCTGGCTAGCAGATATGTTAATAAACCAAAAACAATTCTTTTTGCATTTTTAAATAAATGATTGGTTGCTTTATAAGGTCATATTAAAACAAACAAACAAACAAAAAAAACCACTCTCAGCCAAAGTTCTTCATGAAGACTGTCAAGGAGAGGGATCACACCACCATGCTCTCATAGGGAAGAGGCCTGGGTTTTCCTGAAGGAAAGCTCAACTCTCAAATTGTTTCTCAGCATGAACACGTGCCATCCAAACAATGAAATGTGATAGCCAAAAGCACCCCCTTTCCCTTCACCACAAGAAAAGGCACATGCCCCAAAGGCTGCATGACTGCCCTAGGTCTCCCTGTTGTGCAGGTGTCTCAAGAATTTTGTCCTTCTGGTCCTTGTGGACATGCTCACGATGAATGAACGAGAAGCCAGATGAACGTCCCCAGCACAAAGGAAGCTGGATACTCAGTCCTGGATAATGTTCCAAGCCATCCCTGTATTTATTTATTTCTTAACTGCAAAAATGTACTTATGGTGCCCTCTAGACCAAAATGCTGAGCAATATTTACGATAAATTCTTACACACACCAATTCTATCTGGCTTAATTAGTTTTGATTAAGCTCTCTTGCCTTGAAATCCTCTGATTTCCCTGAAATAATCCGCTAAGAAACAACCTGAGCAAATAGATAAATCTGTTCTGGGTCCTGCATACCAACAAGCTTGTGTTACAACAGGCCAAAGAGAAAAGTGCATTCCAAAGTCAGAGGTCCACCATTTCTGAGCTTCGGACTCCCCTTTTAAAATATACAAATCTCTCACTACATTTGGAAATGTCAGTCTGGATCTCTCTGGCAGGACTCACCAGATAGGGACTTACATTGTGTGAGTATGAAGGGAGAGAAACTACCTTTGCAATATGGGGTTAATTCGGGTTAGCTAGAGGCATCTGCTGAGCTACACTACTAACAAATGGAGCACAGAGTTTATCTGGAAGTCCCTGTACTCTATGGAGAACAATTTAGTGCTCTGTTTGTGGGAAGCCTGACAGTTAAAGCATCTGCAGGCTGGAAATTTTCAGTGATTTTCAAGGACAGTTCTGCGTAAAGCCACCTGCAGGAATCCAATCTGGTGCCACAAAAAATGGTAAAATCTGCACATGGAAAGAAGGTCTTTGCAGTACAAGTGAGAAAATGGCATTCCTGCTCCTTCTGCCATCCAGACTTTCAGGCTACACCTGTGGGTCAGTAAGCCCTTACACTGAAAAATTTAGTTACAAAAGGAAAAAGTAACTCACGAAGAGCAAAAGTTCACTCAGAGTACTAATTTCTGAAAATTCCCTAGTAACTATGGTCAGCACTGAAGAAAACAGCTCTGTATTTACCAGCTGATATTTGTGTCCTTCATTTCACCACATATTTCCCTTCCAGATATTTTGTATAACAAAAAAGGGGTAAGAAAAAAGTCTCATTAAAAATCACAAATGTCAGAGACAGAAAAGGCTAGCCGTCTTTCCAAAACAGGATCATTTTACACTTGACTAAAGAAACAATGGAGGTTTTGCAAATGTCATTTTAGCAATCAAACCATGTGTAAGAAATCTCTGACACATTTTTAAGAACCTATCTAATGCTCAAAAAATAATAAATAAATAAATAAATAAATAAATAAAATGAATGGTTCAAAACTGATACACTGACTTAGGCTGATTATCCCAGGCAGTTGCTTTTGCCATTTACAGTCTATTCCCACTTACGTAGCACTGTGTACAAGAGACATTATCATCTTCTATAAGTACCTGTTTTTGAAGTCTTTGCAATAGCAAATAAACGTAAGAATGGAAAACCTTAAAGATACATTGGGGTTTATGATGACCTTTAACTGAAATGATCTTATTTTCCACCTTGCACCTACCTTCTTTATGCATTTACATTTGTTCAGAATGGATGGAAAATATTCCTGAAAATCACTGACATCAGACAGGTTGCTGTTATCCATTCTCACTATACATGGGTGTAAATGAACAGAGAGGAAGAAAGTTTAGAAGAAAAGGTGTGTCTCAGAGTGAGCTACAGAGATGTGAGTGGATTCAAATGGACTGAGGTGTCATGGCTTTCCTCTGAGGTTGTATTGGTCTTGCCTGCATTACGTAAAACATAGTGTATGAACACTATGGATTGAGAAGAGCAAGTGAATTGATTAACAGGCTGAAGAAAACATGTTTTGGATTCATATTATGATGAACCAGAGAGAAAGAGGTATCAGAAATGCACCATATCCTGTAAACAGCAGTAGAAAAATACCTCCTGCCAGGAAAAGGAAAGGGGAGCAGCTATGTTTTTTTATGAAATCCATATGGCTGTCTGCAGCCAACATATTTATATCTGTGCAGTTTATATGCTTCCCATGTTTTAGGCTGAACCTAATGGTTCAGTGAAGGAAACATGACAAAATATCAGGCAATACTGTATTTATTTTTAATACATAGTTGTATTAGGTGACTTTAAGCATAACTTACAGAATAAAGAAACTGATACCCAAGTATGATGTACAAACTTTATTATTTGCAAACTGCTTGGTTCATTTGTTCAAAAAATTGATACATTAAAGCACCACAACTGCAAAATAAGATGCTTGTTCAGAGAAAATACAAAGCAGTTCTTATTAAGTGTTTACATGTCATGACATCTTCTTTACTGTCAAAAACAAACAAGAACAATATATGAGTACATATGTTTCTTTTAAGTACTTCTTTTATTTATAGCCCTCATGAGGAATTGCCTAGATAACAGGATTTCCATACAGACTTTATCACTTTGACTTTCCAGCTAGGCAAAGCATTTCTGGAAGCATTTCATTACTTCAAGATCTATTAGGATCATTGTAATAACTCTCTTTCCTCTCACTTCCCTGACAGTGTGCTGCTGTGGTTTGGTGACACATTAATTGTTTTTTCTCTGCCATTTCTTTCTGGTCAAGTGCCTGCACTGTCTCACAGGCCCACTGCCATTTCAGGGATGCCAAGTCCTTGCTCCTCACCTGGGGTACCTGGCTCCTTAGCCATGAGCAGTAACTGATTGGTCCTTACGGTGCTTCATATCCCAGTTACTCCAGAATCAGACATTTTTACTCTTGCCCAGCTATGCAGCTATACTTAACATTGGATTTATCACAAAATTGTCTTCATTAAGGTAGGATAAGAAATGTCAAGTATAACACCACTATTGGTGATGAAATGGATGAGGCCCAGGTGATGCTTGAATGCACTGACTGTGAATGATGGTTTCACTATGTATATTCAAATGTTTTCTGGCTTGCATTTCTATCAGCTATTTGCCTTTTGCTACCCATTCTCTAACTAGGTGATATTTCCTTTATTTCTCCAGTCCACTTATGAGTAATGGATTGTATTTGGTTCATGCATTAGGTCACACAGCTTCAAACACCATACTTCGATTTTTGCTCTCCTGCGTATCCTCCTCATATAATTCCCTTTTTCATGACTGATACAGGTTTCCCAGAGTTTTTGGATTCCAGACCCCAGCAGTTCATCCTGCTGTGATTAACTCTGGCTCAAGTACTTCTCTGAAGTACCTCATAACCCCTGCAGTACCATGTTGGTACTGATGACAGTTCAGCTGTACTTTAAATCCCTGTAAAGGATCAGTGATCCTCTACTGTGTTAGAGTTTGCTGTATAATTCCTTTTCTAATGAATACTATTTTTTGACAGCACATCTTCGAAAATTACTAGAGCTAAAAACTTAACTCTACATAACTCTGAGAGTAGCGTCAGGCGGACCACTTCCTCAGGCAGACCTCCCCCTGGATCAGTCACCCCCTAAGAGGGCAGCTTTGGGACCAAGCTACACCACTGCTCTGAGATGTCCAGTGGCAGCCTGTAGGTCTTGGTAAGACATTTTAGATCATTTTAGATGTTGGTCTACAGGTCCAAAGAGCTGCCTACTGTAGGAATCATTTTTCTCCCTATGCTATGCTGCTACAGAGGGGATCAAGATGTTGCTGAAAACAGGAAGGGTACACTCTGTAAAGTTGCTGAGATATTAGAACTTGTAATACACCTTTAGGGCAATTTTCAAGTTACAGCACAGAAGACGTTTGTTTGCCATTGCCTCTGGAAGGGACATCATAAATAATGAAGGAACCAGGTAGTGACTTGGGTGACCTGCTGAAATTCTTTGTAATCAAAGCTGAAGCAGTCTATATTTACTAACTAAATAACTGCAAAGCTACAAAACCAAAAACCTGGACACACATCAATATGCTAAAACTAAATAAACTGAACAGAAGACAAGTTATTTGTCTTTTTTAACATGTCATTGGAAACTGTTGATAACGAGCAAACCTGTCAATTTGGAGACTTCACAGTGTTTGTTTGACCGTTGTAGTCTTGTAATTTAAATTATTCACCTATGCCCAGAAGCATATTTGATTTCACATTTTTGCTGTTCAATTTTTGTTGTTGTTGTTCTTGTTGAGCAAAACATACATGTAGTTATCAAGACATAAACTGGTCCTGATTTTCTGTAAACATTGGAATAACAATGCTCTGAAATTTTGAACCCCTCATATACTTTGAGTTGGACATTAAGAAAAATGATGCACCTAAATCCATTATTTTCTTTAGGAAAACTTACTGTCTGTATCCAGGGGGTTGAAATGAAAATGATCAAAAAGGGAAGCCAGAAGCATTGAACAAAACCCAAAGAGTTTTGTTCAACCCCACATATTATTAATTACAGAACATTTTATCTTAGTTGTCTAAGCATATACAAGCTGCTGTGTTTGCTCTGCCTACTGATGTAACCCTCCTCCCCCAAATACCAGTAACTATTCAGTCTGAAACTGGAAAAAATATCACTGAAATTTGAAAAAGTCTTAAAGATATATACATTTGTTCAGCTGTTTTGAAGGTCCACAGCTGACTAGAAGTAGACCTGTATAAATAGCCATATTGGAAGAGAAGCAGGCAAAGCAACACCAGTGACAACCAAGTGCCCAGTTGGCATTGTGTTGGGCCAGCCACGGAGTGGGATTTCTTTGCCCTGGGGACTAAAGAGAGGTGACTACTAGAGTTTGGAGTGATCATGAGGCAGATGTTTCATATGCACATGGTTACTAGAGTTGGGTATGAAGGTGGGTTCCTCACAGAAACACTAATACCCTCATGTGTGTAAATTGTATTTATAGATTATTAATCATAACTCATAGGGTGACTCTAGAAACTTAATTCACGATGGATGAAGGGACAGGAAGAATACATGATTGAGGTGTTCTGCCATCATACTATAAATCAAAAAGCATTTAGGTAATCAATATTTGCGTCACTGAATTAAGAGAACTCACTTAAGGGAAATTTTCTAAATATCAATTAGTTGTATTATTTAGAGAACATCTGCATATTCACAATTATGAGTTTAAGGTAAAGTGGCCTTGTGGTTTTCAAATCATCTGTATATGCCTATTGTGTGAGCACATATTATTTTAATGGTATATCATTTTATTTTTATTCTGGAGGACATTATCTTGATAACTAAAGCATGCACTTGTTTTTGTTTTCCTCTTTCTTGGCAACAGCTTCTGAAAAGACTCTTTTTCATCTTCACTGCACTTTTTCTTTCTTTAGCTGAAAAAACATAAGAACCCAATAAATTACCTCAAACCAGCTCAATTGATTTAACAGCTGCTGCTAACTGTCACTACAGGAATGGGCAGTGATTGATTTCCATGTCATTATTTAAATTCAACAGACGCTTGCTAGTGCTGCATAGGAAACATCTTAATTCTATTGTGTTTCTGATTTCTAAATGGTACCTGCACTTAGTCTTCCTTGCATTGTGTTCAAATCACAGGAAAATGGCTTTTTCAAATCTATTATTAGATCTCCTGGACTAACTGAACATCTTATTTCCTCACTGGCTTTTATTTTTCTCTAAATTCCAGCCACTGTCAAGAGGAAGCAAATTTGCACACCATTCTTTCATATTACTCTCCTCTACCAGCCAATTTAGCATGTGCCACTCAAATAATTTATATAACATTTTCAGCCTGTTTTCTATATGAGCCTGAATTTGGATGAAAAATCTTCCCTGTTTGCTTCCATTTTGTGGCTTCATGTAAATAGACTAATGGCACAACCTATAGAACCTAATCCCAAAGGTCATGTGCTTAACTCTACTCTCATTTTACAGAGCTTTTAAGTTCGTGCCCTCACAGTTTTCTTTTTAGAAACTGAGGAGGAGGGTAAGGGGAGGTATTCAGGGATATGAGCTCAGAAGACAGCCTTCAGCTTCAGTTGTCTAGTTCATTTTTAATTTTGTTTATTCATTTCTAATGCAGTAAAAGCCTCATGAATAAATAACCCCTAAAAAAAAGATCTGCACAGTAAATACTCAGATGGACTACTACTCTATTAAAGGAACACCACATATGTTTTCCATGCATCACAGCTATGCCTTCCACTACTGTACACACTTTCTAGTTAAAGATCTCCAAAGGTGAAGAGAGAGACATTCTGGTCTATTTGTTGCTGCAAGGAAGACCTGATGCTGCTCAGGCTGCTTCCTTGAGGTGACAGAGTACTTTTGAGAGCACGGAAGATTGCTGAGGGGTGTTAGAGAAGAGTCTCTTAACATCTCCCAGCTGTAAATTGGACATTTTAGGATGCTAAGTTTAAACTTTCTTTTCTCTTCACCCATTTTAACTGTCTTGGTTGTGGATATGAAATGTGGGTGAAAGGAGACTGTTATTCAGACTGGTGCTATTTGTAATTTTATAGTGTAGATAATGCATTCAGAAACCTTTTCTTGAATGCAGTCTGCATTTAATGCTGTTAAAGAGTTTATCTTTATACAGTTTATGGGATAATTTTGATTAGATGAAGTTCTTACTCCATAGCAGTGTATAATACCTATACTAATTATGGTAATTGTATACTGGAAGTTGGTTATTCAGAAGAAAGCTATTTGCTTAGCATATAACACTTTGGGACTATGAGACAGGGAAGTGTCTGGATTTGAAGAATAAGCAATAAAGACCACTTTGGAGCAGATTGTCCCTTATGTTACCTTACATTACAGATATCTTAGTGATCATTCAAATTGATGTTCTCTTGCTTGAGACAGCATTAACTTCACCCGAATCTCTCAGAAACACAAAGCATAGGTAGGGAAGCATCAGCATAGCTCCTCAGAGAGCTGCATTGCTTGTGCAGAAAACGATGCAGAAGGCAGGCATTAACTTGGAAAGATGGAGACAAAAAGCCAAACCCAACTAAGCTTTCACCAGGCAAACCTAACCCACACCTGAACAATTTTGACAACAGTTGGGCCCAGCCAGGCAGAACTGGAAAATGTGACTGTCTGGGCAGGACCCTCCTAGCAAAGCTCTCTGCTTGCAAGAAGCTGGGACAAAAAAAAAAATCTTGCTAGACTGTGAAGTTTTGCATGGTGTGGATGCTGCCCTCTTTTTTCCCCATCACTCATCTCAAACTATTGTATTTGTTAGACTTAAGAACAAGGAACAAAATTTTGAAGTAACACCCACAACAGCAGATAACTCTTCTGGAGTTACCAGGGTACCAGAGCAAAACAAAATTCTGGGGTTAAATCACTTTTGGCGGATAACTTATAAGTTACTGTAAGTGGCTGGAACAGTGTTACCAGCAATATCTGTGTGCTCATGCTCAAGCCTCCTGACACCATGCTCACTAATGCATTTAGCTCTGTGTGGGGCTGGATCTGCCCTAGGAGGCTGGGCAGTCAGGGCGGGTGGAGCCCTCAGTGCGCTAAGGTAAATGTACCTACTTATGCTTTGGGCAGGGACCAGCACTGGTGCAATTTGTGACAATCCATAAACAAGATGCTTATCAAGCTGGAAGATAAACATTCCTGCTTTTGCTGATATCTCTACACACAACATCATAGTATTATTTATATCCTATAACATCTTAATCATTTATCACTTTCCATCTGTGCTGCACACTCAGGACTTCATCTATTAGAAACATCTACAGGTCCATAAACATCCTACCAGAGTATTTCTGCAACCTTTTTACATTCTCTTTCTATTGCCTAAAGAAACAAACTGCAGTGAATAAGCAATACTTCACTGGGAAAATAAAATATATATATTTTGCTCTGGTCCTGTTACTTTCTCTCACAATCATTTTTCAAAGACAAGCCTGTTCTCCCATCTCTCTGCACCAATTACCTCCTCAATTACAAGGGCTCATTTTTGTCCATGCAGGGCTGTGAATTTTTTCATTGTTTTATTGTGTGACAAGGTGTTGTTTTTGTGGTGCTTTTTTACCCTGAGACTGTGTTCAGTGATGCATTGTCATTTCTGGTGGCTCACTTCCCCAGTCAGACAAGGTGGATGCCACCAATTCCAACTAATGAACAGTCTTGTGGGATGAAAGAAAGCACTTTAGAACAAAGCAAGTCAAAGCTGAAAACCCTCAAAGCACAGAAAGCAGGAAGGAGAGTAGGTCGAAGCACAGTTTATTATCATGACTTGTGTATGAAGTTTGTAGTTGTAATGCTACACAGCAGATGATGCACTCATCCTGGTGAGAGTACAGAAATGATTTTTTGTTGCTGTTGTTGTCATTGTTTTATAGACAAAACAAAATACATGCAGCTGGGTTTAGTTTGATGGGAAAAGGCAAAGGAAAGAGTAATGAAAATAAAATATCTACAGATACTGGGAATTAAAAAAAAAAAAAAAACACAAACAAAAAAAACCATCAAGTTTCTATAATTGGAAACATTGACTATCTAAAGAAGTATCAAAATAGAGTACTTAACTTGCTTACATCACTTGTGCTGGTTATAAACCACAAAGCAGAGCTGTTAATTTGCTTGGTTCACCAGATCACATCAGGCTGGGTTTCTGTCCTTTGGTACCTGCATTATCATGTAGAGGAGCAACAAACACAAATTTGAAGCCCCCAGACAACATTTTGTTGCTCATTTCTCACTGTATTTCTAATTTTTACGCCTAAGACACACATAAACATGGTTTGATTAAAAAAAAAAAAAAGTGTATGTGTATATATTATTGGAAGCACGTTTATATCTAGAAATAATGTTCTTTCTTATCAGTTAAGGTCACTGCCTTAGCAAGTTAATGTTCAGGCCAAAATAGGTCATGTCAGAGATGCTTCAGGCTCCTCTCCACTAGACCAAATATGAAAGACTTGCTCCAGAGGTCCACACTCCACCAGGAGACAGGGGGCTGGAGGCTTCAGGGCTCTTAATGTATATAATAACTGTAAGGGACCAGATCCCGTACTGGTTGGCAGTAACAATATCGAGATAGTGGGTAACTACCCTGAAGCATGGGGCAGTTTCCTGACAGCTTTGTGATGTCTCCTTGGCTGTTTCCTAAGCTCAGAATGAGAACAAATGCTGGGTGGTGTGGAACACACCTCTTACCACCCTGTAAAACTAGGGGCTTTTTCTGAGTCAGTGTAACAATCAAGGTGGACTCAAATATGAATTTTAGGCAGACAACTGAATATAATGCTGCTCTAAAGATGATGGTTATTAATCTTCCTTCATGAAGCAACGTCAAAAATAATGAATTAATTTTAAGATCAAATCTTGTTAAACTTAAAGAAAACATATGTAGAGGCAGATTTTCATCTGTGTTAATTAAATGCATTAGTTTGTGGTGTGAGTACTGCAGATCTTTGTGTGCTTCTCATTTTATAAATCAAGGAAATAATATCCCGATCACTGCTGAACTTCATATTTTCTCTGACAGAAGATACAAAGACTGCTTCTCACTTCTTTGTAAGGGAAGAGGCCAAAAGAAAAATGTCCCAGAAGACTGCACATTTTTGTTTCAATGTCACTTTGAATTGCCTTTTTATCCACGGTGCAGACCACAGAGAAGAATTTTGCGTAAAAGAGACTTTTGATTGGTTTGATCTTTATATCAGAAAGTCAGCTATGAATTCAAATCTTCTCTTGCTAGAGTGTGAAAATGAAGATTTTTCACAGCCAAGAAAATATCTCCGAAGAAAACACAGATAATGTCAGAAATATCTGTCATGAGTGTCCTTCAACTCTTCTCTAAACTAGTGCCTTGTATGATGCTATAAATATCTGTATTTTGAGCCTAGATTTCCAAATGCTTTCAATGATTTTATAATACATACTTTATTTATTTATATTCAGTCATATTAGAGGAGTTGCTTTATCCCAGGAACTGCAAACTTTTTTTTAATGCATTTTTCGTTATGTTAAAAAAAAAAAAAAAAAAAAAGGCTCATAAAAGTAATATTAAAGCAATGAAAGCACCTTATTATGTATACATTTAAATAACTTCAAGAGCTGCATTGCAAATCCTGGATAGTAACTCCAGATGATATCCTAGATGCAACGTGGTTATTTTCTTTTCCTGCTCTCTATTACATCATCTTTTTAACTGTCTTCTTGTGTTGGAAAAAGGGAGATGGGCTTCACTCCCACCAGTGCCTGATCAGCTGCTACCACCAGTGCTGAGGTCAGTTATCACCTGGTTTCCACAAAACCAGCACGCAGCTCAGCTGAGTGGCAGATGGACCAGGGTGCGTAAGAGCTGCGTACACACATGAGCAGACAGATGGCCGAAGGAGTGCTATCCTGTGGGGTGTGGATGGACTCCTCCAGGAGAAGCTGCGTAGAGAGATAGAAGGGCATGAGAGATATATTGAACTCTCTTATTTTGAAGAAACAGAACCGAAATCCTGAATACAAAGTCAAAAAAAAAGAGAGGTTTGTAATCCCGTGGCTACGAGGTATTGTTTTATGCATGCTGGGGAGTTAGCCTACTGGCTTACATGATTGCTTTTGGCACACAAAAATATTTTGTTCTTTGTAGCTTTCTGAAAAATATGTAAATCTTCCAATCTTGCCTGAAGCAGCATTATAGACATGGATAGCAGCAATTTTATGATGAACACTTTAAAAATCCCTCTATGATAGCTAAATTACTTTAAAACACCAAACACCAAGGAAGTTGCGTAGAGTTGAACCTATGAACATAATTTCCTACAAATGCACAGAATTCTGACTGCAGATTTACTGATCTGGAATAGATTGGAGCCGTATTATACCTCTGCTGGGGTCCATTTTTTCGTTTCCATCATATGGTGATTTTATCTATAGAACGCAAATTTCCTATTAGTTAACTAACTGATTAACACAGTGAGTGGTTTTCTACCTAATTTGCTGAGGCACACAGATGCTCAGTTAGGTCTTCGGCATAATGTACAGTCATTGTAGTGCAGGGAATACAGTACACCTGCCCTCAGTTTTATTTTTTTGCTCCAGCCATTCACATTTCCTGTTGACAAAACCAACCTGGAGAAAAACACAACTTTGATTTATTTTAGAAAGCTCCTGGTTGTTTTTGCAATTAAAATATTGCTGAAAAGACCCTAAAGTATTGTATGTTGACTACTGTGCTGTTCTCTCTTCTTCATCCTCCCTCAAAAATAAACCCTCCACAAAGTTGCATGTCTCCCGCTTTTATTTGCTTACTCTTTCTGGGATTTAAGAGTTGTTATTGAGATCAAAGGGGAATTCATATCCATAAGCAAGAGAGGCTGTGTTCTTAAGTGTGATCAAAAAAAAACCAAACCAAAACAAAACAAAAACACAGTCTCCTTTTATGTCACATTTGCTTTTCTTTATATGGTTCCCTTCTATTTCCTTAAATTAAATGGCAATTATCTTCTTTCATGCATGCAAGTTCTTTAGAACAGGAGGGAAATTACTAGGTACTAATCACTAGGATCCTTAGTTATTAGCTGCTGAACAGAAATGGGCATTCTTCCACCCGCTCTTGACCCTTATTTCAAAATAGAGCTTGTTTATCCTGAGAACTATGGAAGATATTTCCTGCAGAATGGGAGTGCAAGAAAAAGAGAGTCTCAGGCAGAAATCATTATGCAGAATGGGCACCCTCTTGGTGCCATTGTATTTTTTTCTATTCTGAAAGCAGAAAAGGTTCCTTTCTTGCTTACTAATTTTCTGATGACATCCAGATGAGGTGATAAATAAAGTTCTATTTCATGAGTGCTTTGTATTTTAAGTCTTTAAAAACACAATCACTACAAAAATAAAGCACAAATCCAAACCTTGGAGAGGAAATCAGTAAACAGAGGACATGCATAATATATAAATAAAACAGACAATTAAAAGATGAGAACTAGGAGTTTTATAGACATTAGCATGTGAAAAAGCTTGCAAATGCACGGATTGTTGTCTTCTATTTCTATAAAGATTCTTAAAGTGTATGCTGCTTGAACAGTTTCTAATAATGGGTGACTGATTTGACTACCATCTGTGATGTGGTGGTTTTGTGTTTTGTTGTTGTTGTTTGCTTGTTTGTTTGATTGTGTTTTATTTCCATTCTTTTCCTGCAGGAGAATCTGCTGTGATGTTTTAGTTTAGACATTTTTGTCTGCTCTTGTTTGTGATGCCATATATTTGTATCGGAGAGCTCCAAGTGGAAGAAGTGTTCTTTGTGCTTTTAGTGGGAAGAGAGTTTAAATTTTGTGATCATCACTTCCTGGGGAAGAGAGGGTAAGGGCTAGGTAAGGTGGATACTGCTCGAACATTATGTCAATGTTTGTTTCTGTTTCAAGGAGACTGGGAAAATTTCTCTGGATGATTCATCACCTACTGGACTCCCAAGAAGAGCCTGTGCCAAAAGTTTAGAGCTCCTTCAGAAATTCAGAATATTCACTTCATAAAGAGCTTTGGGAGGAGGGGCTGGTGAAAATCCTGAACTGTAAAAATACAAGCTGTCAGGGTAGATCCATCATGTCCAAGCAGGCATTATAGATTTATAATGGAGTAGGACATCACAATATTCATTGTTAACTTCATGGCTACTTGTAGATCCCAGGACATTAATAACACAGTTTCTTATTGCTAACCTTAGAATTAGATTTGACAGCAGTTATGGATCTTTACAGGTAGCCCTTTAGGCTACACACATATAGCCTCTACCAGGCAATCCTGTGGATACAGTTTAGTTTCTGGCCAAGCAGCACAGCCTGTATCTTATCTTCTGGCCTTTTGGAAGAAGCTGCGCCCGGTCTGCATTTAAGCAGGACTGGCCCTCAGCATGAGAAGCATCCTGAAACCTTTTGTGCCCCTTTTTGCTGCAAATGTCCCTGCATGGTCTTCATAAGGGCACTGGCCTCATATACCTCTTCATTCCATCATTATAACAGTTGGAAAGTCATGCTAACAGCACAGTTGCTACTGGTGCTACTCTTCCTGGGGAAGCTTAACACCACAGACCTGTCTTTGGAGTCATCCAAACCCAAAATAAAAAGGCAAATCATCCACAGAAGCCTGGTTTCACTGTATTCCCAGGTAGCTCTGGTTACAGACTGAAGTCAAAGTGTTTTTTTTTTCCAGTTAGCAGGCTTCCCTTTTCTTTCCTGTTTCCCACTACTGGTGTAACCCAGACTCATCAAGCAGAGGAGGAAGAGCAGCCACTGGTGGATCTCTGTCTTTCCTGTCAAGAGCAGGTGCAGAACCCTTGTGTGAGGAGTCCCACGTCTGAGGTCCTGCACGGGAGAGTCTCCCCTGCCCCAGACTGACTGCATATCACTTTTAGGACCCCTCATGCCTCACTAACCATCAAGGGAGTTGTCCTCTGACTGCTCTGGAACATATCATTGGAGAGAGCCTCTTCAGGCTGGGAAAATCTGATGCTCACGTCTTGCAACATGAACCTGGGTGTCAACCCTTGCTGGGAGCTGTCTACCCAGGCATATGGCTGCAAGCCAGGATGTGGGAGTGAAACGTGGCAGAAATTCCTAGGGAAGCAGAAAACTTGAACTGCCCACTCATTGAGTCAACAGCTAACTCCCAAAAGGCACATCCAGAAACAAAAGGCATTTAGTAAAAAACAAACAGAAAAAGAAGTGGTTCTCGAGCCACCAGCTCAGCAGCACTTGCCGCAGTGCACAGGCCTTGTGCAAGAGCAGGCTCGGACACACTGCTCATGGGGTTGGACACCGTTGTTGCAGCCAGAGGTCACAGCATGGGTAACACGGTGAGCTGCCCCCACAGTGATCTGAGCCTGGCCTTAGGCTTTTTGGACTAGCAGGACCTTCTTCACACAGGGAGCTAAACAAGCTCTTCTGCCACCTCCACAATGTCTTCACACAGATGCTGGAGAACTTCTTAGCAGTAAAGCTGTGCACAGAGCTACAGAGCACCCTGAGGGCACCACCAGCCCTGCCTCTCCCTGCCCACCCCCAGGCCCAGGACCCCACATTAGCCCAGGGCCACCAGCCCCAGCTCCAGCAAGGCTGCAGCAGGGCCAGGCTACAGTTCCCCACAGCCCTGCCCTGCTGTAGGCCCATGTCCTGGCCAGACCTTGTCCTGTCTCCATCCAAAAGGGAGGTGCCCGGTGTCAGGGCTGGGGCTGCCCCAGTGCCCTCAGTGCCCTGCTCCTGGTGGGGCAGGGGGATGGGATGGGCTGCCGGGCCCTGCCCTGATGTACCCACAGGCAGTCCTGACACCCACAGGGTACACACACACATTTTCAGTTGTTGCACGGAACCTGCCCAGCAAACAGATATGTTCCCTCTGATTCATCCCCTCTGCTGCTGTTACCTTGCCACGTAAACCCACTACATCAATGCACACCAGGCAGTATGGAGTTGTTACTTTATCTGTGTTCTACAGTAATTTACAGTCGTAGGACTGGGTGGTGATTTTAAAGTGAATTTTCATGCAGGAATGGTCACGCAGGAAGACATGCACTGGGAATTGAAACAAACCGCCAGCATGGCAGTGCCAGTGCTCTGAGGGCTTCCTTCCACACTGAGTACACCACAGCCCTGGGCAGCTCCTCTGGGGCCACAGGAGCCTCACCCTTCCGGAGCGGCTGAGAACAGGGGAGAATCAGCCACAAAATTTGGTAAGGATTTTCTCTGTGAAGACTAAGAAAGGGCCTAAATAGCTGCTACAAGAAAAAAATAAATAAATAAATAAAAATTAATGGCTTTCTGATTTGTTTATTTAGAGCTGTTATAACAGAAGTCCCCAGGTGTGGATCTGTGTCTTTCACAGGAAGACAAGTGCTTCCACATTATTTACTGAAGGGCTATGTGCAGCCATGGGGCTTAGCCTGCCCCTACGCAGTGACAGCTGCCGAGGAAACCCCTCCCTACACCCCTGCTCTTGGAGCACTTTCTGGCGCCTTGCCCTCGCGCCTGCGCACACCGCCAACGACGCCGCGCCCTCCCTCCTGCCCCGCCCCTAGCCCCGCCCCACTGCGGGCAGCCCCTCTTTCCCCGCCCCCTCACGCCGCGGGGAGTCACCGCGCATGCGCCGCGCGTTCCCCCCCTCACGCTCCTTGTTACGCTAGCGGGGAAGGGGGCGGGAACAACGCTGCCTTCCTCGCCTCCCATTGGCCGCCGGCCGGGCCGGGGCGGGTGCGCGCGCATCGCCGTGCCCGGGAGGTCGCTGCCGCTGCGCTGCGGGCCGGGGGCCGCCTCCCCCCTCCCCACGCACACCGGACGTCGGCGGGGCGCGAGCCCCTGCGGTACGTTAGTGGCCGTTAGCGACCGTTGGCGGCAGTTGGAAACCGTTGGCCGCCGCGGGGGGAGCCCGGCCGCCCCCTCCCAGCTGTGGGCCCCGCGGGGAGCGCCTCGTCCCGGCGGGGCTCGGCTCGGGCAGCCCCGTCCCGGGGAGCGCCCCCTGCCCGGGTCCGGGTCCGGGTCCGGCTGGGGAGCGGCGGGGCGCGGGCCTCAAGAGGGGGGAGCGAACGCGGGGCCGGCCGGCTGCGGTGTCCTGCGGGACTTTGAAAACCAGCCGCGGTTCTGAGGATCCTGCCCTCTTCCCGCAGGAGCCCTTTAACGTTAGGATGTTGGGATTAGGAGCTTGGGGTGTTTGCCTCTCGGCTCCCGGCGCTTTGGTAGCGGTTGTGTCTGTGTTTCCTTAACAGTTGCGTGCGGAGGCTGAATCGGCGTGGATGTGTAAATATTTTCCTGTTGTGGTGACAAAGAAGGCGCTGTAATATGAGGTAAGAAATCTGCCGCCGTGTTTAAGCTCCTTATAAGGATCCTTATAACTGTCAAAGATAGTTTTCTTTAAAAACGATGACTGCTTATTTGAGTACTTAAGCATGAGCATGTAGTCCTGAGTGTGTAGTCATTAGTTTCCCCGATAAGTCTAATATTCCATGATTTTCTTCTTCATGTACGTTGTTTAGCATGTGGACTTTATTTTCTAGTATTTTATCTATAAAATCTGTTCCTTGCCCAGGTTGTGGCAAGGAGCTGCAGTTGTATCTTGATTAACCTTAGCAGTTAGTTGAATTCAGTAAGCCTAAGCATTTAGTTTGCTGATTGGTCTCACTGAAATGCATGGTGGCAGAAGTAAGGGCTCCTCTGCAAGTAGTTTGTATATCCAGCTCTCAGTATGCACAACTTCCTGGGAAAATAAAGTGTTCGGTCACTGGGGACTTCTAAGGACAGAATTTGATACCTTAGTATCTAAACTATGTTTTATGTAATAGCAGTTTCAGACAGTCCTCTGCTAAGTTTGCTTAAAGTTTCATTCCTATGTAGGCTTTGGAAGAAAAGGAGGGGCACTCTGCTTGTCGCTTCCCCACGCCCACCTCCAAATCTCTGGTACATCCTGCGCTTTTGTTTATGGTGTTTCTTTTGCTGTCTCCCTCCACCCCCAGCTTTGAGGGATTCCAGTGCTTCTACATCTATATCTGTCCCACAAGATTCTGAGCAGTAGTGAAATATAGCATTCCTGTTGATCTCCCTCTGTAACTGTCTGGCAGAATGAGCTGTAGTACAAGACAAATTCTTCGCATCCTCTTTGTGTAAGGTTTTTGCATAGGGACGGGAGATGGTCTGTAAAACTGCCTACTGATCAGTTAGATTTCTTAATGCATATGCCTGCATCCAAAACTTTGCAAGTTTAGCAGTAACTGCACAGTCAAATTTCAGTGTGAACATTTAATTTTGCAATACTTATCGCTGACTAATATAAATTCATCTCACAGAGTCTGAAAATAGCATCGAGAAAAACGACAAAATGAGTAGTCGTCGAAAGCGTGCACCTCCATCAAAAATAGACGATGTGAAGAAAAAACAGCTCTGCTGGAATATGCATGAAGACCGGAGAAATGAGGTGATAACATTAGATGATGAAATGACCAATGAGGATGATGTTCCAGGCCCAAGCACTTCCTCTTCGTCCTTCATTGTTATAAATGATGATAGCACTGATGAGGATCTCAGTCAAAAAGAAGACACCGGTTCAAAGTCTGTTAAATTTTTTACAGTTAACGACGAAGAAGACTCTTATTCCACTTTGACTTCTGTGTCAGTACAGCTAAATATTACTGTCCTGCCATACCGTGCAGATGGGTCCTGGAAAGCTTTATTGGGAGAATTTGCTCTTTGTCATCCTTCTGAGCAGATTCTAACTGAGGAATTCCATGAAAGGGGCTTTACTTTGATGAGAGGAGAATCTGATGATCACCTGCAGGTCTGTGTCCATAAAAGAAGCGAAGAAGAGTACAGTAACGAAACAAAGGAATACCTGGGTGCTTATGAACAAATTATTATGGTGGAACCAACTTTAGGTGGTGAAATATTGGAAGGCTTGCGATGGTTGCAAAAGAAAAAGATAATTGGCCTTTATCAAAGACCTGCAGAGGCTCAGGCTTTAAAGGTATTGATTCGTATATCTATTTTTGTTGTTTTACGTTTTAAAATTTCTTTTTTGTTGGAATTGGAAGATTAAACACTGCTGAACAACGAAGTCTGTCTTACAGTTTTATAATGTGATGAAATACATAGTTTCTGCATCCTTTTGCAAGTGTTTTTGGTGTGTTTTCTTCTGAAGACTGTCTTTACTGTTGCACCATTACTAACATTTTAATCAAATGAATTAAGGTAGCTTTTGTCTGTGACATACTGTATCTTCCTTACTGTTACCTTGGCAAAGTTCATCATATCTGTCTGCATCTGTTTATTTTGAAGGTCTGGTAGCTAAGGTTTTTCATGTAGAAGGCTATGAAAATTACAGTGTTTTTATTTATAATGTCCTTAGCATTCTGATAATTAAATGATTAAACATTTCATAGGTTGGAATTTACCTTCTGGAAGCTGGGCTTAGTAAACCAGATTTTCTCAGTGATGGAGGTGGAAGACCCAAAAAAGCTAATCAGCTGATTCAAAAACTCATGGAAAAGTTCTATAGTTTTATAATTCCAGGTAATCTGATTCAGTTGAATGTTGATTAATACTTTTTGTTACTTTTATTATTGTCTCTTTTCAGTAGTTTCAAATATAAAGGAAAAGTTATTCCTGCCATATAGAGCAGCTCTCTTTTTAAGTAATATTATTAGGTAATAAACTTTCCGTATTAGTATCCGACCATTAATCATATGCTAATTAACTTGTGGACAAATTACAGATGGTAATCTTCCTTCTCTACAGATAAGGCTCTGAGGCACATAAAAGCTTGAGACCTTACCATCTGGGGAGTAAATGCAGATTTCTTTAATGCATGTGAATTATTTGAACAGATGTACAGTAAATGGCTGAAGATACCTAAGAAATGTTTATTAAAAAAAAAATTAAACTCAGAGAAGTTTTATTCCTAGTTTGGTGCCTAACACAACCATGGCAACAGATTTTTTGTTTGGTTTATACTGTAAAACAATCGTAAAGAAAACTGCATTGATGAAGTTATGTAGAAATGAGGGAGATGTTCTCTCCATCCTATTGCTTTTATATTTTTTTTCCTCGGTGTACTCATCCTGGTAATGTTCTTGTAGAGGGTTTTGAGACTTGGAGTTATGGATTCCATATCAAGTTAAAGCAAGCATAGGATAGATGCATTAATGAATCTGCAAAAGATCAAAGTTACACTTCACAAACGTGGTAATTTCATTGTAATTTCCATTAAGTTAGGAATCTCTGTGAGAGGATCCCTTGGAGTAGTTTCTGTAGCTCTCTGGTGTTTGTGCCACGTATATTTCCTTTTCTTTTTTTTTTTTTTTTTTTTTTTGAGAGGTGTCACAGTGGTAGTCTGATTTAATTGTTGTGCCTCCCAGTATCATTTTTCTCTTTTTTTTTTCAGTATGATGTTATAGTTTTAAATGTACCTTAAAGGTCACTTTGTGATGATTATGCTAGGCTTGAGTTGCTTCTTAATTTTGGTCTTCTGAGAAAAATGCTGCAAGGTGGCTTTCTCTCCAATACTAGCAAGGGTTAGTGTCTTTATTTGAACTGTAGGGTTGTACAGCTCTTCCCAGGTTTTATTAGTACTGATTTTACTTGGGACCTAAAATGCTCTCAAAACTTGTGCAAGCCTTTTGTTGCCTCATCTTACTTCAGCTTCCTAAAATACTGACCCTTAAATTTTTCATAAATATTTGTTCTGCAGTGCATAAGTTCTGTGTATGCCCATATACCCAAATTTCATGGAAAATATGTATGTACAAGGTCTTCTTTGCTAAGTCTCCTAGAGGGTACATACTTCTCTTGAGGTAGGATTATGATTTCTGAAGTGTGAGTTGTCTGACTTCTTGCAGTGATATGATGGGAATTCCATGTTGTTAGACTTCTACAATTTTTATAGCCAGATGAATAATTTAAAAGTAACATGAAAACTTATACTGAAGAGATTTTCTGATTGTTTTTAATGTTTTCATATCAAGAAGGACTTTATTTAATGAAAAATGAACAAATCCTTTACAACCCACTGTGATTTTCCCCTTTCTCTAAGTCGATCAACCCGTGTGAACATTTTAAACTGAAATGTGAGTTATTTGTGATTCTTTATCCACTGGAAATACTTAGTGGAAGGTATTTATTGAATAAATAAGATCTGGTCATTCTGTGCCTAAACTCTGAAGGAAGAGCTTTTCCAGTTATATCCATTTCCATGATGGCAGTAGAGTGTTAATGTTAGCATCTAGGAAAGTGTTCTTTGTTTCCTACTGCTGGTAGCTGAGTCAGGTGCAGTTGTGACATGTTTAAATGATGTTTTGCTTTGTTTGTTTTCATGGCTTAAATAAGTATGTTGCAGCAGAACTTACTGAAATGTTGACAAGAGTTAATTGATAATGCATCTCTTGAATGACTGGGTGTACACAGATGTGCTGGAGGAAGATGAAGAAGAATCAGACATGGAACTAGAGCGCCAAAATATCGAAGAGCTTTATGACTTTGTAAGGCATACCCATCAGCAGGATATCCAATTGCTGAGAGAGGATGTGCAGCATCCTGCCTTAATTCCTATTCTGAGGCCGTACCAAAGTGAGGCTGTGAATTGGATGCTTCACAGAGAGAACTTCACAGGCACTCCAAGCAATGGCAAGTATATGGGCCTGGAAAACTTGTATAACTGAGGAAAGTGGTGTTGTATTGTGAGCATAATGTTTTCTTACTGTTTGATTAGAAGCTTTGTTAATTATTTCATTACTATTTTTATAAAAGGTGTGGCTTATAAAAGCAGCCCAAGTGGGTTGCTTGGGTAGTGCACTAAATGAGAAGATAAATATGCTTTGCTGATCAGCGGATGATACAGCTTGTTGGTCATGAAGCGTGGTGGACGTCTGCTTCTTTTATTTAAGTGCCACAATAAGGCTAAGCAATTCTAAGTACTGTTCTAACTACTGTTTATAGAGAAACCTTGTAATACTATTATGACCTCTTTCTCCCTAGAAAATGCACTGCACTTCTTATGGCGAGAGGTCATCACTCTGGATGGAGTGAAAATCTACTATAATCCATTTACAGGCTGGTACGTTTCTATGGTCACCTCTTTAGAGAACACCTTGAAGCTGTACTTTGTGAAAAACCTTATTGGCAGCTTTTATCTGGAGAATACAAGATAATCCATAATTCTAGCTTTTCAGTTAACAACTAAAGAATTAGAACAATGATATATTTGATTTTTAATGAAAGGGCAAATTGGAGTATATAATACATGGAAAAATAAGTAAATCTGGAGTTGAAGACCGTTCTTAAAGCTGCTTGTATTTGATGTAAGTTTTTGGTTATAAGATTAACATTCTTTTAAAATTAGAATGCTGGAGGCTTCAACCTGTTCTTCCAATGCTTTTAAAAGCTAAAGGAAGGAGGCAGCATAAAGCTTTTTATTAATGCAATTATTATCTCAGTTTCATTTTTCTCATGAATTTGTTTAGAACAGAATCTTTTGCTAGTATGCTTTTTTCCTGTTGCGTGTATGTAATTTTCAGAATATGAATATAAATATATTTTTATTTTTGTAGACTAATGTTGCAATACGCTAAGATTAGCGAAGCAAAATCTATCAGGGTGGAGGTGTGGGGGTAACCTTCTGCCATACACATTAATTTTGACCAGGTTGGAACACTCAAAGCTTGCAAGCTTTTGTCAAGCTCAGTTTATCTAATAAAAGATATTACCAATTCGTAGGTACTACCCCTTGCTTTGCTGACACTGTGCTGTGTGTATATTCCTGAACAAATGCTTCTGTCATACCGTTCTGTAATCACTGATTTTCCTCTTGGGAATGTACTTGTTTTTTTAGTATTATCCGTGAATATCCATGTGCTGGACCTCAGTGGCCTGGAGGTATTTTGGCAGATGAGATGGGTCTTGGAAAAACAGTAGAAGTGTTGGCGCTTATTCTGACTCACACCCGACAAGACATTAAGCAAGATGATCTGACATTACCTGAGGTGAGGCAACTAGGGTAAGATTTAATATGAGGAAATTACTTTTCAGATTAATGAAATGTGTTTTATCTCTAAGTTTACTATTTTGTTTTATATTAATCCAGAATCAAAGCTGGATTAAAGTACAGTAAAAACTTTAGCTTTTTACTATGTGATACGTGGTGACATAAATAGTGGAGTAGATTGCATGAGTGGCATTTGATACCATTCCCCTTTGTTGAAGGGGGACTAGCAGGCAACTGCACTGTTAATAAGCTGTTAATAGTTTCCACACACTCCAAGAGTGTATGAATTTATAGTTTGGTCTGCTAAGTCAGAAATTGTTCTCCCCTTCACTTCATTTTATTA
Source organism: Netta rufina (assembly GCF_964035555.1). NCBI lineage: Eukaryota > Metazoa > Chordata > Aves > Anseriformes > Anatidae > Netta > Netta rufina. The sequence goes on along the minus strand of NC_140125.1, from coordinate 51,593,141 downwards.
ATAAGTATCAAACATCTATTAGACAAGCTGTATTGCTTATTTGTTTTTGTCTTTCTGGCTGTATGTACAATATGTATTTTCCTCTCCTGCCTTTCCCCATCCGTAATCTATGTCAGTTACAGCTATAGATTCCTTCAACTTAGTTCTGAAGTTGCAGAGACCCCAAGGGGCTTGCTGGGCTGCTCTTCTGTTTTAGTGTAGGGTGTTGAACAGCATTTGCCAGAAAACTGAGCCAATGGGTATCATTCTACCTACTTAAAAATAAATAAATAAATAAATTAGAGGGATCAGTGCATCGTAAGAGTGCACACTTCATTAACAGTTCAAGCTTTTTTTCAAATGTGAAAAAATTAAGTTCAGAATTGCTGTGAAGAGATGTGAGCTGATAACACTATTTAATGTTGTCTGCCTTAGGGTAAGCTTGTGAACTTCTTTGTTCCACCTCAGCCTTTAGAAGGAAATAAAAAGAAAAAAACAAGGGAAATGGAGTTGAAATTGAAAGAAAAAATACAATATCCCAGTAAGTATTTCTGATGAATTTCTTAATGCATTTTGCTTTTGGCATAACTCTTGTGTTGACCATTGGTAGTGAGTTTAAGGCCACTCTGTGATTTTGCAGAATGAAGTGGTTCTTTCACTGAGTATTTTGGTGTAAGGTTGTGTATGTTTAAAAGTAAAGTTACCAACTCAGATGTCTGCTATAGAACTGTGTGTACCTGGGAGTCATTTTGTGAGAGTTCATTCATCAAACTGAAATAGAGAGTTTCTAAACTTCAGTAAGAAAAATTAGGAGGTAGTTATTTTTGTGGTTACTCTGTATTGAAATATGCATGTCTCATCTGAAAAGCGATTCATAAAACTACCTCAAGTAAAGTATTGTCAAAACTACTGTCTGTACACACTTTGCATTTTTTTAGATAAGCACAGACAGTGTTCAGAGTTCCTTTAATAGGTGTTCTCCAAGGTAACTGTCATTTTGTCTGAGCTGTAGTTTTTCTTCTGCTTTGGTTATACATGCAGGCTTACGAGTGATGGTATTAGCAGCTGTAAAGGAGATGAATGTGAAGAAAGGAGCATCCATTATTGCAATATTTAAGTATATCAGTGCTGTCTATAGGTATGACATACAGAGAAATAAACGTCTTCTCAAAAGAACTCTAGAAAAACTAATTGCAGAACAAGTAGTGGAACAAGTCAAAGGACATGGTCTGGCTGGGTCTTTCAAGCTGGGAAAGAATTACAAGGACCAGAAGAGACGAGAGAGAACCAAAGAACAGGTAAAACTTGCTTCAATAGCTACTTCAAAGAATGGTGCAAAGGCAGAGCTTTCTACCCATTGCATACTGCAGTCAACCAAGTTGTCTCTGTGACCTAGTTCTGTGATACTGGCTTATTTATAAAAATGAAAAAATGCACAATTTGCTTTGAAATCCATAGACAAGGAAGCAGAAATTATAAGTAGGTTAAATATGGGGCTAAACATTAACTACATTTGTCATGAGTCCTGTAAAATACTGCTGTAGGGGCTGGCAGATACACTGTTCTTACCTTGCAGTTGTGTGGTAAACACTGGTAAACATATAGGATGTTTATATCTTGATGTTAAAGTCTTCCTTCCAAAGGAAGAAAAAAAGGTGAGGAGAAAGTCTGACAATCTTGTTTAATTTTACTTTGTAGATAGCAAGGACTTCAGAAAGGACTCAGAAGAAGCAGTTGACTGATACTAATACTCAAACCAAAGAATCAAAAAATAGTGATGTTACTTCTGAAAATGTCCTTAAAATCCCTTTACAAGTAGGTATCGCCACAGAAGAACATGATTATTGTGCAACTAGGAAAAACAGCAAGACATCTGAAGTAGATCACAAGACCTCTGCAGAAGAGAATGATGTTCAGCAGGAAGCTGTGGTCCCAAAGTCTCTTGACTTGCATGGCAGCCTCCTTGTTTCCAGTGACGTTAGCAGTCATCCTGATCTTGATGTTCCTAAAGGTAAAGCTGATATCAAACAGGAAATCCCAAAGGACCAATCCTCACATTCCCAAGAACGTGCCAGCAGTAGTGTGCAGCATGCAAGTTCTGTGTTTCCGTTTAATACCTCTGAATATCGTTTTGAATGCATCTGTGGTGAGCTTGGATTGGTTGACTATAAAGCTCGTGTGCAGTGCCTGAAATGTTCTTTATGGCAGCATGCAGAATGTGTAAACTACAAAGAGGAAAATTTGAAGATCAAGCCCTTTTACTGTCCCCACTGCCTTGTGGCAATGAAACCAGTTTCTACAGGAGCAACTCTGATAATTTCTCCAAGTTCTATTTGTCATCAGTGGGTGGATGAGATCAACAGACATGTGAGGTCATCATCTCTTCGAGTTCTGGTAAGATTATATATGTTCATCTTCTGGGGAGTTATTTTATCAAGGCTTGGGGCTTTCTGTCTGACTCTCTGTATCATGTAAAGTTCAGACGTTTCTTTGTCAGAATTCTGTATTCCTTGCTGATAGACCGTCACGTCTGTTTTGGCAATACGTGATACACTTCTCTCCCTGAAAGATGTCTGCGTTTAGTTCTTCATTTTTTTCATTGTTAGTTGATCATTGGGAGACAATACAGTGAACTAGATATCTTTATCATACAGAAGCAAATCTTGAGTAGTAGCAACAATGCATGATTTCTAAGAGGGAATGCTGTATGCGTCTTTTTTTCCAAAAGATTATTGAGGAACTTAGGAAGGCCTTCCTATAGGTGTTTTTAGCTGTATCGACTCTCACTGTATACTTAGCAGCTCCCTGACAGGTGTTTCTCACTTCTTTGTAGATAAAAACAAATGGTTTAGTAGGTAAAGGGTATACTTTGGAATTCTGTTTCTCAGGCTTTATAGAAGTCTTGGGCTTTCAAGTTTACTGAAAATAACACCGTTACATCTTGGGCATTTCTCTAGAATGTCTGACATGGAATAGTATGTTGCTTGTCTGGAGACCTTGTATCATCTCTTGATTTCTCATTGAAATAAACTTAATTACACATACAGTAGTTGTGACTGTACAGGATTTTTTTTTTAATATAGCTATTACAGTATTCAAGGGTAAGCATTGCATTTTATTAAACTGAATTTATTTCAATTCAATTATTTATCTCAACTAGATGATCTTTAAGGTACCTTCCAACCCAGACCACTTGGTGATTCATGATGTAGTCAAGTCTTGTCCTTCATAGTTTTAATGAGCAAAAACCTTTCTAATGGTAAGGTGCTTTGAGATACTTAGATCCTTTGTATTTTGAATAAGGGTAAGTAGATAAAAAGAAATCTTCACAACCAAGAATGTATCTGATATCTTCAGTTATCCTTCAATTGTCCATTTGTACATTATATAATGTACAAATGAATTCTAGGCCTCCAGTAAGTTGTGTGTGTGAGTAGTCTAACTAGCTTAGATAACTAGCTTTATTGCGGCAGCTAACAAATGAGTAGCTTGCACAGTTTTCATAGGACCTAGTCCAAGTTCTATACCAGCTTTGATGAAAACTGTCAAAAATAGATTTACATGGTAACAGGAGAACAGCTTAAATACTGAATGTCATTACTTTAAAACTGTGACACCTTCCACTCTAAGACACTGTTTACATCTTCTTTTAACTGCCAACTGTAAGCCATCCAGAATGGCTTTCAGTGCTGTTTCAAATGAAAAGTTTTTTTTTTTTTTTTCTGTGAACTTAAAATGAAATGAATGCAGACATTTTGAAGTATTGACTTTCCCATGTTAACAGATTTTGCATTGCATGTGAATGATATTTTTTATTCTTTCAACTGGTCATAACCTGTGGGAAATTCTACAGATTTTGTGTAAAAGAACAAAGAATTAGTATTTATCAGTAGGTCTTGCTTTGTAGCAGGTTGTCTTTTCCTGCTGCTGTGGAAACAACCAAAACTTGGCCAAGTTACAAACCTCCAGAAAATCTGTTCACAAATGCTTCAAAGAGATCATTAGACTTCAATAGCTATTTTTCCTTAACAGTTGTTTCAGTGAGCATGCTCTGTGCTTTGGTGTTTTGTTTTTTAAATCTCCTTCTCTGTCTCTTTTTTTTTCTCCCTTGTTCATGTGCATTAGCCAGGTTGTACTTGCTCAGTTCTCTTGTTCTGGGGCTGAACAGAAATGTTCTGCAGGAGTTTCTTGCAGTTGACAAAAACTTTGTTGCTATATGCAGAAATGTAGAGCAAGATTACTGGAGTAAAAAAATATAGTAACAGTGAAAATAACAATTTTAACAGTGAAAATTAAACAGATCAAGGGCTAAGTAGGGGGAAAATCAAATGAGGTTGTATATCATCACCTCAATTTTGGTATTTCTAATCATTTGTTGCCTGAATTAAGAGAGCATTAAAGTTTGTTACCCTTAGGGACTGGGTATCTTAAGTGATTAAAACCAAGCATTTGTAGACAACTTTAGATAACAATAGACTGTCTTGATTAGAATGTTTATGTAATCACAGACTGAGAGACATATAGAAGGATATTAGCTGATTGAAGATGTGACTAGAATTTAGATGTTTTCTAAAAAGATGGGGGTATTCCTGTATCTATGAGAAGAAAACCAAACCATTTAATGCTGGGATTCAGCATTACATACAGTTCTAGGTGAATGGTAAGAAGTAGCTAATGACTTCTTATGAAAATGTAGTAAGCAATGGATACATGTAATTTTAAAGAGTGTTCCTGAGATAAATGGGGAGCAAGAGAAATCAGTTTTTTATGAGAAAGGGGGGGGGGGGAAAGTTGATTGCTATATAGCTCTGGTAATGATTACTTTTAGCTAGAAGTCCTGGGGATGACAAAACTCTATTTTTGTAAATGGATTTCACTGATTGTTTGCTATACCACTTGTTATATGAAATTTTGACATGCTTTGGTATTCTGAGTATATTAGGACTCATCATATTAGCTGTGTTTTAGATATAAAATGCTATCACAGGGAAGCATGTAGTAAAACGTTTGGTTTAGTTTGTAAAATTTTTATTGAAACTGCTCCATGTTTCCAAAAGGATTGTACTTAAAATAATGAGGGAGATGAACTACTTCCGATATTACAACAAATGTCACTATGAAAGATTTATTATAATATTCTGTTGATGCACAGAGAACTGTTTCTCACTAGGGTATTCTTTCTATGTCATGAGTCTCTGTGGAGATACTTTTTGTAGATAAAACTGTACCCAGAGTATTATTTTCTGTTTTTAACTATTTTATTTTACTGCATGCTACTGTCTTTGTCTAATCTTCCATGAAATTTTCACGAAATTCTTTGGGGGGTAGATGAGAGGATTGAGAGGAGAAAGGTAATATACATCTAGAGTAAATGAGAGAAGAGAGAGCATGTAACACTGGCATAATGCTACTTCTTACAACATAAAAGAATATTTAATCTTGTCTACAGCTGTTGATACACAAAATTGTTGTAGCAAGTTCTAAAATTCTTTTTTCTTCAAAGGAGAAACAAAATCAATACTTGAAGTTTTGTACAGATGTAAATAATTATACATGAAATTGCATCAATGTATTTCATTTGTTATTTTGTATTACTTATGTTTTCTGACCATACTAGTACATGGATACAGGTTTTGTGAATGATTTCCTATTTTATGAGGGCCACATCTAAAAGTATGCATGTATTAAGCCATACATGATAGATATGGTATATTTTATTTTTTTCTGAAATGTCTCTTACCTTAATTCTTCGCTAATGAGCTACTGAATGAAAATCCATGTAGGTATATCAAGGTGTGAAGAAGCATGGCTTTTTGCAGCCACACATGCTGGCGGAGCAGGAGGTGGTTATCACCACATACGATGTCCTCCGCACTGAACTGAACTACGTAGACATACCCCACAGCAACAGCGAAGATGGGCGGCGTTTCAGGAACCAGAAGCGGTACATGGCCATCCCAAGCCCCTTAGTAGCAGTGGAGTGGTGGAGGATCTGCCTTGATGAAGCACAAATGGTTGAATGTACTACTGCAAAGGTATAACATTCCCACTCATGCATTTATTTAACTTGAAAAGGTTTTGACAAGCTTATTGTAAATAATTAAATAAGACTCCCCCCGCTCCTAGCATTCGGTGAGCTTAGGTCATTTGTCCTTGTAGCTTGCTCTTCAGAAGTGAATTTTCTGTTGGAGATATTATTATTAATTGTTTCCCCTGCTGGAATTTTAGCAGACTGAAATATATTCAGCTCAAAAAATACTTAACGTAATCTATACTGACAGCTTAAACAACTAGGTCATGTTGTATATAGTGTCTGATAGTTTCAAGCAAGACACTAGGCAGTTCAGTGACATGGTTCAGAGGCATGTGTCCCCTGGATCCAGAGGTTAAAATAATTTGCAGTGTCTCTGGAAACTCTAGGTGTGCAATGGGAGATAATTAAAATTAATGTTCTTCCAATCTTTTCGCCCAAGACAGGAAGACAAAAATGCTACTTACATCATGGTTCATAAGCTTTAGTATTCATTCTGTGTATGTTTCTTTTGCTAACTCTGTGCCTCTTGTGAACATTTGATTGCACTTGATTACTTCGAAGTGGATATGGCTTTTGGTTACCTTAAAAATAGCTCTCAGTAACTTTGTACATGTTTTTGTAATACATTGTACCAATGCTGCTTAAAGGTTTGTTAAACTTTTAAACCAAAAGTTGTGCAGGCTTTTTTTTTTTTTTTTTTTTTTTTTTTTAAAGTCCCTATGTCTTCACACTGTGTTCCACTCTGTTTTTTCCTTTCCTGGCATTGATTCTATCTTGTTTTGCTAGGCTGCTGAAATGGCACTTCGTTTAAGTGGAATCAATCGCTGGTGTGTCAGTGGCACTCCTGTGCAGCGAGGATTAGAAGGTGAGATTTTATGCAGCAGTGTCAGCTGTGGGTTTTCCTTGTCCTGATAATTAGGTGGTGGGTTTGAAGCACTTAAAATGTCTGCTAATTTTGCTCTGAATTCAGAGATATGCATGAGATATTCTGACTTTGGAAGTCCCCTGGTCTGTGATGTATGTGATGAATGTCTTACAGCTCTGAGCTGAATTATCATAAAGCTAACAGAGTAGGGAATGTAGCCACCAGGTCTTTAAGAACTTGAGGGTGTCGTCATATATTTCTGTTTCTCATGTGGACAATGCAGGCATTTAAACATGTGCTTCTGTAGTTCTCCAGTAAGTTCTGAGTACAAGCTTAAAGTTAGTGTGTCCTTAAATTTTGTCCCCCAAGATGGTGGGCGTCTGAATTGATCAGAATTGGCAAGCTATGTTCTTTCAAGGTAAGAAAACAAGAATAGTGGGTTTTGTGAATTTCTTCTGCTGTAGTAGAAAAGTGAAAGTCTTCTGAATTGCAGCCACTTTTAGGATAGTGGGCAACAGAAGGTGCCCAGCAGGCTGTAAAGTAATGATACTGAGCAATATTATTGTAGAAAAAACTGGCAGACCTAGCTAACCGTATGCAATCATGTACTTTCTGCCTCTCACCCCTGCTCTGAGTAGGTTTAAATTCATCAGTTTGTTCTACTAAACTTGAAATTAACTGTTTGAGAGACATTTTGCGATATTGCAAGTTCAATAAAAATCAACAGGTAACTAAAGGAGAGACTCTTCCCTCACCTCACCCAGTCCCCTGCCTCCAGTTAACTGTTTTTGTGAAGGAATGACCAGAAAACAAGTGGAAAAGATAATCACTCAAATGTCTTTGCTTTATATATGGTAACATTTCTGTGGAAGCTAACTTTTTTTTTGGAGGCATATTCTGAAGTATTAAAACAAAAATGTTGCATTAAAACATTTTCTTTTCTTGGCAGATCTGTATGGATTGGTTCTCTTTCTTGGAGTTGATCCTTACTGGGTCAAACATTGGTGGGACCAGCTTTTATATCAACCTTATTGTAGGAAAAATCCCCGTCCTCTCTACAGTTTAATTGCCAAGATAATGTGGAGATCAGCAAAGAAAGATGTGATTGACCAAGTAAGAGAGAGGTTTTGGTTTTAAAATTTCTGAAGAAGATATATCAATAATTTTATTTGCAAATTACTTATTTTTTAATTGCAGATTCAAATCCCGCCTCAGACAGAAAACGTACACTGGCTTCACTTTTCTCCTGTGGAGAGACACTTCTATCATCGCCAGCACGAGGTGTGCTGCCAGGATGCATTGGCAAAACTCAGGAAGATTTCAGATTGGACTCTTAAGCTTAGCAGCCTAGATAGAAGGACCGTGACATCCATTCTGTACCCTTTGCTGCGGCTGAGGCAGGCCTGCTGTCATCCACAAGCTGTTCGGGGAGAGTTCTTGCCATTACAGAAAAGGTGAATTTTTATCACTTCCTGAATGGTTTGCTTTGGATAAAGCAAACCTTTAGTTGTGCCTAATGGTGCAGTATTTTGTACAGCTGTAAACCTCACTTTTAAGCTTCATAAGTTAACCATGCAACTTTGTCACACCAAGCTCTGACAACAGAAGTTGAGTGATATGCAGTAGGGGAGCCGGTAATTCTTGTGTTAAAGAAACATTAGTGCTGAGTGATAATGCAGCAACACTTTGACTTTGATGCTGTTGCATGCTAGGGTGTTACAGGTGACAAATATACTGTGAAACAAAATATACTCTTTTTCAGTTTCAGACAAGCCCACCAAATTTCATGTCTTACAAAACTCACTTTCATAAATGAGAACAATGAACTAATTGAATAAACAGAATGGAATAATTCTTTAAATCAAATGTTTTTAACGTGAGGTTGCACAGCTAGTAAATATGCATCAAAACTTGAAAGCTGTTCAAATCTTTCTTTTCCCCCTCTTGCATGCTTTCAAGGTCACCCTTCGCACAGAAGCCCTGCAAATATACCAGTTTGGTCCGAGCCTTTGGTAGACCTAAAGCCTGTTGCCACACTCTTTGTGAAACATAGTTACTTCTTTTTTGTGCAATTAAATGGGCTTTGTGAAAACAAGGTGTTTCTCTTCCAGAATCTCAGAGCACTGCTTGTGTTGTTTTATTCATAAATTTAAAAACAAGGAAAAACATAAACTTTAGCACTAGCCATGTTGCTTCTGTTGTTTTTTGCTTTTGTTCATCTATTTTATTAAGTTTATTTCCATCCTTTTATGAAGTTTTTTATCCTACTCCTTCCTGTTTCTCATACAGGGCACTTTCAGTGTGCCTAAGCAGCTGTAGATGACTTTCCAGCTGTTTCAGCAGGGACCAATAGCAGGCACTGTGCTATACCACTTTGTCTCACATTCTACCAGTGTGGTAGTAAGAAGTCAAACCTGGGAGAAAGCAATGTTCCCACAAACCCCTACATTATTTGCATTGAAATTAGCCAGCGGAGCGCAAATGAAACATAAAACTGAGCTGAGCATGCTGGGGACAGCTTAGTGTACTGCATTGATTTTGGCACAGTTCCAGGGAGCAGGGTTGTATCTGGTCTCACAGCAGCAATTGGTCATAGAAACAGCCTCAGGTTGGGTGTAGACTGCTGCTGCAGTTTACTTTCCTATCTCTTTGCATCAGTCTTCTTCCTGCCTGGATTCTTTGTCCCTTATTCCAAGCTTTATTCCAAGCTACCCTTCATGCTTCCTTCTTTGCTTCTCCCTCTCATCTTTCCTTTATTTTTCTGTTCAGCTATTTCACTTCTAATTAAATTCCTCACAATAATTACAAATATTACAAACAAATGTAGAAAAGGAAGTCTAGAAAGAAAGGGAAGTTGTGCTTGCTAATCTTCACTGTTTTCATTCCATATATTTTCCACTTACCTCAATATTTCATCCATTCTGCATGTTTAGGTTGGTGATGAAGGGGAGAAGTGTAGTTTCTCGTGGCTGTTTTCATTTCTCATTTTGTTCTCTCAGCTTCTAGTGACACGAGGTCTATTTTTGGTTGTTTCCAGTTCTCTATTGTAACAGAAGGAGCAACACATTTTGCCCCGTGAAGGATTACTTTACCTGGTTCTATTTTTCCTCTTGTTTTATTTCTCCCTATTTTTAGGAGTTGTCAGTCTCTTGATGTACTTAAGTTAGAGTAAATTTCTGCCTGGAAGAAGTCTGTTGGAAAAAGTTTTTTGTTGGCTTCTTATTTTTTAATCTCTGGTAAACATTTGCATAGTATGTTGCATGTATGTAACATAGTATTTTATGCTGCACAGCAAGACAGATTAACTTCTGTAGCATTATGGTTTTGTTTCAAATTTGAGCCACTTGCTCTCTATTCCAGCACCATGACCATGGAAGAACTGCTAACATCTCTTCAGAAGAAATGTAGAACAGAGTGTGAGGAAGCTCACCGACAGTTGGTGTGTGCTCTTAATGGCTTAGCTGGTATCCATATCATTAAAGGTAAGACTGGGTGGCTGTAATATATTTACTTCTTTTAGTAGGCTTATTATGGAAAAGACTTAATGAAAATAAACTTGGGAAAATAAGCTCGTAAAAGTGTTTATAACAAGACCAGCACTCCTCCTAGTCAAGGGAGAAGAGAATAGATGTAGTGTGGTGTCTTTGAGGTGCCTCGGTATTTCTGGCTTTCCTGTTTTGTGTTCTTTCTCAGTTCTACCATCTGTTTGTACTGGGAGGATAAGAAATCACACTTGTACTTATTCTGCTGCCTTATTTTATTAGTATACTGCTTTCAGGCCTGCCTTTGTGTTCCCTTCCACATAAAATTCCACAATGAATGTGGAATTACTTGGCTGCATTTTAGGGTCTGCGCTTTTGTTTAGCAGTTAGAGCTGTACAGCAGGCATCACAAATTTTTCAATGTTGATTTTTGTCTGAATTAAGAGGGGAAAGAAAGCTTTGACTGTAAAACAAAAGTTGTTTAAAAAACTTGCCATAAATACCAAGTTAGCAGTGACAACAATTTCTTTAACTCAACCAACTAAAAGTTACTGGCAAGTCAAGAAATCTTCCAAAGAATGTTTGACAAGCCTCAGTGTTGAGTCCTTGCAAATTCAGCGCATAACTTTTGTCCTGTTACAACAATAGTATATTGCACGACCCTTACAGTTTGCAACTGTTCCAGTGTAAGAAAGAACAAATCTTATTGCTGTTACGTTTCTAGATATGTGGGGAAGTGATTTTTTTTTTTTTTACTTCTTGTTTTTATATATTTCATGTCCTTGTACTTTCCCCATTTTAAGAGTCTTCTAAGACTGTATTGCTGTCTAAGTAATTTTTTATCAGATGAGAGAAAAGGAAATATTTTTTTTTAAATGCTGCTACTTTCATGTGTGCAACTTCAATTTTGCATATCTTCTTAAATCAATTTATGTTATCTGTTTTCTGAGAAGTGATTGTCATGTTGGTACCTTACATCTACGGTTATGATCCCTACATGTATGTAATTACTTTTTACATTTCTAAAGTACGATAAAACTTTTCTGTGCATGTGTTGTTAGGACTCTGGAAGAGTGAGTAACATATGTGCAGTACAAATTTAGTAATACATCCTTGCAATGAGTTGTAGATGGTGGGTTTTTAGTGTGACATTTGAGATGTTTTTTTTTGACATACACAACCGTGGATGGATATTTTTAAGATCAAGAAGTTTATAGATCTGACGATCATGTAATATACTTAACTTAGAAACTGCTTTAGCCTATAAGATTCAACACTGTATCTTTTCCCACTTTGGAGCAGGGAGAATGAATAGGGAAGATTTGCTTGAAGATGAACAAATATTATACAGCTTGTCTGAAAACCTCTTCATTTATTGCAAGTGGTGTCTGTCTGGATATTTAAAGACCAAGTCAATTTGTATATGTAAATGTTCTTGTTTTGTTTACTTTTTTTTAAATCCAGAAGAATATGCATTGGCTGCAGAGCTGTACAGAGAAGTGTTACGTTCTTCTGAAGAGCACAAAGAAAAGCTCAAAACAGATTCCTTGCAAGTGAGTAAAGATTAAGGTGTAAAGAGACTTGAATAAGAATTGGAATAATCTAGATTTAAATTGACAGGTTAAACTTTTCTTTCTCCCAAGTGGTGTGGTGAATGACTCTTTCAGCCAGCTGGCATCAGTCTTTAGATAGGAATCTGTCTAGTGACCTTCATTTGTCTTTTTCTAAAACCTACCATGTTTCTAAAAAGCTTTTGCTTCTCAGTCATAACGATATCCCAGAAGCAGTGTATGATCTCCACCTGCTGTTCTGTACTAAACTTAACAAGCTGACTTTCTAGGCTTGCATATGTGACTGTGACTGTTCACATTAATGGTATTATTTTGCAGACTAGTGCAAATACAGGATGCTGGGTTGGCAATAGGAGTGATATTAATGTGCCAAGTGATAGAGAATAATAAAATCATTGCACTGTAGATGATCTCAAATAGCATTAAAACACACAAAAAATCAGTTATTTTTTTCAGGAAAAATATGGATATATTTTCCTGATAAATAAACTTTGTAACAGTTATTTCAAGAACTATCTGTTTTAAATTGACCAGAATTCTTTTAATCCTAACAAGATATTTAAAATGCTAATGACAGATAAATAAGAAGTGATCTGTATATTTCTTTACTTTGCTTTTTTCCATTAAGTTACTCTTTGATTGCTAATCTTGTATGTGGTCATTTGGTGCCTCCATTGTGCTGCTTTGATATTCCTTGTTTGTGAAATTGAGGCATTTTTCAGTTAGCATGTTAGCATAAACTTGTTAAGCCACTTGTGACAACGTTGTTAATGAAGCTGTTTTACTGAATGATATATCAAGTAAATATTTTCCTCAAAATGTGCACTACCTAATATTGACTTTAGGTAATAAAACTACTTCTGTTGAGTGCTTCCCAGTTGTGTAGCTTTGACTCTAAGAAAATGGCAAGCCACTACAGGTTAGTGCTCTTTACTGGCTGATGTATTGATAGGGCAATGGTGGAGTGAGTCAAGGAGGTGAGAAAGGCATAAGATCATGCATAATCGAGGAGGTTATTAAAATACATTCATGGAATATGCAGGCAACATAATATTAGTAGACTGGTTTGGGATATATAAGGTGAACCTAGAATAAGAAGAATAGAGTTGCTTTGAAATAATGAAGTTGTTTTTTCCCCTGGAAAGTTTAAAAAAAAAAAAAAAAAAAAAAAGTAAAATAGTTGAAGTGTTCAAGAGAGAGGTTTTTTTTCCTTATATTCTCTTTTGTTTTAGAATGCTAAATGACTTCTCCATATGATGTTCCGAAAGATTTACAAAAGAATGTACTATAAAATAAACAACTTGTTTTACATAATAGTTAAGGGCAGTTTTAATTATGAGGGTGAGTACTGGACAGAATCTGAAGACTTGCCTAATAATTTGCTAAGAGGTGTTGAAAGTCTTTTTAACTTGTTTCACTTCCCACCTCACTAAAATGATGAAAACAATGTTTATCATTATATGCTTCCAGATTAATATAGGGGTTAAAAAAAAAAAAAAAGACGCTAATGCTTTAATGGAGTACTAATTTCTTGCCATAAGACTTCATTGCTGATTAAGCTTTTCCTGTCACAGTTATTGCAATATATTTTTTTCATGATTACCACTGACTTTTTTTTTTGGTATGTTTAGAGACTTCATTCTACACACAATTTGATGGAATTGTTGGGAAAGCACACAGGAATTCCTCCAACTTTGCGTGATAGCCGACTTGCAGAAGAGGTAAATCTTGTTCATTTTTATATAAATACGTTTATAAGAGTATCTTTTTATTTTTTTTTATCCTTTAATATTTTTCTCTAACCAGAGTTTTCAAGTTAACTGTGGGCATTTTCTTTCAGGTTAGTCAATAGAAATTTTTCTAGTTTCATAGTAACTTAATAGAAATTGTGCTCATTTTTTGATTGCCTTAAAACTCAAGCAATTTAATTACCACGTTTTCCTGACATTGATGTGAAGAGGATTGGAAAATGTGGCTTTTGCTTACAAATATAAAGCAGAAATTGCTATAAAAAACAATCTTCTGCCAGCAGCTCATTCAAATCCCTATGAGTCCGGTCTGTTTCTGGTAACTAACTTCCACCTGTAGCAGTAATATAATTGTTTTGATAGTAGCAAACAGAAGAAACAATTTAAACACACCATTAAAATGCACTAAATAAAGGTACCTAGTGATATCAGATTGTAATGGTAAAAGATGTGTGTATGTGTTAATGGTAAGAAACAAGATTTCTGTTGATCAGTTTTTAAAATAGCAAATAATCTTGTACAGGTTATATCAGAGACACCTGCATGTCATAAATGGTTTTCACTCTCAGGAGTAATTTTTATTGGAGAAAAAAACACAAGAGTGATGCCCACAAATATAATACAGTTTAAACCTTTCGTGGTATTTTTATTGATAAATTCTATATGTAGATAAAGTGAAATTCAATTGTGTGGTTCTCAGATTGAAAAACATTGTGTTGAAGCTAAACAATAGAAAAATCCTGAAACAATGTAGAGAGAATTAAGGAGTATGTGGCATTCCAATTCCTCTTATAATGTGTTGTATTTCTAGTGTGTTATTTGGGCCTGTCCAAAAGCAAAATCGCATGGTTAACATCATGTAATAATTTGTCTTTGAATGTTTTGGGAGGGCTTACGAATAAATTCTAGAGGGAAAAATTAAGTCTAAATATTACTCAAGAACAAAGGTGAGTAGCACTTAGGTAGATAGCCATTCTAAAGCATTATGGTAGCTGCGGAGATGTTGCATTTTTATACCTCATAAATAAGAGTTGTACGTCATTTAAACTCTTACTTACATACAGGCAGAACAACTTCGGCAGCATTATATGAGTAAATCAAATGCAGAAGTTGCAGAAGCCCATCAGGCTTTACAACCAGTTTTCCAGACCATTCGGGAGCTCCAGAGAAAGGCAGGTACCTCTTACATATTTAGTCTTTTTTTAATTTATTTAAATTTACCTTAATTTCATGTTTCCTTTTTTATCCAGACCTTCAGCTACCTATTATCTCTAATAGTTCTTGGAAGGCCTGTTTCAAATGGGACTTCAGCAGTGTGCGTATATTCATATATACACACACACACAAAAAACAGAGCCCCCAAATATACTGTGATCCCCGCACAAAGACGTTCACAGTGCTCAGTGAACGGATGACTAAAAAGAGAAGCATATAATAATGGTGAAATGGTTCTAGTAAAGTTTAGCACTGTGCTTGATTCTTATGTTAACAGTTTCACGTTGATTTTAAGTCAATGAGTTAGAGGTTTTGGCTTGAAATGTTTCTCTAGTGTATCAGATTACTTGTTACTTCTGAAGGAACTGTTCTTTTTTGACATGCATTTAGTCATTGTGTATAAGGCTCAATTACATCTATTCAAGGTGACTATTCACATTTCTTGGGAAGGTACAAACCAAACAAATTAATGAACACCTGAGATGAAATGCTGCTTGTTAAAATAGTAAAGAACTAATACAGAAATGGGGTCATACAGCACATACATGTGAAGAAGTAATCTTTCCTGTATTTTCACCTTTAAAAATTATAAGCTCACTTCAGTGTTATTCTTCATTAATTTCACAGATAACTTGCTTTCTTTGAAATGTTCCTTTCCTCTTTTATAGAGCGCACTTTGAA
The DNA here is from genome assembly GCF_964035555.1 of Netta rufina. Taxonomy (NCBI): domain Eukaryota; kingdom Metazoa; phylum Chordata; class Aves; order Anseriformes; family Anatidae; genus Netta; species Netta rufina. Next base: position 51,577,566 of record NC_140125.1, on the reverse strand, counting down.
TTGATTATGATACCTTTTACATGGGTATTCTGTGTATATGGCCTAAGAAAATCTGACTCTACTGAAGCAATTTCAAGGTGTGGAAGTAGATGGGGTTTTACAAAATCTCTGTACATGTATTCATTGGGTATTTTCTAAGCATATGCTCATTCTCTGCTTTCTTTCCATGGAATTTACCAGGTTGTGTTGTTTAAACGTGGCCTAGAGAGCAGAATAAGCCTCTGCTGCAAAGAGTAAACTTACTGGTTGTTGAATGTTCATAGATAACCTGTTCTTTTGCATACAGATACATTCTGGTTCTCCATGGTGGTTAGATGTCATCCAGACTGCAATACAGTATGCCATTGATGAGGAACTTGTTCAACGTGTGCAAAACGAAATAACCTGCAACTACAAACAGCAGACAAGTAAACTCTCCATGGCAGAAAAGTAAGAGAACTAGCTAAAGTAGGCTAATGAATACAGTTAAGTCTTTTCAAGTCTTCCGATCACTTTGTGCTAACAGCTGCAGTTTAGTAGCAGGCACTTGTGCTTCAGAACATCTGGGCTGCAATTAAGTTTCAAAAACAGTTCAAGAAATCAGAACTAGATAGAAGACTTGAAAAGGAAAGTAGGAGAATTAGCTTTCTCCTAGTCAAATGTTCTTTAAAACTTTCCTTTCTATTATATACGGTTGTTTTAGTGTTTTTTAGCAACTGCTTGTTAAGAAAGATCCCAAGTTTATTGCATTAAATTTGGGTAACCTCTAAAAGAAAATGACTCTCAGAAAAGGGAAGTGGACAGACTATATCAGGAATTCCTTGTGTAACAACATAAAATAGCATCATTGTCTTTAGAGCAAAGAATTTTGGGTTGATTTCATGTTAAACAGCAGTACTTCTGAATTCTAAATGTGTGAAGCAGTGCTTTATGGGTTAATATTATGCAAACAAATTGTCATAATAGCTACTCTTTACTGTGCTTGTTTTGAGTGGAATTTCTGATACAGAAAATCAGATCAAGAAGTTATTAGTAATGGTGTGATACTTTGATGTAACAATTCCATTTTTTTGTGTGCTATTACAGTATAATGATTTGGAGGAACATCTGGAAGTCACCTAGCACAAGCTCTTGCTCACAAATCACCCATGCTCAGAGACTTAGATTGACCAAGTTGCCCAGGAATTTGTTCTGTTAGATTTAGGAGGGAGCATCTCCCTCCAAGGAGGGAGATGCTACAGCGTCTTTGTGGAGTCTGTTCCAGTATTTGACCCACTCAATGAAAAATAAATATCCTTTATTTATTTATTTAAACACACCATTAAAACACACCATTTTATTATATTTATTTATTTATTTAAATAAGTATCCAGTTAGTGTTTCCTCTGTTGCATCTTGTGTCTGTTCTCTGTTGTCCTTCCACCATGCGCCTTTACGAAAAGTTTGGCTTGGTCTTCTCTGTCCATTCACGTTAGGTATAGATAAATGTAGAAAACAGTAAGTTCTCCTCTGAGCAGTTGTATTTTAAGGGTGAGCAAGGCCTGCGCTCTCAGGGAGAGAAAGAACTTAATTTCCTATTTAATTTATTTTAGCATGTGCAATAAAAAATTGATAGTGTCTAGCGTTTCCTAACAGTCAGTTGTGGAAGCAACAAATGGTAAACTCTCATTGAGTATTAGAGATGGTTAATCCAGGGGATAATGTGGGAGTTTTACAAACCTGTGATTGCAATACATGTGTATTTTCAAGCTACCTGGTCAGGCAAACTCATCTATTTTAGTTTAAAATATTTATTGCTTAACTAGGTCATTTTAAAAGCCAAGCTTCAGTAGTGTTGATAAACTTGTGCTCTTTTCTACTCACTTTAGGAAAGGCATGTTTTGAATCAAACTCCCCTTATGGTGTAGAAGCACAATCTTATAAAACATTTGTCTTGCATGTGAATACTAGACCCTGTATGAACAGTGCACTCTCAGTAAAGGACCTCTGCCCACAGGAAAAACATGATATAGGAAGTACTTTGCTAGTCCTCACATCCCCAATCTAATCAAGAAGGACAGCTAAGATTTAGGACATTTTTAGGAAATTATTTCTCCAAAATACTGAATTAAATTTGTATTTGATGACTCAGTGTGCTATTTTTTCCCTTTTTCTGCAAATCAGATTCCGTGACTGCAGAGGCCTTCAATACCTACTCACAACCCAGCTGGATGAAGTGAAGAAGTTTCAGAAGATTGTAAGAGAAGCAGTGAAAAACTTAGAAGGCCCTCCCTCAAAGCAGGTTATTGAGGCTGCCACTATCTGCCATTTGCGACCTGTTAGACTGCCACTTAACAAGTATGTCTGGAGAATCTAAAATATATTTTAGATGTATTACACAATTTTTCCTTTATTCAAAATAAGAGAAGAGATTATGGTCTTAATTTTGTTCTCAGTTTCGTGGTTCTATGTACACAGACAATACAGGTTCAGTTGTTAGAATCATGACCTTCATTTTTATAGAACTGTAGAGCTGTAGAATATCCTGAATTGGAAGGGACCCATAAGGGTCATAAAGTCCAACTTCTATCTTAAACACAAGACAACCTAAGAGTTAAACTGTATGTCCAAGAGCATTGTCCAGATACTGCTTGAGCAATGACTGGCGTGATCCTGCGATCACTTCCCTGTGGACCCTGACCACCCAGTCAGTGAAGAACTTTATAGAATGATAAAATTGCTTATGAAACCTTTTGCTGTCAGATATTATATCGCATGTACATATAAGACTTAAACTGTTCTTTTTAAGGACTTTGTGTAGTTTTTTAAATATTAGAATTAAGAATTACAGGAATTATTGTGGTTTCTGATCAAATTCTGAGTAGTTTTGTTTTCAATCTCCTATATTGCAGCTGTGTCTTCTGTAAGGCTGATGAGCTGTTCACAGAATATGAGTCGAAACTCTTTTCTCAGACGTAAGTTCATTGCTATATAATTTTTTCACTTCAAAAAGAAAAAGTTGGATTGTTCTCTATTTTGTGCTTACAGTTTTCTGAAATGCTTTGAACAAATTAAAACTTCTTGCTTGGGGTCTTGATAGCAATTTCATTAGGTTAAATTTTCTATGTAAAATTCATTTGAAGAAGTCATCTACAAAGAACAAATGCATGCCGCTCTTTCTCAGGCTGCTATAATTGGCAGTATGTGTGAAGTGTTGAAGTGTTCAGAAAGAGCCATACCCTTATGCCATACCCTTTCACTGATATTTTTCTGTATAACTCAAAGTAAGACAATTTGACTTAAGCCACAATGAGGGAGGAGACTTCAGACCTGAATGCAGCTGTGATCTGAAGGAAAGGTTGCACCAATCCATGGTGTGAAAGGAATATACGTAGTGGACAGTAGTGAGGCATAGGTCCTCTGAATTCTTCTTGACTTTTATCTCATATCCCTTACAGCATCAAAGCTAGATTTGAAAATCTTAATGTCACTTGAGAAAGCATTTGGAATGTCTTCCCTAGTGGGAGCTCTGTTAGGATCATTGGAATCACTAGGAAACATTAGGGTGTTTTCTGAATCGGCATTGTTTATTAAGAAGGTATCTGGGAAGCTGCACTGTTCTTAAACAGTGCAATGCATTGCATTATATTTTGCATCAGAATTTGATTAACTCTTGCTGATTAAAGAAGTCAGAGTTACATTTTTTTAATTGAATGTGACATTCTAGAATCATTAACTACTGAAAGATAATTAAAATGTGTAAGCATCTTACAAAAAGCTGTTAATGATTTTGAGCTGACAAAATGGCCTGTACAGTAATTTGAAACCAAGTAGCAAAACATCTGTCTGTATTTGTTTAGTTTGTTTTTTTCCTTTAATCAAATATTAGAAGGCTGAAATATATGATGAATAGTAGAAACTGATGTGGAATTCTAAATCAGTGATACGTTGTTGGCTTTATTTTTAAGTGTTAAAGGCCAAATGGCTATATTTGAAGAGATGATAGAAGATGAAGAAGGGCTAGTTGATGACCGTTTGCCCACCACAAGTAGAGGACTGTGGGCAACCAGTGAAACTGAGCGTGCCCTGAAAGCTATTCTCTCCTTTGCTAAAGCTCACCGGATGGATGTTAAGCTAACTGAAGAAGGTAGCATATTTCTGGAACTCTTTGAAGCATGGAAAAAGGAATATAAGGTACAGTAAATTAGATGATAAAGAAATATAGAAATAAAGAAATATTATAAGTAATACATGCAGATTTAAGCTGCATATGAACAAATATTTAAATTGCACTTCTGAAATTAGTTTGTATACACAAAACATTTTTGTGGTGATTATTACGTGATTTGATTTAAAATGGTTTATATATGGTTTAAGGATATCTAAAAGATCTGTACTGGCAAATAAGCAAGTTAGTAAGCACTGTAATTGCATCTGTTAGGATAGTATCTAGATACAATTAAATGTGTTTTTCTGCTTAGTTAAATCAGAACGTAGCAAGACAGCAAATCAGTTGGTCAATTCTGTAATTCAGTTAACCTTCCATCTTGTGCTAGCTATAGACGTCCCTTCACATGCTTTTTTTTATCCTGGATCTTTTTTGCCATGCAATGTAACCTAGAATACCATTCTGGTCCACCATTCTTTGGACCAGAGGGAACTGCTGGAGTCTAATGTGGCTTTCTTCATGCATCCTGGCATGTCTGGGTGTCCTTGCAGTAAATACCAGTGTTGGAGATAGGGGAAGAACTTCTGCATACAAGGGTATCATCCTATCTTATAGCCTAGATATAATCAAGTGTTTTCTTTCAGATAGTTATCCTTTTCATTTTTGATTTAAAAAAAAAAAAAAAGTAATTTTTGGCATTTGCATCACTGAAGTTTTTGATATAGTAATTAAATTGTGGAAAGCTTGGGAAGGCATATTTTATGGTATTATAAGTAATTTAGAAATAATATAACATCAATTTGTATATGTAGTATACTTCCAGTCCAAGATGTTTCTTTTGTAGAAAGTCAGCATTTTCTTTTACTTGGGAGATCTGAATCTGATTTAATCTTCACCCTGTGCTTGTCTGTTCTTTTGTCAAGACCATTAACATTTATTTAAAACACACTTCACCTTCAAGAAGTAATGTTTGTACTATAACAGCTAACTGTTCAAAAATTGGTTAATCATTTTCCCTTATTCAACATCTTGCCAGGCATTTTGTTTCTGATTTTTTAGTTGTGTAATAATAATAGCTGTAGAAGAAATGAGAGACCTCGTTCATAAAGAGACTGGAAAAGAGAATAAGCAAAAGGCATAGGGATAATCTTGCCTTCCTTTGTAATTTGTTGTTGTGTCTGAATTAGTGTAAAGAAATATTATCTCTTATTCAAAAATGTTTTCATATTATACAGTGTATGGTCGACTCATATAAAGAGAACTCAACTCAGTTCTGCTACTAATTTGTTTAGGCTTTTCTTATAGTTACTTCATGAATATTGGATGGTGCTAAGGGATCACGTGTCTGCTATTGATGAGCTAGCAATGGCTACAGAACGGCTGAGGGTGCGTCATCCTGATGAGCCAAAACCAAATCCACCAGTTCTCCACATCATAGAGCCACATGAGGTGAAGTACTTGACAGGAAAGACATCTTTTTTTTCTGAAGGAATCAAGTTTGGAGACTACCTCAAGTGTGTGTGTGCGTGTATAGTGAGAGAGATCTATGTATAAGTTCTATAATGCACCTCTGTTTCAATTTCAGAATGCTTGGGTGAAATAAACAGAAAACATGCCACTTTTAAATGTATTGTATGGGCCTTTTTGAGTTTATAACTCTTACATGGATATATTTTGTCAGCCTTCTGGCTGTATGAGTGGCATGTTTCCAAAAGACTACTGTCTTTCCAGCAGCAGGTGAATAGCTGAGGGACCTGTCTGGTATTGCCCAATTTTGCAACCTGGTGGAAAATGAAGTTGACCTGATTTCTGACCTGCATTGTTACTTTCCACAAGGACTTAAAAAAAAAAAAAAAAAAAAAAAAAAACAGCAGTAAAAAAAGAAAAGAAATAGACACCTTATTTCAGTACCTTGGAATCTGAGCCACCTCTGAGACATTTTCTGTTCTTGAACACGGGAAATGCTGGGTTGATTTCACTTAATTATTTTTCTTGCACAAATAGAAATATGTTTTCAATAGAAATATATTTTCCTTTTTTTCCTGTGAAGGCTCAGTGTTAGATATAAGTGCTACTATAGGAAAATAGACATTTGATCTATTTATTTTTTTGTATTTATACACGTTTCATACTGTTTCCGTAGGTAGAGCAAAATCGAGTGAAACTTCTGAATGACAAGGCAGTGGCTAAATCACAACTACAAAAGAAATTAGGACAACTTCTGTATCTCACTAATCTGGAGAAGGTAAGGTTTATGGTTCCTTGATCTTTACCAAACTAAAGTGATATATTCTACTTACTTGAAGAAAGTTGCTGTTATTTCATTTAAAAATTGCATTTTCAAGTAAATTCAGTTCTGTAAAGATTCACACTACATATTGAATTTGTGTGGTGTTCTGTGTTACTGCATATTCATAAAGTTATTTATTAAGTGTTATTAAGTGTAATAATAAAATATAAAAATATAATGTAAAAATGTAATGTAAAATATAAAAATGTAATAATAAAATAGTGTAATAATAGTAAAAGTGTTATTTTGGCCATCTGATTAATTACACAAACATAAAACTATGAAGTAGTTATAGATGGTTAAAATACTCAGTAAACTAACTGGGCCAAGTTCAGAAGAAGGCTTGTAAATCTATGTACCTCTGCACATACTTTTTGCTATTCTACCAAGACCTTGTTTCCTTAAATAGAAGAACAAAGAGCTTTATAGGTTAAATATTAAAAATGTCAAACCAAACGCCATGTATATTAGTGTTAATCATAGTGTTCAAGTAAGCATAATTAAGTATATTTAAGTGTTTTTACAACAATATAAAGCTGAGAGAAAATATAGCTAGCTTCTCATTTGAAGCTTCAATTTTCCTTAGATTTTTCAAAACTGTACTGCGATGATATCTGAAGGACCACAGTGTGAACAGCACTTACATAAATTATTATTTTTTTTAAGTTTCCCAAGATACTTTTCTTCATGGGTAATGTGTTTTAGGTTGTGCGCACACCTTCTAAGGATCTCAACATTCATTTTTCCCAGAAGTTTAAGTATAGAATAACTTTTATATTGATAAATATATATTTATGTGTATATGAAAACTATATTAATAACACAGAACACATTTTTCTTCTACTTTACAGTCTCAGGATAAAACGACTGGGGGAGTTAATCCAGAACCATGTCCTATCTGTGCACGTCAACTGGGAAAACAGGTAAGATATTTTACAAAAGCAAAAACTACTGACTAACTCTTTACCTAGATCTGAGTCAGTTGTATATCAAGACTGCCGTTATGTTTTATCTCTGACTTGGAGGATTTCACTGAAAGGAAAAGCAGTCTTGTCTTTAACTTTGTTCAAGACTGTCACTTGAGAAGATGGTAGCCATCACATTTCAAGGAAGTTTTAAAATGCTTTGCGTCCTGTTTCTGTATGATTGGAAGAACCTTATAAAGACTGGAAGATCTCTTGTTTGATTGCCAGACATTCAGTCAATTCCCTCTGCTAATTAGACCTGTGAATTTTTTTTAATCTTGGTATAGCCTGTAGAGCAGACTAGTACAGGATGGACTTCATAGACACAAAAAGATTGTTTTACAAATTACTTTCATGTGAAGGGAGGTCACAGATGAGATGTAGATATTCTAAGCCCCCAAAGGAAAAACAATTTCTGCAACACCAACTTTGTTTCTAACACATACTGTCAATAAAAGATCAATCTTCCATGTTCAAAATATTTCCTTTTAAAAACCCAAACATGTTGCCTAGGACTTTGGTGGTATGAAAGAAAACGTTCAAATTCATGCCCCTTGTAAAGAGGCTGCGGGTACCCTGTTTCTGGAAGTGCTTAAGGTCAGGTTGAGTGGGTCTTAAGACAAATGGATCTATTAAAAAGGGGCTAGACTAGATGATCTTTAAAGGTCTCTTCTAACCCAAACTAGTCTATGATTCTTTGACTTTTACGGAAGTCTAATAAAACATTTGTGTAATATTCTCTTAAAATGTTGTAAATGCTTATTCCGTGTACTTAACCTATGCATTACAAATTAGTGTTCATAGAAATGAGAGACTGTCATGTCTGTCTTCAAGTTTAGAATTGGGAAAATACAAAAATAAATAAATAAATAAATGCAGTGCAATTCTATGGATTATGAATTACTCTGTGCTGAAAACCTGTGAAATCCAGTCTTTTTTAGCAGGTGTAGTAGTAAAAATATTTCTAATATTCTTTATTTTTAAGCTGATTACTTCAATGAAAATAATGCATCTATGAAGATGTAATTTAACGTGTTTAATGCTCTGGTTTTCTTTTGCATTTATGTGAAACTGATAGTTTCTTTTTTTTCAATTCCCTACATAGTGGGCAGTGCTGACATGTGGACACTGTTTTTGTAATGAGTGTATAGCTATCATCATAGAACAGTACAGTGTTGGCACACGCCGGAGCTCAATTAAATGCGCCATTTGCAGGCAGACAACATCTCATAAAGAAATATCATATGTCTTTACTGCAGAAACTGCAAATCAGGAGGATGATATTCCTGTGAAGGTAAGCTGTGCCTGGGGGAAGGCCTGGTAAACAGATTAAAAATTACACATTTGTGAAAACTAACACTATTTTAGGGTGAGAGGGTGGGGTGAGAGCTTCTGCTGAGCTTAAGTTTTGGTGTTTTTTTTGTAAGTGTTTAAAACTGGGTAGAAATAAATGTTCTTTGTTTGCAGGTGGATTTTTTGTTGCTGTTGAGGTGGTGATTTTTCTTTTTGTAGCTAAGGAGATGTGAGGCTTTTTGGAGGCATAGTTTTGATACCTGTTCTTGAATGAAATGTGTAAAGTTTGAGAAAACTGTCTGTACCATAAGATTGTTACGAATTTAAAGTATTTATATTATCCTAAGTCTTCACTGTTAGCCAGAGAATATAAATCCCAATTCTGAACCTAAGATTAGTTATCTGAAATGTTTCTTGAGCTATTAGGGTACAGTAGTTTCACACTTTGCTTATCTGTGAAACGTCTGGTATACAAACCATAATTAGGGGAGGGAAATGCAACTCTAAATATGACTAATGAAAATTAAAAGCCTGAAAAAAGCTATATTAAGAAATAAATTACATTAAAAAGCTATAGCCTGCAGACTATGGCTGTGCTTCCTTCATCTAACTTGCCCACTAATAAACTAGTGGTTTCACTTCAGGTTCTAATAAGCATATTCAGTAATTTGACCAAAAATTTAGTAATAAATCACAGTAGAGAAACTGAAAGTTTTTATACCATAATATATCATTTCTTAAAGGCAATGCTTTTCATTGGTAAGTATTGACCATTAATCAGTTCTATCTCCAAAGGTTTCTCTTTGGAGAAAGGACCCTCAAATGAGTTCTGTAAAATCTACCTGTACATTTTTTGAAGCATTGTATTCCTGGTTCTCGCCCTCCTTTGGGCTGACAGCAGATAACTTTCCTATTTAGCTTTTGACATACCACACAACTCCTGCAGACTTGTTCAGCCAGAGTATATATATTCCTGCGCGTACAGATTTCCATACCACAGCATCACACATTGCTTGAATTCCCCAATGACCCTCTTGACATAAAACAGTTTATATTTGTCTCATTAGCACTTTATTCAGCATTTTTCTCCCATCAGGGAGTATCTGTTTTCCTTTGCACTTTGTGACTCCTAACTCCTTAAAAACCTCTTCTCTTGAAATTTTTAAGGTCTTAGTTTTGGGTAGGGGTAGCTCAACAATTCCCTGAATCCTGTCTGAATCTTATTTTTTGTTCCCCCTCAGACACCAGATTCCCTAAATACTTGACTTCTCATTCTACGTATTGTAATTTATTTTCCCAATGCTTTCAAGCCCTGTTTTCCCAGAAAGTTGAATATCTTCTTAGTGGCTTCCTTCACAACTGTTTTCTCCTGTCCTAACAATAAAGGATCATCCACATATTGTAACAGTAACACCCTCTTTGGAGGTTGGAATTGCTCCAAAATTTGTTCTGCCATTCCTTTGTCTCTCTTCCTCTCCTTTCCATCCTGGGCCCTCTATCTCCCCCTCTGCCTCACTACTCAGTACACTGTGAATACCATTTGTGTTGCTCTCTACTTTTCCTTCTCATATCCTCTCCTGGCATACACCTTCATACTACCCACACTGTTCGCTCCATCCTCTCACCTTCTGGAGTTTTTTCTGCATATCCGGCCAGGCTTTAATCACAAAATGAACTTTAAAGAGCCCTTGGGCTACTGGGTCCGCAGGAATTATCCCTGAGTACATTCTAATTCTGACTCTGAGTCTCTCATAGGATTTCTATGTTGTGAGTTGTTATTATCATAGTTAGATAAGCAGATATTTCTGATTTTTTGGAATTACTCTCGGTTTGGGGGGGGGGGGGGGGGGGGAAGGGGGTGTTAGTTCTTTCCCATTCTTGCATAGCCTGGCAAATCATTCCCCTCCTAAACATTCTTCTCCAGGGAATAACATACTCAAGATTGACATTTCCCCCCCAGGAATACAAATGAGGCCTTAGAAATGGATTTGACTCAGGGCCCCACTGCTCCCCCCCCCCCCCACCGCCATTCTTGCTGCTCTGCGCTCCTGGGCACAACTTCTCCAGGGACAGCATCAATTGCAGTCTCTGTCTCCCCTCCTGGAGCACCTGCCACTGCCTCCGGTGCAGTACTAGGATTATAGGGAGCATAACAAGATTCCTCATCTGAAAACGAAACCTTACTGTTTACATATAAATTTCAAACCTGAATTTTCATCAGACCCGTATTTTGGTCAAAATACTGAAGTTCCTTTTATTAGCTTTTTAGGCCAGGCAATTACACAATATCAAACCATTTATTTAATTGTGTATTTTTAAAATCTTTTTCCCTAGTTTTTGCGTTGTTTTTCCAAATCCTTATCATGCTCTCCAAAGGACTATCTTTAGGCACAATCCAGGGGTCTCCAACCCCACCCTGCTGACTCTTGGAACCCTTAATTCCCATCTTAATCCCCAGCTCTTCCTGACATGCTGCTGTGGACTTCACCACCCACAGGGTACCACACTCCTTCACCTAGGATTAGGACAGAGGTGGGGTGTACTGCCGAGCACCATGCTCAGGGTACCATACACCTAAGGGCCCAAACACCCCAATACTCTCTTTCACTCCTTTCCTCTCTCTCGCTTTGTCCCTCTCCAGCCAAGGGGACTTCATTCATCCCCTTGCCGGACCACCGAGCCTCGCGAATTGGGGATTCGCACTAAAAGTGCCTCATTCACACTCATGCACACCAGAGTCTCCCCAAACACAACCCAAGACAAGATACGGTAAAGTTTCCCTTACCTCGGTCCGTGCACTGTTTCCCAGTCCGGGTTATCGGCAGTAATCCCCGTGCCTCTTCCCAACGTGGGCTGTGTCTGTGTATGTTTGTGTTGGCCTCCCTTCTCCCCAGAGCTTCGCAGAGCCTGTCTTCAGATTAAACAGTCTCGGTCCTTTGCCGGCCATACTGAGACGGCCCACCACCCCCGACGGGACCACTGAAATCAGCAGGGTGCACCTTCCAGTCTGTGGTGGCAAGAAATCTTCAACAGGTGACAAGATTCCAGGCGAGCCCCCAAATTGTGAGAAACATCTCAAACAATTTTCTTCAGACAGGATCTTCTGTGAAGCTATTTTATTTGCAGTTGCAATGGTGGGCGTCCTGTCAATCAGGAGTGCATTTTAGTAAACAAATCATAACCTTTTATTCCCTATTACCCGATGCCCGATCATCTCCCCTGTTTTCTCATTGGCTGAGTACTACAGGTTCACAATCTACTCGATGCTCATCTATACCATATATGTACAATTTTTCTTTTTTTTTTTTTTTTTCCAACCCTTTAATTTATCCTTTCTTATGTTTTGAGAACTTGTGATCTTTGATTTACTGTTCTCGCACTGCTCATCCTGGTTTTCTCAAGCTGCTACCTTATTTTGGAATAGTGAGGCCTTCTACTGTCCACTTATCTACTTAGCATTTCTCCTTATTATGACTACACAACTACCTTGGAATACAGAAAAGTAGTTCTCTACTGCAAAAACACAACTTTGTTTCTCACACTCTGGTGCAATATTATGGGGGGGACATTCTTTCTCTTCCCTATGCATATAGTTAATAGCATAATTGTGAGGCCGCTTCCTTGGAGCTCATCTCCCCTTCTTTTGATTTAATTGTGTGCTGTAAACTTTTTTCCATGTTTTAGATGAGTTTTCTGGACCCTGTACTGTTGGGTACTCTGAAACAACATTGTCACTTTTGTTTATTTTCTTTTTGTTGATTTTTTTTTTTGACTGTTTTTGTTTGCAACATCAAAAGGTAGACTTTGGAAAAACTGAGTGCCTCTTGCCTGTTTGCATTTTAAGCTTGACAGTGTTTGGTCAAAGCTTCATTGGCTGGATACCATATACCTACAGAAAACATAATTACTGTATAAAGAATGACTTTCTCTCTTAAAACAAATGCCTGCATATCTGGGGAATTTCTTTCCCAATACTTTCCATTGACAGTGTGCAACAGCTCTACTGATCACTGGAAGTTGCATCTTCCAGTGTGACTCTTTGTTCTTTTTAGCCTGGCTTTTTAAGAAGTTATGGTCTTTTCACTGTGCTGTCTTAGACTTCGCCTGTAATTTAGCAACCCATTGGTTAATTTCAAACAGTGTGACAGTCTCTTGAGTTTCCATGATTATTCATTTTCTAGAATTCTTATAAAAGCAGCCATCCATCTGAAGGATGGCTCTGCAAAATACTGCAGGTTGAATTTCCCTTTTCCACAAAAGATTTTTAAAATTCAGGTTATTGGAGAAACTGTTTGTAATTTGTGTGCATTCCTAATGATGTTAATGAACCTGTAGATGCAAACATGTAGGAGATCAGTCATGATTGCATTGTTTTATCTACCTTTCTTGGTAACTTTGAGTTTTTGTTGGGTTAGAATCTGGGGAGGAGGAGGAGATAGTATATCTCTGACTCATTAACAGTACTCATGTGTAGTACAAGGTATGTCTTTGTACAAATCTGTTGTAATGTTAAAGCAAAAGCCTGTGGTCATTGAAGTTGTAGAAAAAAATAGAGAGTTCTGGATTAAAATGCGAAAGTAAAAGACTCATTGGTAATATTTTGATTTAGATAATGATACTGTCTTTAACTAGAATGTGATTATGGTACAGCTGGATGTAGCAATCATAGTTTTCATTTGGTTAGTATAGTTGAAAGTAACAAAATGTGCTGACAGAAACTTCCAAGTTATCTGTGCAAGTCTCCTTTGAACCTTGCATGTATACTAGGGTTGCTGGCCTTCACTGAAGTCAATGCTACCATATTCAGGCTATGTATCTCAGCCTTCCTGGACAATGGAATTGTTTTTTGTGAGTAGATGCTTCCTAAATCAAAGACTTGAAGTAGTTGAGAGCATGTGGCAGCAGGGGGAGTAAATGGACTGTATTTCTGAAGTGCTAATTATAGCAGTTTTAGCAGACGGTTTACTAAGGGTTTAGAGATACAATCCTGTTTCGAACAAGAAAACTTCAAATATGTTTTATAAATTACATAAGTAGAATAACCAAATTTCTGAGATAAAATACAGAAGGAACAGGTCACCTACTCTCCTGCATAAAGGGCTATAGAGTTCCCCAGAACTCTATAGTGTCTGCATCAGAACTTGAGGTGACGCAAAAAATATGAGTTTCACGTGAATTTTCATGGTGTTTTCAGCAAGGCCCATTCTTATCTCAAAAAAAAAAAAAAAAAGTTTAGTTTACATTGTAGCCTCAGTATTTTTGCTATCAAAGCAAGCAGGAATATTAAAAATTTTTCATCTCATTCCTTTAAGGACAGTTGTTAACAAAAGATAACTAACTTGTTATGGTTTTTGTAACATCTTGCACTGCGATACGTGAAAATTGTGTGATTTATTCAGAATTTGTATATTCATATGAAAGTTCTTCTGCTCTCTTTGGTCTTTTTCAGTATTCAGTGTCTCTTGTTTTGTTGGTGTTTTTGTTTTGTGGTGGTGGTTTTGTCTTTGTTTTGTTGTATACATCTTATTTTGTTGTACCAGCACTAGTCACAGTAAGTTAATGCATTAGATGTGAAAAGACTACTGTAAAAGGGAGCATTCTATACTGAGAGAGAGCTTACTGGCATCCCTGTATGTTTTGCTTCTATAAAAGCTTACAGTGTCTGGTTAGTGTTATCGTGGGCATTGCTAGTCTGTTATCTGAGAAATTTCTTGTTAGAGGGTAGTTTTATTCTCCTGTGTGCTGTTCCATAATCATTTAGAACTGCCTGATCTGTTTTTATATTCTCTTCTGATACTCAAGAAAATAACAAACTTCAAGGTGTGTGGGTAGTGGTGGGGTAACTTTTTTTTAAGAGACTGGAAACCAAGAACTCATAATAGCCAGGGTACTTCTATTAGTTTCAGCTCTCTGTAAATACTGAGAACAAAATTGAATTTTCTTGTGTGCTGTGAAAAAAAAACTTTGGTCAATTGTTAGCTCAATGATGAGTCAAATATAGTTTGTCTAATACAGTTCAAGCAGAGGGATGAAGAACTTGGCACACTTAACACACATCTTGGCAGAAATGACTGAATATTAAGAACATGAAAAGGTCATTTACAGTTTTAAATAACATTAAATTAAAATTTAGTTTATTCTGTGCCTGTGAAGAGGGTATAAAACCTCAGGTTTCCAGGGTTTTACACTTGTGAAATATTTTGCCATGCATGTTCAGAAGGCGGACTCCAACTTGAGGTGCTGAGACAAGTAACCCTAATGAAGAAAAGTAGCAGGGACAAATGATGCTTGAAGCAAAAGACTCAAGTTTCCTCAGGTTAGACAGGTGCACAGGTTGAACTGGCAGTGCAATTAATGTACTTCATTTTGAATTTATGGATTGGCTTTCTGCAAGAAGTTTTCTTATTGGCAGAGGTTTACATTTGGTCAGTTTGCTTTTTGTTTCTCAATAGATTTGGTATTGTATGTAAAAATAATTGCTTTGCAAATAGTAAGAGATCCTGTATAGTGTGAATGATCAAGCAGCCTGGTGTTGGCTTCCAACTTGTGCTTAGACTGCTGTCATCCTTCCCCACCAATTCTGCAAGCGGCATAACTTCAGAGAATTTGATCCCTCATTGTGGCAAGCCAACATAGTTAATTCAATGTTCAGAGGACAGGTGCAGACAGAAATAAAACAATATTTGTCCAGCTGAATCTAGTGCAGCTTGAAATTGCTATACATGTAAGAACTAGTAAGCAATTAAATAATGGCTTCTTAAAAAAGCATATTATGTAAAGTTACTGTAATACAAAGTGCGTACTGAAGGAGATAGAGGGAGATACTAAACAACTTGTTTAGAATCCTCTTCATGACTAAAGAGGAAAGAAGTCTAAGAATATAGAAGCCAAAGTCTACAAGAAGTAGTACTGAGTTCATTAAGCACTGAAATACAAATGCAGAATATGAAGATGTTTTCATCGCAGTGATGAATCCTTCAAGTTATACTTGAAGGATTCAGTTATATTCAGTATTCAGTATAATTCAGTTATACTTAGTAGCTTCTTAATATTTTAAGGTAATTAGCCAGCTTTATAGTAATGAGTGTAAGTTTAGTGTTGCCAGAGTGAGAAACAAAAGCAACAGAAATAAGGTTCATGCAGGTTTTTTGCATTATTGCCTTTGAGGAAGTGTGAAGGGAAGGGAAGTTAAATGTGCATTGGGAAAATTTTTTAAGCATGTATTTCTGGGTAAGTCGAACCTCAGCAGGCCTAACTGACGTATTTGGGTGTGATTGCACTTCTTGGGTTATCCAGTTTGCCTCATCCAGAACTAGGTAAGCATATCTGTAGTCCTTCATTCTTCCATGTACTGCACGTGCTGTAATATGTCATTGATCTATAGCAGTGCCTTACATGGGAGATTTCAAAGCAGTTCAGTGCTACTTAACCTGCTCGTCCTCCAAGTTGGTAGTATTTGAATCTGTCCCAAGTCAGCCTGGGAAGTTGCCATCTAAATAGGTCAAGAGTCTTCAAAATTGAAGTACTATGTTCTCTTTTTGAAAAGTATTGCAGCTTTATGAAACAATTTGCTGGTGTCTTTTTCTAAGATGTGTAAGATAAGTAAGAGTCCCAGTATAGCATTTTTTAATAAAACAATTAATTTGGAAGTTGTTGTTTAGTATCCTACTCTATTAATGGTGTTTTTTCTATTTTCAAAGGGGAGTCATTCCACCAAAGTGGAAGCTGTGGTTCGAACACTGAAGAGAATACAATTTAAAGATCCAGGGGCTAAATCCTTAGTTTTCTCAACGGTATTAATCACCATTTTCTGTTTTGTCTTTGTGTATTGTGTGTTTTCTGTGAGTTTAAAATGGTCATAATATTTCCTGGGATTTAGTTTAGCTACCACAATGTTGAGTCATTCTGTACAGTCACTAGATTGTTCTGTGAATTTGTAGGGCAGTTCATGTACCTGGGATACAATAATCCTAGTTAATAGATGTAACAGCTTCTTTTGTTAAAAGACAAATGCGTATATAGGAGCATTAGAAATTCTAGGTATCTTTAAATGTAATGCCCATATATTTTTGATAGATTATAAAAGCTCTTTTTGTGGTGGCTGCCAGTTATTTTTATTCAAGCTGATTTTTTAATTATCTTTTATGTTTAGATTTATGAAATATATGGTTAATGCAAATATTTTTTTTAACCTTAAATATTAGTATTTTGAAAGGCTTTAATTTATTGCAGTTGTCATTGTTGTTTGTAATACTGACTTCTGTTGTGGTTTTTTGTTTGTTTGTTTGTTTTTGTTTTTTTTACAGTGGCAAGATGTATTGGACATAATTTCAAAAGCTTTGTATGACAACAATATGACTTTTTCTCAGATCAATGGAATTAGTAAGTTTCAGGTACATAAAGGATATTTTTCTTTAAATTGTTTTCAGCTGGATATTATAGTTCTTAGAAGTTAATTTGATCCTTTTACTTCATTGCTTCATTTGAGAATCTAAAAGAGCAGCAAACCTGTTTAGCAGAATCTTTGGTCTCTGAATTCTAAAAATAATATTTGCCACAAATTAAAGCCTTTGAAGATTTAAAAAAAAAAAAAAAAGGTATGTATGTTCTCTTTTGAGAGGGCAGTGTTGGCTTGTTCATGCAGATGTTGAAATGTTAAGGATGAGACACACTGATCAGTGTTGCAAGAAATCCTCACCTTCCTGATAACCTGTCTGGTACTTGTTTGGTGATGACAGGGCTTGTATCAGTCTACAGGACTGTCAATATGGAGTCTGGAGTGTCTGCTGTAATTGCTTGAAAATATAAAGATGTCCCCATGCTCTTTATTCAGGAACTTCTGTCATGCTTCTGTGATTTTTGCCTTTTAGGAAAATCTCTCTGCATTTAAATATGATCCCAAGATCAATATTTTGCTGCTGCCCCTTCATACTGGTTCCAATGGACTAAACATAATCGAAGCAACTCATGTTCTGCTTGTGGAACCCATTCTGAATCCTGCACATGAGCTTCAGGCCATTGGCAGAGTACATCGTATTGGCCAGACGAAGTAAGAGTTCAAATTGCTTTAAGAGGCTTAGTGGTCTGGAGGTCCAGAGTAGACCTGCATACTGTAATCGAAATAAAACCAGTTCACTGAACTTCTCAGTTTTGGAGATGAGGCTATTCATAGGGACTCTATTTTTAAAGATGATCACATGAGGAACAGGAACAACAATAGTAATGAAAAGTTTGATGAAAGTCCACAACATGTAGTTTTGGGAGCTCTTGTTCTATTGGGGTTAGATGGAGTGGCAAACTGCAAATTTAGAAGTTTAGCAAGAGTGTAGGTTCTTGAGTCCAAAATCCTGAAAACCCTTGTGCTGCTGCTGCACTAATTTGTTTGCCTTCAGTTTCTTTGTTTTTAACTTTGAAGTTCTGCTTCTAGACATGTCCAGAAATGTCTTAGCTTTGCAGGTCTGAGCAACTCGCCATTTATGTCGTATGTGGCTAAGTTCAGGCCTGAATTTAGTTCATCTTAGTTTCCCTGAGAAACTTACTCTGTCTGGTCATTCCCAGCTCCAGATTACAATCTGTGTTAAATCATGTTTTGTTTTTTTCTTCCCTCTTAAAGTGGAAGCTGTTACAGTGAGAATCATTTCACCTGGTGAAATGCAGCCTTCACAAGGATGTCTGAGGCCAGCTTTCTGGCTGCTTCTATCGCTTTGGAATTTGAGTGATTATACCGCTTAAGAGAGTGCCCTGATCACTCTCTTAGATGAGGGTCCTGCCCATAGTTAACAGAGAAACTGAGTAAATTCAGAAGAAAAATTCCTAAATACCACATCTGGTTCAAGTACTTGATCTGTAAATGGTTAGAGGGTAAAAGAGTACTAGGGAAAAATAGATTGTACACCTTGTCTGTATTTTTAAAGAGTGTTTAACAGCTTTTAGCTGCTGTTGAAGACAGTACCAGTCTATGTGGACTATGTTCTAACTGTTACGCTGATCACTGTTTTTTTCAAGTATTTGTCATTTTCCATGGTTAGAAGGGTCAGAAAGTAAATACCTACAAAAATGTAAAATAACATTGGAAGATTTTCTTAAATGTATTGAAGAAAATCTATGAAAATCTAAAAGACCAGTTACAGCACACTCCATAAAGCTGGTTAGCTTTTCACAGTTCCTTCCTTCACCTCTGAGTAGGTCATTTTGAGAGATTAATGAGTCTCCATATCTTTTGTTTCAGTGTCTTAGATGTTAAATAGGTAGTACTGAACACTTAACATAACTTCTAGAAAGTTTTTCCTGAATGAATTATATGCAAATTATAGGTTTCATGTTACTTGAAAACTAGTAATGAAAGAACCCTGCATGTGAAGTTAGAAAGATAGAATCAATCCAGAAGTAATATTCTGGAATAGTAATAATGGGTTTATGTTTTGGAAATTGAAGCAAAAGGAGAGGGCATGAAATGAGCATATATGTGAAAGAATGCATATGGACAGGTGGATATTTGTGTGTTAGTAAAGACTTTAATAGTAAGGATGTAGAAAAGATCAATTACAAAAGCCTGCATTATAATTTTACTTGATGCTAGCCTAAGAGGTCTGGTAAAAACCTTGCAATAAAAACCAGCAAGAATGTATTATACTTCATAAAAGCCAGATTTCAGCAAACTCTTTTTTGAAAAAGAGCTGTGTTCAAGTCCAGTGAGCATAGCTCAGTTGAGTTCTTATTTACTTCTCTTTTTTGGTAGGTAGGTCTTTGCCTATGAATCACAGAGTATTTCCCCAAAATATTCCACTGTGTTATGTTACCTAACATTTTCAATTTAAATTCTGAAAAACATCCAATCACTTTCAAGGGTTCATATACTGAAAAATGTTTACATTGAGGAGTTTCTGAATGATTTTTACATTATCTGTGAAACTGACTTTTTTTTGTTTCACTTTGTTATACTCAACATTTCTTTTATCTCAGTGTTGGTTTTTTTTTGATTTTTTTTTTTTTGAAATATAATTTAACAAATAGGGCCTTCATTTTGTTCTATGCTTACTGACTTTTAAGTTTTATTGGTGTTTAAAGTTTTGCATTTACTGACTTTAACATTTTTATACAGTTTTGCCATCTTCAAGAACAATGTTATTAAAACTCTGGGAATGAGTTTATTATCCATTGCACTAAACTCTGCTTCTTGGACTGACTTGGGATGATGCAGTATAAACATTATATATAAAGAGTGAGCCAAAATCATTACTTTAAACCATATGGGAAACTCTCAAGGACTGTTTGTAATAGGGACATAGAAAGTAAAACTTTGCCCAGTGTCTGCTTTAGGATTTTAGTTAATACAGCTTATGCTAATGTGATCCAGCCAAGTGGAATTGCATGATCTTGGAGGCACTAAGCATCCTTAAATGTCAGTGAGAGTTACTAATCACCTGCCTTAAAATAGGGGTGTTTTTTCAGCAATCTTAAAATAATTAGTATAAGACAAGTGATCTTGAATTTTTGAGAGTAACAGCATATCTTCTGTTCACTTCTTTTTTTTTTTTTGAACATGTTCAGATCTACAATTGTTCATAGATTCCTGATAAAAGCAACAATAGAAGAGAGAATGCAGACTATGCTGAAAACTGTAGATAGAAGGTATGTGCTGAATTTTTTAAACACTGTTATTGCAATGAAACTGAAAAGGAGGTTGTCAGCCATACTTTTGTTACAATTAGGTACGCATCAAAAAAAACCACCCTTTTGCTATCCTTCAAATTCTTTTGGTTGAAAAAGAGCTTTTTAATGTGAAAAATGTATCTTTTATCTCGATTCCAGTAACTGGAAGATTAAGGTATTTTAATTCTCTGGAGAATATTTTTACATTTTGTGTACTTTGTTTCAGAAAAGCCCAATTAATGCACTGTGTATTATGATTTGCCGTTTCATTTTACTGACTTCCATTGCTATAAACATTGATATTAGTGGAGTACGACTAAGTTTGCCACTGAAATGACAGCTTGCTCTAAGATACTATCTTGTTCTTTCATAATTTTTAAATTCTACAAACTGAGACTTGACACTTTGTGTCACACGGGTTGGTTTTGCAGTCAGTGCAAGAGTTGTCCAGATGCCAGCTTGTAAGTTGGTCTGGTGTGCAGACGCAGAAAGCAATTTTCACCATTTCTTTTCCAAAAACTCTAATCAATAAAAGACTAGGACTAGAACTTAAGTGGTATTCACATTCTTTATACAGAAAATACAAGAGTTTTGTACCTCTTTAACTGTACTGTATACACATAACAAATCTAGGAAGCAACACTAGTTTAGGAAAATGAGTGACTTTTCTAGCTTTTCTGGTTCTTATAAAACAAGACTTAAATAACTACAGCCAAAGACTTGCATGTAAGTTTTTCACCTTTAGTTTTGAAAGAATAGTTTAATCAGTTTCCATATCTGTTAAGTAGCACTATTTTTGCTTATAAAGTTCAAATAAATATACAGTGATCTAATGAAGGCTAATGTTTTAAAAGTAGCATCAAACCTTATGCTTGGAATCCAAAGCCAATCCCTTAAACATTGACAGGACAAAGTGGTTTATGCCCATAATCACTGAGGTTGGAACTAGGAGAACTGTAAGGTCCTTTCCAACCTAAGCAATTCTATGATTCTGTGCTCCCATGTTCTGCTGCCTCTCAAGTGTTTGGTGATCATGTTAAGGACCGTAGGTGGACTTCGTATATTACTGAAATTGTGCATCAGGAGTAGCTGATGAGTGCATGCACTTCTCCTAATAGAAAGTGTGTTTTTTCTACTGAGCTCATAGCCCAACATTTATTGCATTCTGAACCATTTGGTGGTCTGTTTTCAGTACATACAGGTTGTTATTTAAATTGATTCCTTCTCTGATGTCTGCATGCAATTTTTTCCTACAGCCACACAAGCTCTTCCATGAAACAGTCAGAAGCTTCAGTTCTGACAGTGGCAGATTTGGCTGACCTTTTTACAGAGGAAACTGAAGAACTTGAGTAAAAACGTTGATTTGACCTCGTGAAATCAGAAAGTACCTGATCTAATAAGCACTTGTATATACTCTACTTGATCTGTCATTCATTTAAACACCATCTAATGTGTCCTTAATAGAACTATTGGAAATAGAAGAGTCTTCTAAGTGTTAACATTTTATTCTGTGGTGACATTCTTAGCAGCACGCATTTCTGATAGCACTGGAGAAAACTTGCACTTTGCACATTAAACAAAAATCTGGATTTTATTCCCAAAGAGCATTTGAGCTGGATGTTGGAACTGAGATCTTGAACTGCTGGATTTTTACCATCAGGTTGGATTGGTTAGTGATTCAGTATGAGAGTAAAACTATGTGGGTGGTGGGGTGGGAAAGGGAAGCAGAAAAACACAGATCTACTTTTTTTACTGTACAAAGAATTGTTAGGAAGAATGACTGTAAATTAATATTCTTCTAGAAAGGGCTTCTAGGGTTGCTACAATTTAATGTCAGGTTACTGAACGTCTTACTGGTAACACTTTAACTAATCTTTATTAATCATTTGGATATTTGTATTAGGCTTTTAGATATTCACAAAGACTAGTGTGACAATTAAATTTCGTTGTTAATGCTCACTCACTACAGAATGATAAATTAAATTATGCTTTTTGTATGCGTGTTGGTCTGGAACTCCGTTAAACACTTAAACATAATGTACATGTTTTTCACTTACTATTGAAACCGTGACTACTTCAGTGCTTTGTTTAAACAAAATACATTTGTTACAGATTTTTTTAAAAAGTAATTTGTTAAGCTGCTGATCACTTTAATTATTTAGTGCTTATGTACATTTTCTCCTCCTGATTTTTTGTCTATTTCTCCCTCTCAAAGATGCATCAGTCTAAATATTCAAAATATGAGATTGCTAGGCAGTCTAAATGGTAGGTATCTAGTCTAAGTTAGATAATCAGTGAAGGGATGAAACTTTTGTGGAATTTTCCATCTTTATGTATGTGAGAACACTGCACCATCTCAGTTGACTATTGAAAGAGTTTAGAAAGCAAAAGCTGACTTTTAAGATGCTGAAGGTAGGCAAGAAATTCTAAACTTTTTGCCGTAGGTTATGGACACACATTTGCTTAACATCAAGCAAGGTCAGTTACACAGTGTTATGTTTAGAGAATATGAAAATGTATGCATAAACAGGCTACTTCTTTCAGAGTACAGTATTTACTGTTTTAGCAGACTGTTTTTTGTATATTTTAGAAATCTTACTTGAGATTGAGTCCTTTAAGAAATCTCAATGTTAGAATTTTTATTCTTGTCTGCTAAATAGACTTGCCATATAATTCTTGTTTTCTGTTTTCAAGAACGTTATATTTAAGTTGCACGTTGTAGCCTTTTGGGTATTAAGGCTATCTGCATGGCAAACAGATTTTCCTTTGCTGACACCAAACATGAATTGAATTACATGACTAATATTGCATCAAGAAGTCTGTCTTCAGCATTCTGTTGTGTATCTGGGCCAATTAGATACTTTATTCTAAAGACTATATGAGTAAATTTACAGACAATAATTCTTTATTTCCTGTCTTTGTAATATGTACTAGTCATATTTATATATTTTGTTTTGGAGATTACTGTTCTTTTGCAGATTACAGTTTGCAGCAAGAGAAATTGAGTACATAGTAGACTTTTTTCAATGAGAGCGATCAAACAGTTTGTGCAGACTGACATCTCCATCCTTGGACATGTTTGGAACTCAGATGGCACTGAGCAACCTGATCTAGCTTCAAAGTTGGCCCTATGTTGAGTGGTGTGTTGGACCAGATGACCTCCATGGATCCCTTCCAGACTAAATTATTCTACAGTGTGCTGGAGATCATGCTGTACAGACACTCTAGGAACTTTGGGCAGCAACATTCCAGTTTTCTCATCATCCTCAGAGAATTTCAATACTGTACAATGTAATGTGGTGGAACAAGGAGCTTCTGTTCACTGCAAGAAATTATATATCTGTTTAAAAAAATGTGGAAGCAAATAATGTTTACATTCATAGCTCCCCTTTTAAATAACTTGATGTGGGAATAATCATTGTGAGAAGCAAACTGAAAAATAACTGCTGTGAAAGGTTTCCTAAGCTCTGCAAGTTCTTGGCTTGTTTTGTATAAAGATGTCTGTTTAAATGTTTATTTACAAAAGTATGGGGTTTGGATTTCAAGCCAAAAGCATAGCTTCTCATCAAGCAATGCGTGAGATGTTTTAGTCCTGACTGTTTTTTAATGTTTACGTAACAGCATGTGATGCCAGAGACCTGATTCTGAGCACTGAGGACTGGCGTGCCAGAACTCAGAGCTCTGGAGGCATAACATTAATACACTTCTTACAGTTGTAAGGTTGAATCATTGGTGTGTATGTAGCCAGAGTCAGTAATAAAATAGTTTCTACAAATTTCACATAGTATTAAGTAGATAGACTACATCTAAAGAATAATATCGAAAAAGAAATTGAACTGTAATTTACCACTGCTTGCCATTCTTTGCAGCATTTCGTTTCTTTAACAGACATTTTCTTTCAGATGCTTTTAAGATGGCTCAGGAACTTATTTTTCTGTTAAGGCTGTAGCTTGTACAACTGCAGTGCTTTTCTCTTATCAACAACAGAGTAAGCATGTTTTCATGGTGCTGTGATTTTTGCTCTATCAGGAGAGCGCTCTTAAAAGACTATCTTAGTTGGAACGATCTTTGTCCTATCTTAATTGTTCTGATATGCAAATACAAATGCTTTTTTCCACAGAAAGCAAAAGTCTGCAAATACTGACTGCGGTATTTGTGTGGACACAGTAATGTACTAGCTTCTCATGTGTTCTCCTGTGAAACAGTATTGCCAATTTATATTTCCATGTCTTTTCCAGTGCAGTCCCTGTAAAAAGGAGGATCCAGCGGACTCTGAAGAACTTATCACTAACCTTCCGTCTCTTTCAGTTCCATAGCTGTAAAATAACAATAATGCTTTTTTTTTTTCTCTCTAGTTGGTGATGATTTCAAGACAGTTTTCCCCCCATGTATAAAAGTTCAAAGCCTTGTAAAAGAGAGCTGCCACCTCAGTTAGGCATCTGTAAAAGCTTGATGCAAATAGAAGACTTTCTTAATCTACAGAAGACATCAGTATTGGAAATTCAGGAGTGCATTCCCACGTTGTGTTAAATTGAGCACCATAAATCTCACTGTGGATGTTAATGATGAGTTTGTAAGTCAAGGGCCACTTTGCGCTGTAAATCAGTCTGTGCCAGGAAGACATTTTCATCTTGACTTGTTAAGTGACTCTCTTGCATACTAATGGAAGTCCAGGATATGCTATAGTTTCATGCAGGCCAAATACTATAAAAGAACGTTTGCCTCAAGTTTTCCCATGCATAAAGCTTTATGTTAAAGAATGGACTTGATGATGCTTTTTATGAGATGAGTCTTCTAAAAACTTTTCTGCCAGTATCTGTAGATATTCAAGCTGTCTGCCAGCAGAGTGTCCTCAACTTTAAAAGTAACTTCACTTTAATACAAGTGTGAGTGGGATCCTACAGAAGTTTTTTGTTAAAACTATAATTAGACGTACTTCCTCTTGTAGGATTCTGTCTGGATTAGTGGGTGAGGACCAGTTGGCAACTTTTTAGCACTGTCTTTTCAGACACAAACAGTGCAATCACTGGAAAGAATGTATGCTGTTCTCTTTCCACCCCTTTCTACAGTCCTTATTGACCATATTATGCTTTCCAAGAGTCTTGATTATTTTAATAGCAACTATTATTTCACCTAGCTACAAACGGAACCTGTTTTTTAGTTAGTGTTTTTTTTTTTTTTTTTTTTTTTTGCAACTTAGGCTTACTGCTTAAAATCTACATGATGAGCATGTCTATAGACAGGCTAGTTGCAAAGCCACTGTGCCTATGTTTTTCTTCCTTTTTTGGTTGCCTGAAACAAGTACACTCTTTACAAGGTTATCTGCTATAAGCTACAGGAATTTCATACTGTGGACGAAAAGGAGATCCAAGTAGTCTGTCTGTCTCTGTGTCTCCTTCCCTCTGTCTCTCGCAGCTTGCTCAGTTTAATACAAAGAATGTGCTTGGCCAGTGGAAGTATAGTAGGTGAGTCACAATCCATGAAATGGCTCCAGTAAAACTAGTTTAGTGTGTCAGAGGAAAAGTGAGGGAGGGAAGTTAGTCTGTTTTTTGTTTTTGCAGCTGTAATATCTTTACCCATATTCACTGTAGATGAAGATTTTGAATTTCAGTCTGTTAATTTTTATATTTCTGGTTTTATATTGTACAACTCGCATATAGGAAGGCCTAGTAAACTAATTATTGAACAATCAGTGAGGCTTACAAGTTTTTAGTTTCATAGTCTGGTGGTTTTGTATTCATAAACTTAAGATGAGAACCACTATCACAAGTCCTGTTGCATCCACTATCTTTTTCCTCTTCAGAGAGAGACTAAGTTGGGAACTCTTGAATCATTGCATTACTAATTTCAAGTCACAAGTAGTCATTTTATGTATTGCTCTGTAAAGAGCGCAGTCAGCTGAACTTGCAGATTTTGACTGTAGTGAAGGTATTAAGTCGGCTGGGGAGAAAGTAAACGAAGCAGGGTTTCTAAAAACTAGAATAAACTCTACTTTGGAAATTGACAGTGTGAGATCTCTGTAAGCCTCTAGCTTCATTTCTTCCTATATGCAATATGTCAAGTTTCCAGGTCTTAAATCACAAGATGCTTTGTTTTATGTATTTATTCAACCAAGTGTAAGGTCTGATTGTTTACAGGGTGTTTTAAAATGTAAGTTGTTCATGTAAGCTGGCTTAGATCTTTTTTTTATGTATCTTTTCCTCCTGTATCTTTTTCCTCCTTTTTCTTAGCCCCTGTTATGGGACTAGGAAGTTAGGAGGATTCACACTATGTCACTGAATTTTCCCCTTTGTGTGCTAACAGGTCACCATCATTTGTTGAAGAACTGTCAATGAATCCAGGGTTTCTTGTGACTATTATTAGGTAAAGGAAGAAAATCTAGACTGCTGTTCTTGTTACCCTGGGGGTGGTTTGTCCTATCACACTCTGCACGTAAGGCAATGGCATTTAAACACCAAGGTGTGTTCAGCCATCTATAATGGCTTGTTCTGCACTAACAGAATATACATATATTCCTATACATATTCAGCATGTGGTCTTGGATAATCAAATATTTGCTATCAAAATTGTGCGTCAGTACAGAGTCACTACTATGCTTACAAAAATTAGCTTTGGGTTAAGTCAATAAGATAGAGAACAAAATTTAAAGAAAACGGGAAAAAGGCATTATATTTGATGTATTTATTGTGTGTTCTCCAACTGTGAAATTTTTCCTTCTTCCTCCTTTATGCAAGTGACTCTTTTTATTCTGTACTGTAGGCTTTGAAGGACAAATGGTGGAGGAATAGAGGTCATATTTGACTGATCACCAACCTTTTTCACCAAACTAGGGATTTACTTAGTGTGAAAGCCAAACTAAGTCATCCTGGTGTGATTTATTTCAATTTATTTAATTTAATTTCCAAATGCTACTTACTATATTGAGCTGAGAAACCAGAGTTTCTGGGACCGCCTCTTCTGTTGTCCTTTTATCAACCCAGATACTGCCAACAGGAAATCGTGGTTGCAAAAAGTTTCTGATCTCCTGTTCTTTAACAGCGGCCAATTCCTGATCACAAAAGATTTGTATAGGAAACTGATCAACAGTTATTCTAATTCTTCCTTCTCCCAAGTAAATTAGTGCAATTTTATATTGCAAGTATGTATGTAACAACTGCAAGTAGAAGAATTTGTTTCTGTTCCAGCTTCTCCCAACATGCTGGAAAGTAAACTAAAGGAGTACAGGTGCAAAGCTAACACCTCCTCCCTGCACTGTTTGATAGGGGACTTCTTTTTTATATGTGCTCTATTTGCAGCAAATACACCAAAATGTGGCATAAGATCTTGCGTAGCACACTGCCATTCTCCTGGCAGGTAAGCATGCCCCCTTCGTAGCACTAACCTTTAAATACCACCAAGAGCATGCTGTGTGTCTGATCCATGCTGGAAGTGGACCATCAGCTAAGAAAGCACATACATCTGTTGTCTCTCTTTGAGGAAGCCATAGTAAAGCAACGTAACTTTTTGGAAACAATTATACAGTAATAACTGCTGCCATCATTGTTAGATTTTGAAATCAGATCTGATGAAAAGACATTGTCATATAGCTCCTCTTACAGAGGTGAAAAGCTGAGAGCATTTCACCACCAGCCAGAAAAGAGATGGAGGGAGTACATGCAAGTCCTGGCAATCCCTTCATACCTGCTGCTGCTGGTGTATCTGCTGCTGTGGGACAAGACTGGATGGAGCTGGGGAGGAAAGAGGGCTTGGGATAGAGAACTTTTTGAGTAGTAGTTGGTAAAAACCTCCCCCGAGTGCCCTTATACTGTTTTTCCTGTGGGAGGAATGAGTCACTGATATGAGAAGTGAATAAACAAAGGGTGACAGATCGTAAATGTAACTTATTGACTGGAGCTCAGCGTTCATCTAATGTAGTGGCGTGTTTCTGTGTGTTCATTGTTTGAGATTATAGCTGTTCCACTGAAATCTTGGGGTATGAATATACAGGGCTTCACAGTAGTTGAATGAGCAGGAATATTGAAAAGTTTTGTGCGTGATACATACCTTTATGTGCACCTTAAAGTTGTAGGACTCCATAGCCAAACTTATGCTGTGGATTTGTGAAGGATAACAAATCTCAAATGGTTAAAACTCAAATGATGCAAATGTATAGAGCCCTTGAAACAAACTATCAAGTCCTGCTTAATAAAGGAAAGGTAGTTAATCACTTCTGCTGTAAATGCACGAGATGTCTCTGATGGGACAAGACAGTGGACTTTGTAATTGCCACTCTTGGGAAACTTTGCACCCAGTGATCTCCCATGTCAGAGGAGAGACAGAAGGCCATAAGCCTACAACAGTCCTGTTGGGCAGGGAAATGGGGCAGCCGGGACTTGCCAAAGGTCTGAGCCTGCTATGTCAGAAGAGGGCTGTGTCAAAAATATTTGGGGGGAATCTTTCTTCTTTGTGCACCTTAATCATGAGGCATCCTGTAAGCATAGTTTTTCTGTAAATCTACAACTCTAAATTTTCTGCAGTTTTTAATATATACTTCCTTTGTTAGCAGGCTGCCACTATTGAAAAGGACTTTCTGTTCTCCCTGTGGAGCATGTATTTCTTTTATGTTACTCATTCTTAACAAAGGTGGGTGCCTCTGAGTCACTTACAGCTCTCATTAAAAGCCTCTGTAGTAGGGTGGAAGGGCATAAACCACCAAAGGGTGGGCACAGTGGATGAAGTGAGAGAGGCTCTACTCCTTTCTAATAAAAAGCACGCTTTGCTGCCACTATAGCCCAAGAGAAAAATTAACAAGTAGGGGTGGGTCCTGTCCTGGAGGATCAATTCTAAAATAGGTAGAAAAGGCTTTCCAAGTATGCTTGGTCTCTGCTGACTTGGCACATTAGGCACATTGTTGGGTGCAGGACACCATTTGATCACTCTTTTGAAACACTTGTTTCTGTGTTGAACTTTTAAAACCTACAACCATGACCCTGCACTTAATATCCTGGGGGATCCTTTCACTTTCTACTGAAAACAACAAGCTTTTACTCCCACCAAAGAAAGCAGCTGGAAGGGCAAAGATAGAGAGAGGTCTTCAAAGATATCCTACCTTTGAACTGCAGAGGGAAGTTTGATGGTGGGTTTGCCTCTGCACTGATGTCTTTAACTTCAGCAGATGATGCTGACATGGGAGAGGGTGAGTTGTGTATTATTTTTTTTTTTTTTGGAAGAAAATACCATCATTGGTTATCAAAAAAATAAAAAATAAAATCCAAGGAGGAACTTGAGGAATACAGAAACTAAAGCCAATTACTTAATAACTGTTGGTGTAGTTGTCAGCTCTAAAACTTTATCTTAAATCGGAATCTGCTATAGCTATGTAATGGTACGACATACTGATGTACAGTGGGATGTGGAACAAATTTTCTTTCATAACCTTCCTCTGAGTGCTTTTTTTAAAAAAAAAAATATATATATATATATATATAAAATATATATATATCAATTTCTTCTTGCTTGTAAAAGAGTAGCTGGAGTCTTTGTAAAGTTAAACCTCAACAGAAAGTTTTTAAAATGCAATGGTCAGTTGCCTTAGAGTCAGCTGTGCAAGTTCCTCATTTATTCATGTTATGATTTGATTGCTATGTCAATGCTAAATTAATCATTTGTTTGCAAACTAATTCTCAGATCTTTAAATTACATTTTTTGTGTGTTGAGTAATTTTAGTCATCAAATTACTAAAGTAAAACTAGTTTTTGAAAAACTATTTTCTTCTATTCTAAAAACTATTTTCTGTCAGGAATTTACAAACAATTTTATAGCTGACAATTTAGTTACAGATTTCAGTGTGGAAACAGAATAATTGATCTATTAATACAATAGTGAAATTCATCAGCTTATACAGTGTCAAGAAACAACCCATGAGAGTGAAAACAGCAGTTTTCAATCATGTTCCAAAACTGAACTTCCTAGATGATGTCAAGAAAGATTATTTTGATTAACTGACCTGTTTTCTTGTATCATACAGACTGTGTCAATCAGTGAAATAATTTATCTACAAAGTAGCAAAACTAAATTTTTACTTTAAAATTGCCAGTGGTGGGTAAAGGTAGGGCCTAATCTTCCCTTTGGCTCTGAGTAACTTCACATTCCCATTGATAGCTTCTATTTTGCATTCTTTATTTGTTTTCAGAATTACAACACGTTGTCACTTAAGGTTTGCAGCTATTTCAGAGTCTTTGTGAACACAATTTTTTGGTCTTACTCTCCTGAATAATACCAACTGTTGTAATATTTATTAAATAACCTTTTCATCTTTCTGGTTTGTGGTAAAGTAGCTGGTGCTTCTTTTGAGAGACAAGTTCTTAATAATTTGTGTTACTATTAGTTTTCCTCAGCATGTCATTGAGTTGTTTGGTAGATGTTGCTCATTAAATAGTATCAATTAATGGAAATGCTCTGCATATGTTACTCACTTGTTACTCAAAACTACAATTATAGTATGTGTAGAAGCCTAGGAGTCTGTAATTACTCTTTTTTTTTCAGCGTGGGTGGTTGAACCCAGCTCTAAAGCTGCTACCTTCTGGAAACAGCTAACATTTCTCTGTTGTTTCTTCACTGTAGTCTCCTGCTCCATAGGTAGAGACTGGGGCTGAGACAACTTGATTAGGCTGTTTGTCGGATCAGCTGTATCATGTTTGCCCTCCTAGAACCTGGTCAATCCCAATGTACAAGGAACAATTTTTATGACTGCAGTATAATTAAGAATCCTCTTTGGTCCACTGCTGTATTTGAGTTCATGTATTAATAATTCCTTTTAACATTTAAAAAACAAAATGAATAAAAATTAAAAGTAGTTCATTTAGCTATACCTAGATGCAACCTGAAGAATTAAGAAAATGTTTAAAAAAATAAATAAAATTCTGCCAAAATATGAGAAATTGTATTAAAAATAAGGTATCTTTGGATAGTATTAAGTCAGTACTCCAGCCAGTCCTTGTTTCTCTGGACACTGTGCAAATGCTTGGGATATCGTCCAAATCCAAAATGGGGTATTTTCTGTTGAGGTAAGTGGCTAGTAGAACTGCTCCACAGGGAGAGAGGACTTGCAACCAAAACACAGAGAAGCACCATAGAACACGAGTCTGGTGAAAGGACTCGCCCAAAGTCGGGCACTGGCAGAGAGGAGGCCAGAGCCCCAGCCTCCTGCATGCAGCGGAGGAGATCGGCCTCACAGGAGGCCAGGACAGACGCGTTCCTGTTCGGATGCCTCTCACACCACGCTGTTGGCACAGCAAGTGCTGGAACCGTTTGCTGCAAGCTGTTGCACGCTGCACCTGCTGGCACTCAACAGGATCCTGCTCCTGCTGTGTTGTTGGGTACTGATGCGGCTTTGATGCTTGCCACTTGCTCAGTTGTTTCTTGCAGCGCTCTCCATTGCTGTGTGCAGGCAGATCAAGATCGTCTCCTGTGTACCTACACCTCAGTTAACTGCTCTCAGCAGCCTGCCTCAGCTGAGGAGCCCATCAGCCTTCCTGGAGAGATGCCTGTTCTAGCAACACTTCGGAAGAAAGATTGCATGAACTTGGAGAAACACCACATCTTGGAGAAATACAGAGCAGAGCATCTTACAGCTGCTGTGCTGAAATGCTTATGATGTAAATAGCCAGGTTTTGTAGCAAAAGACTACAGCAACCAAGAACAGTTGTTCAAGGCTTTTATAGATCTCTTGTACTCTATGGAATAAATAAGTAATGAAGAGTTAAGTATGTTAGAGGAAGGCACTGAGGCCCGTTAGGGTCCAGTTATTAAATGAGGTTCTCACAGAAAGTCCACACTGGGGGTTTCCTTGAACTGAAAGGAAATAGCCGGTGAGAATAACATGCAGGCTTTTAAGATGGTGACAATATCTTATGATAGTCATCTGTACCAGCACTTGCACTAAGGAAGAGAGGTTTTTAAGTCCCCCTCTAATTTTTTTCAAAGTTTTCCACTTTGTCAGAGTACCGTTTAATTTTAAATACTGTAGCACAATGTATAGGAGGAGAAATGGAAAGTAGGATTTCAGTGGATCACCCTGAAAACATCCCTTTCATGTCCAGGTTTCACTGTGAAGGAGCCAGAGGATCCCTCTGGCTTTGGTAGACTTGCTGGCCAGATGTCAGCCAGCTGGAGACGTTTTCCTGCTGAGGATGTGACTAAAGGCTGAGAAAGAATACAGGCAGTGGAGCCTCCTGGCTACTCCTGCAGGGGCCATCCTTCTGTGCATCCTTCTGTGTGCTGCTTCCACAGCTCAGCTGTGGAGAGCCCCTGGCTTGAGGAGACTTGAGAGCACACTGGAGGTGACTGAGAGCTCTAACCCTCGTTCAGAGGTGGAGAACAGGAGTATGTGACATGCAGCAGTAACGAGAGAAATGGGAGTGCACGGCTGGTGTTTTGGAGAGCAACCTTTTCCTCTTAAGGCAAAAAGAAAAGTAGAAATGGTGCTACATCTAGTTTCCCTTTGCTCAGGTGTCCATGGTATCCTGAATAAGGAATATCATGTGTTAACAGAACAAAGGTGTAAGGTGTTCATATGGCAAAAAAAAAAAAAAAAAAAAAGTCAAAGCAGGGGGAAAAAGTCAAAAGTTAGGGTATGCCACTGCTCAGTTCCAACGAGATGTTTAAACAGGTTGGTTCCTTCGGGTAAGTGTCAGTACCTTGGGACACATTTTGCTGTCAGTCAGTCCACTGTAAATCTGGGGTTTTATGGAGTTTCTGTGCTCCTGCCAATGCAACTGAGAGTAAACTTTGGCTCTGGTTACATCCATCAAGAGCAAGCTGCAGCTTGCCTTATCCAGAGAATTCCTTTCCACTTTATAAAGTTTTGCTTGAATTGGGACATCTGGATTTGGTACAGTAACACCTAACATTGGGATGTTGCTGTAAACATTTGGGTGTTTACAGAAATGAGAGAAGAATCAGGCCCCTGTTAACTATTTCACAGGAGCATAGGGTTTCTTCCAAGAAAAACATATGCGTAGTCTATGGCAGCATCTGCTCCCAGTATTCTGTTCTGCAGGAAAACCTACATGCACGAAGATTAAAATTAGCTTCCCTTGATTCCTGTGCAAAAATGTCAGCTTGAGAATCTCCTCTGCCTTACGTTTGCTAATTGCACTAATTCCCTTAAGTGTCAGTGAAATTGCAATGGGAGTTGAGCAGCTGTCTCCCATCCTTTGGGAATTCCAGCCTGTGTCTCCTGCGCCAGGGCACGCGTGATTTGATAATTAAACGCTTGGGCCTCTGTTCCAAGTGAAGAGTAAATGAGCCACTCTGTAAACTGATGATGATGAATATTTAGTAAATGAGACCTGTCTTTTACATAACCCTTGTACCTGAATCTAAATTTCAGAGACATTCTGGGTTACAAACACTGCATGGTTGCATTTCTGTTCCTCAATTTCTCCATTCAATGACTCAATCATCTCTTCAAAGCAGAAAACTCTCTTATCCTCTTTTTCTGCTTCCTGCAGTTCCTCATTCCTTTCCAGAATATAAGGTTAAAGCCAATAGCTACTGTGACATTTTGGAAGGCAGTTAGTAAAGAAAAGCTTCTGCGAGCTGCTTCAGTGACAGTAAGAACCGCTCATAAGCTGGCAGAAAGGCGCTGTGGCAGAAGTGGCTGTCGCTCTGTGCCAGCGGTTAGCTGGCAGCAAGGAGGAGCTGCTGCTGCTGAGGTGGAATTAACCGGTGGCGGCTCACGTGGACTGCTCATGTCGACACCGAGCGGGTGAGTCAGTGGTAAACAGCGAGCTGGGGCTCTCCCTCTGCAAACCAAGAAAGCATGAGAAACAATCTTCCCTTCGATTTTCAGAATGCTGGAGCTTTTACAAACAATTGCAAAGGTCATATACAAAACACAAAGCTCTCCTTACCCTGCCCAGAATAATTAAAAGGCTCCCTGACTTGTTTGCCCTTTTGGGGATTTGAGCACCAGCCTTGAGCCTGAGGTGTGGCTGGGACACTGGCCCTTGCTTGCAAGACAGGGAGAGACCACAGTGCTTGCTAATGCTGCATGCTGTTGTTGCCAGCCCTATCACTGTGTGACCCAGAAGATCAGTCATCATGCAATTAAAAATCTCCTGTTGCTGGAGATCATCTCTTCCACCAACTGCATTTGCTGTAATATTAATGTGAAGCTGAATATCATCTATCTATTAGTAATGCAATACTCAGTATTTCCTTGTTACTTTTTGTAGAGATTTCATATACACTCCAACGGAGGGGGGAAATATAGCAGGAACTTCCTCTATCAGATCACTGTTCTTCCCACATGATAAACAGGAGAGTCCTCCGATCTGCCCTGGACAAGCATGCGTGTCCCTGTTCCAGTGCTCCAGGAGACTTGTTTTGGACCAAGCCTTCTGGCACTTGGCAGTGAGCTGCCTTTCTGCTGGTTCACCTGTAAAAGAGGGTGAAACGTGGATGGGACAAGGGCATTTGAGGGCAATACTTATGTGGAGCGGTGCCAAGGTGTCATTTGATGTCAGAGTAGACGCCTCCAGAGCCTTCTGGTTCCAGCAGCTGTACTGGGCAGTTCATCAAAACTAATGTCTCATACTGCGGGGCAGGAACGTCCCTTCAGTAGCACAGTCAGTGCTAAACCATGTGCTCTTCCCTATCCCATCCAAAGCTTTAAGCACTTAAGAGCTTTCTGGTTCTCTTGGCATATGCACAGGCACCTAAGTCAGTCCATGCACTGCAAATGGGTGTGTGAGCTGCTGCGCACCAGCTCCAGCACCGAGAGCTTCACTACAGGGAAGAACCTGAAAAATGGGTTGCAATTTCCCTAATAGGAGCTCCACATTAGGACTTGCTCCTCACACTGTTTGCTGAGGTCTGGACAGAAGTGTCCTGCATCTGACACAGAAACCCAAAAGATGCTTGAGGCCGTTCCCGTCTGGGTTCTGGGTACACCATGTCCCTGAATGAGGCACAGATGTGGGCAAAGGGGTGCTTAGTCTTCTTTGTGCCAGAAGAAAGAGCAGAATCATTCTTTCTCTAATTCTTTCTAGCATCCTTCCCCCTGTCAATAAAGAAAACAAAAATTGGTGGTGGTGGCACGGAGACAACTCCAGGCTATTAACATGGTGAAAAAACAGAACAGGTTAAAACAAAAAAAGGTAAAAGAGCATCCATTCCATCACTTTCCTGAGTACACCTGCAAACCTCTTTAGCTTAACACAGCCTGATCTTCCCAAGGACTTTGTAGGACACAATAAGACCAGTTTCCCATCTGGTATGATGATGCTTAAAAGCACACAAATATGGTAAAATCTGGCTTTTCTTTGCATGCATTTTGCTGGAGCTGTAGAGTGAACACCTGCATAGTGTTTACTATCTCCACATGGTGTTTACTGTCTTGCTTTGACCTCTTACCTACTGCTTGGCAATTTATTATTGTCTTAGCCATTAATGAAACATGGTTGAAAAAATGAAATGTTGTGTGGTAAGAAGGGAGGCAGAAGCTATACACAAGTTTAAGCTGAGTTCTGCAGCATGCTTCAGTCAAAACCAAGGAGAACAGAATTATGAAAATACTGAAATTTTTGCTCCGACATTTTTAATGACCTATTTCATGTTGGAAAAGTCAAAAAATATTCTGATACCTTCAGAAATAAGTATGTTACTTGCCTCTAAAATCAAATTTCTCATTTTGCAAGTAACCTAAGGAGAGAAAAAAAAAAAAAAAAAAAACATTTGAATTGATTTAAAATGTTCTTGTTTGCTGGTCTGTTTCTTTTACCAGAGAAAAAAATCCATTTAATTCTTATCCAGACAACTTTTTGGTTGTTTGTTTTTCTTTCTTAAGTTTGTCAGTTGATTCAAAACCATCTTTTTTTTGTCTAAATATACTGATAACATCTAAGTTAGTGGAAATGTTATCTGTTATTTAAGAAAACTGTTTTGCAACATAAACCAAACAGTAAGAACAGAGCAAGGTTTTATGCTGTAACTCCGTAAATCACACTTGGAGGGTTATATTATGTCTGACATCCAGCCCAGATGATCCAGGCAGATGATTAGAAATGAGTGATTTGCCTTTTTCCTGCATTACTCCAGAGCTGTATACTGAGCCTAACTGGATGATCTACACAGCTACCAAAGAAATTCTGGGGCAATGGGGATATAAAAGTCCTCTCTCCATGAGGGCAACTCTTAGCCATCAACTATGCATCCTCTGCTTCTTTGAGCCACAGTTTGTCTTGACAGCCTGATATGAAAAAAAGACCCAAGCCCTCACCTCAAGATTCTGGACATCTTAATAGCTCCTATTAATAATTATTTGCTCCTTGTTTGCTCAATTTTTTAGAAATTAAATGTTCTGTTTCAGAGCTTGGAATAAGTGTGAATAAGGTAATGACCATCTAGATAAAAATGAGCTCATGCTAAAACATAATAAGCTGTTAAAAATGATCATTTAGTTCCAGATCTCTGATTTACACCTGAACAATGCTGAATGCCATGGTACTGAAAAAGGAAATGTTTACGTGTTCAGCATTAAAACCGATCTGACAGACTGCGGAAGTAGAGTGGTAATATGCACAAAGGCCTGCTGTTGGAAAGGAACCTTTTTTTTTCCTAAATGCCATGTTTATTTCTTCTGGTGCTGCAGCTGTGATGGCTTAAGCTACAGAATAGCACATGTGTTTGATGCTGAAGCAAACAGTTCTGCATTTTCTCTGTCTTTTCTTGCTGCTGCCGCCCTGTACTAGTTTCTTATTATTCACTCTAATATTCATGAGAACTGCTGATATTTCCAGAAAATGTGATGACAATGAAGAGTCTCCGTAAACTTAATGCACGGTTTGAAGAACTAGTATCATCCATAAGATATTGAAAGCATTAGGTAATGAAAGTAATTGGGCCTATGCTGCAAAACTATAATTTCTTTAAAAGACTGACAGACACTAATCAAAAAGCTGATGTTGCCCAAAGCCCACGGGAATAGATCTTCCTACAGTCGAGAACAAAAACTTACTATATATGCTGTTTCGGAATATACATTAAAGAAGGAAATTCACAGCTATTAAAAGACCAAGTGCAGGAGGTTTACCAAAGGTGTAACTTAATAGAAAAGTTAAATGAGGCACAGCAGCTTTCTCCAGTTCCTTGAATTAATAGCCATAATTATAATTTGCAATCTGAAATAATGAAATATGTAAAAAAGTCAGAATAAACAGATGTGCATATTGGGGAAAAGAAGAGAAAAACACTCCCAACAGCTACTTCTCTGGATGTTATTCATAGAGAAAGAAGGGGCATTTGAAGTTCCTGAGTTTTAGATTTTCAACACCTATCACCAATAAGGTCATGGGTCCTTTTGTCTCTGCTACCTTAACACACTGTCAGTTTAATCATGTCTGGAGCCAACTCTTGGCTTGAAATTACTTTAATGAATGTTCATTTTCTCATCTCAGGTGGCTCTGGTTTCAGAGCTAACAAAGCCAGGCTCCTTAAGGATTTGCATTTTACCTCCTGCCTCTGCTCCACTGCTGCAGCACTAGCTTCAGGTAGTGCCTCCACCACGATGCTGTGTTTGCTTTCAAATCTGCTGCAGCTTCCGTCCTCTGCCAAGCATTCAGAGAATCATCCCCATGGCAGCTGGGCTGGAAGGGACCATGGAGTTCATCTGAACCCAGCTCACATTAAAAGCTGACCTGCAGATGAGGTTCTCTGGGTCCTCATCTGGCCAAGGCTGTCAAGTGCCCTCCCCTAGGCCCCTGTGCAGCGATACCCACAGATCTCCCTCACCTCCCTTTTGGTCCCTCACAAGCTCCCCCCAGCATTTACCACCCATCTTGCCATGGGCTGTGGTCTGGGAACAGACAGCCCGATGTTAGTAACACCAACATGCCAATGGAGCTGCCAGCAGCTCAGGATGTTAAAGGGAAGAGAGAGATCCCTTCTCTCTGTCAGTACTGCCAAGGTCTTCCTTCTCTACCTACTTGTTCTTTGCATGCAGTATGTGTGAAACCTCGCTGCCTCTGGAAACTGTGCCTCTATCAACCATGGCTGACCCTGGCCAGTAAAGCTGCCTGAACCATGCCAACACTTACTCAGCTCAATGCTTATTCCCTACAACTCTTGTCTGCTGCTTTAGGTGTATCACTGTAACATGCTGAGGTGCCCCTTGGATGTGCTAGTGTGAGAGCAAAAGCAAACCTGGAGTATTGGCTTAAGATCCCCTCCAGCTATCCATCTTCTGGGGGATTTAAAGGACAGAAATCCATCTCCCTTTGCATAGCCAGAGTCAGGCCTGTACGTGAGGATGAAACTCTCCAGCGCAGGCTATCTGTAGTCTGTGTTGAGCACAGTGGGAGGAGAGCTCTTTTTGTGTCTAAATGCTAACAAAATAAACATAATTGTTATTAACGATGATTACTTGTAATGGTGCTGCGTGGAGTGCAGTGATAGAAATGTTCTCATTATGATGGTTTCATATAAACAGCAACTGCTGGCAAGTCTCCTAATGTTTCTTTATTAACTTCCAGACTTCCAATGATGCACATATTGTCTTCACAAACACAATACAGAGTAACTGCTCCAGTACAGTTGCAAGAGCCTTCATCAATATTACGTTTGCTTGCCAATACCCTATTAGTTACATGGCACAAAAGCCCAATGGGGAGAATAAGATCACTGTTGACATCACGTAATTTTTTTTCCTAACTGGAGCTATTGAACTGTTCTGTTTAAAGAAGACAGACAGCAAAATGGTCGAGTGATATTTCTGACCCACCTTGCCCTTCCACCAGAGCCCATCTGAAGCTTTGTGGACGGACCACAGACAGCTGACGTTGCCCAGAGCAGACTCATGGCTTCCAGGCCTGCGCTGTCTCAGTCCCACATCTGCTGTCTGGCTCTGCCATGCACTTGTCTGGCTTTGAGTAAATTGCTTCATCATGCTGCGCCTCAGCTCCTCATCTGCTCTATCGAGGACTGAGGCTAATAGGGTTCACTTTGGTCTGTTTCAGACTGTAAAGTCTCGCTATTGCTTTATGTGCTTATGATGCTTGATGCATTGGGGTTTTGGTTTCAGTTGTGGCCTCTATTTAGGCCACACAGCCTTACAAATTTTCCCTACATTTTCCAGGATGCTGTAGATCAAAGTCTCACAGTCAGAAGGTTCTTGATTTTGCCACAGGGGTTGCGACAAACACCTGCAAACATCTGGTCAGGCATGTCCCCTTGGGTGAGGACAGACAAGCCCCACAGCCATCTCCACACCCTCGGCCTCTCCACACCCTCGGCATGGCGTCTGCTGAATGCATGCACGCAGTGCTGGGCCACAGGCGTTGTGGGCTGGGGTTAGTCACCTTAGCCATAAACACTGCTCGTGGCCGAGACACGGGGTACGCTGGGCCGGCCACCTCTCCTTTTTACAGTGACCTTGTGGTCTTGAGCATGGAGCTGCTGGGTGGCATGCTGGGGAAGGGACCGCAGAAGGTGCAGAAAGCTGTGGTAGAGCCAGTGCAGCCATGACATGGAGGGGTCACACACTTGCACAGACTGTGTGCCTTGGGAGCACTGAACCCGGGCATCCTACAGCATCTGCACAGATCCATTTGGACCTGATGTCTGGGGTCTGTGTGTCTGTGAGTTGCTTGGGGCAGCTTTCCCCCCCCCAGATCCCAATTCAGCGAAGCACTGAACACATGCTGCAGATACAGCACATGTGTCCTAGTGACTCGAGTAGGATTTGGGTTTTAATTTATGGCTTTGCTAGATGGGGCTCTGAAACAAACTAATTTTCCTGTATCATCTGGCAAATGATAGGATCAGAAGCACAGCACGTCTGGCATCACCATAGTTCAGAAAATATGCTGTTTCATGTGCTTTACTGCTTTAAAAGCAGTAATTTTGTTTATTTAAAGTAAGAGGCTCTTCAAACACACAAGAAAGATATTCAAAATTAAAATTTATTGAACCAAGTATGCAAAGAGTGATTTTTGAGTTCAGAAGTGCTTTATGCAATCCATTTATGGGCTGTCTTACTTTAACCATGTAATTGATCTGAACCATTCACAGAACAATTACACTGAACACAGAAGATGGGAATTTCTCAGTGTTGTTGTACAAAGATCTGAAGTTTGAGGGTATGTGGGCTCCTATACCCTTTTCGACTGTGGAGGATGATGTTTTTGTCAAAATAAATTTGGTATGTTATGTGACTAAATCTTTTTTCAAATACTTTTTTGAGGGGAGGATTGGAAGTGTGGCAGTGATGCCAAACAGCTAACACACCATTGGGCTTCACAATGATTGTAAGAGAGGTCTCACGGATATTCACTCGACATCAACATTTAACCAAGGGAAGATTATTAAATGATATAATGAAGAAATAATTTCAGTTGTTAGACACCTTTTTTTATATATATAAAAAAAATAAAATAAAATGCTCATTAATAATGCACTGAAGAAAACAGCTTTGGAAGGACTACAGTAAACATGTTTTCTGTGAGGCCAGAGAGCTGATGCAGGAAGAAGGCAGAGAAGATCATGAAGGCCCTGCCATCAGGGTCCTCTGCTCTTTCTGCTGCACCAGTGACACCACTGTGACTACCTCAAGCTCTCAGCCCTTGGTTCTTGGCTTTTGTTCATTCTTCCCCATTTATCCATTTTCAACTTTCAGTGAAACCTAGAGTTCTGAAAAAAGTACTATTTTAAACATGAGAGCTGGCATTTTCAATTGTAAAAAACATTTGAAAAAATGATGGAAAAAGATTTCAACAAAGTCTCTTTCCCCTTTTCCTAAACTAGTTGCTGAAGTTGATGAATGGGTTAGGTTCAGCCTTTCTCCAAATGGAATTTCAAGGGAATGTATTATAAAGAACTGTCATATTTAAAAATGTATCAACTCAAGTGAAAATCTGAATCAGTTAACACTGCATGAATTTTCATCTAAAAAGAACTACCCTCACTTCTGTTGAGCTTCTCACAAGCACCAATTAGGTGACGGCGCCAACATGATTTGGAGCTTAAGATTTATATTCATCACAAAAATATATCTGTCCCCTTGAAGGTTCATGGACATTTAATAATTCAAATTGAAAGCTGCTGGTCTACACCAACAAAAGACCCTTCCTATGTTGCCCAGTACTCCATTACAGAAGACAGGTTTGTATTCCTATATCATGCATTAAACATTATTTTGATACCAGAGTTCACTGAATTTTTCATGAGCAGCATACATTTTGTTAGAAAAAAACATGCCATTAAGCTAATTATTTTTTCAAAGTACTATATTGACTTCAAAAAATGATCGAAAGAATTATTGCTTTGATGAAATTCTG
This sequence comes from Netta rufina, assembly GCF_964035555.1. Lineage (NCBI taxonomy): Eukaryota > Metazoa > Chordata > Aves > Anseriformes > Anatidae > Netta > Netta rufina. The sequence goes on along the minus strand of NC_140125.1, from coordinate 51,535,923 downwards.
TGTGTTTCATTTTGATTTAATGGGTTATGAACAAGGTTGAAACTATTCCAAGCAAAGGTCCTTACTTTATGAGATGAAATACTTCAACAAGAGCTGTTTGACAGTTTCAAATAATGTTTTCTTGAATGCTCACTTCATGGGAGAAAATTTAATTTCTCCTTCAACTTCATGACAAAAGGAAAAGTCAAAGTATAAATGTTCCATAGAGAAGAAGCTCTGTGTATTGGCCAAGTTTATTAAAAGTTCATTAGCTGAGCTGTATGCACAGTCTGACCATGCAGCCACACATATTTTAATATTACTATAACTTCCCATGTGATTTTTTTCCAGAATTTAAGAATGCATTAAAATAGTTATTAGCTAATGAAGGTAGGAAAGAAAGCTTTAAACATGTTAATTAAATGTAGATTTGTACTGTGCAAGAGTAGATTTGGATAAATGTATATTTGCAATCCATAAACCTTTGCAAAACACAAGCTTCTACAAGGAGCTTGCAATTCATCCGTACAATTTAGTAAAATGAAGATTGATAATAATTTAAATATATTGCCTTTTCACTGATGATAATTTGAGCGGAAACACCAAGCTAATGTGTTTATCTGCCAGTAATGAATGGAACGACAGGCAGGGGATGAGCAATAGCTGGTGCTGCAGACTGTGGGGACGTGGGCTGCAGTCTGACAAACTATCAGCTGCTCTTGATCCAGGTTAAGATATTACTACCTCCCAGCTGCTCATCACTTACTCCTCTCCAAATCCTCCCCTCTGCTGACCTACTAGCTCAGCTGAGACCTCTGGGTTAAAAAAGAAAAAAGATGTTTTAAATAGCAGCAGATCCTAGTTTGTACCATGGTGCAGAAGCAGGTTACTGATGGATGAGCCAAATAGGTAAGCTAGCAGAAGCTGTCCCCCATGACAGATATCTTTACAATGTCTGCCCTTTCCCTTTGGACCTGTAACTGGATGCACGTTAATCCATTACAGAACTTAATGGAACTTCTTGGTGGGAGCACTCAAATAATTTGCATTCCAGTAATTTTAGGATGGCCTGTCTTGCAGTTTTATTGTTAAACCTTTCAACACACTGATCATCACAGGTTTCACCTGTGAATTGTAAATTTTACTGTGTGTAGAAAAGCTGACACCTGTGCAGGATGCAAACAAAGCCAAAAATAAAGACATAGGAGAAACTGAACATTTCAGCTAGTGAAAAAAGTTGTCCTTGGAGGCAAATTTATTTGCAATAGACAATCACTCTTTTCTGCCCCTCTCCAAATATACTGCCTATTTCTATATTTCATTAAAAATGCTAAAACATGAAATCTCAGATGCAAAACATCTTGATTCAGGATGGCACGATGTTTCCTGGAGTTATAGTCTGCTTACTTTGTGATCCAATTCTCCTCTATAGGCAAGATCTTCTGGCTAAGCTACATATTTTTGGAATATGGAAGATAAGATGAAATTTGCAATGCAGACAGAGAACACAGAATATAAGGTGTTGGATCTACACCTGCCATTAGGAATCAGTATTCTCAGTATTCCACCTTCTGAGAATATGTCAAATAACAACATTTATAAATTATTTTGGCAACATTTTACCATATTTCTTTTTCCTTTTAATCCTTTTTCCATCAAATCACGCCAACAAATAAAAAAATAATAATCTTTTTTCTTGATACCAAGAGTTTACAATATTGAATTCTTCCCTAGAATACAATAAATGTATACAATGATGTCAAATGTTCCTTACTATAAAGCCAGCTATTTGCAATGTCACACACAAAGACTGATTGCAGCTGAAATGAACCCAGTGTTTCTCTTGAACACTTCAACTGGCATCAAAACACTTCTGAGACCTTTGTTCCCTCTCAGCGTTACATCACATCAATATCTAAGCAGTGCAGCATCAGGAATGGCAGCAGAGAGAGGACCTGCTCCATCTCCTGCTGCAGCTGAGCCAAAGCAGCCCCCTTGGCCACTAAGCCCAGAGGTGAAGGCCAGGGACATAATAATTAATTTACCCAAGGTTAGCCTTTTTACAGGCAGGCACTAGAGCTTGATTTCTCTTAGATGCTCCACCGAAAAAGCCAAAGGTATGTCTGTGCCCACTTGAGACCTGTGCTGGCGTGTATTTAGATGCCTCTCAGATTTCAAGGTAAGTTTTGAACTTACTGAAGGAGACTTGGTGCAGAGAGGGAGGCTAGATTAATTCAGTACGGCTTGAAATAGGGCACATGGTCAACATTTTCTCCTTTTTTTTTTTTTTTTCCCCGTCTTATTCCATTGCTCAAAGAAAAGAGATGATACAAAAGAATGAGAGAAATGTTTTTCCTTGCAGTCCTTCACTTTTTGTATCTTCTGTGAAGTCTGGAAAAACAAAATTTTTTTATAAAGTGATTTGAAAACTCAAAATAGTTATTTAAAAATGAAGTGCAAATTGGGCCTTTCTACAGTGAAATGGTGTTAATATCTTTTACTAAATATTCTTCTGAATAATAAACCATTTTATTATTAAAAAAAAAAAAAAGTAAACTCTCACTTCTACTTTTCTCAATCTAATTTTGGTTCCTGAAGTTCTAATTTTGATTAATCTGTGGGATGGATGAATATCAAGTCTCGCCACTGGATCTTGCAGTTTAGTTAAATCTCTTCAATGTCTGACACAATCAGTTCCACAGGAACAGATTTGTGACCTTTGTATCTAACTTTTCCATAACTTTCATTTTATATAGCTGCCCACAACTTGTCAAGGATGAAACACTGTCTATGTTAATGAATGGAGAAGGAGCGGAAGCAATGTTTAAGATCCAGATGTTCAGATTTCTTGGTGTCTCTTACAACTACATTTTCCTATACTGCAAAGTCCAGATTTGTTACAATACTGCAGCTGTCTGCAAGCCTGTAAATTTTTCTCTATTTGTGTGATGTGAGGACAAAGATAAAGTTATGTTACTGCTGGGTCACCCTAAAAAGCTGAGAGTGGGTTCTTCACCCAGGAGTTTCTGAACCCCAGTTGTCGTCATTTCCTTGGTGTGTAGCCCTGAGCAAGGCACTGAGCCACGGGGCCCTTGCATTCCCAGCTACAACAATAATTCCTACTGCAAGCCTGTGCAGTGACTCAGCAGAAATGCAACCAAGGAGCCATAGTGAAGGTTTGTATTTTGGCCTTAAGTTTACAGCTATATATCAAACTATTTAACCATGGTTAAGCAGACAAAAGTCCCATCAAAAACAATACGAGTTTTGTCTATATTATTTTGATTGATACTTTGTATTATTTTTTTAGAGCAGCCTGTCCAGCATTGTGCATAGAAAAAAAATGATCTGTACTGATAGTAGTTTATATCTTGAATTATACATCTGTAGTCCCAAAGGAAAACAAACAGCAAAGAATTTGTCTCTCTCTGATCAGACAATGTAATGTGGGACTTGAAAGCACAGGCTATTACTTGTTCCTAGAGGAGTTACAACTAGATGACATTTACAAGCATTCAGTAATGAATTATGTGCTCTTGAAATTGAAGAGGAGTTTTCTAATGGGAGCAATATAATATTCCATCCAGAAGAACAGATTCCTTTAAAAGTGTTTATGTTGTGGAATCCTACAGCATTATGGTAACAGCAAGAAGATTTATTAGACAAAGCACAGAGGAAAAATATTCCATAGATCAGAAGAGAAAACGTTATACAATATTCTCAGTGCTTGTGAGATATTATAACACAAAATACAATATATTCTTGACTGGTTTCAGGTGGTAGATGTTTAGACATTAATGGCAGCTGCCTCATGACAACAAGATTTTATGAACCAGTTTGTGTTTTTTTTTTTTTTTTTTTTTTTTTTTTAAAAAAAAAAAGATATATCTGAAATGCCAGCATGCTGGCATCAAGCAAGGGAAGAAATTGAAGAAGTTAAAATGATGTTCTGGAGATTGACTCAAAACCAGATGCTGGGTCTGAAAGTCACAAGATTTCAAATGTACCCAACAGGCAAAGTTTGACAAAAACAATACTAGGGCATGCTTCTGATTCTGGATATAAATGCTATTTATTGCTTCAGACATTGTTATGTAAGCTGTCCACACGACAGCATAGACTTCCTTTAAAAAGACAAAGCACAAAACCTTTAAAAACATGTGATCCTATTAAATCACTGTTTAGTCTATCCTGTGATTCAAAATCTGGCAATCCAATGTCACCTTACTAATGCATTTAAGGGCATAAATAAGTGATTAACCATTGCATCTGATTTATTTAATTTTTTTAATAGGACCTAACCTAGCCTAATCTCACACTGGGGGAAAGAAGGATGTTATGGCACCATGGCAAGCAGGGCATACTCCATAGTGACCGACCATAGCTATTGTGAAACCCAAAGGCTCCTCAGAATTTCCTGCAGGATTTATCTGCAGACCTCATCTTGATGGAATCACAGAGAGGTATCCAGCCGTAGTTGTCTTAAAGGGACTTGAATCTCCTTTTATTTGTATTAGTATAATGATAGCTCTGTTGCCATTACTCACCCATATGAGTAAAACTGGTGGGGGACAGTAAGAGATCCTTAAAAATGCATGGCCATTTTTTCAAAATGTGCAGCCTGACATGGTCAGCACCGACTCACTGTAGTTGACCCCATTTTCTCTTTGTGGAGCAAGGCAGATTTTTGCCATGCAGATTTTTTGTTTGTTTGTTTGTTTTGAAACAAAGTGACAATGAAGTCTTAGTCTACGTATGAGCACAGGCCTTCTTCAGTCTTACCCAGTTTTCAGTGTTTACAGTGTCTTAGGGCTATAAATTGGAAAAGATGCATTCCCTTGCTTCCAGACAAGAAATTGGCCTGCCACTGGAAACCTTATGGCTACAAATTAAGCTCTATGCCTATTGATTCTTTCTGCAGACCTCTTTCTTGGGTATTGCACAATATCTTTAACTGGACATTCCCAAACGTCCAGCACATGTGTTTATGAAGGAGAAGAGATAGCTAAAGCCCTAGTAACTTCCCTGCACAGCTGTGACTGGAGGGAATGATGGGCTGAGAGCCCAACCAATGAAGCAAAGTTTTATTTTTGTCTCTGCAGCTGACCTGGATGTCCAGTCCTGGGTATGTAGCAAGGGTGTGAAAGGGGTAGAATTTCTGAATCCTGATCTGTTTTATTATGGATAGTGAAAGTTCTTCCCTAATCCTCAGCCTTGTTTTTGAAATTTACTCTTTTTGGAGAACTGGACATCTCTGTACCAGGACGATGCCATGCATATCAAGGTCCTTCCGCAGATGACTGAGCACTTTGGGAATTCCCTTCCCTGGTCCAAGCAAGATGCTGAGAGATTCATTGGCTTTGCTCAGTGGAGTTCCCCAGCATCATTCGCAAGAACTAGATCACTATATATGGGGCTTGGAGAGAGGGAAGGCTTTGTCCTTGGAAAAAAGGAGTGTGCAGGATGCCAGATTTGACCTGTGATTACAGGCAGAAGCATTTAATATGAATAAGTGGCCTATCTTTGCAGAGAGAATTGGTTGAATGAGCTTGCTCGGAAAGAGAGGAAAGAGGGAAAATACTATTAAAGGCCAAATTTACAAAGAGCTTAAAAATACAGTGTTACTGTACACTGCTTTTGCTATAAACTTCTAAATCTGAGCATTTATTGTAAAATTGCTCTCCTGGTTCCATTTTCTTCCTAGTAGAATTGTTCTCTTCAGTATCATATTGATAGCCTTGTGTCTTTCTTTGCAATGCCAAAACTGCCTCTGATTTATCTGCTCATGATAGGTCCATTCCAGTTTTGTCATGAAGAGACAACAGTTGTACTAATTGTTTTTTGTAATAGCCACAGTAGTTGTCATTGCACCTGCCATTCACTAAAATTTAATGTTGCTGAGAAATTCAGTTGCATGTAGAAAGTTGCTCCACATGAGAGAGTAAGCTCTGACAAATATATATATATAATAAATAATATATATATTAAATATATAATACTTTATATACTATAGAGATAAATATAGGCCTGAAAAGGCAAATGCGGACATTTCCTTTTGTCATATCTGCAAAAGTTAGACATAAAGAAAAAGAAATCTTTCAAGCTTGTGAATTAAAAGGTATGTTTCAAGCCTGACTTCAATTGCTAAAGTATGTCTTTTATCATCCTATTGTTTCATACTCTATACATACAAGCAACCTTTATCATTCAGGATGTGACCAGCAAATGCATTGGCATTGCTGGTAATGGCTCTGAAATGTAAGTACAGTTGGAGGAGTTAATAAAAAACCCCGAGGTGTTAGATTGAAATGTTTAGGTTCAAACACCATAACTTTCTTTCATTGTTCTTGTTGCTGAGTGTACCTTCCTGTATGACTACAAGCATGTGCGACTAAGACTTTGTTCTCAGACAGAATCTCTTTGTGAATGATACTCAGTTCTTATAAACCTTTTGATTTGGAGTGGTGGAAAATGACCTGTGGTATAGCTGTGCCCATGCAAGCTTCTCCAGACTGTCTATAGCTCCTGGACTTGGTCTGCAGGTTCAGGCCACTACTGACCTCAAATGACTTTGAACCAGCCTGTTGTCAAAAAAAAGTTAGAGTTCCACTGCAAGTCCTCTGAGTAGCAGATACTCCTGCTCTGGCTTCAGGACAAGCTGTGTCTTGTGTCTCTGGAGTACATGATGTATTGGTTTGCACACATAGGTGTCAGAGCCCTCTCCTGAAAGAAAATAGCTCCTCTATAGGACCTCACAGACATGTAGAGCTCTGTGGTAACCTTCTGGTGACCTTTTGTTTCTAAACAAGCGGTTTTGTGCATGAATTCATTGACTTTTTTTAGAGAAGCATATACAAGTCTGATGATTTGCAATTTCTTTTATTAGAATTGTACTAACTATGGCAGAATGACCAGAACTAAAAGAGATACAGTTCCATTCCCCAGTCACATGGTCTCATGGTCCCATTAAGTGAAAGCTAGGAGACAACAGGGAAGCAACTCCAAGTAAGTAATTTATAATATGGCTCATTTAAAATGTAATGTTTTAGACAGCCTGGTACAACTCACCTGTATGTTTTTAAGGTTAAAAAATAAAAAAGATGAAAGGAAGTGACACTGCTTTGAAGTGTGATTCTTATCACTAAGGAGATTAAAGTTGAAATCTACTGTAAAAAACTTAAATGTACTCATGCACATCATGAAGGAGTGTGATTTCTTTGCCAGTGTACTCTTTTGGATTAGCACGTATGGACACAACGCAGCCAGATGTTTTTGTAATGACTAATGAATATTGCTTCCTGATCAGTCCTAATGATTGGGAACTACCGTGCCTTCCTGTGCATAAACGGTGATCAAAACTGAAGCTAGAAGTTTTGTGACACATATTGTTGACAGTTTGCTGGGGGACCCACCGGCTGTAATTGCATTCCAGTTCTGTCTGCTCTTTCTTCCCTATCGTGATGCTGCCAAAGCCAGAAATAAGCTACAGGGCTGCACAACAAGCAGTAGTTTGCTTCCCCTTGCAGCCCTCCGTGGTACTCCCAAGTTCAATCACCTGATGTAGTTCTGTCACTTGACTCTCAGATAAACAAGTGAGCTCTTTTTCCCCTCAGATAAACATTACATGTCATTTATCAATTCAATTTTGTGAGGGAAAACTTAAAAGAATGGAAAAGTACCAGAGGCTAATTCAAAGTTTTCAGAATTAATCATCTGAGTCAAGGCTAGCTAACCTCTGTTTTACTTATAAAATGCAGAATATCTCATATCGCATCTTTATTTATGATGCAAATGATGCAGCTGAGAATCAAAGAAAACAGAAAAGTCGTGCAGTATGGAAAAAGTGTATGATAAGAATATCCCCAAACATATGCAATAAATAAAAATATTGCCAGCTAAATATTGCTGAAGTGCAGCTATATAAAGAACTTGCTAGTCCAAAAGATAATTACATTGGATATAGGTGTTATATCATTATTCTTTTTATTTGTTTGATCTGGAACTCCATGTCCACTAAAAACAGATTTTGTGCTATTACACTCAGGAGGAACAATGATCCTCCTGAGCTCTGCGGCTTCCAGGCCAAACTTGTTTTGAGCTCAGAGAGGTGCCCATGTAAATCTTGGCCTTTCACAGAGCTCCTTGCAAATGTGGAGTCTGAGGCCCCAGCACTACCTGCTTCCAAAAATCAGCCACTGCTCCATCCGGTTCCCTGTCATTCCACTGTTGGGTAACTTAAGGAAGCATTCCATCTGAAAGCACTGTCTAGCCCAGCTGCCACCCATAATGGGAGATGCAACGCCTCATGGTGGAGTCTTCACATCAGGTTGGAGACCAATTCGTCCTCCCAGATGAGTAATGGAGGATGAAGTCCCTGTGAAACAAGAGGAGAGACTCATGGAGCTGAAAACTGCCTCCTCCCCACAAAAGCAACCCCTGAGCTGAAGGGGCAGCATCATATCCCAGATGACTGTACCCTGCACATGTATAGAACAAAAGTGCGCCGGGTATCTTTTATTTAGAAGAATGGCACTGTCCTTTAGCTCCTTTAACAGATCCCCTCTAATCTTCCTGCCTGAATAACAACTGAAAATAAAAGCAAAATTTAAGAGAATGTGGTAAGTAATAAATAATGTTTGCACAAATTCACATCTTACATCATTAGCTGTTTTCCTCAGAGTCTCTGGGGGAGTATTCTTCATCCAGGTTGAATGGACTAGTACACATTGTTTCGGAACTGACATTTTGCTTGAAAAATGTTCTTTTATAAATGCTTTTGAAATGGGGAAACATGATTTGTCCTAAGATAATACATTATTAGTTAGATTTCATTGAAGGACACTCCTCTGTAAACCCTGCATTTGTTTTCTCTCCAGATAAAAAGAAAGTTCTTACAACTGAACCCTTAGTCCTTGGAGGAGCACTGATGGCAGTTTTAATCATGGCTGGAATCTTTGGAAAACTTTTCTTTCACCTAAAAAGACAATCTCCTTTTCTGCCAGCACAGCAGACAATGACATGTTTTCACAACTTGGAAATAGCTTAATGATCTGCTGATTTCTCTGTAATGTCTTCCAGAATTCAGTCTAAATTATCATGAGAGAGAATCACAAGAAGATCTAATTAAGCTTTGTTTTGCAGAAACTTATGGTTTTTATTTTCACGTAGTTGAAGGTGTCAGAGAACTGTTTCAATATTTTGTTTACTTTCTGACCTGTGTAGTTTACTAAGAATAGCTGAAATATAAACAGTGTAATTTATACTACACGCTATAAACAGTGTAATTTAATAATAATCATACAGTGTTTTTTGTTTAACCTATGAAAAAGTACTCCAAACACAACCATCATCTGAAAGTTTTCACTTTTGTCTTGAACAAAAAAAAAAAAGATTTCCATGCAACAGCAGAGGATTTTTCCACTCTGAAAAAGCACTGATCCTTTCTATCTTGCTTGTTCATAAGTCTACAGCCAACAAAGGGAGTCCAGTCTGATGTGATTAAAACTAAATCGACTTGAAGGTATTTATAGCCCAGTACCTGGGCCAGAGTACCAAACATTCCCACCAAACTCACGCGGTACCCACCCACCACAGCTTCCCTGGCTGTAACCAGGTAGGCGGGTAATTATGCTGAAATTGAGACATCTGACCGGATGAAAGTTTAGACTATCCTACCAAAAAAAACCTCTTCCCATATTGAAGATGGAATAATGCAAAACAACTCCAAACCCCCAAATTCACAAGAGCTTCTCTAGCTCATTCTCTTACAATCCATATGCCGGAAGATCTAAAAGTGTAACTGTTACTGTTGTGAAATCTTTTCAAAAGAGAACCTGAATTCCTATGGCACTTCAAGTTTATAGGCTTTTTAATGATAGAAGGGCTGCCTTGTTAAAGAGAAGAGGCTTTGCTTGGAAATGCATAAACACAAAGGTATTAAAGTAAGTATCAAATCTCTTGATGGGCCTAAGCTGAAAATACAAACCCAGGAGGTAGAAAAAACTTCTTTTGAGGTCTCTGTTGTTTGGAAACATTCTGCTCTCAAAGCTGTGCAGTGCAAATTACATATGAGGCTTTGTGGGCAGATCTCAGCTGTTTATTTTTACACACTGCTAAATATGAATGTTCAAGCATCAGTAGATCTACTTGCAAATGCATTTTGGAAACAATCTTTTTTTTTTCTTTCTTTCCTTTTTTTTTTTTTTTTCTTTTTTTCCTGTAACTCCATGTAGAAAGAACTTCCAGAGACAAATAGTTGTCAGTGAAAAACAACTGTGATTTGTTAGGATTTGAAACTAGAAAGTGCTTAAATTATTCACCTTGATTAGAAAGTGTGTCAGCAAACAGATCACTCTTTTTATAACCTCGGGAACAAATCTGGTTTATTTCATGTACCGTTGGCAGTTTACAGGAGACTGTCTGCACACCTCAGCAACTGCCTTGGCATTTGGTACAGGCTTTGCTTCAGACTAGGGGAGAGAACTGAATTATGCTGCCGCAAGAATCGGCTTACACTTCCCTCTTCCACTGACTTCAGCAACAGTGTCATGTACAGACCAATACTGAACCGGATATACAGATACTCATTTTCCATGCATGAGTAACCAGAATGAAGTTTCATTCATTTTGGACTTAAGCCAGAAGAAAATAGCCTCTACAGTTGGTCACCCACTGAATCCTCAAAGACCTTCTGGCTTGTAGGGCAATGGTACTAAGCCAAATTGTGTGATTCTAACTAACTTGCCCTATTACCTCAAATTGCAGCTCATGAGACCAACGATGGTCATCAAGTATGGCAGAAAGGGATAGCTCAGGGACAGTGAGCAGGCCTATGCACTAAAGCATGAGAGAAGCAGGAGACTCTTCCTTGAATGACCAGGTGAGATTCAGCTGAGTCATGAGAATAGTCTAAGCCACAGAAGTTCATTCTCCTCACTCAAAAGAAACAATTAAAATTAAAAGAAAAGTCCCACTTCTGTCATAGAAGCCTGGTTCCAGCATGCAGTCCATCAGAGACAAAAGCTCTACAACACCCTCTGTAATTAATACTGTTGCTGCAGGTTGATCTGTCAGCCACAGACTATACACTCCACCGTGGTGAGAAGCAGCAGCAAAGCAAACTTCACCTGTTCCACTGAAGACGTTACCAATAAGCAGCAGTTGTGAAAAACAGTGGCTGCCTACAAGGATTCTGCCCAGCAATTTGTTTAATTGCCTGCTGAGAAGATGAAATTATTTTGTTTGGCTTCTGTGAGTCACAGAGCCAATCCCTACCATCTTCTGGAGCTCACATGGCTAGATGCCTATGTCCTGATCCTGTAATCAAATCTATAAAGGAAAAAAAAAATGGCCTGTCCTCAGGATCAAGGAAGATCAAGGCTGTAGTATAAGGGCGAGGCAAACCCGAGAGTGCTTATTAAAGGAAGCGCTGGCAATGATGCCTCCTATTGAGGTCATCTTAGGTTTTCTCTTACGTGCCTAACACTGAAGTGATGACTTACATCTGTCTTCCATGTTCTCTTGTTTTCAGCATAGCAAAAAGGAAGATTTTTTTTTTTTTAGATTCTGAATGTCCAAACCTGTAACAGCCGCTTCGTTTATTTACTCCCCACTAAAGCTGTGTTAAGACCCAAGAGATTTCAACAATCTTCCACGTTGGCTTGCTCTTAAACAGAAGTCTACGTGCATGACGTGGGAATATACAGCCTGGAAGCTGGGAGTAGGCAAACAAGGTGTTTAACTGGAATTTAAGTCAAAAGTAAAGCTACTTCTTGTGAGTTACCAAACCAATATGAATCTGTATTTTCTGTGTATGCTTTCATTAGTATTATTTTTTTTTGAGGGGGGGGGGAATGTGTATGTTGTGAATAAAAATGGCTTTTCTCCTAGTACCAGGAGACACACCATATGTACTCAAAAAAACGTTTATTGTAAAATAAATATATAAATAGATAAACAGCACTCCGACCATCAGACCCCTGAAGCCCTAACCCCCAGGCCATCTCCCACCCGCCCACAGCCCCCTCAGCAGCCGGCCTCCACCCTCCGAAGGACGGATCCTTCCCAGGCCGGCCCGGCACCCTGCGCCTGTGGGAGGCGGCCCGGGTTTCTAGGAAAATACAGCAAAACAAAACAAAACAGAACAAAACAAAACACTTCGCCCAAGGGCGCTCCGACAGCCCGCGGGCTGCGAGGCGTTACCGGGGCGGCGCCGCCAAGGCCCCTCCCGCCCTTAGCAACGCCCCCGCCGCGCGAGAGGAGCCGGGGAATGGTGGAGGAGGGCGGAGGGGGGGGGGGCGGGAGCGCGCGCGCGAGCGACATCCGGGCATTCCGCCCCTCGGGGCCGCGCCCGCCCGCCCACCTCCCCGCCCCGCGGCCGCGCGCGCGCGTGTCCGTTGGGGGGCGCGGCCGGCAGCGGGGCCGCGCGGGGGAGCCCGGCTGGGCCAGGGCAGGGCAGGGCAGGGCGGCGAGAGGAAGGCCGGCGGGGGACGGGGGCGCGCAGCGAGGGCGCGGGGGGCGCCGCTCCCTCCTTCCCTCCCTCCCTCCCTCCCTGCCGCCCGCCCGGCGAGCGACGGGCACGGGTGAGCCGCGGCAGCCGGGGGGGGACGAGCCCGGCCCCGCTGAGGGCCTGCGGCCGCCGGGAGCGAGCCCCGGGGGGGGAGGGCCTCGTCGGAGGGGCCGCGGGGCCCCGGGTGGGTGCGAGGCGGGCGGGCAGCGGCAGCCCAAGGGGGGTGGGAGCCGCTCCTCAGCCTCGCGTCGCTGCCGGCCGTGCTGGGGGAGCTGCCCCGCTCTGCGCCGGGCCTGCGCGGCCGCAGCGGCGCCGTGCTCCGCTCGCCCTGCCGCTGCAGGAAGGGCGCCTGCCTCCCCTCCCTTTGTAGGAGCCCGCGGGGTGTCGGTGCTGCCCTGCAGCCTGCTGGGGGGTCTGGGGGGCGAGGTTCGCGCAGCCCCTGGCGATGCGGGAGGAGCAGGGCGCCGGGTAACCGCGGCTGTGGGCTGCCTCTCTCCCAGAAGTGCAGAAATGTTACTGAAACGGCCTCGGTTGGTCAGCAGGTTAAGCTGTAAATCTGAAAAATGCGCTGGCAACCTTAGCCTGTCTTCTGAATATCTCTGTGTATGTCTTTCCGCACTGGTCCAGCTTCACTGAGACAAGAAATGGGATTCAGGGGGTTGTATTGCTAGCTGAGGCTTCATGGGGTATCCATCTCATTCCTTTCCGGAGTTGGAAGGGGTTAGAAAATAAGCAAATCCCACCAGAATGGGCAAAGACTATGCAGCAGCAGTGTCTTTGCTTCTTGGATGTTCTTTCTGTTTGGTACTAAATTATTCTCTTACTCGATTAATTCTTACATTTGGGTTGTGTTGCTCATGCCTCCTACTTTGATGTTAGACGTTTAATGGGAAAAAATAGGTGCTGAGTCTAACTAGCAGTACCTGGTTGGAAACTTTCTGGGCAAGATTTCTGCGTGTTCGTAGGCAATCCAGTTTGTGACCTGTGTCCCAAAGGGCTTTTCCCAGCACCTTTGTTAAGCACATGAATGTTTGTCTTTGAGTCAACTCCTGCAGCTGCTGTGGATTTCAGATTAGTAACAAACATATGCTTTTGTATTCAATCCGGTTGAACTAAACAATGATAGTAATAATAATATAAAAGAAAAGGACATAATTTCTTTCATACCGATAGACCTGATTCTTTGGCGAGCTCCGTCTCAAATGAAGCAAACGCTGTTTGTCTCTGGCGATGAGATCCAGTGGTATAGTGTTGAGAGCCAGAGAATCATGTGTCTGGTGATCATTGTACTGGTGACAATTCTCTTTCAATTTCCTTATCTGTATAATGAGAGTAAACATAACTTGAATTTTTTGTAGGTGAGATGGTTAGTTGAAGTATTCCTGAAAAGACCACGAATAGTTAAGGGAGAGTTTAAAATTAAATGAGAGTTACAGAGGAATCCTACGTAAGGTTTAAGTGCCTGTGCACTATCTAGACTCAATATTGAATGAAGGAAAAAGACTGAAAAATCTTGTAATATAAACTGCTCTAAAACGGGCCAAGGCAATTAAAATGGAAGGGGAGCTCCAGATCTTGACTTTGCAAGATACTGTTTTTAATAGTTTTTGAGCTGACGTTTGGTCTGCCTTTTTTTTTTTTTTCTAATTTCATTATTATCTGTTAATGCCACTTGAATCTAAAATACTCTGCTGCAAACCTTTACAATCTGTAGAATATTGAATTGAGTAGACAGCACTGTTTACCACACGTCAAACGTTGGTCTGAACTCTTAGTGTGAAATCACAATGAAACCCCGATGGGTGCAAACTTAAGCCACGAGAACAAGAGGTACAGTGAGGTAAAACTCTAACTGGTGTGTTTCCAGCTCTTTGTATAAAACTGAAGTTATCGGTTCAGGCTGGTTGTTGGGTAGCGATACCTGGTTCAGGCACACTTACATAGGTGCCAGAAGGTGAGTGATGTGATGCTTGTTTTTTTTTGAAGTTTAAACTTTGTGTTTGTATATTTAGAAGTATCTCTAGTAGAAATGGTAGTTTTCCAAAAATCCTGTGGGGTAGAGAAGTGTGTTGGAGCGACAGATTCTTTGCAAATAGGATCTTTCTAGGAGTGTGCAGTATTTTCATAGCTGTAATGCTCTTACAAAAACTTGTTTTAGCTGAGTCACTATTGTCATCGGCCATGGAATGTATTTGGATGGGAATGTTCAGCTGGAGTCTGTGGAAAAAGTAATAGCTTCGTGCCCGCTGACATTTGGAGAAGGCAGTCTAAATTATATTAGAGATCAGAGATTGGTGACTCACTGTACGTCCACAAACCCTGCACAAACTTGCAGTGCAGAGCTGTGTTTTCCAGTTCTTCATTCAAGTTAAAAACATTGAAAGAGCTGGTGTAGTGCGTTACTTACGAGGTACGTTCCCGGCTTCTTGTCATCAACTATTTGAGATAGGTGAGTTTTTGTTCTGTTTAGAAAATAGTGTTAGGTTGTTTTGTTGTTGTTTGTTTCTTTATGCGTTTGAAATTGGATATTTTGTATTATTTACATTGCTTTTAAAACCAAGTGATTTAGAAGGGGGAAAAGTCAAATAGGTATGATAAAAGTCTTTCACTTTATAACAAAATTAAGTAGCTGGAAATGGAATAGTTTAAAGTTCCTAATACCTTCTCTGATCTTTTTCTCCAGTTCTTTTTGTTCTACTTTAAAAATTTCAAACTGTTTTAGAACAGCCCCCATCATTGTACTTTGGTATTATCTGATGCAGTGGAGGTGCCTGTTAAAACTTTTTTGTACTAAATACTCTTGCTGTACACCAGTCAGGCTCTGTGCTACTAACAAGAATATGTTTTTAAGAGGACAAAAACCACTCATACATGCAGAGTACATTACATCTGCATTTCAGTTTGTCTTCTTGGAGAGCAGTTGTGTTCACGTTCCATTTACCTTAAACTTGCTTTCTTATTTTGCTATGGGAACTGGTTCAACTTGTGTAGTAAGACTTGAAGTAGTATATTAACAAAGATTTTTGGCCAGATCTCTGTAAACATACAGAGGTCAGGAATTCTGCGGCAACATGTATGAATTAAAATATTATTTAAGAAGAAGGATTTATTTTTGGCTTCTTTTGGGTGGCTGAAACTACCTACCGTAATACGGATTGCATTATTTGTTTGCAGTAGTTTAGGTTCTGATTTCTCAGAAATGGATTCTTTTTCTGGTTTTCTGTAGGATTTGTAAGATGATGTCTGGGGACAAGGATAACATAATTTCTTTGAGTATATAACCTCTGTTCCATCTCTTTAAATTTTAACAATAATTAATGAATATGAACACATGGAATAAGCCTGTTACAGTAAAGAGCTTTCTAATATTAAGCAACTGTTTAATGAATTGTCTGAAGACATAAGACATTAAGACTGAAGCTGGACAAATTTTAACTAGAATAAAATGCAGCTTATAAAATAATGCAACTTGAAATATCTTTTTTTTTTTTCCTTAGTTCTCCAGCTGTTGCAGTCTTTAATTTAAGTTTCATGCATACTTTTCTTAAAAGGTTTCTGGTGAGCCAAACCAAATAATAAAGTGAAGCAGGTTGTCGTAATAACTTTTAAAAGTCTTGTCTAGCCTTAAATGTGAGTAACAGTCTAGTGTGACTAACAGCTAACTAAAAGCTAGAATGACAGAACTCACATTGCAGTTGTAAAGTCTATTAAAAACATGTTTGTTTTTTTCCTGAAAAATTCAAAATATTTCATGACTTGTAGCTCCAGATAGTATAAGCAGGTGACCTGTTCAGAAGATTGTATATACAGCAAGTAGTTTGTACACCAGAAATCAAAATGTGTTTCTGATCTCGTTTCTTGCAGAGTCAGCAGCAGTCCAGGGGTCGTGCTGAGCTCAAGTACAGAAGTCCCTTACACATGAGATCTACAGGCTCCCTAGCTGAGTCTGCCCTGTCACCAGCCGAACAGGTAGAGTGCTTTTGTGCCCGAGCCATGCAGCAAGCGTAGCTGGTCCTGGTGCTGTTGTCCTGTGGCAGTGTGAGGCCAAAGGCATATTGAGGACTCTTGGTGTCTTCTTCGGGGACTGTGTAGGATTAAAAGAAAGCATGGCAGATCTGTCACAAAAGTACTCTAAGGAGAAACCTAGTAGTTCAGGGTTTGATTTTCAACATTCTTGGAGATTGTTAGCAATAGGGAAAGTGTTGGATCATTCTGTCACAGCATCTGTTGTACACTGGAAGTAATCCAAACACATGAGGCATCATTGGTGGGTCCACTTCAGTCAAAGCAGTGTATTGCTTTCTTTTGGTATTTTTTTCCCCATTCAGATCTATTTTCTGTCTGCAATGATTTGGGAGGACATACCTCACTGAATTCTGTGAGTGAGAGGAAGATGGGTTGCAGTTAAGCTAAGAGAAACTCCTAAAGTGTTATTCAAAAGAATGCAAAATACAGGTCAGCTCCTTTAATAGGATGTGGGGTTTTGGGGAGGTGGGGTGGGAAGGAGGTGTAGATGTGGAAAAGCTCTTCTTTTTAAGGTAAGGTTGGCATGTAAAAAGTTGCAATTTTTTTATAGTTCTAATGCTCACTACTATTTGCTTTAGTTTGATTTGATTTTATTTTTTGAGGTAGATGGGTAACTGAATTATGCTTCACAAAGCAGTTGGTACATACCAAGGTTTTGCTTGTTCCTTTGATCCTAGATGATCTCTTGATAAAACTAGGATCTTGCAGGAATATGTATGCCCTGTGTTTTTCCTTGCAATTAGAAGTCATGTTTTGAGCCTGACCTTTTGGTGCCCCTTTTTGTGTAATATGTGTAAATTGCCATAGCCTATGATGATAATGGTGAAAGGAACATCCTACTTGTCGAGTAGTTTCAGCTTTAGTAATTGAAGCTTCTTGTTATGTATTCAGTGATTAACAAAATAATCAGAAGTATTTGTATCCCATAAGGTTGATGTTTTAAGTGTGGCATCTGAAAGAACTTTACTTCCTGAAAGTGTCTGTGATGTAAACCAGTTTGAAGAAATGTAAGGGTTCATAAAGTCCATGTCAGGAATTTCTCTGACATCAGAAAAACAATAAAAAGAACTATTGCCCCATATGTAAGACTTTATAAGATGGCCACATGTACTACTCTGTTACCTTTGCAGCAGATGTACATACCTTCTAAATTTGTCACATGTTAGTCATGTTAGTCAAGTGAGGAACTAGCAGTTTGTAATGTCTATTGTTGTGCTTCTGAATTTGCCACTTGAAAATGTAGTTGGAAATTGGTGTAGCGTTAGATTAACTTTGCTCTGTTGTCCATTGTTGCTGTAGAGAGACATTTAGAGTAAGATTTGAGGCACCCAGCTCCCTAAGATGAGGATAAAGGCTGTACTGTTTTTGGAGAAGCCTGAGAATGGGGCTATTTAACCTTAGCCTTTATGGAGTTTTGATGGTTAGAGTCAGAGCTGCCTTTTGTTGCTCACCTCAAGCAGGAATGGCAACGAGTAGTGGTGGCAACTGCTATTCCCCTGACTGAAATGGCATCAGAAGAGATCTTGCTGAACCCCTAGTTCATGTTATCCATTGGTTATTTGAAAACCAATACATCCTTCTTCCCTCCTCCCCCCCAAAAACAAAACAAAAAAATATTCATCAAATCCTAAAGCTAACCAAGAAGAAAAAAACACCCACAAAAAAAAAAAAAGTGAGCATGACCTGCGTATAACAAAGTTAATGCGGCTGTTTTGTAGATAGGAAAATTGTTACACATTTTGTACAAGGTAGCTGTGAGAAGAAAAGCTTTCACAATTCTCAATCTTCAAGAAGGTAACATATTTTGTAGTTAGATTTATTAGTCAGGATTAATGACATACTTCTCCCATGCATGGTAGGATATAGAACTAAAATATTTTTTTCAGTAGTTATCTATAGTACTACAAATTCTAGTAGAATATTCTAAAGCTCTTTTTTATATTGCTTTCTTCCTCTTTCTTATTTAATATCTTTTATCTCCATTTCACTTGGCACTTTACTCTCTGAAATGCAGATTCCACATCTTACCAGACTTACCTACTCTTTTAGCCACAGACCTGGGTAAAAGATGGAAGGTTCAGGAATAGTGGGTTGTCTTGTATGATCTCCAAAACAACAGGGAATTTCTTAGAATGGTTTGCATGTATTTGGCTGCTTGTGGGTGGATTTGGATGCTCCTAGGAGTTTAAACCTGTAGTACTGCTTGTGTACCTCTGTTCTACTTCCTAGAACCAGTAATTTAAGAACCTGTTGGACTATTATTTAGTCAAATTTGATAGAGGGAAGGGGTTCAAAGATAGTTAAGCTTTTATAGGTTTGGTGAATGAAAAGCATCTGACTGTGGGAATAGTTGCTGTGATTTCCTATCTTATTCATCCCAAAGAGTTCATGTAGGGGGAGAATAAGTGAGCAGACTTTGGGTTTGGTAACACTGAGTACAGATCCTCATACTTTGTGGTACAGGAGACAGAGCCCCCACAGCTGAAGTATTGTGCAGTGTCTGTTTGAAACTCTTATTATGCTATTTTAATGTTTGTGTTAAAACAGCAACTGAAAATCATGTGGCTGTAGCAGCTGGAATTTTAATCCTTTTAATTATGACAGATTTTCAAAGCATGTTCTGGCTGATTTGGTCAGCTGACTGTATAGTATGTACAATAACATCAAGTGATTGCACAAATTCTGAGAGCAGTGGTCACCTCATTGGAACTGGATGTATTTTTAGGTTTCTCTGCTAGTAACAGTCAAGTGTGTGTACTTAAGCATCTCATATGAACTGAACCTAGTTGCTGACACTGTGCTATCAGAAAAGGACAGCTGTTCCTTCTTGCTGTAGTCATGGATGTGACTTTCTGTATTCTCACCAAATTGTGGCAAGGAACACAATGGGGTATAGACAGTAAATCTTATTGATATGTGTTTTAATGACAGGTGTTTTTCTAGGATTTTGAGTATCAGAGTAATTTAAAAGCTTTGGACTTCTTTGTATCAAAAAACTTGTTTGTCTTCCCTTTTTATTGCATCAAGGCGGTTCTAAGTTCAGTGGTTCACAAAGTTAGCTTACAAAATCGAGTGAGAAGTGACTATTTGTTGGTAAATAAATATGCTCATTCATGAGGTTTTATCCAGTTTGATAGGGTAGTTTGGTTGATTTTTTTTCCTTTGGTTTTCCTTTATGTTTTGGTAATTGCATTATATTGAAAGCCTCATGGAAAGTCCCAGAACTCATTAATGCCCAAAACATTCATCGAGTTTGAAAGCCAGGTACTCAAATTGAAAAATGCATGAAAAGCACATTTTATTTGTGTGTGTGTGTATGGTCTCTATAAGAAGCTATAAATAAATATAATATTCTGACTAAATCAAAGTTCTGCAGTAGGTGCTGTGAAGGCTTGTGCAGGATGCAAAATTTTAGTGAATGTCCTGCTGATGATCTACTGATGTCCAGAAAGATGATACATTTAATTAAGGAGCCAAAGGATTTGAATTTTAAGGGAAACAACATGTAATATCCTCCTTTTTTAGAGACTAATTACATTTGCATGTACAAAGAAGTGAGAGGATAGGTTATCTCAGCTATTTCTGTGATCACACACATAACCACTTCATAAAGAAACAAACAACTGCAAACATCTGTTATAGATCTAAATTAGCATCCATCTATTGGTAAAACATGGTCTTTTGGTGTCTGATAGAGTCTTCATAATGTGTTTACCAGATTCTCTCTCCTTTTCTTGCTCTTTGAAGTTTCATTTGCTTGTACAAGATGATTAAGTTTCGATGAATATTAGTTTGTGTGTGAAAGGAGTCTTGGAGCTTGAGAAAAGCCAGTATAATCACACCACTCGGGTTTCACAATCTGGCTTGCAGACGAAGATAGTGTGCTAGGGAGGAGGATGTTTTACTGTCTTAATAGAATGTTCCTCTGTGGAAGCTCACATGGGCTATTTAAAGGTAGTATTTAATGATGGTTGACTAATTTAGGGTATGTCTACACAAATGGTGCAGCAAACACGAGCTCTGACTGCGTTCTGAGCAGTCTGAGCGTGAGCCAGCTTTGGCCCAGAAGCAAGGCAGCAGTCAGAGCTAGCACAGGGGTGTGCTCTAGCTGGCAAACCTGCCTCCTGGTCTAGGAACGGCTCAGCTCTGGCCATCTTAAAATGAGCAGGGGCATAGCTTTTTGCAAAGTAGATCTTTTTTTAATTTATTTATTTTAAACGTAATTGTGGGTCACTGATCAAATTAAGCCTTGCTGCTACCTGTTTGTTTTATGACTGTGTTTAGACGTATGAAGCTAGGACAGGGCTTCTTGAAGGCTTTTGCATTATCAACCAGCATTTGTCTTTTTCAAGGCTATCTCCATTTTGTGTCAAGCACTTTAAAGTGCACACATAACCTGAGAGCTTCCTTCTGACCTCTGCTCACCTGTTGACTCCAGGAACGTTAGAATTTGGTTTTAGCTTTGATGCAAAATTCCAAAAGTTTTTTTTGGTCTAGCAATGGTTAGGCTGCTGTATTTGGCAGGAATGACTTAAAAAGAGGACTTTGGTAGAAGAACTACAAATTAAATTGCCTTCCCAGTCCAGTAAGTTTCCCTTTTTTGATTCTTTTCTGAACGTTTCTTGGCTCTTTGCAGTAGATGCCACCTGACTTAATAGCAAGGTTAAAGCGGGTTGTGCGCCAGAAGGTTTTGCTAAAACATTTAGCAGATCAGTCAGTCACAGAGTTCAGTGATTGACGCACCTGATGATGTGTGATGAAGCAACTTATTTGTTACTCAAATACTAAGGTATGGTGGGGAAAATTCAGCTGTGTTTTGCCTGCTAAGCACATATGTTTCTTTGTTAGTGTTCAGGAGAGTGGGTGGCTAAAACATTTGAGTTATCCAGATTACGAGGGATGGAGGGATGAGGGCTGATTGGTACTTAAAGTTGGCATGAATTTCAAAGCATTGAAAGAATACAACTGAGTGAAGCATTGCATAAAAATCTATTTAAATGCTTTAAATAAATCAATGTGGAGTGTCTGAAAGGCAGTTTTCTTTCCTCTTACCTTCAGTTTTAACAAAAGGAATAATACTAATCAGTTTTATTTTTACAGCTTAGACTATTTTGAATTTGAGAAGTTCTAATAAATTACAACTGAAGTGTTTAGTCTTACAACACTGCATGAGTACATTTGTGAGACAGAATAAAATAAGGAACTGTTTTTGTTCTATTAATCTGATTCTGCAAGCACTTTATTTTTTTTTTTTTAAAAAAAAAAAAAAAAAAAAACAACAACAAAAAACTTTGTTTTGGAGTATAGGTAGTGAGGAAAAGATGGAGTTGAGCAATGTATCTTTGAAACAATCTTCTGAGGTTTGGCTCCGTGTAAATCACTCTGGTATCTCTGAACTGTAATCCCAGTGGTATCACTTCTGCAAGGGAGGTTGTTGGAGCCCAGGGGGAGGAAGGATTGGTCCTTTGAGTTGGTCTGCACTTGTGACCTTCTGAGGAGTTCCAGAGCTTCCTGAAGTATGGTACAAAAATGTAACACTTGCTATATTTTTATTTTTTCCCCCTTACCACAATGAAGAATTGGGTTTCTGTTTGCATCAGTATATTATGATAGATCAAGCAATTAAATTTTATTTGGATTTTTATTGCTGTTTGGCCTAGTTATGTAAAGTTGCCATGTTACCCTTACACTTTGAACTGCTGGTATTGTAATTAGGGCAGGTCAGAGGATGGATTAACAAAAGTTCCTTTTGTGGATTGAACTGGAGGTGTATAGATAAGGGGGCAGTGTTGGACAGGATAGTTTTGATGTAAAGGTTTTGAGAGAAATACATTGTGTGGTATAATTGCTACATTTAATCAAAAACTTCTATAACAACTATGGAGGAGCTACAGGCTATAGATGAAATAAAAACAGAGTGAAGAGCTGTTATAAAGGACTGCTGCCTGTTAGATTTGTGTGTGTGTGAGAATGGGATACAAATGGAGATTGAGATGCATGCCTTGAGGAGAAGTGCATGAAGAAGGTGTTGGAAGCATAGGTGGTAGCAAGCAGGCAATAGGATGCCTCTGTTTAATTTAAGGATCTGGAGATCTAGCTCAAATGAGAGTGAGTCTGGCTTCCTTTGCCACCTTCTAGTGTAAGTTCTGTAGTTTATGATTTGGGGTAATAACTCATAGTCAATGAGCATGCTTTGTTTTTAGTGGAATCATCTATTTGGAACAGGCAGGAGTAAAGAGCTCTTCCCCAGAGAAGTTTATACAATGTTTTTTTCCAAGCTGCGTGTTTCATATCTTATGAATATGTGCATAGACTGCATTGAACTCCGATACAAATATGTTACCTTAAATTTTTGGGAGAAGTTTTAAACACCATTTCTTTAAGATAAAATATCACCTACGTGTTCTCTAAAAATGGCTTCTGATCAGTTTACGTTGTGTTAATATGTCTCTCTCCATATACCGGAAGAATGCAAAACTGCAAATAACTGATGTTAAATATTAACAATATTGAGTTAATATTTCGTGTTTTTGTCTCCCTTTTCTTCACTCAGAATTGGATTTACAATCATGGAGGAACATCAGCAACATGTACACTGCGTAAACTGTGTCAGCCGTCGTTGTATGACCAGACCAGAGCCTGGCATTTCCTGTGATTTGATAGGCTGCCCGCTGGTTTGTGGAGCAGTTTTTCATTCATGTAAAGCTGAGGAACACCGCATTTTATGTCCACTTGAAAGAGTGCCTTGCTTGAATAGTGGCTTTGGATGTCCCTTCATAGTAGCCCGTAATAAAATTGCTGATCATCTAGAAGTTTGTCCTGCAAGCGTGGTTTGTTGCACCATGGAGTGGAATAGATGGCCAGTCAGTTACGCAGACCGAAAATCTTACGAAAATCTGAGTAAAGACGTTGATGAAGTGGAGCAGCTAGATATGGCTTTAGCCCTTCAAGACCAGCGCATGTTACTAGAATCACTTAAAGTAGCAACTATGATGTCAAAAGCAGCTGATCAGATGTCGGAATCCAGAGAACAATCCTCTGTCAAAACAAACACCCCAGATACAGTGTGTTCAAATGGCTTGATACCTGTAGATGAAGAGTCCTATGGTGCACTTTATCAAGCTACTGTAGAAACAACGAGGAGTTTAGCTGCTGCTCTGGATATCCTGAACACTGCAACCAGGGACATTAGCATGTTAAATTCAAAGCTCTGCACTTCACATGAAATGAAAGAAGATGCTGAGATTAAAGAACAAGCCTCTAATGGCGTTATTCAGGATAATAAGGCTGATCATGAATATCCAGATGAAGAAAACATAGGAGCAGCTGGGGGAGTTGACTTGGATAGCCTGAGTCAAAATTCACAAATGGAGCAAAATGGTTCTAGTGATATTTGTTATGATGTAGTACAAAATCATGACTTAAATCTAAACCTCAGTAACTCCTCACTCTTGTGTAATGGCTTTCATGTAGAAAACGAGTGCTCAAAGGTGTCGGACCAGAATGAAGATCTCGGTGTTTCTAATTCAAAACCATCCAGTGTAGCAAATGGTGAATGTACTGCGTCTCGTGATAATGAAGCATTGCAGTCTTGCAGCTCCTTCCCTGTAACAGCACAACTTAAAGAAGTAATACCAGCTGATCATTTAGTTAATGGTAATGTTAATCATATATTACTTCCCCATGCTAATGAAGAAGAAATTTTAGAGAGACAGGCAGAGCAGGAAAGACTGAGAAATGTAGATGCATTTTCACTTATGCGGCATCGATCATACAAATTCCTCGTTAATCACTATTGGTCAGCACCAAAAGAAGACAAAGCTGTTGATACATCAGATTTGGAGATAACAGAAGATCCCATGGGTCTTCAGGGGATTGATCTAATCACCGCAGCTCTGTTGTTTTGCCTAGGAGACTCTCCTGGAGGTAGGGGGATATCGGAAAGTCGCACTGTCGATGTGTATCACGTTGACTTTGGGACCCAAACATTTTCTCTCCCATCAGCTATATTGGCCACAAATACAATGGTGGGGGAAATAGCTTCAGCTTCTGCGTGTGATCATGCCAACCCACAGCTCTCAAATCCAAGTCCATTCCAGACCCTTGGACTGGATTTGGTATTAGAATATGTGGCTAGATACCAAACAAAACAGCGTTCAATGTTTACATTTGTTTGTGGACAGTTGTTTAGGAGGAATGAATTTTCTTCACATTTTAAGAATGTGCATGGTGACATTCATGCTGGCCTTAATGGCTGGATGGAGCAGAGGTGTCCCTTGGCCTATTATGGGTGTACATATTCTCAACGAAGGTTTTGTCCTTCAACACAAGGGGCAAAAATTATTCATGACCGCCACTTACGGTCATTTGGAGTTCAGCCTTGTATATCTACAGTATTAGTAGAACCAGCAAAAAGCTGCTTAATTGGACTACACAATGACCATTTGAGTAGTCTACCTTTTGAGGTTCTGCAGCACATCGCTAGTTTTCTAGATGGCTTTAGTTTATGTCAGCTTTCAAGAGTGTCACGTTTAATGAGAGATGTGTGTGGAAGCTTGCTTCAAGCACGTGGAATGGTGATACTGCTTTGGGAGAAGAGAAAGTACCCAGATGGAAGTTCCTCTTGGCAAATAAAAGAAAAGGTAAGTTATATTTTCTTTTGATGGTGAAATAAAAATACTTAATTGGTTATGTTTCTGCTTTTTCTCTTAGTATTTTCCCGTCACTATTGCTTTTACTAATTTTTGAAATAATACCCCTTCAAGAAATACATTGTCAAATAGAACAATTAGCCAAAATGGCTAGCAGGTTGGTTGAGTCTTCCACACCCTTCAAGAAGTAATAGTAGTGTCTGCTCAGTTTTTATTTGGTGGAAATTAACATTTTAAAATCTTGGGAAAACTTGAGGTTTTAGCTACTATTTCATTTTCATTAATGTTAAATATTCTGTGACAGTGAGAAAGTTGTCTAAAATTTGCGTCTCTTGCCTTTATGCTGTTTAAAGCAATTTTTCCTTTTTTGTGCAACTGTTCAGATCCTATCCATTGCCATGAAATTGAATGCCTTAAATATGTAAAATAAATAAATTTAAACTTCAAGTGACCTTTATATATTAGGTTTTTCATTCTTCCTGCATCCTGCTCCCCCTCCAAAGTGCAGAGTATCTGCAGCAATCATTTGGAATTGCAGAAGATGATTGTTTCACAAATGGATTATTTTCTGATAAAGTAACCATCATGACAAGTATTGATGGTCGTGTAATACTTTGTCATTTAACTTCTGATAGCATCTACTTTGTAGACAAATATCTATCTATCTGTATGTATGTATGTATATAGCCTGCCTTTCTTCCCAGTATTCAGAGCTAACTTGGAATCTGAGTCAGCCTGAGACTATCCAAAATACAGAATTGCCTGTTTTTGTCATGTTGTTATAGATCCAAAGCACATCCTGAATGTATAGCACAAATACTTATTTTTCTGCTCTGAGTTCAGATACCTTAAAAGATGTTGAGCCTATGTACAACTTGTTTTCTAGGTTTGGCGGTTCAGTACAGCTTTCTGTACTGTGAATGAGTGGAAGTTTGCAGACATCATAAGCATGGCTGACCACTTGAAGAAATGTAGCTATAATGCTGTAGAGAGAAGAGAGGAGGCTGTTCCACTGCCATGTATGTGTGTAACACGAGAACTCACTAAAGAAGGACGTTCACTGCGCTCTGTTTTGAAACCTGTACTTTAAATATTGCAACCACTCCAATTGCACATACACTCAAGCACCTGATATAACCTCGGTAATATTATGTGACACTTTATTAATGTACTAAAGATACTTTCTAGCTAAATCTACTCTGTCACTGTGTATATAAGGTTTGAAGTGACATTTATTTTTTATAATTCTGTTTAGCTGGAAAGTAATGAAAGTTGCCTTAACGTTTGAAAAATTTGGAACTTGCTGGACAGGGTAGTTTTATCTAACTTATATAATTTAAAAAAGGAATCCTAAGGTGTGTTTTCTTATTCACTGGTGCCCATGTTGCTGTTGACTGATAACATTTCAAAAATGGCCTCTAAATGGTATGCACATTTAGATAGGAAACACTGAACTGTAGTGAGACAAAATCCTGACCAAATACATTTTCTGTATTTGGTCTATTTTTCTTAACAAATTATAATCCAAATATTTGAAAGACGATGAAGAATTCAAAACTTTATAGTAGATGTCTCAAACACTCAGCATTTAAGCATGTCTTTTCTCATGAAATCAGTGTTTTAGTGCTATTCCTAGTTAAAAGGTGATCTAGAATAAACTTTTTTTTTTTTAACTTTTTAGCAATGATCTAAGTGAGCTCAGATTTACAGCAGCTTAATTTTTAGTACAACTTTCTTTTGACATGTCAAAAATGATTATTTTTTTTCTTCTGGACTATTAACAGTTACTTCACTTTTGGGAGCAAAACTTTTAGAGCTAAAAACATGGAATACTAGTTTTTATTCTCACACCTACAATGACATCTGATTTAAAATGTTTCTCCTTGTCCTGCAGTTGGCTGAGGGTTAAATTGCTTGAGCAGTCAGAAATTCAAATTATGTGATGAACAGTTACGGATTTATAACACAGCTAATGAAAGGGCTTTACTTGTTTTATGGTATTGTGAGATGTACTGTCTCCTTTTCTGTTAATTTGTCTATAAAAATGCTGCTTTTTTTGAGGAGCATTTTAAATTACTGGTATGTATATCAAATGTATCATCTTCATAAGATGAGACATCATTTGTTAATTGCATAAGGCATATCAGAAATGTATGTTCAACCACATCCGTTAAATGAACAACTTCAGTTTGCTTCCAGTCTTCCATAATAAAAGATCTTACGAAGCATTTGTGAATAGAGAATACATGCTATGAAAAATGCCCTGGTATAGCAAAACTGTAATAACTTGAACTGACTTTCCAACTTGTTTGTATTAATGTTGGTGTCTCTAGCTTGTTGCACTTAGCAACTGTGCCACAAAGCTAAAACAGAAACAGACCAGAGCTTGGAACAAAGAAATACAGTACGTATTTCCATTATAGGAAAAAATAAGAGATTAGTAAGGAGGAGATGTTTACAAAAATGGCTAAATTTATTACTTGTAAATTCTGTACTGGACAGTTGTTTATGGCTAGTCTGGCTGCAGTTCACAACTTTGGTATCTGTGCATTTCCCATTCTGGGTCTGGTCCAGCTAAACATTCACTGCCTTTTTCTATCCAGAGTGCTAAGGGTGCCCAGAAAAAAAAATCTAGTCCTTTAGTGCCATGAGTTGAAATTACAAGAGCTTAAACAGAAGCTCTGCCTGGATCTTGAAACTAGATGTGCTCTTTCCATGCTTTCTCTTTTTTTGGTTGGAGGGAGGAAACGAATAAACCATCTAGAGAAGTTAACAATATTTGTGGTAATTCTTAGCTGTTACCACGGTTATGTGGAAAGAAGGATCTGGGTTTGTGTACAAATCTGACAAATGGGGTTAAAACCAACTGGGTTTTAGGTAGGAATTATATTAATAAAAAAAAAAAAAGAAAAAAAACACCACCCCTTTCTCACAGTTCATCGAAATGCTCATTACCCACAAATTCTTCAGTACAAGGCAGGAGACAGGCGTTCATCAGTTCTTGTCTTTTAGCTCTAATGGCTCCTCACTGCTGCTCTCCAATGTTTAAAAGTAGTTGTGTGACTGGAAGGATCCTGAATGCTGAGGAGTTTATGGTTGAGTTTACAGCTAAATCTACTTTAAAACATAAAACATCTGTCTTGGGTTACTGATACTTTTTTTAGTCAGCAATGTGGTGGTTTTGGTACTTGGCATTCTTTGTAACTACCCAGAACCATAAGTGATAGGTGGGCATGTGTCTTGGTTCCTTAGGAAAAGAGGGTATCCAGTTATAGGAGCTGGTGTTAGTAGAATCTCACTTGTAGCACAGTGCAGATCTACATCTAAAGTTTCTGTTATTGCTCTGTTAAAACGAACTTTTTAAGTACTCAGTGTTCTTCTTAAGAAATAACACTATTTCTCAATACATGCACTTTTGTTTTCAAATGTAGATACAGGCTTTGTTTTGTTAAATTAGTTCATTTTTTATGAGAATCCAGAGCTATTAAAATATCGATGTTGTAAACAAAATCTCTGCCTTGTAAACTGCTGCAAATGCAGGAATACAGTATAGTTAGGATAAAACCATTTCTTTACACTGCTATGCAGTTTGTAAAACATCTACAGTGTATAGTCAGTCTGTCAAAATGTGGCTTGTTCACATTTGCCCTTGAATTTTAAAAATGTTGTGTCCCTTTCCTGGTACATCTTCCTTACAGCATACATAGACAGCTGTTCCAGTCTTTCTTTTACTTGATACCACATTGCTACTTTGTTTAAAATATTATGTTTTCAATCATTATGCAATATTTTTTTTGCAATGTCTGTTAAAATCCTAATAAAACTTCTGGAGTTTCTCTTTTAGTATGACTACTCTTTTGTTTTTTAAAGCTTATCACCAGCATTTCAGTGTTCAAGCGTGGTGCTTAATGTCTGTCTATAGGATTCCAGTAAGTACTTGAAAAAATTGAATTGCATGAAGGAATCTATTTTCAAACATTTCAACATTGCATAACTTGAAAGTGATTAAGATACGTTCACTTTAATATGAAAATCAGGCATTCCTTTTTAGACTGTAGGCCCATTTCTGCTGCTTTTGTCTCGCATTGTTATGTGGTGTAGATTTGCTTCCACAGTTAAACTATGCAACACTGACTCTTATCATACCTTGTAGGCTTGTGGGTTTTTTTCTTAATAATAAATTGTAGAGATTATCTGATGAAGATAGTATACATGTATGATGACTGCAAAGAACATTTTCAGTTTCTTGGCTCATGATAAAGTTTTCCTGTAGAAAACTGTTGCTTAAAATGATCCAGAAGTAAACATGCAGAGTGGCTTTTAGAGAGTAATTGTAGTTCAGATCCTTTGTGGAAAGACAAAACACAAAACGAAACCTCACTAAAATGGAAGACTCTGTCCAGGAACTGATCTCTTGTCCTGCCATTTGTTAGAATAAGTATACTGATGGTCTTTAAAAATAAAAATGCAGCTGTACTACATAAATCTGAAAGTTTAAAAAATAAATAAATCTAAACTGTGCTGAGTAATGTGGCATGATACGGCTTACTTAAAACACCATTACAAACTTTTGGCTAGTTTACTTTTTAAACAAGCATAACAAAGGCGCACATTAGCCTTTTGCTTTTCTCTCTTCTAACTACATTTAGATATTTTGCTATGTAAGGAAATAGCGCCTCAAGTATTCCAGAGGGTTTGCCCGCTACTAGCTTTCAAATGTTTTAACTTGTTTTTTTTTTTTTTTTTAAGTCTGCTACTGCTAAAACTCTCTTCATTGGGTCCTACCTGGTGAGTGTACTTTCCCAAAACAAGATTTAAATTAGGTGAAGAGATTGATGCTTGCTGTAATATCAGCTGATTCAATTTTTTTTTTTTTTTCAGTCAAAAAGTCTGTTCAGGCATGTTTGATCATCTTCAGATGAGCAAAATGTAGTGGTTGTTTACAGCATGGAGAGGAAATAGCACTCAGTGTGTATAAACGAGTTACACTATGTCAAGCAGAGACAGTTTGAAGAATGGGATTTTCATAGTGTGATTGTTCTGCATGTGGTGAATATTGTAGCAGTAATCCAAACTGGAGAGGAAAAACAAATGGAGAAATAGGCTTAACGTAGTGACGGCATCGATTCCCAGCACAGGGTCTTTCCTAAGGGCTTGTGTTTATGAGGGTGCAGAGGGTTTCAAGCTTGTGCATGGTGCAGCTGTGTTTTACTGATGATTTATCAGTCTTTCTGTGATAGCAGGAGTGACCCTGCTGTGACTTTAGCTCTTATAATATGCTTTAATTGTAAGCTATCTCCAAGTGCTGCCTGTATTCCCCAATCTGCTCTGTTGAGTGCAGTTCTCTCTAGTGAATGCAGGTATGTGTTTGATGTAGGTTCTACATGCTTATGTCAGTGGCAATATTTGGTAAGGATAGTTGGAAAATAAGGTTCTTCTGATACAGAGAACTTATCTGCTTGATTTCATCGGTATTTCCCAGAAAAGGGGAACAAAAAATGTATGTGGAAGCAGAAGAAGCAAAATAAAAAGACTGATAACTTTCACTTGCTAATAACTTGCTAATAGAGCGGTCATTTAGAAGACATTTTGAATCATTGTTAGATGCACTGTGACAGCAGAAGTCCCCACCTCTGCCATTCTGACAAGTCAAATTCTGTAACATGCAGGGGTAGGTAAGCATAGGTAAGCAGACCTAGTAACAGTCTCCGGTCACAGGAAAAACGTATGTAAAACAAGCATGTATGATTTTAATTGCAAAACAGAGAAGGAAACAAACAAACAAAAAAACCTAGGACGTCCTCAGGTACAGTTCATATAAAGCAAGATTTGTAGAATCAAACAGAAAAATGTTCTTTCTTTCTGAATGCTATTTCAGCGGTCTGTTTAGTCAGCTTAGTTTCATCCTAAACTGTGCTGACGTTTTTCATTAAAATCATAAAATGAATATAATATTTAAAATTGTTTAAAATATATTATGAATTTTAATTAAATGAATATAAGTAAGATTGAGTTTGACAGTACTATAATGTAGTATTGAACTGAGTATTTTACAATATTAAAATAGTGGACCACAAAAAATAGATTATAATACATGCTTTTTGCTTAAGATTTACCTTTTTTTCCTAAGGTACTTTTTGAAACGTAATAAAAAGCTATCTTTAAGCTTCTCGTGATTTAAATGGAGGGAATTCTGCTCAGCAAGGTGAAAGTTGGGTTGCATTAGTATTTTCACGTGAACATCCTGACAAAGCAGTAGGCTGCAGGACAAAACTAATCTGATTATGTGACTGTTTAGCAAAGGAGCAATCAAGGACCTGGCATGAATATATGTTGGACTTTGCTCGGAAGTGTTAATATTTGATAGTTACATACTGTGTAATTGTTTGAGTGTTGTGTGCTCTTTAGTGTTACGTTTATGTAGTTGTGTTCAATATGTCATTCTGGAGGCCTTGGCAGCAAACAAAGCAGGAAATAATGGGTCGCTTAATGAGATTTGAACCTTGGTTAAGGTAAAACTACGGCTGTTATGCAGTGTGGCAGCTGTTTATGAGCATCAGCTGTCAGCTTCATTTTTTGTTTCAAGAGTAAGGGCAGAGTGGATGCCTTGTCTGAGCAAACTGGCTTTACTTATATAGCGAGAAGAGTTTCATATGGTATCTCACTGTGCACGTGGATTTTGACGCAGCTTGATTGTTCTTGATTTAACAATGCAGGAAGATTAACTTCCCAGCAGATGAGATTACACACAACACAAAATTGCTTCTGTATTCTGTTATAAAACATGTTCAGTCTAAGTGACTTGTGACTTGGACTTCAGTTAACTGCAGTTGCAACTTGTAGTCATATTTTTCAGCTGATGTAATTTTGGTTAAACACAGCAGCATTTATATTTAATATTTAGAAAATAGAAATTCTCCTTGATGGATTTCTTTTTCTTTATAGAAAGTGTGTTCATCAACATTTGTAGGAGAGCCTGACAAGTAAATAGAAAACTCAATTTCTTTATTTTGTTCCTATGAAATCTGCATGTAGGTAAGAAAGTGCATCATTTTACTGATTTTTTTTTTCTTTACAAAGGTTGTGTGATTGGCAGTGTTAATTTTTTTATTGTCCCTTTCATCTTCAGGTGAAGCTTAAATGATGTCAGAATTGCTGATCCAGCTGCTTGTTATTTTGTTTGACTAGTTCAAGCATGCAAATAGCTGAGAAAAATCTCTCCAGGCTTTTAGAGGTATGTAATAGGCTGAGACCATTTCAAGTACAAGATGCTACCACCATTGATGGTCTTTCTGATTGTAGGGGGATCATTGCTAAGATTCTGGTGGTTATTGTACACTTCAGGGGCAATACAATAACCTTCTAAATCCTGAGCTGAAGATCAGGGAGAAGGGCAATTCTTGTAGATAGCTCTGATCTGCATCATCTTAAAACTTTTCAGTTTTCTAGGAGTCATGTTGAACCTACAAGTCTTACCTCATGTCAGTGCTTGCCTATTTAATATTTTGTACTTCATGTCTTTTTACTTTTAAGTGCTGTCCAGGTTTCATTAAAAAAAAAAAAAATGCTTTTTTACTTAACAGGGAAGTTTTAACAAAAAATGCAGAATACTTAATTGCCTATATACTTGAGCATTTGCATCTCAAGTAATTTGGAACACACACCAGATGGATATCACAAACAAACAACCAATATCAAAATCTTCTTTTCCACTCAAGGTGAAGCACACTGGTACTACCTCTTCCCCCCCTCTCTTTGTGAAGAGGCGTTTGACCTTGGGGACTTATGTGCCTGGTTACATTTACCTGTTGATTTGCCTTACAAATGATGAACATGCAAATGCTTTGTAACGTGTCAAGCTAGTGGACAATGAGATCATGAAAAACTTCCTCAGTCTTTCTGGGAGTAAGGGAGGTGTGTGTGTGTCTTTACACACATGACTACGGATGTCGACAAAAACCTAGTTCTTTTGGTCTGTTAACCAGTCATCCTCTGCTGAGCCATGAGCTGTCTTACTGTCCCCCTGTGTGCTGTGAGGGGGAGTGAGAGCAGCTAGGTGGGCTACTGGCAGCCAGCCAAGGTCAAACCCACCACAAGGACAAAACCCATTAGGAAACACTTTTCCTTTTTGTGTCTGCGGTAATTTTTTCCTCAGGTGTAGTTGTCTCCACTCAGAAGAAATCTTGTGCCTGTAGAAAAAGGACTACTCTAGTCGTTGGGAGGTTACTTGACACATGCCATTCATCTGCGTCTTTACAACCTGCAATTTCCAAGAGGACTTGGAAGGAACCTACAAGGGCTTGGGAGGATGAGATTGCAAGGTTTACTGTGTTGGTCTATGCCATATGTGAGACTGCAGGGTCCTGTGACTCAGCAAGACAGGCGAGCATCATTCCTGCTACATGTGGGAGAGAAGGGCCTGACCATGCTCAGACTAAAAAGGGTTTGGTTCTAAATTTTGGGATGCATACGTATACTTGTAGTATGAATCAGTAAAAATAGCACTACTCAAAAGATTTCACTTTTTAATAGCCAACTTTCTTGTTTCCTTTTACTCAAGTGGTTGAACAGTTCTGTTTCAGGGTTTTGTTCCAGAGTGGGCGTTCAAAGCCTTAATTATATTTGTCATAAGGGATGGAGAACCATTGTGTTGATGGGGTAAAGTGGGTTGTGTATTTTAATGTAAATTCGAATATCATTCAATTGGAAAGCTGTAATTGTTTTTGGGGAAAAAAAAAGTTTAATTTTTCCTTTTACTTTGTAATGAAAACTGAACTTTTTTTTTTTGTTTGGTTTTATTTGCCTCTTTTTTTTTTTTTTTTTTTTTTTGTGAAAGCAAGCAAGACACAGAAAAGAAACCTGTGGAAAATACCCTGCACATAGGTGTGTTACAGGGTCACACAGAACATCTGTAAGTGAAATAAATAGTCAGTAAGAGTCTTCAAAATAGGTGAAGAATGTGATAACTTAAGATTTCTAAATTAATCAAGGTAAATGGTAAATTAGTGTGACCACAGGTGGGTTCTCAGCAAAAATAGGTTTGCCAAGTGCTACTCTAGACAGTTAGGGCACAGCTGCCTTGTTAATGTTCTGTTTGAAGACATTTTTTAATTGACAGCAGTTGGATGAACAACTTGGTGTTAATTATGGTAGTTCCTGAGAACAACAACCAAAGGGGTTGAGTACATGTATACCATGCCAGTTGTGGTGGCCTAACAGAGATAGGAAACAGGTTACAAATGGCCAACTGAAGTGTGCTGTGCTACTTGGGTAAGCACCAGATGTGAAGTCTACAAGCGTGTTTTCTTCAAAGCACAACTGGTTCAAGTGACTGCTTGCATCTGTGGATATAATGTTTTGGAGTTGTGATCAAGCTGAAAATAACCTGTGGAGAGAGTGGAGAAAGTACAGAGAATGTTACCGGCTGTACCTTGTTATCTGGGGACCTCATCCACAACAAGGGAGTTAGTTATCTGCTCCCAGACCTGTGGTGACCACAGAGTTTATAATTGCAAGCTAGTGCTGTATAATGAGTTACTCATTAATGAGCTGAGACAACATGGCAGTCAGCAAATGTTATACTTCGCAGCTGGAGCAGACTGATGGAATTTATCTGGTCATTTACCACAGCCCAGCTAATGGCGCATTACTCCATAATAATGTGATCGAGGAGTTGCTGTGGGATGTGCCAAGAGCCAAAATCTAGCTCATACTGTCAGTGATCCTGTCATAACCAAATGCAGATTCACTCTGTCATTTCTGTTTCCCTCTGTGGCATTAAATGCCGTTCTGTTGTTTTCTACATCAGTGTAAATGGGATTAATAATAGAAGTCATTTATTTTATTAAAACACTATTTCAAGCCAGTACTAAAGCTGCTGTTATGCTTCAAGGGGATGTTCTGACAAACTCATCCATAATGCAACCTGGGTGAGGAAAAAATAGTTTTTTATTTATTGCTCCCTATGGAGCACATAGATGTAATCACAGTAAAATGAAGTGAGAAGCTATGACTAAATTAATTCTGTGAAATTCATGCAGGGTTCGTTTTATGTTTAGTTTGATCAATATACCAAACACGTCAGTTTCTATTTCCCTGAATTTATGCAGGTGGCAATGTTTGAACAAAGATGTGCTACAGTGAAACTATGGGAGGCCAGTCTGGAAGCCAGTGGAACTTTATAGACACAGACATAAAGTAGCTAGTGAAAAATACAAGATAAAGGTACAAAACAAGTTGTGCAAGGTCAAAGAGAAAGTAACAATTTAGGAAGTTGAGAAAACAACCAACATTCCACGTGACAACAAATCCACAAGCAGAATAAGAGCATGATAGTCGTGCGATCACTAGTATAGCCGACAATGAGCAAGCTTGCCAAGTAGTATAACAGGCACGTGCGAAGACGCTAATGATAAAAAAGCAAGAATGCATACTCAATAAACGCTTCAGTTGCATACCAGCCTGGAGTCGTGTGCTTCTTTCCCTTCAAATGGTGACCCTGACGTGATTCGTAGAGGAGCAGCGCAGCACGGAGCATCCAAAGGGAACCCAGCCGAACAAATCAAGCTCTCAGCCAGACTGCAGCTTCGACCCCAAGACATCACCTGAAGGACAGGTGAGTGGCTGTGCATTGATCATGGGAGATAACCTCTCTGCAGAAGAAGAGGCTATAGTAAAACTATTAACGCAGCTACTAACAAAAAGTGGAGTGAAATATAATGCATTTAAGATAAAACTTTTGAAGTTTTTGCAAAAGGAAGGGGTCCCTTCGACAGTCTCTGCAGTGTTTGATGTAAAAACTTGGGAACAAGAGGGGGAGAAAGAGGGGCAGCGTCCAATGGGGATACTAACACCGCCGAACTGATGGCTACGTGTTGTCTGGTGACTGAGGCTTTAATATCGTGGCAGGCAGAAAAGAAAGTACAGAACGCTGCTGCTCAGGCGGTAGTAGCATCCGAACTGAGATCGGAGCCTGCAAAGTCACCAGAGCAATGTAATTTGATATTCTTGGGGGATGACAAGGAAGAGGGCCGTGGACCACTGCCGCTGAGCCCCTCCCCACTGCCCCCCCTTGGCTCCCACCTCGCCCACCCCTGGTAGCGCCTCTCTGGGGGCCCGAGCTTTCAACCTGCGGGAAGGATGGGAGCAAGTGCACCGGGATGCGCTGAAGGATGGGGACCCGGTAGGAGTGCCTTTCCTGGTGCAGGTGCAACCCAACGGTCCAAATGAATATAACACCTTCCAATGGGACCTAATTAAAGAATTAAGAAAGACTGTGACCACACATGGACTACACACGCCGTTCGCCCAATCGCTATTAGAAAATGTGATGACTGGTCAGTTGCTGGTTCCGTATGATTGTCGCCAAATAGCCACCATGATCCTCACCCCGACTCAAAAATTGTTATGGGAACAGAAATGGAGAGAACTGTGTGAGATAGAGACACTGCAGAATTTAGAAAGAACATCAGGCGACCCTCTTACGGGTGCAGGGCTCCCTCAGCTTATGGGGACTGAGCCATTAATAGACCCATGATTACAAGCTCGGCTCAACGATGCCATCTGGTGACAGTCAGCCCAACTGGCATTACAAGCCTTGCTGAAACTGCCAGAAGCAGGAAGGAGCCGGCCTTCTTCGACTACCATACGACAAGGGGTCAATGAACCTTATATGCAATTTATAGATAGATTGAGGGATTCACTGGACAAGCAAATAGATAATCATGAAGCTAAAGAGGCTCTCATACTGAAACTGGCGATAGAGAACGCTAACACAGATTGCAAAACGATTCTGCAATCCATGCCTAATGGGACAACTTTGGTACAAATGATAGAGGCTTGCAATCATGGGGGTCTGTTGAACACTATATGACTGCACTAGCCAGTGTGTTTGCTGCAGCATTAACAATGGGCAATGATAAGTGATGTTTTCGGTGTCAACAGATAGGACATTTTGCCGCTAATTGCCCACAGAAAGGAGGGGGCTCTGTGGCGAGTAGTTTGGCCCCTCCTGGTGTCTGTCCCCACTGTAAAAAGGGATGGCACTGGGCCAGCCAGTGCCGCTCAAAGTATAATGCAGAGGGCCAAACCTTAAAACCACAGAAGGGAAACGGGAAGCGGGGTGCCGGGTGGGGCCGCGTGACAACACAAGTGCCCCGGCCCTCCGTGGTGGGCCCCGGGGGATGGTGACCGATGGGCTACAGCCTCAGCCGCCTGCTGCTCCAGTGGTTCCACTGACTATGTCACCATGGACTCCCCCACCGCCCAAACCCGAGGCAGCGCTGGGTTGGATGCTTCCACAGTAATGAACCGAACCCTTTGGGATGCTTGGGTCTGTAAAATACCTCTTAGTGTAAAGGGACCATGGGTCTTTTTGTGCTGCCCAGAGTAATTGATGCGGATTATGAAGGAATAATACAAGCAATGGCATGGACTCCCCCTCCTCTAGTGCTCATACCAAAGGGAACTAGAGTTGCTCAGCTGATTCTTTTCCGAGCAGTAGTCTGCAGGAGTTGGTTCAAGAACAACTCCAACAAGGACATATTGTTCCGACAAACAGCCCATGGTATTCACCATGGTGTTTGTCATCAAGAAGAAGCGCGGGAAATGGAGATTACTGCATGATTTGTGATGAATCGATGCAGTGATCGAGGGCAATGCAACCAGAAAGCAAACAAAACAAAACAAAAGAGAAAAAAAAAAAAAAAAGAAAAAGAAAAAGAGGAAAAGAAAAAGAGGGGAAAAAAAAAAAAGGATAAAATAAAAAGAAAAAAAAAAGAAAAAAAAAAGAAAAAAGAGAAAAAAAAACAGTACCTTTGAATATTGTATCGGACTCGCAATATACTGTAGGTGTTGCTCAGCGCATTGAGAGGGCACATTTGAGACATATCCCAAAGGACAACTTGTTTCTAAAATTTAAGGGGGTGTTATTTTTGGTGGAGCAGCGAGTGCACCCGTATTGTATTATTCACGTGTGGAGCCACACCATATTACCTGGTATTTTCGCAGAGGGTAACACACAGCTAGCTGCTGACCAGCTAACTAATATGACCCTGACTGCCCCGGTGCCTCAGTGCTGCAATCAGAGCAGGCCTTAGTAATGGTAAAAAATTTAAATACAGGTCTTTGGGAGGGATCCCAGCCTCTATTAACTTGGGGTCGAGGGTATGCTTGTGTCTCCACAGGTCACAGACCAAGATAGGTACCAGCAAGGCGAGTAAGGCCATGGCTGGCCTCCTTATAATCACCACTGTTGTTGGTTATTGCCAGCTCTGGGTCTCCATCCAACCACACTGCAACATCTGGGTCAACCTCGCCAACATGACAGGACAAGAAGCGATGTGCCTGTCCCTGGCTAGTGCTAATGACCCGTTTACGACATGTCTGGTGGCTGGTGGGGAACCCAGCAGATAACAAAGACTGGACTGTCTACTTGCCACAAGCACCCCTAGAGCCACAGGAATTAGATATTCTGGGATGTGTAACAGCAACAGCATGTGTAAGGTTCAGTTGCTCCTTATTGCAATGCATCTCTTTGGTGTAATTATACAAAACTATAATAACATCATTCCTTTTGCTAGGAACTACTCTGCTTGGCTGTGGGATCGACTGTGGAGTGGACGCCCCTAGGTACACCCTGAGCTTTTTCCTTGGAGGGGCCTCCTCTCTCAGCCACTCACCGCGGGAGTAGACAAGGACCTCCACTTATTTTAAGTGATATTTTCCTGTGGTATGAAAGGGAAGTGCAAGAGGCCTCATTGCGTGATTGTGTGATTGTGCTGTGCAAGTGAGAAGCAGCATCGCTGCGAAGCAACATCCCTAGCACTTAGTGGCTTGTTGACTGCTGCAGATTCTAGTAGGCACGCTACTTTACAATCATAATTCTGCTTGTGGTTTTTACCCTGTTGCTTATTGTACCTTGCTTATTGCAATATCTGCTGTGCTTGATAGAAAAATCTATAGAAAGTGTTTGGTTGGTTGAAAATAAAAAAGGGGAAATTGTGGGAAAGGAATTTGCTTTGTGCTGTTTCACACGTCCCTGAATTAGAGATAATGAGGAAACAAGCAGTAGAAACAAAAACTTGAGCAAGGTCGAGATAAAGTAACTTGGCTACAGTGTTAAAGATGAGCT
Organism: Netta rufina; assembly: GCF_964035555.1. Taxonomy (NCBI): domain Eukaryota; kingdom Metazoa; phylum Chordata; class Aves; order Anseriformes; family Anatidae; genus Netta; species Netta rufina. Next base: position 51,496,628 of record NC_140125.1, on the reverse strand, counting down.
TGGCAGTGGCCAATTGCTAGCTGGCATGAGGCGCATGTCTGAGGGTCTCTAACCAATTTTATGACAGATTCGGGTGCGTGGACAGTGCACGGGGCTACAGAGAAAGTATATGTAATAGTGAAAAATGGCAATAAACGTCTCCTGTTCAAGAGCCATCAGGAGTCCTTGTCCTTCATCCCTTCAGAATAAGAGCATGATAGTTGCGCAATCACTAGTATAGCCACCAATGAGCAAGCTTGCCAAGCAGCGTAACAGGCAAGTGCAAAGACGCTAAGGATAAAAAAGCAAGAATGCATACTCAATAAACGCTTCAGTTGCATACCAGCCTGGAGTCGTGTGCTTCTTTCCCTTCACAAAACAAGTGTTAATACAGAAAAATAAATGTAAGACAAGAGTAATCGTTCTCCATCAGTACTCACAGAAATGTTAACAGAACCTGTTTACTTGGGAAAGACTGCCAGCAACTTGTTTATCTGACTTAGAAGTACTTGGCTGAAAAATGATGCCAGCTGGATTTGTTATGTAAATAAAACTTTCAACAGATTTTTGAGTATTTTTGGTTTCAGTAGAACAGTATTTAATTTGTTAGCTACAGGGATATACGTGCTGTACGTTTTCATGTTTTGGCACATGATGATTCTATTAGTACTTCCACAGAAAAGAGGTGTTTGTGAGGAAATGAGTGCATTCCATTTATTTCCATGCAGTTTTTAAAGCAGTCTAATCCAGGTCAGACTGGCTGCTGCTTAAAATGTGTCTCAGTTCTAGCACAAAGTAGTTCCCTAAGTCTGAAATAAGCTCTTGTAGGTGATAATGTGCAATTCATCCATCGCTCTAGTCAGCTGCCAAGAAAGAGTTCAGTAGCTTTCTCTTTATATTTTTCTGGTTGATGAAGTGTCCCTAAAGAAAAAGCTGTTAGATTTGCAAGTGTTTGTGAGAAGCAGAGAGGATTTGAAATGTTCAAAAAATATAATACCCAAATCACTAGCTGAAATTTCATTAGCCACTTATAATTTTGAGTTGATTATATGCGAACTTGAACAAAACCCATACAGCTTTGCAGACAGTTCAGCAGGGAAATGCTAGGCCTCTCTTGAATTCTACCTAGTCCAGACAGTGAACAGTTTGTTTGCATTACTCCTTTTTCCTTCAAAATCTGTTCTTTTCTTTGCATTGTTCTAAACAATGATATCCCATTGGCTGTCCCCAGTGGGACTCCTGATTTGAAGTCATATTAACCTAAATTACATATATGCAACACTTAATAGGTTTATAAATAGCAATTAGTTACATTTTCATGAAGTTAAAACTTTCACCAATGTTAAATACTCAAATACAGGGTAAAACTTAGAAAATGCAATTTGTATTTCTAAAGAGACTTAATCCTTTATGTGCTGATAAAATCGATAGAAGTTACTGTTTATCTGTTATTTTTAAAGTCCTAGGTTTAGACTTCTAAATCTGAATGCTTATTCCTAGAGTCGCTTTGAATCTTTCTCCTGTTAAGTGAAGGCACTGACAGCCAGTATTTTTGCATTTTACACTTTTTAAATATGAGGAAAGAAACACCCACCTTCTAAGGTTTAGTGTTTTAAACATGTCAGAGAACCTCATTTTGTATGGAGACATGAAGACCAGAATGACATGAAGACTGATTTGTGTACTCTCCTTAAAGAATACAAAAAGGAGGAGCATCAGAAAATAAATTTAATTTTGTTGTTCCAACAGAAAATGCTACCTTGACTCAGTTAGTTTTGTTTGTTAGCAAACAACACTGGACTCAGCTTTTGCACTATTAAGTCTAGAAAGATGTAAGGCTCTTGCTTGTTCAGTACAGATCTTTCTGGAATAAAAAACAACACTGAAGTTCTCCTTCAGATGATTGTCGTCTATGAATGTGGTAAGCCTGCAATTGCCATTTCATCTGTAGTGCTTGGCTTTGAGCATCCTATAGCATGGATTATTCAACTGATCGCGTGGTGCAACAGGCTTGATCTTTGTAAAAGCTGTTGATATTGGCAGCTTTGACAAATTGTTTAGTTCCATCCTACAGCCAAATGGTTGATAAATACCAACAAGTATCCACAGACGGTTTCTAAGGGAACTTGCATATTAAAATAAAAATATTAAATGTGCCTTTCACATGCATAATCACTTGTTGGTAACAGTTGAAAACGCTGTCAATTATTTTAGGTTGTTTAAATATTTCTGTATATTAATAGAGTTTATATACTTTGAAGGAAATAAGTGAATAGAGAAAATGAGGTAGTTCAGAGATAAAAGGTACAATAAGTAGTCTATTATACTTGGAATGCAGAGTCAGTACCTCACTTAATTTGCCACTGTTCCTGATTGAGGAAGAACGATGTAATAGCACTGGTAATATTCACTAGGTTGGGACTGATATTCTGAAGTTCTCATTATGGAAGCAACAGATGGAGTTACCACATTCAGATCTTTGAAATGCTGAGGGATAGTTCATTTTGTGTGCCATTTAATGCAGTCAAGGTAGTGAATATTTACAATATCACTGATAACTAAAGTAAAAAAAAAAAAAAAGAAAATAGTCTGTTTATGTATTCAAACCTACAGTATAATTGAAAATAGAGAGCTTAATTGTTGCTTTCACTTTAAGTCATTTTAAATATTGATGTTTGCTAAGGAAATCTAGGAACTGCTTGTCATCAAGTGCTCCATTGTGCTGCCCCTGTCAACTCAGACTGGCCGTCACACTAGTCTAATAGCTTTCCCTTTTCTTCTTTAAAAATATTTTAACCACTGGGATAACTGTAGTTAGTAATAAATTAAGAACTCGTAAATGTATGCAGTGTAAAGAACTGTTTTTTAAACAAGATTAAGCTCTTGGGAACTTGGAACACAATATTCTACTACGTGCGCATGTAAAAGAAGTACTGCATGCCACGAAGAATGGTTGCTTGGCTGACAGCAATTGAAGAGTGCTTGAAGTTTGCATTGGACTAGTTCCAACAATCTCCATATAAATACGTTTAAAAAAAAATCCATTTAATTGATTTAGGGATAGGACCTTGAAAAGTGAGAGATCAGAGCAGGATTTATTCTACAAGTTTCCCAGACGAGGAATTTGCTCAAACTTGACCTAGTTCTGATAACTTAAGAAAGCAGTTTCACTTACCTATATATCTGTATGAGTGAGGGGGATCAGTAAGGTTTTATAAAAGCCTGTAATCACAGTAATAACGTTTGAAGTCATGAGTGACATACTCAAGGACTATTCAATTTTTGTCAAATTAATGCCTGTTACTAATCTGTGAGCCTATGAGCTTTTCTCTTTAGATGTACCTCAGAACCAAAGAGGCTTTTGGCAACAGGATTTTTATAGCACTAAGTTTTCCATAATGATCTTAGCTTGGGAATATTGTGCCTATGTACGTGTACAGGTAATGTAAAATAATGGAAACCAAGAACGAATCTCTAACTAGGATAATTAACTGTAGGTGCTAATTTTCAATACATTTAAAAGCACTGGGGGGAGGAGGGGGGAGAGAGAGAGTCATAAATTTGAGACAGCTTGTACAATTATATTTTCATGCAGTGAGGATCAAAAAGTAAGTACTGCAAAGATCTTGTAATTTGTGCTCATACCTGCTCAAGACAATGTAATATGTACGTGTAATGTACAAACATAACTCTGCAAGGAGAGTATTCGTATGCTGCCAAAGAAGTACGTATTCCTGTACTTCAGAGACTGTTACAATATTGCTCATTAATGTGACTGATTCATTTTCAGGTGGATGTCCAAAACATCTTTTCTTCCAAACAGGTGGAGGGAAAAAAAATAAAATCAACCAAGAAATGGTCTGCTAGTGACTTACAGCCAAGGTACAGCTCTTGAGTAGAGCTGTGGCTCTGCGTTGGGACTACCTTGTGGGACTGGCTGTGCTAATGGAAAGGCATCTGTGGGAGAACTCGAGCTCCAGTGGAAACAGGTCACTATGGTACACAGCAATACACACACACCAAATTAAGTAGCAGGAGTCCCCTGCCTATGATCTAGTCTGCAAAGTATGTCATACACATCTTCTGTCTCTTGGCTGCAAACTGTTGCCATGACCTGTGGAAGGTTGCTATGTTTCGGGCTGTTTATGCACTCATTCTAAGCTGCAGTTCATATTTTCAAGGGTTTTTAATGGTTGATGAAAATAATGTTGGTTCCTTGGAAAGGATTATTTCTGTGTCTGTTAAGTGAATTCAGTGAAGCTTGTCAGATCAGCTGAAATGAAGTTTCTTTAAAAGAAAGACAATTACAATTGACAGACTGGTGAATACATGAAACCAAGAAGATGAGGAAGCAGCAATGTATTGGATTGATATGGTGGTACAGCATCATCTTGATACAAGAAAATAGATGATGTAGATACTCAAGATCCCCATATGCTGTTATCTACCTAAGCATTAAATCTACTTCTTTACTAGCTTTGGCTAGTGATGCAATCTCATGTGTGTGGTGGGACTGTCAGGTAGGAGGCAGTGTGATTTCTGGATTTTTTTTTTTTTTCACTCTTCTTGCCCCTTTACTTGCATTTTAAAGATAATTGCTTCATCCTCCTCCACTTTCAGCCTAAGGAAAATGCTCTAAGTTGTGTTTGTTTTTTAATGTAATTGAAGGAAGAAATTGATAAGGTCAGTCACCAATAAAATGGATTTCTTGTTTTATGAGAAGCATATAAAAAACAAAGAGATCTATTGCTCAAGAGTATATTGGGGACAAACTTTTCTTGTTTAACTTTCCCACAGCTGCTTTGTAAACAGGAGCATTCTTTCACCTTTTACACAACAGAAACTGTTTTGGATTTTTTTTTTTGTTCCTGAATTCAGGATTAATAATCTAGTCATTTATGTTCAGAAAATAACTAATTAAGCATAATTTATAACACTAAAGTGACGCTGACTGTAAAGACCATGTCAAATGCTTTGCCCTGTAATGCTGTGTGTGACATGGTGAAGTCACACATAAAACAGTAGCAAGAAAAAAAAAATTCACAAAATGAAAAACAAACAGTAATTTTTTCTTAACATGGCTACAGGAATATAACATAAAGGAACCTCCTGTCAACAAGTGATTTGTTGGGGGTCCAAAGATCCCTGAAGCTGATGGTGCATTAGTTAGGCTGGAACACAGCTACTAGAGTCTCTGCATCTGCTTTTGAAGATGGTAGGAGTGTGTAAGTCTCCACAAAGAAAGCACGTTATTCTACTTAAACTGCTATATGGCATGTTACTTTTGGGGCAGATTGCATTTTCTGGAGTGTGCATTAATGGAATAAAATTGTGGTATTCCATGTCAAATGCTTTATGTTGTGCCTTGTTGCACAAGGCCTGAAACTCCCTTTTTTTTTTTTTTTTTTTTCCTGAGATAAGTATTTTAATGAGAAACCTCACACTCCATTGGTGGTAAAAGGCTGGTTTCAAACAGCATACATGATCATGAGTACCAATTTACTGTTCCATACCACTTTTCACTTGAGAACCTCAAGGTACTTTGCAATCAGTAAATCTTTACTCCTCCCCTAAGAGTTCACAGAAGCCCTCTGAGTAAATCCAGGGTCTCTTTTCTGTCCCTTTGTGCGAGGTCAAGGAGCCACATTGATGCTAGGGCTACCAGAACTCCAGCTCTGCTTGGGGACGTACTTCCTTGGCATGGATTTCCCACAACAAATACATAAGGCTTCCCAAGATCATCCAGCCAAGAACCGTGTGGGTAACTGCTTGAAGCAAGAATTTAGCTGTGTTCTGGGTTTGTCTGCGACATTTGTTGATATGTGGGCACTGATGAGGCTGATAGGGCATACTGAAAGGGCCGTCTGGTGAATTATATGGGGACTTTCTGCAGCTTCCAACACATTTCAGGCTGGGGAGGATGCAGAGATGGCTTTTTGTTTTTACTGGATTTATAAAAACCAAACCCACTAGAACAGTTATTTCTGTGTTACTGTAATGTTATTGCAAATTTATGCTGTCTAGTTACTTTTAAAGATAAGGAACTATTATTTTTAAGTTAAGGAAATATGCTATACCAACCTCTGTGCAAAAGTGAAAAAAAAAAAAAAAAATCTCCTGTAGTGTCCTACCTATTATTTGAATACAATTTTCCAACACAGTTCCTGAAATGGTTACTCATGCCAGAACTCCTTAGCTTAGTCTACATAAAAGGCTGCTATTAGCACTAAGTAACTAAAACAGCACATGGAGTTATCACTCCCCTGAAACAGCACCTAAAAATGACAGAAATGGACTAATAGTGCTTATCTGGCAACAGGTTCTTAAAATCTTTAAGCTGTTTTCAGTCTCCACACTTTACTGCATAATACACAGGTATTCCTTTTTACCAGAAAGACTGTACAGCATGCTGCTTTCTCCTTCCTATAATTAGAGCAAACATTTGGAGATTGCAATAACACTCTCTCAATATCTTTGCAAGAAAGAAAATAACCTAAAAAGGGAAGAAAGGCTAGTCTAGGAAGGAGCACAGCTAATCTAAACATCAACCAAAACTTGCAATCAGGGAAAAAAACAAACCCAACCACTCCTAAATGCCTTCCCTTCTTCAACCAGATCCTTTCAGGATCTGTGTTTTGGTTTTGTTTTCCAAACTCTGTCTTCACTACAGATTTCCCTACTTGGAAATATTATCATTTGAGATCACTACAGCAACAACAGATAAAGCTGTGCCAAGCTGCAAACAGGCCCATGGTGTAAAAGTTTGCAATCTGTAAAGGACATGCATGCTACAGACACAGGCTACCCTACCGTGGAAATATTACGTTAATCTGTCATTTCAGTAGTGTTCATGTTGTTCAGAGAGCCGTGTGCTATTTCTGTATTTAGTAGACACGTCTCAAATAAGCAAATTGTGAAGAAAAATTCGACTTGGAAAGTTGAATTGTGGATTGTCAAATTCTAGATTACTGTCTTTATTATAATTTCAGCCAGTGATACTTTTGCTATAAGAAAGGGCTTTACTTTTCAAATTTCCCATAGGTAACAAATGATTCAAAACGCTTAAGTTCATGAAAATAACAGGACAACTTTGTGCCAGGAAAAGACAGTAGAAGAAATCATAGGGCCTTGTGTAGCTTTAGGAAACTACAAACATTGCTGTGTTGCTAGTTTGTTGTTAGATTTGAAGCAGCTCTAGGCTCCCACTTAGTAGACTGTGTTGGTCCAAGTATCCTGCTTGAACCTAAAGTGTAAAGGACACGAAAGCACAATTTATATTATCAAAATTCAGACAGGCCACAGTGTTCAGATGGTAGTTTATTCTCACAGAAATGAACAGTTAACACTAGCTTCTGGGACACTTAAAAGTGATTTGATTATTAGGATTCTGGCATGTTTACAACAAAGCTTTTTGATGAGACCTGTAAGGCTTGCCAATTTGGAAGAAGGACCTAATACAACAAAACCAGGAAATAGTCCCGTCTAAGTTTGAGGTTGCAGAAGATGATCAGCTTATAGGGAAGGCTTTTAGGTTTGAGAATAGTGTTGAGAACTGCAGGGAAAGAGTGCTGGTCATGCAATACAAGGATAAGGGGTCATTTTGGCAAATGAAACTGTTTTTTTGTTAATGCCTTAGGGTCACACTTAAAAGTAGATTTAGGTTATAGCAATGGCCCAACAGTGAAAAGTACTTCTTCAACTCCTGCAATCCCAAATAATAACAGTATATGTAAGCCCCACCATGGGCCTTTGACTCTTGCTAAAATGCTAATTTAGAGATGAGAAATCCATAGACCATGCAAAGCCAGCAATGGAAATAAAAACACATTTTAATTTGCTTCTGAGCTTGAAGCCAAACCTTATGGTACCTTTAGCTCACCAGTGAACTAATTAGATCCCCAGATCCAGTGATAATCCCCTTCATCCTGCCTGCAGACCTTACCCAGGCCTCAAATTGATAGTATTCTTCAATAAATATTGTTCTATCTGTGCTGCCCCCAACCCACAGGACTCCAGAGTCCCAAGCCAATCTCCAATTTAATTCTTATCTCAGTCTTGCAGCATTCAGCAAGAAATACAGTTTTTCATTTTTTCTTGTTTTCTCTCCCAGTGTTAACCCTAATCTGAACTATAACCACAGCCTGGAAAGCTATACAGCCATAATCCCTTGACAATCCAACAACAACAACAAATAAACAAAACAAAACAAAAACAAACAAACAAAAAGCTCAAGTCTTCACTTAGTACTTTGCGAGAATGGCCCCCTCATTTATTTAGGTATAGCCTGGAGACCCATTACTGATAGTCATTTACCTCTCTCAGTCCCAAACACTCCTCTTGACCCTGTGGGTTTCTGAGGGAGGAATGTGCAGGGAGTCAAGCTTGTCACTTCCTGACATCTTCAACCTTAATCCAATACCCAATATTGGCAGGCCCAAAATGGATTAAAGCAGGATCTGGAGAAGAAATTGATTAAATTAGCTTTAAACCTAGGATTTTGCACACAATTAAAAAATTTCTTATGACTCTACATAGCTTACAGGTCTAAAGTGAGGGCTCAGTACTTACAGGCACAAAGAAATTAATGTTTGTCTTAAGGTACATATGTGTTGCTGGTCTCTTTACATTAAGGCTTAGACAACATCCAGGAACTGAATTATTGGATTGTTGGATCCTTTAATTTCTTAGCTTGAACGGTGCCTGGAATGAACAGCAGCACATGGTTTTAGATAGATGCAAGATGCTTTTAAGGCTTGAATTTTGGGATAGAAAACTATCATTACATTCTGTATTGCCCATAATATTAAAATGAAGGTGTATGCTAAAGGAGTAGATATTTGAAAGACAATTATGAGATAGGTTATGGGTGACTTGACTGTAAGGTTGAGGGAAAAAAAAAAAAAAAAAAAAGATTAAAATGAGTTGCTTTGTTTGACAAAAGCAGTAGCGCTCCAGCAAGGGTTGGTGCTAGCAGAAATGGATGGAGGACTGCCAGAATTCCCTCAGCTTTGGTGACGTCTGGGACAGTGGTGGCATGTCACTTACACAAGTTCAATGAGGATCAGGGAAAATGAGCTAAAGCATTCTTAAAAATAAATTTGGCTGCACATAGTCTTCAGCATGTCATCACCACTGAATGCATGGAGCAAACAGCCACCTTCTGAGGCAGGACTTCTTTTGACTCGCTGAAAGGCTTTCATCCTGTTCCCAGACCCTGACCTACATAAAGTTACTGCTCCTTCTGTTTCTGTCCTTAAATGCTTCTGCAGCGGGTGTATTCAGACAAGGACCGTCCTATAAATGGTTGGATCGCCTCCTTTTTTCTCAGCCTTTGTGTAAACCCTGAGTATTGCTATGGGCAGGAGTTGCCAGATTACAGCCAGCAGGGCAGACCTGCATGCATGCAGTTGGGACGTGATTTTTAGGCAGCTTTGCAAACATTTCTCCCCCGAGAAGATACAAACAGAGAACATATCAACGCCTTGAACACCTAGGCTTTATTTAAGACTATTCCTCGAGAATTGCTTGTAAGACTGCACGACAGCAGGAATTCAACAGCGTGCGTCCTGCACTGAGTGAAGCAAGTCCCTCAGGTCCAAGTGCCGCCGCTCCAGTCACCCTGCACGATGTGCAACCATGGCTCACAGGAGCTCAGTTTCCGAGCCCCACCACTGCTGCCCGTCCCCGTCCCCGTCCCGGTCCCGGTCCCGCCCCGGAAGGCCGCGGCGGCACGGAGCGGCCCCCTGGCGGCGGCGGGGCGGCGTGAGGAGACGGGAGGCGAGGCCGGCTCGCCGTGTAGCCGGGCGGCAGCCATGCTGTTCCGCTTCGGCGTGGTGCTGCCGGGCCGCATGGCGGAGGGCGACGGCGCGGTGCTGGTGGCCGGCTCGCGGCCGGAGCTGGGCCAGTGGGACCCGCAGCGCGCCGTGCCCATGAAGCCGGCGCGGGCGGCGGCGGCGCTGTCGGCGCAGGAGCCGGCGCTGTGGCTGGGCGAGGTGCTGCTGCCCGACGAGGAGGCCGCCAGCCCCTTCTGGTACAAGTTCCTGCGGCGGCAGGGCGGCCGCCTGCTCTGGGAAGGTAACGCCGAGCTGCGCCGTCCTGGCGGCCTCAGGGGGCTGGTTGAGCTTTGCCACAGGAATTACAGGGAAAAAAAAAAAAAAAAAAAAAAAAAAGAACTGGGGAGAAGCGCTCTCACGTCTTTTCCAGCCCCTTTGCTGTCGCAGTCCTGCTTACACCGTGCTTCTCCCGTGCGGTGTGACATGCTGAGCAACTTCGGCATGCAGGCGGCTTAGTGAGCTGGCCTGGTTTAAATACTGTGCATAAAGTAACACTGCAAAGCTGCCCCTTTGCCTCTTGTCACTAAGGAAAGGGTCAGACTTTGTGAACGAAGGACAGATGACCCGAGAATTCGTGACTGTCATAACATAAAATAGTTTTACAGGCCGTGCACAGAAGTGGCACATTATAAAGCTGTTTCTTTTCATCCATTTTAAGGGCACATACCATGTTTCCAAACTTTTATATGGCCATTCTGCCATATAAACTTAAACATGGATATCGTCATAGCTACTGCATGAAAACACAGTTCACGTCATGAAGTACTGCTTACGTCATGTCATAGCAAATATTTTATTTTTAGTTACAATAAACCTTACATTCTGCCTGTTTTAACCATGTTTTTCTTTTGCAGACGTGCAGGAAAAGTGAATTTATGAAATAAAAATCTTTGCGTCTGTCCAAGGAAGCAGAATTTTTTTTTTTTTTGAAGGTGCCGAGTTCTACATAACATGTCAGTGATACTGGTGTAGAGAGAGTGCTTCGTCACACATGATATAGAAATAATAATTAAAAAGAAAAGAAAAGAAAAGAAAAAAGGTGTTCCAGTATGTAGAGAATCTGTAATTGTAAGGTGATGGTTACTGTCTAGTTCAGAGTAATGTTCCCTCAGGGTAGTTGTCCATAGCTGGGAGTGCCTTTAGTACATGTAGTAGCTTGTCAAAACAGAGTATTCTTATTACTCTGCAGTTCTATTGATCAAGTTTTAGGATTAACCTGTGTGGAATTTTGTTCTTGTCATTGTGTATGCTCAGCAGTTTGAGTTTACAGGTTCACTAGAATGATAAAAGATAAACTGGAATATCAGCCAAAAGTAGTTATTTTTAGTTAGTCACTCATATTAACCCCTTTTTTTCCTAAGTTGTTATTTACAAAAAAAGAACTATGTTTGCCTAAATCCTGAAACTTATTGTTATTCATAGCTCCCATGAAGGGAGTTTAAGAATGTTTTTCTATTTAATAAAATAAAAAAGACTGAAAGATATTGTTTGTCATTTTTTCTGATTTTATTGAGCTATAGTTGAAGATGCTTGACTGTCATCTGCTTATTCTTGAAAAAATCGTAGTTTGAAAAGACATCTATTGTAAAAATTTTTTTTTTTTTAATAAGTAAGTGCTATACTTTGGATATTTACTATTCTATGTGTTTAGAATGAAGATGTGCTTTGGGAGACACTTAGCAGATACAAAACATCTGCAAGAAAGAAGACTTGGGCATGTGGAATAGAGGAAGGTGCAGAATGACACTTTAATTCTCTAAATTTATGAGTTGAGGCATTCATGTATTACCAGAGAAACTCTTGATCAGTTACGGATGTCAGACGTTTACATATTTTGGATGTGAAATAATACAAAACTTGACAAAGTGTTGTATTTAAGAAAATTCCTTTTTTTTTTTTTTTTTTTTTTATTAATATACTTTGCATGAGAATTCCACTGCAAATTATGCATGTTATTTTTACAACCCTAGAGCATATGTTGCATCATATATTTTGAGTATATATTTAGCTCATCCTCATAGCATTCAACGTGATGGGAAAGCTGAAACAGACAATGAGGATTTGTTTCCATGGACTAGAAGAGTCAAAGTCCTGGGCCAGTGTTTGGTGGCTTTTGGGTTTTGCCAGATGGTCTGATAAGAAGCCTTTGGATCAGGCTTGGCCTGTGGGAGGGTTGCTGGCTTGACACCTGTGTCTTGGGGGAAATAGTTTCCCTCTGTAGGAGGATGGGGTGGGAGAGGAGACTTTTGTGCCCCCAGGGGGTCGGATACTTACCTCTTTTGGTTCAGACTGTCCCAGGGTGATGATGCTGGTCTGCATCCAGGGCCTCTAAAGCTGTTGGGCTCCTCTGTCTCAAGTCTCGATTCCTGCATGTGCTGTGGTCCAAATAAGGTTTATTGGGAATGGTGCTTTGCTTACCTGCTGTGAGTCCAGATTAAAGGCCTGAAATTCAGGAGGATTTTGAACCATGCTGCAGTACTTGTGGAAAACCGTTTGATGGTAATGAGCCTCAGAATCTGGGAAGAGTTTCACCCATTAGAAAAGAAAAGTTTAGAAAAAATAAGAAAAGAGTTTTTTTTTTTTTTTTTTTTTTTTTTTTTTTTTTAGCTATATCCTGTGTAGCTTTCTGTACTCTGCTTTTGATGTAGATTCTTCAGAACTGGGTTTATGCATCTCTGAGTTTGGAAAGTACAAGTATATTGTGCCTGATGTCAAAACTAAATAAATTCAAGATGGAGCTTATGCTTGCATTTATTCTTGTGAGTTCATGCCTGAACACTAACCATGCTTTTTCTCTGGTCTAAATAAACAATGCAAGGTACTATGTAAGATACAATGTTCCATAAAAGAACAGACAAAATGCCAAGGGTATGCCCTAAACTGTGTTTTGGTATGATCAAATTCAATCTCCTGACATACTTTCACATAACCATTGGTTTGAGATAGTAGGTGCTTGCTAGAAGCTTTGCAAATGATAGAGTCATGCCAGTTAAAGCTTAGAAGCTTGGTTCTAGCAATTTGTGAATGTGAGCAGAGCCTTAATTCCTTACCAAAAAAAAAAATCAATTCTGGAGAGAAGAGAAAAGGAAATGTCTTGTTTAAATTCACTTGTAACTATTGTTCTCTGTGGTTTCTTGGAGGCCCCAAGCAAACAATAACACACAGTTCAATTTAGAAACAACTATGCTGCACAGCCTCCGACTCCCTGTGTTGACCTTCCAATGTTTCCAGCTCATGCAAGCTTGTTGGTTACAGTATAAGCCCTCTGTTTGATAATGAATGCTTCTCATAACAGTTCAAAAGGACTGGTAAAGTTAGGGTATAATAATATTTTTCATAATATTTTAACAAAACTGGTGGAAATATTACCAGAACTACAACTATTTGCAACTAAATTTTGAAGTATCAAGCACTTGATTAGTAACAATTAGAGCAGTTTGCACGTTTTGCTGTGCATGTGTCCTGGTTTTCTTCTGTGGTTTAAATGCAGCCATCCAGGAGTGGCAGCTTCCTGCTTCTCTTGCTGTATGAGAAAAAGAAACAGGTATGTGGCAGGGGGCTCCTATTCTCTGCTGGTTGTTACGAAGAGTTGAGTTTTTCCCCATATTGCAAGAATTGTTTTACCTACTTTTCAGTGCTTTTTTGCATGCAAATAGGAAAAGGAGCTGCTAGGAGCTTTGATCACTATCCTCCAGGTAACTACACTGCAGCTGAGCCTCAGGGATTACTGGGTGCAGAGAGGATGGGGTGCTTGGTTTCTGGGGGAAGCCTGCGGGTGTGGGTCCCTGTTGTCCCTGGTCACGTCTGGCTGCAGGGTGCTGTGCCCAGTCCTGCTTGTAGTGCAGGTCAGACCATTGGGATGAACCCCCTACGTCTCCTGATCCACCAGGCTACAGGGACTGTGGCTTTGTTGCTTGTCTTTGACAGTGGCCACTCGCTTTATAAAGTGCTTCTACAGAACATTTTGCCCTTAGATCTTCCTTGCTGGATCTGCTTGCCCAGGGCTTGGTGCTGCAGGGGATGAATTAGCTGCCCTAGGGTAAGTAAGGCTTGCAACGCAGCCTCTGAGCTGTGCAGAGCTGGGGAAGATAGGGGCTATTGGTATTTTCCTGGAAATGGCAGAGCTCTTCACGGCAGTTGTTCTCACAGTTTAGTCCAGCTGCATACAAAACGAGGGTGAGCAAGTTATTATTATTATTTTTTTTAATAGGTGTTAATTCATTTTTAATGTGGCAACAGAAACCAATCTTACCTCTTGGCCTCAACTGTGTAGAACAAGAACACTTGCTGATTTTAATGCGGTGATGTTTTAAAGGCAGAAAGGGAAGTTAATACCTAGTTGCCATTCAACTTCAAGAGACTGTAACAGAATAAACAAACAAACAGGGCTAAACTGTAGTGGTATAAGGCACAGTAAAACTTTGAGATAATTCTAGAGAAGTACAATTTAATGCAACATTATTTTTCTTTAATTGAAATGCACTTCTTCTTCTTTCTTCCACAAAGCTAATCTACAGATCCCCAAAGGTTACATAGAATTTCTATTACTAAACAAAGAAAAAACACAAAATGAGAGAATAACATTTCTTTGGTCCTTTTAAAAGAACTATTTTATGTGTCATTATTCCCACTGGGTGTCGCCATTTTACTTGTGTATAGCCAGTGACTGCTTAGCTTCATGCAACTGCTTACAAATTTCATCAGTATTTAGTGTAATCTGTTCCGCTTTTGAAAATAATACAGGATTTTACTTCCCCACCCCAATCTCATTCTTAAGTAGGTAATGTCTGGGAAGGAACATAAAGTGCAATTGGGTTTTGATGGTTGAATAATTATGTATAATATGCTTTTTGTTCATGCAAGGCTATTACTTCCTGAACAATGCTAGATTCCCTAGCACCTTTTAGGTGTGAGGAAACTTTGTTATGATTAAAAGAGAATAATTTTGGAATCTACTACCCAATGCCTCTTTAATGAATGGAGGGGAGTACAATAGCTCCTGTTATTTTGTTATTCAACCCTTTCAAGGCGTAGTTATCGTAAATTACAATAATCATAGATGGCCGGTAACAAGTTTTTTGTTCCATCCTCTCTGTATGTCAACATTAATCAACTTGTACTGAGCAGACATATGAAGCAATGGAGAGTTGCCCAAGAAAGTGCAAAATTAAAAGAATAAAAATAAACATGCACACATACATTTCCCTGGATTTGGCAGGTATGTATAATTTCCTACCCACAGAGATAATCAGGGGCCAGCTCTGGCTGCCGTGAGAGGCTGATAAACATTTGTGCTTATAGTGATGAATTTACAATAAATGTATTACTTAACAAATGCCTTATTTACCATTATTGCCATCATCCACTTCACTCCCTGCCCTCACTCCCAAGGGACAGCAGCATTCAATATGGGTCAAGACTTTATTTTCAATGGTGAGAAACTTCAAGCAGTAATTAGTAACTGCCATGAGCCTTTGGTTAGGATTTTGCCATGGCTACTATCCTGATGTAGCTTTTTTCCTGCCTATAGTTTAGTGATCTTTTCTGGTATGGTCAAAAGCAAAAATCGGTAATATACAGTACAATACCATAGAGAGTTTGAAAGCAGTAAGACTGTATTACATTATGCATTTTATTATCAGGCATTTTTCTATCATCTGCATTTTCTTTATACTTATTTCCACCATCTGTCTAAGAAGAACTTTTGTTTTCGTGAGCTGAATTCCCTTTGAGTTGCTTTTCTCTGGCTTAATCTCCATCTGACTGGACATTTGGCTAAAAATTATGACTATAGTAGCAGCTCCCACTGAGAAACACCTGTGCCTAAGCAGACATAGAGAGAGAAATAAAGCAGGTGTTTTTGCGAGTTGCCTTTGAAAATTCCTATTTTCTCATCTATAGTTAAAAAAAAAAAAAAAAAAGGCCTTGTTGATTAGCAGCTGAAGAGGGCTTTCTTGTAAACCATTTACTTCTAATTCTGGCATAATTAAAATCTATGAAAAGAATGCTTTTAGAAGTAGACTAATAGGCTAACAAATCATGAGTTCAGTCTGGATTTTAATAGATTTAGAACTTCTTTCCCAGGTTATGCATATTAGTCCTACAACATGAGAAGTTGAAGCAGTCTGCTTTAAATCTGACAGAAAATAAATATGTAATAAAATAGTCTTTTGCTTTTTGGATATTTCTTTGGGACTAGCAAATGCAAGGAAACTTTTCTGAAAATCAAACCAGTCATGAACAAGAAGTTAGTGAACTAAGTGTGGCAAGTTAACAATTTTGTCTCAAGTATTTAAGTAATTATTTAAGTAATTCAATAAATTTGCCTACTGTTTTCTGAATCTAATGGGAAGGCAGTTTACTGACAGCAGAAAAAGCATTAAAAAGCAAGGTAAGTGTACTTCTATTAAGCCTGCAAGTAAGGATTAGTACATGACATACAGAATTCAAATGTGTTATTTGACAGTATTTGTCAGAGAGGTAAAAACAAAGGCCAACTGTGCAGGAGCTTTGCTTAGGGTTTAGAAAAGTGGGACTCCCATCTAAGGGTCTGTGGCAGCCTTCCAATGCCAGAATACGTAACCTATTGAGGGGTATTTCTGCCTCCCCTATCTGTTTTTTAACAATCAGTAGCAATTCAGTCTTGGTGGGACTGAGACAGGTCTTATTTCCAGACATGAAAGACTGAATTTCATTCTAACAGGCAGGAGGAAGGCTTTCATGTCAGAGTCTGATATAAAGGGTAAGTAAATTTGAATATTCTAAGTGTAGTGGTGGAAGTCCAGTTATAATCATGTCTGATAATGACACCTTGCAGAATCACATTCAGATACCGTTCAGGTTGCTGATTCAGGAATCAGGTCCAAACCAGAACTTGAGGACTTTCCCTGTTGTAATGTAGGTATGAAAGAAGCTAGCAAATACTTAGGCTTTTAATTTCTTAATTTCAGAGGGTTTTTATACGTTTCATTTAGTTCCTATTCTATTTTTTTTTTAATCTTTTATTCCTTTATTCCATTTCCTTATCTTCAGAATGTTCATAGAGCTTATGATGTTATTAAACTCTTCCAGGGGAATTTCGAAGCATGAACTCAAGATGTTTATTTACCTTGTTTAAAGGACCTAGTTTAATATTTCAGATTGTTTCAGTTGTACCAAAATGAGTCTGTGTGTTGGCAGACTGTTGGATCATATTTTTTTTCATCTCTGTGGTACAACTGTAGTAAAACAGTATCTGAAGGTTTTTCTTTGTATTCTCTTACTGTATGTGGTTAGTTCAAATCTCAGAAGATCCTCTTCTGGTCCCTGTTGATCTTCTCCTAGTCCTTGATCTTTGGACATATTTTTCTTACGTGTATGTTCATCTGTTTTTCCTTCATTTTATTCTTGTCTCAGTCTTTTGCCAGTCCCATTTTTCAGTTATGTGAAGGTCTTTGGTTTTAATCTTTTGTTTGTTTTTTCTTTGTACAGCCAGCTTCCTTAGTATGCCACTTTGATCATCCTTCATATGCATTAAACTAGGAGCCATATGTGCAGTCATGCAGATTTTGAAAGAGCACTCTGTAAAGCTTGAACCGTAGGCATGACTGCTGATTGCTTTGTTCTTGAGCAATTCCCTAGATCAGTGGATTCCACTGAGCAAGTATCAGCAGTAGAATGAGCAACAAGTAGGCTACAAAAGCAATGGGATTTGATAATTTAACCCCTAGAAACTTATTTTTCATTTCTCTGTCAGATAAGCATTTTTGCTCTGAAGAGTCAGACGTATGGAATTTAAACAAAATCATTCTGGACTTTATTGAAGGAAAAGAATGCTACCCCATCATTTAAACTAGGTCCTGTATCTTCTATTAAACTGTTCCAAATTCTTCATGTTCTTTAATTCGGATACCCCACTCAATCATTTAACAAGAGGATTGGTACTGTTCAGATGTTTAACTCACTGCTTTTCATGACTAAATTATACGTGTCTTCAAATGATCTGCATATTTGCCTCCCCAAAATAAACAAAGAAACCATTTTTTGCCACTTGGAAAAAAAATCAATAAAAACAAGATTAAGAAAAGTATTAATTTAGAAGTGGCTTGGACTATAAAAACATGCCCTTCCTGTTGTGTGTTGTTCTTTCTCAAAGTGCATATGTGCTTGCTTTCTTTTCACCAAGGATGAACAGTAGAAAATGGATTTTATTTTATTTTATTTTATTTTATTTTATTTTATTTTATTTTATTTTATTTTATTTTATTTTATTTTATTTTATTTTATTTTATTTTAATTTTATTTTATTTTTTTGCTTTACTACTGTCTCCAGGAAAGATGAAATGCTATTAAAATTCTTCCAACTGTTTGAAGATCCATAATGTTTTCTTAACTTCAAAAATTTAAATTCCTCTTAAATAATTGTTTATATCCTGTAAAATGTGCCTGTAAGCCTACCCAGTGGCCTGGTGCTGTGTGCTCTGAGCAACATGTGAGAAAATGACATTTAGTTCTGAGACCTGTGCTCTTCTCTTGTAAATGCTGCTAAGGGGATGCACAGCTACTTTGCCTGAGCAGAACATTTAAATGAGAGCTGTGATGAATTCCTGCCCTTGAAGACTGATCGAATCACGGGGAATTTATTCAAAGTATCTTGAAGTCTTTGTACAATGTTTGGCTAAGCTTGGAGAGACTAGCCAGTGTAAGGGAAAGATGTATTTATGCACCAAAGGGTTCCTTTTGGTGAGAGTTTGCCTTGTATCTCACATAGGGATTTTACAGTATGCCTTTATGAGTGAAGTCCAGAATACCCAGCTTCTAACTGGGATGCAAGGTCCTCCATATGCTCAGTTTCCACACTGGACTGGCCAGTGGTGCAGGCCTTATTGCTGGTAAAGATGTGATGCACCTGTGGTCCTGGAAGCATATTGGATTGCAGCAAATTTAGAGCTTCAGGTACAGAGATTAAATTTCATCAGTAAACCTTCAGTTTTGGTAACTTAGGTTATGAAATGCTCTGTGTATTTGGGAAATAAGTAAATAATAAGTTGTGCTGAGCACAACATTTCTGTGTGGAATGCTGCTGACTGATTTAGTGAAGTCACTTAGAAGATCCAGTGGGGATCCAAGCCCAAGTGGAGTGAGAAGTTGGTGTGAATTCAAGCAGCTTCAACCATGAGGAGACATGTCCAGACTCTGCATGCATGCAGTCCTGTGGCGCTTCTTTCTGCCCTGGGCACTTTTCTTTCTGGTGCTTGAGCAGAAGGTAAGAAATTAGAAAGGCCACCAAGATATTTCCAATGCACTAAGACTTGGACACAGCTGAGCTTGGTCCTACTGCTTTCATCATGATCTGTTTCCTCCCAGACTAACCAACCATAGCACTCAGACAGCCCTGGGCTAGAGAGAGAGGGATGAGGTGATGTTCTTTTATGTCTGCGGTGCTGCTGGTCACTGCCTGTAGTTAGTACCCTGTCCAACTCTCTCTGCTAGGAATGGAGAAGTCCCACGCCTCAATGATTCAAATCCAGAAAATAATTTGCTTGGCCTATAATGGCAAGGGAGGGGAGAGTATATGTTTCACGTAGTGTACCAAATTTTCATCCTGCCTCAGACAGCTGTTTTGTTCTTGGCACAGACTCTTCCTGTGCTTCTGAGAAGTCTTGAGCTGGGTCTTTGGAGTCACTAAGGCATGATTGCCTGGACGTACTAAGCATTCGTCCATGAGGTTGCATCATGAGGTTGATGCAAAGGGAACTCACGAGGAAAGGTTTATGCTGATAGGGTTAGGAAAGAAAGAGCTGAAGATTGCCTAGGTAATGATTTCTGCTCATGCCCCATGCAGTGCCCATTTTTGTAGTTGTATGTGCTCTGCAAATATATAACAGAAAATGTGATCCTATTTGTTTTCTATTTAAAAAATTGTTTATGATCAGTTAACTTAAATAAAAACTGGTTTAATTGGCTGACTTTTATTTTTGGATAAAATGACTCTGGAAGATAAAAGTTAAGAGAATTCATTCTTTAGCTGTTTTATAGCTGCTCTAAATTATAGATGAGTTCTGCATTAGTCCTCTAAACTTGTCATGTGGCTCTACACCTAAAACTGTTTCCTTGCATTGTTATTTTATAGCATCCAAAAAAATGGTTTTCCTTTGACAAACTCTGCTAGCAGAAGCATGATGTAAACTGATAAAACTGTTTTTACTTAAAAAAAATAAAAAAGAAAAAGAAACAAAAAAAGGTTTCTATAATGCATCTTGTGAAGCAAGTGGTGGCAGGAAGGACTTGTGTGGGAAGATATTATTTGGGAAGTAGGATCTTTCGGATATTACCTGGGTAGTGAAATCACAATCATTTGTGGTAAATGCCTTCTTTTATAACTCTTGCAAGAGGAATTTAGCATTCAGTATCCTGAACAATTCAGTATAATCTTTTGTTGTTGTTGTTGTTCTCCATAGCAGAATCCTTTAGATGTAATAGCCCTCTTCCCTTTGTCTCTGAAATAATTTCACTCTATTTGTTTTTGTATTCATGTATGTTCTGTTGCACAGACATCATATTTCAGTAAGAGGGGTGTTAATTCATAGACCAGTTTATAATATAAAGAGAAGTAAAGAGCTGTGTAATTCTCATGAAAGATGATATGAATGCAAGCTGTTACTGTTTACTTGAGTATTAAAATGAAAACAGAAACATTGGGATGCTCATTTGACTGTAGGCCACAGCAGGAATATGAGGTTGAGTGGTTCAGAAAAATCAACAGTGATAAATAACAGTTAGAGGAGGAAGCTTTTAAGAATGAGATTTGACAAAACCTGTTTGAGGAAACAAATGAAGCAAATGCCTAGTGGCAATTTACTCTTGGCTTCACTTGCGTGCATGTTGTAGGCTAGATAAGGAAACGAATGATGGTGGAGATGAAAAGATTACAAGGCAAGGAAGTTAATGCTACTGCTATTTAAGAGAACAGATGATAGTGAAGAAAGGAAAAAAAAAAGAGCAAATAGTTAAAGCTGAGGAAGTATGATGGGCAGTAGAACTGGTGAATGGTAGAAGTACATGTACCTCAGGCAGAAGCAGCTGTAAACGGGCAAATGCAAAGTATGGAGTGGCGCAGTTGTGATCGCAAGCATGAAGCTTCAGACTTGCTTGTCTTGTAGGACCTACTCGCACTTTGGGGAAAGGAGAAATTAGGCAGGAGGGAGAGAACATGGTTTGATTGCAAAAGTTGATGCAGAAACCTTAATGGAAGAGGAGGATCAAATGGAAACAATGCCCACCCCATCTAGGAGCAGGGCACCAGGGGACAGGTCAGGCAACAATATGAGCTTGCAGGTGGATGAGGGTCAGGGTCAGACCCAGCCTTGTGATGGCTGGCCAGGGCTGTGGTGATGTGCATTGCTACAGCTGTCAAGAGTATAAAGCAGGGAAGGCAAGGTGTATTATTTGTGGCTGTAAAGATTTTGTTGAATGCATGATGTCAGTTAAGTGGTGTAAATATCCATAGGTTTTGTTGAAGTAAACCGCTTTCTTCAAATACTGTTTAAACGTGGTAGAGAATGTGTAAGCAATTAGAAATGTAAGATAAAAATAAAGTGATAAGACTGATTTATTTATCAAAAGTCGTGCCGTACCATTGCATATGGTACATAATGGCTCAGCACTATTGAAAGAGAAAATAGTTTTCTGCCTAGTATTTTCTTTTTGTTTTTGGTAAATAATAATATTCACAATTATGGTAAAATCTGCTGCGTTGCATCTGGCAATAAGGAGTTTGTTTCAGCTTTACTATTAAATATTAGTCTTATTCTCTAATCATTGCATTTCATATCTCCTAAAATGAAATTCTCTAGGAAATTTCCCTAAATGCGATGCCTGGAAGCTGGTAATGCATTTATGTGCAGTGTGAAATTGAAGACATTCCTTCAGGCTTCATTTCACTCAGAAATTTTCTAACATTATTAATAATGTATAAATGTAACAAGTTTACATTAAAAGCAAACCTTAGACTAGGTCATTTCTGATCTGCACAATAATTCCTGCATAGCAATTAGTATTACAATAAGTTTGTAAAAACAGAGGGGGAAGAATATTCATATACTGAGTTTTTGGAGGCTAGATAACCTTTTCATTACTGACATGACCCTGTTCACTTCAAATTGCTCACTCTGGCATGGTATTAAAAATCAGTTGCCTGTAATAAAGCTCAGATGACTGATATAAGAGAAGTTGAAGGGGTAATGTATATTAGGTAGTGCATAGCTGTAACAAAAGTTTCTTACTTTACACAAGGCCATGTAAGGCAAGAGTGCTTGCTCAGTATTGCAGATGCACCAGCCTCTCTCAGGGTCACTTTGGACAATTTTCCTGTGTGCAAAGAGACTTTGTAAGTGTGACATATGCATCTAAAGAGCACAAAGCAATCTTTTATTAGTTAACAAACATAAAACGCAGGATTTAATGAGCTCCTAGGCTAGGCATTAGTATGCTGTCAATCCCCAGTACGACACTTGAAGAGTCTTTGCTGGCCAGATAGTTGCAGATCAGATGGAGGAGAGCCAGTCTTCACTGCTCCTCCAAATAAGTCTTCATTGCTGCTGGGTTGCTGTTTTCCACCTGCTTACTTTGCTTCTCTGGGATTTTATGTCATTCCACGTGGGTGTTTTTCCTCTTGAATCCTAGGCTGGTAATTCCAGCATCAACAGCCCTACCTTTGTTTTGCATAGCTATACTCTGTATTTTCTCCAAGGTCTGTCTCAGTTTAGCAATTTCCTTAGAAGTCTGAGGCAAGGTTAAGCAGCTGTGCCTTGGATCATGGAAAGCTAAACCCCGGAGAGGGAGGTCACACAGCACAAACATTAAACACTGAGGTCAAATATTATCAGACATCAAATGAGGAATTTCAATGAAATTAATTATTCTTGAAATTGCAAGTGCCATGGTTCATGATTTGGGATACTTATACAGCTTTAATTTTTCTTTAAATCATTTGCAATAAGTGATTGAAATGCTGCATTTTTTTTTTTTTAATTTTTTTTTTTGGGGGGGGGGCAGTGCTGCTATTGTAGTTACTTCAATTGTTAATCATATGTTCTAGAAATGTAGTCTGAACAGGTAGCAAACACCACTGCTCACCTTAAATACTCAGTTCGCAGCACCTGCAGATCATTTGGAAGATTTTCAGTATATGCAGACTGCAGTTGTCCTTTCTTCTATTCTAGGTAATGGGCCCCATCATGATCGAAATTGTGTTTACGATGAGCGCAATGTAGTCGATGGAGTTTACTGCCTCCCAATAACACACTGGATTGAAGTCTCTGGACATACTGATGAGATGAAACATACAACTGACTTCTATTTTAATATTGCAGGACATCAGGCTATCCATTACTCCAGGTAAAATACAAGTCCATGCCTTGGCCTGTGTCAAGTATTCGAACAGAAAATCAGTATGATATCAGCAAACTTTGAATTAGAAGTGGCCAATGGCAATATGCATGCAACAGTTCCTCAGAAAAGCTGCACAAAGACTAAACACCTCTTTGCAATTAAATGTCTCTTTTTTTCTCTCTCAATAAAATGCAGAGTTTTGGAGTTCAAGGATACCTGCATTCTATGAAAAGCTGTATGAGTTGCATCACATATGAAAATGCTTATCACTAATTTATGGATAAATTTTTGAGGAACTGTTATCTTCAAGTGTTTGTAAATATGCATCTATACACATGTATACCCAATGTGTTTGTATTTAGGATTATTTTAACAAAGTACATAATTTGGGGAAACAAAAAGAATATATTCCTGGACCAGAACTCTAGGGCATTGTGTTATTGCTTACTTGTGGAAGCAATGGCAATTAGTGACATTTCTTATAGATGACTTCTGCTTCTTAAACATAATGAATGCATTCCCTTAAAAAAAAAAAAAAAAAAAAAAAAAAAAGTGAAATTGAGTTAAGTCTTAAAATGCATTTACTTCTGTGGGATTCTGTTGAGTCTAACTGACTCAACAGAGGTCTGGAAGACCTCTGTAAACTTAGGTTCCTGTAATTGTAACTCATCTTTGTAGTGCTGGGTTCAAGAAGTGCTACTAGAGCCATTGCTGCTTTGTGAGGTAAAGCAGAATAAGATACAGATACCTCTAAAGCCTGCACTGAAATGAGTCTGACGCGCTCACTAGTGAAGCATGCTGCCTGAATTAGGAACCAGTAAGACTTAAAGAAAAGATAGTAAGCATTCTTCAGGGCTGTACATAAAGCAGAGGCTGTGTTTAGAGCAGCAGACTTGGCACTGGTGGCTAACTGTGCACTGAGGACTTGGGGACCATTTGTAACTTTGACCTTGTCTCCATCTGTGGATGTGACAATAAGTTTGTTGATTGATTATCAGCATCAGTACTGGCAAACCTGATATGCCACGTGCAGCCGATGAGCTGAGGTTGCTTACGGAATAGTTAATGATCTTAGGATCATTATTTATTTTATTTATTTATTGAGAATATTTATTTTTTGAAAATATCAGATGCTTATACTTTCACTGGGTCTTACCATTCCTTTGTGTGAATTTCTACAGATTACCCTTTCGGCTATTCCAGCCTCACTCTCCTGTCTCCTTCTACTGTTTTATCTGAACCCTTATGTAGTGTAGGAAGCAGAACTGTTTTTTTTCTCATGAGAGTTGCAGCGTATGACAGAAAGATTTTCTTTTCTTGGTGTCTTCTGGAATAATACAGATTCATAAATAGTGTCAGGCATATGTGGGTATTCATGTGACTTGGTACCATTCCCCGGAGACCTCCTCAAGCTATATAATACTCCTGACAGATTGTTATCTGTATATCTTAAGCATCCATTTCCAGCGTCCTATCAGAGAAAAGATCTTGTTTCCTCCAAAGCAGAAACTTGTCAATCCCAAATAATCTTAACTTGGCAGAGGAAGTTTGTGAGAAAGAGGAACAGCTGTCAGAAAAAGAATATTTAAACACCAAAGGCTAACTTATCTTTCTTTCCAGAGGCAGCAGTGATCCATTTAATACTTCCTTATCTGCATGACTATGTTTTCAAGATGAGGTAAAAAGCTGCAGATTCCACTAAAGAATATTTGGATTAAATTTTCTGTGTTGCATAGTCAATTCCAGATGAGGATCTCCTGCGTTCCCATCTTACATACTTTCACTGCAAGGAAGCCTTACATGTACATCTTCAGGAATTCTTATCTAATTTCTTTAAGCTCTATTAAGTAAGCATACCCTGTGCTGTCATGTAATTATTAATATTTTGAAGATATGCACCCTTAAATGATTTTTCATATGTTAACAGCTGGGGGCAGTTTCACCCTTACACTGGTTATTAACACAGCAGCCCAAAGCTACTGGCTAGTTGAGGTATTTTTTTTCTTCAGTTAAAGCAGTTAAAGTGAGCTAATGAAAATGCCATTATTTTTTATGGATTTATTGATTTGGAAGACTACTGTGGACATTAGTATCAACAAAACAAACAAAAATCCAAAACCAACAACACACAAACAAGCAAAAGCTAAGCAGCAGTCCCTCTGTCTTTACAGCTGAAAGCTTAGTTTATGATCTGGTCTTGTTCACCAGCTGAGATTACATTTGCCCACGTAAAGCAGCGGTACCACAGGGAGCTTTAGGAGCACAGATTCTGAGTAATGCCACTAGCTGTAAGATCTGCAAAGAACAGTGGCACCTGGAAAGAAGTTTTTTATTGGGGAAAACCTGTGATGTGTCTGTTCTCTACATTGGTGCTGATCTGTTACAGTTAATAGGATTGCCATGTGTAAATCAGTTAGAGAGGAAAGTTTTTCTCTGACAAAATGGCCTCCCATGTGCGCTGGTGAAATGATTTACTTGTCATCTGGCTAATCACAATGATTAAAAGCAGTTGCTGCTGTTAACTGTTTCTTTTTAAAACATGTGCTTAAATTTTAAATGGATTGTAGTGGCATGAAATGTTGCCAAAAGTCATTCTGAATAATGTTGAGGATGACAGCAATGCTTTGAGATTTTTTTTTTTTTTTTAATTCAGTGTATATTCATTCATAAATCAGTGAACTTTTTAGACTTACAGGTTGGAGAATATGTGGTGCATTTTTAAACCATACTAGGATTTTAATTATTTTTTTAAGTGTGAAATGGAGTTCACCTGCAGCTATAGAGTCATGACTGATGCTAGTGTCAGTGTTCACTTTTTTTTTTTTTTTGAAATATAGTGACACACATCACTTAAATCTGATTCAGAAAAGAAAAGAAAAAGTCCCTTTCTCTTTTGTGTTAGGTATTATTGTAATAAGATGCCTTAAATTGCAGAACAGTTCATTTAGGACACAGTAATTTTCCAACACAAAGATGAGTTGTTTCATCTTTTCTGGGAGAAGGTGGTTTCACAAAGTCAGTAAATGTGGGTCACTTTAATGCTGTATCAGTTCCATCTGTGAAAGGTGGAACATCATAATTCATAGGTGTTATCTGACTTATACTTATTAATATTCTTCTGTAGCTCTCAGAAGAACAGCTCTGCATAAGGATGAAGAGGGAGTGACACCTGAAATTTCAAAATCCTTAAATAATATGTTGGAGACAATGATGCTTGATGGCAGAATTAGGTAATAGGAACACATATCACTGAAAGCAAGGGCCATCTTGTTACAGTTTTCTATTTTCAGACTGTTGTTAGGTCCCCAGATCCATATTTACCACCCTCCCACCTCTGGGAATTACTACAGACAAAAGAAAGGTCAGCATTTATCAGCAGAACACTGCTTTAATGCCTCAAGAGGCTAAACAAGAAGCATCTGGATTTTGCCTTGGGTTATACCTCATTCACTTGCATATCTAAATTGAGATTTTAGTGCAGATCAGGGGTACACATTTTATGTGGCTCTCCTGACCATCCCCACTTTCCACAGTTTGCTTCTTAATGCAGAGCAGTCTAAGAGTGAACAATCCTTTTAGTGAATTTGAATGAAATCTTGTCAGATAAAGCTAAACAACAGTTTAGTAATTCTTCTGTGAAGAAATGAGCATTTATTTGATTGATATGAAACTATCTGATGATAGTTTGGGTTGAAGATAAGAATCTGGTTGGATATGTTTTGCTTGAGGCTCACTGGAGAAAATAAAACTTAATTTAACTGGATTGCATTTATTGCTGTTTGAGTGTTGCAACAACGTTGGTATTGATGAATTTAAAGGTATACTTAAAAGACATTTGTGGTAGGACTCAGTTTGAGGCTAAGTACTTACTTTGGATGTCTATATAGAGCAGTTCAACTCACTGGTGAGTAGCTGTCTACTTTAGAGTGAATTGAAGGACTGAATAGATCTGCAAACTACATTGAGTATGCTGATGAGATCTTCATTGATTTATAATAATACTTTAAACATCCAATTCTCGTGTCCTGTTGCTTGAAATTTGATGTCTAGTGTTATTTGAGATGATCTAGAGTTTACTGTCTGGCCTTCAGCTGCTGCAGTACAGGAACACAGTTCATGATAGCTCTTTGGTTGTATCCATGAGGCCCACACAGATGATCCAGATGCTCTAGTACATCTCAGAGGTTATGAAAGCTGTAATTAGGCAATGCATTGAGCATTGCTGTGTCTGAAAACACCCACAGTTGTAGATACCCAGGGCTAAGTGTCTTTGTCTTGATACTGTACCCCAACTCAAGCCTACATTAATGAGTAATGTCCATCTCAGTTCAGTATGAAGTCAGAATTACCTTTGAATTATGCAACTGGAAAAATGCAAGAGAGAGCTTTTATTTGTTTTTACTCTTTAACTGGAGAAGAGTTTCATTTCTAGTTTAACTGTTTTTTAATTCATTCAGAAAATAAAATACCCTTCTGTTGTATGTTTCTGTGTCATTCTAAAGCAATTTTTTTAATTACTGATTATATATACATATATAGAAGCTTTAAAGAGGAAGCTGTCATTCAAAAAGGGGGAAAAAAAACCAAAAACAAAACCAACTAGAGTTCAGTGAACTATGCTACTGTAGTAGAAAGCTGAACTGATACTTTATGCCTACATACAGAATTAAGAGAAGAGGTGATGATATCTACCGAGATTACCACAATTAACATTAAAAGCTGAGAGCTAGCTGTCCCCTGTGCCTAGAGAAAGCTTGTGGTAACAATATTAGAGAAAAGAATAAGAACTAATGAGTTCCAGATCAAAAGTCTTCCGTTGTATTCTAGTAAAATAATCTTGATTAAAAATACTTAACAGCAATAGGAGTTTGTCCTCTGATTTCAGTACATGGGGCTCTAACTGTAAAGTTATCTGGCCTTTTTATACATTAAATTATGATAATATTCTAAGCCACATTTTGTGATATGTTTACCCCATAAAGTAGGACATTTGTGGATTTGTTTGAATTTGTTTTCATCATACCGAGCTACAGCATAGTTTAAATTAGATCCACCTTTTATTTAGCAATAGAATAATCTTTTATATAATGTTTTAAAAATTATTATTATTTTGTCTCATATTTATCTTTTTTTTTTTTTTCTTATCACTCTCAAGTGGAGCTGTGAAATGCTTTTACTAGTCTCTGATGTGAAGAAAGCAGGTTTCAAATCAGTGTAAAAAGTGACTTTTAAGTAATTTTACATTCAAGTTCTTGAGAATTCGGAATGTATATGGTGGTATTGTGGGAATGTATATCTGAGGGATTAGGAGCAAGAGTTAGAAGAGAACCATATTGTGAGCTCAGAACTTTATCAATTTTTAAAGTCCTTATTGGTTTATATTTAATTTATCCCTGTAGTGAGTAACAAATGCATTTTTCTTCCACATTTGCTGGTGATGCAAAAAAAATCACAAACTTTGTCCTTTCATGAACTCCCCACATAGAGCCTTCCCTAGCAGTATCTGTAAACTTGAAAACTGATTCTGTTTTTCCAAGTTTTGAGATTTTGCAAGAACAGAATGGCACTTGGCTGTGTAATCTAAGCCAGGCTAGCAGACAAACCTAAAAACCAGGCTAGCTAAAAACCTAAATCCCATGAACTGTGCACAGAAATAGGATATGTTGTTAGTGAAGTCACAAACTGTGGAACCTTTGTAATGACATGCATAATCTGGATTGAGGGAACTCACATTTTGGTCTTTTTTTTTTTTTTTTTTTTTTCTTTTGCTGATCATTAGCAAGCATCTGTTGCCAACATAGCTCTCACTATGACCTACCACATGAGCGTTAAAGAGAAGATTGAAATGGAACTCCTGGATCTCAATTATTCATTACTAAGCACATTTCTTGTGAGTGCCATAGTAACAAAATCTGACATTAGAACAGGTGATGCAGATTTGCCAGAATAAAAAATCACAGAGCTTTTACATTAAACACTTTTGCATGATGGTCATCAATGTCTGAATTCTCATTATTACCTCTGGCTACAGTAACTTCTCTGTTAACTCTAATAAGTGGCTACTACTCAACATGCCATCAGATTTATTGTGCACTGCAGAGTCTGAGGGACATGAAATATTGTCTAGACATTGAGATGACACTGTTAAAGTAATGACTGATGAATGGTAAATCATCAATGTAAACATGATAAAATTGTGGGAGGGAATGATTTTGGCAGCAAATGGGACTGAAAACTAGCAAACTTGTGAACTAATAATGTCAGGTATTTTTAAAATGTCATGCATTGTTAATATTCAACAACTATTCTGAGTGTTTCTATAAAGCTACAATGTATGTTGTCAGCATTATTGATAAATTAATATTTTTGAGCTTTTTTACATTGTTCTAGGTTATGAAACAATTAGAATAATTCTTGATAGCACACCAAGGGCACACCACACTATGTGGATTTCACTTCTGGTGAAAACCAATGTATTTCTAATGATTCACAGAATATTTTCACAATTCAGAAATTACTGAATCCCCCAAAGTGATGTCTAGCACTCATCTATACTAGAAAAAAATGTCTTCCATAGCACCTTAATTGCACCTTGTTTTCCTTCTTTTTCTTAACTCTGGTATACTCCTCCTTATGAAGTTTGTGAAGTTCTTGCCATTTCTTATCCCTTCAAAGAAACATATAGGAACTAAACATTTTGGTTGTTACACATGTGAAAAAGTTTTTCTTTTTTCTTTTTTTTTTCTTTTTTTTTTTTTTCCCCTCCTAATCATATTCTGAATCACATCCAGAGGTAATGTCAAGGTCCTTTAAACTTCCACCTGACTGAGCCAACAAAGAACCAGTAAGGCTTCTCTAAACTTTGATGGCTAGGGAGGTGCTATGAATATGCAATAGTCTCTTGATAGTATTACTAGAAACCTTAAGAGTAAGGCCCTGTAGGCACAGGAGAGCTTTTGCAGAAATAAAGTTCTTAATGTAGTTCCATCTCAGAAGTTAATATAATTTTGTCTGTCACAGGGATAGGATGAGGTTTACGAGATCTGTGCAGTGCCACTGTCAGCATGGGCATGGCAGATACAGAAAGAATGGGACCACCGTATTGATTCTGATGCTTGTAATTCCACATCAGCACAAAGCTCTGAAGGCCAACAGTTGTTAGATGTGACATTCCTCTGGAAAACAAATAATTTTTAAATACAAAACTTGAGCATGGCTCAATGTACTTCTAAGCAGCTAGGTGAATGTGGCAAATTTTCAGAATTTTTAAAAATTGTATTTATCGCCAGCACCAAGAATTACCCTGATCATATTAAACAACGTGTTTGATATGCTGTTTACAGAAATACCCGGTAGGAAGTCTGTAGCTGAGTGTTGTGACATGGCAAGGGGAGAGGAAGCTGCAAAGAGCAGCTACTGTTTAATAGAAGCAAATGTTTTTTCTCCATGTGCTAAGAGCCTACGGCTTGCAGGGAGCTTTAGAAAGAAACCAGGAATGATGGTTCAACTCAAAAGTGCTATAGTAATTTAACCGCATAATTTCCAAACAAGGTGTGTGCAACAGGACCCAAAGGGGAGCTTGGTGTGCTGCTTTGATAGTCTTGTGAGTTTTATCTGGATTTTTCTTTTCCATTCTACCATTCATATGTGGTATTTGGAACTGGCACTTGATTGAGAATTATTTATTTAGAGGGGGTGACTGTTCAGAAATTAGTATTTTGTTAATAAAATGGCAGCAAGCAGAGCCTGGCTGTTGATGGCTAGATGAATGTTTTTCATCAGCTGGCTGGTATTGGGTAATATTTTCTTAAAACTTCTGTTGCTCTTTAAAATGGATCTTTTCATAGCTGTGTCAGTACACAAAATGATTTTCTTACCTTGTAAGAAAAACTCACAATTCTGTGTTATTATGGGAGCAAAAGTCAGAAGGAATACTGGGAACCCTGCATAAAAAAAAAAAAAAAAAAAATTAAATAAATCCTGAGGAGTAAACATACTTATTTGTTCTGTTTTTTCTCTGTGGGAAAGAACAGACAAATGTTGATAGTCTAGTAAGTATGAATTTTATGTGGGGTATCACTGTTAGGGAGCAAAAGCTATTGCTGATCCTAATTTCTCTTTCTGAGCGTACCTGTCTTTTGACTGTATTTCTTCTGAATGTCTTCAGCCTTATCCACTGCCTCTTTGCTCTTTAACATTCAGGTGGCCAGCAAGAGAATAAAGTTCTGCCTCTATTGGAAAGCAATTTGCTGGTGGTGCCAGCTGTGAATAAAATTGCCTGTGATGGTGAAATCCTGCTCCATTTAGCTCACAGCTGGGGCCGTGAGGAAGAGAGGCAACAAAGCTTTTTCACCAAAGACGATGTTTCAGTGGCCTTGCAGATATTTATTGCTTTTTATCTTTTACATATGTTTATCAGGTACCCTATAATGGCTGGAGTTTCTTAATATAGTTTACTTCTTGATAGTGGGAGTGCTTTTTTGAGACCAGATATTGTACACTCAATCTTCTTGCTATCTACCAGGAGGGAGGGAATTCAGATACTTAGATATTTGGTTGTTATTGAAAGAACTTAACTGAGAAATCTCCAAAATTTACAACCAGCAAAAAAGCTGAACCACTGACTTGTGTTTGCTGTCCCCTTGCCTAGCCTTTCTGTGGTTTTCACAGATACAGCTCCTGGGCCAGGGTAGCCCAGCAAGCCTTCAGCTATCTATTGCAAAGGCAATTTTCTTAGACAAACATCCTCCGAATGAAAGAGTTTTCAGTCTGCAAATGGGAAAGGTGATGCCATCAGATAGTTTACTACCAGCAACTGCTTTAGTGTTTGCTTACTGAGTGTATACCACATATCTGAAACCATTAGTCTCCAACTCAAAATATCTGAAAAAACACCATGTAGTTGTTTCAATGTAAATGACAGGGGAAAAATTTAAAAGATACTTATTTTTTATTTTTTAAACAGTAACAATCTGAAGTTATTAAATTATGAATTCTACCTCTATTTTAATTTTTTATAGGTGCTCATGGATGTAAATGCAAGTTTTTATGTTTGAATGCTCTAGATATTTACAAGATGATTTAAAAAAGGATCCTCCATATAAAAATGTGGCAGATACTATTTAAAGGATAAAAATAACTTATCAGAAAGGAAACTTGAATGTAGTTCTAGTTTCTTTGAAGTTCATATCAGAAACATAAGTATTTCATTTCCCAAGAATAAATGAACATTATCAAATTGCTGTTGCATCTTCCCATTTATAATTTTCTTTCTGGAACCAATATATATATATATATATATATATATATATATATATATATATATATATATATATATATATATATAAAAATAATAATAATAAAAAAGTGTCTTCCCAGGGGAACATATTAAGAGGCTATACAGAAAACCTCTTGTTCCCTTCTTTAATGCTTGGGAAATTTAATTTCAGAGAGTCAGGTACATAATCCATGATACTGTTCAGAATTTAATGTGTGTCCTCTTGTGAACTATGATAAAAATTGAGTCAAATGTCATAGAGGTTGCCGTGTCATAAGAAATATGGATTTCCTCTTTATTGGCTCAAATGACAATGGTTTGTAAGTTTAAGCAAAATGTCTTTTGATATGAAAAGACTAATAATAGAAAAGATGATTTTAAGCATACAGGAAGAGGAAAAAGGGGAAATACACATTTCAGTTTTAATACAGAGACTATGTATAGAATATAAATTATGTCAATAATGAAGTAGAATCTTGATTTTTTGTCTATTTATTTAATCTATCTATCTATATGTCTACCTACCTAAGTACAGTTTAAAGTAATTGAATGAAGAGTAGCAGCAGAAATAGGATGATAGCATTCATGCACAAAGTCAGCCATGGACCAGCAAGACTCTCCTTGGCTCTGTCATTCAGTTTAGGGGCTGGATGCTAAGTGCTAGTGTTGAAGTTTGTGGGTTTCTGGAGCCTTCCATTTAGTTTATCTAGCTTCTCCAGGGCTGCCTTTTCAAAACTCTTCAGAACAATTATAGTCTATGCCTTCATTGTCCCAGGATGAAGGCCTGATGAGGGGGATATGCAGTTTCTTTGATACAATACTTTCCTTAGCATTTCTTCTTTCTGCTGTGCAGCTGCCATCTTGAAGTGTTGGTCTTGTACAGACCATTCCTAAACACAGGGAACTAACTGTTGTCTTCACTGCAGAAGGCAGATTTGCTGAGCTCTAATACTGAGTTGCTTCAATCTGGTAAGATGAAAGGAAGAAAAACCTTCTTGTATATATTTATGGTCTGGGTAGTAAGGCTATCCAGTATTGAGTAATGTTTTACTAAGTCATGCTTCAGCTGAGAATGTAAAGACATTTATGTGAACTTCTATAAGAGTAGATGACTTTAATACATTTTTTCAAATGCCTGCAGTTCCAGTCTCCAAGCAGGTAAAAATATACTACTAGGAAAAGAAATAAAGCTGAAAAAAAAATTATTATTTTTATTTTGGTGGGCGCTTGCTTTTTTAGATATTTATGTGGCTGACTGTGGTGATGATTCATTTTTCCCCCATATTTTTAAAGTGTTTTCTAGAATACTCAGTCTGTGGTACTCTAGAATGCATCTGCCCCTCTTTAAAACGAATACAAATGAGCTGTTACAGTTTTGGAAATTCTGGATAAATATTTTGACTGGAATAGACTCAGATGCAGAAGCTATCAGGATTGTTGTGTTTGGACAGTACCACAAGAAATGAATGTACTTCTTCCTCTGACTGTCTCTGACAGCTCTGAGGAGATTCCAGTACTCTGTGCTAATGTATTACCATTAGATCGCAAGGACACTTTTCAATAAACTATGTTTTGCAATTATAAAATTTTCACAAATACGTACTGGTTTCAGAAGCATGGTAAAGCATTGTAAAATTTCTATTGGATCTGAAAATCTGCATTTTGAGAAGTAGAGTCATTATTTATTATTTTTGCAGTCTAGGTTTGTAAGCAACTACTAAAAAGAATACAAAAGATATTTTTACCAACACTTCCTGAAACTTCTCAGGTACTAACTTAAAGTTCATCTGCAGTGGTTTAAGTCAACTTTCTTAGGCTCCTTTAACTTAGATGCCAGCAGTGGCATCATTCCCATTACTAAGCATTAATGTTAGAAATTCTCATTACTATTGCCAAGGGATTCATGGCTCATTACTCTCTGGCTTAGTTTAGCAGCCTGTTGTTCTTGTGTTTCCAAGTATTTGTTCTAATTCAAAACAAATGGGAATGTTGGCAACCTAACAGAGACATATGTAGGAAGTAACCATTGGCAACCAGTACATGAGGCAAGATTCTATAACT
The DNA here is from genome assembly GCF_964035555.1 of Netta rufina. Lineage (NCBI taxonomy): Eukaryota > Metazoa > Chordata > Aves > Anseriformes > Anatidae > Netta > Netta rufina. Next base: position 51,462,107 of record NC_140125.1, on the reverse strand, counting down.
GGAGCATTTAAATATTAATTCCTACAAGCCAACTGACAAGTCATTTCCAGAATGTGATCCTGAGATTGTTCAGTACAAGCCTTGGAACTTGCTTCTCTTCTCAGGCTATATTTTTTGCATTTGGCCATCATTTGCTTCAGATCATGTTTATACAAATTAAGTTATGAGAAGAGTCATTCCCTGCCAGGGCAAATGCTGTTTTCCACTGACTGCAGTGTGCTCCTAGAATCAGTAGAAACTTTACTTGTATGTTTCAAAATAAAGCCTGACTAACTCCTATAAGGCTAGATCTGAACACGCCCCTATCAGTGTGCATATAAGATGATGATAAGATTACTTTGTTATCTTCATGGTATCTTATCTTCATGCTAGAAATACACAGTAAAATATGACATAAAGTATTTCATTTTGAATACAGGGAGGATAAAATTTTATCTTCCATAATTTAGTTTTACTCATGTACGTAAAGTATTGTGTGACCAAGTTATATCATTTCTAGAATAGAGATAAAATAGACTATTTAAAAATGTATAAGTTATAAATTCATTGGCTTCAAGCTTTCTAATAGAGTGAGATGAATGAGAAGGGAGAAGAGTTTATGGTGGTGTTTTTTTTTTTCTTTTTTTTTTCTTTCTTTTTTTTTTTTTTTTTTTTCTCCTGTATAGGTTCCAGTGTACTGTGAGCTTAACAAGAACAATTTCACTGAATTCACTGGAACATGCCACTAATCCCTGAGGCAAAATTAGGTTTCATTTGATCTGTTATTGTGACAGAAGAGCAAAGATGGTTTACAATCCCGTTGCACTTCTGTTTCCTGAGGGATATGTTCTAGTCCTGGCATGGAAGAAGTCAGCTGTATCAGGTTCTCTTTTCAATTCTGTCAGTAACTAACCTTTGTGGTAATGTTGTAATCACTGTTAATGGGAATATACTTCCTCATCTGTGTTGCTTTCTTCGGAGGAACTTTGTGATCAGGTGACACTCCATAAAAAAGAATCCCCAATACTTCTGGTTTGAAGGTCTTTACATCCTCTTCGTATCATGGGATCAATGGGAATGACAGATTTGGTTTTGCAAACCCATTTAAAATATGAAATGACAGAATATTATGTTTTTGGTTCTATGTCAGGTATTCCATGATGTGAGATATGACTTCATCACAAACTGCAGTGAAAAGCAGAGATAGCTGAGCTAGTTTGGAATGAACGAGGGCATCATCCGGAGGTTGTTTAGCAATCATGACACTGAAGCTGTAGCAAAGTAAGTTTGCTTGCAAGGAACTCTGTGTTTCCACAGTTTGACTACTTCTGGTGTTTGAGATAGCATAGTTAAATGAAGACTGAGAGAGAACATACGTTATCATTCAAGAAAGACATTCAGGAATTAGTACAATTCCAGGTTTAAACTGAACCTGCTTTAAGATCAAATGGATATTAATTGGTTCTGAATGAATTTAGAGTGTAAAGTAGAACAAGGTTTCTGACATCAAAGGAATGATGTCTGAATTCTGGCACGACCTTTCAAACAGGGCAGGGAGGATGAGGAACCTAAATTATTTCAAGATGGATCTTGATAAATAAATATAGGTAGTGATTCCAGAGATGGAGATCAAAGTTTAGGATTATGGTATTGTAGGTCATAGGCTCAAAGAGACTTCAGAAAATATCCAGTCCATTTTCTTGCTCTCACTTATTCTCAATTACATTTAAACTATTCTGGTTTTATCCAGTGTGATCTTAAATATGATCTCATCTCAGTTATCAGATTCTACAGCCCTGTCACTGTTCCATTCAATTACCTCACTATTCTTGCCATTAAAAAGCTTTCCTAATGTTAACTTAAGTCTCCCTAGCTGCAATTCATTTCTTGTCCTCTCCACAGCAGTTTTGTAGTTTTTTAATTTTCTGTGCTTCCATCCTTTTGAGGTTAAGTTGTACAGGGTCAGTTAACAGATTTCATGTCTATGTGTTTATTAAGAAATAACTCAATGCAGTAGGAGTGGGTTAGTAGACAATAGGCTTCTGATGTTTCTATTACATGCAGTGCCAGAAGACTTACTTCAGATTGTCTTTCTAGCATGCATAACACTGCCCTTTTATATGTTGCACAAATGATGGTAGCCTATCAGTGGCCCTGATTATCCATGTGAAGCCTTGCTTCTGCTCCTGTTTTATGCCATTTCTGAGTGACACTGGTACCTAATGCCTTTCACACTTCTTTGTGGACAAAATCTGTTAGAAGGCACTGGGATGAGAGCCATGAACTATTTAATCTTGCAACTGCAATAGGTACTCAGAAAGAATACTGAGAGAACTGATAACTTGTATCCTGGGCATTTGTTTTCTGGAGAACAAGGCAAATCTGATGATTTTCTAGGACTCCATGCCATTGCAGCAGTTCTGACTGCAATTAACTGGGGCTCATAACCCAGAGAAATAAGCTGTCACGTTCACTTCACCTTAGGTCATGGGATGATGAGCAGCAGATGTGAAGGGACACAGTTAAGAGTATCTCCTTTGAGTTGGTTCAATGTATTTCATATTCACACATCTCAGAAGCACTTACATGTGCTAGGTGTTGTTTTTTACTGGCACATTTGAATTTTGTGTGTGCTGAAGGCTCCTCTTGTGTTGTGGGATGCTTATTGCGCTGTTCCTGCATATCCGTATTAGGCACAAAGGTGTCTTTGGAGTGAAGCTTCCTCATTCCTCCAAATGGAATCTGGGTTGTGCCCGCCACAACAACTTTGAGAACAAACCTGCCATGAGTGAAGACAGTTCAAATCAACCCAGAACCACAGTGATGTGCTGGACCAAACTGCTAGTGTGGGCAGAGCACCTGAGAGTTGCCTAGCTCTGTTATGTGGGATAGGGTGTACTTCCCAGTCATCTGGGTGTCTTCATCAAATAAGGTCCCTACTGTGGCAGGATTTAGGATGTTAGAAACACCTTTGATCTCTGCTACTGTCTCATGTGATATTTTTGTGAGTTTCTTGTATTATGATAAAGCTCTTATGCTCCTTTTAAGGGAATATGTGGGGTTTCTGTGGAAGATGAAAACAGGCCATAAACAGAAAGTATTATGGACCCACCTATAATAAATTTCTCTTATGAATAACTTTAATTTTTCTCAGGTGGATCCTTCTTATCCAGTGTTCCTAGAACATTCAAAGCTATAACAATTCATATACAGACACAGAATACAGGTTTCCTCCAAATCCACCAAAAGATTATGAATGAGGTGACTATGCTTAGTCATTAGCGTGGCTGCTCTTTGTCTCATAACCTAAAGAGTATACCATGCCACTATCTGTAAATCACAGAATAACAGAATGGTTTGGGTTGGAAGGTACCTTAAAGATTATCCAGTTCCAACTCCCCTCCCATGGGCAGGGACACCTCCCACTACCCCAGGTTGCCCAGTCCCCATCCAACCTGGCCTTGAACACCTCCAGGGATGGAGAATCCACAGCTTTTCTGGGCAACCTGTTCTGGTATCTCACCACCCTCTGAGTGAAGAATTTCCTCCTAACTTCTAATCTAAATCATCCCTCTTTTAGTTTAAAACCATTCCCATTTATCTTGTCAATACCTGTCCAAGTAAAAAGTCACTCTCCATCTTTTTTATAACCTCCCTTTAAGTACTGAAAGGCTCCTCTACTCCAGGCTGAACAATTGCAGCTCTCTCAGCCTTTCTTCATAGGAGAGGTGCTCCAGCCCTCTGATCATCCCTGTGGTCCCTAAATGCAGGGTATTGGGTGAAGAGAGGACAACTTTGTCCCTTTTGTGTCATCAGCCTGATGCTTCAGGAATCTTCTCCTAAGAAGAAGATTCAATAGAACCTGAGGACACTGTACCACTGGAACTGCACTGTGTCTGAATATCTGTGTATTTCAGTTATAGTTTGGTATTACATGTTTTTATTTTAGCACATTGTCAGCTTGAGGTAAAAACTTAATAGTTTGTTAGTTTGTTTGTCTGCGTATCAGCAAATGAAGTAGTTTCATGCCACATTCATACATACATTTGTGAGCATGGAATAAATGTGATATTATTAAGCATAACACTCAGAATTCAAGGGCTTGAGAAACTTTGCGTATTGCTAAGCTGACGAAGTGTTGTTCTAAGGTGATAAAAGCAGGTTTTTCTTTTTAGTTGCCAAGTCTGCTCCCATGTGAGAGGCTAGATAAGTAGTCCAAATTACATCTAAGAAGAAAATTTGCTGGAGCATAATTACTTTTCATCACAATGCCAAATCATAATAATAATTAAAAAAAAAAAAAAAAAAAAAAAAAAAGGAACTACATTGTAGTCTGCTTAATTCTCCTCATTTAAGGCCCTGAGGTAGAATTCTTAACCTCAGAATAAACTGCACTCTTTCAGTGGTAAAGCAGAATATTTTATCAACAATGACTTATGCTCCTTCTATGTTTGTCATTTATTTTGAACAAAAAATAATTTTTACCTATAAGTAGTCATTACAAGGTTTGCAGCTGTGTCTTTTCAGCAGGATATAGTTTTATCATTAATTGGTGCTTTACTCTGATGACTTCTGCGATGATTATGGCCTTTTAATCCATCTTTATTGATGAGAATGATGTTATTAAGCCTGGCTATTAGATCTTGGTGTTTTGTGAGTTAGCCCATACTATCATCAAACCTTGCTCTCCAACTGTGGCCAGTAGTGCTTGTCCACATGCTGGGCAACGGAGTGCATCAGACTGTGTTCATTCAATCCTGCTTAAATCAAGTCTCTCATCTCAAAGCCTCAGTCAGCTTGTCTTCTGCAAGGAGACTTTATCAGTAAGTCAGCAGGAGAAGGTATTAAGACCATGGTCATTTACCCACATGTCATGTGCAATGAATTGTCAGGGTCATGACTCCTCAGTTCTACATTATTATTGCAATAGTAAGGATACGTTTTAGTGAGGGATCTCTCTCTGTCCTTTATTTAAAGAGAATTCAATGAAACCAATATTATTGTAAAAGACCAAATCAGGGATTCATCTGCCTATCTTGACAATATTTTGGAGGAAGATTCAAGAATTAAAACAAATCCAACCCAACCCAAACCAACCCAACCCAAAAAAACAACCAACCAGTCAAAGAAACCCCACTATTTTACTTATTTCTGAGCAGTTGCTTTGTAGGTGAAGCTATATGGAACCTGAGATTCTGAGATTCTTTATTTCTTTTATGTAGATAGGGCCACTTGCTTTGCTTCTTCCATGTGATTTATCCTTAAGCACTAATCTCATTCTCCCTTAAATACTTTACATTCTTAGTCTGTCCTCATATGGAAATATTTTCATAGGTAATAATTGGCATCTCCTTTACTTTGAATGTTTTAATTTTTCTATGTCTTTTTTTGATACAGTGCAATAGTTAATAAAAGGTTCAAAGTTTGTGTGCATAGACCAAAATCATTGGTTTGAGAAGGCTGTTATAAATTTTGTATTTCTTTCAGTCCACTTCTTTGTACAGGCTAATATTTCTGCTTTGACCTCTCTACAAAGCAACACACCAAGCATAACTGCAAGTATACACTTTTTCCTCTTGGAACTGATTATAGTTAATTTAAACCTCAGTGATGTGTGTGAGATTATTTATTCCAATACATATTACTGAGATGCATCCATCAACTGTGAATATCATCTGCTCCTTTCTTGCATATTCATTTAGTTTTATTTGATAACACTGGCAGTTGTAACTAATAAGATCTTAAATAATTCTGCTTCAGGCAGATTTCACTCTGTCATTGAGTAGCCTAATTTCTTGTGAGAGATCTTAACTTGAAACCAGAATTTCATGTTGAAAGTAGGCCAACCGGGTCATATTATAAAAAGACAAGCAGAGAACTATACATAGGAATATAGCCTTTGGGGTACAAGAAGTAATTAATCTTTGCTTCTGCTCAGAACAGGTAGGACCTCTTTCCAGTACTAGGCATAACATCCTAGGAAAGACGTTCACCAGCTGGAGAGTCTAAAGCAAACAAGAATCATCAAATGCTCTTAATGTATGACAAGGCAGGAAAGATTGATTTTTTTTTTAATTTATTATTTATTTATTCTTAGTATAAAGAATCCACAGCTGTGTGGGTGTGTACTAGTAATTTTTGGATATGTAAAAACATTTTTAAGAGTGGAAGGGAATAACCTGTTCTTCATGTCTGTTGTTGAGGCAATAAGAAGTCATTGTGACCTGTGACTGCACTAGTCTTATTAGACATTAGGAAATTATTTCTGCAGGCAAGAATAACCATCAGTGTGCTTTCTATATCTCAGGCAATATTAGAAAATGTTCAGATTATCCATTGGAGAGCAGAATTTAGTCATTTAAAAATGTTTCTCTGTTTGTTAATGCATTTCAGGACTTTATTTAATAAAGAATTAAGAATTTTGAATTAAGTTCTTAAATTTGAATTAAGAATTCAAACCTTATTTGAATTCTAGCAAGTGCTCTTATTACTTTCATCAATACAAGATCAGAAGGAAAAAACAAGTAAGGTCCAGAAGAGAGATGTTTAAATTGGTACTTCAGCGAAGGCATGCATGTATTTAAGTATATAGTGCATGTGGCATTAAAAAAAATGCTAATGCCAAAATGGGGAACACATACAGGAGGATAGTTGTGGGTTGTCATAATCCAGTGGTATCACTCTTTAAAATGATGTGCCTTGTCACAAGGCAGAGAGAGAGTAGAGGAAAGATGAAAGAGCATCTCATCTACAGCTGGTAAAATTTACTATATTCTCATTTTTAACATGCCCAAAGCAACGCTTTCGGAAATCTCCTTTTTGTCAAGTGAGAGAGAGGGAGAGAAAGGTAGGATCTTTTTTTTGCTTATATCCCTTGGTCTTCCTTTATTTCTCATCAGGCATTTAATCTTTGAATTAGTTTAAACTTGGTTGAAAACTATAAAGTCTCACTGCAAACTTTTGGTTTTGACAGATCAACATTTTCCATTAAGTTCCACCTTATCAAAAAAGTAGTATGTACCAGTTTCTCTTCCAGTGTCATCAGGAGAGGAAATGGGAATGCATTGTAATTTGAAGCAGTCTTCAGTAGTTACAATTCTGCAAACCCATCTCTAATAGAGTAGCACTTGAAGCCTACATTCCCCTTGGGCTGCTTGCTTGTACTGGTGTCAGGGTTTGCACTGCTGGTTGCACTGCATCAGTACAAAAACGCTCCATGTGCATACGAGCACCACAAAATGCTGGGAGCAATCTTCTGGGAATGCAAAGCAAGTTTTGCTGTAAGTTACATGTAGCTGTAGTTGCGTGCTGCACCTTTAGGAAATCAAAGCCTTAAGGGAGGGCACAGCCAATTTAATCAGTATTTTGCTTGTTGTTTCAGCTAAATTGCTGTACCCTGTTATATATATATTAGTACACATCCTGCTGTCATTGGATTCTTAATAAGATCTAAGAGAAGACTGCAGTGCAGTGCAGACAACTAAATGAATTGCAAATTTCAACACTGGGCTACATCTTGACTTGGTGCTAAGGGATGAATCCATCACTTTCCATTTAAAATAATATGCTGGACCTTGATCAAAAATATTATCAATATAAACAAATGGAATAGCTAATGGATCACTCTGTTGCCAATAACCAGTGAAGAATACCTATAGTTTGGCAAAGTCCTCTTTCTTGATTAAGTCTGGCAACTAAATGGACATCTGAAATATCGTACCCAATAGATCTTCTAAGGAAATGTGTTCCCCAAAGGCTTGAATCCTAGGTTTATGTAAGAGCTGTGCCACCCCAGAAGGGCTGACTGATTTTAGGAGAGTTTGTAAGATGAATTCTCCTAGTGTACTGATGATGGAACAGATCTGGAAACAGTACCTGAGTCATCTCTGTTTACAGCTCAGCATTTTGAGGAAAACTGAAATTGGTGCCCATTTGCTTTAAACCATGATCAACAAAAATAAGGAGCTGCTTAAGAAGCAGTGTCAACATCAGTGTGGTGGAGGAGCAGTTGGCAGCCAGATGCAACAACTTCGTGCCTTCCCCTAGGGCAGGTCACCTGTGCTCTGAATCAGACCCCTACAACTGCAGTGGTTGGGTTGGTATTGTACTGCCTATGGAGGTCTAGGAATTAAAAGTCCTGTGCATCATTCTTTGGGAACATTTCTTCTAGCCTGAAAATGACAATCTGCTCCATTATAAATAAAAGTATGAGAATGCTAATCTTCCATTGCCTCAGACTCATTTTCTCCTTACAGATGGGAAGACTATTTGCATGTGCATTGATTAAATGGAATGCATTTCTTGTTCCAGATGCATTCATAGTGAATAGTTATAATTTAATCTAGGCTGTGCAGGGTCCTGGGGGGAAGCAGCCGAGTGTGATATATATCTGCATCATTAAAAATAATTTAAGTGTGATGACAGCTGGAAAATAACCATACAAGTGATTTCAGGGTGTTCCATATTTATTCCCTAGTAATAATAAATTGTTATTGGGTTTTTCAGTTTATAAGTCAAAATGCAGTTTTTTTAACATGTCAGCCTTCAGTCTGGGATCTGTAAGTCAAGTAAATCAAGCAGATACCTGCCTAACATTTAATCATTTTTACTACAAATTCAAACTTATCACATCCATTCGTTCATTTAATCCCCCAAAGTTCCCTTGAGGTAGGTAAATATCATGTTCACATTACCTATTGGGAACTGAGGCATAATGCAGGCTGAAAGCAACTGTACAGAAAGCAGCTTTAAAGAAAGGGTTTTTAGAAAACCTGCAAGTCTTAATCTCCCAAGTTAGCCAAATATTTTTTGATGTTGCTCTAGGGGATTTCTTCATTGCTAAACTGTGACTGAATTTACTGTGTCTTCTGAGACCATGCACGATATACTATCCTTAGTAACATAAGGAGTTAACAATACAATAACAAAGTGTCATTTTAATATTAAAACAGAATTCTAAGTAAAATTTTGTTAAAACATGATACTGTTGTGATATTTGGGGAATATAAAAAGTGTTAATGGCTGAAAAGATTAGAGAAAGATTATAGGTTTACCAAACAGACATAATCCCTAAACATTTTTTTTTTTTAACTGATGTAGGTTTCACTTAATCTACTGCTGGAAAACAATCACATGTGAGCTGGAAAGCAGAAGCTTCCAGGCAGCTCAAAGCAGTATTACATGACAGTAGAGGAAAGAGAATAAAATAACAGAGGTCTCTTTCCCATGCTGGGTAAAATCATTGTTAAAATCTAGTTACCTACTGAAGCACAGAAGCAGTTTACAGAAGGAAGGCCATATTGGAAAAAGAAAACTAAAAGCCTATTACTCATGTAAGAGATGTAAAAAATGAAATTAGCACTTTCTTGTTTTTAATAGGTGTGTTTGCTGGTCCTTAGCACAGTCAAGCCCTCAGCAGGGCTAACAAAAGTCTTTATATGAAATATAGCTGCTAAACTCTTTATCAGTTGCTGTGCTTGCATTTGCACTGACCTTTTCCTTCTTTCCTTCTCATGTAAGATAAAGTCAAGGTATGAACCAGATGAAGCCAAATAGAAATACAAGTACTCTACAGTGGGATTATCCCAGAACTTTTATATAAACCGGCCAATAGAGCAGCTGTGCACTCCTGTTCTTTGCAGGAACTGTTTTCCAGAAAAAGAGCAGTAAAGGTACATCCAGCAAGACTAAGTCTTTAGAGTCATTAGTAAGTAAGGAGCTTGAAAACCAAGATCAATGCTGTATCTTTATCCTTTCAAAAGACAAACTCTAGGATGTGATCAGAAGACTAGTACACAAGAGTTTGTCCAAATAGAGGGATATATCAATTGTTGTTGTGGTCATTTTCTGAATATTACCACTGATCTGGCTAACTGAAGGGAAAAACGGTGATAAAAACTTGATAAACCATCAGTTGCTCGGTAAATACGTGACTATTATTGTTAAATAAAAAAAGTTTTTCTCATGGACCAGACTTGTTGCACTACAAAAAAAAAAGAAAAAAAAAAAAAGATCTATATCCCAGTGGTCTTGCAGATAGTTCATCTGTAATGTTTTCCCATTCAGTAATCACTAGGGAGAAAATTGTAAGGCATTGCTTTATCTGTAAGCAAGAGTACTACCCAGGATTTTATTTATCTCAAGAATGCTTTAGTCACTCCTAATTCAATCAAATGCTAGAAAACATGCTTTTTGTCTCCTGTCAAGGTAACTTATAAGATGTATTAGATGTTACCCAAAATATCAAGAGAATTACATATGTATGAGTCTCTAGGAAAGCCTTTGATGGAACGATACTAATGTTCTTGTTCTTAAAAGACTATCCTCATATTGTCACAAAGCGTTAGTGATATTGCCATTTTTTCTTTCATGCAGCACAGTTGAAATGGTTATTTTCTATATTTGTCTAAATTCTCGGGTTATCATTCATCGTCTGTGATCCAGAAAGTTGGTACTCAGTTACTCTATCCTGATATCAAGTTCTTTTTCTCACTGGAGTAGGGGCTGTTGGGGCCAATGGCTGTGTCTGGGTAGTTGGTATGCTGCTCATTGTGGATGCAGCTGAAATACAGTAAACAATAATAATAAAAAGTGTTTCATAGAGTGAGTTTCTGGTTTTCACAGTCTTAGAGTCTTAGTCTTCCACAGTCTTAGTAACATTGCAGAATTTAATAATTACCCATTGCACAGCTTAGCTAAATGCTACTTAGTACTTATTTCTGTCATAGTCCTATCAAATGGAAATAGCTAACTGATTAAGGTCTGTTTATATGAGTAACTATTCCTCAGAAAGAATAAGTTTTCCTGAAATTAAAAATGGGGAAAAAAAAAAAAGTATCAGAAATGTATGGCAGATATTTTATTTTTGAGGATCTTGCTTTTGTTGTAGCTTGCATTCATTTTTTTGCAGTTAATAAAGTTTGCAAGATTGGATACTCTACTGTGAGTGTATTTGGTGTAGTTTATGAATTATATGTTCAAAATAGATTCAAATCTATTTTAGATAACATCAGTTTAACTATGTGCAGATTAAATATCTCAATTGACAACAAAGCTCTTAATATTCAGTTTATATAAAAATCTGTTGGGACATAGGATAATTTTATGATTATTATTAACAGGGAAACTATAGAAGTCTTGAAGTTTGATTTGGAGAAGTACCAAAAAAGCAGATGTTTATATGCCCTACACATATCTCTTGAGTTTTCTTGACAAAATTTCTTGTTCTTCAAACCCTGAGGGAAGCTAGACATGTACTGTAATTCTGCATTTGATTTCTACTACTCCACAAGTGAAGAAGAAAATGAGAAGAAAATTACTAATTCATTTTTTAATTTTCTCATGGAAGGGTGGTTAAAGTTGTTCTTGTGTGTGTGTGTTTTTCTCCCTGTCTCCTGTCCTCATACCAGCAGCAACAAAGCTGGAAGAGAGTCCTATGTTTTTGACATTTTACTAGCATAATTCAGATTTGGATCATGTGAATCTTCTGTCTTTTTCTTTTGTGTAAATTGCACAAATCTTCAGAGCTTTCTTATTCTAATCTGTGATGTTAGTAAGTATCCACTGCAGGCTTAATGATTGATGCCTTGGAGACCTGTGCTACTAATTATGCTCTGATTTTTTCTCAGACTCTCTGGCTCTTTGTGGTACGTTAGGAGCTCGATCCCCAACATCAAACATTACAAAATAAACAGTAATAAATTAGGAAATTGCTTACTGTATGACATGGAAATGTTGTACTTTAGAGTATTCATGCGATGGTGCAAAGCAGGTTTTGAGCTGGAACACCACTTAATTTGGCAGTTTCTGCATTTAGATATTTTAATCAAACCTACTTCAATCTCTTCTCCATGCTAGAATTCTGCCAAACATCTGGCTGGGAAGTTGCCCTCGGCAGCTGGAGCATGTGACTGTCAAGCTAAAACACGAGCTGGGTGTTACAGCGGTGATGAACTTCCAGACTGAGTGGGACATTGTTCAGAATTCCTGGGGCTGCAACCGCTACCCAGAACCCATGAGCCCTGAAATACTCATGAAACTATACAAAGAAGAAGGTCTTGCCTATGTCTGGATGCCAACCCCAGATATGAGCACTGAAGGTAATGCTCAGACCAATCTTGCAGCTAACTTAATAGTAACAAAATCTATTAGTTACTAATATGTTGCTTCTGTTGCTTTCATGACTGCTTTTTTTTTTTTTTTCTGTGTAAATTTCGTGTGAAAATATAGCTAGAGCCCAATGTGCATTTTCAGTTTTATTCGTATTTTCTGGTATCTAAAATACTTCGTATCTGCAGTATATGTATATTTGAATTTAAAGCCAGACGACATTGATAACTGCTTGACTGTTGTTGCTTTCAGTTTGAATTCAGCCTGTATAATGAAAATGTGCTGTGTAGGTGGAAGACTGCAAGCTTGCACAGCAGGACAGCTTGCCATCCTTGCTGGTTAAAAACGGTGAGGCAGTGCTGCGTGTCTGGCTCAGCCGCTCCTTTCCCCTAGCAAATCATTTCTCTTTATCTATAGTATCCCAGTCTGATGAGTCTTTACAATCATTTCTTGCCGAGACCACCAGCTCTGGTGCAGGCATGTTCTGCAGTGGAGCAGAGAGTCACAGTGCACAGGCAAGTTTCCTGAGCTGGAAAAACCCCAAGGGAGCGCAGAGACCACGGAGGGCCAAGAGTAATGGCGGCCACCATGACAGCTGCAACCCACTTGTGAGGAGCTCCAGTCATGGCATCCACCCAACAGAAAGTTGTGTCCTCCATGTCCCTTATGGCCTCTCTAGCCACAGGAACCAACACAGCTACCCAGACAGAGCACCCAAGGGAACGTGTGGCTACACAGGTCTCAGGCTGCACAATGTGCCCGAGTTTTCTGACAGTGTCTGATGGCAACAATGAGTACACCTGTGGGAGGTACACCATGTAGAAGAATGGCTCAGGCTGGTGACAGAGGTTTGGGAGGAGGTGGGCATGCTGAGGAGCATCAGGGAGTCAGGGGAGATTGACTGGTGAAATTGTGCTCTCCAATGCAAGAAACAAAGGATCCCATACCATCTTTCCACCAGGTAGGAGGGGACCTAAGGGATGGCAGGGAATTGAAGCAGGTTTCTGTTTGGGGTAGCAGGCAAATCCCCTCCCTGCCTATCTCACCTTCTTAGGTGCCCTTACACAACAGGTGTGAGGCTCTGGCATTTGACGGGCAGGCAAATGATGCAGACGAAGGTCTGTTCAGGTTAGAGGGGTCACTTAAGCAAGTCAGCCTACCCCCTATATTGCAATCACCTTCATCATGGAAAAAAAGAAGGGTTGTGACTCCCTTCTGAGGGGAACGGGGGGCCTGATATGCTGACTGCACTCAACCCATAGGGAAGTCTGCTGCCTCCCTGTGGACCAAGTAAAAGCTGTTACTAGAAAGCTCACTAGCCTGGTACAGCCCTGTAATTATTATCCATTATTTGTTTTTCATGTTGGCAGTGATGAAATAGCAAAGAGAAATCCAAGGGCAAACAAAAAAGACTTCAGGACCTTGGGGCAATTGGTTAAAAGATTAGGGGCACAGGTAGCGTGTTATTCTATCTTTCCAGTAGCAGGAAACAGTATTGAGAAGAACAGGCAGACCTAGCTGTTCAAAATATGGCTCTGAGGCTAATGTTATCAGCAGAATTTTGGATTTATTGATCGTGGGATGTTCTACACAACATCAGGCCAGCTGGAGCCTGATGTGTTGAATCTTTCTCAGAGAAAGGGAGAAAGATTTTTGCACAGGAGCTAGGGCTGATTGATAGAGCTTTAAACTAGATTTAAAGGAGTAGAGGGATAAAACCATGCTTTCCAGTGATAAGCTAAGGGACAGCATGACAAAATTTGAGGGATTGGATGCTAGTGATATCCTTTGGTGAGCTCCATGAGGTGCTGGGTACAATGAAAACACATTTGAAAAATTTCTACACAAATACACACAACATGAGGAACAAGTATGAGAAGCTAGAAGTCTTGGCTCAGTCCCAGAGGGTTGGTAGGCATTGGAATAGGCTGCCCAGGGAAGTGGTTGAGTCATCCTCCCTGGAGGTCTTTAAAAGATGTTTAGATGTAGAGCTTAGTGATATGGTTTAGTGGAGGATTTGTTAGTGTTAGGTCAGAGGTTGGACTTGGTGATCTTGGAGGTCTCTTCCAACCTATATGATTCTGTGATTCTGTGACATCATTGGCATAATGATGGGAAGAAAAGTCTTGTGTCTGGTTTGTTATGATGGATGATTACAGGCTCTTCAGAAGGGGCAAGCAGGGCACACGAAGCAGGGGGGTGCTGCTGCATGTAATGGAGGTGCTGGGCTGTATGGAGCTGGTACCTGGTAATGACAGGGTTGAATGTCTCTGGGTAAGGATTAAGAGACAAGCAAATAATGTGGATGTCATTGTGGTAGTCTACTATCAGCCACCCAGCCAGTATGATGACACCAATAAATTGTTCTTTAAGGAACTAAGAGATACCTCTAGATCATCCACTCTTGTCTTTATGGGTGGCTTCGACTTACCAGATGTGAACTGGGCTGGTTCTCATTAAAGTTTTCATAAGTGACTTGGATGCAGGACTTGAAGGTATAATAAATTTAGAGATTACACTAAACTGGGAGGACCTGTTGAGTCTGTTGAAGGTAGAGAGGCCTTGCAGAAAGATCTTAACAAATTAGAGGGCTGGGCAATCACCAACCATATGAAGTTTAAGAAGAACAAATGCTGGATTCTGCACCTGGGATGGGGCAGCACTGGCTCTACGTACTGCCTAGGGGTTGAGAGGCTGGAGAGCAGCCCCGTGGAAAGGAATCTGAGGTTTCTGGTTGATGGCAAAATGTATATGAGTCAACAGTGTGCCCTGGCAGCCAAAAGGGCCAACCATATCCTGGGATGCATCAAGCATGGCATTACTAACTGGTTGAGGGAAGTGACTGTCCAGCCCTACACTACACAGGTGTGGTCTCACCTCAAGCACTGTGTGCAGTTTTGGGCACCACAACATAAGAAGAACATGAAACTATTAGAGCATGTCCAAAGGAAGACTATGAAGGTAGTAAACGGTCTAGAGGAGATGTATAAGGAGTGGCTGAGGTCCCTTGGTTTGTACAGTCCAGGAAAGGGGAGGCTGAGGGTAGGCCTGATGGCTGCCTACAGCTTTCTCACAAGGGGAGTGAAGGTGCAGATGCTGATCTATTTTCTGTGGTGACCAGAGATAGGAACCGAGGAAATGGCGTGGAGCTGTGACAGGGGAGGTTCAGATTGGGTGTCAGGAAAAAGTTCTTCACTGAGAGGGTGGTCAGGCAGTGGAACAGGCTCCTCAGGGAAGTGGTCACAGTACCAAACCTGCTAGACCGAGTTCAAGAAGTGTGTAGACAGTGCTCTCAGATGCATGGTCTTATTTTCGTGTGATCCTATGTGGAGCCAGGAGTTGGACTCGATGATACTTGTGCGTCCCTTCCAGCTCAGGACATTCTATGATTCTATGATTCTATGATTCTATGATTATGTGTTTTATATAATTATTAATTATTCATTATTTAGGACACCCATGGTGCATTCTGTCATAACATAATCTTTTTAATTTCTACATTAGAATGCTTAGTCCAAAATCTTGGTTTTAGCCAGTAGTCTAGGAAGCGTGCATGTTTTTGAGTGAGTAGTCTACCAGCTGAACAGAATGCTTCCAATAGAGTGAAGTATCACTGCCACAAATAGGGAGCTGTCGTATCTGTAATAGGATATCAGGGAGGACAGGAGACCTTAAGACAGGGATTTGAAAGGACTTAATGTCAGTGCTCATCTGTGCCATGTGGAAAAGTTAAACTTTGATGTTTGCAGCTTCAATTTGCAGAGTAGTAGGGAGAGGTATAAGGAAATGTGGTATTATCAAGAAATACAGTATTCTGACTCCCTTGGGAGTCAGAAAGGCTGTTTTTCACTTTTTTACCATATCCTTAGTACACGAGTATATCATAAAATGTTAAGGAGTACAGGAAAACTATCTTTTGTTCTCCCTCCCTCCCTCCCTTACTATTGGCATTATGGTCTTCATTACCAGGTTTTGGAAAGCAGCAGTATGTAGGTAGATACACAGACTGGTGGTAAAAAATATTTTATTTTTGGCTTGCTAACATTAATGATATATAAGACGTGCTGCTTGATGTAATTTGCTGCCTTATCTCAGTCCCTGTGAAAATGAATATGCCACACACATCCAGCATTAATCAGGGTGTGTATTTAGAGAAGACTTGGGGCATTTTACAGATTTTGTGTGATCCAAATCTACATTGCAAGAAGAAATGAAGGTTAAAATAGAAGGTCATTTGAAAGAAAATAATAAATACATCAGGTTTGCCCTTGTGACTCACAGTGAATCAGGCTATACTGATAAAATCTCAACCATGAACATAACTTTCTCAAATACTTGTGACTGTGCCTTGTTTTTATCCTTAGGAAGAATACAGATGTTGCCACAAGCTGTCTGCCTATTGCATGGGCTGCTGGAGAATGGACACACTGTCTATGTTCACTGCAACGCTGGCGTTGGCAGGTCTACGGCTGCTGTCAGTGGCTGGCTGAAGTATGTGATGGGATGGAACATACGGAAGGTGCAGTACTTCTTGGCTTCCCGGAGACCAGCTGTCTACATAGACGAGGAAGCCCTGATTCGTGCTGAAGATGATTTCTACCAGAAATTTGGACCTCTTCGTTCCTCATGCAAAGTGCAAGAGTAGAAAAGCAGGAGAGGAAAAGGAAGGTGAAGACAAATCCTTGCATGTGAACCCCAAGGATTTAGAAATCATGAGTCAAATTCCTGCCTCTTCTCATCAGATTATACACTTGTCATAACAGCCTGAAAATTTTGTTAAGAAGTGCCTTTGAGTGTTTTTTTATTTGCCTTCTTTAAGTTGATGCGATTCATGTTTTCAGGCCTTTAGCTGCAAATACAAGACCTAGAAGCTCTGCAAAGGGAAACTAAGATTTTGTTTTTATTACTTGCCTACAGGAACTTAAGCAAGGTTCCTAGGTTTTTAGGGTAGACACTAAATAAGATAAGACATAAAATAATTACTGTTGGCAGTATTTTAGTGAGAAGAAATTCTGAAAAAGAATTCTCAGAAAAACAGATACACATGTTGACTGACTTCATGTTCAAGTTTTGATGGGGCTGATAGTCAAAGTTGCTCAGTTATTTTAGAGTGTACATTATTGAAATGTTTTCTAGTAATTTTTAGAATAATGGTATTAATGAGAAAGACCAGAATGAAAGTGATTTTCCATATGAGTTCCTTAAACAAAAACTGATGGCTAATGCAGTGAACTAAAGTTTGCTTTCTTTGCCTGTCCAGTCAATGTTAAATATTATGAGTTACAACTATGTTCTTTTATGACATTGAGGTTAAGCTACAATGTGACATGAAGAGAGGAAGCAGCTCCACTTAATAGAGTCTTACTGTGTTGCAGAGAAAAACTGCTATTTATTACATTATCCTAGTCTGTGAGCTCTGTAAGTCACAGGTACGTTTTGCTTTTCTGGTACATGCAGTGCTATGAAGTGGGATCTCTGGGTGCTATGTCAATCAGTGACATAGTGACCACTAGCCTAAAGCAGAACTACTTGGTGAGCATCTGCATATGACTGGCAGCACAGCCTCTGTGTTGTTCACCTAGATGGATTTCTTCTCTACAGCAGAAATCTCTTAATGTGGAAGAAGTCTTTTCAGCCTGTGGAAGCTGATGGTGGGCTGTCTCTGGGGTGAATGGAGCAAATGTGTTCCTCTATAGGAGCAAAGAAAAACTCTTTGGGCAGTTTACTCAGGAATGTGGTCTAGGTCAGGCTGGTGTTGGCTCTGTGGATGATCCCTAATGTTTTCCAGAGCTGCTCAGTCCCTTAGCTAAACTAAGAAGTGGTACCAGTAGCTTCCAGCCCTGCTCAGGTAAAACCAATTTATCGTAGGTTATGTCCAAGAGAGATCAAGGGAGAGAAAGCGTTCCCTAAGTAACAGAGGATTAAGTATGCATCAGGATATGAATTTAATTTCTATGGGTTCAGTAAAATCTCTTTATTTTTCAGCCAGACATCTTATTCCTCTAAAGAACCAGTCAGTGCCAGAGTAGTTTAGCTGATATATTTTGATTATCTGAATACTTAATGGAAAAACTATTGGATTTGAACTGTTTATGGAGAAAGTCCAGCATAATGCAATGTAATGTTTTATTTATCTTTAATTATCTTCAAAAGGAAGATGGCAATTTAAGTTATTCTAAGTGCATGGTTTTGATCTCGAATTTATTTTTTTTTGTTGTTTTGTTTTGTTTTGCTTTGAAATAACATTGCCTGTTTAGATATGAACTGTTAATGGATAATGTCCAGCATAACACAATATGTTTTATTTATCTTGTATTTATATCATCTTCAAAAAGAAAAGTTTATTTAAGTTATTCTATAAGTGTGATTTTGATAATTACTTTGTTTCTGGTTTTGTTTTTGTTTTTTGCTTTGAAATAACACTGCCTGTTTAGAAAGTGGATGACAAAAGTTCACTATTAAATAACTATTCACTATTAATTCCAGCACTTTATTTTCTTGTATGTGTTTGGCTCCCAATTTCATAAATAGCAAGAAGGGCAATGGCAGATATTTCTGTATAGACGTGGGACCAGCCACTTGAATGGTTATGATCTATTGCTTGTCCGCTATACTGAGTAAGTTTTGATGGGCTGTTGAGAAGGAAATCTCAAAAAGCAGAGCCCAGCAAAGATGTGTGGGTGATAAGGCACCTCTGGTACCTGCACAGACCAAAACCGGGGGTTACTCTGCAGCCCAATGGGATAGCAGAAGGGGTGTGTGAGTGCTGCTCCCAGACTGTTTTGGGTGCTGCTGCTGTCTGCCCCTCCAAAACAAGCACTGAGAATGGGAGGATGGCACAAGAAGTAGAAACTAGAACTCACTTAATTTTACAGTTCTTTTGAGATATGTTTGAAACCCCAAGCTTAAAATGTGTTTCAAAGCCTCCCTGACAGACAGTCCTTTCCATTAGATGCAACTTGTAATGTATGTTGGGACCAGTAATTGCAGTTTTGCTCCTGACATTTTATTTGTTTCACAGCTGATTATATTTATTTTTAGTGCTCTTGGGACTGTACAGTGCATAACATGGCATAAACAAGTGAGTATATAGCTAAAGAGGTATAACCATGCTGTGTTGGCTATTCCCTAATACTGATTTTGTTGGCAGTGGAAGCAGACTTTTGCTTCATCTCTTGAAGGGTAAAAATTCAAATTATACAGAAGCTATACATTCAAGGAAGGCCTAGCAAGGGGACATTAATTAATTGTTTATTGTCATTTCAGCTTCCTTGTCTGCTAACCTGCTGGGGGGCAATATCATATACAGATTGCATTAGCTGATGAAAAACATGAAAACAACTTGCCAAAGTCACATTAACAATGAATGCAAAGAGTTCCCATGACTTGCAGTCCCTTTGTACCTATTTGTAGCTTACTTTTTTTTTTTTTTTTTCCTCATTGCCACATTCCTGCTTTTCTCATTGAAGACCACCCTGTTGGGTAACATTCATTAAAAGTTCTGTCTGCTGAAAGTCACCAGGAATTTAAATGGTAAAGCGATTGTTGCAAGAGGGTACAGTAACAAAAAAAGCAATCATATAAAAATATTCAACTTCTCCAACTGTATAATTACATGATAGAGCTGCATCTAGAGGTTAACTATTAGAATTGCAATCTGTAATATGTTCTTTTGCTGATTGGATCATTAGCTGTTTCCACATACTAGACTCCTTATGCAATTTGGATGTCAGGATGAGGACAGCTCTGATGTATCCTTGTATACTTCTTCACTAGGTTAGTTATAAAAGTGCTGTGATGCTTAGACGAGAACAACTCCTATAGAAGGAATCACAAAGAAATAAAGAATATAAGTTATTTTACAGCGCACCCAAGAAGCCAAACACATGCATACATAGACAACAATGGGAACTAGGTATAAATATTTTGATATCTCATCGTCTTAAAACATTGTTTGGAGAAAATACTTTTCAGATATGAAAGTATTCTCTGCTCTGTTCCAGCATATTTTTTATCTTTGTGAAATTGAAGAAGTGGAGTTTGCTACTTGGGATGGGACTATTTATGATTCGGGGTACTTAGGGAAACTCAGTGCATTATTAGGCCTAGCCAGAGCTGCATAGATAGCAGAGCTATGCTCAGATAGCTCTTAGAAGCAATTTTGTAACAAACTAAGCCCCTTGAAGGATGGGTTGGGATTTGAGTGGTCTGGTTTCATGATTTTGTTGCCTTATGACATCAGAAGGTGAGTAATGGGGATCTCCTGTGTGAGATTTTAGGTAGGCAATGCGGTCTGGTGGTAGAGACTGGGTTGGCTGGCAGGGCTGCTAAATACCTTCATTTCTCTCTTCCTCCTTATGGGTAATTGCACACTTCAAACTTTGTTCCTTTTGGTACTTTTCTGCTCTAGGTGCTTAGGTTACAAGTTTTCCCTTTCTGTTTGTACAGTGTCAAGCACAGTGGAGCTCTGGATGAGGCCAGGACTGCTGTATTTTTACTATGTTGTGCTTTTGAGTAACTGAAAAGTCTTGCAACTGTTAACTGAGTGGGGTGTGCTGCACAAAAACATATGCAAAACTCTCTGCTCTGGAGTAGAATTAGGGTTTGGACTGCAGGCCAGTCCTCCTGAGCAAAGATAATAGAAAAGGCTAGGCTGTATGTTGTGCAGGAGCAGGTAATAAACCCCATTTAAAACAAGAATGTTCAACACACAAGAAAATACTAGGCAACTCTGTACATGCCAAGGTCAGACTCCTCTTTCTGAGTTCAAATTCATAGCTTAACACATTGACTTTACTTGTCTGCAGCTGAGAAAAAAGGTTTGATTGAAATTCATCAAATAAATTTGCCATAACTTTATTATCTCACCTCTTCTTTCATACTTCATCATTAAATTGCAGTGAGAGTTTTCGTATCAACGGTACTTTAACTACATATATATATATTAATATAATTCGTTTAAATAAATACACTGGGAGGCTGTGAAGAAATATTTGGAAGCATAATAACTGCCACAAAAGCATATATTTGGCAAGCAAGCCCTAACTTCCTGAAGGATAATGAACATCAAGCTGCCCTTAGCTAAAATGGAATTGGATTAATGTAACAGAGGGTAGGATATATAGGGCTTTCTCCAACTCTAGCTGTTTGCATTCTCAGTGTTAAATCAGCACCTCTGCAGTTATTTCTTTAAACAAATTCTGCTGGAAAAAAATAATGGTTTATTTTCCACATTTATATAGCTTAAAGGAAAAGGGGCAGCTCTGAGGAAGAAGCCTTTTGAACAGTGGAAGCTAAAGAATTAACCCTTTTCCTGTTGCACCATGACACAACAATGACATCACCAATGAAACCAAACTATATTAATTCATAATTGATCTTCCTAAATTAGCAAAGAAAAGCAAATTTTTCAAGAGCAATGACATTGCCATATATTAGCATAATTGCATAGTTGTGATATAATCAACCAAATACATGTTGTTGGCCCTTCAGCTTTGATAACATTGAACCTATAGGGTATTTGTTCTCAGTTAGATATCTATTTTCTTGCTGCATACTCTCACCTCAAGATGATTCATCTTGGTCTTGACTAATTTTGTTGACTCCTTTCTTGACAAGAAAGGAATCTTGACTAAACATTACAGTATTTGTAAAGATAAGTAATAAGCATTTAAAAAAAAAAAACACCTTTTATAAGTATCAAAGCTTGTCTGGGGATAAGGAAATAAGAACAGTTATGCCCTGTAAAATAAGCATGGTGACAATGTGAGCCCTAGCCCTATGCAATTCAGACTTTTTGCACTTAAACATGTCCTATTTGGAAGACTGAATTTGTAAAGATTGCAGAATAATGTCTGTGATTTGGCAATTATTTCCATGCTGATATTTTTATATTTACATCAAGGAAATTAGAAGGCCTGTTTATTTACGTGCTGGTAAAATATTAAATGATACCTCATTCTTGATTTAGATGATGTGAAGAAAAAGCATAAAACAGATGCCAAGAAAAAAATTCTAATGCTGGGCAGGTTTCTATGGCCTTTACTTAATGTCATTATAACAAAATTTGTTTTGTGCTAATGCAGTTTCAGCAGGGAAATATTTAACAGTCAGGCCATCATCCAACAGTAGCAGCCATAAGTTGGGCAGCCAGCCCAAAGTCACTGCAACAAATCAAATCCTGAAAATGAATCTAATCTCCAAAAATTCAATAAAATACATAAACATAGAGGTTAAATTAATGTAAGGATTGTATTTGGAGAAGGGGAAAATACATAGATATATAGTATAATTGTGTCTAATGTCAAAGGGAAAGGTATTTGGAGTGGGATAGCAAACACCATGACTCACTTGAAAACGTGATCAATACATTGGATAGAAGTAGAGCTGGTATTTAAAATCTGTTAACCTGTTAAAAGACTCTACCAAAATATTTAGACTTAAAATGCAGTTACAATATTTAGCTGTATAGAGAAAAAAACGTAGAAGAGTAATTTCTCAAGAACACAGACCTATTTTACACCCTCTCTTGGGCAACCAACTGATGGAGTGCACTTAAGCAGGTGGAGCTTTATGAGCACAAAAGTGGTTGCTGATGCTGTGTGGTTTGGCAATCAAACAATTCCCTTCCATGGAGATGTGTTGTTCTGAAATAGGATCAATGAGGCTATTCTTTAGAAGAACTAAAGGGAAGGGCACATCTTAAAATGTGCTTAAATGATAACTGCAGATGGAGGTGTAGAGAAATGGATGTCTCCATGGAGTCTTTCCCTTGGCATGCATCCTGCTGAAACAGAACAGCCTCTTAGAGGTATTCTGCCTTGCAGAACCTGTGCTTGAAGCCAGAGCACGATGATAGGAAATTTTAAAAGTGAGTGGCAGTGGCCCTGACACCCATTAGCTGATTGTTAAATGCCATCATTCAGACTGCTGACATGTTTGGCTGAGCTGAGCAAAATTAGATGAAGGCTGCTGTGTGGGTGTCTGAGGCACTCAAAGGTGGGAGCTAAAAATCATCTTGCAGGACTAAGATGTACCAGCATGATCCAGCCAGGAGAAGGTTGAACTGGAGAAACAAGAGACAGGTCTTCCACACACTCTGACACTGCTGGTGAAATGGATGAAATAAATTCAACTCTCTTTATTTGAGTTATTTGGTGTCTGACAATGTCATGAACGATACTTAACTTCAGTCCACTATCAGTAATTGTATGGGACAACTGCTGTTCTCAGTGCCTCCATCCACAATGGCTGTGCGGGTGCCTGCACAGTCACTACTACAGGCAACCAAACTGGAAAATGCTGCTTTGAGTTCTTGATTTCTCCTGCCCTTTCTATATAGTAAAGCATATGCATTATTTTGCAGTAAGGTTCATGCAAAGGACTATTTTTCTCAAAAAGAGAACAAGGTATGTACTAGAGAAAGATTTAGAAGCAGGAGTTGGAAAATATGTGAACTGAAGAACAAAGTGAACTGTGGAGATTAGACAGAGCTCAGTGAGACACAAATATATCGCAACACCCAATGAGCAATAAAAGCACAATGATATCCACCGGAATAGCAAAGCCTGGCAAACTATTCAACAAAATCTGCCAAGATCATTATTTCTGAGAGGAAAAAATTTGATTAGGTCTCTCTTGATTGCTGGGAACATGACTCGAGTACACTTCAGAAAATGCTGAGTTATGCCATTTGTGCATTTCTGCTTATGGAACTGAAATCTATAACATTATTTTAGCTGTGAACATGGTTCTTATTTTACATTCCTGAGTAGCAATAATTTCAGTGTGTCTTCCAGTGGCATCCAGATTTAAAAAGAAAAAAAAAAAAAAAAAAAAAGTAACCCTGAAGCATCCTACCAGAAATTTATATAAATTATATATATTTAAGGTAATTTCTGTGCTTTCAATGAACATAATCCGTGTTTATTGGGGCATTACTGAGCTTAGAATGTGCAGTTATCTTTTACTTCTCTGCTGTCTCATATTCCAGGCTAAAACACATGCTTAGGTTGCACAGAAAATATGAAAATTAGCCAGGTTGAAACTGTTGCTGAAACTGCTATGCTTTTGTGCTGCTGTAAATACCCAGAGTTCATGGTGTTAAAATTTGTGATAGAGAACAAACAAACAAACAAAAAACACAAAACAAACACACCACAACACCACCCTTTAAACTGAACATTAGTGAGAAAAGCAGTAGCTAGCAGAATGTTTATCCTGCCACTAATCTGCTTTTATATAACAAAACAGGAGGGAAAAAAATTTCCCTCCCACAGACTGAAAGGCTCCACTCAAGGGACGCCTCCTTTAGATAGAAAGTGACCTAACAAACCACTTGCCACTTGTGGAAATTTGAGTACAAGAATAGTCCTGGGGATTTCATGTTGAAAATTTTACACTTGGTGCCCAAGTGCTTTGCTGCATTCTCTACCTGGGTTTTTGATGAGATGAGTTCTAAATTGGTGGATTGCTATAACCAAAATGCCCCCAGCATATGCCGTGAGTCATCAGCTCTTAGAAGAGGGTAAAGACACTTGCTTACTGCATGACTATGTGATTCAAGCAAGCTGTGCGTGGTGGTGAAGTGAAATCACTTCATTTGTCAAGGGAATGGGTGTTAATAGGTGTTGGAACCTCTCCCACTTTGTTTTTAAAACAATATCCAAAAACTCTGCAGTGCACAACAGCAGAGCTGTCTAAGCATCAATGTTCATGTGCCACATGCCTGTCTGAGAAAGAAATTAAAATAAGATAAAACTTATGAAAGATTGGAGTTTTCAGGGTTGCAAAAGGACAGAATAAATCTTCACAGGTCAGATACACCATGGCTGGAAGCACAGATAAGCTCTGCAGCATCTTGGGGTAAGCCTGCAATTTTTAGCTATATTTCTGTTGTGTTATGAATTAACATGATTTTAATTTGTACAGATTTACTCTTGTAGTCTTCTACTTCCTTTCTTCCATATCCCTCTTGGAAAAGTGGCAGAAGTTGAAGAAACTCTGTTTGGTGGAGCTTCTAACAGGGAAGTGGATGGCTACGTGAGAACAGTCGACATGAGCTGATCACCCACAGCTTGAGTTTGCTTTACTTTGTGCTTGGTATCTCCTGGTAGCTTGTCAGAATAGCAATACTTTTCTGATTTCTGTGGTCATTTTTATGGCTACCTTGTTTTATCAGCTCAAAAACATAAGTTACATCCCTGGGATATCCTGGAAACAGGATTGGAGACTTAATCTTGGCTTCTGTATTTCTAAAATAGTATTAATATTAATAATATTATTAGTATTATAAATAATACATTATATTATTATTATTATATAATGTTATTGCTCTCCCATAGGCCATATATGCACAGAGCAACCCACTTACAGAGTGACTATGCTGTAGTGTTCATGCTGAGGACTCACCCTGACCCCAACAGTGGCTGCAAGCAGAAGCCCAAGGCAGAGCTGGAACAGAGCAAACACGAGACTGCTCCTTCAGCCTCTGACTGTAGCTTGAGGGGTTTCTAGAGCTGGTGCATTTTCTCTGTTAGCAATCTGTAATGTATCTTTATTGAAGTGCTTGCTCTGCCTCTGCCATGGGCATAAGCTTCAAGCATTCACAGTGGCCTCTGGCAAGAAACTGTGTGAGTCTGTTGCACAATGGAGGAAGAATCACATTGTTTTGAGGATTATTTCATATCCCTTAGATTTTTTACTTCAGAATACAGAGTGCAACTAATCTTCTCCGCCTTCTCCATCAGATAAGCATGTGCTCTGTTAAGCACACACATAACAGAATATTAAATGCTTGATGAAGCTCAAAGGGAGTAAACAAAACCCTAGCCCACACCTAAACACAAGCCCATCTGCAAATGCTGTGCTGAACGTGAGGGCTCCAGCATCCTTGCTGTGGAGCTAAACTACTTTTGTTCTGTTTTAAAGTAGAACTCCCTGTTCTGAGCCTTTGTTTGGGTTTAGACATTTAAAAGGCCACTTCTGAACCTGTTTTCTTAAAGACAACCTTTTTCCCTCCATCCCTGTTTGTTACGTGCTGCCTCAAAAGCCTGCTGGCATATTAAGCCATTAAATACAGCGTGCATGCCATTCCTACAAACCTTGCTTTCTTCTAACTCCTGCTTACCTCCAGTTTCTGTTTGTTCACTGCTCCTGGTCAGAGGCAATAAGCACGAGGAGAGAAGTGAGCACGCATACTCAGCTGGCAGTCCCACGGAGGCCTGAAGATGCAAAAATCCTGCAGGCTTGTGAATGATTAAACAACCAAGTGAAAGCAACCATTACATGAGCTCCTCTGGTACTTGCACTTGTGTGGCTCCTCTGGTTCTTGCACTGCTCTAATTCTGGTGGATTATTTTATTTGTAAAAGTCCTGATAAGTATATGCATAGATAAAGGCCTAGAAGTAAAGGAGGGTGATTTAAAAGAATGAAAGTCTTCACGTATGTGCCTGAGAATGCCTCAGATTAAAAACTCCCAAAGTCCTTTTCCCAGTCTCAATCCCTTTCACCAAAGCTTTATTTCTGAGTATATGGCCTGCAGCCATTGTAATATCCTAACTACAGAGCATGCAGCAAGAACGTTCTTAATAAGCTTCCCCCCCCCACCCCCCCTTTTCTTAAATTACCAGCTAAAAACCCAGTCAATATAATAAGTTTTAGTGACCAGTAGAGTTAGATAATTAGTGTTAGGTGTCCCAGCCCCACATGCCATCTGCATGTTGAATGAGGAGTCACCTGGAGATATCTAATAGAAAATAAAAGGTTGGGGGGGCAAATCCAATGCCTCCCCCTAGAGTTGGGAGGGGGTTGTTCAGCTAAACACCTCTCCTTTGTCTTGCAGGGTGGCATGGAGGCTGTAGCACTCATTGTGCTTACACAGGGCTTAAGCATTCAGGGCTTAAAATGTTGACCTAGAAAAAGAGAGTGTAGGCTTGATTCAATTTTCAGCCAAAAATGTTTCAAGACAACATCTGTCAGGTTGTGGTCCTAGACACTCATCTGCCCACAAAGACGCTTTTATTTTAAAGAGCCTTAACAAGTCAAAAACATCTTGATGACCAGGTAGCACAATACCAGGCTCCTTCTCAACCTAGTTTCTAGATCCCACCATCAACACTTCTCTTGTACTTTTCCTTTTTCTTGTCTTCCCCTATGCACACTAGCTCAGCTCTGGCATACTATTGGGGGAATGACTTATTAATAAAACAACTTGCACATTTTATGCTCCTTTCCAAAGCAAGCAGTCTCATGAGAACATTATACATAATATTATATATTTTGCATATCTCATTATGCAAAAGATATCACTACAACTTCTGGCATTTCAGAAATGAGGGAAATGGTGGCATATGCTCACATAATAATATAAGTAACTCAAAGTCAACAAGTGGTATTTGTGCTGTGAAGCCTAGACAGTCTACTGTGAGCACTGTTGAAAATTCTGTCCTTGGTGGCTGATGTGTACAAGCACTCACTGCTGGCACCACTGACTCCCCAAAACCTGGGTAGGATTTTCTATCTCATCTCCTTCTGGGGCTGTCATCTGTCATAACAGACAAAAACATGTATACGTGCAATTTGTGTTTTATTCAACAGCTTGCAAACATTTGCTAGAAAGAAGAAAAATAGGATAAAGAAAAGATATTGCAGCAGAAAGAGGGAAGATTGGCTGTTGCTTTACCAAATAGGAAATGTCTCCTCTCTTCTCCTTCTTAGTCCTCCATACAAGATACTCAAAAACAGCCAGCAAAAGCTATAGTCCATAATGGAAAAATATTACAAGTTTATAATGTAAAGAATTTGTTTTTCTTGCTGTCTTTTTCTTCTTCCCACCAAATAACCAAATCATTTAAGTAAAAATTTAAAGGAGAAAGCTATACCTTTAGTGGCAGAGTAGTCATTGAAAACACCAGTTTACTGATAGATTTCCAGAACTGATAGTTTTGTGGAAAGATGAAAAGTAAAGAGAAAAGAGAAATACAAGTGCCTTTACAACCGTCCCCACACTTCTTCATCTACCACTTTCACACAGCTGGTGACGCACCTGGGGAATCCTGAACTGGGCTGAAGTCCCTCAGGAAATATAACCCTGAAAAACAGGGCATACCAAATCATGACCTGAAGGTGGATGCCAAGGTGAGGGATGGCTTTTCAGTTGTTGGGGGAGTTCATTGCAATCTCTGTCTTGCACAGACAGGCCTCACTCTCCTGGTGGAAAATGCCTTCATGAGCAGATTTGATGACAGCCTCACAGTAGAGACTGACCCCTCACCTCAGCACTGTAAATGATCTTTAAATATCCCAGGCCCAAGCTACTGAATGCCTGCTGCCACAGATTTTTAGGCACTGGTGGTCCTGACCCCTCGCATGGTGCATGTCTTGCCCTCAGAGAGAAGGAAAGGGAGAAAAATAGAACCAAGTCAGTGCAGAGAGCCCATTACTCATCGTGGTGTGCTGCTGGACCAGTCAGCAGGGGCTGGTATTAGGGGGAGTTTATAGAAATGGCAGCTGTTTCGGCCTGGCACAAATATAGAGACAGATTAAGGTTTAAACAAATAATGTGAACTCTCTTATATGAGTAAGGTTTTGAGAGTTGTCACAAAATGTATTTGGGATATTGCAATGAAACTTGCTATTTAATTTTGCGAAAATGGAGAAAACAGCTTGAGAATGTAATGAAAGTCATAGAAAGTGAGGCAAAGTGCACCAAGAGAAGAAAATACGCAAACACTCTTGGGCTTGTTTGGGTTGGCAACTGTGTCAAAGTGTTCCCAGCAACACCAAGAAGGTAGAAATAAAAGGCTCTGGCTTTACAGATCCTTGTGTTTGTGGCATCCCAATAAAAGACTCAGTCACGCACATATGCACCAAAGTCTGCTGCCTATGTACAGTTCCAAGCACAAAATACTGTTTCAGATTTTTTTTATTGTGTTCTGTGTCTCACTGACTGAAAAATATGCGTGGTATATGGTATTTGCCAGAAATACACAAATGAAGATCCTGTTTTAAATATCAAGTTCTGTGATGTTTACAATATGACTTTGCCATGGGCTTGGTCTTTTATAGTATATGATAATGCTTTTGCATTTGGCAAAAAGCAGCCCTTTACCCTGCAAGTAGCCATTTTGTGACTTGTAGATTTTCTTAAGTTCAGCTATTTTCTCTTCTAATTTCTCCCCTGAGATATTCCTGATGGAATAATGCATTCCCCTATAATAATTTTTCATATCACAACATCTAATATGAAGGGGAAAGATGGATGAGACTTTCCTATGGTTTTCCTCATATCTCATCCCATTTTTGTGATTATTCCGCATGGGGGATCTTGACAAGGGAGGCCAGATGCCCAGGTAGCATTTTGCAGGGAAAACCCTTTTCTGTGGAAAGGACAAGTTCTTGCAATGCCCACCTGAAAAGGCTTTTGCCTCAACTGCGCATGGCAGGGCAGAGCTGGGCCAGGACTCTGTGGCCCCAGGGCACCTTGTAGCACCAAGTGACTTGGTTTCCTCTACCTTCATTCATTCTCTGTCCCTGCAGATTTCAGGACACTGACCTCAGTAACACAGGATTTGTTCCTTTTATCTCTCCAAAACTGGATAAAAATTAGTACCTGTGGAAACTCAGATTTCTTTGTATGGTTTTGTGCAGGGACAAAATTTTCATTTCTCTGTCCATAGAGCAGCTGAGGCAACAAGCTCCTTTCGCTGCAGTAACTGGATGGTGTGTCTGTAAAGTACTTACATGTTGAGAATGGGGATGTTGAGAATGCAAATGCTGAATATGTATCAAGTGTTTATGGAAAAATACATGCAAACCCTGAAAATCTGAAACACCGTTTCAGCCAATATTTGCCATGCTTGAATTGGTCATTCCTAGGCGAACCGCCCTTTATCTGTATTATTTCATAGTCAATTAGTAGAAGACTGTCAAGCTGGCTGACTGGAAATCTTTGCTGCAGTCTATCCACAAAGGGCAGGGATGTGAACTCATGAGGGGAGTTCACTCTGCTCATTGGTTTTGTCACAGCTTGAACAAGCCAGGTGCAGCACTGCTTACTGCTGGGACTGGGGTGTTCACACCCTGCTGCAGGTGGTTAATTTGGTCAGGAAAAGATGATTGTAAAGATTAACACAAGAAAACAGGATTGTACCCTGCTTTGTAGTGTAGGTTGAAAATTTCACTGACGTCCTGGGACTTAGCACTGCTTTGGAAGTGCAGCATCTGGCCTGTATGAAATACAAATGCATGCATGTGAAAAAGATACAGTATACAAAGAAAGAACTAAAAGATACAGATGAGAACAATGCTTTCCCAAAAATATTACGGATTTAGATATTGATCAACACATCAGCACCTTCTTTCATTACTTACTAATGCACAGAACTGGCAGTCCCAGAAGAACTGCTGTAACAGCCTTCACATGCTTCCAGTACATTTCTCTTAAAGTGCCTCCCAAATTAACTTGACTTCAGCTCTTACCCCTCTCTCCCTCTCTTCTCAAGTGTTCCCTTGCTATGCATTTGTTTTATTTTTGAGATGCTGCAGTTTCTATTGGTCTTTGAGAAAAAGATATGGAGAACCCCCATAAGGTTTTGAGCAGCTTGACTTGCAGGGCTTCATTTTTAAGAATGTAAGTGATAGTTTTAAAGAGTTTTCCTTGTGGGGCTGTTGAAAACTTTTTTTTCACCTTAGAGAGGATTTTTTTTTTTAATGTTTTTAAAGTGGAATTTTCATTTTCATTTCTATTGCTTGGTCAAAATGAAACTGAGCTCCAAGGAAGGTGACTTTGCTCATTCAGATTATATTGGTATGGTTTCTTACACACAAACACACAAAGCTATAGAAGGATAAAAATGATGAAGTGTCTGACAGTGCATACATATCAGTCTTACCAGATCTTAATTTTGGAAGGACTAGGGTGTTTCTGAGTTAGTCTTTCATCAGACTGTCAGGACATTATTTGTCTTATAAACTATAGGTTCTATTTGCATTTCTGTGGCATCTTCCATCCCAAAGGACTGACAGCTTTTCACCTTCTATCCATCTGGTCTGTCCTCACCCTCTATTGAAGTACAGCTGCCACAGTCTCAGGAGCACAAGCAGGAAATGTGTTTAATTGTGTGTAACAACAGTGGCCCACAGTGAAAGACAGAAGCAAGGCAGAATCCAATAGAAACAGTAGGGAACTTTTAGATAAAAGTGTAGCCAAAAATGAATAACTACTAATAAAAAAAATCTGAACATATTACATCTCATTTCATCTCTTTCCCTACCTGTTTTAAGCCTATTTGTATTATAGGTATTGTGTGGAGGGTATCCTGTCTACCTATCCCACTCTGGAGCTAGTATTTTGATAAATACCCATTAATTTCGAACTGATTCTGAATTTTCTTAGGTAGGAAATGCTTTCTGAGTCTCAGAGGTACTCCTTGCATATTATCAGTGGGTACCAATGTTCCCCAACCCACATACTCATCCCACCAAAACCCAGTCTCCCTAGATAGCCCAAGTCACGACTGTCAAATTTATGGTTACTGCTGAAAGTGTTGATCATAACAGCAGTACCCTGTTAATGCATGACAGGTACATCAGTGAATGGGTCAGGATCATCTCAGACTGCCTGGGGAATAAAGTGGTTCAGGACCACATGAGCACAGATGTTCAGGGGCTCCAGCTGCTACAAACTGCTAGTAGCTTAGCAGCAGCAGTATTTTGGGACTTCTTTTCAATGCTGCACGGTCAGTGATGTGACTGTGTGCAGCTTCCCCGTTGTTCTCTGCAAAAAAGCAGGGCAGCAAGCATGGCAGCCCACAACATACCTCTGATGTGCTCAGTTTTCTCTCCTGGAGGCTGTTCTAGGGGTAAATGAGAGGCAACTGAGTGGTGGTGTGCTGACAGGCATGGGCAGGGTCCTTGGCAAGTAATGCCCAAAGCAAATGGCATATCACACTGAAGGATTTCAGCCCCAATTAACTGAAATTGTAGTGAAGAATGTTTACGTAGTGAAAAAAATAGTTCAAAGGGGCAGAAATTTGTTGCAGTCAATGAAATGCTGTTTGTTTAATGCAGAAGAAAGTAGTTAGGTCATTCTTGCAGACAGGAACTCTCAAGAGTCCTGTTTTCAGCAAGGTTATTCCGATTTAATAACACGCAGCATTGTCATGCTGAGGCCATATGGGGGGCAGTGCATGCTCTAAAGTCATCTTTAGCATTGGCCATTTTTTTAATCATCTGTGAACATGATTTTTGGGTGATTCTTCTGTCAATCTGCTGGAGGGATTTGGTGTTCGTGGTAGCAATCCCCTTCCTTCCAGCCATCTCAGTGGACTCATTTGGTGATGTCTACCAATGCAATTATGTTGAAACCCCATTAATTAATTAATGTTAGTTACTAATGGTTATGCAATTAATTGCATTTGGAATAATATAAAATTGAGTAAATAACTTCAAAGTGTTGAGTCCTATTTGGCAAGCTAATACAGCTCATCCTGCCCAATTACACTGATAAGATTTTAAACTAATTGAGCTCACACTGTGCCTCTCCATTACCTGACATTCAGAAGCATGCAGAGAAGATTAAAGGGATTCAGGGGATGGTGTGCTTGTAAAACCAGGAATAGTCATTCCTGGTTCTCATTTAAGCATAAATACATATTAACTCACAACTGAACAATACTTTGCATGGAGGTTGCCATAGAGATGAGCATTCTGAGATTTTGGGGGCTTTTGATGGCATTTCAGGTTAAAAATAAAGACCCAGGTTGCCCAGGAAGTCATTATACAATGGCAGGTGCGTATCCTGCAGTCCAACTGCTTGCTCACCACGGCACTACAGGAGCAGAGGACTTGCCATACCAGATTAAAACATTTGTTCATCTAACCTGACATTTTGCCTTCTGCACTGGTATTCTTGAGGAAGGTAGAAGGCTCCCATAATGCGTATTACCTATCTAATTATTCTAGGTGGTGTACAGGGAAGAAACATCCTTCGAGAGCCCTGCAGGCAATTAGCTTACACCCAAAAGTGTGTTTTCAATTACCCTTATTATTTCAGCATGCCAAGCAGCAAGAGGTGGTTAATGATTGCATGAAATTTTCCAGCCTATTAAAAAAATCTGCTCAATGTTACCAGAATCTTAAATCTCATGCCAGCAAACCCCATGTGAGGCCCACAAGCTGCACTAAAATCGAGGGAGGGTGAGTGACAGATCATTCATTTGCATGGCACAATTTGTCTTTTTGAGCCTCTTGCTCATACCCACAGAATCAGTCCTGAGGAACATTTTACAGAATTATGAAGTTCATCCAGAAGCAAATCTGTGTCTTCCCTGCTGAAGTGCTTGTCTTTTTGTTTGCTCTACAGAAATGGCTGTTTTTTGTTTGTTTGTTTGTTTCAGAGAAGGTTTTGGGCTCCTGAGCTCTCAGTTTCTGCTGCAGCACTTTGGATTCAGAAGGTATTGGTGGCCACATCCATAGTATGTTGATGTCTTCTGCAAAACTCTAGATTCCCAGCAACACACCCCATAATGATGGAGAGTTTCTGATATAATGTTGTGAATAAATGTTTTTGGAGGATTAATTATTTTTTATTGAATGAGAATGGGCAGTTGAACTAATCAACAGATTGACTTCATAGAGAATAAAACTGAAGTTCATTAGGTGGAACAAATTAAATGTTGAAAATTGAGTTGTCTTTCAACAATTGTCTTTTAAAAACTTTGCAGCAGAGATTGCACTTGAACAAGTATTTCTAATGTCATGGAAAACTGGTGTCAAAGATACTGAGCTCCATGTAAATTATATAACAAAACAGTACAAAAACCATTACCCTTGATGAGCAGTGACGGGGTACAGAAAGATTATTAATAGACTTTTTACAAGAAAAGATGTAGTAAATAAGGAGTGTAACAGCTTTGAGAAATTATACATTTGATACCTATTTCAACCAGACAAGAAAGAGATCTGGTCTGGTAAGTTTCTGTCCTTCAGAGAAAGCGTAAGGGAGTAGTTGACAAAGTGAGTCTGTGTTTTTGATTGTACCAAACGAATGCTGAACTTTATCAAACAGACATTACAAATGGGCTGTAGGTGAAATTTCACAAGACCTTCAGTCTCTGAAGGACATACACTCTGATTAAGATGTATTGAGTCATTACTTATTCAGTAAGAGACAGTTAA
Organism: Netta rufina; assembly: GCF_964035555.1. Taxonomy (NCBI): domain Eukaryota; kingdom Metazoa; phylum Chordata; class Aves; order Anseriformes; family Anatidae; genus Netta; species Netta rufina. The sequence goes on along the minus strand of NC_140125.1, from coordinate 51,427,840 downwards.
GTACTTCCTGCTAAAAATTCAGGCAAAAGGCTTTATCTTTAAGGCTCAAAGAAATTAAACTCCTTTAAGTGTAAAAGTTTCTGCTAAAACCAAAGGTAGGGGGTGAGTCCCACTCGCAGCTGAAGATTTTAATTCAATTATTTAGGATGTCAAGAAGTCAAGTAAAAAGCAGTCTCATACTTTTCATCATTACTGATATGATCAAATGTGCATTATATACATAAGTATTTCTCCTCCAAATTCTGTGGCAGTGCCTCCATAAATACCAGGCCTAGTCTTGGCCAGTGTCACATTTACTAAGGACTCATTTAATTACGCTGTCTTTGCAGGAAAAGACTACTTGAGTAAATGGACTAGTTAGGGAATGTGAATTTTGGTCTCTGAAGTGGATGGTGGTGTTTTAGGCACTGCCTCGGGACTCACAAAGACAGTGTCATCCTTTATATTCTGCAATGGTAGACATCTTACTTGTGGCAGGCAAAATCCAGTTGCCTCACGATGGGTCACAGCAACTGCACAGAGACAAAATATCACTTTGCCAAACATATTTTATTATTGCAAAATTATTTTCCTCTAATACCACTTTTTCCTGTAGGAGGTAGTAGGAAAAAGTGAGACTAACCGGATAAAAATGCTTTATTTTCCACGCAAGGATTAAAAAGTAAATGTGTGTTATCAATTCAAATATTCCTAAATATGTACAAATGTAGCTTATTGAATAAAACAAATGTCAGTGAGAAAAATGGGTGGATTTACCTCTTCCATTAATCAAAGGAGTAAATTGCATTAAGATGTTGATATTTTGCTGGAACAGAAAACATATGATTCTGTGAAAGACATGTAGGAAATAACCCCAAACTGCTGCAAGTCTTCTGGTAACTGCCGCCAAGATCAGCAAACATCAGAGGTAGTTGAATAATCACCAGCAGAGCAGAACAGCCATTAAACATAATGATAGAAAAGCTTCTTTTACACTCACAGACATTCACCTTTCAGTGCAATTACAAGCTGGCAGAAGAAAACAATTGGCTTTAAAACAAGATAAAGAACTAGGCAAAGAACTTGACTTTTACTGCAAGTGACTGGACTACAAGTAAATTCAGCTACTCTGCTCAGAAAAAGGAAAAAATGAGAGCAGACACTTGCACCCTTGAAAAAAAAATCAGCCTACTTTAATACTTGTCTCTTAACAAATCCAAGAACTACCCAAAATAGCCAACACTTCTGCATCTATTTTAAAGCAGATAGCAGGATCACTCAGGAGAGCTTTTAGATTGATCAGAGGGGTGCAGAGAAATGAGGGGTCATCACTGGCTGATGAGCAACAAGAGCAGGATAAGGGAGAACACTGTAAGGCTGTGCCTTCTTCCATGACATCTGGTGGAACGCTGTTGGTTTCTTAAGATATTTTTATTTTGTGAAGGAAGTTGCCAAAGAAGATGTATTTCAGTATGTATTTCAGAAATAGCAGTATTTCTCTGATCAACATCTTTAAGTGACTCCAGTTAGTTCATGCTAAAAATATTTTAAAAATATAAAAAGTATACCTTATCCCTGAGCAAGAGGGCTCAGGACTGCATATCTTCTGTGCTCTTAAATGTTTTATTTTTATATTTAGGAAAGAAGATAGACTTTTAATTGAGGTCCTCTCAAGGTATCAAAATGAGAATACCCAGAGTTTTATAATCAAAGAAAATAAATTACATGGCACGCATCAGGAACAACTGCTGATTTTGGCCATTCCAAGGTGAAACGATGGCACTGACAATCTTCTGAAGAAGATATTATGAGGATTTAATGAGAACTTTAGTGCAATCTGAATTTTTCAGAGTTAAATTTTATTATTATGAAACTTTCTGCAGGAAGCAGTTTCCTAAAGAATAAGTGACAGACAAACAAGTTGGTGGGGTCCTCAGGAGTCAGGCTAGTCCATAAATTACAATGAAAAATGAGATTTTATTTAATTTTAGATATATTTTGACACTTTTTTCTTATTGTAAGCTGCATACTATTCTCTCTCTCTCAAAGAGAAAATGCTACCATATCATAGAGATGTAAGCCATTTGTTCTATGCTGAAACAAAACCTAACAAGGTTTCAGTTCAGAAATATTATTTTTCAGCTCAGTTTCAGGAAAAAAAAAAATCTATACTCTCTGCTGCTAAAGGATTATCTTGTTGTGGATAATTTCATTCTCTTGGAATTCAGACCACTGTGCTGTATGGAAGGTTTAGTTTCAAGAATTCAGTAAAATGATAGGTTGACCAGATCCTTTTTGGTCATTGCTTGCATAGTAATATTTTACTGATGTATGGTTTTTGAGAATACTTCTATGCTCCCTAGGAAGTGTTTGCTCCCAACAAAATGGTGTATGTAAACAAAGAGAAATGTGAGTTTGTTGTATGAAATAGTTCATTAGCTAATTACCTTCAACATGTGTGAAGAGTTCAGGGGATTTTACAATAACCTGAAAAATTGTATTAAAAAAAAAAAAAAAAGTGTCAGCATGACAGAGATGGGATATATTTTTTCAGAAGAAATGTAATCAGTATTTCTAAAACACTGACTGACAGAATAATCAAAAACAAACCAGGCTTGTTACAGGCAATTGAGTAAATAATATGCATGCCTGAAATTACTTTATATACTGCACTGCGGATTGATGGTTCTGATGACTTTACTAAGAAGAATGTATTGCTTCTCAGGAAAGTGATCATCATAGTCTCCATCTCATCTCTAAGCAGGGCTAAACAGAGTATTCTTCAATAAATAAGAATAAGAAGCCGCCATGGAGCTGACTGATGGGTGGCTTTTAAAACTCTGTTGGTAGCAGTGTGAGAGGACCAGGAATTCACCATGTCCTGTTGAAGAACTCTTAGAGGACAGTGCTGAAGGACAGCTGTACCCTGCACCACTCTGGAGCCCACACAGGGACAAGGGTCCACATGTCTTGGTAATTCAGCTCCAGTATTCCAGGTATTTCGTACCACCCAGGTACAAAAACAGTTTATATATTCCAAGTTATATTTGTGGATTTTATATGTACAATGCATATATATGCATAACTTTCCAAATTGCATATAGTGAAATTTTCAGGGTGAAAGAAAAGCAGTGAAGTTTTCTGTTTCCTGTGTAGTTCTCACAGGGTGAAGACCCAATTCAGCCTGCAGTCCTAACTCTGTAGGTGCTATGCAACAAATCAATTTTCACTTGGGTGAGTAGACCAGCTGAAATCAGGGCCACTTTTTGCACTGTACTTGGCACAGAGATTTATTGAAAGAAGGAGAAAATGGGAGGAAAAAATACCTTCTGCTTACACAGACAATACAATTTTGGCTGAAATAACAGATATTATTTCTAAAACTACTGTATAATATAATTTTCTTGTTATACACAAATATTTTTCATGACACCAAATATTTTTGTCTAGTTGTAGCTTTTGTCGAGTCATGAAATATTGTAGAAAATGTACTTTGTGATTCTTTACTATTGATGTTTAGCTGGATTTTAATAGTGTGGTGAAAAGCACTTTATAGCCAAAGTATGAAAAAATTACTTTTCTGGCTTGGTTAGTCTGGCTTATAGAGTGTTCACTGAAGGAAACACTCACATGAGTGCTTGGCCATTAGCATATTAGGGCTTTGCTGTATGGAAAAGTATTTAAGCACTTAAGCATTTCACTGAACTGAGACCACATAGTGTAAAACAGTATTACAAATTGTCATAGGTAAGTATATTAAGCTGGAGCAGAAGAAAACTCTTAGAAAGGAGGAAATTTGGGTGCTTCTCAGAAGTACGAAAAGATTAGATGATGTTCTTTACAACAGAAAATAAGAAGGGGGGAGGGGGGAGATTAGGAAAGAGGAAAAAATGAAATGGGGTAGAAGCAAAATGTAAGAGGGGCTGAGGGCAAAATTGAGATTTTAAGAACAACTTGAAGTTTAATAAGTTGGCATCCTTGCCAGTCAGTTTCCTTTCTGGATGCACTGAGGGATGATGTTAACACCTCAGAGGAGGAGAACAAATTGCCTTAGCTTCCTGGCTCTCATTATTTGCCCGACTAGTGACCACCCTGCAACGTGCCCTAGCAATGTTGTAGAAGGATGTGATCCCTCCTTGCTCCCAACCAACCCCAGTGGTAGCTGTGTCAGTCAAGCATGCATCAAGATGATGCTTCAGGCTCATCAAACACCATTTGCAACTCAAAGATTTCCTACTGCTGTGCTAACTTAGGGCCCAAATGAATCCCTGGAGTTCAGTTTCACCACTGAATTCTCCCTGGATTGCCTGAATCTATTCATTTTTCTTCTGCTTCTCCAAGAAATGGGTTTTAATAACAATTTTACAGGACACATTTGCAGCATAAATTTTGTTGTCTGTTGTTTTTCTTGTATTTTCATTCAGGAAGACATTTTAAAGTCTAGTAAATTTTTACATTTGCATACTCCAACTGTAGGAACTTACACAGTGATTTATAGTGTGAACATATAATCAAACTCCTGGCTAGGACCCCTACTGTGAAATTTGACTGTTCTTCCACTTTCACATTACATTTAACAGCATGTAAACTCTGCACAAAATAAACTTCTTGTAGGCATTAAGCTTCATTCTCTTGTTGGAGAAAAACTGTCTTCATTACCCTGCCAATTATATAATGCTTTCCTTGTTAAATATAAATATGTGAATGTACACATACTTTATTTGTATTTTTTTAATGTTGCTAATGGATGATGTAGTTCTTTACCATAAAGCAATAAAGATATTGCAATATGAAACAAAGAACAGACTTTATGCAGGAAAGAATACAAAAATTCTGCAGCCAGAAATAAGACCGATATCCTCTAAAAACAACCGTCTCAGGATCTGAGTTGCAGCAGTTGGCTACCCTATGTTACCTGCTGCTTGCTCTGACATGTATTTATGTCACCCAGAAACCAAGAGAAGAGCAGGCTGACATTTCAAGCTAAGTGTTATTCATGTCAGCATCTTGGAGACATTTGATCATCAGACATTGGTGCAATACATTTGAAAACTCGTAATTTGCCAGCTTTGGAGGAACTCAGCAGCAGGTGATTTGGTGGTTTTCTTCCTCCTGCTTTTGTCAACATTTTTGAAACAAGGATCTCTTTGGCATTAATGCATTCAGCTGCTCCAATGGCTTCAGTTTCCACAAACTGGTAGCCCTTTTGTCTTTCACTACTTTGCTGATTCACCAGTGCATCGACTCAGTGGCAGTCCAAGCACCATCAAGCATCAGCAGCATCAGTTACCTACGCTAATTCCATTAGAGGGTTCTCATTGCCCTCATCATGTGCCTAATTTCTGCATGATTAAAGTGTGCACTTGGCGTTGCTGATGAGCTGGACCACACTGTCATCCCCAGCACTGGTCCCTACAAAGGGTGACAGTTTGATCCCAAGCTCTGAACAGCCCCAGGCTGACACTCTCCGATTTTTTCTGAAAAGCTGTGATGTTTCCTTTGAAGGTCATTTTTCCTAAAACATGTACAAAGCACTTGTACATCTCTGTGAAGCCCTTCAAGCAGAGGTGCATGTCTTGCCCAAAACATGACATGAAATTAAGGAACAATGTCCCAATAACTAAGACACCCTGAGGAAGTACAGATGTGGAAAGCTGCCTCTCCATGTTTATTTGATGGTTGATTTGCTATTGCAATCTCTGACTCTCTTTTCCAAGGGAATCCTCTCTGTCAGTTTGTTCCTTCTGCTGTTTCCTACACACTACTTAAGCACTGGGCTGAACACAGTTATCATTTTCCTCATGGACTTTTTGGGTTGCTACCTTAGTATTTGAATTTATCTTATATTTACTGTTTCATAACAACAGGGTAGGGCAATTTGGACCTCCCTAATGTCTCTGCTTACAACTGTCCTGCTTGGTGAGTGTCATCAAACCTCATCTCAGTAACACTTCCCATAACTGTTTCTGAAAGCATGCATATTCTATCTTTTTACCTACTCTGCATATTATTTTTCCAGGAATTTGCTAGTTTATACTTAACTAATATACTAAAATATATTTTTATAAGCAACTTATTTCTTAAAGTTTATTTTCCTCACTGATTAAGAACCAAAAACCTTCTAGGAAGCAACTGCTAACCTAAAAAAATATGACATCTGTCTACTTCCTTGCAGCTGGCAAGTCAAGGCACAATGCCCTTTTTGCATAATAAGCAAGATTATAATCTGCCTGGATTAAAGGTGGGAAGTGGTAGGCAAGGTTCATACCAGGCACCCCCTCCATTCTCCATTATTTCTACTTCTTTCTACTGCCGACATCCTGGCATGTTTCCTTTCACCTCCGGTCAGCTCCTCTTTGGTCCTTTCTCCCCTCACACCTACACCATAACTCTGTACACCCTTTTTTGCCGGTAAAATCCTTCACGCCCTGCTTCCTGCCCCTCCTGCTGTTGTCTCGCTCAGCAGCATCCTTCTCTCCTCTCATCATTCACATCTTGCTTTGATCTCTGGCTGCTGCAAGAACCTCTATTCAATTTAAGCTGTTCACAAAGGCGGCTGTTTGATAACCTCACGTATACTAAACAGCTCCTTTGCCTGGGTGATCCCACTGACTTCAACAAGAGTAATGGTATTGAACTTTGTACATTAATAAACAGGAAAAAATATTGTGAATAAATCAGTTGGAAATATATTTTGTATTGCAGCTTGGCTGTGAAACAAATGCACATTTTCTAATAGTCAATTAATATTATACTAACCACTAAAACACATGTATCAGATGACAAGACCCACACACAGGTTCATATTCATAGGCAATAAATCAAGCAGGAAGAGGAGAACTGTGCATTACTTTTTCAAATAAGCACAATGATCTTGCAGCCTCAGAGCTCACTGTTTGATTTAATCCATAAATCCTAGAGAGAAAAAAACAGTCCCCCTACCCCCCCAAAAAAAATAAATAAAAAAATCTTGGTCCCAGAATTCATCTTTTCAGCTCATTATTTATTTTCAGCTTGTATATACTGAGCTGGGCAGACACTAAGAGGATTCTGAACAGCCCTGAGTTGCAAAGAGGGGTTTTCCAAGGCTGGTCTGTGCTACTGTTTGGATGTGACCCCTCAAGGGCAGTAAAACTTTGGGGTCTTTTTTGGCCAGCTATATCCTAAATGAAGGAGTGGATACAAAATCTATGATGGAGGGTTGGAAGAACTTCCAGGGGAAGTCCATGCCTGGCTTGCCCTATTTCTTATAAATTTTGGTATGCACTTTCTGTTGTTCACTGCTGAAATTGGGATAATGTGCTAAGCAGACTCTGGACCTTATATTGTGTTTGGGGGGTCAATGCCTATATTTTTTTCAACCTAAATTCAAAAGTCACTTCCATCTTTCTATAGCTACAATGGATCTATTACAGAAAAAGTTGCAGTTTCCATATCCCTTAGTTTACAGCCAAAGTTTTAAAGATATTCTAGTAATTTACCCAAACTATTAGACTCCTGTGACAGATCCTCTCCTGCTGACAAGTGTGAAAAGACACTGTCAAGGAGATGGCAAAAACATATGCTACAATGTCTTTAATCAATGAAAGGGGTTTTGCTTCCTTCCAGACTTACACAATTGCATTAAGATTTAATTGGAAATACTTATCTCAGGCTTCCGGACATAGATTTTTCATGAACAACTATGTTTAATGAGCAGTATGATCAAGACAAACTTCTATATTGAATATCCATCTACTCTGATGTTCTCCAGCACAACAGGGGAAAGCCTCTTCCTCTAAGCCTTTCCGTAAGAAGCCAGTCTCTCAGATATGTCAATGCCAGATGAAGATCTGGCATTGCTGCTGTCCTTCAGTCAAGGAGTCAAATAAGAAATTTTGTTTTGCTGCTTTTTAAGAACTCTGAACAAGTTTGGCATCCTAACCTTTTCTTTCTGTTCTTGCAATTCCAAAAAGATCTACTGTTTTCATTTTTACTGTTCATGTGAAAATTGAGAGTGCTGTACATAATCAAAGCCTGGGAATTTACACTCAGTTAAAATAAATACGGGGATTCTCCTTAAAAACAAAACAAAACAAAACAAAAACAGCTATAGGCAGATAAACAGTTTTATATTCAAATCAGAGAACAGAAGCTCCTGCTTCCAAGAAAGAAGAAAGTGATTGGCAATAGGCTGAAGGAACGAGAAGAGGAACTGGAGCAGGAGAATAAAGACTATTGTATGAAGGGGTAGCTTCCAAGGAAGAATATAAAGTGGGGTTGCTGTAGAGATTCATGGTGTTCAACAGTTTGTTCAGGGCCCAATTTGCATCCCTGGTATTTCCAGGCCAGTCACCTCCCCTAACTACCTTGGGTTGTATTCAATGCCCAGACTGAAGCCATGGTACCCTCTCTCTGGGTTCAGCAACTTGCTGCTGGATGCTGAGCAAGAAAGCTTGTGTTTCCCTTTGCAAACCAAGATCATCGATCCGAAGTCAACACCAGCCTCCAGCCCCAAGCATGCAGTAATGCAGCATTACAAGGGTTGTTAAACTGCCTGCAGAGCTGTTGGCAAGATAGTTGTAATACTGCTAGAAGCTATAGAAATATTTTTTTTTAACTCCAGGAATAGGCCATCGGGCTATACTTCCACTCTCAAAAAAATGGGAGAAGATAGGTCAACTTTTTTATTTTTTATTTTTAGTTTTTGGTGGAAACCACTCAGGGGAGTTGTGAATGAACTTGACATCTCTGTAATCTTAGATAATTTCAGAGAAGCTTTGATCTTGGGACTCCATGAAATTAATTTTGTAAGGAGACTTCACAGGAATGAAGAATTAGACTGCTGTCTTGCTTCTCTAAGGTCGCAGAGATGACTAATATCACAGTTTAAAACACATCGTTTTTGCTCTCTAATTAAGAAAAAACACCTTGGTTAATTGCTTAATTCCAGGTGTAATACATAGTCAGTAATATTAACTGCTGCATCTATTTATGGTGAAACTAGCAACAGGAGGATGTAGAAGTAAAAGAAAAATAAAGAAAACTCACACTAAAAATATATTTGTAATCCTCTCATTTCTCCAGGAAAAAAGGCTTAGATAGAAAACATTGATACCAGAAAAACAAACAAACAAACATAGTTTATCATTTAATTATGCTATTTTTGTGATTCTAAAACACACTGCTGTTAATATGAAATTACCTCAATGTGTGTTAAAAGTAATGCCAAATTACACACATAAAAAATGTTTTGGATGGCATGGTTAGGTATGGTTTTTATAGAGGCCATGACTTACTTACTATGAAGTTCTGTTACACTATAACAGTGTATATATTTCTGGTATGTCTACAGAAATGTTTCACGTCCAATCAGGAATTGCACAAGCTCAGTGTGGAAGAAAAGACAATGACTGTGGATATTGACATAACTGCCGAAGAAGCCCAGGCATAAACAGTACATAAATGTAAGTTAGGGGTCAGATTTTGGTGGTACAAACAAGACAATTGGGAAGCAAAAGCTTGCCTTTTCAGGTTTAAAAACAACCACAAAAATCACCATGATTTGATTGAAATTAGAAATGCGTCTATGTTCTTTTCCTTTTAATCATTCAATTTTTAGTTCAGTCATTTAATGGCTTGTTAAAATCTGTCCTCAGTTATTAAAACATTTCTGTATGAAGACAGTTTAACATCCCAAGGACTTGCCTTAAATATATACTTAATACTAAATAAAATTGAAGCAGAATATCTGCAGTCCTTCATTTTCATATCTAATGTGTACAAAGCACTACTTAAGGAAAAGGAAGCAAAGGGCTGAAGGGCAATTATGGGTCCATTTACTCATTTTCCTTTCAGTTTTACACCTGTACCAACATTATTACATTTACCAGTTCTGCATTATGCCATAAAGCCTTTTCAAAATAATTGGAAAGAGCGTTTTTATTGCTGTAAACATCAAGACAGGAAGCTGCTGACTGCAGATGGGTAAAAGTGTCTTTAAAACAGGGATGCAGAAAATAATATTTCTATGTTCTCCAAAGACTGCACTTGCAGAAATTGGTGAGATACTGCAAAGCTGTGGCCCTGTAGAAGTGAAAAGATGCTGGTGTACTGTATTTCGGTGTCTTCCATTATGATTCCCTCCAAGACAGATGTAAAGTAGCACCTTCTACTGTTTCATCCATCTTATTTAGAAGTTAATCTAGGGGCATCTTCAAAATGATATCTGGTGTGCAAAGTGAAGCATCCTTTAATTTAAGGGTATCACACACCAAAACTAGGAGTGCTGTCCAGGTGAGATCAATCTGCTCAAACCTTCCAGGTCAGCAGGTGGGAAAACTTTTGACCAGTTACAAGATGTCAGACAGCAAAACATTGGCAGGGCAGGGAAGAGCAGGTGAACAATTTACTGAGTTTTCATCCCTTGAAGCACTGTCTCCTCTGTTTAAATTAAAGGTAACTTCTCAGGACATGAAGGAGGAAAATGCGCACCTTTTCCTTTTTGCTGCTAAATGGACTTCACGAAATTGCCTTAAAAGCTGCAGTTTTCAGACAGAACAAGTACTGGGAGAAAAGGGATCCATTACCATTTTGTTCATGGAAGAGTTTGAAAAATGTCCAGTCTGGCTGGTGTGCAGCCTGAGACAACTGCTCTGAATCACGTAGACAAGGAGAGCTGACCCCCCGAAGAGCTCTGAAAACTTCAAATCTTTGTTTAATTCTGCTCACTGAGTCCTATGCCAGTTTGGCACTAGTGTGGCATAGCATTCCCAAGTTAACCCCAGCTCCACACTAAGAGCTCATCTGAAGCTCTTATTCCTCACAAAGCATCTCCTGCACTTTTTTCTCTATCCAGTGCATCTGAAATTTTCAGAGTTTCTCACATCTACAGTGTTATACTCTGAGCCAAATTACTCCTAATCAGTCACCATTTAACACAGCCTTCACTGAATACCTTTGCCAAAATTCATGTCACTCCCATGGCCAGGGCATTGACATCCTTTCCAGGGAAGATTTAATTGCAGCAGCCAGCATGTTTCTGACCCTTGCCATTCTCTTTCCCCAGCTGCTTGTTCCCAGCCCAGTTCACACTGCTGCCAGCACACCAGCACAAGTCCTCCTTTGCTACTCACAGATGGTCACACATCCTCTTCTCCACAGCTGCACATCTAGGATATGAAGGGAGAGACACCGAGATGCAGAGCCAGGGAGTGGGAGGATATGTCATTCCCTTGGCCTGGACCTACATGCAAAGCCAGCTTTGGTAGAAATACGGATAATGCTGCCTGTTCACATAGCAAGGTTCCCTTTGTGAGTGTATACGTATATCATACAGGTTTGTTGCTTGAAAACGGAATCTTGTTTGTGCCCAGCTGGGGAAATTCCTGCTCAACATGTACTGCTGCTGGTGCCTACTGGGATTTCCTTCCCTGCACTTGTTGGTCCTGGACTCTGGTCAGGTTTTCTCTCAGGGTTTAACTGGTCCCTTGGCATTAGCCGGTATACTGGCTAGCAAAGTAGCAGGCCCATTATGCGTAGAGACTAACAAATATCTAAAAGTAGTAATGCAAAAAAGTAAGAAAAGTAATTGAATTATTTTCTGCAAAGCTATATGAAAAATGAATTAAACCAGATCCTGAAGAACTCAGGTTATTTCCATGCGGAACAGGAGTACACAGCTGTGGTGCAGAATGTAAAGAAGTCAAATTCAGTTTTTATATTTACTAGGTCCAATGAGTATCACCAAAGCAGCTTTATCACCGCTCCCTGAAGTGAGACAGCACTTGACATGGAAGAGTCATTACTCATGTTGACATTTCTTGACTGTGTGCCTACATCCAACAGTGACTCAACATACTCCCATTTTGCCAGCTGGACTTCAACATTTTTCCAAGTTCTTTTAATTTCATGGTCTTCTCCTTAGTTCTTACTGGATATCTTTCTTCTTCTCCTTCCCTACATAATCTGTGTTATTTTTTCAGACAGCCCTCTAGGCTGTACAGCTCGCTTCCCATCCAAATTTGCTGCTGCAGGATTTTTCCAGCACCACTTCATAAATACAATAATTAAGGGGAAATACATTAGATGATTATTTTCTTTTTTCTCTTCTCTCTCTCTCTCTCTCTTTTTTTTTTTTTTTTTTTTTTTGGCTTGTTCTATTATGGAAACTACTGTGACAGTATTTCTATATTTCTATTGAGCTGGACTCTGTATGTATTGAAGGCAGACACTATAAGTCCCGTCCAAAGGCTTTTTGTAGATACCTAACTGCACTCTCCCACCACACAGTACTTCTGAAAGTAGTTGTACATCTCATTGTGGCAGGCTATCACAGAAATATTGTTGTAGCCAGGACACACTAAAGACATAAGTAAGAAGAGTTTTATGTGAAGGTCTTCTGAAGGCAATTGAAATAACTGATTAAAGGAGACAAATGTTCAAGAGCATGAACTGTTCTTCAAGAAGGCTGATATGTCCAAAACTTGTTTTTTGTCATTGTGTCAGTTATTTTACTGAAAGACACTACCTCACCCCTCAAACCTTACCTTGTTGGAGCAATCAGTGTAAAAACCAGACTGTGGGGATTTTTTGAAGTAACTATCCTGTTGCTATAACAACCCTACCTTAACATTTCACTCATTCTTGATATTCACAGAGTAAAATAGAGTGCAATTTCCTGTTGTTTTCTCTCTTGTATCCTGATACAGTGTCTCCAGTAGGTTCATGAGCAAAACTTGTAACTCATGTAAATGCTCCACTACTGCTTGAGTTTGGACTGGTGCAACCAGACTTCTACTGTACCAATTTGTGGTACAGCAGTACCGCTCATTGGCACTAATGAACAGAGACAGCAGTAAGTCAAAAACTAGGTTGTTTTCTACCAAGCCATTTGGTTCAGCTTATGGAGATGCACAGCTGTAGACCCCAAGCAGCAGATATCAACAGTTGCACCCAATTTCCTTCCCTCCAGAACACCAATACACACTCTCTGCTCCATGTTGAAATCCCAGTTCAATCTTGAGGATTTCAAAGTCTGAAGATTTGAAGTCTGAAACCAGAGGCTCTCCTCTGAAGTTGTGTGAAAATTCTACATTTTCTATACCTCAAGAGCTGAACTTTCCTTGTTCCTGTTTACAGAGATGGTTCATATGGCTTTGCTCCCTAGATTCAGTGCAATGGTTTGGGCTGTGTGACTCCCACATAAGAATGGAAGAAGGAATCATTTCTCTATTGTATATAACATATGATAAAATACTAAGGGAAAAACGTTAATGTTTAGAAAAAGCTTAATGTCCAGAAATTTCATTTGAATCCTCCAGTAATCAGCAGAGACAGTAAGTGCAGTAGGAAATAAATTTCTCTTTATATATATTTTAAGAAATAAATGCAAGCAAATAAAAAACAATCGAGAAAATGAGATATCCTTTAAACACTGTGTACCCACTGTTGCAAAATCCTTTCATGAAAGAAAATGCTCCAGACATTTACCTTTTTAGCATTACCTAGCTTGGGTAAAAAGCAAACAAACAAAACCCACTAGGGCCTAAAGAGCAAATGTCTGTTCTAATGTGAAATGTTCCAGCAAACAGCTGGAGCAGGGCAAAAGCTGCAAGTGGGTGGATTACTTCTTTTTGCTTGGAAGGACCATGACAGTCTGTTTAACTCAATGTACTTCATTTAGCAGTGGTAACATTTTCTTTCCTAGACAAAAATTTTGGAAAACAGAAACATGCGAAGAAGATTTTGTGAATACAAACCTGCATTAAGTGCATGTGGATCTCCACTAACCCAACTAGCCCACTATTCCTTTGTGATCTCTGTGGTCATTTGCATCCCAAGAAAGTGAGGTTAAAACATCCCCACACAAACATGGCGTCTCCTGACCTTATTTTACAGCAATAGAAAACACTTGGAAAGAGCAACTGATTGCAGACTGCAGGTCATACTTAATTAAATTATATTCCACCTGTCTCCCACCTGCATGTTGTGAAAGTGAGCTGAACAATGTGATCTTGCACTATGCCCATATATGTGGGGGAACAGCATAAAATGAAATGTCACTCCCCTTGCTGCTTGCTTCCTCTGCTCTTTTACTCACACCTGAGTCCAACCCTCCACTGCATGTTGCTGTGAAGGTTGAGGGGGAGCCATGGGCTTTAGGAAGGCGGCTATGCCCCTTTGCTCCTGAGAGGTTAAGCAATCTTAGGATCTTGTTCCTTGAATGTAGCCCTCCGGTTATTTGAAACAAACTGCCGTAGTGTTTGAATGAATTCTCTGCATAAAACAGTGTCATTTCAGAAAGCATGCCTTCTTGCAGCCATGTTTTATGTTTCTAATTCTGAAAACAAACAAACAAACAAAAACTAAATGTTTCTACTTTAAGGTAAGCGAAGGAAATAAAGTTTGAATTTGGAATATAATTGCCAAGTGTCCTCTCTAAATCTGACAACCTGACACAAACGAAAGGATCTGGGAGGGCTGACAATGATTTAAAATTTATTGAATTCAACTGAACTTTGCACAGAGGCATACCTGACATCTCTGCACATGTGTGTATCACCTGTCCTTCCCATCCAGGGATCGAGATGCTGCTTACTTTCAGTAATTAAAGATCCAATGACATTTTCTGTGAGCTTAGTTTTAGCCCTTGTGTTCTGGCCAGGCTCCCCTTCAGCTAAAGCAGTGCGACCTATGGTTTCAGCCAGGTACATCTCAGTTTCCCAAATGCCATACCTCTGTGTTGATGCCAGACTGCCTGTGGCACCATGGTGCCCTCCAAGGCCAGCCCCAAGATCAGAAAGGTACTTCTGACTCCACTTTTCATTATTTCTCAAGCACTGTACAGTTCCAGATCAGAAGGGAGGGTTTTGTGACTTTGGTCTCACCTGCTATTATTTTGTGATTTTGTTTGGCAATCAGCTAAATCTTTTCCTCCCAGTGCCACTGAGCTATAGACAAGCACCACACTGTTGACATACTATGTGTTATATACATAAGAACATCTATTGACAGTTTAATCAAAGGGTGTGAGGGCCAGCTCTGAGCTGCTGGTACCATTTTTTTTCTTTTTTTTCCCACCAGATACTTCTTTTTTTTAAGCAGCTGATACACTATAACAAATATTTCAACAGCAGACACTGGTCTTAAACTACTCTCCTGCCCTGGGGGCTGCAGGTTTTGTCTGGACCAGGTCATGAGAAGCCCCATTAGGTAAGGGACCAGGAGGGATTGCCTGCTTCCCTAATATTTCAAATAAGCTCAAAATGAGCCTGCCTTCATTCCTGTCTTTGTGCCAAAGTAACTGGCATTTTGCAGAGAGGTTCTCATTTTCATTTTCTGTTTATCAAACTTAAGGTAGAAATGATGGGAAAACAGATTTTTACCTGGAGGCAAATTCCAGTGTATGGGGTTTAGCTGTTTAAAGGAGGAATAGAAATGTTTGAAATGAGATGAACTATTCTGGAGCAATGAGTCTTCCTGACTGTGCAGCCACAGTATATCATGAGGTACATAGGCACTATGTCCAGAGACTGTGGGGGTCATCAGGTACCTAAGAAAAGCACCCATGAAGCACCAAATGGCTAAAAATAAGGCAGAAATGAATGCCAAGGCCATTCAGATAAACTGTTTAATTTAGGTCATCTGGTAGAAAATAAAACTAGAAGAGCAAATTAAGAATTTTCCTAAGGAATTTTCAACTCTATGGAAGCCATATATCATTGGACAAGTAGTTGGATTTGAATCTTTTTTTCCTGTTCAGTTAAGGAGCATGTGACACTTTCCCTTGTCATGGTCCAGGAGGATGAGTCTTCCCTTCATGCCCTTGCCCACCCTCAGGAGAGGTAAGCAACACTTGTTGTGGCAGGGATGAGAGCTGGTAACACGCACCCAGCCAGGCCTTCATTTTCTGTATCAGAAAGGTTTTTGTCTCTGCTTCTTTCTTGACTCTTCAGACACATCCTTGGGACTTCAGCAGCCTTGGAGACAAACCAGCTCTCTCAAATGGGGTCAAGAAAGCCCTCTTTGAATATGCACACCAAAGTTTCCTCTAAGGCAGTATGCACAACTTACTGGCTGTTTCAGAATACATTTTTTGAACCTTTGGGATTTATTGTAGTATTTCTTTGTCTGTCTTTCAGTGTCTGTCTAGACAGCATACACCTGTGGGTTGTTAGGGGGTGCTTCAGGCATAGGGGTACTTGCTGGAGCAGAGATGCATTGACCAAAATGGAGTATTCTCTTTTCACCCTCTCTTCAAGTCATGCAGCAGACCTGAAGAAGCAGCAGACAAGGGACTGAACCTTGGCACCAGTCCTTCCAGGTTTATTCTCTCATTGTACATTATCCCAGGGGATCAGTAGACCTGTAATCTGGTGTTTATTTGATTTCTTTATTTGCTTTTATTTTTTTCTAGGAGGGAAAGCAGGGCAGTTTGAGGAAGGAGAGAAGCAATGCACTGTTCCTCATTTCCCCTTTCTGTGTTAAGTTGAGAGCACATGCCTGCAGTGATAAAATGAGTACAAGTTAGTTTTATACATCTCTCTGTGTTTTTTTTTTTTGACCTGCCAGGAGACTGAATGAGAGTAAGAACAGCCTCAGGGTAGCTTTCACTTGGATACTGTTCAATACTCAGAGAGTAGGCATCTGACAGAGGTCAGCTTTGCTTGCTGTTGTGGTTTCTGCTGCTCAACTCATGCAGCTCCAGGCCCTATACAGAACTAATGCTGGGTCTCACAGGGCTGCGACAGAGACCCTTAAACACCTCATGGGCATCCTTCCACACAGGAAGGGTCTGGAGGTCAGAGGAGTGCCTGAGACAGGGCTCACCTTGCAGCCAGAGGTGCACTTTGCAGTAAATTCACCCCTGCTGGGCAAGCTGTGCCTTTTTGCTTGTGCTCTGGGGCAGCATTGAGTCAGTGTATGGAGTGTCACAGCACCACAGGATAGTTCAGATTGCACCTGGAGGGCTCTAGTCCAACCCTCTGGCTCAGAGCAGGCTCAGCTGAGGTCAGGCTGGGATGCTCATGCCTCCATCCAGGCTTATAGTGAGTTTCTTGTCATGTGTAAAACAGACAAGTATCTCTTCTCCAGGCACTTCCTTTCCTTTCCCAGAAGCAATAGTATTTGCAGCAAACTGACATAAAAAGCAACAGAAAAAATACCAGTGGAAAGCCTTGATTTTTTTTTTTTCTGGTCCTTAACTGTTGGCTTGTATATGTTCTGTTATATTTTTTCAGCCTTTGCCATGATGTATTTCACTTGGAGTGAAGACTGTTTCTTCCTCTACAAAGCAACTAGGTCTCTATATTTTAAACAGCTTCCCGAGTCTCCCTCTTGCTACAAAAACATTTATTAGTTTGTATGATAGACATTTCTTATGGGCTAGAAACAGATACAGACACAAGTCCTGATAAAGGCTGGAAAGGATCTGACAGTTTCAGTAAGAGTTTAGGGGCTCCATACCACTTTCAATTGCCATTTATTTTAGATTTCAGTACTGCAGTCTGGTTGGAGATATTGGAATTACCACAGGGAAGCAGAGCACAGCTAGGAACTGACTGCAGAGAACATAGCTTGCTTTTAAAGATGAAATAGCAGAAGGTTGCTGGAGGATCTGACCCTGTTAATTTTCATTAATGACCTTTACACAAATAGGACAAATGCATCGTTGACAGAACTGGGAAACATCATCATACAGAATAGTATGAGAATATCAGTGGGAAAGGATGGAAAGAAGAGGTGGCTGAAAATACTTGACTCCAGGACATAACAAAAAACTTTTAGGAGAAGAAAGTCTCTGACATAAACTTTCAGTTAAAGTGTATCTGGAATAAGTGACTGGTAGATTTCAATATCAATGACAAGACAAGTGACAGAGGATACCTACTTGGGATGGCTACATGATTTTTCTTCCTGTGCTCTCCTTGTTTCTGGTCTTTTCAGGGGACTAGCTGGAGTAGAGCTGAGCCAGGAGTGGCAGAAAAAACAGGAGGCACTCATATTTAATAGTTAATTACTACTGGCATTACTATTAGCAAGTTAATTACTACTAATAGTTAATTAACTACTAATAGTTAATTACTACTATTACTACTATAGTTAATTACTACTGGCATTACTATTAGCAAGCCACTTCTTGTTTATTTCCTTGTCTTTTGTTCTCCTGTCCTTCCAAAACTCAGGTAAGGTCATACTACTGAAGTTAAATAAACGGACTGACACTTGATTGGATCATTTTTGGAGAAGTCTTCTCATCTTGTTTCCCCCTTCCCTTCTCCTCATAAGTAGCTTCTGTTTATAAGTTACCACATTTGATTTGGAACCCTTCCTAAAAATGGCTAACAAATGCTCCTTCATCATGTGCCAGAACTTATTTCTGGCAAGCAGACTACTCCCACTTCCTCCCTTCATATGCTAATTTGAAAGTGCTACTCTCCTTGAGTTTTGCTTTCTTCTCTAGGGCAGTAGCTTTAATTTCAATATCTTTATTTCCTTTCCATTTATTATCTTTGTTGTCACTGCATCCATCCACATTGAAAATCTAGGTGCATCACTCCTTTTATTTTGGCATTACATCTACATAATCTTTAATCTACAGGTTACCCCACCATCAGGACTAGCAGAAACAGTTTTCCCCTTGTTTCTTTCTGCTGTATATTTCCAAAGGGCATTTTGCTGTTTGCTTGCAGAATCTAACTTAGATTGATACTGGCAGTTCTCTTTTTTTACCCTTGTATGTCTTGACCTGTGAAATCTAGCTTTACTTACTGATCTGTCATTTTCCCTTTCTAGTTCTTGTAAGCTTTTTGCTTATATCCTTTTATCCTCTGCTTATATACTTTTTAAGGTTATAATATATTTTTAAAATCCTTTTAAAGGTGGATATTTATTTAGATACAAACAGTAAAACTCCTTTCTAGAAGTTTTTCTTCTGGATGAGGGTAAAATTTTTTGTTCTTTTTAGCTTTTCAGACAGTAGAAAATCCCTTTCTTCTTCCACAGTCAAGATGCTATATCATCTCTGTCCGGCTGATTTTACTAATCAGCTTGCTTAGCTTGTCTAAATTTGCTTTTCTGAAATCCAAATCCTTAGCAAAAGGCATACTCATATTTATTCTTTGATTTTAAGTGTAAGCTGAATCAATTTGTGATCATTCTGCAGTTACTTTCTATTATTCTGTCCTATTTCCCATCTCTGTTTTAAAGCTCTTTTCACTTGCTGAAATGTCTTATTGGTTGTCTGTAACTGACGAGAAATGCAATGGCCAATGCATCCCTGAATATCTTGTCATTAAGAGCATTTGTTCTTCAGTCAATATTTTGGAAGTTAATGTAGCAGAACTGATTTTATGCAACTTCAATGTAGCAGCAATTTAGGATTTATCTTATACTTCTGTGGTAAATAGCAAGGTTAGATTGTATGATTTTTAACAGCACTTAATCAGCATTTGATCATCAGTCAATTTAACACAATGATTTCAATGGAAGTTGGATTTTCAATTTTTTTTTTATTTTTTTTTTATGATGTTCCCATTCCTTTATAATTCCTTTATATAAATAAAAATAAATGGATAATATATATATTACACATATTTATTATAATATATATAATATATATATAAATAAAAAAGCTTCTCACTGTTGGAGAGAGAAATCTTTATAGGAGGTCATTTTAGAGGATGGTTCAAGACAGAGCCCAAGTCTGGGCTGAGATGTGATCTCTGTCACCAGTGGTGCAGATTGCTGTGGAAACCTATGGCCACAGTATTTAGAAAACTAACTTTTTTTTTAAAGAAAAAAAAAAAAGTGGCACAGAAAGTGCTTACCTGAAAAGTTAATGCATTTGAATTTAAAGCATGAATTCAAAGTATTCTGGCTGGATATCTAGAAGTATTCTGGCTGGATATCTAGGGGGATCGTACATAGTTGTAAAGAAACGAGTAATTTTGAGAAACCGTCATAAGATAATATTCAGAAATTCTTTTTTGTGGTATCGATTTTTTTTTTTTTTAAGGTCACAAAATAGGTTAAACTAAGTTAGTTTTAGTCTAAAATTAGGTTAGTCTAAACTTAAGTTAGAAAGCCTGGTCAAGTGCTTTAAGTGTATGAAGACCACCTCATTTTCCTACGCAAAAGACATAAAAACAACAACAACAACAAATCTTAATGCATTTTAAGGTGGAAAAAATCAAGGAAGTTGCAGAACATTAGAGCACAATAGTATAAACCAGGAAGAACTTTAGCTTCATGGTACCAGGGAGATTGTTGTCATTTTCTTCAATAAAAATGTTTTAAAAAAGTCTTATGCAAATCCAGATCCAAGACGCTATTTTAGAGTTATCAAGGTATCCTCAAAAATGTGCCATCTTAATGTATGAAAAAGATTAGAACCCCACTGTGGCCAAGAGAATGCGGCAGCTCTGTTCTTTGTATGCAGCCAAGATGTGATTAACATATTCTGTCTCAGGCATTTTGCAACATCAAGCCAGTGATTGTTAAAGCTTAAAATTACATTCTTTGTATGAAGGTCTAATTTCTATCTATCTTTTCATAATAACTATGCTCAGACTTGTAATTTCTCTTTTTCCCTTGCAATTTTTACTATGAAAATGTATTTGCCAAAGGAAGAAAATGTGGCTGAGACTATAGCTTATTGTAAAGTAACTGTCGAGTAGCAGTGTTACTGTTAATATACAGTAACTTGAGATATATTCCCCTTACAGTTGGAAAGGAAATAGGAGTTCATTATGGATTGCATGAAAGTCTTTTCCCTTTGGATCTTTCTGTGACCAATTGATGCTGACTGCACTGTTCACAAATTCTGGCCAAGTACAGCCTCTTCAGCTGTGGTCTCAAAACAGAGCAATGCTGCCATAGCCTCTCCCAAGAGCACCCCGACCCCTTGTATAAAACTTCCATCTCTCCTAATCTCTTACATCTCAGAAACATCTGTAAAGTCTTTCAGCAATGAAGGAAGCTGGATGAGTTTGTGTTGTAACCTTTTTTGCTTAGAGTCTGATATGCTTTGAAGATAGCCCTGGACAAATGCCATTTGATTCTATTAAAGTTACATTTCAAATAGACAGTAGAGAACAAAGTGAGAGCTGAAAGTAATCCCTGAGAGCAGTTCACACCTGCTTCTTGAAAGTGCTGGTGCTGACTTCAGATGGGTTGATCCTCTTGCAGAGACCAGGGAGCCACATGAGAGTTAGATTTCACTGAACGAACAAGTAAGTCAGTTCTGCAGGAGTAATGGAGGGAAAAGATTATTTGAAACATACACTGTAACACTGTAGCTGCAACAGCAGAAGAAAACTCCTCTTTCATCAGCAGTTTCCAGTTGCCTTCTAGCACAAAAAAAAAAAAAAAAAAAAAAAAAAAAAAAAATCAGACCACAGACTCACCATAAATTTATAGCTTTTCATAAAGTTATAAAGTTATAGGATAGTTTAATGAGTCACTAACAGTTTTCATAGTAGGTGCCTAATTTTGTTATTTTTGTTGCTGTCCTGGCTTCAGCATAAACACTGTAAATTTAATATTCACTTAGACAATTATCAGCCTTTGCCTGAGCCTACCCCTGTATCTTTCTTGCTTTTTCCTATTACAGTCATAAAACCACTAATTAGAGCAGCAAAGAGTTGTAGTATGGACGCAATGCTTGGGTCCAAACTACTGCCTTGCCCAATCCTTTCTGCATGACCATTTATGTTTGCTGGAGAAGAAACATGAAGGAGGACTTCAGATCATTTGCTGTGATGTGTAGGTTTTTATGGTTCCACTGAGCTGTGATCATGCCTCCTCATTCTGAAACTTTTGAAACTTTCCTCTGGTATAGTTGGTCTTTTTTTTTTTTTTTTTTTAAACCTTTGTTTCCCAAAATAAGGCTCACCTCATATTTTCTTGCAGCAGAAGAAAGAAGTAGTATCTCAGATAATAACTCTATACAAGAAGAATGGGATTGTGTGAGAGAATTACCAAATGAAGATGCTTAGTGCAGGAGAGCTGTAATGACATCTTGTGATAAGGGACATACCATTGACATTTTGGGCTTATTTCTTACTGCTAAGTGGCTCCTGTTCAAAAGCTGTCAAAGCCATTATCTGCTGCCTGCCACCCCCTTCCCATGCCAGCAGGACTGCATCAAAAGCCAGGCATTTTTAGGGCATTGTAAAGTGACTAATGGAAGAAAACAGGAGGAAAAAGTCTCATTTGAAATGTGTCATTAACATACAGATGCAGAAACGCCAAAACCCTGAATATAGTGCTGCAAGGACTCATGCAGTGTACATTGATGGAAGAGACAATAGTAGATGTTTTATAACCAGACCACCATGTGATACTTAATTGCCAGAGGTATTCTCCTAAAGGAGGAAGACATAAGAGCTAAACGGCCACCATGTGCTCAACTAACCACTGATGTGGTGCTCCCACAAGAAACAAAATATACCTGGACCGAATGTCCTATACCAGCTGATTCATTTAGACAAGCAAGCCAGTAAATAACAGAGAACAGACTTCATCTGAGCACTTCAGTAGTTAGAATCAAAAGCCAAAACACACAGCAAAAGCAATTGATTGTATTCCTGTAGTGCTTTTCATCCAAATATTCCAAAGCACATCTGTAAGCCTGTACTGCCTTTTCACCTGCAAGTCCAGCTCCATGCGTGTTACCCTTTGCACTCCCCTGGCAAAGAAAGGGATCTGAAGAGTGGGATGATGTAAAGGCAATCTGTACAGAGATTCTGTATAATCTCTGAAGTCCTCTCCATCACTACTATCAATGCTATCCATATAACAAGTGGGGCACTGAGGCACAGGGGATCTGGACATCTGCTTCCACAAACAGCAACCATGTAGTATCAAGTGACTACTGCTTAAAGCAAACAGCTAAAAACAGGAAAAGGACAATGTGAATAACATTTTTTATGGGTTACATCAATTCAGCTAATTACAAATTCTCAGGTAAGCTCAGCCACAGGATATGTTTATGCAATATCGCATACCTCATTAGCCTGGACTAAAAATCCTGTACTGTTTTCAGGTGAGGTCCATCATAGAATCATACAGGTTGGAAAAGACTTTCAAGGCCATTAAGTCCAACTATCAGCCTGACATAGTGAGTCTCATCAATAAACCATATCCTTTAAACGTATCTTAGCATGCTTCTCATGGCCCTCTATTTCACTACGTGCATTGCTACATCACTCAGGCAGCTGATGTCACAAGACTGGAGTGCTTCAAGACATTTTTTGAAGATGGCCACTGACTTATTGAACAGAAATTCATCTGTCATGTGATTTCTCAGCACTTCCTACTGAAAGTTCAAAAAATTCTTTTTTACATCATGGTTGGAAGAAAAATCATTCCTATTCAGAAAAACACCTAAAGCAAACACCATGACATGCCTCATTGAAGTCCATGGCTTTCACACAGACATGGAAACTCAATTATGAGTTTATTAAAACTTCCATACATGGGGGTCTGTCTGAGGGGCATATCTCGCTAATGACATACAGGTTTTAATAGTTTGCTATTAAAGAGCTTCTGGTTTTATTTGAAATATCCTTCTGTTCTTTCACATTTCTCTCTTTATAAAGTTTTCTTTGACTTCAGGATTCTCTCCAAATTTCCTGAACAGAGTATTTTACTTGACAGAATTGGCCATTAATTTTCAGTCTTCACTGGGACACATGGTTTGAAAGTGGATATGTTTGTGGTTTGTGAGCAGAAAATGAGGGCTTCGTGTTCAAAGGTGAAATTAATAAAAGAGCCAACCACAAAGTTGCCTAAGGCTACATACAAAAAAGCCTTTCTTTTCCTCAGCTGCCAGAACTCTTTCCATGCCATGGAGCTTATTCACATTGCACTTCTGTCACAATATGAAATTTGTTTTTCCAATATTGCCTGGAAGAAAATTAATAATACAGAAATTAGAGGAGTTATTGAATGTAATTAAAATGAAAAGTTTCCATCAATGCTTGATTGCTCATTGTGATAACTTGAAACATGATGCTTAAACTGAGAAGAAAGAGGCTGATCAAAGATTTTCTTCATCCAGGATAGTTTACTTGTAAAATGTGCCTGAAATATGTAGCATATTTTTATGATGATTGCAGAATGGCCTCTCTTTGTTGGAGAAGAGAGATACTAAATAACCAGGTGAAGGAAAACATATAAGGAAATCATGTAAGGAAGATGTAAGGGAGAAACTCTTCACACAGAGTGGTGAGGCCCTGGCACAGGCTTCCCAGAGAAGCTGTGAATGCCCCATCCCTGGAGGTGTTCAAGGCCAGGCTGCACGTGGCTTTGAGCAACCTCGTCTGGTGGGAGGTGTCTCTGCCCATGGCAGGGACGTGGAACTGGATGATCTTTAAGGTCCCTTCCTACTCAAGCCCTCAAACCATTCTGTGATTCTATGATTCTGTCCCAGGCTTTTGATAAGCAGATCTCAGTGCCACAGGAGAGCAGACCTTGTCACTGGAAAGCATTCAAATGAACAAAATATTAAAAGGAGTTCTTTGGACAATGGAAGAACCCCTTCTGTCTTCAGCTATGTGAGTACTCATGCAGCACCTAGTGCCTGTAGCAACAGCAATCCTATATGTGATGTTCTATCTTGTTCTTGGTGTACAAGGTGCTAAAGTTTTCAAATGTTAATCTTGTGAAATGTAGCTGGGGAACACAAGACCCATCTTGGGAGCAGCTATTCTGTGTTTCTGACTCATTCTGCAGTTTGATACTCAAATCCAATTGCTTTTAAGCTTCCTGCAAACCAAGACTTTTATGAGAGGAAGAGCTAGAGTGAGAAGTGTGTAACACCCTATCATGGACTAATATACACATTCTGTGGGTTATGTGTTTTGTATAAAGGTTTCTTCTTCCCCAGAGACTTATACAAGAAGTTTCTTGTCATAATATCCTGTAGTAAGCACAACAATATGTGAGATGACTAAGCAAAACAACAACCAAAAGAATAAAGTAGCTCATGACTTTGTTTTCATGTGCAGCTGCCTATACTTTTTCTTATTGCTCCAAATATGGAACTGGAAAACCAGAGAGAGCTTCAGTTTTAAGGGAAAAAAAAAAAAAAAAAAAAAAAAAAAAAAAAAAAGCATGATTGAATCTGTCTAATCCTTATTGTTCATTTTGCACCACTGGAGGAGGATTGCAATTCTCCCAGATTGCATTGTGTTCAGTAAAGTGAAGTGAACTGTCTGGGACTATTGCTTGAGTGGTTTCAAAACCTTGTTCTGGAGCAGAGGCAAGTTAATCCAAGGACACTGCAGGTGCATAATAAATCCTGAAAATAGAAAGAAGGGTATGATTTTGATCATGGTCCTTGACAACATGCTGCTAAAAGACAATGTAGAATCTGTATATATAAAAGATGTCTGCCATGTGAGTCATCTGCAGTAAAACAATCCCTGGTGAGCGGTAGCAGTCAAGAATTAGCAGCTAGCCTGTTTTTCCTTTTTTAGAGAAAATAGCTGACATTTTGTCTTCTGATTTCCAGGGAGCAAGACAAGAGTCTCACAGTTTGTCCAAATGACTTAATTTCCAATTTTAGGAACATAATATCTGACACTTTTTAGCTACTTTTCCACTTCAGCTAAAATGAAGCGTGTTAAGATACTTTTTTGTCTCTATTGGAGGTTATGAAGTCAATGGATCCTTTGAAATGAGTGGCAGCCCAAGGTTGTGATATCAGTGCTATATTTTACTGCTTTTATAAAAGAACAAACAAACAAACAAACAAACAAACAAAAACCTGGCAGCAATATTCCACAAGGATTTTAACGGCATGAGAGTAAATAAACAGCTACCTGACCCAGTTTTGGAAGCACTGATGCTTAACCCTAATTATTCTTTGCTTTTGCAGGGATGTATACCTCCCAGCTCAGATGTACACCTTTGAAGAGAAATAACTATTATTATCCTTACCTAATCAGGGTTGTTGTGCAGACAGAGACACACACAAAATCCAAGCAGATCCTTGTTAAGGCTGTTTGCATATTCCTTCATCATACATCCCTTCAAAATCACTGAACTTGTCACCAGCTGCCAATTTTAATCAAGAAAACCTCTCATTAAATTTACCCCAAGCGTTTCTGAGCTGTGCTCACAGAATTGGCTTTGAGCTCCTCAGACTGTAGCTGGATCTGAGGCTGCTCTGGGAGTGTCTGTCCTGTTACAACCACTGTTCCCTATCCGTTGCTTTGAGGCTTCTGCTGGGTACCTGGAGGGAGTAAGAAGGATTGCTTTGCTGCATAGCTTGATTTTGCAGATGAGAATGGGAAGGTGGTTTGATTTCCTGTGCAAAACTCTGCTAGTAGCTTCTGATCTCTTCTTACGGATCTGAAGTTTGGTGAGATTTGCCTCAGTGCCTAAGGTGATCAACATGTGACAGGGATGCTATATGGACCACAGTAAGCTAGAAGTCTCTTGTGAATTACAAAGAATTCTTGTGAATTACAAAGAATTGTTTGAATTAAAAAGCCCAGAATTACAAAGGCTTGGTTTTATGTTCTTGATCTCTCTCTTTGAACAGGGTAAAAATGTGTTATTGCTTTACATGTGCTATTTTAATACCCATTTTTTTCATTCACCGCCTGTAGAATGGAGGATAGTCTACAAATCCAAGCTATGCTATTGCAGTCCTAGCTGTTACTGCCAGCTAGGAACATGAAAGATGGATCTCTGAAAATAATGTTTTTTTCTTCTTGACCCACAAAAAGTGATGTTTCTCAAGCTTTCGGTAGCTCACTAACAACTTAGAAAATCTAAAAAAAGTTAGGATGAAAATTATTTGTTTGCAGAAAAGTTCAATTTTCACTAGTTCTGTTATTAAGGTAGCAAGTCAGTTTTGTCAATACTGCAGGCTCAAGGACTCCCCAGTTGTGTTTGAATGCAGCTGGAGCCAGTAAGTGAGGATGGATGCATTATGGACGGCATTATGGATGGATGCTTATGCATGGCAAGCCAGCTCTGTTTCAGAATTTGACTTTTTTTTTTTTTTTCCATTTACTAACAGGTAGGAGGAGGTTATGGTAACATAACTGAAACAAACAAACAAACAAACAAACAAACAAAAAACCTGCATTCCTCTATTGGCATTCTTCATCTACTGCACAAAAGATGCAACTGTTTAGCCCATTTCACAGTAGCAGATTAGGAATAGTTTAGTCATTCCTTGGTCACTTATGAAAAGGAAATAGTATTCAGAATTTATATATATATATACTGAGTGTAACCTGCAATGAACTGCACGCATATAAATATCAAGAATGACCCATTATGGGTATGTCTAAAGAATCTCAAATAATAAATCAAACAGAATATTTGCCTGCATTGTGTGCAGAAAATTTTTGAATAGGCATCGATTAAATCTATAAAATTTATTATACATAGAAAGATATTATATATATACATAGCTGTGACAAAACATAGAACAAGATTTTAAGAGGTTTTATAGAGTGTAAACAGCTGTTCAAATCTGTTCTTTTTCATATATGTTACAACTAAAATAGCTTTACTGGCTTATGAGTTTTCAAACTGCAATCCCAGCCCTTTCACCCTAGCTGTGTGGAACTGCGGTCACTCTTTGCTTTATGTGGAAACAGAGCCTGTGTGGGGGGAAAAAGATTGTGGTGTTTTCTTCTCTTGTAAAGCAGAGACAAAATCTGGTGAGAGTAGAGAAATATCATCAAAGATATTAAACAGATTATATGTTATACTCTTAATGCAGTATTCTTTCCTTCATTAATTTCATCTTTCTTTTTTTTTTTTTTTTTTCCTTTTTTTGGTCAGCATTAAGACAACATGTTCTCCTCTTTGATAACAGTAATGGATATTTCTTTGGTTCAGAAGAGACATTATCATAATCTAGTCTGACCTCCTGTGTAACGCAAGCCATGAAATTTCACCTACGGATTCCATATCCTAATAATCTGTCAGAGAAGATAAATCTTGACTAGAGTTTATTTCTGTATTGACTGGCAAATCTCTCCTGCTCTAACACAGAAATTTCAAAGGACTTTCACCCTGACCTGCCACTTAAGTCAATGCTGATAAAATTAGATGAGTCTGTCCAAAGGAATTATTTTCTTTCATTCTGAAGCACCAGATGACATTTAGCTTTTATTTGTTTGCAGGCTGAACCAAATTCCAGTCACGTCCTTGTTGCATTGCACCGTGTTGCTCAGGGAGCCAGAAGACTGAATTCACGTGATAACACAGCCCACTGTCGTAGCTGCCCAGAGTCATCTCCTCCAATATGCACAAAGCTGACAAATGAGCCAAGGGTTCAAATGAAGGTCTGATCTCTGCAGAGATACTGATAAGATGTGTTAAGGTCACTTTGCCCCTAGCATAAACTACACCCTTCCAGCTCTGTGAAATTAATTGGGTAAAGACCCAGGATATTCAATATATCAGGTAGAGAATTTGCTCCTTTGCTCTTTCACGAACTTGAATCCTGCTGTATTTTGCTTTCACATGGGATAATGCTCTTTAAGTCAGTAAGAAAAGTGGCTGATGACAAACTGCAAATGTGCATGAAGATTCCTTGATGACAATGGGACATTCAAAACAGTATGGAATATTTTACTTTATGCACCCTATGGGTACCTGCTAGACTTGTGTGACTCCTGCTCACTTATCATCCGGAAGAATGTCTTTGATACTCCAAGAGCATTCACTGTTTACTTTATCGTTGCTCAATAATCAAAAAATAGCACTTAAGAAATACATTGAGAGTTCCTGAATCAGCAGAGCATTACTGTAGCTGTAATCAAAGAAAATGGGTCCTGATGCAATGAGATGACAAAGTAGCTCTTCAAGTTCCTCCCTTGAGCAACTCTCTTGAATGCAGCCACCTCACTGTGAGATGATTATAATGAAGGTCTGTCCATATCCATCTAGTTATCATTTGCCCTTCTGATGCCTTATCCATCTTCTGAATTTGGGGGATCTTTCTACTTCTTAGCAGTGACTAAAATGCAAAGCACAGTTTCATGCTAGGTTTTTGAAGCCTATAGCAGGATGGAGCCAATGAATATCTGACAAACACACACTTTTGTTGGTGGCTGTTTTGGGTACTTAAACAAGATGCTCATTCCTCTGCTGTCTTCACTAAGGGATAACTCTCCTGTACATATGGGTGAGCAATTGGCTAACGGGCAGGGCCCAAAGGGTTATGGTAAATGGGGCTGCGTCAGGCTGGCGGGCGGTCACCAGTGGGGTCCCTCAAGGCTCCATTTTAGGGCCGGTACTTTTCAATATTTTTATAAACGATCTGGATGTAGGAATAGAAGGTATTTTGAGCAAGTTTGCTGATGACACCAAACTTGGAGGAGTTGTGGACTCGAATGAGGGTGGAAAGGCCTTGCAGAGGGATCTGGATAGGTTGGGGAGCTGGGCGGTCACCAACCGCATGAAGTTCAATAAGAGCAAGTGCCGGGTCCTGCACCTGGGACGGGGAAACCCTGGCTGCACGTACAGACTGGGCGATGAGATGCTGGAGAGCAGCCTAGAAGAGAGGGATCTGGGGGTCGTGGTAGACAGCAAGTTGAATATGAGCCAGCAGTGTGCCCTGGCAGCCAGGAGGGCCAACCGTGTCCTGGGGTGCATCAAGCACGGCATCGCTAGTAGGTCAAGGGAGGTGATTGTCCCGCTCTACTCTACGCTGGTGCGGCCTCACCTCGAGTACTGTGTGCAGTTCTGGGCACCACAGTATAAAAAGGACATGAAACTGTTGGAAAGTGTCCAGAGGAGGGCTACGAAGATGGTGAAAGGCCTTGAGGGGAAGACGTACGAGGAACGGCTGAGGTCACTGGGCCTGTTCAGCCTGGAGAAGAGGAGGCTGAGGGGAGACTTCATCACAGTCTACAACTTCCTCGTAAGGGGGTGTCGAGAGGCAGGAGACCTTTTCTCCATTAACACCAGTGACAGGACCCGTGGGAACGGGGTTAAGCTGAGGCAGGGGAAATTTAGGCTTGACATCAGGAGGGGGTTCTTCACAGAGAGGGTGGTTGCACACTGGAACAGGCTCCCCAGGGAAGTGGTCACTGCACCGAGCCTGTCTGAATTTAAGAAGCGATTGGACTGTGTACTTAGTCACATGGTCTGAACTTTTGGGTAGACCTGTGCGGTGTCAAGAGTTGGACTTGATGATCCTTAAGGGTCCCTTCCAACTCAGGATATTCTATGATTCTATGATTCTATGATATTCCCACTCAATTTATGATATTCCATACCCTCTGGTGGCTGATTGTCAAATATATTCAGATTTATCATTTAAACTTTTATAATTATGGAGATGACAAAAGCTGTGAATATGAAAAAGATTTATTTATTTATTTATTTATTTTAATAACATGACCTGAACACCAAGTTCACCACCCTTGGAGAATTATACCTGGAGGATTATGCTGTCAGCAGGACGGAGGGGGCTGGGTACTCATGGGGTTGTGTCAGGCAGCTCCAGAGCTCTTACTACCAGCCAGCACCACTAAGGAACTGCAGTCAATTCTTTCAATTGATTTTCTCCATGCAAACTTGATTTCTCTTCAGCAAAAGGATCACCTAGAAACCTTTCTTAAAAGGGAGGCTTTAATGCTGTGTCTTAGTAAAATGCTACAGACTCTGTGGGAGTGCTGGGCTGATTGCGCTGGAGGTGTCTTTGTTTCTCAAGTCAGCATGACTGTATTGCCCCATTGCCCTTTGTTTTGCTGATACAGGTTGCTTACTTTGCCCACAACGTGCGAAGTATACTCCTGGTTTTGTTACTCAAACCTTCCTGACAGTTTTGTATCAGGACGTGGGGGGGAATATTTCCTTAATACTTGTACAGCCCAGTCTAGACCAAATTTTCCCTTTGCTGGAGGCTGGGGACAGGTGCTGCATGTGTTGGATCAGACACAGCCCTCCTGTGCAAGGTTTGAGTGAAGGGGAAATAGCACACCCCTTCCATCCTGGGGCTGATGTTTGATGTTTGGACAGGCTGTCTTGCTCACTGACATGACCACTTAGGCTGGGGGCTAGAAATGCAGCTTAATGACCAGGGAAGATTGACAAAGATGCTTTGTACTTGCTTTGGTGATGAGGGCACTATTTACTTTCTGGGAACATCCTTCCCCTAATCAGCTCTCTGCTGTTCCAGCGTCCTCAGGCACCAGCTTGGTCTCTCTGGTATTCTGCCTGCAACATGCAGTTTAATCTCTTCAAAAGATGCGAGCTCCTGAAATTCTTTAGTTTTTCTAAAGCCTTTGGATTTAATATAAGATACCAGCATGAAACTTAATGGCCTATGATATTTAGGAAGCCAGACTAGATGATCAAATAATTCCTTCTGGCTTTAAACACTGAAGCTCTTGGATCCTCATTTTGCTGATGGCTGCATCATATAAAATAAAATAAAATGCAATTTAGAATAAATATAACCCTATCATTCATCATATTTTTTCAACAGGAGAAGATTATTTCATTGCAGCAAAATCACAGAAAAAGGAATTTTACTGGCAAATCTGTGATTTGGTCGAGTGTTCTTTAACCTGAAGCCTCATCCTGTATGAAGGATTGGAGCTATTTCTCTGCGCTGGATCCAGGCTTCAGGCCTGCATCACTAGTGATATGTGAAATGTCCTTATCAACATCAAAAAAAAAAAAAAAAAAAAAAAAAAAAAAGAGCAAGCTTGTTCCCTCAAGAAGAAAAACAAAACAGCAACTGCAATTTCCCTGTCAAAAAAGAATTCATAGATTGAATGATGTGAAAGTTTCAGGGAGAACTGTGAGGATCAAATTAAACTTTCCAAATAATAACAGCAGCAATAAAAATGTTGTTTTAAAATTTATTAGAAAGGATGTCTGAGCCAGGATTCAGGCAATCTGGGCTTCAGAATTGTGTTTTTGTTTTGAATGATTTTTGTTTCAGGCAGGTGCCTGAAAACAAGATGTCAGTGGACTGTAGGTATTTAGATCCAAGCCTGTGGCCACAATTACCTAAAGCTGTCCCCAGCACAGCAGCAGCTCTGCAGTGGATGCAGCAGAGTGCTGACCCAGCTTCTGCCCAAACCTCTGTGTGAACCTGGACTGGGGCATGGGAGACCCTTGAGAGTGCATCTCATGGAGTGGCTGACAACTCATCCCTGCAGGGGACCAGCTCCTGCACAAAATGTGGCTGGTGGCATGGTTCTGGCCCTGCCATTGAAACTGGACATGCTTGATGTATGAGTAGGAAGAGAAACTTGCTGCTGGGGCTGGAGAGCAGGCTGTGGGGTTGTGGGACTTGAGAGCTGAGCTGAACACAGGGAAATTGCCCTGGAAAATCAATGACCTGAAGCCTTTGAGAGGGTATTTTACAGACTGCTGAAGATCTTAAACCAGCATTAGAGCCAAGAGCCCATAAAATGTCAGCTCCACCGCAAACATGTGCTGAGATAAAGCAGAAAACAGAGGCTCTGGGGGCGGATGCCTGGCAGGCAGGTGGGATCCGAGGGTGGGAGTCTGTCCGTGGGAGCCTGTTGTGGGCAGGACACACCACACTGCCTCATGTTTTGGGCAGGCAGTCCGGCTGCTAGCTGCTGGCTGCTGCATGGATTTTGGGTAAGGATCTGTTGGTGACTTCCTCTTGGCATGCATTGTTTTGAGAAGGGTTAAAGAGAGAGAAACAAAACAAAGCAACGTAAAAAATCAAACAAACAAAAAAGCCACACAGATTATTGGCAGAAAGGACTGGAGCTCAGTCTATTTTCTGTTCCTACTCCTATCTTTAACTCACTGTATAGGACTCTGCCTGAGAAGTGGTTGTTTTATTTTCCCCAGAATGAAACCAGCAGGAACCAACAAATTGTACCACTTCAGGCACAAGTCATCCTTTCCCTTCCCTAGTCCTTTTGCTCTGATAAACTGCTGCATGAGGCACAGACACCTGCAATCAATTCTTTGTCCTCTCAAGGTGGGTTCTTGCGTGAGTTTCAGTCCCCAAATGCCTGACACAGTTACTTTTTGAGACGGACTTAGAATTGCTTCTGAAAAGTCTCCAGTGTAGTCTCCATCTGTGACTGAGTTCATTAAACAAGTTATTGAGCTTGCTTACCAATGACACGAGGAACTTCATACTGTGATGAATTTGAATGACCGTGTTTTGAATTTCTGACTTTAATTTTTTCCTTCGGTCATTCTCATGACCACTTTTATTACCTGCAACAAGAAACAAAAAATCTGATTTATTTAATTTTATTTTATTTATATATTGTATTTACCTGCTTGGTTACAATGTAAGAAATTATTAGTGTTACTAAAAAAAAATAATTCAGTAAAAATAAATTTGAAGGAGGGACACACACACATGTACATACACAATAACTGCCCTTGTTCTTCTGGCACATCTGTTGCCAGTAATAATAACAGTAATGAAACTCCCCTTACTTGTAAGAAGCTGAATAAAACACAGAATGGTCTTTTTTTTCCCTATGAGTTCACACAAATTACTTGAATAAAATTATAGCAACGTAAAAAGTAAAAACATCCCCATAATTTTTCTTTGTCAATGCTGTAATGAATACAACTTGCCACACAACTGTTTGGTACTGCATTCCAGCATCTCTTGCTAATATTTGTATTTATTCATACATTATGGCACAGAATTGAATTGTTATTTTTTTTAATGGTGATGTTTATTCTGAGTTTCCACAAATTTTCTTTATTCTTTGAATGAACTCTTTTCCACCTGCTCCTCTCCATTTGGAAAAGAGCAGAAAATCAGCCTTGAGGGGAAACAGAGAATTCTCATCCCTTTTTTACCTTATGTTGGAATTTGTCTCACTGATTGCAAGAGGTTATACAACATATTTTCACTGCTATCACCTTCATGATAATTTGATACTTGATAAAAAATGTGCTGTAGGTGTGCACATTACTTCACAGTAAAAATATCATCCTGCTCTTTTGCCTGCTGGGCCATGAAGTCCGGAGGTTGATATTTTTCCTTTGTGGTGTATTCCTGCATTTGATCAAATTATGGTGATTAAAATATGTTTTTCCAGAAAATAGTATGAAATTTTCAACTGATATTAGGAAGAATTTGGAGCAGAATATGTAACATTTGGATATTCTTGGCTCACAGCAATAGCTACAATTCAGACTAAATACTGAGTTTATGCCAACATGACTTCCATGGAATTTCTTGTGGAGTGTGAGCCCAGCTCTGCTATTTAAAGTCTTTACTCAGTTGAAATGTACATATAGTATACAAAGTTTGTTGATTTGGATGAGAATTAATTCAGCATAAAAAATTAAGCTGTTTGCCCTGTAACCATTTGTTTACTGGATCTGAGAAGGAAGGGGAGGAAAGCCCCAGCATGGGGTGATTGTGGTGGTCCCTTTCCCATGCAGCCCATGCCAAGCCCTTCAGCATTGCAGGAGCACAGGCAACATACAGTGGGATAAGACCTCATCTTCCTTCTTGAAAAACTGGCGTTGTCAGGATGGAAAAAAAAAAAAAAAAAGAAAGAAAAAAAAGAAAAGCCTGATATTGGTGTATCATTTGTTCTATCATAATTAGCTGGAAAACCACTTTAGGGTGGCATAAATCAGTGTTGCTACTGAAGAGGTTGTACCACTTGGTCCCTTCCCACTCACTTTTCCTTTGGGGTTGGGAAATCATTTCTGCCATCGTTCAGTGAATCAGCTACGGGGCTGAAATAGCTTAAAAAATGACTTGAAACATGATTTGTGACCAGTCAGGTTAGTTGTCTGAGCCAGTTCACAGTGTGAATGCAAGTTGCTAAGGTAGTCTGAGTGTGAGAAGCATCTTCTAGGAGTGGGAAGAGGTCAGGACACTGGGATGGGAGGCTCCAGGATGTGCTCATGAAGCAGCTTCTGAAAAACAAGGATGTTGAAGCACGTTCATGGGATAGGAAGAATTTGGTTTGGGGGAGAGGAAAATATGAGGGGGGGGGTTGCAGTTCTGCTTTGAAAACGTATGTGCTCAACTTCAACCCAGGTCATGAAGATTGCTCAGAGAAAGGGAAATTAAGAACATATATGAAATGTGGGTATGAAAAAATGAACATTTTTTCTGAACTGTTTTTGCTTAGCTCTATTTTAATTGTAGTAGTTTAATTGTAGTTTTAAAATTAATAAAACAATAGAAATGAAGAAGAAAATAAAATATTTAAAAAAACCACCAACAATTAGAAAACAATTATAAAATAGTAATTTTCAATATTTCCTCAGAATATAAAACCCAAACCAAAAACATTAAGAGGCAACTGACAAAATTATCTTTTATTTCTAGCTTGAATAGGCTAAAAAGCTTTCAGGTTATTTTCCTGCTGGATAAGTTGTGTATGCTTTACAAAGTTGGCCTGTAATTATTTGTGACCTCTCACTGTGCAGTAGCATGCTGAGAAGTATTTCTGTCCTTTGTGCCCATTCAGAGGCAGTTAGAGGCCCGTGAGCTACCTCCGCAAGCAGGATGTGGAGTTTTCAGCTCAGGGCAGTAGCATTTCAGTGGAACAAGAGCTTTACCTCTTTGGAAGCCTACCCTTCAACTGTAATCAGGTCCATTTTTCTCATCTGTTTAAAAAGTCTTTGCTCCACACTGTGTGATGCGGAGATTCTTTTTATAGAAAAAGTAATTATGGCAGTTTTCCAAACTATCACAATGCTACCGTGCCCTCAATTCCCAAGGGTTCATTCAAAGAATTTCTTTTAATGCAGAAAAGGATTACAAGCATGGCATAATCTTTCTGACTGAAACTGAGTATGTAAATTTGTCCAGGAAGCCAGAGGCCTCTCACAGCCACCCCTCTAAGCCCTGGCACCTACAGCCTCCAGCAGGTGAATGAAATCATTCATTTTGGTCACACCAAGCAAAGTGGAGCCAGGTACACAGCCAGAGTAAACTGGCTCAGCAGTCACAGGAGTGATGCTGATTTATGCTGGCTAAGGAGGCTATTATATTCATTTTGCTTATCTGTAAAGCCCTCTTCTGAAATAGCATGTGCTGATTGTCTCTCCAAGGTAGAAACCTGCCAGGAATCGTAAATTAACCAGGAGTAGTGCATTTAAGGTCACAGTTGGGTTTATTGCCTCTTGGTAAGTTATTAAGCTTTTATTGAAGCATATTTTGTCTGAGCATCAATATTATCTGCATGCTTTGTACCTAATGTGTTTTACTCCTTCAGCCCACTTCAGTCAAGAATTTTAAGGCAGGCCACCAATGCTAATGAATAGAGCTCTGTGGTGTGCCAGTGAGGAAGGAGAGTAGCATCATCTCAAGTTGAGATGCTGAGGGATGGAGTGGCTCTGTGAAAGCAGCACCATATAATTCAGGTGGTGATTCAGGCCCTTCTACTGGTACCTCTAGCCTCTCCTACCGCTTCAGGGCTATAGGAAACAGTGGTGGCTGACTTAAGGCTGCTGGAGGTGCTCTCGGGACACTTTGTGTGCAGCAGCCTTCTCATGGCAAGATCCCTAACATTATGCTTGGCTGGTGTTTATCTGCAGATATGTGTCTGTTCTGCCTGCTGTGTTTGCCTTGTGCCCCCCTTGGCCATGGTCCCAGGCCTGCTTGTTGTCAGGAGATGTCAGACCTGCAAGCAGAAGTAACAGGCCTGCTGGGAGAAACTCCTCCTAATGAAACCAGAACTGCTTTGTGATCTTCAAAGGATTTTAAAACAGTCTCCTTCACACATATGCACATGTGTTATATATATATATATATATATATATATATATATATATATATATATATGTATATATATATATATTTCAAATTCTGCACTGGATCCCTGAGAGCTGCTTTTCCTTAAGCCATTAAAATGAGATTCTGTGTCTTAAACCAACACAATACATCTAACTTTTGGGGCAATGTCTTTAGCTCTGGAGCTTTCAGAAAACCTTTAAGGTTTTTTTTGTTGTTGTTTGTTTGTTTTTCCTTTTCATAAAGATGGTGATCTGTAGTCTTTAAATGCATGTGTGATTTCCATCAACCCTTACTCACACTTCATTGCTCCCTCTGGCCAGACTTTTCTTGCAGTGGAAATGCTTCCTTCAGCTTGATGTGCCACTAGCTTCTTCAGTCCTCGTGTTTCAGAGCTATCACTTCTCAGCCTCTCTGTTTGCCTATTCAGTAACCAATCCAGTTTTCTTCTTTTACAGGATGAATCTAATTTTCTCAGTCTTTATCAATGACTTTCATGCTCTTTTCCTAGCTTTGATTTTATCAGTCCATTTCTTTAGGTTTGACTGATGGCTGCTTTTAGTATTGTCATTGTCATTGTACATTGTCACTGATAGTCCTCAAATCCAAATTTACCATTTTCCACGGATGGGTCAACAGGTCTGCCCCTCTGCCTCCTCAGTAACCTTATTATAAAAGAAAGAAGGAAGGAAGGAAGGAAGGAAGGAAGGAAGGAAGGAAGGAAGGAAGGAAGGAAGGAAGGAAGGAAGGAAGGAAGGAAGGAAGGAAGGAAGGAAGGAAGGAAGGAAGGAAGGAAGGAAGGAAGGAAGGAAAGAAAGAATAAACAACCAAAAAAAACCACCCAAACACAAACAAAACCACTCATATTCCCTATGGTTTACAGTAACCATTCAGTAAGTTTTGCAAATGCCAGCAGTCTTTTAAATGTACCCCTGGATTTAGTCGTATAAGAGTTCTTGATTTATAAATCTGTTCTGTACTTGATGTATTGAGATAACCATGGGACTCCCCCTCTCCACAGTCGTATAGAAGGCATAAAATATTTGATTACTAGTCAGTCGTGGAGTTTTTATCCTTTTTTATAAATTAAAATGTGTAGATACCCATGAAGTCTGGTGGTGACTTCCAGGTCCTCAAAGCAGAAAGACTGGCAAATCTATCTGGCAAATCTATCTGTAGAACTGTCATACCCCTCAATAAAAGCTTATGTGAGCTGTTCATCAGAGACTGGAATTGCAGTGAGTACTTGCTGTTAACCTTTTAGAAGCCTTGCTTTCTTAAAGCTCCTTGTGAGGAGAACAAGTGAAGAGATTTAATAATGACACAAAGTAGTGGCTTCCAGTTCTGTACTTCCTAGTGTGCCTGTAAGTTAATCCATGGGAGTGCAACCCATCTTAACTCTCATCTTCATCAAAAGCCATCACAACAGCTTTCAGAGTGGTTTTTTTTTTTTTTTGAGTTATATACTGTTTTCATTTTTTTTTTTTCCTTCTCTGTTGACAGACCCTCTTTTCTTTCTGTGTCTTTTTACAAATTCAATGAAACGTTGATATATTCAGTGGTGGTGGTATTTAGAAAGTTTGGAGAGGACAACAAAAACTCCATTCCCAAACAAATTCATGATTCTCTCCTGTGGATTTCAGCCTTGTGGGGGATTGGGTCACAGCCTGTCCCTCACAACTACAAATAACCATAGAGTAGGTGGCTGCTTAGTCCAGAGAATTCACAGAATTTTGAGTCTAAACTTACTCTCAGCCATCCAGACAGACACTATTTTTTCACTCCACAGTAAACTTCAATTTTATAGCAGCTATAAAAAGCTGTGTCATATGAGAAACACACAAGATAGCTCAGGGGTGTTGGCAGTGTTCTAGGCCCCATCAGTAGCAAGGAAATATTATAAGTGGAAATGTTCAAAATTATTCTAAAAAAATTGACTGCACCTCCTGCTGCGGAAAAAGGCTTATGCAAGCCTACTGCTGTCACTGTTGCCAGTCTGAGATACAAAAACATACTCTGTCCACTCAAGATTTTAATATATTGCTGCCATAAAAAGAGGCAGGTGCTGACCAGTGAGATGGTCAAAATGGGATTTTACTGAATATTTTGTTCTTTTGAGTAAATACTTAACATCTATTTTCTTCATGGTAACTTAAGTTGCAGCTTCAATTCAAACCTTCAGCTAGTTTGTCAGATTAATAGATTTTTCTGCCTCTCACAAAATCCCTTTTCTTGTCTGTAAACTCTGTTTTTTGTCTTTCATCTTTCCTTCAGACTGAATGTATCCAGGTCTCTGCAACTTTCCCGTAAGCATTCACTGTCTGAGCCTTTCATCATTTCTCTCGCTCTCCCTGATTTCACATCAGTTCATTGCTTGTGTGTGGGTGTTTTGGATTTCCTGGGTAACACTTGGCACATGCCGAATGCTTGTTTAATGGGAATTTTCAGGGGAAATAATGAGAGTTAGTTAGTGGAAGAATTGTAGGGTGAGTAGGAGAGAAATAGGCTGGGAAGGAACAAAGGAGGAAAAAAAGGACTATTTATTTTGCTTGTTTAGGTGGATATTTTGTTATAGATTAACAGACTCCTGGACAAGAAGTCTCAAGGCCCTGCCTTTAGATAAGGACACTGAGAAAATATAGGTAAATGCGGTAGGAGAAAGTTAGTGCCAGAGCACTCCTGCTCAGCATCCATCAGCCTTGTCCACCCCAGACTCTACCCTCTGCTACAGCTTGAAGGCTGCTCAGAACAAGGTGGGCCCCAGAGATCATTTTGACAAAAAGGCCATTTCCACAGGAAGTCAGGAAGTCATGGAGGTATGTCCACCATACTCAGCTTTCTCTGAACCATTTGTTCAAATTTCTTAGTTGAGGTTCCTTTTTTTTTTTTTTTTTTTTTTTTTTTTTTTGAGGGATTATCTATGCAGCTCTTTGTGTACTAGATACACTTGGTGTCAATGTCTCTTGTTTATTACAAACCAGGGAGCAAGAAACCTACCTTATTGAGATGATCTGGCACAACTTAAACACATACACCGTTCATTAGTAGATACAAAGTTTTAAGAAATTTTGCCAAGACTTTCAAACTATATGAAATCTAGAGCAATAGCTTGTTAGACAAAAAAAAAAAAAAAGAAGTGGAATTCTCTGAACGTGACTCACTATTTAAAAGATACTAGTCTCTTGCTGGATTTCTCCAAATATCCAAACCTTCTACCAAGGAGAGGACAGCTTTAAATTAAAACCTGTACTTTATCAGAGTCCTGCCAGAATGGACAAGGGCTGTGCTAGTGAGGATTGTTCTGTTTTGATGCAATACATTA
Organism: Netta rufina; assembly: GCF_964035555.1. Taxonomy (NCBI): domain Eukaryota; kingdom Metazoa; phylum Chordata; class Aves; order Anseriformes; family Anatidae; genus Netta; species Netta rufina. The sequence goes on along the minus strand of NC_140125.1, from coordinate 51,387,848 downwards.
CTCTTGGCCAGGCTCTTACCCCAGCCATGCTGCAACCTTGATGCTCACACTCAGCTCAGGGCACCTCCTCTTTTCTCTCCCTGTTCACACACAGGTGCAGGAGTCACAGCTTTTTAAGAGGAGGGAAGCAGTTCTTGCTGGCTTCCTGCCCTAGCCTGGCCTGTTTCTGTCCTCTCCACTGCTGTCCCTGAGGCAGGTGGGTATCTGTGGACTGAGTACCCCAATACATGCAGGCTCCACATTCCCTACCTCTTCTCCTCTTTGGTCTGTTATTTGTGAGGTTTTGGTAATGATATGGTTGCAGTCAATTTATGCCTTGTATGTCCCAGCTGTGAGCACCATCTGAGCCTGATGGCCGATTAGCACAGAAAGCAGGAATGAATCACATCTCCTAGACGTCAAAATTTTTGTGCTCTGAGTTTCTTTGAACTTTCTGAATGAGTGTATGAAGGGAAAGGTATTGCTAACTATAAAGGACTGAAGTGACTTCTGTTTTCAAAGCTTTGCTGCTAGCTGGCATTCGTTATGTTAATTCAAAAGGAGAAAGAAAGGGGACCTTTTGACTGAGAAGAATACCTTGATAGACAGACAAAACCTTTCCTGGAATATTAAAAAGGGATTATATCATCTTCCTTTCCAAAACAGCAAATTAAGTAAACAGATCCAGTCTCCTCTGAATAAGCCAAGAGTCCCTCCACCCATAAAGATCCAACACTCTTCATGCAAAGATGAACATTTAAAATATGGAGTGTTAAATAGAAAAAAAAAAAAAAGTTACTTAAAGGGAACTTTCTTCATAATAGATTTTGTTGATAGTTATTAAAATGAGAAAGTGGTGCAAATCCCATACAGATCCTTGGTGTAGGAATCTTGAGGAAACAAAAACCTTATTGTCTAGGTGTGGCTGGATGAACTCTGCAGAATAAAAGACAGACTTTCATTATGGTTATTACAGGCATTTTGTTGATTCCCTAAGTGTCTTCAATAAAGACAGAAGCACGGCCTGCTCTAGAAAGTCTTTATTTGCAGAGGCTGTGGGCTTGAGGTCAAAGGGAGTCCAAACAAAAGGGCACAGTGGTTTATACATCAGATTTTTTTTCCAATTTCTTTCTTTTTTTCCTCCCTATTAATAGGAAATTAAACATGTCCGTATTTCAAAATGTAAATCCCTATTTGGGCCATAGATTTATCTTCTCCTCTCCATGTAAAATCATGCAGTTCCACTACAGGCACCAAAAGTGAATGGTTAAATGGTAGATTAAAATCAGCCCAGTACCTGGACAAAGTCAATGGCAGGAAAACTGTTGTAAATTTAGCCCAGAAGTCTAAGAAATTTAATATTTTTGTCATAATAATAGAATAGAAAATGGTAGCATAAATGTTACTCTTTCTCTTATTTATTGCTTGACTCTCCCTGTGCAGATTCAGAAAATCTTATTATGGAAATCTGTATTCAAAATCAAGAGTTGTATGACAAAAGAAAAATCCATTAACCTATTTTAATAACATGCCATCTACAATAGTATTGAAGTTTCTAAGGAAAGGCACACTATACAATGCTTATTTTTCCATTTTGCAACAGGGCTGAGCAGAGAAAAATGTCCCACTGATCAATAATTAGACCTATAAGTGTCTGCAGAGTTGCTTGTCATATTATACTGACAAACACCGATTGAGAAGTGGACTTCCAATGACAGCTGTAATGTTTTAAACAGAGGTTGTAGCTATGTATATGGAGTACATATGCTTATAAAAACTCCATTGCTTTGAAATGAAGTAAAATTAGAACAATGGGAAATTGCTAAACTGAGCAGGTACTTACTGCAGAAAAAGCCAATCTGAAATACATGGAGAGAGATTAAATCCTATGGGAAACTTTATCTAAAATGCAAGCTGTAAACTCTTTGCAAAATATTTCTGTTATGTCCACCCATACCATGGCAACATTGTCTTCTCCTCAGGATGTAAACAGTCTAGGGACAGAAGGAATGAGGGCTGGGATGTACAAAGCACTGAAACAAAAAGTATTGTGATTGAGGATACTTAAGACAAGTCTAACATCTTATTCTCCCATGAAAATGAAGAGTTGCATGCAGCGGATTGAGAAGTGACATATATCAGCCTAGCAAAAAATAAAAAAAATAAAAAAATCTCACTTATAGCAAATTAAAAAGATAAAATCTGTATAGAGGCGGGGCTACACAGGGAGCCAGCATATTAAGTGATTGTGATTATAACAAACAAGTATTGTGTCTGCATGTTCGTGCATTTATATGCAAAGATATGCAATAGAACTATATATATATATAAAGATACTCATTTTTAACTGTAATATTTTTATTTTAGTAAATGCCTGTAATATGTCTGATACCTCTGTCACTTTTCTTCTTTTATTTTATTTTTCCCAACAGCTCATCTCATTGATGTGCTATGTGGGGAGCAAGGCCAACAATAAATATTGATAGTATACCTGAGTGCGTAGAATTGCTGGCAAGGCTCGCAATTTAATTCCAACTTGTATGGGCTTCTGCAAGTGAAAAAGCATCCCATTGAAACAACACACATAGAGAAACCTTGTACTCCAGCTAGAATGGGTATGGAGAGCCCTAAGCAGCCTAAGAGCTGATTAAAAGAGTTGTGGGCCACAGTTAATTGTCTTCAACACAGAGGAACAATCATGTTCACAGCAAAGTGCAGTTATATATTCCTCCACCTTTTGCTAACCTCTGAAATTAATACATATGCAGCGAATTCTCACTCTGCTTCCACTATAGCAGAGGGCATAGGGAGAGCACCTAGAGGCCATTTACATCTAGCTAGGGACCTTCCTCTTTCCATAAAACAACAATAAATCAGCAGTAATGTCACCTATGAATTCACATCATGAACCCACATTTATGGATTCGCATTGCTGTAGGAAACATCAGTGAGAGGCATCACAGATTCTAGGACACTTAAGGTTATAGGCACCCTCAGGGCTACTCAACTTTGTATATTTCTAGTGAGACTGAGCAGGTCTCTGGGATTTTTTCTGATAATAGTCCCAGTTAATTCCACCCTATATTTCATTTTACAGAAAACCCTGAGCTAGTATTGCCATTTCTGTTTATGTCCTAGCTAGTACAACAGGGGAGCTTAAAGCATAATGATAGAAAGGAGAGCCTGGATCCTTCACTTAGAGTTAGCAAATAACTTATTAAATCATACTTTCTCATGCATTTAGAATCTAGAAACACATCACATGAGGGAAAGATAGTTTGTACTACAGTGGTTGTCATTTGGAAGTTATTTAAAATTAGGAATAATATAAAGTAATAATTCTGCCAGAGTTCCCTGCCAAAGATTTTAGTTTATTGCATTCTCATTACCCACCTGCAGCTCATGCCATATTTCCCTTAGTTTCTTCATATTCCAGTTATTCCCTGCCAATATCCTGTATCTCCAGCCCCTCCTGGCTACAGAAATAATGATAGCAGTAGTAATAAAAATCCCCAAGCAGAATAAATTCTTCCCCATGAGCACTTAAAATAATATCCAGATAAAAGCCATGGTGGAGGCCCCTTGGAGTCTGTTTATTAACAACCTGGGACAGATGGCTGCTCAGTTATCCAAATCCCAATTTTCCTCCTACCCTGTGAAGTTCCTGAATGTTCCTTCTTCAGCAAGTCTTGCTGAGCACTGCCTTCCAAACCTTTCTGACTACAGATTTTGCAATAATTAAAAAGCAGTGTACAGCTTAGCCGATAGCCAGATAGCCAATGCTGCAGGTGATGCTTCCAAAACCCTCATTTACTGTTTCAGGGATGTGGTTTTCCATCAGGACAGCTTTGCAAGTTCACCTTTTCCTTTTATAATTAACCCCTGCTTGCATTATGCGTTACATGGGGATTCTTTTCCTTTTTTGCTGATAAATTTTGATAAGCTTCTTATGTTGACTTGAGAGAAAAGGTGATGATAGTCAAGGGAAAATTCAAAGTGGCAATGTTTTTGCATTGTTAATCTCCATTTTGAATGCCATGTAGGTAACTTGGGTTCAGTAAATGCAGAAGCTATGAAGCCTTCATTGATCCTTATAACACTTTACACAATAACTTCTCCTACTACTCTGCTCTTTGCAAGTAATTATACTTCATGTTAAAAGTGGAAAACATAAGAGACTTTTAAAGAGTATTTATTTTCGGGTTCAGAAAGGTTCAGAAGGATGCTCAAGTGCATTATTGTAGAATAACTATAACATAATTTATGTTGAAGGAGCATTTTGGAGGTTGTTTTGTCCAGCCTCTGCTCAAATTCAATGTCAGAGCAGGTAGCACAGATTCATTTCCAGTCACATTTTGAAAATCTTTGAGGATGGAAATACCCAGACTCTCCAGGCAATCTGTTCCCACATTGAACCATCCTCATTCTGATTTTTTTTCCAGCATCCAGTTGAAATTTCCCTGCAACTTGTGACTGTCACCTCTTGGTCTTTCATTGAGCACTTCTGGGAATAGACCTTATCTCCTTATCCTTCCCTTTAGGTAGCTAAGGCCAACTAGATCTCCCCCAGCCTTCTCTTCTTCAAGATAGGAAAAACAAGCTGCCCTAGTCTGACATATTATATGTCCTCCAACCTCTAATCTTCTTGGTGGTCCTCAGAACTTTAGCACAAGTGTTAAAATAAATAATACCAACCATTTTTTGCAAGTGGCCCATGTAATGTGAGTAAAGATTTCCTTATTCCAGTTGAATTAAAATAGATGTAATTAATTGCTTTTGCATTTTGTGTGCACACATGCAAATTTGAATTGAAAATAATGCAAATAATGAAATCAGACATGAAAATTCAAGGGCAGGAGGAATCTGGGCTGTCACTTTGACCTATTAGCCCCTCAGGAATCTGCAGGCTGGGCTGTCCTAAAATTGATGGAAATCACTTGGACTTACCCAAAGTCAGATCTGCAGTCTGCAAGAACAGAGCCTTATTTAAAACAGTGGGCCTGATTCACCACTCTCTTATAGTGTTTTAAAAGAGTGGTGAATCCCATTCATTGTTTTCAGAAACTTGGAAACACTTGTAGAACTCTCAATTCAAAAGCTTTAACACATTATACAAGTTTTAGGATTAGAATCTACATTTAAATTTAAGATGGAAATAGCACCCAATAACCATAATGAAGGAGGTGATAGCAAAATTTAAGCTGTGCTGCTGTATTGTCAAGATCATCATTTTTCTGGGAACATGGTGTAGCAAGAAAAAGAAAATTGGTTACTTTAGTGATTTACATTTTTGGCTTGAGATTAAGATAGTTTGATTTTTTTTCCAGGCTTGGATATGAATACAATTGAAAAACATGACTTCAAGAATTAATTTCCGGACTATTTCATTTGAGCATTTTTTTTTGTTGTTTTGTTTGTTTGTTTTTTGTTTGTTTGTTTTGACTGTTTCCTTCTTACAATATTCATACTCCAATGCTCCACTTCTGTCCAAAACCTTTTTATTTTTTCTCACTTTCTTTGTTTCCTTTATCTTCTCTTACCCAGTTTGAAGGAAGAAGGGGGGAAAGGGCATAATAAAAAAACAGAACCTCCACTTTAATTCTCAATGCATGAAGAAAAATATTCTGCAAACATTTTCAATTTCTTTATCGAAAACATTTCAACCAGCTCTAGCAATTTAGCTGGAAATTGCCCAAAGTAATTCTGTCATGATCAGGAAGATAGATATCCCCATATCATTCATGTTTCCCTAGGTATGATGTTTGGCAAATAAAAGAAAAATTGTGGCAGATGAAAGTAACGTGTCCTTTCCCAATGCTTTTTGTCATTTATTAGCTGGAACAGTACTGCTTGTTTTTCTTTTTTTTTTTTTTCTTTTTTTTTTTTTTTTATTATTTTTTTATTATTTTTTTTTAATCTTTCATTTTTATTTTTAAGGAATAAAATTAATCAGACTAGAAACATGTTCACAATCTCATAAAATGCCTCTGCATTATACTGCACATTTTCTTCTGCATCCTGTTTGCTGTTATAGCATATTTCATATAGGAAAGCTTTCGGAAATGTAAACTGTGATTACAGTATGTGTGCTCTCGCTCTTGTGCATTTAAGCAAGGAGACTCATACCACAGTTCCTGAGAGCTATTTTGAATCCTGTCAATATCTCATTTTATGACCTTGGGCCAAATTTCTCTCTGCCCTTCAGGCCACTCATCTGTTATATAGAAACAGAAATCTGAGATACTTAGGGACATTATGAAGCTTAATCAATATCTGGAGAATTCTCTGAAGTGCTCAAAGGAAACATATTACCAAAATGGACAGCTTCTCTGACTGTACAAATACCCTACCAATAAAAAACCTTCTATGAGCCTTATCCTGAGGCAGGGATTCGAGATCATAGGCTACACATTTTGTTTAATTTACTGTGCTCTTCTTGCTACCAACTGCACGCATGAGTAGAGGCAATCACTGTCCAATTTTCCCCGTTTGTGTGCTTTTGTAAGCAAATAGAAACAATGAAGAAAACAAGAAAACATTGTCTGATACCGACCCTCAGGGCTCCAGTGGGCAGCCCACTTTGCTCAAGCTGGCATTTCTGGTTGTTTCCATAGCTGCCGTCAACCCAACATAGTAATTTGTCTTCTCTCTTGCTGATTAGTGCAAGAAAACAGTGTGAGGGAAAAGAAACATTACACTAGGATGTTGTCACTGTGAGCAGGAGCCCACTGTGGGTGCAAGGTGTAAAGGAGAGAAGAAACAGGAGAAAGCCTTCCAACTGAAGGATGTTTTATGCCATGAGCTCTTTACCAGCCGTAACAAACTAGGTATATTTTAGGCCAGTAGGCTGGCCAAATATGTTTATTATTCAATCTTTCTCCCTTGCTAAACCTTCTAATATTCATAAAAACAATAGTTTAGAGATACTTATCACTAATGGAATTACTGAAGCTTTTAAAAGGTTTTCTTTCATTGGTACACATAGTGAATGTATATTAAAGAGAGATATTTATCTTCAAACTTCATATGCAATCCTTTTACCTGAATAGATATGTATTCGCACACAGACACATGCACACGTGCACACATCCTCACCCAGATGTTTATCTCTATATTTCTCTGTTTATTGTAATATTGGGCATTAAATTAACCAATATTCCAACACTAGTCAGAAGAAAACAAATTCAATTTGATAAAATTGTTAGGTGACAGCTTAGCTTGAAGGGCATTTCCCAGATACGAAATGTTCAAAATTCTCCATAATTATTACAAAGCATACGATTTTACTGAATTTTGCATAGGTTCACAGGTTTTATGGAAAATAGATAATTCCTTGTTCAGGGCTTTCATAGCTTCCTCTAATTATGTCAGTGTGACAAAACAGCTTACTAAAACATGCCTTGAAATATATAGAATATGTATATATTGCTTTACAGATATTCATCTCCTGGCAGAAGTTTGTAGTTACACAATTAGATCTTATGATAGATGCCAAATGTAGATACTTTTCCTCATTTATTGCAAATGCTTCAAATTTGACCTGATTAATCTAAATGTAGAAGTGCAAAACACCGCAAACTACTGCCACCTACTGCTGTATTTCTGCAGGGAAACTTAGTGAAGTATACATCATGTCAGCACTTGCCAGGAAAGGTAGATGGGAGTTGTATGACAGTTTCTGATGTTGGTGAATTTTCAGCCCTCTTTAACAAAGTTTCTGCCTAGAAACATGAGTGGCACTGACAGGGATGATTGCTGAGCTTTTTTCATAGGCTTTCCCAGACCATAACAATGTTGTTTTACAGCCTGCTTCATCTGAAATTCTTGTTCTGCCTCTTCAGGCCACAATAACCTGTTTCAGTTATCCACACTGTTGGCCACCATTCTCCTCCAGACATGGAAAGTGCACTTATCCCTATGTTGTCCAACGATGTTCTCATAGAGGGTTAGTAAATTCTTTTTTGTGGGATTAACACTCCTGTTCAAGATCCCCAAATCTTGAGTCATTTTACCTATTTCAGTCATTTTACACTGTCTGACTTTCTTCAGCATTAGTCAATTGCACTTGCCTCACCATTTGCCTTGTTGCCGCATGTCCCTTCCCCTTGTTGATAGGATTAATCCTTCAGCTTCTCCAGCTAAGACAGTGTATGTAGGGAAATCCTCCCTGAAAAAAGGAAGTGCAAGTACAGCAAAAATCTGACATTTGCATTTTCCTCTTCCTTTTCTTAAAGGATGCTGACAGAGTATTGCAGATATAAAATATTTTCTTGTAATAATGTAAAGATTTATGCAATATGCCTCCATGCTTGCTCATTTCATCAGCAAATTCTCCTTCAGGCTGAGAAGGATAGATCTCAAAAAGTGGACCTACATTTTCTGATAAATTACACTAAAGATATAATGTACAGTGCTAAACTAAACAGTGATTTGAAATGTTAGTCTGATAATCGCACACATCTTACTCCTGTCAGTAATTCTGGTGGTATTTGGTTGGATTTATAATGTACTTTATGTAGATGCTTTATTCCTTTTCCAACAGATCTGTAGCCAGGAGAACTCAAATAAGAGGGATTTGTAAAGACGAAGAGATAAGTCAAAATAATAAATAGACAATCTAGGGTTTTATCCAAGGAAAATGTCAATTGCCACGCACAAATTGTTTTAAAGATTATAAGACAATTCAAGCCTTTACTTCAGTTTTACTTGCAGCACAACAATTATTGCTTCTTTCTTGAATTGAGCAAGTACTTCCTTCCAGCTTTGTTTTTAGGTTCACATTATAGGGACCTGTATACATCACAATTTTTCTTCATCTCTGCATCCTTTGCAGATGCATAGTGAGTGGAAAAGAGGCAAGGAAATCAGAAAAGCAGGGAAGCTTCTGGCAGAGGCATGTGCAAATGAACAGGAAGAAAGGAAATGTAGGGGGAAAGAGAAGAAAATAGTAGATGAGAAGAGTGAACAGACAAAATAACTAGACTTTTGGTACCTAGTAAATTGCTAGCAAGGTGATAGTCTTGCTATTTAAAAAAGGAGCTTTGATGCAAGATGTGCAAAAGTTGGATCTTCTGCCCCAGTGCATCTCCAGAAAAATGCTGTTTTTCATAAACCACTAAGAACATGTTTAACTTGCTGCCCATAGTGTGCCCAGACTTTTCCTGTCACTGGTACCCATTGCTGACTGCTTTGCAGACCCTCCCTCAGCATGTCATTTCCTATCATCATGTTCACATGAGAGGGGAACTTAGGATAATAGATGCAGAACCACAGTCAATTGCAGTCAAGTGCCTTCATAGAATGCAGGTTTTGGTGTCACTAATCACAGAAGGAGGTGTGTAGTGGGGCTGTGGAGATGATAGGGACATTTGCACTCAGAAGTGCACTTCTGGTCTGAACTGAAATGATGACAACATAAGAACACCCACTGAATGCAGGTTTGCAGAAGAAAGAGACTGTTTCAGGCTGAGGACCTTACTGAGGAGGAAGAAGTAATAATCACAGAATCACATAATCATAGAACCACAGAATAGTCTAGGTTGGAAGTGACCTTGAGAGATCATCTGCCTTGGGAAGTGACATCCTTCAACAGATCAGGCTGCTCAAAGCCCCATTCATCCTGACATCGAACACTCTAGGCAGCCTGTTCCATTGTCTCACCACAGAGACTTGTAAATCACACAGGCCACATTTGATTATACATGCTGGGCAGTTATTCTGTTTTTAACTCTTCCCTCACATATAGTATGTTATTTGGATTTATCTCATGAAACCTGTGGGACTTAGTTAACTACAAAAGCTGATTTCTGATTTCTTTCTGATATCAAAACTGATTTCTTTATTTGAATTCTAACTACCTCCTTGCATCCTATGACAACTTGCATTTTATTTAAATGTTTATTTAACATATTTTTCATTGTCTTCCATTTCCAGCGTTTCAGTTTCATGATGTTTTCTTTTGTTTCTCATTTATGAGGCAGATTGAACTGAATTTTCTGGTCTAATTTCTTTGTGTTGATACTAATTTTGGATATTTTATCCATTATCTTCCATAAGACAGTATCAAAAGAAGTTTGAAGCTCTTGCTGCTGCATTTGAAATTGACTTGTTTCCCTGATTGAATTAATTGTACTGTATTTCCATAATTCTTTTCAATGAAAATTTCAGAATAATAATATAATTCAAAATAGTTTAATATAAATAGTATAATATAATTCAGAATAGTTTTTGAACACTTCCATTGCATGGCCAGCTTTATTCTCTGAAAGTCTTTGCTAGTATTTCCTACTGAGCCCCTCCTGAGACTGTATAAAATAACTTATTTTCAGTCTTGTTTGTTATTTATTATTGAGCTGATCTTTGCTTTCCTAAGTGTGTGTGGAGGAAGATGGAGTTCCTTTAGCTATGCTTGTTGCACCGCAGGCTGTAAAGTAACATCCATTGTCAGCCAACTGCCAATACCAGAACTGACTTCCAATACCAGCCAGCCTGATTTCAGAACTTATTGGCAGCAAAATATTTCCTGCTAAATTGCAAGATGTGTATGTAATTCTAAATGGTTAGTGACTAGATATGTAAATGAGATGATGAAGTTATGATGCTGTTGCCCTTTTGAGACAATGTCTTTTCAGTTTCTTTTTTTTTTTTTTTTTTTTTTTTCTCCAGTTTCAAAGAAATTTAAAGGTATCTATGTAATGTAGTCATAGAAGAGTTATTTTTCCTTTTTTTCCTTTAAGGTTCAAGGAAGGCTGGACTTTAGCTTTCTTAGTTCTCTACAAAGCCAGAGAAGGGATGATGTGCTACATATGAGATCAAACAATTTGTGTGGGATACTATTTTTTGTGGAAGGTTTTAGTTCTGATGGAATTCCAATTACTTTTGCAAGCAGTTCCCCTTCTTGCCATTAAAATTCATCTAATCTCCTTGCCCACAAAGGCGGTGACAAACATTTGACATTTAAATCAACAGACGGAGTACCTATTAGCCCCATAATAAGGGAGCAATTGTCACAGCAGTTGCAGCATCCCACCGCTGGAGCCCATCAAGGAAAAGGCCCTTGTACTCAGATCATAGGCAAGGATGTTGCAAGTCAATACCCATGCATTTGAATCAAGTTACAGTCCCATAAGAGGCGCCTACAGAGAGACGTACCTCTTTAATTATACATTCAAATTGGGATCCAGCAATGTCTTTGAGGTTCTATTTTGCAAGCCATGCTTTTCTGAGGCTGTCAGCAGCTTTTCAGTTCAACACAGCAGCAATCTAATTAAAATGGCCATCAAAGCAGAGCTGAACTGCATTAAATGGTTCCTGTTAATGTCATATTTAATTTAGTGTTTCAGTGTTGAAGATGTTCATTACTGTCCTTTGCTAAGTTTTGAACTTCTGGACAACAAGCTTGGTAAATGTTATTTACATCTCAAGAAATATAAAGACTGAACTGTTTGCATATCTTATAACTTTGCTGTCTTCTCAGTCTCTGCTTGATGTGGTGCAGTTGTGTTATCACCTACCACTTTGTTGCTCTTCCAGAGGATCCTGAGAAACTGTGAAGGGGTGGGAGAGGGAGAGAACTGCAACAGGGGAAAATGGTGGCAGCTTTCATCCTTGTTTTTTTTTTTCTCTCTCCTTCACACCATTTTTTTTTCTTTTTGTATTATTACATAAGTCAATCTAGTCTCCTGTTTTATAGACATGATGGGATGGCTGGACCTACCCACTGACCAGCAAGCAGTTCTCTTGCTGCTGGGCACTAAAATTAAAGAAGGCTAAATAGTAATTTTTGATAGAAATAGCCTGCTACTTCTAGAGGTCAGATGAGATATAGAGGGAATGTACACCTTTGGGCACTGCAGAATTACTTTGCCATTCTTGGAGTTGTTCCTTCTAGGGGAATAGTCAGGAATGAAAAAGGAATCTGACAGTAGAACCCACACATACAAAGAAGAGGGAGAAAAACAAAGATATTCAAAAAGGGTATCATTACCTTTTTTTCCCCTTTGCATATAGCTGTATTTTTATTTTCAAGCTTAGATAACAAATTTGTTAGATCGACAAGAGTGTGACAAATTTTGGTGTCTTTGGTGATCCAGAAAAGATGTCAGATACTGTATCAACATGACAATTGAAGAAAAACTGGTTATTTTGGACAGAAATCCTAGAAACATATTTTCATTGTTCATGAAAATGATTTCTTTCTTTCACGTCTAAATATAGTCCCCACCTAAACACAATGTTAATCAAACTAGCACCAGAAAGATTTCAATAATATGGAGGAATTCCAGTTATGGAGAGGTGCAACAACAAAGCTCTTCTACAGAGGCTTGATTGGAGACTTTAATATAGGCACACACCAAGAAATATATTACTAGAAGGGAATCAAAATAAATGTCTGAAGAACACAAACACAGTATAACTGTCAAGTGGTGCCCATCTAAAGTGAATTGGATGAAGCTCAATAAAGACTCAGATGAATGTTAGAAGGTAATATTTCATAGTCTGAGTACATTACATTGCCAGAGTCTGTTACTCCATAAAAATCACCCAGAGTAAGACTCATTTCATTATTTCAAAAAAGACTGGAAAAAAAAAAAAAAAAAAAAAAAAGCAAACAAACAACAACAACAACAAACTTGGCTCTCAAAAACTACATGCTTTTTTCTGAAATGGAATCAGCCTTTAATGTTGAGCAATTCAAATTTTTTTATCATGATTGGGATTATATGGAATCAGTAGTTCACTGAGACTATTTACTAAAAGAAACAAAGATTTGCTTAACTCTGATGAATCAGTTCACTTTAATATCTTAGCACAGCAAGTCAGCCTTGTAATAAGTGCAGTTTGCCTTTCCAGAACATTGAGTTTAAATGTGAACAACCCTTGGACATTTTGGCTATGTCTATACCAGTAATTGAAACAGGAATATTCCTAGAGGCTGTCATTCAATCATTTACACTATAAAATTGTTAGAGTGGTACCTTATAGCTTTAGGTCCAAAGCACAAACATTGCTACTTTTTTTTTGTTGTTGTTGTTTTGTTTTGTTTTTATTTTTGGGGTGCGGAGGAGAGAGAACTGCAAAATTTTCCATGGGAGTTTGTCAGTTCAGATGAACCATTTCCAAGCATTTTACTAGCCAAAGTAAAGAAATTGTTGCTGTCTGTCTGAATAGATCTACCAAAAGTGTTTTCTTTCTTTTCCTTTTTTTTTTTTTTTTTTTTTTTTTTTCCCTAAGCTGCTTCAACAAACTTAGGTTAGAATTAGAAGAGAGGAAGGTATTTTCATTGTTTCTGTGGAGTATGTTCAGAAAATTCCTGTCAGGATCCTGCAACCAAATGAAAGGAGAAATCAAAGGTGATTTTTCTCTTCATCTGATTTGATTCTCCTCTTCTGTATTCAGTTTTTCTTTTCTTTCTTTCTTTCTTTTTTTTTTTTTTTTTTTTTTCTTGCCAGAAACGTGTTGTTGTTTTTTGTTTATTTGTTTTCTCTGAACTCATTGATTAATCAGTATGTTGGAGTACAATGGATTCAGCACAAAATTATCCTGAGAAATAAGTATTTTAACTCCTTCCAAAAATATCCTTTCATTATCAATTACAGTGTGATAATGTTCTGGAGAAATAATAAGCACACTGACTGATTAGACTATGCATTGGTTCAGTGGTATGTTTACCTTATTTAAACTTGATTTCAATGGGGAAAAAATGTTTTCCTGTCTGCAGTCACAAACAACTTCAGTGAAATATCAGTACAGAAGAAGAGAGACGTAAATGTAAGTCTCCTTTCCCTTCACAGTTTGTTTGCTTCCTGCTGTTTTTCAGTTTGCTTTTTTCTTAATCTTGTCATCTATGGATGTGTTTGTCAAACACACATGTCCTGTAGAATTCTCTGAAATATATCGTAGTTCAGATGATGCCGTCCGTTTTATGATTTTCTGTATTTTCCCTCATTTATTTATTTATTTGTTTTTGACATGCTCCAAATAAATGACTAGTTTTTGGTCAGCTGTAGAGAAGAAGCGGTCCCCAGTGGCATCCCATTCCAATACATCTGGCAGGAAAACTATTTTTTGGGTCAGGAAAAGGTCAGAATTGGATGGCAAGTAAAAACAGATCAGAAGTAGAATTAAACAACTCTTAACAATTATCCTGTTGCAAAATCATTTCCGGGACGTGCTGGGGTAATCATATTACTTCAGTTTCTTATTCTAGAGGCAGAGCAGTTGAATGCAGTAGTAGTAATGCAGTCGAGCTATGGTCAGATCCTGTCCCCAGGGTATCATAATAAGAAGGTCAGGGATGATATTCCTCACTACAGGTAAGTAGGCAGCCAGGATTAGTGAACGAATGCAATAAGGCCCAGAAATTTCAACAATCCACTTTTCTGATATTTTTTCTATATTTACTGCTAGGGAAAAAATAAGTTCCAATTTATCACTACCTACCAACCTCCTATTTAGCCTTTCTTAGCTCACTACAAGACAGCTGCTCCACTAGGTTATTTATTCCATACTCTTAATATATTTTTTTTTAAAGACAAGACCCCTTGAATCCAGTGACTTCTTCATTGATAAATCTGACATTTCTCTGCCCTTTGATGACTTTTTTTAGGTGTATTACTGAGATAAGTGTAGCAAATGTGTTAGAAAACTACAGGCAAGATTCCTGCATGAGATAAAGTAAGCACTGAAAAAGCTATGCTGAATGCATATGTGCTGAATGCATATGCTATGTGTTTAGGTGTACAGGAAGGAAAGGAAAGCACAGGGAAAACACAATGAAGGAAAACACAATACAGCTGAAATATTATTTAAAGTGTTATGTTGTTTTAATACAACAAAGAATTAAGTGGGAGTAATGAGACTATATTGCTGGGTGGACTGCAGACAGCAGTCAGCAATGGAAACCAGAGCAATGTGCCCACCTTCTATCAGTTACTGGTTACAAGGATTATTTTGCACTGCTTCTTACATCCTTTTTTTTTTTTTTTTTTTTTTCTGAGGGTTTCCAGATACTTTATAAACATACAAATATCAAGCTTCACAGGGGAATGGCTGTCTGTACCATAGCCATATATATAATCTAAATGTTTTCCTTACATATGTCAAAGCAAGTTTCACAGAAACTGGCATTTTGACACCATTTGATTTAATACTTTGATACTCACACAAGGAAGGCTTTGGTAGGTAGGATCTCTCCTAGACCTTGTGGGTGTGGGGGGATAACGGACTCCTGACAGTGACAGTCAGTGTGTATTTGGCAGCACATAACCTGCCCTTCTGTTGTGATAGATTCAAGGATTGTTAAATTTGGTGTGCTTGTAGGGTTGTTGTTTTTTTTGTGGTCATCTGAGTTTGAGATGGGATCCAGGCAGCCTGATACTCAGCTGATACAATCTCCAACTCTTGCGAGTCTTTTCCTTTCCCTAAATAAAGCAAGAGAAGTGCTGTACCCAACCTCAGTTAACTGCTACTAAAATTAAAAACAAATAAATAAATAAAAACATGCGTTTTAAACTGTGATACTCTCACTCATTTGTTTTATAGTCCTACCTAATTAACCTCACACTGCTGAGTCAAGATTTTGACCAGAGCACTATCCAGTTACTGTCTGAGGGCTGTGATGTAATTAAGCATTAAGGCCCAAATTACTAGCATTGGAATGCTAGTGGAGCATGTCTTAAACTGACTGCGTGGCATTAAACCTAATAATACACATCCAGACATGGCTTATTGATGGCACATGCCTGGAAAACAGCTTCTAGAAGCTATTCTTCCCTATGAATATAATTAGCTGAACAAAATGCATATGGGTAATTAGATGCTGTTACCACACAGCCACAGTTAAAAAAGCTTACTGTTCAGATTTTCATGCACCACCAATACATGTGCTGGAATTTAGTGAACATGATTAAAGGTTGTCAGAAATCCTGCCACCAGCTTTCTTTCAATAGTGAGTACCCAAAGACATAAGATCACTTGTGTTATGGTGATCCTCATGTGACAAAACCTGTGAATCATCAGGGTGCAAAACCCAGCACCCTCAGAGTTCTCCTCGCCAGTTCCAATAGCCTAAAGCTGCTTGAAATGGGAGTAATTATCTATAATGAGATACTGTTCTTCTCAAAGTAATTATGGTATTTCATACCAATATATGAAAGTTTTAATGAATGTCTCCCATAGTGCTAGTAAATTCCCAGCCTACTGGGTTTATGCACTGCTGGAAACTTGTGTATAGTTTTACATCTATTTCTTCTATAATTATTATAATTACAAATTATTTCCTGCTCTGTGATTATGGGACTATTTTCCATTAGATCTGAAATAAATATGATTAATTACATAATTCCTCATTTTCCCATATAGTAAAATAATATTCTTTCTTAATAAAGTTTGGAAGCTTCTTAGATAACATCTTGATTTAAGGTACTACTCACAAAGGGTTTTGGTTTTGTTTGTTTTAACTACTTAAAAAAAAAAAAAAAAAAAAAAAAAGAAGAAAAAAAAAAGGCTGTCTTAGAAAACACAGCTGGAAGTGGAAACAGCCATTTCCAACCCCCCATTACCATGTAACAGGGTAGTAATCCTACAAGAAACAGTAGTCTGTAGTTAATTTCCTGTGGCTGCCTGAAGGGACTCATGGCCACTTCTGCTCTTCCCCTCAAGCAGGACTAGCCAAACCGGGGGAAGAAAGGTTCTTTTGGTGGAAGATAGGTCACTTCTGTGGCTAGGCTGGGAACTTTGATACTGGGAGTTGGGAGGAGAAGGCTTTAGGATAGGATTTTCCACTAAGCTTCTGGATATGGCTCTTATGAAGAAGGCAGAGGTTTTGCTCCTTGCCATTCCCTCTGACCATATGTGTTTTTTGTATTGAACGGTTACAAAATCAGATAAACACTTTTGAAAGGGTAGAAGAAAAGTGGAAAATAAATGCAATTGCTAGAGCATGATAAAACCTGCTTCATTTATAGAAGAGTAATTCCAGACATAATATTTAGAAAGTCAATCTCTCTTCTACTTTGTCTCAAACTGAGAAGTATCAGTATCAGAAGAAAATAATTTGTAAGGAGAATAGAAAATGGAAACTACAAAGAGTGAGAATACAAACAGGAGAAACTGAAATGCAACCAGCTTCAAGAGAGCCATCTAGCATTACTAGGGAAAATATTTAAGAGAGAACTTCATGCCCAATAATTCAAATGACTGGAAACAAGGATTTCATGAGTAAAATAGTTCAGCTTAGGCTAGCTTTTGAATAAGTTATATTAAAGTTGCATGTATTCTGCCTCTTAAAACAGTAGATTTAAGGTGGAAGGAAAAATGTTAAATAACACAGTAGGAATAATATTTACATTATGAATGCATTTAATTACAGCAAATTCAGAAATTTTGCAGAATTTGAGAACTGACTTAATTCACAGGGCAGTGAGCACAGTTTAATTTATGAATTAGGGTTGTTTGCAACAATGAATTAAGAAATTAGAGGCATTTACAACAGAGAGTGTAGTAGAGGGAACAGAACTAAGTGCTTCACAGTGTGGGAAGCAGAAAAGGAAAAAGGAAGGAAGACAACAGGATAGAGTGCAAGGAGAAAAGAAGAAAAAGAGGGGCAAGAAGAGCTGTGGGGGAAGAGGCCCTAAGCAGTTAAGTAGGTAGGGGTACCTACTTAGTACCATGTACTATGTGGTAGACTCTGTTAGGTCTGCACATGAAAATTCATTAATGTTGAGAACTTATGGTATTTACTATCTGTTTCAGATTTGCTGTAATACCATTCAGAACACCTCTCTGTGCCAGGCAGCTAATGCTTCAGGTAAAGGGCACACAGGGAAACCCCACTGATATGTCCTTCCTCTGAGTTGATGAGTGAAACAGGAGCTGCCCACAAGGGCAATGTAAATGTTTTCCTGGCGTTACTGTGACTAAGATAGGGAATCCTCTGTTGCGTGACTGCAGATCCTAGTATGTAGGTGGTGGAGTAGCTGCAGTAATGCAAGCTGTAAAATATCACCCCAGTTTAGACAAAGGAAGTAAAAATATATTTTGTTTATTTTACCCTCCCAGTGCATCTCAGAAGTCTTGAACTAAGTGCTTGAATTCTTTACTGGGAAGTGAACTTGCCACACTGATGTACAGACAGCTGCGAGAAGGTACGTGTTTTGCTATTTTCATAACACATAAAACGGTCTAGAAAGCTAGACGTCTTGCTCAGCATTTCTGAAGGTTTCATGAGTACTCTTCAGTAAAAAACCTGACTGCTCAGCCTACTACTAAATCATAGAAATGTGCTTCTTTTGCTTGTTCAGTATGGAACATGCACAGATATTTTTTTTCTCCCTCCTGTTTTTGCACAGGCTAGGTAGCCATCTAACCACATATATGGGAAATGGAGGATTAAAGGATACAGCTCTAGTAGCAAACGCACAGAACTAGCATGACTATTTGTATTTGTGAACATGGTTACCTGCAAATACATTGTGAAATGCATACTCAAAGCACTGAAACAAATGCCTTATGCCATCACAAGGCTCTGTTTAGTTGCAAAGCCTCTGTCCTGCAGGACATGACATTGGAAGAGCCTGCATTTTGCTCTTTCAGAGAATTTCAGCTTTGATACTGAAGAGCTACAGCCTGGGTTCTAAGCACCTGGGTACTTTCCCCTCAACAGTCCCTTGGCCCTTGGCTTCTCTGCTGCTGTGTTAAACACAGTGTTGGATTCATTGTGACAGAAATGGATTAAAATCAACATTTTTCACATATGATACTGATAGCCTACAGTTATTTCATGACAACGAATTTCAGTCACTATGCACCAACTGTAGTGTTTTGAGACTAACTTTCAAGAGGCTGGAAAATGTGTTCACCTTGTCAATCCTTTGAACACCTGCTACTGCCACCACTAAATTGTGTTAGAGATGGGCCCTGAGTTCATATCAAAATTAGAGGCTTTTCCTACTATAGGTTGTATTGGTAGGTTGAGCTAGATATACATTCTGTACTTGCGGATTGGAAAGAGAATTTTCACAATAGGAAACGTTAGGGTACTGCTGAAATGGACAGTTCTCTGGAAGATGCTTCTGATTCATCTTTCTTAATGCAAATAGACTGAGAACATAACTGCTCATTTTCCATTTATAGCAAAATGAATGTAATTTGTAGCCAGGTGAAAACAGAATTCGAGGAGAGATTTCATACAGTACTTACCCTGAAATACTAAATTTTTGTTTCAAATGGAAATTGAAATGGTTATTGAAATGGAAGATTTCAATAACACAAGGCATTTATAAATTGTGATGTTTTTGTAGCTAGTGTGTTTTGCTGCAGCTGTGCCTTTGTGATTTCAGTATTTCATTCAGCTACAAGAAACAGAAAAGGGATCACATAATGAAAAATACCTATAGCATCCATCCAAATTTCTGTTTCCTCAATGTCCTTTGTATTGCAAATGCCAGGATTTTTTTTTTTCCTCAAGTGAATGCATTTAGGGTGTTTATAAAGGTCATGTTTTGGGCTAGGCTTTATCTAAGTAACCTCCAGGTATTCCATGTATTTTAAGCATTGGTGGAATGTTTTTATTCTTTTTCTCTTTACATTTGTTCAGTGGAGAGTTCTCTTCACTTTTTCATCCATTCAAGACATCAACTTCTTGGGCCAAGGAGGGATTTTGCTGAAATTGAGTTTTGGGGCATTTCTGAAGTGCTCTAGCGTATTAAACCAATAGAATAATTTAAGCAGTCACATCCTTGTTCTGAGGGCATGCTTACCATTGAATTGCTTTGAGTTATCATATCTTTGCACAGATTTTCCAACCATCATGTTATTTTGACAGACTTTTCAGGAACTTTCCCCCAAGAATTTTCCTTCAAAATATTCAGTGCTTCCTATGGCTAAAATTAGATTTAAAGAAGCAGACCTGATTTTAGTAGCAAAGTTTCATTGGGATGAGATTATGTGTAGCTATGTGCCTCCATCTCAAGAACTGTCACTTTCAAGGCTAATCATGGAGATGGAGAAGATATTTTATTATTAATTATTATTATTATTATTATATATATATATTTTTTAACAGCAATAGAAGTTGCGTGCTGAATGCCCAAGAATAGAAGGAAGTGTGGGTACAAAGTGGATGGGTTTTGGAGGACTCTATAGAGCAGAACGAAACAGTCTGTCGCATCCAGCCTGGCCTTTTGGGAACTGCCCCTGGAGTAAGCTATCTTTAAAATCACACTTAGAATTTGTCTTGAAGAGTGTTATTTGGAGTAGGTGAATGATGTGTAGGCAAGCTGTTGATAAGCAATAGAAATGATGCAGGGAACAATGCTTGAGTGTATTCTCTTGCAATATTTTATTTAGTAGTAAGCCAAGATGCCTAGAAAATCAAATAACACTAATATAAAAATATTACTGGCACTTATGAGCATTCTTTCCAATGCCATAGGCTTTAACTAACCCAGTAATAAGTATAGCTTCCTATGCTACAGGTTGCAAAGCCTGAACCCTGACTACAGCTCTGACCATAAACTACAGACACTCCATGCAAACAAGTTTGATTAAAGGGCTTGTCCCTAATCTTACACCTTTTTTTTTTTCCCTGTCTTTTCAGGATGTGTAGAACTATCCTCTAAATTGGATGGTTAAAGTTGTCTATTTTACAGTCCCGAACCTTAATTGCATTCTTGGGACTGGCGTTATTCTCTGAGGGGTTCAAAGCCTACTATAAAACAGACAATAACGCCCAATCCCAATTTGTTCTTTTGTCTGTTTTGGACATTTTTGTGATTCTTAAGTCATTGAAATGTAACCACAATTCTAACTTAAACTTGTATCCTTGGGTAAAAAATCTACTGGAAGACTGGCAATAACTGTGGGAATTGTTCTTTTTGTCTTTGGAAACTCTGAAGAACCTTAAATAAGCATTTTGAGTGTTTAGATTTTTTCATTATGAACTATATCCCAACCATAATACTTACCTTATCATAGCCAGGGGACCAATAAAATGAAAATGAAATAAAAGTCCTTATCAGAATGAGCACTTCTCTGTATTCTGTAGGTTGGGAACAATCCAGGAATAAAATAGGATCCTTAGGCTTTAGATTTCTTAAATGTAACCCATAGACCTAAGCTTACACTGCACTGATATTAATGATAAAAGAGAACAGTAGCCTACAGTAGCCTTAGCCTACAATGCTAATCTTAATTATATGATGTCTCTAATCCTACAACAAGAATTAACAAAAAATACCAATTCTGAGTCACAAACCTGCTCCTGTCTAAAAGGACAGTAGAGAATCAAATATGAGGGAAATCATATTTTGAAATAGAATAGAATTTAATGTCCTGGATAGGCACCAGCCTTTTTATAATCTTCAGAGATCTTACAGGATTCAAAAAGAAACAGAGCAATGGGTAGAAAAGAATAGTCTTAAGGAATGAAATGATTGTTGAATTTACAGGGCTTTGAATGGGTAAAGTGGTAGACTTCTGTCTTTTGGAGATTAGTTGTGTGTGTGTAGTCCAGGTTAGCTAAGTATGCAATCGCGTTTATCATTAAAATTGTAAACTTAAAGCTGAAAAATAAACAAACAAACAAACAAAAACACAGAGAAATATTGGATCATGCCAGACCACGATGTTACAAAGCCAGATAGGGTTAATATAAACCACTGTCCTTGCTCTTGTTGAAGAATGGGGACTAGATCCATAGATACATGTTTATATAGGTATATAAGTTTTATTATAAAATACACATTCTAATATATTTAATATTATGTAATACGTGCTGTACTGGGTTTACGTGGCAAGGTTTTGGTAGTGGGGGGCTGCAGGGGTGGTCTCTGTAAGAAGAATCCAGCAGCTGCCCCATGTTAGATCACGGCCATTTTCAGCTGGCTCCAAAGGGCCTCTGGCCAGCACTGAGCTAATAAACGATGCAGTTTGTGCCTCTGTGAGAGCAGTTTTAAGAAAGGGGAAATAAAACCTGCTGCACAGCAGCAGCTTGGAGAATGCGAAGTGAGAACCAGCCCTGCAGACCCCAAGGTCAATGCAGAAGCAGGGCATGAGGTGCTCCAGGCACGCTGCAGCCCATGGGTCCCACATGGAGCAGATCTCCACACTGCAGCCCCCCCATGGGTGGAGGAGCCCCCGGTGGAGCAGGTGGATGTGGCCTGGAGGAGGCTGTGGCCCATGGAGAGCCCCTGCAGGAGCAGGTCCCGGACTGGAGCTGCAGCCGATGGAGAGGAGCCCACACAGGAGCAGAGGGTCTGGGGGGAGCTGCAGCCCACCCGTGGGGGACCCGTGCTGGAGCAGTTTGCTCCTGGGGGATGGATGGGCCCTGTGGGATGGAGCCGTGTGGGAGCAGTGCTTGGAGAGCTGCTGCCTGTGGGCAGCCGCCGCAGGCTCAGTTGGGGAAGGACGGCATCCCGTGGGAGAGACCCCATGGGGAGCAGGGGCATTCCCCATTTCCCTGCACCGCTCAGGGGGAGGAGACTGAAGAGGGTAGATGTGGGGCAAGGTGTTTTTAGTTTCCTTTAAGTTTCTCACTGCTCTAGCTTGTTAGTAATTGGTAATAGATTACATTAATCTCCCTATGCTGAGTCTGTTTTGTCTGTGATGATAATCACAGAGTGATCTCCCTGTCCTTATCTCAACCCTTGGGCCCTTTTCATATATTTTCTCTTCCTTTCTCTTTGAGGAGGAGACAGTGGCATGTGGTGGAGCTCAGCTACCCAGCTGGGTAAAACACATGCCAGTGTTATGTGTTTTATATATATATATATACACACATACACACACACATATATATAAACCACACACATACATACATAGAACATGTTTATATATAAAGTACACATAAAGCATAAGGACTACCCAAAAGAAAGAAAGAAAGAAAGAAAGAAAGAAAGAAAGAAAGAAAGAAAAGCGGAAGCAGTAGCCCCAAGGTCCCACCTTAAATTCTCATGGATTCTCCAAAGCAAATTTCTGCAAGTCCTGCAGCAGCTTTAGATTTCCTAATATTGAGTACAACATTAACCTTTTCCTGAACTTTAGACTGGAAAATATGAGAAAGGCAATGGAAAACAAACTAAACCTCTCAGTTTTTCTTACTCTGCAAGTCTGTCCAAATACAAGGGATTTTCAGGCTATTAATTTTCTATATTCACTTCTATCCTTAAAAAAATTATGTGTCTCTTGCCTGAAATCTTAAAAAATATCTCTGACTCCACCTTTACCAGCACTCTCCAACACACACCAAGCTCAGCAGAGTTCTTCAGGCTTTACAGATTTCCTAATCCTAACCCCATTCCTAACCCTAAACTGAAATTTGGATTGAGAATCATTTCCAGTGGCAGTGTAACAAAGTAAGGCTTTGTCTTAAAGTGATGCACAGTTTAAGACAACTGATTTTACACTGATGCATAAGAAGGCTGCTGAAATACAGCAATAAATGTGGCTGTGGGTGCCACTAGTTTCCTAATGCGAATCCTAAATCTAAAATTGTGTGTAACCAAGACTCCACTCTTCACACCAGAATATAAACCTGTGCTTGCTACTGATTACCAGTGTTCTTCATAACTCTTTGCATCAGGCTGAACGGGGTCTACAATATGGATTCCTGAAGCTTTAGATTTCCTAATGCTTGCCCTAAATTGATCCTGAAACTCTAAGTAAAATCATAATGTGGATAGGATTGATTTCTAAAAATTTAAAATTATCTTGATTTCTAAAAATAATGAAAATCATTCACCAGAAACCTTCTTTTGAGTCCCCTCAAGGCAGGAGAAGGACAGACTGGATTTCTCCTGTTTTTTGTATAATGAAAGTTTGGCTTAGTGGTTTGACTAGAATTAGGATTCAGGAAAATAGGGTCATGTTCCCAGTATATTGCTGGATTATTAGGGTTCTTTTGGGTCTGGAGAAATAACTAGCACTTATTACATACTTGTATAATTTCTTCAATATTCAGAGTAATAATGTTTAGGTGAATTTTTTTTAATCTGTCTTGTGGAGGTGATAAACTTTATTAACAAAATTCCCACATAGCTGCAGATTACAGACAGATTAATAAACTGATACATTTTTAAAATTAGATCAAAATATGAAAGTAGCCACCTACATATTTATGTTCAATGTCAGCAATTCAAATTGATTTGACCCCAGCAAGGATAAACATCAGAAGGAGAGAAAGATTTCATCTTTTTCACAGCCTTTTTCTTTCTTTTTAATGGAGGTGTGTAGCTATATCACCATGACTTGCTGATGTTCTGTGCTTTTATTCTTAAAACTTCAAATCTCTTACAAATGAAGGGTTTTTACTCATTCATTTGTTTTTCTACTTCGCTACTCTACTTTTCCAGAACATACCTTCTTCCATGCAAACGTCCTTTTATTCACTTTCTTTGGATAGAGAAGCAGGCAAATGCTGCTTCAAAGGATTTAGTAGCATCTCATTTTCCTTTGACAAATGCTTTTGCATTGGCTTTCTCTTGTCAGGGAGTGTGTTGAACAGAAACTTCATTTACTGCCTGACAGCAATGATCACGTATGTCATTCTGAGCAATGGGGACAGACAGTGTTTAGAATGAGAGAAAAATCAATGATTTGCAGGGGTATGGGACTCCCTCCTTTTACAAACCCCTCTTTGGTAAAACCTAAAACTGTATTATGTTAACTGTAGCAATATTAATACTGCTTTTAATAATTCATTTGTAGGTTGCAATTTAAATTACTGTAACTTTTGCAATATAAAATCATATGCAACCATTGGTTGATCCTTGATGCCTTTGAATCAATAATTTAGAAGTACTCTTCAGGCTTTAATTGAGCCTCAGGGTTAAGCAGTCATTATAAAGTAAGAAAGAAACATGTTATGCCATGACATTTCTGAGTGAACTCAGATTCTTGTCTTTTTCACTTGTATTTACTGATTATCTATATTTTGTGAGGTTTTAATAGGAATTGTCACAGGGAGAAAAAATTCTGGTTATTGACTGTCTGAAAAACAGTCCTCTGAAGGGTCTGTATGAAGTCTTTAAAAAACAGCTAAAGAACATTTAATAGTTTATAGCATGCAGATGAGTTGTGCAAAGACTTCTAAGATTAACTCCATGCAAAAAAGTCAAACTGTCAGTGATCAGACTGACAGCACATCCTTATGTAATGCCACTTATGTATTTCTAGTGAATAGATTACTAAAAAAAAATAAAGATACCAACACACACAAGAATACATACCAGGACTATAGTGCTACCTTTAGTTTGTACTGATAATTAAAACAAAACACATTTATAGAATACCTATGAAGCTATATAAACTTCTAAATTAGATGTCAGTAAACATATCATGAGAATGTATAAACTGACTTGAAATATATATAGGGTCTGTTTGATTTCACCTCAGTGTAGTTACATGATGAATATCACACAGCAAGTTAGTGGGGGAAAGAGAAATATTAGTTGCATGTTCTATAGTGAAAGGATGAATTCTAAATACATCTATAAATAATATTGATCATGAATTGTGTATTGATGTATCTTTTGTTGGATCCAAAATGTACTACTTTTTTGATAATACCTTTTTGTTTAAAGGAATGATAATTATTACAATCCTGACTTCTCAAAGGTCTAATGGGAAAATATCTGTTTGACAATATTCTGTTCAGATTTAGAAGATGAAAATCATGTGGTTTATATTTGCTTCGATCCAGGATTCCAGTTTTAGAAATGAACTTGAAGTTTATGTGCTCAGTGCCACCGAAAGTAATTTGTCTTTTTGTGGAACAGTTGATGGCAGCACTGGTACTTTCAGTAAGGGAGAACACAAAGAAGTCTGATGTCAAATTAATGATGCTATAAATCCACTCTGTGGCAATATCATACTGGCCACCTGGCACTTTGTCTACTTTGTTTTTTGAAGCATTTTCTAAACTTTTTTAAAGTTGCAGCTGCTCTTTCCTCACTATATCTTATGGCTGCTTCTAAACTAAGAATCAGAATCAATTGGAAGGGACCTCTTGAGACCACTTACTCCAGTCCCCCTGCTCAAGCAGAAACAGCTATAGCAGGTTGCCCATGGACCATGGTCCAGTCAGGTTTTGAATATCCCCACAGATATCGATGGATATGGATGCCTGAGGATACTTTATACATTGAACCAGTTCCAGGGAAGTTTACCCTGAGTGTTATGATAACCATCATGCTCTGTCTGGCTTGTGGGATGGATTGTCTATTATTTTGTTGAAATCTAAGGACTGTCCTAACAGACAAAAACCTCATTTTGGATTGTCTCCACTTTAACATCTTACCTCTGAGCAAGACTGTGTTTTTGCTTTCAGGGGCAACTGCTGGTCTCTGACAGCATGAGGTATGGCTTTGTATGGCTCCAGCATTTTACTGTAAGCTTTATTTGCTCCACATGTAGGCTGGCCCACAGGACACTTTCAAACCTGAGAGAGCTACCCATTTCTATTCCTAGCAGGAAGTGTGTTATGAGGGTCAGCATTTCCTTCCTAGTCCTCATCTAGTGAAGGCTTCCTCCTCAGGCTGGGCATGGGCCCATGCCCTAAAGTTTCTGATCACCCTCTCAAGCAGCCACAGGGTCCCAGGGCACTCCTTTCCAAGTATTCTGGTGCAAAGGACAGAATAGGATTCATCTGGGGGCAGACTGAATCTAAACTGAATTCAGGCTGACTATAAGAAAAAATACAGATGACAGTGGCCCAGAAATGAATGAAGATTCAGCCTTCCCAGAGGAGGATATTTGCATCACTGACTATCTGGACTTTCTTACAGAAGCAGTTTCCATTTGCCAGCTACTTGATACCCCAGTTTCTTTTCTGAGATTGATCCTATCGGGTTATAGCTTACAGTTCCTTTTCCTGTACTGCAGGAAGGACAGAGTTCCCTAACCAGATTCTGTGCGCATTCCCACAATATAACCATTCAGCCAATAAAGAACCATAGTATTCATTGCAACTAACATGTTTCCCAATTCATTGGAGCATGAAGGAACAGCAAACAGTGTGAAAAAAAGTCTGATGAAATATAACTGCATCTCACAGTGTACCTGAACTGCCTTACCACATATAGTAGTTATTACATCCGCATAGACATACAATTCACCATGGTATCCAACTAAAGCTAAGATTTACGAAAACATTCCATAAGAACTTAAATATGAGAACTAAATGGGCATCATTATTCGCCCACTAAAAACACCACTTATTTCACCAGCTTGAGTTTACCAGTTTTGGAAGCATTAAAGTTTAAATTGACCCTGCAGAGATAAATATGTGGTAGCATTGTGGTTATGCAAATATCACTGTTCACAGGCTCCACAGTATAGCAAAAAGAGCTGATAGGAATTTCCATTACTGTAGTAGTAGTTGTTTATTAACATGTAAAGAGGCAGTCCAGGAGCTATGAACAACATCGTTTTCTTGCAGCTAGTGTTCCCAAGCTCTCAGCCATCTGCTGGCCTGCCTACCTGTGATAATCACCCCTTCTCCCTGCCAAATTTTGTGCTGCACTATGCATGACATTTTAAATGATTTAATGGTCTAATTTGCATTTTTCAAATAATTTTACATGCCAATTAATTTCAGTTTATGGTTAATCTCCCCTTCCACAAATACTGTTAGGGAAAGACAGAGATAAGCACAAACTTAGCCAGTTATGGATAAGTCAGAGAGGGTGCCTGGGGTGTAAAAGAATGGGTTGGGGGAAGCAGGGGGGGCCAATAGGGAAGGTGTGCAGTGGGGGACGGGTGTCTCATCTTGGTAGGTTTGTGACAGCACCAGAATAAGCGGGAATGTTATGGTTTCTGTGCATAGCTGACAGGCAGCCGGGAGTAAAGAAGAGTGATGTACCTGTGCTCTGCTTTCATGGGTGGTGCTGGACCATCTGGAGTAGCTTCACAGGTCATGGGAGCAGTGGGAATCAGGGTGATTTGATGGTTTGTTTCTTTTTTCCCAAAGTTTGGCCAAATTCATCCTCTATATCTGTCCTGCCCACTTTCCAGCTGCTGCCACTTCTGAGTGCCTGGGTCCCATCAAAGGCAGCAAAAGGCAACCAGGAGGTCAGGGAGGATGCCCAGGGGCAGCAACACCTGCCAGGAGCTGGGATGGGTGCTGGACCATGGAGACTCTGGGCACAGTGGCACCAGTGAGTGAAATACAAAGGACAGAGCCTGGAGCATAAACTTTCTGTCCCTAGACTTAAATGTCAAATAAAAGGGAAGGGAAGGGAGAAAGACAGAAATATGTCCTTGCATCATTTGGTACCATTTATATCATGATACTGTAGATACCCAAAGCACTGTATTAACTGGACATCCTTGAGCTAAGCCTTTATAAAGACGCATCTTTCTTCATAACAGTCTTCCCAAATGATGCAATTAAGCCTTCAATATTAAAAGCTTTTGATAGATTTAAATAGCAAATTGCACCTCAAGGGACAACCCCTCTAATCAAAAAGCTCCAGCATTGGTTGCTCTGGGTGCTCGTCCACCTGAATGTCCTCATTTCCCATCAGCAGCCCTGACAGACCATGCATCCCCCACACTGTTGTCATCTCAGCCTCTTCTGCTGCTCTGGGAGAGATGTCAGGCTGTAGGAAGGGCTTACCAAAGAGCTGACAGAGGATTTGCAATATGAAACATGATGATTAAATGCACAAAATGGTGCAAGCCTCCAGTATCTATAAAGTCTTTGGGGAAGTCATTGCTGTCATTATTTTTTATGATTAAAAATGGCCTAGAGTTGCTCTCTTCAAAGCTGATTTTTCATGTTACTTAAATGTTTGTGTTTATCCATTGTGCTAAAATGTCTGTGGCTAAAAATTAAGGAGACATTCTCAAGGCTGGCAGATATAGTATGACATTTTCCATGTTGAATGCATTTCAAAGTCCTTGCAACATCTCATACTAATTGATTTTTGTCAAGACCAGTCAATTCTTTTTTATTTTATCAATTCTTCTGAAAACCAAACCATGTGTGCATGATGTGTGTGCCTGTTTTACAAAGAAATTATAGTTTATTACCAATCTTTCACACTATGACCAGGGAAAAATAACATAGATTTAAGAGGAATTCAAATGTATTTTTCAACATTCCTCACTGAGAAAAGTAGATATGCAAGGTTTATTTTTGTTTAAAAGTGTGAACTCATTTTTTGTTACTGTTGTGTATTATATGCAAAATAGATTTTTAATGGTTTTGACCATTTGCTTCTAACATAATATCCAACAGCTTTTGCAGATGAAATGGGTGCCTGGCACCCATAGATTGCTAAATCTGTAGCAATTTACAGCCATCTCCCACAGTGAATTAAATCATGATCAAAGTTGTAATTTAATTTGGGAAAATACTGAAGCCCTTCCAGTTCTTCCTTGAGGGGAAAATATACACAATTCTGCAGCTTAGACCAAGTCTTTAAACATGCATAGCTGTTGTTGAGATTTCAAAAATGAAGTAAGGAGAACATGTGGTTCATAATTCTTGGTCTTCTCCTCTGCCTGAGAATAATTTTTCCATCATAACATTGTGCAAGCCAAATGAAGTCTCTTAATCAAGGTGTTGGACTAATGCCAGTAGCCTCTTAGGAACATTTACAAGAAGTTGTCACCGAAATGTGACCTCCATTGATACCCTGAAGCCCCTTTACCTATATGAAGTCCCAAGAGGAGTTGTCAAAATGAATATCCATGCAAAATACACAAGGACTTGGAGTAATGCCCAAGCTGTTTTTCTGTATTTCACACCCCTCATATTTTTATTAGAGGAAAGAAAATCAGGAAAGTCAAAAGTGTGAAATGTATACTCATACAGAATATGAATGATGTTTACAAAACATTCTTCTTAGCTATAGAATCGACAGTCCTATTTAAAACCAAAATAAATCTACATTCTAATGTCTAAATGACACTCTAATGTCATTTCTAGTGCTGAAGGAACCTGTGCCTTTTCCATCCCATCAGATATTGTAATATTTCTGTAATTATGCATGGGGGGATATGAAAACACAACTACTGTGTGAAAGAGAGGAATATAAGTTAAATAAAGATATTGAATATGTCTGTTTAATGTTACCAGAATGCTCTTAGGTCTTTAGCATAAGAGTAATAAATTTGTATAGGCACTTACAGTGCAGCACTTATGTAGTGACAGAGCACTTACAACATTCTTACAACACTTCTATGAGGAAAGGAAACCACCTCACTCCTTTCATAGTGCAAGGAGAGATAAAATCCATTATTCACTCAGAAGCCCATGAAGACCTCAAGCCTCAAAAAGATTTGGACTCAGATTTCCCAATTCCGAGGTTAGCAGCCTAACTTCTTTGCTATCTTTCCCCTCTGTTCAGTTTATCAACAAAATTACATTTCTTTTTCCTACCAGTAATGCAATAAAACAATTATTTGTATTATTGTCATAATAGAGCAAATATGATTACACAATATTTTATTATTGTATAAAATGGCATAATTTTATTATTGTATTACTGTATAAAATTGTATTATTGCCATAATAATACAATTATTTGTATTAGTTTCACAGAAAGAAGATCTTAAACAGGGAACATACCAATGAAATCCAAGTAATGAAATGTTTATCGATTCTCAAAGCTTCTTAAAATTTTTTTGGGACCCTAAGCAATCTTTTGGATTGCCTGCTTGCATTGGTGAAAATGCTGTCCTTCTCTCCTGTATTTTGTAACTTATTTGATTTAGCAGTCTGCAGAAAACACAACAAAACAAAAGACAAACCACTCTGTTAGAGCTTCATCATTTCCAGACCCATCTGACAAAGGTGGCAGGAGCAAACAGGATGCAAAGGACCAAGGCTCAAAGACAGAAATGTGAATATGAGTGAAAGGCTTGAGGACTTGTGAGTACTAAGCACAATGAGGGGAAAAAAATGGTTAAAAGGCAGAATAGCTAGCAACAAAGTAGCAGAAGAGACCATTCAGACATTTAAAAAACAAACAAACAAACAAAAAACTTCCTCCAGGAGCAGGAAAGATCTCAAGGAACAGGAACCCTAGGTAAGAAAAAAACAAAATAATAATAATAAAAAATAAAAATAAAAAATAAAAAACGGGCTAAGTCCTGCTACTAATGGCCAAAAGGACCTCCACTGAGTAGGAAGGAAGAAAATGAAGCTGGTATTGAAAACTTCTTTGATGGTAGGCAGCTGGGTAGTTGAGCATGTCCTGAGCATCAATGAGGTCAGGTTCTTGAACAGAGGACACTGATTCCCTAATGTGACACATGGAAAACACACAAGCTTTTTCTTTCCCTGATAGCACAGGTGTTGCAGCTGCCCACAGCATTCCCTTCCCAAACTCACAGACTGACAGTTGCTGGCTACCTGGCACAAAAACAAATTGTTTCCCAAGCTATGAGGTTTGATTTCTATTCTCATCCTTTAACACCACTGTCTCAAAAACATCTTTCCTTAGTCTTTAAAGTCATTATGTTGTCCAAGCTCTTCTTCCATTCCCCTGATTCCTCTTATTTATTATTATTATTTTTTATTTACAAGCCCATTTTCCCTGCTTTTAAACAAATCTCTTAATTTACTATTCTTATTCCTTTTTTTTTCTTTTTTGTTTTTCTTTTTTCCCTATAATGTATTATGTTCTAGTGAAATTTCCAGTAGCACAAATAAGACTTCCTTTACTTCATTCTTCCTCATACCTCCAACTAAATTCTTTGTCCTAGCAGATGATCTTTACCTTCCCAATTACTGCTAGACATCCCAGCTTTCTTAAGTTCATCCTAAGCCAGTGCATACATCATTTATTTCACTTTTCTCATTTCATTCAAAGTCTATACTGTCATTCCACAAAGCCATTTTATAACAGCTTTGTAAAATGGGAAATGTCATCAGTACCTCTGCATTTGCATATATTTTCACTAAGTATATGAAGGATGGCAGAAGTGAATCTTTAATATATGTGTACCAATATATTTCATTAAATTTTCACCCCGTTGCTCTTCTTCCTCCAGTGCTTCCTCAGGATCCCTAATGTGTCATGATTTGACTTAACTTTAAGCTTAGCAGATGCATCCTGCTGAGGCGTATGTCCATATTTTAGAGACAGAGAATATGACTTTTATTGCTTTTTAAAGTATCATATTTCTAACAAGCTACAGAGGCATATGGACTCTGCAGTTTGTTCAGCAACATTACTATGTATATTCAGTATGCACCTAATAGAACTCTTTTAGTGTAACTGTCTTACCATGATCAACTGTAGGCATTGCACTGGGTATGCATAAATTCTGCCTGCATTCATCAACATCCACACTGAGGTTGTATCTCTCTTCTAAATTTTCTTGGTATCTTTCTCAATTCTTGTTACGGAAAACAACTTGAATTTTCAGCTCTTTCTGTGAAATAAATAAAAATTAATGGATCATGTTTCCTAGAAATACCTATACATGCTGAACTGAACTTTATATTTGTTCCATATAAATGAACATTGTAGCCTCAATTCTACAAACCTTAAGTAGTATCTTGAACAAAACAGAAATGAGCAGATCTAACTAGAAATATTATATTGCTAACTGTTTACTTAACACCTGTGGGGATGTATCCACAAGAACTATGAAGCTGTCTGCCTTCATGGGCAGGGAAGAGAAAGGACCTTCTTCCATGGAGGCACCTGGTATTCTGTAGGAGGTCTCCCACTTCATTGATTATAAAGCAGGAGTGGAGAGATTAGCTTTGTGTGACTACATCTGAGGGTTATGAATATCTGATGGTTATGATTTTTAACCATTG
Organism: Netta rufina; assembly: GCF_964035555.1. Taxonomy (NCBI): domain Eukaryota; kingdom Metazoa; phylum Chordata; class Aves; order Anseriformes; family Anatidae; genus Netta; species Netta rufina. Next base: position 51,355,090 of record NC_140125.1, on the reverse strand, counting down.
TTAGAATCCCACCTCCTCACCTGTTAATGAGGCAGTCAATTGGTTTGAAGCAGGTTCTTACCTCTCAATATTTCCTATTCGCTCCCTGAGCACAAGCAAAACAGAGTCTGAGAGCACTGATGGTCAACGGCAGTTACAAAGCAGTTTATAATTTTTAGAAATATAGATCTAAAGAACAAATTCCTCTGTTCCATGATTCCACTGCATTTTTGATTATTGTAAGAAGTAAGATATGTCATCTTTGATTTCAACACAAACTGTGCCTGGGCAAAGACTCAGGGAGCCTGACCCAAGCAATTTCAGATGAATTTGGGTCTAAAGAGGAACACAGACAGGAACATATACAAATACATTTGTCTCTTTCCTACTCTGATTTCAGATATTCTCTTTTAATCCATGATGACAGAAAGCCTAGCCACAATCATTGAAAAGTTTTTTGAGTGACCTTTCCTTATAAATCCCATAATTATTATGCCATAAAGCATGTGTTCCTTCCTATTTCTTAGAATCAGTTTGATATATTTCAGAATAATAAGCAAACTGCAGCTTGTCAAACTTCCGCAACCCACTTTTAAAGAAAGAAGTAAGAAGCAGACAAAAGATCTAGACTACCACAAAGCTACCCCTGGGAATAACACTTACTGTGATAAGGAGTTGTTGAGAAACTTTACTACACCCCTTCATCTTTCTGTATTCCTGCTGATTGATGACTCCTTTTTGAAAAGTATCACTTTCCCAATTCATCATGCATTTAACAAGCACTTAGAACTTATTGCAGAATTTTAGTGTTTTAACTAGTGAACCATGCATTGCTAAATTAAGAAGAAAAAAAAACATCAAACAACAACAACCGAAAAACACGACATTGAAAATATATGGTTATATTGTTTCTCGGTAACTTTTACTGGCTTATATTGCTGGACTCATTCTGTGTGCAAATATCTAGGTCTCTGAGTGTCATTAAATGATAAATGTTCTGGCCTTGCAGTCCATTCCATCCAGTCCTGTGCTATATTCAAGCAACTCCTTCTGAAAACAAGAGACTTCTATGTACTTGTAACTTACTTGTGCACTAAGAATTGTAGAACTCCCAACTGTGATCTCTCTAGGTCTTAATTTCCAGTCTGAGGAGTAAAAATAATAAATTTGTTTCTTTTCCTCTTTGTTGTCACTGTAAGACTTCAGGCAAGGTGATGAGTTGGAGAGTATGCATGATCATGTATACAAATCACTGCCTGAGAATTCTCTAAGCATGTGGGTGCTACTGCCATGGAAGTCAATAATAATGAAATAAGTCAGTAAAGCAGAACAGCAAGTTCAAAATGATAAGAAATATTTTCCAATGAAACAAAGAGTGTGATTTTTTCTCGTTGTTTTTTATAGTGCAGAAAGAGTTCTGCATTTGCTGCTTTCTGATTTACATGCAATTATTCACTATATAAGAATTGAAATAAATTGCTTAAGTCCTACTTAGAAAATCACACTGGAGCATATCTCACTAAAGGCTCGTCTATCCTTTCTCATGTGCAAGTCTTTAGACACCTGACTTCAGTTCTGGACCATCTGCTAACCTCTGTCCAAATATCTCATCCTTTTTCCCGACCTTTTAGAATTTAGATAATAAGCCCATCAACAAATACGGGGTTAGATAACCATATCATTGAAATATTATTTTTTCCTTGAATCTTGTTGTCGCCATAGAGCTAGTAGCAGCTGACAGAATGATTAGTAGGTTATGCACAGTTTTGATTAGGACCAAGTATATTTTAATAGACAAGTCAGAAGCAATCTGGAAATGTTTGTTGATAAAGATAATTGGAAAGATAAATTCAACCATGACTAGAGGGAACATGTGATTATTGAAACTGTGTTTCCTGTAGTCAGTTTTAAATAAGTTAATTCCACACACTGTTCTAAAATAAATCACAAACAAACATTGCCGAAACTGGACTTATACAACTGACTCCAAGTGACTCCAGAGCATTTACAACCTGGTTCACCCTTTAGCCAGGAAAATGTCATTGGAAACCCAAGTGAGTGGGAAGCTGAAAGACCAAATGGATTGTTATACTGGTAGCATCAATTTCCAAAGTTTTCCCCTTGTTGTCCAGTCTGTTCATCTGTTCAGTGATACCATTTTGAGTTTCTTCTTTCCTTGTTCATCCTTCTCAGCCTTTTGGTGCCTTTTTACATGTGAGAGCACTTAATAGCCCTTTCTATAATGTTGTACTTGACTGACAAAGCTCAGCAGCAATTGCAGTGTGCTGTTTCTGAAAGCACTGCTAATCCTCAAAGTATTATCTTGGTTGGGATGCTACAGGGCAGGATGCTGATTCTCAGCTCAGTCTTGACTTTCAAAAAAACACAGAATCCTTTTCCCACAATCTTTCACATCTGTGATCTGTCAGCAGATACCTCTAATCAGCTTCCTTCTTCAGATAGGAAGGAATACCAGTCAGTTCCATGTGAAGACTATTTTCAGGTTAATGCTTTTTCTTTATAGATACCGCTAGCATCCATCCATCATTTTCTAAAGCACTGCATGCCCAGCAACCTTCAGTGTATTTGGCTGTACCACAGACTCTGGTCACCTCAGATGCACAATCTTGTATAAACCGAAAGAAATAGTTAAGATTTCCATTTCAGATTCCAGGCTAGGTTTAAAGAATTAGTATGTGCAGCTTTTGCAGGGTCCTTTAGACACTCTGTCTGAACTTCTGATGGTGAGGTATATTTTTGTTTATTTCATGGCTCAGAAGAGTTATCCTTTTTTTTCTTCCTTATCTTTTGAACAGCAAATTCTTCTTCAAAAGTCTATGCATGTCCTATGTCCTTCAATTTGTCTACAAAATAAAAAATCTCATTTTGCAGATTTCCCCTCCCCAGATTAAAACAACTCACAAAAACAATCAGCATCACAGAATTACAGAATGGTTAAGGTTGGCAGGGGCCTCTGGAGATCATCCAGTCCACCTCCCCTGTTCAAGCAGGGTCACCCAGAGCAGGTTTCCTGGGACCATGTCCAGATGGTTTTTGAAAATCTCCAAGGTGGCAGACTCCACAACCTCTCTGGGCAACCTATGCCAGTGCTCTGTCCACAGAGCACAGAAGTGCTTCCTCATGTTCGGAGGAAAGCTCCTGTGCTTCAGTTCGCGTCCATTTCCTCTTGTCCTGGCACTGTCCTGTCAGTCGTTGGCACCACTCTCAGAACAAAAGGAAAGACAAATACAAATTTTGTAAATTTGTACTCACAGGAATGGTGGGAATGGTGGGAATGGTGTTAAGCTGAGGCAGGGGAAGTTTAGGCTGGACATCAGGAAGAGGTTCTTCACTGAGAAGGTGGTTGCACACTGGAACAGGCTCAGAGATGTACTCACTGCACCATGCCTGTATGAATTTGAAAAGCAATTGGACTGTGCATTTAGTCACATGGTCTAAACTTTTGGGCAGACCTGTGCAGTGTCAGGAGTTGGACTTAGTGATCCTTATGGGTCCCTTCCAACTCAGAATATTCTATGATTAGTGATTTCCTTTTCCTTGTTATTTTAATTGATGCACAATTGCCAGCTGTCAGTTTGGGGGAACAAATTTTACATGGATGCAAGAAAAATGCTGAGAAAAGACTGTTTAGGATACATTTTCACCATGTGATATAATTTTGCTTATCTATCATTCAAAAATCAAGGTCAGTCAATAATACTACTTCCAACTCACCCTACAGAGCTGATGCTATATGTGGACATGTTGCTTCTCTTGCATTAGTGTAAAGCAGAAGAGATATCAGTAAAGTCAATGAACTGATGCTACTGACAGTAAAAGGAAAATTATTCCCTTATTCTTAATAGTTGATTAGTTTAAACACCTTGGAGAACAGCTAGGAGGTATTTCACACACCAATAAGCCTGTCATTATTAGCTTATAACATCCTGAGGCTGTTAAAAATTTGATAAAATATTTTCAGTTCTTAAAAGCACCAGTATCATTTCATTTGAGAAGAACTTTCTAGCATCAGTATATATATTGTTTCATTGTGATTTCTGTTTTCTTGTACTTATAGGAGCAGTATAATGAAAAGCCTTACAAGAGGTAAAAACTAAGAAATGAGCCTTTTAAAATAACTAATCAAAATGAAAAACAACATCAGTGAAAGAGGATGAACACAAGTATTTATTATATCACATCCTTTGTCTGACTTACGAAGTGACACTGCAGATTTTTTTTTCAATGTCTTTTTCCAGGCTTAGCTCAAGTTTGCAGGGGACATAGATCTTCCTTTTCCTCTCACAAAATACAACACATATTGAATATGTGTCCGTCTTTGTGACTGCAACCAGATAGGAGTTTTTTAGAGCCAATGCACTCGTGACTGACCACGAGTTTTCTGTAGTTTTGTAAGTAGGACACAGGTGAGATGAGGAGGGTGGACAAAAAAGTGATACAGTCCCAAGCAGACCTTTCCCTCATCTCTCTGAGGCACTGCTCGGCAAATGTGCCTGTGCTCTTGCTTGAGAGCCCTGGGGCCAGCACCTGCAGGAGGGAAGCAAGTGTGTGCCCCAAGCTGGAAGAGGATGACCAGCTCCAGGCCAGAGAAGGGGCAGCAGAGACAAGAGCAGCAAAGGTGAAGCATGGGTGACATGAGTTAATGCATTTTAGTGAGGATTTAATTACCAAGGAGATATGCTCTGAGCAGAAAAAAAATATTGAAATGGAAAAAAGGTCATTTTAATGAGTGAAATGGTTAAACAATTAACTGAGGCTATTAATCAGATAATCTTTGACATTCAGTGGAAGTAGCTACCTAGGGATTATGAAAAACAGTGGCCTTTGGCATTTAAAAAAAATATTTACTTTCTGATCACTTGCATTTTACTCAAAGTTTGTCTATAAATAATTAGCCACAGTGTTTCTACCACATTTTTTAATATTCATATTATTTATATATTTAATATATTTTTTAAATTCTTATATGAAAGAGAGAGATTTTGGTAAGATATCTACATATAAGCAATTGCAAGAATACTTAACCAGCACAGCTGTCTAAAATAACACAGTGCTGCATCTCTCATTTTGTCCTTTCCATCTTTTTATGCTCATGTCTTTTAATATTTACTCAAGTTCTCTTTCTTGGCATTTTTAAACATGTGTCTGCTATGCATGGTTAGGGTTCCATTCATATTTTGGGAAACACAGTAATGGGGAAGTTCTCATCTGGCTAACCGTCAGTTTGTTATATGAAAGTTCTTAATAACACTCCGTTTTAAACCCTTATGCATTTACTAGAACTGTAGTTACTCACAACCCAGTTTCAGCACAATCTTTATTCAAAACCAGTAAGACAAGCATTATTTAAATAATTTTATTTTCTCTCTCCTTGTCTTTGATTGCTTTTGGCTCTATGATACTCTTTAAAAGGTGAACAATAATGTTGAAAGAAAAATTCATGGAAAGAAGCACTTGGTGGGGGGGGAAACTGGGAGTAAAGGGTACAGCCTACATCAGTGATGCTACTTACTAGTAATACAAGAAATCCAGAAAGTACAAACATGGCATACATTCCTAAGGTGAAATCTGGCACAATCACTTCAGATATTACAGCTTCCAAGTCCTGGTTTTGAGCCTACCACATAACTAACTTCACATAAGCAGGGTATGTTAAAAAGATACATATCGGTGACAGCAAAAAGTGATGGTCTTCATCAGTAGATGCAGATATGTTATTAGTTATTGATAGAAGGCACATTGATTGAGTTGACTAGATGTTCTTCAGAGGAATCATAAATTCGTTGTGTTCCTCTCCTTCTCTTCTGGTGTAGGGCTGAAAGAAGTTTTCTCTAGGCCATTTAATTATTCTGACATTATATGCTTGGACGCCTGCTAATTCATGAACATCTAAGTCTGATTTATGGTGCATGACATCACTAGTGTTAGATGGAAGAATAAAGTGAAGAGGTGCTTCACATCATAGTACTGTTAAAATTTATATAATGGAAGTAATATAGTTCCACATTTTTTGTTGTTCTCTCTTTGACTGTGTAGATTAGCTTCTTATGTTTACACAGCACAAAAAGCTGTCTGAAAACTGCATTAAAATGGATTTTTGTGGATTTTCTTTTATATAAGATTCATGTAAAATTAGCAACTGCCTCAATATACTGTAGTCTCTCCTATCCCAGGTATGCAGAGATCATTGTTACTTCTCAAATTTGGTGATACAATATGTCATTTTTGGTGTGGTCAAGGCTTTAAAAGATCATTGCAGTTAACCAGTCTGACATCTCACATGATAAATACAATAGAATTTCAATGAGAATTTCCTGTATAAGCATAAAGTTTCTGGCTGAGCTACAGCAGGATGTTTGGGAAAAGTCTGTGTACTTTATGACTTCCTTCTAGTGCTAGGTTAAAAAGAGCCTAATGCTCAAAAATACTTACTAAATAATTAAGCTGTTTAAAAAACAGCTGTGAGCTTTAGGAATTAGTGACACAGGCTGACCTAACTTCTGAATAAGCTGAGCATACCCATTTGGCAGAACCAGAAAGACAGCATTTCTAAAGTGAACTAGACACTAAATACTAACTGATCATTATAGCTACCAATTTGCTGTGGGGATCTGGAAATCAATTTTCTCAGAATGCTGAAATAGTGAGAGCTAGTTTTGCTTATGACACATTAAAGGTCAATGGGACACATGATTTAAATGCCATAAGTACTTCTGAAAGAACATTTTTTAATAACTCTAGTTGTTAATGGAATTTTGATGCAGAGGGTTGAGGCATCAAATTCATATCAAGATCGAGAAGTAGGTCTGTTGTCAACCTGTTGCATCTGCATATCACACCTGTATGAAAATTCATCTTAAAGGCTTCTGCAACAGTAAAGAGAACTTAAAATATGACTAAAATATTGTCATTAACAAAAATAGCTTACTGCCATTACACTGAAGAGAATAAAAGTGTAATTTCCAGAGAGTGTGGGAAATACACACCACACATGCTTTCTAAGACACATGAGAAAGGAACTGCCTCACCACTGAAACCAAGATAATAAATTCTAGTTAACCAATTGGAAGAGCTTTTATTATTATCATTGTATTTATTTTTAAAACTGTAGTCCAAAAAGACTGGGAAACATGGCATCATAAGCAAAGCTAGAGAAGTGATACTCGATATGTCCCTGAAAACTGAAAAAGGAATAATCATGAACACAAGGAGAAATGAGCAAAAACGTGGTTAAAAATTCTTCTGTTGGAAGAATGCCCGATAAAACATGGAGCAGAACTGATTAAAAGGATGTCAACCGATCATTCTCAAAAACTTATGGGTAATAGTCAATGCTATTGTTAACAACAGTATAAAAATACTTTATGCATTGTGGAGTTTTGAATAATGCTGTGAAAGGAGTTTCAATAGCTACTCTTAAATGTTGACCATCAGTTTCTCATTTTCCTATTTAAAAGGAGGTCTCTTGCAGCGGTAAAGAGATCTCTTATTTAGGTACCAAACTTCATTGGGAGGCATCATATTTTAGAAAATATTATATTACTTCTCCCATTCCTCTATTGTCAGCTTTGTAAAGACTTTGACTCTACTTCCGATCAATGAAACAAACTACTGCAAGCCATAGGGAATCCAGTCCTGTATCCAAACTATATATATAGGTAGGTAGAACTTATTTTTCTTATGTCTTTCTCCTAACAGTAACACAAGTGATATTGCTGACTGTAATCACATGTAATAATATACAAGTCACACACTCCAACGCTGAGCCTACATTCTCAAAATGAAACAGTATATAACAGCTTGTATCTCTGTATATAAATAGTAGCATTAATTCTTTAAAGCTTGAATCTTATAAATGGGGTTAATTTTCCACCACTTTAGCTATACTAGTATTACTAATTTGATTTAATTCTTCAACTGAAGTGGATGAAAAAACTATGAAAAAGTTCAGAACAATGTCCTGGCCTGTAAATGTCATATCAATACCAAAAAAAAGACTACTTTAACAACATAATTGGAGGCTACATAGGAAGGCAAATGAATAAACAAACAAAATCCATGTATTTTTTTTTTTTTTTTCACAAGCAGCAGAACTAAACAATCTTTCTTTCCAATAGATTTCTGACCTCAATTACCACCTGTATTTTTCCTGCAATAGTCTGAGTTCAATGTATAGCAGTAAGTGAATAAAGGACATAATACTAACAGTCCAGAGATGAGAATGATAGCAGATTGGCTTTTTTGTTGGTTTATTATTTTTTCTTCAAATGAGTTACCACCTCAAACATAGCTTCAACTCATTCTTCTAACCTATGCTTGCATTTCTCATTTTGATCAGCAGTGAAAGCTGTGCCTAAAATTTCATAAACCACAATCTGATTCCCTTTTTAAACATCTTTTTAAAACATTTAAACATATGTAGTTGTAGAGGCCAGACACAGTGATCTTGCAAAAGTGATCTGTCAATCATTTATAAATAAAATTACCTCTTCCATTTGCATTAATTTCTTGCAATATAAAATGGAAATGTTTGGTGTTTTCCTACCTTTTTGTAGCATTCAGGATGAAGGATGCATTCTGAGGCGTAAGATTCTGAAACAGCTTCTGCTTTTATTTCAATTTTTCTACAAATGAATCAAAAAAAAATATATATATAAGAACTTCACTAGGTTTTGTATATGTTGCTTCTGTCTTTTATATCAATTTAATTTTTTTTCCCTCATTGCAGATGCTCCTTAATTAGTGTAATCTAGGTCGACCTAACCTGTTGCTCTTGAGATGTCTGCTACACACTGATGTAAATTTGATATAAGTGAAGAAGTTACGGACTGTGGTGGGGGGCAAAGGAAAAAGCTACGTGTCATGCAGCTTTTTTTTTTTTTTTTCAAAAAAAAAAAAAAACTTGCTGAAAAATTTGAATGAGGAAGTACTGAATATGGTAAAGTGGGATTTTAGTTTACAAAGAGCTTCCAGGTCACTTCTAATAACTACTATTTACAGACATCACAGTTTAACCCAATGTAAAATCACCACACTTCCATCTAGCACTAAGTATTCATATCTTCTGAAAAATATGAATCATTCTGCTCTTGTAAAAACCTATTTATCTCATAAAATGTGTATGCATTTTCAATGTTGACTTAGACGTGTACAACTCCTCCTCAGTTCTGAGTGTTCTTGTCTTCCTACATGCTGTACAGGTTGCTATCCCAATAATGATGGTCCTCTGGGAAGGGAATAAGTGAATGCAGGACCTGCATTGTGAGATACATAGCTGAGCTGAACAGCCGGAGAAAATGTAGCTAATTAAATCAAATGCTGCAGCCAAAGGGAGTTGAATTATGCTCTCTAGAGGTAAGTATAGAGGCGAGCAATGCACATTAGAAATACAATTCAGAGTTCACACAGAACAGCAACCTATTTTAAAAGTAAAGAAAAAACAAACAAACAAAAAACATCACAAAAGGAACAGCACGCTTCTCATTGCTCTCATAAAAACAAAATTCACTAGGAGAACAAGAGCTTGAGGACCAAATTTATTTATTTATTTATTTTAATATTATTTGAAGACTTGACTCCTGAGTTTACATAGATTCTCAAGATTATTTTTTTATATATATTTGGAAATCACTTTTCTACCAAAATGATTCAGCTTTTCCCATGTGCAGAAAATCATAACTGCTTTACAGCTCACAGTTAGCATAACAATTTAGGCCAGTTGAGGATTAAAGGAAAACAGTTACCAAAAGCTCAGTTCAACTCTGAAGCTAGAATTCTGTTATTTCACAGCTGGGATCAAGGTGGTAAATGCACAGAACTGACTTATGCCATTGTCATATTGTAGGTGACCAATATGCCTCAATAAATGCTTTTGTCAAGCACTGGGCTGCACATGTCAACTGGTTTTACAGAAGTTCATTGAAGCCTAACTGCCACATTTCCTCTGTGTCCTCACAAAAGGATAACATCATAGTACCTCACCCATTCCTTAAATGTGCAGACACGAGTCCTCCAAAATTAGAACACATTTCTCAAATAAAACCAGATAACCATATAGTAGTCTCCAGAGATTACCTCCTTATGTAAGAGGAAACAGTAAAAGAAAAAAAAAAAAGTTAGTAGTTCATCACAGTCCTTAATTACATCTGAATATAATGGTTTTTTGCTTCCTAAAATCTTGTGGTGAAGATAAAACAAAAGGGAGGAGTTATGCATACCAAAAAGATTTTTAGAAGCATTCCTTCCTTCTGGAGAGTCAATCAACCCTTTATGACCCTTCGTCTGAGGGAAAGTGGGTTTACCAACACTCCATCTCCTTCATCAGCAGTTACTCTTTGTGTTTCTTATGTTGGTGGCAGGTGTAGCAATTCATCATTTGAGGTAGCAATTTACTTTTAATTAAAAAACATCTTTTTAGATAATCCAGTTAACTTTCAGTTTTTCTGTATTTGCAAACTAATTTCCTTCAAATTTCAAGCACTTTTTGTATTGCGTAGCAGACAATTCATATAAAGTGTTTAATTTAATGGGGCTTTGGAGGAATGAGTAATTACAAGGGTGACATGTTCTGTTGGGAGAGATAAATCCTAATGAAAATTCTAACTCTACATACACACAGTCTGTCCCAAATTCTAAGGTAAATCTTCATTGCAGGATTACCCTTCCCTCCTCCACCCCCCCCCCTTTTTTTTTCAAATAATGCCTCCTAACATCCTGATACAAAAGCCTTATCTTCTCATTGCCTATAATTATACCAGTGAACTTTAAACTAAGCTAAATTCTGAGAAGAATAATTCAGTGTTCTGTAGCCTTCTAACATAATCCTACTATTCCACAGCTCATATTTGCTGATCCTGCCGTTTAAACAATTCCTTTGCAACATAATATCCAGGCTGGTTTAAAATACGTGCACCTTATCTACACTTTATTCCATTTAACCTCTTCCTTTTCACACTTCCCAGCTCACCTTATCTAAGTGATACCAGCTGCCTATCCAAGAGACATTTGGACAAGACTCTCAGACACATGGTCTGATTTTTTGGGTGGTCTTTTGGGGACCCAGGAGCTGGACTCAATGATCGTTGTGGGTCACTTCCAACTCACGATATTCTATGATTCTATGATGCTATCCCCAACAGTGATTCCAGAGGACTTCATCAGATGCTAACAAAAGAGTATAAATCTGGGAGCTTTATCAGGAGAATGACCAGAATGGGGACATCAGACAGCACTCTGTGTAATGAGATCAGCTGGGTAGCTGGCACATATGAAAATATTTAAGATATACTTAACTGCAGCATCGGCCAGACAATCATCCTATTTTGTAGACCGAAAGAGATTCATTTCCTCATTATCTGCTCTCCGAATTATTCCAGTTCATTAAGCAAACTCCACATTTAAGACTCTCCTAAAGATTAATAAAAGTATGTTCAGTGATGTGCTGTGCAGATACCAGCTCAGGACTGGGAGTAAGTGTAGCTACATCAGCACTGAGTTCCACCAGGGCTCATTACTTTCTCAGCAGTTTAATTTAGCCTGGGCACAGCACCACCCTCCCTTGACTACTCTGCTTTTAGCTCCATGACTAACTTGGCTGTCTTTCAATGTTGCTGCGCTGCAGAGTGCAACCAGATCCTAAGTCCTTCTGCGATTCTTCTGCTTGATAGGATGAGCAAAAAGAGAATCCTATCTTCTCCTTGCCTCCCAGTTTCTCCATCCAGTACAAAGAAATGACCCTGGGGAATTCTCCTCATGTGTCTCCATCTCCTTTTCTCTTACGCTGCAGAGCTCCATGTGGCTAGGGCTGTGTGCACTTTGTGTGCAAAGCACGCCACCACCATTTGGAAAACATCACAGGTTGTTTCCTAGCACAGAATGAGAAAGCCATGATGAGGTAGTATGGGATGAACACAGAAGGTGGAGATGCTACAAGAGGGCAGCCAAGAGAGAGTAATTTAACTGTTCAAAGCCATCTGCCATTGTAGCTGACTTCTATGCACTGAACATACTAGGACCCTCAGACTGGCATCATTAGGGTGCATTCGGAAGAGTGTTACCAGTAGGTCAAGGGAGCTGATCCTCCCCTTCTACTCAGCCCTCATGAGGCCACACTTGGAGTATTGTGTCCAGTTCTGGGCTCCCCAGTACAAGAGGGACATGGAACTACTGGAGTGAGTCCAGAGGAGGGCTACGAAGATGAACAAAGGACTGGAGCACCTGTCATATGAGGACAGACTGAGAGAACAGGACCAATTTAGCCTGGAAAAGAGAAGACTGAGGAGAGATCTCATCAACGTGTATAAATATCTGAGGGGAGGGTGTCAAAAGAATGGAGCCGGTCTCTTTTCAGTTGTGTCCAGAGAGAGAATGGGAGGCAATGGGCACAAAATGAAGCACAGGAGGTTCTGGCTGAATATGAGGGGGCACTTCTTTACTGTGAGGGTAACAGAGCACTGGGACAGGTTGCCCAGAGAGGTTGTGGAGTCTCCTTCTCTGGAGATATTCAAAACCCACCAGGATGCTATCCTGTACAATGTGCTCTAGGTGATCCTGCTCGGCAGAGGGGTTGGACTAGGTGATCTTCAGAGGTCCCTGCCAACCTCAACAATTCTATGATTCTGAGATTCTGTGATCATTAGACTAAAATCTAGCCTTTGTCATTAACTCCTCAGTAAGGCAACACATCTCTTCTTGCCTTGATTCTCTTTATGTTAGAGGAGTCCATTTATTTACAAAATCCCATCCTAATTCTTGCATACACAAACCTCAAACAAAACTGGTGTGGACAGCACTAAAATCTCCCCAGCTCATCTTTCAAAACACTTGGACAAGACAGAGTCAAAAAGTAGAATGATTTTTGACCCAGCCAGAGTGGAAACCATGTCTAAATTAAAGATTAGCTGCTGGTGATTGTTCCTATTGTGTGCAATTTCTTCCTAAATAGCAACCTGTTGTGCTTTCATTGGTATTGCTATGTCCTTCCAGCTAGTTGCTACAACTCTCACTAAGACTCTAGGGCTTACAGAATTCCTTTTGATCTGTTATGAAACAGATAAACTTGAAATTAAAAAATTGATTTTTTTTATTATTTTCTTGAGGGTGGAAAAAATGTCTAATAAATCCTTTAGCTGAAGTCTTCACATTTCAAGCAAAATGGCAGAAGGAAATTTCTGCCCATATAGCTGGGAGCATGTTTATTCTAATAACTTCATCCAAGGCCAGCTATGTAAACTCTGTGACTTAGACAACTGGAGGAAAGTGATTGTTACAAAAATCCCCAAAAAGTCTTCACCATCACAAGTCAGAGTAACCCAGTTTAATTTCCATTTACTTAATTTCAGGGGCCATCCTCCAAGTTGCTGTCCCTTTACAGTTCCTTTCAGTCCACAGGAAGAATGAAGGCAAATGCAGAAAATGTAACCATATTGCAGATGCCAGCATGGTGGCCATACAATTTCTAGCAATCATTACTGGAGCTGAGCTCATCTTCAGTCAAACCACATCACCAGACAGCATGTGCATCTTGCTGTCTCCCCACTACCCTGCCTGCAGATAAAACGTATGACCTTATAACACCTTTACATGGGCTCAGATAACATATTTCATCTTGCAGCAGGCTCAGCCTAAATGTGTGTGCACATCTGTGACTGCAGTATTTGCTTGCTGCAGCCACTCAGTCACTCTGTAGTCACTTGTCCATATCAAATGGCTTATTTACACAGCAGTTTTATCTGGAGCAGATATTTTTCATTGACTTTATGAATGAACACCTTTGTTAAGATTGTCTATATATTTAATCTAATTTTTAATTAAATTAGATTAAATTAATATAGATTAGATTAATTAGACTAGATCCATCTAATTTTTAAAAGGCCATTGTATTCTAGCACAAAAATATTGAAATGGAGTTAGCAAACATCATTGTTCAAGCAGTACTCAGAAAATGACTGTGATCACCATTCACCTTTTATTGCTTTAGCCACGCTGCTAAATCAAGGCACGTACTATCGGTATTCCCAGTTCATGTTAATGAGGAAAATTTATTCTCCTCACACTAAACTCCTTTCAAGAATTCTTTGTATAGAAAAACTTAAACATAGCACTCACAGTCATTAGCCCAATAGGGCTCATAACATAATGAGTGTTTCGCTTGGGAGTCTAGTTTGAAAATGAAAGTTATTGTTTAGATGTTCTTGTGGAACTGTTTCTCCAGAAGAAACATGAAGCTACCATAATTCGAATATATACTACATATATGAATTAATCTCATCTACACAATAATTTTCCAAGTATGGTCAGTGCAGCAATGAGTGCAGGCATCTTTCCACACACTGTTTGCCTTGCAAACGTGAATTACAGACTAGAGCCTTTTACCATGATGGAGCACTTACAGCTGTTCATTTCAGTACTTAACTTTGTAGCTAGATTCCCTGCAGAAACCATGATGAATGACAGAAAAAAGAGTGTGACAATAGGAGATACATTTAGGTAAAAGGGAGACTTGATCTGTGCCAGAATTTTGCTCCGCAGGCACATCGTTTGGAATGTTTTCCCAAAGGAAATATTAGGCACAGAACAATGATTCAATAGTTTCTGAAGACCAAAGGTTGCTCAAACAGATAAAGGAGTAGAAAACACATGCAGAGACAGATATTCAAATATGTATTTTCTTCGTGCCATTCCTCATGATGAGTCACATACCTTCAGTGAAATTTAGTAGTATTCTTCTTTCCCAAGAGCTGTTTGTGAATTGTAACAATACAGTCCTTGGAACTTTGACACTGTAATTTATAGCTGTGACAGCAATAGACATGTTATAAATTACGATCCCACAAGGTCTACATTCCTCTAGACAGGGGCTGTGTAGGAAAGAAGCCAAGAAATTATATTGGAAACTTAAGAAAATATGAATTTTCTTTTGAACCATCAGCAAAATTGGGTTTGATGCTGTTCCAGCTAAAATCTGTGGGAGTTTTGTCACTGATATCAATGGGAGCAGAATCAAGCACAGTTTGTCATGGAGATTAGTATGCAAAACCAAGAGATGTGCGCAGCAAAAAATTCTACAGTCCCTTCTGAAAAGACCTTTACTGGCTTTTGGATGCATTTGTTGTTTTTGATACTTTTCTACATGAAAAACAGAAGAGCTAGAAGTAAGGAATGTGATATTGTTTGATAATCTCCAAAGGATATGATTCTACATTCAATAGAACAGATTTGACTATTTTCCTCGCTCAAGGAAGTCCGATGGTCCCAGAAAGGTTTTGCTTGCAATTATGCTCTCCACTAAGATGACACAAAAGCTTAGTGCCAAGTCAGATCAGCTCTTTCAAAGGGCTTGAGACTAGATTCTTTGGCTCTTGCTCACAGAAATGCTGTTCAGTCACACAAAGAAGTTTGAGGAAGGATTTTTTTTTCATGCTTAATATTGAAGGATTAGGCTGCAAAAGAAAGGAAACTGATCCCAAGGGTCAGAAATTATTTCATAGAGTTTTTCTGTTAATTAGCAATTATTATTGCTAAAAGAATTTTAAAAATGAACCCTTCATACTGAACAGCATGCACACCTTCAAGATGGTCAGAGTAAAGGAATGTTATAGCACTTACGTAGTTATCCTTTACAGCAAGGGATTTTTAACATGGAAAGAGAGAAGCTCCTTTTGTAAAACTTTTCAGACGTTGTTCTGAACAAATGGCCTCTATTTTTACACTCATGCTGCAGAAAAGAAAAGGTAGTCACAGGGATATAAGCAACATTTCCATGGTAAAGCCATTAGGAAGTTACTGTTAAGGTGACAGGGATGCCAGCACATGTCCCTGCCCTTCCAGGCAGTCATGCTTCTGTTGTCGACGGAAGGAAGACACAGACGCTCAGTATGAGTGAACAGTGAACTTCAACTTTAATGGATAGCTCAGTCGCCTTTTATCTAGTTCGAACATAATCAACTCATACATATTGCAAAAACTAAGCTCAGGATTGGCTAACATTTCCCGCTCTTTTCAGGTAGTTCCTCCTTCTTTTAGCCACCGTCCCGCCTTAGGGACTTTCCCAATCGCTCAAGGGCATCGTGTCCTTGAGCCTGATTGGCTCTCAGCCAGCTGCATACGTGCCCAGACTCATGTAAGTTGAGTACGGTACTTTACTAGCCCATTGCCTCCTAACTGCCCAACATCCACATGTCCTATTTTACTTAACCATTCCTCCACATGCTTCAGCAGTTATTGAGTGCAACACTCCCTGCACCATTACTGAACAGATGAATATTGCACCTTCATCTTCATAGCAAAGCTATCACGGCCCTCAAGCTCAATGCACAATCCTCAAAGTGAGAGTCTTGCACTGATGTCAGCAGATGGACTGAATGTGCAGTGACCACACAACATCAACGCAAAGCAAGTTATTGTTCAGCTCTGAGAGCACAATTCTGCCATTAATGTTTAATCAAGTTACAAGCCAAGATGTACATCTTATGTCTTCAGTGGTTTTCCAGGTCTGTGACAAATATTCCGCACAGATTTACAGGGCTCTTTGACATTATTCTCTTTCTCACATTTTATATTTCTATATATCATCTTTACTTAACTTAAATTTCTGCTGTCTCCATATGATCCTCCGGGCATTGTCATAGAGGAATAAATACAGTGTAATTTCACACCAAAAGAAAACTGATAAAAAGAGAGGAAGATAAATGTTTGTATGGATAATAGAACCAGTCTTAGAGAGAGAAAAATTAGTGCTAACAAAGTTTAGAAACCTGTAAAACATGTTCTAAATTGCTGTTCTTTCTACAATAATGGAATACATTTAATATCAGAAATCTCCTTATAAGCTGTTAGAATAAATACCTGACTTGGAGGAATTCTTATTGCTATTCAGGATAATTTTTTTTTTTACCCTTGCCCAGTACATTAGTCTTAAAACCTTTGTTGACCTAAATAATGTTTTGTTTTGTTTTGTTTTTGTTTTTGTTTTACTTTGTGTTGTGGTTTAACCCGGCTGGCAGCTAAATACCACAGAGCCATTCGTTCACCCTCCCCACTCCCTCTCTGGGTGGGGGAGAGAAATGGGAAAGAGAAGCCTGTGAGTTGAGATAAAGACAGTTTATTAAGACAGGAAAATAATAATAACAATAATAATAATAACATTAATGATGATAATAGTACTACTACTAACAATGTGTACAAAACAAATGATGCACAATGCAATTGCTCACCATGAGCAATGGTAACCATCATTGACTGATGCCCAGCCTAACCCCGAGCAGTCCGCCCCCCTCCCCCCAGCTAGCCACCCCTGTTTAGCATGATGTCAGATGGTATGGAATACTCCTTTGGCCAGTTTGGGTCAGCTGTTCTGGGTCTGTCCCCTCCCAGCTCTTGCTGCACCCCCAGCCTGCCCACTGGCAGGACAGAGGGAGAAGCTGAAATGTCCTTGGCTTGTGTAAGCACTGCTCTGCAATAATTAAAACATCAGCATGTTATCAGCACTCTTCTCATCCTAATCCAAAACATAGCACCCTACCCACTGCTAGGAAGAAAATTAACTCTGTCCTAACTGAAACCACTACAGTTTGTTTTTTTTTGTGTCTTGAACTAATGCAATTCTAGGGAGCAAATTCTACAGCCTGAAAAGGAGGAAGGTCCCAGTAACAGTTTTCCTTGTAAAAATAAAAGCTCTTGCAACCTGATGTGTTTGAGTCAGTAGTAGAGGACACAAACTAAGGCAGCACAGACAAAGATGCAAGAAAAAATTCATTGTAAAAGAATTTTATTTATTTATTTATTTATTGGTAATTGATACATAGTGGACATGAGAATTTATCCAGCTATGGTTATGCCATGTGACTTTGCAATGAAACATTTATTCATTCATGATTTTTTTGTTTGTAATATATGTATGCTGTAAAATTACTGCTGTAACACCAAGTTTGTGTGCGTTCTCTTAAGGTATGTCAGCTATCTGTCTTGATGGTTTGCCATTTTCATTTTGCAGCCTGACATTCCTGTCATGTATGGTGGCTTTTCTCCCATGGGAGAATTTAACTTTTAGGACAAGCTGGAAAAAAATAGGAATTTCTCAGTTTTAAATGTCTACATTCGGAGTTTAAATTGTCCAGATTTATTTCTTCATGCTAGCCCACAGTTTTCCTTAAGTTACTCCATTCAACAAGCATTCAATACATGATCAGAGCTAGCAGCCCAGCAATGTGCTTATTTTCCCTGCCTATAATTGTGAAGATACAAGGGTCTGAAAACAGTTTCTACCTCCCTCTTCTAGTGCAGTGCCAAGCTCCTCTCCAATTTTCAGATCCCATGCTTTTAATTTAAGGAACTGATTGGAAACTGTGGTGCTACTAGAATAACAGGGACAAGGGAAGAGGAAGAAGCAAGGATTTCAGAGTTTCGCCATTATGTCAATTGAAGTCACATAAATACTATGTATAGATATATAATAGATACTCTACGATATCTCTCAGTAATGCTATTAATTGTTAACAGTAAGCCACTAATTATTATTACTTTTAGTCATTATTTTAAATAACTTCAACATGAAATTCTTAGTTTTATTACCTCCACATATGAAACAATAGATAACGAATATTTTGTATTCAGAATTCTCTGTCTCAACAATACCCATAAAAAAATATTATGAGAATAAGATAGAATACTAATTTTATTTTTGAGTACATTTACTTCAAAAGTATTGACATTAGAATAGGCATGTATGCTGTATGGTCAACTGAGATTTTTATAGTTTAAAGATTTTTTAAGTGCTGATGCAGGGCTAGATTTCCATTGTTTTACACTGTAATTTCTTCTCGCCATACATGTATTCATATTAAAATTGGAAATGAAAAAACCAACAACAACAACAAAAAAAAACACCTACTTTTCTTTTTCATTTCCAATTTTAATATTATTGTTTCAGTTAATCCCCTGAGTTCCTTTGATACCAGAATTTTATCCTTTCTACTGTCTTTTCAAGGTAGTAATTTGGAGTGAAAGGTAAGTTTTTCCTTTGGGTTTGGATTCAGCATAAATAAAGCAAACAGCAGAATGACTTATGACTAAGGATGTATATTCTCCTACTAGAAATATTGCATGGCTGAACTGAAAATCAAATCTGCTGTGGTGGATTTAAAATACATTGGAAAAAAAAAAAAATTTGTCTGTACAGTGTTATAAAAAATGGTACAGTATTAGACATGTCGCACAATAAAACAAAACCAGGGGAAGAGCATTACAAAATTTGAAAAAAAAAAAAAAAAGTGATTAGTAATTGGCACATAACTGATGTTGCTTGCTTTCACAGAGCAACAATCATGGGTTTCCTACTGACTCTGCCTGAGCACAGAGGTCCTTGCATTTCCATAAAGGATCACTGAAGCCAGTAGATGACGGTATGAAGAACTTACAGTAGATGAAGCTGGAGCAGCTACCATCTACATTTATCTCTTACAATAGTTAAAGAGTGCTGCAAGACATTTTAAGTCTTTTGAAACACTCAAGGGCAAGAAGATGGCACTATTAAGGACAGGCGTTTTGTTGAAGCAAGAGAACCAAGCACCAAAAATGCTTGCCAAAAACTGATGAAATATTAAAGGTAATTCCAAGCAACTTTTATGCTTCCCAATTTCATTTGCATAGTTAGCAAGAGTAGAAGGAAATCATAAAAATCATATTTCATGGTTTGAATGTGGCTGACACTTCAGAAGAACACCTTTAAATATATATATCATCTTCTGCAACATAGCACTGACTTGGTTGACAACCTCAAATCTTACTGGGTATCTATATAAAGAAAGAGATGGACAGATAATGTAATAAAGAGAAAGATAGGATTAAATATTACCTCAAGAATTTCAGAAGTATTGGTAGGAAAAGCTCTGAGTTCATTCAACAGCACATCTGAACTTGTTTCATGGTAGACAAAAGACACCTACCATATTACCATCCTATCCTTGTGTAAAATAACTCCCTTTCCTCCCTCCCTATCATCAACAGCAGAGGTATTTAAAATAAAGAAGTATGATATGTGTTTCAGTTAACTAAATCATACATTTTCTTTCTTTTCCTACTTCCATTTCTCCATTTCTGGATTATTTTCTTCCTGTCTGTTTTTATCTTATTTTTCCAGTTCATTTCTTCATTTAGGTAGGTAAACTGTTCTCTTTTAATAATACCTCTCTTTTTCTGTCATCTGCTGCTAGCTTACCCTTTTGTTCATTCCAGCTCTTGCCTTCCTCTCTTTTCTTCCCATCCTCTTTATTTCTGCATTATCTGTCTCTGTTTCTTCAGTGTTGTTTATGTCCCATTATTTGTCAAACTCATCCCAACCCCATCTCTCTCTTAAATGTTTACACGTACCACTTCACAAGTTCCCAACATGCTCAGTGAGTACATGTTTTTTCCAAGACTGAGAGGAGATTTTTTTTTTTTTTAATTTGATCAAGATTATTATTATAAGTACTGGAGTAAGAGGCTCTTGCTGCCTTTCAAGCATGTAGGACTAGTAGTGAGACTCCTGTGCAGGTGGTTGCCCTGACTAAATATGAAAAACTGTTATACCTAGAACAGCAAATATTACCAAGAGACCAGGGAAAGGATTCACATTTATTTCTCTCACTTGAGCTCCAAAGTCAAAGACCTGCTCTAGATTTTCTCTCTTTATATAATGTCAGATGTTAATTTAACAGACTCCAAAAATCTCAGCTGGACAGCTGTGCAGGCACAGGAAAAGCAAAATCCTAGAGCTTTTGGCAAAAATCTCCCTGCTATTTTTTCCAATCTATTTTCACAATGAAAAGGTTTGGGGAAAAAATTAAATAGTCTGAGGGTTTTTTTTGTTTGTTTGTTTGTTTGTTTTGACATTAACAGAATTCCCTTTCTGGGGAAAAAGAGCAGTCTGACTGCTGTCTTTGCAAGCTTTGGAGCTCCACTTTGACCTCACAAGGCTTGAGCACTTTGTCAAGGCCTCCCAGGTCCCTCTCAGGTTCCCAGAGAAGTGATGTGTGTTTGAACTGATGAGGCAAGTGTCAGCAAGCATTGCAAGAGTCAGTGGATGGTAATGTAGCACTGGTGCTATTTTGCATACATCAGGGAAGAGCGAGGAGAGGAAGAACTGTAGGTAACAAACAAAACACTCCTGGATGGTTAGTATTTTTTGCTCTCCTCCTTTGCTTCTAGGAGAGGCTTCGAGCCTTGAGAAAGACCATTTTTTTCTGTAGCTGAAGAGCACAAGCGGAGTATTTCTCTACTGCTATCAGAAGTGTTAACCTTATCATCCTCATTGCATTTTATTCAAGGACAGGCACACCTCAGGGTGGATGCACACTACATGCCAGGCAGTGAGACTTGTCTGTCCTTATATCTCTAACAGAATCCTGTAGAAGCTGCTAGGTGCTTGCATATTTCCTTCTGTATTGGCTGCAATTTCTGAATTTCAATATAAAAAATTTAGCTTTTATTTTGGATTTCCCCCCTCCAAAGCTTGGGAAAAAAAAAAAAAAAAAAAAAAGAAGGAAAAAGAAAAACAAAACAAAACAAAATACCTGATTTACCCTGGGGAACAGTGCATGGTTTATTATTAATTACCATTTCTTGAAACTGAAAATAATCTCTTGAGTTTAGAGTTAAGAAGACGAATTGTTGTAACAATGCTAGTAACAGCTACACAAACCACAGTATGCTGAGCCAAGCTTGCACTATATTTAAAGATCTGTGCAAATACTTGCATCCTTATTTGTGGTTCTGGGAGTTGGCAGTGAAATAAAGGACATATTGGCTTCTCAGATATTTTGTTAAGGGCAACGGCTGATGTCCTACTATTTATTCTGATGGCATCTTTTGTGCATATTTTTAAGTCTTATCTTTCCTGCAGCCTAAAAATATGATTGTTACAAAGGAGGACAAAAAAAAGTGTTAAAGTGTTACAATTTTGCGAGTGGATTCTTGAACTCAGACAGTATCTCCAGTGTCCTGATGCTTGCCAAGGACCATGAGTGATACAACTCACTGGAAAATATTGCACATATAGTATGCATTTCCAGCTACCAACTGGACCATTCTATATTACAGTAATAGACACTGCGAGAGTACTCCATTATCCCTATTTAATGGCAGCAGAATGCTGTAGGATTTTCCATATGTCTTAAAATTACAATTAATACAAGCATAAAATAAAATAAAAATAAATAATTTATTAGTGCAATCCAGACACAAACTATTCACAAAGAATTTTCAGTTGCTTAGGAAGAAAAATATAAATAACTGACCTTTAACTGTTGTTACTCTGAATGAGCTCTAAGAGATCTCTCAACATCTCTCAGCTATCAATCTGTCAAGGAGATATCTCAACTTTCTCCTTGGGAACCTTGTTCTTAGGTACTACAACAAGATGTAGATCTTGCAGATTGCCTTTAGGGAAGATCATGGTAGTCTGGGAGTCTATTTAATTTACATACACAAGCTTCTTTGAGGGGCCAGACGAGATTTAAATTTCTCCAGCATGCATGCTGTCATACAAGAGTCCTATGAGTATAAATTAGTTGGGTTGTTGAACACAATTTCTTTTCTAAAAGATTATCTCCTGCTCTTAGATTTTTTGACTTGGTGATGCCACTGGGCATGGTGGGATAGAAAGACTGCAGATCCATAATGCAAGTGGAATCTCATAACCATGATTCTCAGGCTGATGTATTCTTACAGCACACTAGCTAACATATAGGGCAATGTAGGTCATAAAAAATAGGGTGGGAGTCTTTGCTTCTTCTCATGTCTAATCAGATAATTAGTAAAACATAAAAATCACCACTGAAATAAGGAAGATTTTTTTCACATTTCTGAGGTGTCTCAAGTTATTTCCAGCATCTAGAATATATGAATATTTCTGATTCAATGCGTATGATAGTATCACATCATTTGTCTGCTTTATCTTTTCCCATGTAACTTCCACCCCAGGCATATCTTTGTGTCACTTTTGTCATTAAACGTTTCAAGTGTTCCCTTTGCCATCAATTCAAGTTTGTTTCTCATTTCAGCAGATTGGATGTAAAATTTCTTCATAAGACAGAAAGAACACTCAGATAAGTATCTGAATTCTGGCTGGCAGGACGCAGTGAAAAAGGAAGCAAAAGGGCAATGCAGACATATACAAGGGTTGAAGAAGAACTCTATTAAATATTTGTTCAGACCAGGAAGGTGCAAATCTGAGGGTTGTTGCTTCAACCACAAATTCTAGTCTCCATATTAATCTCCAGTCTTAGGTTTTCAAGACTCAACTGGATCAAACCCTGAGAAATTCAGTCTGAGATCTTGCTGATCCTACTTTTGGCAGGAGTTTGGAGTAGAGACTTCCTGTGATCCTTTGCAACCTGAATAACCCTTGGAATATGTGAATAAAACAAACAAACAAAAAAGTCCTTCAATCTCTAATGGAGATTAAATTTGGGGTTTGTAAGAGCAATTAGTAATCAAATAAAAATATTTGAAGTTTAGTCTTCCTCCTCTTCCAACCTCATAACGGAGCTTGGAGTCTGAAATGGGAGTCACTGACCTTGAGTTTTTGTTTTGCTTTGTTTCTTTTGTTTTTCAAAGTGTAGCCTATGTCCTCCCCTAGACAAAGGTTTTCAGACATACTGTAACATAGTTTGGCATGGTCAAGCAACTAATGGGGAAAGATCTGGTGTTAGGAGACAAGGTGTTTGTGTCCAGTCTTCTCACTGTAAACAAGAACTTCCAGAGTCTGGCCTCAGTTTCAAAGCATCAGTTCAGAAAACACTTTTGAAAGGAAGCTAAAATCAACACTGGAAATGAATTGTCTGGGAACTGAAGAATAATGAAGAGAGCTGCAGAAAAAAGGAAGCTTTCTAAGGTATTTTTTGGCATATGAGAATTTCTCCCTGATTCTGATTTTTCAAAGAAAAGGATCTAAAAAAGCTAGATAAGGAATCAGATATATATGAGGACATAAGAACATGGCAAAGAGGTGATTAATGCTTCTCCCGTGCTTCAAAGGGAAATGATAACTCCAAACTCCTGCTTTTCAGCCTTATTATTTACACTTTCTGTGACAAACTGTTTGTCATGAATGAATTGGCTCTTTCTGTTCCATGGAAACAATGAGCAGTGAAAGTGTTCTACATCTTGCAATAACTCTTTTTATCATTCAAGAACAGCAGCTCCAATGTGATTCAAATAGTCTGTCTGATCATCAAATACTGCTACCTTCAATGCTGCCTTTCTTTATCAGAAACACTTCCTTACCCCACAAAAGCCTTTGTAAACCCAGACAACAAAACCTGTTAAATATTTATGGGGTTTTTATAACAAAAAATAAAAATAAAAAATAAAAAAATAAAAATATGCATCAGTTTTGACATTGTTTAAAAGGTTTTTGATCAATCAGGCTCAGGTAGCTGTGAGCTCAAAGACTGTGATCAATGGTAGAATATCTGATGTATGTCCTGGTTTCTATAATAGGTCCCCAAATTGGTTCAGCAATGCATTTAGTTGTTTAAACATTCATGCTTGTTTCCCCACAAGCAAGCTTTAATATATTTAATTTGAAGGGGTAAGCAAACTCATAAACTTTCTCCACAACCTCAAGCACCACGCCATTACTATGTTCTCTTGACAGTTTCGTGCTGTCATTCTGCAAGATATATTACCCAGATGTAAGTTAATTATTAGTTGGAAGAAAAATTTATGGTATGCTGTGAAGCTACACATGAACTGTTGCTTGGAGAAGCAAAATAAAATTATAAAAAAATAAAAAAAGAAAAAGAAAAAGAAAAGGATAGAGAATAAGTACATGTTAAGCCTTAGGCATTACATTTACATTTGTGAGATCCTCTACAGTTTACTGCTCCAGCTTGTTTTCTGAAAATTGCCTTGGGTTTATTTTAGCTAAAATACAATGTAATGTCTATAGCATTAATTTGCTTAAAGTGTCCCTTACCCTGTGACTATTCAAGTATAAAAGTGGGTGCCCCATAGCAAAACTCAATGCATATGAATGGCTCAGAGCCATCCCAATGCAGCTGTAAAACCCATATGTGTACAATACCCTTCCTGTCCCCATTCATCAAAAGCTACATCAAGTCTTCACCATAACTAGCTACTCAGTTTTCTCTGTGTGTCTGATGATGTATCCAGGATTACAACATGTCCTTGCAAGGAGGAAGATGGCCGTGGGCAGTTTCAGCCCTAGATAGTCTGTATCAGAGCAGCCACACAGTCCCCTGGGTGCTGCTCCAGGGGCAGAAAGTTCTGGATGATACCCATTAATTATTCTTTTTTTATTGCTACCTGTGATTCCAGTAGTGGTACATTACCATGACTACTTATAAGCCAGAAGTAAAGACAACAGAGTAGATCAGTAGCTGACCTGAGACTAAGATCTCCTGTCTGTTAATACAACAACTCTTTACGTAATTCACCACTTCAGTGTTCATTGACAATTAGTAACCATTAGTGAATGTTGACTTCAGTGCACCACATTAGTATGATATTGGGGAATAACTCCCCTATTCCTATGCTATTTATAGTTTCAGAGATCCTGCTGTCTCTCTTCAGTGCAAACTCATGAACTAAGAAGTAGCATTTTTTTAATGCATTTTTTCAGCATCATTACTCTCTCCAGTATGAGTTGAACTGGAATGGCTTAAAGAGTGATATGTAAAAAAAAAATAAATATAAATCAAATGAGAAAATGGTTTAATCATAAAAACAAAGTTCTTTGCTTATTTTAGGTTGATAGGAAGGCACTGACTTAGAGAATTACTGCAGAGCATCTTATGTTTCTACTAAAAATTTCAAAGAAAGAAGAATTGTTTGCACATTGAAATTATTTTAAATATTTAACGGAGTGTTTCTTATTAAAGAAAGCAGAACACCTAAATGAAGACTGACTTAATGGCAATGAAAAATTAAATCTAGCCTTGATTTGTTAGAAATTAATTTCTTTCACTTTACTCATTAAAGATAAGCATTCCATCCCAAAATGTTCCCACTACCTTCCTTACATTACTTTTTTTAGTAAAATTTATTTTTGAACGGCTCTCATAAGTACAGAAGAAAACTGGATTTAGAATTTGAAAGTTGGAGAATTCTCTTTTGAGACAGCTCTCCAAAAAAAAAAAAAAAAAAAAAAAAAAAAAAGTAAAAAAAAGTAATGTGGGAAAGCACTACTAATATTCCCAAAAGATGTATTTCCATGAGTAATTTTAATAAACTGTGAACAGATTTTGCTGGAGCAAAATCATAAGGAGAACAATTTTAAAAGTGGTGCCTTGGGAACTATATAAGTAAATCCTGTTGTTTGCTAACAGGATTTGTCAACAGAAGTCCCCATGCACTGTGTTACAGACTGAGTGCTGAGAGGATTAAAACACAGTGAATGTTTCTTTCTCAAACCTTTTTATTTGCATTCCCATTCTTCCCTCTCAGTATTCAGAATGATGCCATCTTCACAGATAGAGGGAGCTGGCTTGTAACAAGGTACTTGGAAGCTGCACTTGGGAAGTGGATGCGATTTCTTACTCTGACATAAAACCTGATGCAGCAGTTATTTGTTTGTTAAATGTAGAGCAACCTTAGAAAGCCAGAGAGTTATTCTGGAACTCCAAAAATTCAATGAGGAAAATCAGAGGGACCTATGACTATCAACTAGCAGTTGAAAGAGACCAATCTAGAACAACATAGAAAGAAGCAATTTCAATGTGCAATAGTCCTGTTAGAACAGCTCCAGAGGAGACTGAAGAGAAGGCTTGGAGTACTTCTCCTACAAGGAAAGTGTGAGAAAGTTGGGGTTATTTAGCCCGGAAAAGATAAGTCATTGAGGAGACTTAGCAGCCTTCCAGACCTACAGGAAAGCTGGGGAGGGACTTTATCACAGAGTGTTGTGACAGGACAAGTAATGATTTTAAGCTAAAAAAGGGTAGATTTAGGTTGGATATTCAGAAGAAGTTCTTCATGATGAAGGTGGTGAGGCATTGGAACAGTTCCCATTCCTGGAACTGTTCGAGGCCATGCTGGAGGGGGCTTGTAGGAGGTGTCAAGTGGGAGGTGTCCCTGGTCGGGTGGGAGGTGTCCCTGCCCATGGCATGGGGATTAGAACTGGATGGTCTTTAAGGTCTCTTACAACATGAACAGTTTTGTGATTCTGTGACTCTATGATCCTATGAACATGAAACCATCATGAGAAAAGAAGTTAACCTGAACCTCTTCCTGGCAACGCTTCACCTTGGATTAGCTGGGGAAGTGAAGTTGTCCTCCTTACCCTTGGTAACAATGACAGGAAGAGGAAGGAAGGGATGTGCAGGGCTCTTTCTGCCAAAAGCTCTGGCACCGCATATGTGCTGTTGTACAGTGACAGCTGCAGCCAGACCCAGCTGCTGAGATGTGCCTGTTTGCTGCTACCTTGTGAAGGAAGTGCCACTCACTGGTGAATGGTTTAGTAATTCCTCAGTGATCTACCTGGGTTTAAAAAAAATATAAGGTGCTCATTATTAGGCCTGAGTGCTCTACAACATTTCAAAAATATATTTTATAAATCAAGAGTTGAAGCAGAAGGGAAAATTTACCCATCTGCCACTGCCAAGTCAATGTACCATTTACTTCCTCAAAAGAAGTTTAAATGAGACCTAGGGTTCCACACTGGCCTTACCAAAAAGGAAGAGCTTCAAGATCATTCAGATGGAAAATAATCACCTTAGAAATGAATGCTATAATAAAACAAAAGAAGAAGTTTCTTGCCATTGTGAAATAAATAACACGCACATCCCAGCTAGTATTGTGGTGATAAATGTCTGCAGAGAGATAGAAAAAGAGGCAGCATATTTCTGCAGTATCACAGCCTGGAAATTGAATGACGCATTAGTTTGAAAAAGGTGCTGCATTCCAAGCAGAAACAGTCTGCATATTCAGAAAAATAAAACAACCTAACCATGTTAAACTCCTTTGAAATGTAATTTAATGCTTCTTCAGTAATTCCAGGGGAAATAAAAGATTTATTTTAAATTCTCTTTCTAAATGCCATCTAGTTGTATCCATGATAGTTGCTTCTAGCAAAAGCAGGCAGAAACAATGTTGGAGTGGTAGAGAGTGGTCTTTATTCTAGTATGCTGCCTGTCCTTAGGACAACTTTACCCTTGCTCTTGTCCTCATGTACACATTTCCATGAATGAAAAAATGCCACTACTCAGAACTGGTAGCATCTTATATCAAGTTAGGATCAGCATAAAGGATTGTTTCACAAGGTGTCAGGGTGATAAAAGATCACAGAACAGCAAAAAGCAATCAAGGCTATGAAACTGAGAAGCAGCAGAGAGGCTCTACTTACTGACTTGTAAATGCTAATGTCTGAAGGCTTCATTACTATTTTTTTATGTATATATGCATATATAAATATTTATATATATACACATTTTTAGAAGCTTTTTGTGTTAGACATACAGTTCAAATGGGGCTGCTCAGTGTTTCTGACAGATTCTTCATCTGCATAGTGTCATCTACATAATTAGTCATATTTGACGGATGGTGGCTGGTTTTAGTCCGCTTTTCTTGACTGTATTTTCAAATAATTATCTTGGGCACATCTCTGAAGTTCTTATAAAAAAAAAAAAAAAGCCTATAAATAATAGATCTTTCACTAGACTCTAAACAGTAACACATTATTCAACAGGGTCCTACTTGTTTTTCTAAAACTCAGGAGAAAACTCCTAGGGAACTAACTTCAGAAAACTGTGAAAGTGCAGATGGACTAGTGCCATGGACTCCAGCATGAGACTCAGCACCAGCACAAGAACCCATTCCTAGGCTCTGCCACAGTCCACCCTGGCAAATAAATGTGAGTGTTTCTGAGCTGCCTCCACACTGCCCACCCCCTGTTCGGGTTACCTGAAACTCAGAGCCTCTCATTACACCAAGGGACTATCACAGGATTTAGCTGTGGGAAACAGAGGAAGGAAAACAGAGAGTCTCAAAGCCAAGCTGTACCTGTGGTGCTGCATAAATATTTGGGAGCAAATGAAAATGTGAGTTGTGAGAGTTGAAATAAAAGATTTGAAGTAATTTGTAGATTGTGTCCAGACAATTAAAAAGAGGAACTCCAGTGGATCAGAGAGAAAACACTAGTCAAGTCAGCAGTTTCTAAAATTCATACATCATTTTCCAAACTACTGTGGATCTGCTACAAGCATGAACATGTCCAGGGCAAAATTAGGTGTGCAAAAGCACACATGTCAGATGACCTTTTTTATTTTTTTTCTTTCTCACAAGCCTACAACTTTTTATGTGCAGTTTATGCAGCTAAGTGTCTGCATTCTTCTCTCTCTCTCTTTTTTCCCAATAATAATTTGAAAACA
The DNA here is from genome assembly GCF_964035555.1 of Netta rufina. Taxonomy (NCBI): domain Eukaryota; kingdom Metazoa; phylum Chordata; class Aves; order Anseriformes; family Anatidae; genus Netta; species Netta rufina. The sequence continues at coordinate 51,325,724 of NC_140125.1, read as the reverse complement.
AGACAAAGACTAGGAAAATAAAAAGTGAAGATGAAATCTATAACATATGAAAAGTAACATAATATTCATTTCAGCTCGGGACCTGACAGCTTTGCAGCTACAAGATGCACTGACCCATTATGCTTCGTGTCTGAAAAGACCATACAGAACCACAAGAATATGACAACCATTATAAAGCAGTTCATGAGCTTTGCTAGACTTAATAACTCAAATAAAATTGTAACCCACAAATGCTTATTTGAAATTTACCCAAACATTTTTAACATTAGGGCTAGCAATGTCATTAATAAGCTTTAATAATATTTATTTTTAATAAGCTTTAATAATAATAAGCTTTATTTTTAGACTTCTGATGCTGGTTTTGCCATCCTGATTAGAAATACCACAAGAATTGGTCTTCTCACACTGTTTTGGTGTGATTTTTTTTTTTTATCTGTCTGGTAAGAGGAATCTGAAAGGGGGAAAAAAATATATACATATATATTTTCTGTCTTCAGAATAAGGTGCATATGTGGTTTTGGCTGATTCTTATGTTTTTGAATCTACTTTTTCTCACTGCATTACTGCCTGCAACTCTAGCAAACAAAAGCCAAATTTTCAGTTTTCTCTGTGCATTTAAAGTATACATATTAATACCTGTTATACATCTATCACTTGATCATTGATGCATTAGTTATACGTATAACCAACTTTTCTTCACATGAACAGGGAATACAGAGCCATAGATATACACTTGTAAAAAGTCTGCTTTAAAACTATCCATAGCTTTAAAATAAAAGCAGTGGCAAATGCCAAGAAAAGCTTGCCATGGCTGGTTGACTACATCAGAGCCTGGTGTTCTGTAATTTGCTATCAATATTGTAGGGAGGAAAAGCTCCTCTTCCCATGTCCTGATTCAGCAAGCTACTTACTGCTTTCAGAAATAGGATAGGCAACATTCCATAGGCCCGAGAAAGCAAGTATATTAATAGGAAAAAAGTCACCTTGAAAATGTCTGTGAAAGATCTCACGGTCTTATGGAATGGACAAGCTGCTAACAATTTTTCATAAACAAGTAATACCCAAAGTATGGTCTCACAGCTGATGCTGCACTTGAAATGAAAGTTGAAGTCACAGCAAGGCCATTGAAGGACAGCAAGCAGTCTGCCAGTATGAGACAGCAGACTCGTGTTACTGCACACGTAACTGAGACAAAGACGGTTTGTTTATAAGATCATTCCTCACAAGATTTTCCTTGGTGGACTGTATGTAAATATCATGCCAATAACCTGAAGTATCTCTCCCTTAACATTTTAGAAAAGTGAAATATGATCTGGAACCTAATCAATTCTTATAAGAGAACAAATTCCAGCCAGGAGATACACCCCCAACAAACAAACAAACAAACAAACAAAATAAAAACACCACAACCAACTAGTCTTTTCTGGTAATAGGGTTGGCTCAGCAGCTGAGCTGCAGTGGTACCGTCTTCGTCTAAAAAAATTTCTCTGTGTATGAAGAAGCTGATTCCTTGTGGCTGATTACATGCCCCCCATGAGAGAAGTAATCTTCAAGTCAGTCATACAGAACACCCCTTCTGAAGTCTTTTTTTCTTCTACAAGCTCTTTAAACAGTTTATTTTATCCCATCCTGCTTCACAGTTTAACATTTCTGTTAGGAAAGTGCTCCACAGTTTTGTGGATCTCATGTTCAGATATTTAACTGCTAATTCTGATTTTACAGACAGCTGGCATTACTACAAATGTTCAAGATGAAATTCCTATAAGTTTTGAGATTAGGAAATTAAAAAAAAAAAAAAAAAAAAAAAAAAAGCTTCTTATTCCCTAATCATAGAGTCATAAAATCCTAGAATGGTTTAGATTGGGAGCGACCTTAAAGACCATCTCTTTCCAACCCCCCCATGGCATGCACAGGGACACCCCCACCCAACCCGGCCTTGAACACTTCCAGGGATGGGGCATCCACAGCTTCTCTGGGCAATCTGTTTCAGCGACTGTTTTGGTGACTGTTCAAGTGACGTATCCTATGTCCCTTTAATAAAAAAATATATTTACCCCAGTGATACTCTCATAAAACATCTGAAAGTGTAGCCTTCAGATAAAGCATTCTTCGTTAAACTCTGTGAAGATGTTCCCAGAAGTACAAGAAATCTCATAAACATTTTCTTACTGTTTTCTTCCAGCTTGGAGAACAAGTATGGGCACGTTATTATGGTTTCAGGTATGAATTGCAGTTACAGGTTCCTAAATATTTCTGGGCACAGGATGAAATCATAGATTTTAACATACCTCAAAAACATCCAGATTTCAGGCATTGGGGCACACAAACAAGGTTAGTTCATTATGAAATGAAAGCCTTGCTCACATGGTGGGACTGTCTTTCTTCAGATATAGCATATCCAAGGTTCCTACATTTTTGTCTGTAATGTCATAGCCTGACACCATGTGCGTAAGCTAGACAGGGACCTGATGTATTGTGCCTGTTCCAATTCATTCCACTCTTACTGTGGGATTGAATCCTTTCCAGGTAGTTAAAACATCCGTGAAGCCTAACACATTTATGATGCGGGAACATCTGTCAGCAGAGGTTAGATTTTCGGCAGAGACACTGTCAGCAAGTTTCTGGAGCTGCAGCATATGTTCTTTACATTTCAACAAGCATAGCTTCATTGCAAACCCAAATGTGCATGAAGTAAAATCCTGAGGTCCAAAGGAAGGTCCCTTCCCAAAAAAAGAGTGACGTTGGACTTTGATGATGCCTCTCATCCTGTTGGAACATTATCAGGTTGCAGCTTGGATGGAGCAGAACTACTCTCTCCACCCATATATTGCTCTCACCCAAGTGACGGTGACACTAATTTAAGGACAATTGTTTTCAGATGTAGCTATTAATATGCTGCATATTTAAATACTGGTTTCTGTTCAAGATCTACCTTGACTCTCTTTGACAAGCACATCCTGGTGTGGATTTCTATGCTATTAGAGATATTACCTGCTCATATAAATAATGCACATTCATTTCCTTAGTAAGAAAATCTCACATGAAATTAACTAAATAAAAACATCATTTCCACAGTAAGGTAATACAGATCATTGTTAATTACATCATGGTAATTGAATATTAGCACTAAACTACACAGAAACTTGGCTTTTAATATAAGAAATATATTGTAATTTAATCATACAGAATTGCTAAATTAAATAAGGTCATAAATATCTGAAAATGAAAAAAAAAAAAAAAATAAGAAAACTTTCCTGGGAAGAACAAAGCAAAACAAAACAAAACAGAACATCAACACACAAATTAACTACTTTGCTTTTATTTATTACATGGTGGAACCGAGGAGGCTTTCTTTGAGAAATATGGATGAGTTTTATTTGGGGACATCTGGTATGCACTGTGCAAAGAATAAGCATACAGGGGTCAGGTCTGAAATGCTAAACTGACTTGCTGAATTAACAGGACTTTTTTGGGTCTTTGTTCAAAACTCACTGTTGGTGAGTTTCACTAAGGACAAGTCACTTTTCCTAAGTCATGGCTTGGACCACATGTGTAGAGATCTTCCGATGCCTGATTTTCTTATAGAGAGCGCTCTATGTAGAGCTTATATATTCAAACAATTGCTTAAAATGGCAAATTTATTTTTATACCCAAACTAAGGATGCCAGTAACTAATTATGTTTGATTTTGATGGAGAGGTACTCGATAGAATGTATTAAGAGATAACTTCTGAGAATGCCAAGCACAGAATTATTCAAAGCCTGTGCTGATGTTGCAACACAAAACGATGTGATAGCAGAAAGTGTTCATGCCAAGTCTGTAGAGGGAGTACTGTGAGCTAACAGCAGGAAACTGAAATCACACCATATTCACAAGACATGTTAGCTATAAAAAAGGCATTATATCCAACATCTCCCATCTGGACATCTGAATTCTAGGCATAAAAGGTTCAAAGCACTTTACACAGCACATTGCACATGTTTACATAGAATTGTCATAGGGTTTTTTCATTCAATAACAATAATAACTCCAGCAATAGCTTGAAAAAGATGGGTTTCATCTGCAGCTGTCTTTAAGGCTGTTTGTTTTTTTTGCAAAAATAGCTGCATTCTTTTCTCTATTTTCCGTACCATTCAGTTTATCTTTCATGTTCCCTTCACTCCTGTCTTCTATCTCAATCCCTCTTTGCTCTGTTTCCCTGAACAATTCCTTCAGCATGTGGCTCCTTTTCTTCTTCTTGTGCCTTAAGGCATGATGTTGTAGAGACTTTACTCCTAAGCCCTTTTCCCTTCACATTCCCTTTCAGATGGCTGTGGGCAGACAACTGATCCTGTTTTGCCTTCTATTCCTTTGCAAGACAGACACAACTAGAATTACTCCCAGCTGTCATCTATGGACTTCTCAAAACTTCTTCACAATTCGGAGGCTGAAAGTACCGATTAAAGCCATCTGACCCCATGAATCACCAAAACACTAGGGACACTGATAAAAAGCCTGGGGTGTACAGCATCAATGACTAAAAACAGAAAAACCCTTATCACTTTTAAGTTTTTACAGCTTATAACAGTGTGGACTATAATTTATGAAAGCAGAAAGCCTTTTGACTACAGCTTCTCCTCTGCCTCACAGTTTATTTGGGAAACGGAGAGAATCTAGATTCCAGCTACATTTCCTAGGTTAGTCACCAACATTGTATTTGCTGTAGCTTGTTACCTCTCTTTTCTAGAATATTTAACCACAGGAGTCTTATGCAAAGGAAATGGGGAGATGGCAGTAAATCTGGAGTGGTCAGAGTGCTGCTCTGCCTTTGCCTGCCTGGGCAGGAACAGGCAAACAGCAGTTACCAAATGCTGGTAACTGCTGTTCAGGACTTGGGTAGATTATGTCATTCCCAGAAACTGGCATGCCATTTGTGCAGTAGTTAGATTTTTCTCCCCTATGGACACCTCGCAAAGTAGGCTTTCATGGGTCTGATGCAGTAATGGCAATTTTGTACAAATTTAGTTTAGTTCAATGTCTTGGAAATTACTTGATTGAAATGTAATTGCCACTACTCTCCAGAGAACTGAATTATGCTAATAAGAAATAGTCTTAGTTTTCTAGTGCTTTATTCAAGATATATAATAGAGATTCAATCTCCCACACCCTTTTTTTAACTTATCAATAAAGTGATTCTAGTCCTTGCAAATTGTATCCTGTGAACTCCCCAAAATTTAAACTTATTTTAAGACTTCTCTGCACATGGAATTCACTTCTAAGGATTAAAAAAAAAAAAAAAAAAAAAAAAAAAAAAAAAAAAAAACCTTGCAAATGACATTGATCATTTCTAGCATTTGCTGAAGATAAAAAGCTTCTGCTAGAGTTGGTGAAAAATCAACCACAGAACTACAAAAGGTAAAGTGCTTTGGTGTAACAGACATTGATTTCCCACAGTATTTAGTAATGTATATTGATATCCAATAATGAAACTCATACAAATGCAAGTGTTAACATCCTAAATATATTCAGGAAGATTTCTCTAAAGAGAGAAATAAAGATAACTGAATGCTAAGATGGAAAAAAATCAGATTTCTTTTTGATGTTCTTTGAATTCCTTTAATGAATATTTTAGCAATGTTTTCAGTAATACAAGAAATGCAAAACTAATCATGGTCAAGCTGTTGCCAAGTATCAGAATATAAAAAGAAGTAACTAAACAAACTAAACAAACTAATCCTTCAGACATATTCAGAACTAAACAGCAAAGAATTAAATTAACTCCCAGATTTGTGAATCCCATTCCTCTGTGGAACTGTCTAATGTGATCCCTTTGGCTAGGGAAATTCAAATTCAAAGTTCACATTTTTTCAATGCCAAATTTTGGGTGAATTTTTGGGAATCTCTGCAATGAAGACATTCTTCTAATAAATGATTATCACATATTGCACCTTTTTCCCCCCAAAAGTAAGACACTGATAGAAAACCTATATTATTCATCATTTTGTCACATATTTTGAAGCATTGCTCGTATAAATTGTCTTTATACAAAAGGACATAATGATTTGCACTTCTTATTTAAAAGTGAAAAGTGACATGAAGTGACAAACTGGACCAGATCTCAGAAAAGAAGAAAGGGAGTTTTCCTCTCCAACTCCTTAGAATATTACATTTCTCAGTTCTGCCTAAGAAAAGCCAAATGTTCATGAGTAAAAACAAAACCAGAAAATAGATATAAATGTTGTAAATGCAATCCACAGTAGGCTGTGCACTGTAATACAATTTACAATTTATTTATGCTTTGATTAATTACAGGTGATTTTATTTAGTTATTTAATTAATTAATGTCCTAGTAGCTATCTAGTACCTATTTTGGAACTTTTTTTATAGTTTTACACAAATCTATCAACTAAATAACACAAAACTTCATTAAAACACTAAGCATACTGTTTTCTTAATATATACATATTATTTATTAATATAGTAAGTTAATCTTTATTTCCTATGGTGTTATATTACACAGTTTGTATCTCTACAGCTCCTTCAGAGATGTGTGCTCTTTGCGTTACTCAAGATGATTAAAATGACTGATTTGAGACATGGTTGATTTATGTGTGATATTCAGCAAAGCTGGGCAGATATACTGTTTTGCTCTGTGCTGTTATGTTTACACAGAAGAAATATACAAATGCATCAAATATGAATTAATCAGAAGCATTTGTTCTCTATTTTCTAGAATAATAAAAGGTGTATTAAAACTTTTTGAAAAAATATTCCCTTGCTTTCCCTGCTTTTTTAATTGTTCCCCTGCTTTTAGAACTTTTTTATTTTTTTTCCCTTTCAGGAAGAAGTGATCAGTAGAAACTGTCACCAGATATTAGATGAATCCATTTCTTGAAATGTGACCATTCCCTGTGAAGCCCAAAAGATCAACAGATCTTTTGGTATTAAATATCCAACAGCTTGTAATATTCTGTTACAAACCACAGCCTGATGCTCCTTAGTGACAGAATAAACACAACTTTTCATATGTATAAAATCTTCTCATTCACTCTAATTCAATAATTATCTCTTTTTAATATATATATATATATAAAAACCAGAACAACAGTAGACTGTTCCATCAAAATCTTTAAATACACATCTTTTACCAGATTACCTATTGAGCTTCTTAGTTTTCAAGTTAAAGTAGTTCCTTGCATTTTTACAAGAAATAAACCAAATGCAATCCATAAAGCAAAATAATGCACAAGTCCTTAGGAAAAGCTTGCTTGGAAATGGGAAAGGACATGCGCAAGCTAAACTTATCATGTGCACTAGTGACACACATTCAGACTTCGGCAATTATGAGCACATAGATTAGTCTGTGTCATGGACCAAAAGATCACACAAGCCATTTTGTCAGAAAATGGAGCTCACAAGAAGGGCTGTATTGATTAGTATCTCTTAGGCTTTGAAAAAGGAGGGGTCTCGGTTAAAATGTAAAAGAGAAACTCTAATGTCAAATCCCAATTTGTCTTCTGTTAATTTTTGCAATATATTTTTATTGCTTATAAAAAAAATACTTTTAAATCCCAGGACAAAGTAGAATTTTAAATTTACATCTCCAATTATTTTGTTCATTTTCTGATAAGCCAGCATGGTATGGAAAACCTTATAGGCAGATGTACAATATAACAGCAAAAATAAAGCTTCTTTCCTTTGCAAATTATAACACAATATTTTATGCAGAATCAATGACTTACAATGCTAAAAAATGAGTAAATGGACAACAGACATTTTACGCCTGATTCTCACAGAACACAAAATTCACAGACAAATTACACACACTGAATAAAGGTGGCTCAGAGATCAAAGCAAACAAATTCATACCTCCACTGTTTAAATAAAGACAGCTAAGTAATTATTAATAAACCTGTCTGCTGAGCATAGGTGTTGAACTATGTATGTTTGTAGTGGGTTTACGTGGCAAGGTTTTGGTAGCAGGGGGCTATAGGGGTGGTTTCTGTGAGAAAGATCTAGAAGCTGCCCCATGTTTGGGAAGGGCCCCATTGTTTTCCAGATCTGAGCCAATAAGCGATGTTGTTTGCGCCTCTGTGAGAGCATATTTAAGACAGGGAAAAAACGCTGTGCCACACAGCAGCCGGGAGAGTCAAGGGAGTGAGGAACAGCACCAAGGTCAGTGTAGAAGGAGGGGGAGAGGTGCTCCAGGCGCCGGAGCAGAAGTCCCCTGCGGCCTGTGGTGAGGACCATGGTGAAGCAGGATGTCCCCCTGCAGCCCATGGAGTACCACGGTGGAGCAGAGTTCCACACTGCAGCCCGTGGAGGAGACCACGGTGGAGCAGGTGGCCCTGCACCGACGGAGGCTGCCGCCTGCAGAAGACCCCTGCCGGAGCAGATTCCAGGCCGGACCTGTAGCCCGTGGAGAGGAGCCCACGCAGGAGCAGGTGACCTGGCAGGAGCTGCTGCCCGTAGGGGAGCCAGGTTGGAGCAGTTTTCTCCTGAGGGATGGACCCCGTGGTACGGACCCATATCTGGAGCAGTTCTGAAAGAGCTGCTGCCTGTGGGAAGCCCACGCCGGATCAGTTCATCAAGGACTGCATCCTGTGGGTGGGACCCCACAGCACAGGGGACGAGAGTGACCGAGAAGGAGCGGCAGAGAAGAAGTGCTGCAGACTGACCATAACCCCCATTCCCCGTTCCCCTGCGCCGCTCGGGGGGAGGAGGTGGAAGAGGGTGGATGGGGGGGGAAGGTGCTTTTGTTTTTTTTTCCTTTGTTTTCTCACTTCTCTCACTTGTTAGTTGTAGGCAATAAATCTTACTATCTCCTTATGCCGAGTCTGTTTTGCCCGTTACAATAATTATTGCGTGATTTTCTCGTCCTTATCTCAATCCTTGAGCCCTTTTCACATATTTTCTCCCCATTCCTCTTTGAGGAGGGGGAGTGAGAGAGCGGCTGTGGTGGAGCTCGGCTGCCCACTCGAGCGGAACCACGACAATGTTCTACTTATATGTGGTGCCAGTGGGAGCCTGGGCATATAGAATTTGAGAAACATAAATCGTATCAAGAATCACACAGGACCAGCTCATACAACATACCTTACCAGCACACCGCTGTTGTGTCACCACAGCATGTCTGCTCTCATAGCTTATACTGAGCAGGGTACAGGATGTAAATATAGGAAATTTATTGATGCATGGCCATGAGAAAATGGTGTAGAGTGGGAGCCTTTAGAATGACTTGGTAGAAAATAAGATTGCTGTTGTAAACACCAGAAAACTTCTGATACTCAGGGGAAGTTCAGGCTGGATATCAGGAAAAAGTTTTTCACCAAGAAGGTGGTCAGGCACTGGGACAGGCTCCCCAGGGAAGTGGTGATGGCACTGAGCCAGACAGAGTTCAAGAAGCATTTGGACAATGCCCTTGGACACAGGGTCTGGTGTTTTTTTTGTTTGTTTGTTTGGTTGGTTGGTTGTTTTTTTGGGTGGTCCTTTGGGGGCCGAGGAGTTGGACCTGATGATCCTTGTGGGTCCCTTCCAATCTATGATTGTATGATTCTATGATTTTCCATGAACAAACCTCCAAACATTTACTGACAACAATGAATTTACTGACAGTCATTTTGATACGATACTGTTTTCCTTATTTCAGAGAGGAGAACCAAAGCACAGGCAGATTTGAACATTCAGTAACAGAAACCCTTGGTTATTGTATGTTTATGCTATGTACCCCAATCTGCGCTGCCTGAAAAATGAACTATAAGTTTAACTTGCAATTTTACAGAGTTTGACCTATCCTTTACTTATTGCTTCTAAAACATCAGCTACACTGGTCTACCTGGTAAAGACTTGCAATAAATTTTTTTTTGCCATGGCTTCTATCATTGTCCTCCTCAGATGTAGTTAAAATAAACAAATAAATACATAAAATAAAATAAAAAGTGAAAAAAAATGAATGATTGAGAACCATAAGAAAATAAGCAAGTCATAAAACATTGGTTTCTGAACCAATGCTAAGAAATCTCATCTCTCTTTCATTTCCTACCCTCAACAGATAATTTATTTGGGAGACTGATATCTTCCTAAAAGAACATGTAAGAGGCTGAAAGGCAACATTCTTGAGGCCACAAAGGGGGCAACAGTACCCACCTTTTAAGTAATTCTGATTCTGCAGCTTCAGCGTAAAATCTTCTTTGTGATGTCTATATAATGCACAAGCAGAAAGGATCTTGAACCTTATCTTCTGATGTCCTGTGCACTTCAAGCAAGAGGCAACATGAAGGATGTGACCACTGAAACAGGGCAGTGTCAAGAGTTGCTAACAAAAACAATTACAGGGAGGAGGCTGCATTGATGGGTATGCAACATCTACAAGTTCCGGAGCAGAGTGGAGTTTGCCCACAGACCAGCTTCCATGCAAAATGAGATACAGACCTTAGTTATAATATTTATGTTTAAGGGTATCAATTTGTCAGTTTATAGGTGGGAATTGTCTCACAAACTAGATGAAAATCTTTACACGAGTGTTACATATGTGCCAGACCTTGACTCATCTACAGTCAAGACCTCTATCCTGGTTAGTCTTTGGCTTTACACATAATTAAAATAAAATAAAATAAAATAAAATAAAATAAAATAAAATAAAATAAAATAAAATAGCAAAAAAACAGCAATCAACTATTTTGAGGTGTGAGTACCCAGGTATCATAATCCATTATTTGAAATTACTTAGTTCTGCACACTAGTTGGTGTGTCAGAATAATCCCAATGAAATTTTTCTTGCCCTCTCTTCACCTCCTCCCTACACCCTATTAGTAGTCACTCTCCATTGTCCTTTGTTGCCTTAAGTAGAAGATAGCAGGATGTGTGTCTTGCTTTGAACTTGTATGACCTCTAGCAGGGGAGATTTTCCATCAGATGTCAGCTTGGGTTAACCTGCCTAGCTCTCAAGAGCTTATTTCTTCTTTTCACAAAACTTTTGTGTTTACTACAGTTCCAGACCAACCACAGCTTTAAATCTTCCCCTTTACAGAGAGTGAAAACCACTGGCCAGGAAAATTCAAAGAGAAAGCACAATCCATTTTTTTGTTTGAAAAGGAAGGAAACCCAAGTCTTTGTTACAAATCTTTGTTTCAGAACACCAAAGAACAGAAGTTTTATGCTAATCTTTGCCTTTCTGGCTCCAGAAAAGCAAATAAATAAATAAATAAATACAGACAAAACAATGATTATCCATAACAAAGCTCTCAAAGTGTTGTCCATCTCTTTCCATCTGTGCAATAGCCTCATTAATGGTCCATTCTCGGTAACCCATCTTTCTTTTCTTTATGAACGTCATGCAGGCTCATTTTCAGCTAAACTAAAATTTTCCACTTTTTTTTTTTTTTCTGTGTAAATGAAAAAATGAAATGCTAAGATCAATATTTAAAAATTTCTGACCTTCTTCTGATTCGCCAGTCTTCATGGGATGCCCTGGTCTGGCAACTGTGGTCTCAGGAGCTGGAGGTGCTGGCTGCAGGTGTCTAGGCTCCCTCGCCTACTACTCCATCAGGACTCTGGCACTCCACCTTTACAGTTCTTGAGTTGGTGATGTCTAGTGGTGTCACAACCCTTTCTGAGCCCTTTTGCTCCATTTACAGAACACTGGCATGGACAATGTATGGTACAGAAAATAATCAGGGAAAAACAGCTTATTTATAATCAAAAGCCCATGTCACTTACAGTACCTCAGTGAATACTTTCTTTTTTAGTATTTTAATGCCCACCAATATATTTAAAATATGGTCCTGTGAATAGCTGAAGCAATGAAACATGTTTCCCTACAGTTTCATGACCTGTTTGGATTCACTGGTACCTTCTAACATGGAAGGCACAGTAAATATGCCCTTCTCTCTCTCCTTCTCTTTCTCTCTGGTTTCATGAAACCTATGAGTTAGCTGGAAAGTTGCCAGACAAATTTGATTACCAACAGGTTTATATATTTTGGGTAGAGTCGTATTATATGGATGGATAGCATGATGATACAGGTTTTAACTCTTTAGAAGAGAAATTAAAGAAGCCTTTTGGTAGGTCAGATGTCCAGCATGCTGCTCAGTACTAGAAGTGAAGTACAATAAAAGAAAATATCTGAGGAGGAACAGAAAAAACAGACAGGAGCAAGCAACACCTGCTTAGAGAGAATGTTAATGAAAACACTGAGGACGATTCATAAGTTGAACAATTTATTGTCAAAAGATTAAGCCAGAAAATCAGGTGTTAAGTGGAGCAAATCAGGACCTCTGTGATCAGAGTGGATAATCTAAAATATGTCAATGCCAGGTGAAGAGGGAGAAGAGACTAACCCAAGAAGATGGACATTGTTCATTTCAACTGCCAGGGTGAGTAAGTGAAAATAAAAGAAGTTTTCAGCTTCACAAGAAGCTCTTTCAAGTTCCTGACTGAAGGAAGAAATGCATTGTTACCTGGACAAGTGGCCTTTTCAGGGTCTTGCCTGTTGTTCACTTGCATGAGCAGAATGAGGGAGAATTTTAAAAGCTTCATGAAATCTTGTATGTCCCTCTTTTCTAAGCATTGTCAGTCAGTTGTTTTCAGAGAAGTAACTAATTGAAGAAACTTTGGAACCTTATTTAAACAATTTACTCTCTGCTAATCTGGTAATGCTTTGCAGCTATAAATTATGACTTCAGATGCAAAGCACTGCAGACAGAGATCTGAAATGTGTGCCTATTCCTATGGTCTTTGGCATCCTGTATGCTCATATAAGATTATTAATCTTTGTCAGGAAAGTCAGAAGCAGCACATAGTGATTGATGATAAGTTGCAAAGGTTTCAGATAACTGAGCTCCAAGGATCGTAGTTGAAACCTATTAGATGGCTATTAATACCTCCTTTGCCCTTGCTGTAACCCATTCTGTCTGCAGATGAATGTCCCAGAATTACTGGCTTTTCAGCTTGTAATGATATTCACCACTCACCTCTCCTCAACAGGATTTAAGATCATTTGTATTGCCAGTTGGGCATTAATGAGAAGGTATCAACAGGTCAGGAAAAGCTACATCTACAGTCTTTTCCCTGTCCACAATTCACCATGGAAGGTACCCTCATCTGAAACAAGCTCACAAAAAGCAAGCTGTGTTGTGTAAAAAAGAGAGATAGTACATTCAGTGTCAAAAGTGTACAAAAAGGATGAAGACTCTTGCTTAGTGAAATCTGTGCTTGATATTTTTTCTGCTGTGAGATGATTTTAATCAGAGATATTTTGCTTCTTGTTTTCACAGTGTTCATCCTGACTGCCTAGTTGAAACAAACATACAAGTAAAAACAAACAAACAAACAAACATTTTATTTTTTTTCCAGTCTAAAGTTAGAGATGCATCTTGTTCAACTGAATTATACTGTGTCAAAACCAGTTTAGGAAAAACTGTTTCAGCCTGTCAGTGCAGCAGACACTCTTGTAGAAAAACTCCAGTGTGGCTGCTCACCCTGCTAGGATGAGAATGAAACAAATAGGCATCTTCTTTCTTTGGAAAGTGTCTGTGATGGATCTGAACACTTGTTCTTTAAACTAGAATGCTGTCTTTGTATCTGCTTTCAAACAGTCACTGGAGTTTTAGAGTAGTAAAGCACTGTAAGCTCAGCTGATCTTTTCTTCTTGAGCAGAATGTCCATGCTAGCAGAGGTTGTGTTTGATGGGTGTCCAGTACAAGTTCTCTAAAGAGTATTACGAAAGAAATGCAAAGGTGGCTAGACATTTAAGTAGATATCTTGTAAAGATAGATAACTGGTTAGTTTGAGTCTATTTTGCACCCTGTAAGACAACTTTACAGGTTTGAAAATGGTGTAATTCTATGTGTCTGGCTGACTAGGGACACCTGCAATGTACACAAAGCTGCCTATAGATTAGAAGCTATTTATTGACAGGGATATGTGGGCAACATTATTCTATATTTATGATGTGCATGTCAGTATGTGAGATGTATACTTCTATAATGTCATGAAACCTGTTCATTAGAGATAAGGCAATACAAGACTCACCAGAGGACTCATAAAGACAAAAGCATTTTTCAGCTGGATAACTAACTGTTTTGCTATATGCACATTGCAATTCTGCAATTCTTGTGAGCTTCACCAGTAGGAAGAAAGCTGAGACAATAAATCACAGTTTCATAGAATCACAGAATGATTTGGGTTGGAATGGACCTTAAAGATCATCTAGTACCAATCCCCTAGTGGTCATAGACCACCATCGGTAAATCATTAAATGGTTAAACTCACCATCGTTTAACTTTGTTTTAGTCATACCAGTCCAGAGTAGGATTTTGGTCAATGTCACACTCAGAAATTTTTATATAGGTACCAGAACTGGAACTTGTAAAAGCCAAGATAAAGAAGATAAAGAAGAGTCAAAAAGAAGTGCAGTGTGGGTCTTACTCTTAATTCAGAGAAGGCAGCCCTGAAGTTTCATACTCTTGACTCTGTTTTACTGTATACTCTTTACATAGGTATAGACAATTATATAAGGTAACAGAAAATTAAGACAGTGTCTTCTGAACTACTTGGCCCTACTAATGTATCATAAACCAACATGGAAAGTTGATTTTACTGAGGCCACAGCGAAACTACTGTTAATGAAAAAGGGCAAAGATTTAATTTCCAGAGGTTTATCCTGGATTTTGTTTTCTCATGGCAGCAGAGGAGGATAATAAAGCTTGTAGGAAAATGGCAATTAATGCACTGGGAAAAAAAGACTGTAAAGGTCAGACTGGCGTTTCTAGTTTGGAATAATGTTAATGAAATGAGCCCTGTCATGATCAGCTTGGTTAGAAGGAAATATCAAAATTATTTCAGAGACGTGTAGAAAGGTTAAAAATAAGCTGGTAAAGGAAAAGTTAAACATCTAACTCAGAAAGAATAGTATAATAGAATTAAATTATTCCACTTTATGAAGATCTATAAAACAGAGAAGGAAGCAGTTAGAAATATATGAAATAGAATAAAGCACTTAAGGTTGAGAAATAGGTCATCATTTGAAGATAAATAAACCAGCAAGGAAGAACGAAACTGTGCTGAAAAACAACAACAAAAAAAACATGCCAAAACAAGGAGAGAGGCATTTTAGGGAATTACGGTATGAACAGACTCTTCATATCAGACACCTCTAAGGTCATCAAAGAACTGAGCAAGGTCACTCTTCCAGCCCTGATGGGCATTTACATACATAAAGGAATATTATAAGGCAGTTCAGCAGGGTCTAGAGAGATGACCTTTACTGCAGTGATGTTTCTACAGTAGTTCTCTTTACAACAGTAATTTCACAAAATGGTTTCCTAAAGGAAAAGGAAAAAAAATATTCCACTCATGGCATTAGCTTCTCTTGGGTTTGAAAGCTACGTATTAATAAAAGGCATGCAATATATATATTTAAGTATTTGGTACATTCCTGGTGTTATTTTTCCATATAGGCAGTTACAACTGTTGCCTGGGGATGCCCCAAAAGGGTAGAATGAGCTGACCTCACAAGTGTGAACAGCTCAAAAAGTAACCCAGTTCAAATGACAAAGAATGATCATCAGCAAGGCAGTTTCCTTAACAAAAACTACACTGCACAAAAGTTTGAGACTTCTATTTCCCAGCATTGCAATAATCAGTGAGAACTAGAAACTCCATTAAAACTTTTTTTTTTTCCCCTAGTTTAATAATATCAACAAAGGAAACACAGTGAAATTTGTCTAATAAGAAAAAAGATCTCCAGCAACAAAAATTCATCCCCATTAAGTCAAATTCCCAACTGCCACAAGATGCCATTTAGTACCTTAGATGGCTCCCGTTGCTCTCAAATTGCTTTACTTCACTAGATTAGTCTGCTGATCCACTAAAGATTTAAAGGTAACAGGTCTGGCATTGTCAAAGGCACCACATGACGTTTCCTCATGCTCAGCTAAATACGGTTATACTGGAGATACTCAGTGCTGTCATCAAGTTCCTGCAGTGACTAAAGGCAGTCTGCACAACACAAGAGTAGAAATAGAACCTTGAAGGGGTCTTTGTTGAGAAAAATGTCTAAGGCTGTTTGGGCAAAGAATTAGCTTCTCAGTGCCAGAGACAAAATTTGACCATGCTAGGAGCCTGCTTAATGCATGGCTGCTGAGGCTCATTTCATGGCAGAAAATTTCCCCTGGAGACTGATACGAAGAATGCATCATTAGTCAAAACTCACCTGTCATTGTACAGGGGGTAGAGAGGAGGAAGAAAAGCAGATGTTAATTAGAACATAATAGATAGTGAACCCAAAGAGATTTCTTTTTTAAATTATATTTTAAAATGATTGATTTTACATTACTATTATAAGCCATGCATTTGCTTTTCCATTACCTGTTTTTGTTTGGTACTCTATTTTTGTGCCTCTGGGTAACTCTTGCAGTCAATTCTCAGCTAGTCAATTGACTAACATTAGCAGCAATAAAATTCCCTCATGAAAAACTGCCCTATTGCTAGAATTTACCTAAACAAAGGATCAACAGAACTATGGATGTAGACCTTCTGGGTACAGTGCAGTATAGTTGAGCAACTACAATAGGCAATTGCACAATTATTTGACTTTTTTTTATGAACTATTTAAATGTTAACATTGAACAACAAATAATGGCAGAATCTCCAAGCCTTTAGAACAGAATATACTGTACTGATGACAGTAGCATGATGAATATAAATATTACAAGTGTAGATGCAAAGGAGGTAATTATATAAAATTAATAATAATAAAAAATCCATATTCCCTGTAGCAAGCAACAAAAACATATTTGTGAGTGCAATTCTACACATACTGTTGTTGCCAAGTATTCGGGCTATGACCTAGTACTAAGCTTCAATAAAAGACAATGATAAATTAGACAGAGAGTATCTCCTCTCTACAGGTTGATATTCTACTCTCAGAGGTTAGTCAGAAGATCATAGAAAGAATAGTTTCCTATCTTCTGATTGCAGTACAATTATCTCAACATTCTTGATTTCATTAGTGCTCACAACCTGGATGGAATACAAATAAAAAAGTAAAATCTTGAGGTAAACGCAGATATTTACATCAGAGATGAAAGGACATACCGCAAATGGCATTGTGAATTCTGGAGCAAGGATGACATAGAACACGGAGGGTCTGTTTTAGTGACAAAATCACGGATTTCAAGAATGAAATAGGTTTACAAGGTCGATCTGAGTACATACATTGTTTTTATAGCCAAGTGTGATGAGAAAATATTGTAGGTCTGTCTTTTCCAATTACATATTCTGTCTGCTTATGTTTGAACTCTGACTTTTAGTACAATCACCGTAAAAGGCAGACCTGAGCCCTGGAAAACTGCACAATTCGGTTACAGCTGAGGATCAAAGACTGAAAAGCACATTCCCAGCATTTGTAAATTTTTTTTTTTCTTTATTTCGCTGCTAATCTCTAGTTGAGAGCTTACACAGCCCAGCAGTGGTATCATACCACTCCTCCTTTGGCATTCACCTTTTGTTGTTCCTTACAGCTGTGCAAAATAGATCTCATGTGGAATTATTGTGAGCAAGATGATATTTTTAAACTCGTTTTCAGCTGCTTTTCTGTAAAACTGGAGATGATACCACTAACAACAAACAGACAACAAGAGGTTTCTAATCCTGAAGTGTCATCCCACTGAGATATTCATGGAAACTTGAAGGTTATGGGTATTGGATGAATAACTTTCTGAGAAACATTAAAACTTCGGTAGAATGCAGTTAAATTCAGCCAAGCCAGTTCTAGCTGTGTGTCTTGAAGACAGGGTCTATGTTAGTATTTTGGGGCTACCTATATGTTCATAAATTTGGAAATCACTGACAAAAGATGCTAAGCACATGCCCAAGCTTCACTGTCAGAGCTGGCATTAAGATTTTTGGACTAAAGCAGAAAGACTTCCTTTTTCCTTTCCCACCCCACAGTGACTTGTGCTGCTACAGAATGATCTCAGGGCCCTGTTATCTCAAGCAATTGCCCTGATTGCTCATCCCTAAAACTAACTTTGCAGCCAAATACTACTGCTAATCTCTCTATCTCACTGCTGACCCAGGGGCAGAGAAAGATGATCATTTTCACTGTGATTATAGAAGAAAAGAAAGGGAGAAAGGGAGAAGGGGAGAAAGGGAAAGAGAGAGAGAAAGAAATTCCAATAGGCTGCGTATCACTGAAATGGTTTACTGCTAGCAGAAAGCCCTGAATATCATACTAGCAAAAAGATGACCTTCCTGCCCAAATAATGACATACTCAGAGGCAGCTCTTCCCACAGGGCAGTGGGAACAGTATGTTATGAGTGATGAAAGTCTTCAAGGACACTTTGTTTCAAATGGTGCTATGTACTTTCTCTGCCCTAGTACAGACACACTACTTATCACTTTAATTGAATAAAGTGACTTATTCCTATAGATAAACCTCCACATTGGCATTCCTGAAAGTCTGTGAAAGACACAGGGATAAAAAACAAGTCTGTACTGTCTGCAGTGTTATGTCAATATCATTTAATGCACGTGTTACTCTAATACCCCTGCTATGGTAGCATGTTGTGAGACAAAGTGTCTTTCTGAGGTACCTGGACATACTGCCTCCTACATAGAAAACCTTTTTCTTCTTTATGGGACAGAGCTTCAGCAGGTATAAAATATATTTTAGTTAGGGTTCAGACAGAGACATAGTGATTTCCAAAACCTGAATATCTCATCCAATTCTGTTCTTCCTTTTTTTGTTTGTTTTGTACATTGGAGTATAGTTGTCCTGAATGTCTTAATGTCTCACTTCATTGTGACGGTGAAAAGAAACTCTTCTTCCTGTTTACCACACCTGAATTCCACCATGCAGAAAGGTTTGGACTTCAGCAGGAAGAGCAGCCAGTGCCCTCTGTCATCACATGCCATAATTTAATGGAGAGGAGAAGAAGAGAGGGGAGGAGAGGGGAGGGAAGTTAGTGATTAAGGAAACTAAATTAGTCAGACTTGGAAATAGACCTCTAATTCAAAAAAATAAAAATAAAAATAGCCTATCCACCAATTGTGTGCTAATTGTGTCAGATCTGATTTTTGTTTCTTTGTTTGCTGTTACCTCAAAATCCATATCTAGACAGAGATGTATCAGACAAAATGACAAAATCCATATAGCTGCATAACCATAAGCCCATAAGATGTCTCACTATATAACCAGAACAAAAGATGGTACATAATGAAGGAGTTCAAGGATGCCCATTTGTAGGAAATAGAGACCAAAAGAGAAAACTTATGAACAAACAAAAATAAATAAATTATCTTTCCATAGGTATCTTTTTTGTTTGCTTGTATTATAACCTGAATTAGAACTTCTTTTCCAATGTTATAGAAATTCCCCAGCAACTCCTTTCAGAGGGAGAAGGTGCATATTTTCTTATATCAAAGCCTTTACATGGGGCTAACATGTTGCCCAGTATCACACTTTAATTTTAATGTTTTGTTTTTTATCACGTATTTTTATATCAATGGGTATTGCTCTACTTTTGAAGAGTACCACAGGGAAGCAATGGAAGGACCATCTCTGCACTATCTCATCACTCTTTGCTAAGTCCATGAATCATCACTAAAGTGCAGAGGAAATTAAAATGCTTCTACAGTAAAGCAAGAAATGGTGTTAAGGCCTTACTGTCCCTGTTATCTGTGCCTACCAAAATATACCGACATATATTTCAAATTCAAACACCCAGCCCCAGCTCTCTAGAAGGTGTGGTCTCCCAGCCAGAGTAGATCTTTTTAGAAATCCTCTGTCAACTTTATAGCCATAATAGCTGCATTTCATTTGTTGTCTCCTTAAAGAGACACTTTTTGAGCAAGGTGGAAGACTTACTGAAGTCATCACGGAAGTTTCAAAGCTGGTTTGGGGAAATAGTCACTCACCCAAACATCATACAGCATCAGCTTCCATTTTGTTTGCTAATAAAGCAGTCTGCATGCAAATCGAGAAATGTGGCTGCTGGGCTTCACTTGAGTGATTTCTCTTTCAATTACAAGGGCATCTACCAAGAGTCGTCTCCAGCAAGACTGAAGACTGAAAACATGGTTTTCAGGTGAATTGTGACAAGAACACAAATATTTTGGCAATGTGTACTGACACAAAGAAACAAATAATTAGGACCAGACTCCTAAGGACCAATCTGAAAAGCAGGGGAATACTTCCTTTTTGTCAAGCATGCACTTCATTCCTTCCTGCACTTTCTCTCCTTCATTCCCTGCTGTACTTATTCATTACAACAAACAATTATTATAATATTGTCATATGTATCATGCCCCAATAATGTGACTTCAACTCAAGTGAGAAAAGAAACTGGAAATGCTCAGTGAGTACTGAATTCTTCAGAAAGAATGTGTGCTTGCTTTCTGAAGAATAATTTTCTGATATGCATGAAACAAATATTTATTAGTATTCATTTGTTAATGGTACATTGATCATATTTAATTATTTATACTCTGTATATAACCACCACTTTGCATGCGCAAATGAACTAGAATGAAATGGGCTAGAATGAAATGAAATGTCATAAGTATGAAAAGATAACACCACTCAAAGTTAGTCTAAGATTCATACAGCATTTTGATTCTTCTGCCAGTGCTCGGAATCTATTTACTTCTCTTTAGTCTCTATGGAAAAAAAAACAAAAACAAAAAAACAAAACAAAACAAAACAAAAAAAAATGTTTGGGCCATCGTCAAATCCTGACCAAATAAATTAGAAGTTATTAAATCATAACAAATTATCTGATATGCCTACAGCATATAACGTAAATTGTTACACTTCTCTCTCATTCATTCCAAGAAGATGGGTAACAGCAGGAGAATATTTTTTAATTAAAATCTGAAATCTCACTATGCTTTGCACTTCCCACTATTCCTGTCATTTATTGTGTCGAATCCATCAAGGGCCTGCTTGTCTTGAGATGGTGGGCAGGTAGGCAGGGGTGCTCTATGTGCTTCTCAGACAGACTGTGTCTACAATGGCTGTGATTGTCCCTCTTTCCTTCCCAGTCAGCTCAGACACAATGCCCCAGGCTGTCAGTTTGGCAAAGTCACCTTGGAGTGCTATAATTCAGGCTGGAGAGCTAAGAACTCTCTTGCAGCAAATCACAAACAGCAGTCATAACTTGGCTACTTTAGCTACATGTTATGCCTACATACCAGACTGAGAATTCCAGTAATCTTTATTCCTCTAGTTATTTTTTTAATCTCCTGTCAGGTAGTATGTAATTACATGACAGACTGTTACATGGGACTGTCACTTACAAGACCTATAATTAACATTGCTGTGGAAGAATACACTTCAAAAAACAAGCAAACAAACAAACAACAACAAAGAGAATGAAACCTCAAACCTACAAGCTGTAGGTTGCAAATTGCAATTTTTTGAACAACATAAACCCACTGATAGAAACCTTTATTCTGAAGCTTTGGGGATTTGTTTTAAACTAAGTAACTACGATGGTCTGTGACTTGTGGTAAACCTTTAAAGCAGCAGAAATAACTCTTTGAAAATCTAGTTTATTAATGACTTCCAATATCTAATTAGATTTGACATGCCAATGTACTCTCCAAGTTACTGCTCTCAGTATCTCAGAAATAGGTGCCATAATTAGTCAGGGTATATTCCTGACAAAACAAATTCTTTAAGTCCCTGAAAAGAGTTGATGTTAATTTCTGTGGTCCTATCAGAGCATCTGGTGTAACTAGTTTTTAATCAGAGACTAGTAAAGAGAACCTACCACTTTGCTACCACTTTGAGCCTCCTATGACAGATTTTATAGAGTTGGCACTTTTGTGCAAAGAGGTGACTATTGCATTAAGAGGATTTATACACAGTCATTATGTGGTTGATTTTCTGGTCAGATTTAATTAACCTATGCTTGTCTCATCCATTTCTAAAAGAATGCAGTCAATGCATATATTCTTAGTACATTGCTTGTGCTACTAGCACAGTCCATTTTTTCCAAATTAGAAAAATAAATAATTCTATAAGTATACTTCTAAGTAAGCTCCTGAAAGCAAAATATGATGTATGGCACCATGAGGTTTTGTCTGCAGTACATTTATTCTTAAAATGTACTAGTAGCACTACAGTTGGCTCATCAGTATCATGGTCATGGGAATGCTATCATAGACAAAGATATGAATAAAATAAAAGATCAGAATAAAGTAAATAAATAAATAAATTTCAAATAAGCAATGTTCAAAAGTAAACAAAGAGCATAATTGTGCACACAAATATTGGGACATTGAACAGGAACTGCTGCAATGACTTCCAGCCCTCTATATCCACTCCCAGTGGCAATGGTACAAGACCTGCATCTTGTATGGTGCAGCCTCCATATGAGATGGCCTGAAATTGTCACAGCTGGAAGTGAAATTAAAAAAAAAAAAAGAGTGGGGGCAGGGAGAGGGGAGGGCACTATCCACTGAAGTCAGTGAAGTTAGAATATTCAAGTGCTGGACATTGAGAAAAGAAGCAGTAATAAAGAAAGATTAACTGCTTCACAGTCATCCTTGAGATACAAACTTTAATGAAAAAGATAAAGCATGCTTACTATACCTTCTCAAGTAAAAGGGATAAGTATAAACACAGAGGCCCTCTAATGAAGAAAAATCTTCTAAAGATTGCAAGTACTTGAAGTAAGGGCACAAATTATAGGAAAAATCTACATATCAGGCACAACTGCATAAGAGGGGGGAAAAAAAATAACAAAGAAAGATCAAGTGCACAAACATCAAGGATGAGGTCATGTACTAAACATATTCTGAGAAAAGGAGAAAGAGGCAGCAATACTTCATCTACACATACCTTTAATAATGCAAAACCAACCTGATCTTGTTTTTAGAAGAGGCAGGAACTACACAGCAAACTTATACCAGTACCTACTGAAGGGGCAGGAAAAAAGTCATATCTGAAAAATTCCTTGAGTCCACTAGCAGATTAGACCAATATTACCAAAAATAGAAAAAGAATTAAATTCAAAACAAAATAAAAGCAAACAAAACCAAACATCTAAAGGCCAAACACAGTGGCTGTTGATACCAGGTATCACAATAACCAGGGGTGGACACTAACAACAGGTCACCTACAGGTTTGGATTCTGCCCAGAATAAATCTCCCTGGCTCATAACGCTTCATTCCAGAGCCTCAGCAAGAGCAGAAGAGCCAGTCTGCAGCCCTCTGCAGAGCAAATCTGCAGCACAGCAGTGAGGCGTGGTGCTCTGTTTGGACAAAACCAAAATATAAACAAAGTATGTAATGGCTCATGCCAGTCATTGGTCGTAAGCCCACAGTAAAGACACAACAAATAATTTAAACACTAGGATATAAAAGACAGATCATGGAAGAAGTGGAGAAAAGGACTGCTAAATGCAAAGGAACTCACAATGGAGAAAAGAAAAAAATAAAATTGTAACTTGAAGTACCTTTTAATCTTGCTACAACAATGTCATTTGAAGTAGCAAGTACTACTCTCTACCCTTCTCTCATAGACACAAATCAGGTAGTCACAGAAGCCTGTGAAAGACACCGAATTTTTATTTCTATCCCCCCATCATGCAGTTCTGTTTCCTAGGGGACAAAAATAAATCTCCATGAGGAATTTTCCCACGCATGAAATAGGTTTGCAAACAAAAGGTATCACACAAGCAAGTCTTTGAAAAGACTCTGTTCTCTTGAGAGGCTTATTCTGTTATCACATTTTTATTTCTTAGCAGCCCTAAACAGTAAAATACAACAAATCACATATATATTTTCTGATTTTTTTTCACATTCTTTTTTTTCATAATGTATGGATAATGTATTCTAAAATTTTTCATGATGACCATAGGTATGCTTACCTACTGAACACATCTTGGCAAAATGTTCTGAAATATGCAGCTTAGGCACCTTTTCCAGCTGTCATGACCATTAACCAAATGTACGAGACAGGCTACCTGAAGAAATTTTGTTTAATTGCTGCATTATAAAAAATATCAGAATTTAAATAGAATTTAGAAATAGGAAAAAAAAAAAAATAAATAATTTCTTATTTTATAAAAAATAACATTGCCTGATAAAATTAGTCTAGGAGCATAACTTAAGCCAGATACCAAGTTTACAAAGCTCTGAATAGTCTAGATTTTTCTTCAGTAATACAATTATCTTACTCTGTTTTTTTAAGTCACCAGTAGTACCTTCAGGGCCATTCTGAGGAGCAACTTCCCATGAGCAGTAAAATAGTAAAATGCATTGCTCTCCCTCTGTTCCAGTTGGGAAGTAGATTGCTTACATAAGAATTATTTCAGATATTATTTACCTTCTGCTCATGTGCGTGCAACTTCATTCACATAAACTACCTAAAGTAGCTTTTTTGTGTCATTTTTCTACTGTCCCACAGGCAGAAGGATAGGAACTTATGCAGAACTAACATGAGTGCAAGCTATTTACATCGAAAAATAAGGGTTTGTAATGTACATTTCAGTGCTGGTGTGCAAAAGTGTTACATGAACATATAAGAAGTTACCCAGATACTATATGGCGATTGTCTTTAAACAGATTAGCAAAAAAACATTTTTTTTTTTTTTAGCAATAAATAAATAAATAAATAAATAAATTGATTAGCAAAAAATCAAAATCAAAATAAAAAAAAAATAAATTGATTAGCAAAAATCACTTTTTCTAGTGAATATTTTTTAAAGATGTTAGTGGCTTTTGCATTGCAATGGTCATTTTAAAATTATTGTTAATAGGATGGAATTTTGATAGATTGTGAGACATTTTTGATAAGTAATAGTTTTATAGTAGATCAAACTTATCTCTTTTGAAGTTATCTAGATGCTAATTTTAAATGCTGTTTTGCCTATTTTGGGACATGATGGACATTTTTAAAGTGTTCATTTATAACATTTTGGAAATAAATTTAAGTAATGCAATATTGACTTGTATTAAAAAAAATAATCACAAACCTTCAATTGCTCTTAAGAAAGTTGTGAAAGTTAGAAAATCCTCTATAATCATAGGATAACACAGTAAAAGAATCCTCACAGGAAACAAATGACTCCCAGAAATTCTCAGATAGGAACCTGTTTTGACATGACATCTGATTGAAAGCAGTTCCTAATTAAAAGATGTCCAAACAAACGTCAGAGTCAACTAATTATTTCATCATCCAATTAGGGGAACCAGCAATTTCACAGAGAGATAACAAAATCAAGGGAGGGGGAACTAAAACATTAACAGAAGAAGTGTTTCTTCTGTTAATTTTGAAGGGCATATCTGTCACTGTCCGTGTAATGTCAAGCACCCCTTTTTGGTTCCCTTGCTCACTACAGCAATGCAGTACTGTCACAGTCAAGTCTGCCTGAATGAAGAGATACCAGAAGCTCTCTCCTTTCTGTGTTCCTGTCCTCCTGGGCTGGAATTTTTCTCTCTCATTAACATATGTTAAACTCCAGGATTTTTCTTGATGAATGCCCGTCTAGAACAGTGAAAGAGAGGAATTTTTTTTCTGAGTTGAAAATTGAAAAACAGAAGAATCAACAAGAACGCGTTGAGTGCCTACAGCTGTGAGCACAGGTTGTTGCTAAATCCATAGAAAGCAATCTGAGGTCATTACTTGCTTTGGATCAAGCCTGTCTTTGCCTATTTTGTACCACTACTACAAGGTCATTCCCACAACGGTCATCCTCTCTCTGTGCACTGGCAAACACTCTGATGGATAGTACCATGGTCCTGAGATACAAGTCACCCTCTTGGCTCTTCTCCAGCTTTTTTCTGCTTGAATGCTTGCACTTCGTGTTACAGTTAATTGAGTTCCTGAAGCAGGAAGTCAGATGGCAACCACACAACTGATGTTAGCTTTAGACTCCGCCAACTTAAAGTGGGCATCTCAGACAGCACAGACCAGCATCTATCTTACCTCAGCTGAGGTAGCAGATCTGTCTCAAAAGCACCCTGAGCCTGTGTAAGAGACAGCATGCAGTTATGTGATCCCCTTGGTCAGTGGTATACATGGATCCTTCATTAGCATGCTGAGATTGGAGCTGATATTGAAGCTGTTCCATCAAAGATGGGTTCATTTGACCTGTGACCTTCCTCACTTCAAGAGCAGCTGCCATCTACAGGCAGATTTCTTACATTCTTACCGAGGGCTGGAGCACAAACTGTGCAGTAGGGCTGGTTGCTGGGCTGTCCTGGGCCCTCTCTATCTATTTTGATACACAGGCCTGGTCAAGACCCCATGTAAGGGATTGTGCAGGTACACCTGGAACTATAAGAGCATCCCATGAAAGGCAGAGTTGAATGGATTTCCCACTTGTCCGTTGTCCTGTTTTTTTGGCTGGGATAGAGTTAATCTTCTTCCTAGTAGCTGGCACACTGCTGTGTTTGGGATTTCAGATGAGAATAATGCTGACAATACACAGATGTTTCAGCTGTTGCAGAGCCGTGCTCACACAGAGCCCAGGACTCTTCTGCTCCTGGTGGTGCCTGGCCAGCAAGGAGTCTGGGGGTGCACAGGAGTTGAGGGGAACATGGCCAGGACAGCCTGGGCTGGCCAGAGGGATATCCCATGCCATGGGGCATTACGCTCAACAATAAAAGTGGGGGGAGCTTCTTGTTAGGGGCTACCACTGCCTGGACACTGGCTGGGCAGTGATCAGTGGGCAGTGGTCATTACTTTGTGCATCATTTGTTCTTGGTAGTGTTTGATTTGGTTTTGTTTGTTGTTTTCATTTGTTTTTATTATTTTCCCTGATTTTATTATTTTCCTTGTTTATTTATTTATTTATTTATTTATAATTATTATTTCTTTCTTATTAAACTCTCTTTATTTCAACCCATCATTTTTCTATCTTTTTCCCTGATGATTCTCTTCCCCCTCCCATCCATCTGGGGAAGGCAGTGGAGCTATGGAAGAGCAAGCAGCTATGTGGTGCTCAGCTGCTTACTGGGGTTAAGCCACAGCACATTCCATCCATGCTCAGAGGCTTGTGACTCAAATCCATTCCACAGTTGAGAAGACCATGTAATATCAAGACTTTAAGTTATGTGGATAGTTAAAGAGTTTCAAAAAAAAAAAGTCTGAAATATCTGTTGAATAAACCCCAAAATTTAGGCACTAATCTAGGGTTTTACCAATTTTCTGCAAGTGTAGTCATTCCCCTTTGACTTGTTAATTTCCAGCCTTTATGCCAATATTTTACAAAGCTTAGTTCTCACTATCTTTTCACCCAGTTTTGATAATATAAATTCAGGATAAACTCACTTAAACAAAGTTTGAGGTAGGTAGAGACCACAACAGAGAAAAATAATTAGAAAAATTGATTACTAAAAAATAAAAAAAGTGTTGTGAAATTCTAACATATGGTTTCAGTTAAAAATCAATTTTTATTTCATCTAAACTTATTTTCCCATTACTAAAAGTATTTTCATTAGAAACAGCCTAGTATTGGGGATGGAATCTAAATAGCAAGATATTTTCTTGTTGGGAAAGCAAGTACAAGCACAGAGAGTGCCCATAACTGGTAGAGAGAGTATTTGAATAAATGAGCATTGAGACATCATTGTAGGTTTAGTGGACATTTGCATTCTCAAAAATGCAGAACTCATATGATTATTACAATGAATCAAAGTGGAATTCAGAGACCTGATGAGAGCCACTGTGCTAGTCTGCATCTCCTCTGCCAAGTGCTGCAGGTGGCATTCATATTGGATAATTTCACACATATAACATTTAGATATCATTGCCAGGCTGTTTTCATAGGGAAGAGAGAGAAGGAAAGCACCTCCAGACACTGACTTATGTATCTTAAACTTTTGTGTGTGGGAGGAATAAATGGACTTCCAGAACTGCTTCTCTTCCCGTAGATTGGAGGGTGCCTAAATCCCCAAGTTAGACAAAATTTCCCTCTGCATCATACAGACAGGTAAATGATCCTAATTCTTGGTACATGTCAACTCCACCTGTTCTAATGACAAAAATCTGAGTGGTAAAAGGGGTAACCTTTCTATTTGAGAAACAAATATTCAACAACTGAAAAAAACAGTTTTGCCCACTTTGAATGCTATGTGTTCCTATCTGCACCTTGCAAATCTCTCTGGTCTCTCAGGAAAACAGAATCATGTTTTAAGAGAAAGGCATTTACCTTTTAGTTATGGAAAAATGTCAGGTGCAGTTGAAGCCACTTTTCCAGAAGGATACCAATGGTAGGGGCTAACTAACACACTCCTCACAGGTTCCCTGCAGTTTACTGAAGGCTCAGAGAGCAGAGCCTCACTAAAAGGACAGAGGGATTTTTGAGGTTAGGATTATAACATTTTTCTTTTCAAAATTGTTCGGTTTATTTTCTAAAATGGTTATAAAGCTCATGTAATTGGCTCACATTTCAGATTTGGTGTCATTATTTTTCCTACTAATGCAGTAGTTTATAAAACTTTCATCATTGCCATTGGCAAGTTGTTAGTGCTTTGTTTCTATTAAAGAGAAGATAAACCTGTGAATTATTTTAGAAGAATCATTTTATTAATAAGATTTTCTACATGTAAAATCATAAAATGTCTAGGTAACCCATACTGCAGACAGGAAAACTGTACCAAAGTTAGTTTTATTGGCTTATACTCAGGTGCAGCATCACATAGACTGGTGGTTTTCCATCCATGTTCTCAGAACCCCTGGGAGCTCCTTGACCTTCTTTAACAATGTCCGTGTGTTCTCTTTATACTATTCCATAATTGTAATGGAAAATATATTGACAGCTGTAAAGCAAACCCAACTGCACAAGACAGTGCTGCAAAAGCTTAAATCCTCAAAGAATTATAATGATCTTCTGGCCTTGGGCTCAGTGGTTATAACACTGAGTGCAACCCACAAACTTTACTTTGGCATGGGAAGTAGTACTACACAAATCAAATCACTTTTTTTTTTTTTTTTTTTTTTTTTTTCCACAGAATTGCCAGTGTTGAGAATGTTTAACAAAAATTAGGTGGGAGGAGACATTTATGGAAAGGCATTCACTCCTTGCTTTTTAATTGGTACTTTCTATTTCAGGACTGGGCTGCCATAGTGATCTGCCATTTATCTGCCTGAGATACAACTAAATAAATGTTAAAAATGTGAGTGAGTTCAAGGAATTGTCACAGGAGCACGGAGCACTAACAAATGAAACTTCATCAAATCCAGTCTGACACATAGGATCCACCATAACTGTGTTATTTATAGAAAAACCTTCCCACCCCTCTCCAGTACTCACCATCTCTTCCATGTCCGTAGGGCAGCTCTGTTCTTCATTTTATTTTTGCTCAGAAAAAGAAAAGTTGAAAACAATTTTAAACAGGAAAAAAAAAAATTTGCACCATTTCCTAGACTTCTGTAAACTAAGTAAAAGACTTCTGCAACTTGGCAGTATATATTTAAACACAATTGCATTGCTTGCCACTGTCTTATTTCTTTAAGCTCTAAGGCCATAAGGGAGTCAAGTCATCTAGTATCGCTGCTTGTATATCTCAGGCCATTACATTTCATTTATTTCTCCCTCCATTGAACCTGGCACTTGGTGTCTTGGGGTGTGTATTTTATGTATTCCAGAGAAAGAATTACTATGGATTTGAAAACGTAAAAAAGACCATATACTTGATTTTTCTTTCTTCCATTTCTTAGGCATCCTCACAATTAAGGTGTTTTATTTTATTTTATTTTATTTTATTTTATTTTATTTTATTTTATTTTATTTTATTTTATTTTATTTTATTTTATTATTTTATTTTATTTTATTTTATTTTATTTTATTTTATTTTATTTTATTTTACTTTATTTATTTATTCTGTGTCTTTATTTCTGATCTGAAGATAAGGACCTAGCTAGGTTGTTTCTTTAAAGATGTTCAAGAACCTTTTTTTACTCAGTGCCTGCTTGTTGATGCTTAATCAAATTACTTCAGTGTTTTTGACAGACTAAGCACATTCAACTACCCAGCCCTCTCCCTCTCCTGCATTAGCTCCCTGGGAGTGCAAAGCCAGCACAAGCAGCCAGAGAGACTGTCCTGACCTCCTTCTGTCCCTCTGCTGCACTCTCCTTTCTGTCTACATAGTATTTGTGCAGCTGGGTGGTGAAAACAGAGTAAAGACTGCAAATCCAGAAACGGTAGGCTTGCCCTTTGCAGCCAACACTCCTGTGTATGCCAACATATCGTCCCCCTGTACTCAGCTCTGGTGAGGCCGCACCTCGAGTACTGTGTTCAGTTTTGGGCCCCTCGCTACAAGAAGGACATGGAGGTGCTTGAGCGGATGCAGAGAAGGGCGACGAAGCTGGTGAGGGGCCTGGAGAACAAGTCCTACGAGGAGCGGCTGAGGGAGCTGGGCTTGCTCAGCCTGGAGAAGAGGAGGCTCAGGGGTGACCTTATTGCTCTTTATAGATACCTTAAAGGAGGCTGTAGTGAGGTGGGGGTTGGCCTGTTCTCCCACGTGCCTGGTGACAGGACGAGGGGGAATGGGCTTAAGTTGAGCCAGGAGAGTTTTAGGTTAGATGTTAGGAAGAACTTCTTCACTGAAAGGGTTATGAGGCATTGGAACAGGCTGCCCAGGGAAGTGGTGGAGTCACCATCCCTGGAAGTCTTCAAAAGACGTTTAGATGTAGAGCTTAGGGATATGGTTTAGTGGGGACTGCTAGTGTTAGGTCAGAGGTTGGACTCGATGATCTTGAGGTCTCTTCCAACCTAGAAATTCTGTGATTCTGTGATTCTGTGAACTTCATGCAGCTATGAGATAAGGGGTGCTCTGCACAGCTCATCATTGATTTTCTCTTCCTCTCACTTTTCCCATTTCAGAGTCTCCGACACGCCCCTTAACAACCCTCCCCCCCCCCCCCCAAGTATGGGTTTAGGAGGTGAAGGTGTGTATGAGTATCACTCCTGCTAATGCCACTTACCAAAGCAAAACCTCTTGCCTCCTGCTATTCATTATTCTCCTCTTTACATAGCCAAGGTTCTCGCTCACTTTTTCCATAGCACTGTACAAGGACTCAGGTTGAATTGCTTGCGCTTTATAATACTTAAATCCTTTTCAAGGTTAACTGTCTTCCAAGATGGTCCTCTGCACCAATGGCAGCCTCTATTTCTTAGAAAACAGGAGCACTTCTGTGTATATAAATGAGTGATATATGTTTGCATTTCCCATACAGTGTGATTGTGCCTGTGTGAGTGTATAAAAATTAGTTCCATTCTCCCAGATGTTATTTAATACAGTTGAGACAGAAAATAATTTTTGAAATATTTCAACTTTCTTTTAACAATTTTCATGTTATAATGAAGGCAGAAATGGAAAATTAGGTGCCAAAGAAAGCTGGGTTTGTTTTGTGGAGAATTCATTGCATCATACATGAATAAGAAAAATGTTTGTTTCCTTCTCCCCTCCTCTTGTTTGAAAATTGTTGCTTATGGACTTGAATGATAAGTTTTCCCTACTGAATGCAGAAAGCAGCATGCAGATAATATATTCACAGCAAATATTCATACCATTTTTGAAAATGTACGTATAGCATTGTCGGAAATGCAGAAGATAATTTTTGTAGCGAGACTTGAAAACAAATTGCTAAGAAGGTTTACAGACCAGCACAGCACAGCCGTAACTGTCAGGATGTAGGTAAAAGACAGTATCCTATATCTCTTCAGTTCAATCAGGCGTTTCAAAATGCTGATGAAGAAACTAAAGTGACTGCTTCGTGCTCCACTTCCACAGTGAGTGAAAGGAAACAAAAAGAGCAGCTTCAGATTGCATAACCAATGACAACTGTGCCCTGTGTGATTAATGTTAGAATGCCTTTAAATCAAAGGGATTATCTTCCCTGAGAGTTTATGGCCTGCTTTTTTATTTTTATTTTTTTATTTTTTCCACCCCACTCTATTACAATTGCAATCCCTTAATTGTCTGGTTCATTAATTATTAGTCAAGTCCCTAAGACTCCCCCTAACTGGACTTTCTCTGATTGAAAGCTCTGTGAGCAGTCTTAATTTCTGTACATAGAAGCTTTTTAAAAAGCAAAACTGTGCCTAAATATTATGTAAAAGAAGACATGCCCAAGACACTGAAACTAATATTTGTATGGGGAGTTGTGAAGGCTTTGTTAGTCCAAGGAGGAAATCAAATGTTATGCATAATTTACATGGGAAGTTGACATCTTCTGGGGCTACCAGAAGTGTCTGTATTTTGACAGAAAAAGTATACAAATTCTGGGCAGGAAAGATCTGATAAAAGGACCAGAGCTGTCCATGTTGCTGAAAAAGAAAAATGCTATCACTGAGCTGCTAAGAAGTGAAACATTACCTAGCATATTACTCATTTCCTAGCATATGAGTGTCCACACCAACAGAGATGGTTTTTCTTGAGACTGACTTCAGACCCTTCTTCTCATTCTGTACTTCCAAACAACCACTTTATTTTTTTCTTTTTTTTTCCCCCCACAGTATTTCACGTGAAGATGCATTAGCCAGAGCATGTACATAGAAGTGTAAACTGCTTCTCCCTAACATGAAAACTAACTTCAGAGCTAAAAAGAAAGAAATTTTACTAGTTCTAGATTTAAGACTAAATGCAGATAAGAAGCATTGCTCTAACAGTGTGATAATTTTGTACTGTTTCCTCTTAAAGTAATGAGATGTGATTTGTAAGTATTTTTTTTCTTTTTTTCAGGATAATTGATACTTAAAATAATAATTAAAAATTTACAAGACAGACAAGAGTGAGGGTTTTCTGACCTAAAGACTAATCTAATTTAATAATAGATACTGCCTCTTCCTACAAGTCTTGCTTTGTTTCCTTTTTTCAAAATCTCATGTGTCACATCTAAATGTCATGGAATAAATTCCCACAAAGACTCAAAAATGGTGAAATCCTTAAAGGACCTATTGAAGTCTCTTGAGTTTCCACACTTTCAGAGACAAACTTCTCAGGAATTAACATTTTGTGGCTCATTGAGAGTAGAAAGGCCTGTTGTGGTGGAAATGCTTCCAAAGTGTTAAAGGTTTTGCTGCACTGTACAAATAGACACATATTGCTCCATATTACACAATGACAGCAGCCACAGCTAAAAATTGGCTTAAATTGTTTTCTCATGGGTGATAGCTGTAGGAGAATTTGAAATTAAATAATAACTGTAATAAATGAGAGTTTTATATTATATGTAGTTAGAATTTATCTCTACACAGTGGGGCATGTCCTTTCCACTAAACCAGGCCAGTTTAAGATAAGTTAACCATAATCACAGGAAAGCAAATGCCCTAGCTGAGCATGGCTGTCCTTTACATATGGCCATGAAGTTTCATAACGTCATGAAAAATAAGCCTTCTTCTAGGTGAACCAACCGTGTCAGTCTCCCAAACTGCAAATATATCAATATTTTCAGCATCACTTGTTGGTGTGCTCAGCAGTTTGCAGCCTGGAATAGATGCGAGCACATCTTCGCACAACAATTTTCATTTGGGAGATGAGACAAGACATGCAATTAACTTCCAAGAGAAGAAGTTTAGACTGCAGGTGAACTACTGGGAGTATTGAAATCCACCATCCTAATTGCCATTATGAGGAATGTTTTGAAAATCAGTATGTTAAACCAATAATGTCTTTTCAACAGAAGTTAAATGTTTGAATACCTTTGTCTTGGATTTAGTGGATAATCCTGCAAGCATTTTACATGAACATTAGATTTTATACACTGTACATAATCCCAGAGTACTTTAGGATATTGCATGCATCTCAGGCTATAGTTTTCTTTTTAAGACAATCATCGTATTGAAATATAAGATCAAATGTCATTGCATCATTTCCTGAATAAAACATTCCTCATTTCTATAAATATATATATATATATAAATATACCCAGGGTTGTTAAATTACTTTTGACACAACTAACCTCTATATCAAATGCATTTTATGGTCTTTTTTCAAAGTTGCAGTAAGCTCTTGGGTAAGAAACATTGCAACTGAAAAATAAAAATAAAAAATTACATTGTTGGAAATGAGAACCTGAGTGTCAATTAGAAAGTTCTGAAATGGAACATGAGAGAGATCAGTCATCTAAAATCTATCCAAATTATGCCAACTATCCTGTAATCACAAAATATGTAAGAAAAACTTTGCATATTATGGAAGAGAGAATTGATGATTAGAAGCTATTAAGAGCAAAATAACAAAGCAACAGCTAAAGGAAGTAATTGTTTAGTCTTAATAAAGGAAGTAATTATTTAGTCTTAATAAAGATGAATCTTACTATAATAAATACCTGTCTAGTACAGATAAGTACAGAATTCCAATTTTTTTACTAAATGACTCTTTATGTCTTCAGCTTCTGCCTTTGACTGTACAGGAGGACCAAAATCCATGGAAGGTGTCCCATTAGCACAGTATATATTTTATGCTATATATAAATATGTTTTATTTATATTTTATGTTAAATGTTGCCATAGTGTGAAATAGAATGAAAATTATAGCTAATCCAGTGAAAGGGGAAGCTCCATTGGAGATTGTTGCATTAAACTTTACAATATACATATAAGAGAATATTGGACTTTTTCAGCAGCATTGGTAAAACTACATGATCTTTTCAGGTGACTTATGTGATAAAGAATGCTCTAATAACTTGTTGTCCTGGATAGAGTTAACTTCCCTCTCAGTAGCTGGTAGGGTGCTATGTTTTTGGATTAGGATGAGAAGAGTGTTGATAACATGCTGATGTTTTAATGGTTGCAGAGCAGTGCTTACACTAAGCTAAGGACTTTCCAGCTTCTCCCTCTGTCCTGCCAGTGGGCAGGCTGGGGGAGCAGTAGGAGCTGGGAGGGGACAGACCTAGGACGGCTGACCCAAGCTGGCCAAACGGGTATTCCATACCAAACAATATATAGGGATGGCTAGCCAGGGTGGGGGGGCCGGCTGCTTGGGGATAGGCTGGGCATCAGTCAGTGGGTGGTGAGCAATCACTTGTTTCATACACATTAGTAGTACTAGTACTATTATCATTATTCTTTTTTTCTTTTCTTTTCTTTTCTTTTCTTTTCTTTTCTTTTCTTTTCTTTTCTTTTCTTTTCTTTTCTTTTCTTTTCTTTTCTTTTCTTTTCTTTTCTTTTCTTTTCTTTTCTTTTCTTTTCTTTTCTTTTCTCTTCTCTTCTCTTCTCTTCTCTTCTCTTCTCTTCTCTTCTCTTCTCTTCTCTTCTCTTCTCTTCTCTTCTCTTCTTACAAAAGTCATCTTGAAGAAATGGAGGCACATAGGAGGTTTCATGATAGGGAGATTAAGTTCACACAGGGTAAAAAAAGATATACATAATATAATGCAAATAACATATGAAACATCCGTAGATGCACACAAGTCCTGTCAGCTGGTGGCATTACAGGGAGCAGAGTGTTAGCTGATGGGAGGGGAGTGACTGTGTGTCACAGGCAAAACCAACAATTCAGAGACTGAATTCAGAAATGATCCCTGTGCTATACAATTGCTGCAATTTTAAATATGTGTTTACGTATTAATTCTTTACCACTCTGTTCGGTAGAGTGACACTTATGGATTTACTTGCTAACAGCACATGATTTTTGAGAATTTGTTATTCTTATCTCTTTGTTCTTACAGTAGATTCATCACTGTTGTAGTGCCATATATATTTTTCAGTTGATATTTAAACTTTTGATACTACAAATTTTCCATTTGCTAAGGTATATATTTTTGTCATCTGGAGGTAGAGTCATTTGCCCTTCTTGCAAGCACAGGAGAACGTTGGGACCCATACACATAAACTCAAATCTTTAAAAAAAAAATAAATTCACAGAAATATATCTTAAAATAGTCTGTAACAGGAGAACAGTGCTATACACCTTGTCATTCTCTGCTACATTGCAAAGCTATTCTCTGGGACCTAATCTAGCATAAAGAATAAAGGCTCCTTTATGCCTCAGGTTAAAAAGTGATGCTACCTGCCTCTGCTGCAGGTGCTGCAGCCCTCCCTAAAGAGCTCCACATCTCACTTTTGGCTGTAACACCCTAACATGTGATCTTGGCACCTAAGTACAAGGATCTGCAAATAGGAACAGGTGAATATTTTGAATTCTAAGACATTCAGCAGTGAGCAGTGAATTAGTGAATTGGTGTAAATTATGTAAAATGAGATTCGATTTCATTTCATTTTTGAGAGATGAAGCTGGGAGTCATCTGATTTTCTGAAAATGATTCTCCCTTAAGGTGTTTTGAAAATGACCTTAAAGGAAATTTTCTGTGGTTATTTTTTCCCCTCCTAGATGGATGAAAAAAATAAATAAATAAATAAAGAACATCCATAGTTCTGTGGAAGGAAAAAAAAAAAAAAAAAAAAGCATATATATATATGCTTTTCAGTATAAGGAAATCCAGTTGTAAACATTCTTTGCCAATATCAAATTAAGCCTGGTAGGTATGCTTGGAGAATACACGTAAGGAAGAAGACATCTTGGAGAATTCATAACCTACCAATACTCCTTCTGAGAAGAGTTTTTTCCCTACTTCATATCAATCAAAAGCACATTGGAAAGCTTGAATGGCCTGCAAGGATTCATTTCAGATACAGCTGGGCTAGAGTTTTCCAAAATCTGAAGATTAAATATTGAAATAACATTTCAGCAGTCTTCAATTTTACAGGATGTTAGTATGGATAAACGGCATGACAAAGTGAGAAATGAGTTCAGGAGAGACAAGATTCCTGCTAGCAGGATTGCAAAAGCTGCTTATAGTAGGATAGCTAAACAGAAAAAAGTTAGATATAACATAATCAGTTGCATATCAGACCTATGAACCTGTGTAAGTCTGATAGGACTGCTGTCAAAATTGTTATGCTTGGGGAATTTAATGGCAGTGTTGTGCCTGTGAATGATTACTGTACAAAAAATAATTCATACTGCTACTCACTCTCACTCAGCTCTGATATGATAAACCACTGGTGGAATATGAACAGGGATTAGATTCAAGTAAAAACAGAATGAAGACAAAAAGCTGTCACCTTGGGATGAGGCAGTTTGCAATAACCAAGAACTTGCCAAATGAGAGTCTTTGCTGCTACAGCAGTCCCTCGGCTCCCTACAGGCATCTGACAAGAAACAAATCGACACCTCTGGGTGGCCTCAACTGAAAACAAGAGTTGGAATCAATATTTAATGAGTTAGACACAACTGCTAAAATTAGAAGTTTCTCAACAAGAACCATTTCTGTTGAGCTGAGCGTGAGTCCCAGAGGTAGATAGGAGCCTAGGGGAGGCTGTGGTAGTCATGCTAAAGCACATTTCTTTTCCTCTGTTCTAGTATGGTTTCCCTGGGCATATCCCATTGAGGGGTAGGAGAATCAAAACCACCAGGGTAGAGATCAGTGTGTGAGGCTGATGAATTCATAGGGAGCTATCAGTTATAAGCGATATATACATGGAAATATTTTTGTATTTTCATCTCTGTCTCCATACGGTATTAAGGATGTCTATTTCCCAAAATACCAGTACTGGTAAACTTATATCAATTCCTATTGTATTTTCCTAGTCCTATTGGGGTTTCAAATTCTGTTTCAAAAAAAGACTTAATCTTCCACTTATTTATGTCAATTTAAAAATAATTGATTACTGTGGCTAAATTCCATTGAATCACAACCAACCAACATTTTTATTTTTATTTTTAATTATCATTAGGATTTAAAGTGACAGGTGATTAACCAGTGATGAAAACAATGTATCTTGAATGTATCTTGGATTTTTTTTTTTCAAATAAACAGAACTTTCTGATCTTAAGCATTGAAAAAATCTGGTTTTCAATTTAAAGCAGATGTCAGTATGACATAAGGGGTCCAGTGAAACCTCTAACATGCCAAGTATCTACATGACGGCAAATGCAGTCTCTTACAGAAACAGCATTTCATCACAAATAAATGTGCTACCTAAAAGCTCACAGATGAGGATTCTCAAAACTCTTCAACCTTAGATCTTTGATCCACAACAGTATTACTATCGTGTATAAATGCTAATGGCCAATGGATGCTCCAGGAGTGTCCACTTCAAGTCCCAGTAGGACATATAGAAAGGGAAATCAGGGGAGGGCAATTTCTGATAAAAAGTTCAAGCGGATGTTGTTCTGCCATCAGCACAAGAGCACACCAGCAGACTTGACAGCCCTTATCACAAAGTGGTCATGCCAGCAACAGAGAGCTGAAGCCAATGCCTCAGAGCAATCTTTGAGGAACATAGAGATGACTTGGTGTCTTTCTTGCTCTTTTCCTTATTTGTTGCCTTCCTGATCTTTTCTGTCTTGTCACGTTATTTCCAGTTTCTAGGGTTACAGTTCTTTCATATTGCTGCACTTCATACCATTCCTCAAATTTTGTTTGCTTCTCCATGAATCCATTGGTTATATTTAAGGCAGATAGCCAATTCAGCTCAATCTGATTTTGTTCAAGGCAAGAAATATTAACATACTATTCTCAAATAATTTGTTCTTATAAATTCAAGTCTCGGTAAAAACAAAAATTCCTATAAGGTCTGATTTTGTAATTTCCGTGGTTTGGATAAAATTGTGACCTGATGAAAAAACACTGAGACTATATCTGTCTTGATCAGTACTGTGGCTGTGACAATTCTTTATGTTTTGTTTATTTGTTTGTTTGGTTGGTTGGTTGCTTGCTTGCTTGCTTTTTTTGTTTGCTTGCTTGTTTGATTATTTGCTTCTCTTTTTATTTTTTTATTTTTTTTTTTTTTTTTTTACTGTGAGTGATCACACCCATCAATTCACCAATGTAGTCAAGACTAATTAACACAGGAAAGCATGGTCACTGGTTAGTGTTCATAGATTCTTTTAAAAAAACACTTGGTGTTTTGTAAGACAGACTGATAAGATGGATGGTGTCCCTGATTCAGTTGCTGGAGTACATTTTTAGAATACAGTTATGTTGAGTATCTAGAATGATCTACTGGAGCATTCACAATCTTGCCCAGGAAGAGCTCGGTACTGTGGGCAGTGTCATACCTGTTCTTGAACAAGACCTGCAGTTTTAGCAGTGAAATCCCTGGAGCTGCAAGCCACAGGGATGGCTACTGAGGACAATTTGATAAACACAAAACACAGATTGGGGTCTAATATGTAGTAATGACATGAAAAGGCACAATAATAGTCTCCATAATGATAGAATTATATTCAGCTTGCAAAATCAAATACTCAAAAGCAGTAACTTTTATCAGTTCAGCTAGACTATGCAGAACTTTTCATCCCTTTCATCCCTAGTGCATTTTCACTGTGATGTAGCCTTAATTAAGTTAGCATATTTTATTGTTTCCTGTCTCATTCAATGAATAAGGAGTTACTCAATCTCTGTGTAACCTTGCTACTCATGTTATAGCCTCCGGTCTTATTCTTCACACATCAGCTAAGGCTAGACCGACTACAAAAAAACGATTTCTATATGGATGTCTCTTACAGTTTAAACAGGCTATTTAAAATGTATCACAATCATCAATAAATATTGTGGTTTTGAGAGCAGGCAACTTATCCACTTTGTGAGTAGGTAATGGAGCAATAAGGAAATTAAGACTCAAATGACTCATTCATTGGTCCTACTAATTTTTGGTGCCCAACTGAAATATTACACTTTGCTTTAACAGCATGTTTAATGTTAATGCTTTCAAATTACAGTTGCAAATGATTTTC
Organism: Netta rufina; assembly: GCF_964035555.1. Lineage (NCBI taxonomy): Eukaryota > Metazoa > Chordata > Aves > Anseriformes > Anatidae > Netta > Netta rufina. The sequence continues at coordinate 51,286,041 of NC_140125.1, read as the reverse complement.
TCTACATGTTTTAGAAACTTTAATCCTAGTTCTTCATAGATTACAAACATTTGCTTTTGGAGTGTTAAGATTCCATTAGCAATATATTTCTTGTGCATACTTTCCAAATAAAAGAATTTTGAAAAAAAGAATCAGAATTGTTATAATATTGTGTTGTGCTGACACCCACATATGTCATCAGTAAGACTGAATACATTGAATATGTCTTATAGACCTAACAGAATACCTGATAGTAAGAGCAATCTTTCTCTGCATGCACCTACATTAGAGGGAGCTAGCACACTTTACCACCAGGGCTTTGCTTGTGTTTGCTGATGGTAGCAGAGTGATGAAATCACAGAATCACACAGAATCACAGAATTTTCTAGGTTGGAAGAGACCTCAAGATCATCGAGTCCAACCTCTGACCTAACACTAACAGTCCCCACTAAACCATATCCCTAAGCTCTACATCTAATCACCCTATTCTGTAGCCAAGGAACTAAAAGGCAAGAGAGATGCCTCCTAAACTCCCCAAATTACTGAAAGTGCCCTTTAGGTTTGCAAGCCCCGTCTTTATTTTTCCACTGCACTTATTTATTTATTTTTTATGTTCTAGTCACTTCAAATGTATTTCTTCATTTTCTTTAGTGTGTGGTCTCAGCCACTAATCTTTACTTGTATGTTATTAAAAAACTGATAGAAGTTGCTAGACAGTGCTATAAACCTGGTAACCAGAGAGAGTCCATAAGAGGGAGCATTCTGTAGTTTTGAAGATTCTCAGAGATGGTGGTAGCTGTGAATCTGCCCAGCTTCAGCAGCACTCAGTCATGTTACAGATCTTCATGGTCAAAACAGGACCTTTTCAGTTTGGTAAGTTTTCTGGCTCCTGACCTCTCCCAAAAGGCTCTCAGATGATTTCTGTTATCAGAAATTCTGTATTCCCCCTGTTAACAGCAGCAGAAATCCTGAAGAAGTAGATATTTGTTCTTTCAGTTGTTTTCCCTTCCTCCCCCACCCCCTTCCTCAGAATTTAGACCAAATATGTCTTCCCCATTTGCAAATAACTCACATCCTGCTTTTGACAAAAGCTTAAGTTCATTATAGAATGAAATAACAGTTTGCTGTGGGCAGGGTGTTTTACTTTAAAAATGTAAAAACTTCAATGTAACTTTTAAGTCCTGACTTTGAAAGGATGTAAGAATGATCTTCACGATATTTTAAAAGGAACAGTGACAAATCAAGGTTGAAAGTTCTCTTTAAGAATTAATTATATATTTTAAATAAATCATATTACAGCTGAAAGACTTTTGTAATGGGCACATCTGAGGCAGAATTCTCACTCTTTTTAAACCCTGAAGAAACTCATAGGACATATTGGGTAATGGACAGAACTGAAAAAATATTGTCACACTGAAGAACTAAGATCTTTCAGCCACAAAAATCAAGTAATATGGTCATCAGTGTGAGAGATAAGTACTTTCCTCCTGCGTATAAGCTAAAATGAATGAACTAAGTAATTCATTAAAATAAATTAATGAAATTGAAATTAACTGGGTTTTGAACCTAATCACACCATCTAATATGGTGTCATGAAAAAAAGAGCTGCACCAGCCTAATTAGAGAAAACAAGAGCATAATCTGTCCCTTCCCTCAACTAGCTAGCACCCATCACAGATGCTCATGTTCACCTCTGCACGACGACAACTGGAGAGAGAATGAAAAACAGCAGAAGTAAGCAACCACCCACCCAACAGTGCTCTTTAGTCATCCAGGGCTTGAAAGAGTTGGCTGAAGAATTACCAGAGAATTCAATTTTAATTTCCATAATTTTAATGAGAGACTGACAGGTTGTTGTAGCTTCAAACTTTAATGGTTTGACCTGGTATGTAGGAGCTTACGTATTCCAGAAGACAAGATAGCCTCCATAAATAGGTAAGCAGTGGATTTAAATATGAACTTCTCTGGAACTTCAACCTTCCTGAATACCTATTAATTTGCTCATCTCAGGAGAGATGCCTGAATTCCTTATTTCACTCAGATAATGTAACTGTTTTCTTCAGTTTCACAGGACATATGTAAGTCCATTGTCCTTCATTGGTGAACTGTTAAGGATATTATCTGTTTAATCTAAGCAAGTATCAGGACTTTTTATGCAATTATTTTGTCCATTTTAAGCTCTTTTTTTTTTTTTTTTTTTTTCTCTGTTATTATCTAGGACAGGAATATTTCTCTCTAAATCATCGCTGATTAGGGGAGTCAGACATTGCTCCTTGCAAGTAAGTGTTATCCTCAGAAGTACAATCTGTATGTGAAACTTTCCATGGATAAAGAAAATACCATTGCTTATGCTATAGCCTCTGTTTTATTTTCACTTTTATCCTTTTTTCCTGCCTGGAGTCTCTTGGACCTTCAGGCTTGTGCCTGTGTGCAGGAGTACCTGTGGCTGTAGGTTTTAGAGGCTCACTCTGCAGAGCAGCCCACTAGAAAAGCTGGCAGAGCTCTCTGGCCCTGCCACCACCAGAGTTTCTCAAAACTGAGATGTTTACAAAATATTTCCATTTCAACAGACTGGAGGATTTCCCTGTAGCTCTGGAAGACTGCCAGTTTCCTTTGATATGGATGCCATTGTGCTGGATGGAAAACCCTGGCTCTTTCCCAAGAAGTTTATATGCTTAACAGACTGAATTAAATTCAAATCTTTGAAATGATAATATTCATATTTCAAGTTTTCTCAGACAGTACCCCTCACCCTTCCCTAACAGAAAGTAGTGGACTCTACCATTATCACTGTTATAGCAACTTCACAAAGGCCTGGGAAATGCAAGATAAAAACTACCTGGACATATGGGTTAAAATGATCAGGCTGATAAATGAGCAGAACCATGCATCCTCTTTTCTCCTCTTCTATCCCCAACCTCCTTATCATTAGGACTCTTGATTTTGGCTGAGATGAACCGGTCAAATCCTCTCAGAGCATTTTTCCCCTTTTCCTGATGCCCCCTTCTTTCTTCCTTGTGAAGCACTCTTTCATTAGAAATAATATCTATCTATCTGTCTATCTATCTATATATACACACCTTTTATTTATTTATTTAAATTCAAAAGGTACTGAACAAGGACAGCTTTGGTTCTTGCCAGGCATCAGTCTGACGATTTGTACCAGCAATTTGTCATCTGAGTCACTTGCTAGCAGGGACAAGAGTCCCTGAAACTGACCTCTCCACAGCAGGCTGAATTTCATTATATTACTTTTCCAGTAAAAATTTGCTTTTTAAGAGGAGAAGAAAGGTGTATAAATAGGTTTGGTACCTCTCAGGCCCTCAAGGATCATTTTTACAAACTTAGCTTTTTCTTTAATCCTGCCTAGCAAAAGGTATTTATCATTCTTTTTATTCTGCATATTTTGATGAATAGGAGTAGCTGACTTCAAATTTATTTAATCAATTTTTATCACCATGAGTGCTAATATCACTCTTAATTAAGCACAGAATATTAGAAATATTCTCACAATAACGTCTTAGAAAATCTCAGTGAAATAGTTTGTTTAGCATACATTTGCAAGCTTCTCTTTTTCAAATTCTTTTCTAAATATTCTGAGTTTGAAGAACTGAACTTAGAGGCACAGATGAAAATATATTTTTTTTCTATGACTTCTACCACATCCTCTTCACTATGCCTCTGACGTTTATGTATTTTTGTCCCATGTTCTCAGTAGAGCTCTGAAACAGAGAACTTCACAGAAAGAAAATAACCAGAAGGAATAAACATTGATCCTTTTCTCAAAGGCATTAAAGCACTTCCTCAGTGTTCAGCAAGGTCAGGTAGGTGACAACACATATAGGTTCTAGTTTACAAAGATAAATAAGATGTGGTTCATTTGTCCTATCATGATGAGTCTTAGGTGGTAACAGAGCCCACTTCTTCAACTCAGGAGAAAATAAACCAGAGAACGGAGACAGGAATATAGTATAGCTTTTCATGCAGACAGTATAACAGACATGAACTGCATTTATATTCTTTCCTAATCAATTTCCAACAGAAAACTTAATGGGGGAAATCTCAATGGGAGAGCCAAAATATACAAGCAAAAGCTTGAAATATGATTTTGGGACCCTGAAGAGGTCTAACCTGGATCCTCAGATCTTTTCCATTTACACAGCAAGTTCCCTTTTCAACATATTCCACCTCAGAAGGTTTAGTTATGTTCATAAACTGAAGATGTAATCTGTAATCTGAAGTGTTTTTTTCATGAAGATATATCTTTTCATGAAGAGATATCTTTGATGAAGAGATGCCATGAAGAGATATCTTTTTCTATGTTTTTTGTTTGTTTGTTTGATTGTTTTTCTCAAAGAAAACCACTTTATGTCAGAGTTGACTAGGAATTTTTATATCAGTTTTAACATAACTTAAAAACTCACATACAGACTGTAATCACAGGTGACACCAGAATGTTCTCAGAATTAAACACCAGAGAGGAAATTAGATAACAATAAACAATTCTACCTGTAAACACTATTGAGGATTAAACCTATAAAATCTCTTTACCTTTAACTTCCTGTCAGTGGCATACTTACAGGTGCCCAAAGCTGCTCAGGACCACAGCTTGATGCCAGCTGAACCACCTTGCCTGTAGCAAACCTTCATGTCATGCAACCTTTAGGTATCTGCCATGTACATATTAACATCTGGAGTGGTCACCAGAGGTTCCTCTTATTACAGTTACTTCAGCCCATTCCTGTGCCTCTTCCATCAGCAACTAGCTTTGTTGTTTCCCCACTGTGGCGCTCAGCACAACTCATGTACTGTACAGCAACCCCAACTGCCTAGCTCAGGCTAAGAACTCCAGGAGGCAGCAGACATCTTATAACTAGCTATTGCAAGAGAAGGCTATCTTGCAGTATAAATGCTAATAAGCTTTCAGACACACAACTCAGGCAGCATGATATAAATGTCTCTTGTGAAGGATTTCGCAGAAGCTACTTCTGGTTAAGAAGAACAAGAATATGAGTACCCTCTTGAGAGCATTGCTGTAAGTGCAAGAATTGCCTGAGCCTGCAGTAGAAAGAACAGAGCTCTTCAGCATCTCACCAGAGCCTAAAATCTAGTCCTCATTTTGGAGTGCTGAGTTTTATAAGTTTTGCTTCCATCTGTAACAAAGCTCTTGGCAACTGACAATTCATTTCTGCTAGAACAAGGACCCTTTACAATTAGAAAAGCAATGAAGTGTCACCTCTCCAAGAAACAAATCTAATTGAGGCCTGTGGGTGAAAAGTCAGTTTCATCAGATTCATGAGGAAAATGCTGTAAGAATTTTAAAGACAAAGACAACATGTGTGGTGATTGTGTTTTCCTGTATGGCACTTGGTGTTTAATCTAGCAGATGATGATCAGTATTTTGAATTAGGACAGCCCTAACATCCTAGATGATTGGAGGAAATTCAACTTTCATATTTCGTAGAAAAGGTGTTTCCAAAAAAAAAAAATATTGAAGACATAATATTTGGATCATTCTGTGATGACAAGGCATTATCTTGTGCTTTAATAGTCTCATGTATCTGGAATGTTTGCTCTTCTAATTCTTGGCAGACATGGAGAAGACTGCTTCAGTGCTCTAACAATCATTCCCAGTTTTTGTAGGTTTCTTATTTCAAGAATTATCTCTGTAGTGATTTATTATTCATTGCTATAAAAAGGTTTTCCACCAATTGACCCCACTTAGCCTGTGCAAATATCATGTGCTAAATTTTGTAGTTTCTTGATGCAACTATCCTATTTAAAGCAATACCTGTTTCAGTACAATAAGTATTTGAGGTTGTATAGTTAATCACTGATTAATTATTACGAGAAAGGTAGGTACTGCATTATGTTTGATAAAACATTAACATATTGATGTAAAATAGGACTGCATCTAATATCTACATACAGCATCTGTGTGCTGCAAGTGATAACTATCTGCAATAAAGCACATTTTTATATCCAGCTATAGGAAACTGGCATGTGATCAACAAGTGTCCCATTATGCTACTGTCATGTAGTATGTTTTCCCTCCACTGCTAAAGTATTCTGGAAATATATTTACTTAGTTACATGCCCTGATTCTCGCCTTTGCCACAGAGAAGATGATATTGCTAGTTTTCTGCTCTTTACACCATTGTATTTCTGTGCAAAAAGCACTGATGTGATGTTGAAGTTCAATGCTATGCAAAACATGCTTGCAATGACACAGAATCGTAAGACATTCACACTCAGGGTCCTCACAGAAACAGCTACACAGAAAAAAAAAAAAAAAAAAAAAAAAAAAAAAAAAAAAACACCATAGTACCACTTAATTTCAGAAATTTGAGCTAGATAAAGCTGATAAAGCTAATTAGAAGCATATTGAAACAGAAGCTATGTGGTTAAAAATACTTGCAGGACATTTTGTTTTCTGTTGGGTTCCTGGGTTCTACAACAAATGCATTCCAACTATTAAAAATGCTGACTATAGAAGTGCTTCTCTTCCCCTGTTCACCTACATCAGTGTGGTTAAACAGAAGAATCTGTGTGTGTGAGAGAGAGAGAGAGAGAGAGAGAGAGAGAAAACACTAGCTGAGGAGTTAGTTGAAACTTCTAGTAATAAATTGCTATAAATAGGCTTTTTTTGTCCAAGTCTGAAGAAATTAGAATATATGATTGCTAAACTAGTTGCTGAGTTTGATGTATTACTTCAGCTAAACTTGGTGGAGTGTGACAAATTTGGCACTGATCTTTAACAAGAGGCTCAGGAGGAATGCCAGCTATTGCTACATTTGGTGCTGCTGCTAGGCAGAATGACAAAAGCCAAAGAACATAATTAGTGGACACATGAATACACATGCTGTAAAGATGAAAGAGTCAAAGTTGCCTTTTACAGCAAAGAGTAATGTCTGTCCATCTATGCCAGCTCTCTCATGGTGTATAATTATGCTATTTTTACATATCCCTTTCTCTGCCTTACTGCTGGTAGAATTTATTTGTTACTAGTTTTTCATTGTAATTAATGTCATTCATATTTTGACAGTTTTGATGGGTTATTCATGTTTTCCCTGTACCCCTTGGGTTTACATGACACAAATCCAGATGATCAATTCATTGTTTTCCCTCTGTTCCATGAAAATAAATACATTTTTCATAGCCAAGAGACAATAGTTGCATGTTTTTCATTCTATTAATTCAAAAATTCTCTATGTTTTGCAGCCAAGGAATAAACAATTCTTTCTGAGTTTACAATGCTCTGACTACCTAATTTTAGAACTGCAGGTGTTCTACATCATTTTCCAGTTGTCATCAGAGAGCAGCTATTGACAACTACAAACTTTAATTCTAACATAACAAATTAATGCCCTTAAACTATTATAAACTTAAAGTAATTATAAATGATTTTTGTAAGCATGAAATTGTACTCAGAGTGAATTTCTGTCTTCAACAGAAGAAAATAAATATGAAATTGGATAAGATTTGTTTTTAGAAATTTAAACTTTCGTAATTTCAGTCTTTTCATGAAAAACATTTTTATAGAAAGTCTTTCTGAATGAAAAATATTTTGTTTTGAAACTATTGAGCAGTTTTCACTATTTTACTGGTCACATAAATAAATGGGAATATAGTTTTTTTCTTCAAGTTTGGAATTCTTCCTTTTTTTTTCCCATAAAAATATTAACATTCCAAATAAAATTTGCATTGAATTTCCTGAGTCACTTTCTACATTTTTTTTCCAGAACTATAATTACTGTGATCTCAACACAATCATTAGCTTATTTTATATGATATTTATGTAAATACGTTTCACGTTGCTGGTGCTTAATTCTTTATTCAGTTGATGAATAGTTTCCATTACTATCTCTGTGAATCTTGAAATGAAAAGATTTTGAAAAGCCAAACAGGTGGTAGAATATTATAATTCATTTAGTTCCATCTGAATTTATCTAAATATCCCAAGCCATGCTTTATTTTCCATATAAGAAATTAGCATGATTCACATTGTATAACTGTCAAAAAGCTCTCAAAGAAATATAATCTCACCACACAGCATTTCTATTCATAATGCACAGGATGTGTGAACCAAAACTTCTAGAAACAGTAAAATGATGTGCATAGCAAAAGAACCTAGCAGGAGAGGAATAGAAGGAAAAAAAAACTTGTTTGTCTTACTTCTGACATAACTTCCAGACATTTATGTTTTGAAGATTTCTTGCACTGGATAGTCTGGAGTGGTCAGAAGGTGTATTTGCCCGTGTAATTCTATCCTGTCACACTTGAGCCTATGCTGGCCATTTTCTTTCACACAGGGGGAGCCTACTGTTAAAGAGAAAGTGTAAAGAAAGCTGCCTCTGCAAGCCCACTTTGAAGTTGCTGTACCACAGGCAGTAAGGTGTTTCTCAGCCCTTATTTTCCAGAGGCAGCAGAAATACACGGTCTTTGTTTTACAGACCTCTTCCAGACTAAGGAAAGAAGGAAAGTCTACCACAAAACTCTCATGGAATTCAATGTACCTGTTACAGAAAACAGAGAGTTTAGCAATCTCTCCCAAGGTTTCAGTCAATGGTAAGTATTATCAAACTTGATGCTTTAACATTAAACTATAACAACAGAAGAAAGGATATGGAACCAGCAATGTTTCCAAACATGACCTCTCATCTTGCAGTCAACTCATATTACCTAATAATGTTGAGAATATTGAAAAAGCTTTAACGAACTCAAGCGGCAGATAAAGGACTTTTTTAGTGCCAGTTAAGTATAATCCTTATGCAAAGCATTCAAGACAGGAACAGCGGCACTGCTGTGAACAAGAGGTCCTTCTGCAGCACCAGCCTCCTCTCCAGAAGTTGTGTCTGCAGGAAACCATGGCAAGGCCAAAGATCTGTAAGCAAGCAGCTGAGGGAGAACAAGATGCTGGACAAGCACAGGAACAGTGTGGAAAAATGTGTTGCTCTGGTATGCAGACAATATGCATACTAGGCAGTGCATGTGCTTAATTTGAACTAATCAGAGCCGTCAAAGCTAAAGTCCAATAATCCGTCTCAGTGTGTAAGGTAAAGCATATGTCAGCAACATAACCTGGATAACTGAAGGGGAGCTGGGGGGAAATCCGTGGGACAGGCTAAATAGGCCTCCACTCATGAGTTCAATAATCAAAAAAATACCTTTCCTGGGTGGCATTATTTAAGTGTAATTAAAATTACTTAACATTACCTGTTCCCCAGGGGTTTGGGGGCCCATCCTCTTTAATATCTTTATTGATGATTTGGATGAGGGAATTGAATGCATCCGCAGTAAGCTTGTGGATGACACGAAGCTGAGGGGAAGTGTCGATCTGATGGAGGGTAGAAAGGCCCTTCAGAGGGACCTGGACAGGATGGGTTGATGGGCAGAGGTCAGTGGGATGAAGTTTGACATGGCTAATTGTCAGGTCCTGCACTTTGGCCACAACAACCCCATGCAGTGCTACAGGCTTGGGGCAGAGTGGCTGGAAAGCTGTGCAGAGGAAAAGGATCTGAGGGTGCTGATTGACACTCACCTGAACATGAGCCAGCAGTGTACCTAAGTGGCCAAGAAGGCCAGCAGCATCCTGGCTTGTATCAGGAATAGTGTAAGACAGTAGGACCAGGGAGGTGATCGTACCCCTGTACTCAGCACTGGTGAGGCCTCACTGTGTTCAGTTTTGGGCCCCTCACTATGGGAAGGTCTTCAAGGCCTTGGAGCATGTCCAGAGAAGGGCTATGAAGCTGGTGAAGGGTTTGGAGCACAAGTCCTATGGGAAGCAGATGAAGGAACTGGGATTGTTTAGTCTGGAGAAGAGGAGGCTCAGGCGAGACCTTATTGCTCTCTACAACTACCTGAAAGGAAAGTGTGGGGAGCTGGGAGTCAGCCTCTTCTCATAGGTAACTAGTGATAGGACTAGAGGGAATGGCCTCAAGTTGTGCCAAGGGAGGTTTAGGTTGGAAATTAGGAGAAATATATTCTCAGAAAGAGTGGGTTGCCCAGGGAGGTGGTGGAGTCACCATCCCTGGAGGCATTTAAGGAAAGGTTGGATGTGGTGCCTAGGAACATGGTTTAATGGGTGATAGTGGTGGTAGGAGGATGGTTGGACCAGATGACCATGGAGGTCTTTTCCAACCTTAATGCTTCTATGATTCTATGAAATCTCATTGTGCCATCAAAAACTGTTTTAACACTTGAGTTTTTCATTTATCTCTCACAGCATCATCAAAATCTTCTTCATCAAATATGTTGTGGGATATAACTTCTTTTTGAACAGGAGTTTCTGTATGGCAGAAAAGGCACTAAATGATAGTGTTTGTTAGAGGTCTAGTTCTCAAACACCTTTCATTTGGAATAGGATAGTTGTAAGTGATCAAAATGTGCAATAGTCCCATTTGTGTAAATGAGTAAGAAGACAATTCTTTAATAGCATGTCATACCAACTTTTTTCCAGGTAAAAATGCTTAGAGGTTTCAAAGCAATTAAAAATAGTCTCAGAATTATTCTGTTTAAAAAGGTCACCAGGAACCACAAGATACTGCTTTTAACACTATTCCCCTGCTCTTTCTCTCTCTTCTTCTTTTCAATAAACATTTGGTAGACAAAATTGGCTCGGCCCAGAGAATGCAGCTTTGCCCTGAGGACCCAGGAGAATTCTTCTGCAGAGTATAAAGCACATTCCCTGAACTGTTTCAGAGTGACAGATCGTTAAAATAAATTGCTTATTTTGAATATTTTAAAACCCATTGCTATAAAGATTAGAGGAGCTATAAGGTGTGTAAGGTGTGGAAATCACCATTATAAAAAAGAAACAGAAATAACTGGAAGCAAATGAGGACTTGTTTATAGTGCACAAAATTATAGTAAGAGGGATATAGCTTACACAGATCATTTGTATAACAGATTAATAAGCCTTTTTTCTGTTTGCTTTTTTTTTTTTTTTTTAAACTTGTCTGTTTACTTGTTTGTTTTGATAGAGGTAGATAGAAAATAACAGGGGTGACTTTTTGGCTTATTTTAACAAAAATCCATTTGTCCTGAGGAAGCCAATTTATTATGAAGACTAGAAGTAACACATTCACATTGCAAAATCAGGTACGTTGGCTACACCTTTATTCAGCACAGTGTCATGCTTAACTTGTGAAAATAGCAGAAATGTTCACACAAAAAGTGATACTTAGACTTGTAGTTCATATAGAATTAAAAGTCACAGCAATGTTTCTCACAAATACTATAAACTCTTTAGTTCACCTTCCTCTGAGCACGACAGAGACCTTCATATATAGGCATTTACACGTCTTACCTTAATGAGTTGACTTGGTTATTTGTTAGGGGGAGGAGAGGTCTTTTTAAGATTGTGCTCTGATGTGAATGAACAAGGAAACATATCCCCATACTTCAGAAAATACAGATAGGTAAATTGATAGGGAAAAATTATTTACTACATGTGCAAGGAAGTATCATTTTCTGGTCACTGTGGCATTTCAGTCTCTAACCAAATATCTGTTGACATCTGGAGGATGCACATGGCTGACCAGCTCTGCCTTGGTCTCTCCTACTTGTTCCGATAACAAGGTTTCAGATATTCAGCTTTCTAAAGTCCTAGCTGTGCACTTCTAACACAGAAAAAAAAAAAGATGCTAGAGCTTCCAGGTTTCTTTATAATCTGGCCTTATCCATCATGGAAAGCCATTCTAATCTAAATCCAAATTAACCAGTATCTCCTCTTTCTTTTTAGTTTCTGCCTACTGCCCTCCCTCAACTCTTCCTCTCCATTTAAACAACGAATGAGTAATATGAAAAAGGTGACTCTGGAATCTTAAGGTATTTCTTTGACCTTCTCTTGAATACCCACAGAAGGGAACTATAAATAAGCTGAGATATATTTTCCAGCCTCCAAAAAATTACTTGAAAACTCAGCAGAAAAAAAAACAAGATTTCTACATAGAGATTATGTGGTGAGTGCATGTGAAGGGAAAGGGAGTTTCTTGCCCTTAGAAAACATGTGGGCTTTTTGATGAGGACAAGGAGTAAATTCCAGCAGATGAAAGGAAGACTCTCCCTCTGCAAAGTAAAGCAGTGAGTGAGGCACAGTAAAGGAGTGAGGCAAGTGGAGTAAGGAGGTCATGACAGGTGTTAAGAAGTGAAATGTAAAACAAGAAACAAAAAAACAGATATGGGAGGAATGATATAATAAAGCCCAGCAGCTTGAGATTGATAGCTTACTTGGGGCCAGAAGCCAAAGGAAAGATTCAGAAAGATTCAGGCATTGCTGTATAACTGTTGCATATAGAAAAGTGTATTTATGTGGGGAAATGTGCAATGTAAAAAACACAGCACAGAACCTGTTTATGGACAAAATATTTTGGAAAGCTTATACTTTTTTTTTTTTTTTTTTTAATCCTGGATGCAGTCAGTTTACTTATGGAAAGGAATCTGCAGTTTGCACTACAGCTTTACGATAGTCATTAGTAGAAAACTGTTATTTCACATGGCACTTACTATTAATGATTATAGTATTTGTTCAATGACTACTCTTCTATTTTTTCTCATGTTTCTATGACAATACTTATCACATTGTTTTAGGTATTGTGTTTGGGAGTGGTAGTATAAAAGGGTGTAATTTACTTCTGATTACTATATTGTGTCACATGAATGACTGTACTTCATCACAGGGTACAGTATTGTGGCAAGAGAGAGCAACTACTGCCTTGCCTGATGCTTGGTAGAGGAGAAGGAGATGAAATATTAACATGAAGGAAAGCTTTTGGTTAAATACAATTTCTTCCTTATAATACAACACTGAAATGATCACTGGGTACTGAAGATAGAGACAAACTGAAAAGAGTATGGAATTATGTGTCTTAAAGATTTATTTTTTAAATCTTCAAAAAGTAGGAATTGAATTATGTAGTTTGCCTATTGCTAAAGTTGCCTGTGATCTGGAAATAACTAGGATAATATATGTTCATTTACATAAAGTAATGCAGGCAAGACTACATGACTACCTGTGTGCCATTTACAATGTTATACGAGGCACCTGAGCTACTTTTATATGTTGTGTTTTGTTTTTTTTTTTTTTTTCTATTTCGTCTTATAAAGTATATAACATCTTAGGCTAACAAAAACTATATTGTATTATATCCTTGTGTATTTCATAGGCTATATTACTGAGGGCTACATTATATATTCCATTATCTTAAAATGTGTAATACAAAAGCTGAGAGGTTTCTGAAATAGTGGAAGGAAGGAAGGAAGGAAGGAAGGAAGGAAGGAAGGAAGGAAGGAAGGAAGGAAGGAAGGAAGGAAGGAAGGAAGGAAGGAAGGAAGGAAGGAAGGAAGGAAGGAAGGAAGGAAGGAAGGAAGAAGAGAAAAGCTTAGATTCCTGTCACTTCTCTCTTCCAGCTGTACACTGAAACAGAAAAAAAAGAAAAAAGAAAAAAAAATTCAAAGTATTGTAATTGTTCTACAGCCTTGAGGAACAGTTTGTTGTCCATTTCAGTTCAAGTGGTGGAACAGTTGCATCAGTAATGACCTGCTTCTTTTGTTAATGGTACTAGAGCAGCCTGCTGGAAAAATGTCACCTAATCTTCTTAGTCTAGCAGGGTACCCAGTATCTCAAGGCATTATGTATATATAACTTTCAGCAAATTACTTCAACACGACACAAAGGTGAAAGAAATAGTTTGGATCTTCGTGCTTTTCAAAAATAAAAAGAAAGAAAAGTATCTAAAAAAGTACCTAACCCTTCAGGATGGCAATGTTGATGAGCTATTGGCTAAGAATGTATAAGATGTAAGATCAAACTGCAGTGAAGGTCACAGACAATGCTGTTGAAACATTTTAAACATTAAGAGATAATGAACTAATACACTGAGAAATAAAATAATCAATAGGGCTAAAGACTTTTGTTTTGTTATCCCTTTTTAGACGCACGCAACTCTTTGACAGGCACTTGTGCATGTGGTTGTCTGCTACAAGACAATTCTGCTGGAAAATATGTAAGGACAGCAAGAGCATAAGGGTATTGCTTGAGGGCCTTCAAAAACACAAGTACCACAAATACCTGATTTGCTAACTGATAAAATTAGAACTAAGCAAAAATACGGTGGGTCCAAACAAAGGGACCCAATTTTTTTGCTATTTCAAGATCAAGACATAGATAAATGAGACGCCTAAGTGATGGATACCCATAACAACCAGAATATGCAATAACAGCAGGGCAATCTGGTGATGAGAAAAGAATCGGTTTTGCTGATTTCTTAAATTTTTCCACTTCACGTTTCTCACCATTCAGTGCAGGCAATTAGGAGTGGAAAAAGATGATGGATAAAGACAAAGTCTCAGAGAAAAGAGGTTGTAAAACATAAGAAATTGATTAAGTATCTTGAAAAGTATGCACTGGCTGTGCTGAAGGAAAAGATGAAACATAAATCCAAAATTCATTATTTGTTTTGTGCTGTACTGCCAAACCACTTTGAGATACAAGCGTATCACTTACCGCCAAACCACCCTGGAACACTTCCCTTTCCTAATATAATTGTCAGATGGGATGTTTATCGCCATCTCAATAAAGGCTGATGAGGACAGTTATTACCTACTTTGAGGGTATTTTCTTAGGACTGGAACATTCTAATGAAAGGATCCAGAAGACCTTGACCACTGCAGCACAATTACTTTTAAAACTTGAAAAAATGGGTCTGCAAGCAGTGCCAAATTATGTCCTTTGGTTTAACATTTTATTTGCTTGATATTTTTCATGGAAATTTGAGGTTGCTGAAGGATTTTTTTTTCTTCTTTGCTTTCTTAGCAAAATACATGGTTCTTATCCATGAAAAGTCAGCAACTGGAAGTGACCGGACACCTTTGACGGTATTTGTTTCAGGAATAAGACACCCAAACTCATACTCATGTTCAAGATCCTATTATAATAAATAAAGATTTTATATATATATGTATATATATATATATGTATATATATACAAATCAGAAAAGGTGAGAGCAACAGGATTGGTGCTCTTCTATAGTAAGAAAAGCTATCCTTAGAAGACTTACCAGTGTCCAAGCAACAGCCGTTTGTGTCCAAGCAACAGCCTCACTCACTCTGTTCTTTGACCTCTCCCTCTTGACTGGAAATGTTCAAACAATGACAAATAGTAGCATTATAAATCCCTTGAAAAATGTTGACACTGGTAGGGATGGAGCTCACTATGTGAAGGTCATGGAGCATATGAGACTAAGCATACCTCAGGCAATAACACTGGCTCTCACAGTGCAAAGATCAACCATGGCATTAGCAAAGCAGCTGCACCAAAAATTCTTATATCGAACAAAAAATGATAACGCAAATGCCCGAGGACAGGTTCAGGGTGTTTTTTGGTAATCCATTCTAGTGCAGATTGTGAAGCATGTGCTGATATTCAGAACCACTACCTGTGCACAGACAAAGAGCTAATGGGATCTATTAGACTCTTCTCTAAGATGGATGTTAGCAGAGGCCACAGTAAAGTATCCTGAGAACTATTAATTCTTATCCAGTGCCTGACACTACAGCTTTTTAGAGGGAGTTATCTAGCTGACCTGCTGCCTCCATGCTGGATACTATTCAGATGAAATGTCAAGACATCAAGCATATTGCAAGGGTTTCTCTCTGTGGAGTTCTTACCCTTACTGGCTAAAATTTATTATTTGAATTACTTGAAGTAAGTGGAGAAAAACAAGTTTTTAGCAATATGAATGATGCTGCAACAATGCCCACTGTGCAGGCATCATATCTGTCTCTAATTCTATCTCTGATGTTTACACTGTTTCTTAGAGCTCATTGTGATATATCTAGGAGAATTTGGAAGTATGTGTTTCTATTCTTAAAGGTCTGGTGTTAACTATCAGTGGCAGATGAAGAGGTGAATTTCTAAGCTCCATTCAGAACAAAGATATTTTTAGTAAATTTGAATTATAAATCTAGTTTCACTAAGCAGAATGATAGGATACAAGAAGTCCTAAAAGTTCAGTAATACATGGCCTGCTTCTGTGTTTTTCATGACTTCCCATAAATTACCATTTTATTCACTTGAGAGCCATGGACATTTTATTTGATTTGATATCATTAATAGAAGTGAAATAAATAGTGGGAGCATACATTGTTGTTTAAATTGCAGAGCTACCAGAGCAGTAGTAGCATGGCTGGAAATGAAACAAACAAACAAACAAACAGAACACAAAACATGTAGCCATAGAAATACAGGTCTAGGAGAGGGACAGTTTATTGTTCATGGATAATAAACAGTTTAAAAAGGGAGCAAGAAATGCAAAATAAAGCAGAATAAAACTAGTGTGAATACTATATGTATACAGTAATATAAAAAAACATGGAATTTATAGAGCAATAAGAAGACTTCCTGTTTACACTTTATCTTTTTTACATAAATATTTTAACAACTGTCCTTATTTATTTACCCTTAACATATCAAAGCTGTACATACTGAACAAAGCAATAGAGATTGGTTGCATACTTTTGCCTACGCATGTGCTTTCAGCATGGTTAGTGCCTTATAACATCACTGGTCTTTATCATCAGTGACATTTGTCCAAGAATGAAAAAAACTCTGACCGTGTGACTGTTCCGCTCTTACAGTCACCCATGATGACATACTCAATCAACTTAAAATTGTAATTTTGTATGGTTTGAAACTGATAAGATGCTGCTCAGTTCTGTATGATATTGGGCTAGTTGTTCCAGGAGCACGCAACCAAGGATTTAATAAATGGAGTACAAGACTGACATCATGGTGTAACAATCATGCCTAGTGCTTAGGGTGGTCACAGGTCTACAGCAGGTGATCTAAATCAGTTTCCCAGGTAGTATCTTTCCAACCATATGAAAACACAATATTGCTAACAAGTGTTTAGCTTCTTCCTATAAACCCTTCTTTCCTTCTTTCCTTCTTCTTTCCTTCTTTCCGTCTCTTCTTTGAATTTCTTTTATTTCTTTCAGGATGAAATTATTTTTATAACAGCTACATTCCAAAAAACTTTTCTTCTCTCTATATATCACATATTCAGGGAAAGAAAAAAAAAATCTACTAACAGAGTCACCATTTGAGCAAAGTTCTTCTATATAAAAAATAATAATAATAATAAAAATAAGATAAAATAATGGAAAAGAAAGCACAGAGATTATCTTTTGAAATCTAGCAATAGAATTGAATGCATTAAGAAACAAGCCTGGAACTAGTATAATTCACATAATATATCTAAGTAATTCTGTATATTTGCACACACAAGAAGAATGGAAAGTCTGAAGGAACTTAATGTTGTTTTCCGTTAGTTATTTTTTTTCCATTAGGTTGTTCTAAGTGGCTTTACTAATAAAAGATTACAGTTAGCATGGCTTTTTTTATTACAGTTAAGGGCTGTGGTTAATTAACATAGTATCTTAGTAATAATGAACTCTGTGAGAAGTTGAAGACATAATGGTTTCCACCTTTATTTTTATGACAATAGATGTCAGCAGTTCGATACTAATACTCCTCATAACATATGAGTGGCACAGTAAATCACTTATGAACCAAGAAATTATTAAAAATGCACACTGTGGTCAAGTTTTCAGTAAAGATAATACCTTCTAAAATGTAAAGAACTAGTGCTAAGAAACTGTTGGCTGATGTTGCTCATCTGGGGTCCTCTAAGAATTCTGCTTGTGAGTACTTCTTCCCTCAAATTGACTTGACTGGTGAAAGAAAAAAGAATCAGATTATTCATTAACATGTATCATTATACTTGAGTCAAAGGACACAAAAATATTTGTTTTTATATTTTAGTAACTTGATAACAATGTAATAGAGAAGTTCAGCAGAGGAGAAAAGCAACTAAAGGTCTGTTTTTATCTTTACTTCTTTATGGGATATAGTAATATTTAGAATCATAGAAAGGTTGAATTATTTTGGTTGGAAGAGACGAATAAGAGTTAATTAGTTTAGTTTAATCATTAGTTTAATTTCTGCAACACACACACACCAAAAACAAACAAGCAAACAAAAACAATCACACACACACAAAAACAAACAAACAAACAAACAAATTCAACAGGGATACTAGCTTGGTTCTTTTTCTTCATATCACTGAAGCTCTGGTATAAAGTCACCACGGAACAAAGCTGTTGAATCGGAAGCTGTCTGGGAAAATGAGCTACTCACGTTTATGAAGGATGGCACAAAAGAGAGAGTGCCAGAGGACTGGCACTGTCGGCATCCTACACTTTATATGGGAATGGTTGATTCTACAGTCTGACTTAGGTACTCACTAATAAACTTATTTAACGGTGACAGTGAATTTTATTCAACAGCAAACAAACATTTTCCAAAATATCCAAATCACTTCCAACAAAGGAAACAAAATTTCATGGAAATGCCATGAGGTTAAACTGAAAATTGTTGTCTTATTTTTCATGCTTATTTTTGGAGATTATAATAATTTGGCTAAAAAATTATGGGAGACAAAATACATCTCATGATTTTCATGACCAGATGCACATCTTACCTAAAGCTTACTTAACAGTTAAAATGAACAGCCTACAAATAACCTACCTTCTCTGCCCAGTTGGTATACTTAGAGATAAAAATACTTACAGAATCCAAAATGCTACACAAAGTATTTGCAAACAGAAACAAAGGAATTCCACCAGCCCCAACTGGTAGAAGACAATACCATTTAATTTGTCATTTACAAGGCACACAGCATCTAAGATTCCCCTATTTATAGAAGCTTGGGATGACTTATCATAGCATCAGAGATTATCTGCCTTCATATATCTAGTGTACATGAGAATTCTGTCTTGCAATTTGCCAGTGTCGTATATAGGCTTCTGAAGAAAATCAAATACATGTGGGTACCTATTTTTCAGGAGAGTTTTTTTTACAATTCAAAAATAAAATATAAAAATTTATCCAAGATCAGCTCTTCTGTCTTTCTGGAGTCACCAGATGGCTTTAAAAAATTTTGTTTATTATGTTTAGTTACTTAATCAAAGGAAATCTTTTTTCCAACAAATTATTTCCTTTACTCAACAACAAAGTCTTCGTTTCATTGCAGTAAATCCCAAAGCTTGTTTTCCA
This sequence comes from Netta rufina, assembly GCF_964035555.1. Classification (NCBI taxonomy): domain Eukaryota; kingdom Metazoa; phylum Chordata; class Aves; order Anseriformes; family Anatidae; genus Netta; species Netta rufina. The sequence continues at coordinate 51,266,944 of NC_140125.1, read as the reverse complement.
TTATACATTATATCCTACCTAATAGATGAGAATTGCACAAAAAGATCTTTCCAAAGATATAGAGGGGAAGGAGAAGAGGAAGCTCTTTTCAACAAAGGTAATCTGTCAGTTGAAACTGGAAAGGAGTCATAACACTGAAATATTTGTAGTAAAATTCAAATATGCTGCAAAAATGTCTTTAGTTTATCCTCCAGAATATGACAAATAAAAGTCAATGATCATTTTAGCTAATGAAGTCAAATCATCCTTTGAATTTTGTAATCATAACAGTGTTGTTATGATACGTAAACCAAGTCAGGCTTGTAAGGGGAGGTAGTGGGAAGTAGCTTTTATGGGTCCAAGTGGAATAATTTGGAAAGGTGGACAAGGTTTTCAGTACTCAGGAAGCAGATGAAGAGTGTGCTAATAGATTTTATCTCCCCCAATAGAGACTTGCTTCTCCTTTTATTCTGTGGCATTTTCCTGATTTTCCCTTTGGAAATTTCCTAGTCAGCTTCAACATCATAGATATCAAAAGCAGAAATCAAGTTAGACATCAGAAATAGGTTTTCAGGTTCTTATTTTTTACTGTTTGAAACCTGTTTAAACAAGTTGCAATTGCATATTCATCAGAGAAAAAAAAATCTCCTTGAGTTAATGTACATTTAATTAATACACAGGGACATGAAGGGGAAGAGGGAAGCTATAAATACACAAAGGTTCTGAAATGCCACATAATGTTATTTTTAAGTGACTAAACAAGATGCATGAGGAAGTAAAGGTCATTTTAAGCCACATTACTGAAAGTTGTTTTCTGTGATTTACATTTGGTGCTCTGTCACAACTGGGTGCTACTTACCTCAAGAAGTCCAATGACTCAGAAAGCAAACTAGGGGTCTGGATCCCAGCGTCCTTGTCTGCATGCTGTATTTTTATCCCACAGCTAGATCCAGAAAAATCATTGAGCCACAAAGAAATAATGAGTTAGAACAAGCAACAGAAATTAGCATGGTAGTTCACTCCAATTAAAATCACTCTGTCTAGCAGAGAACTGCAAGAGGAGTTGCATTTCCTAGGAAAGCAGAAGTCACTTTCTAAGCCTGCCCCTTTTGCCTTTCTCTAAAAGATCCAAGAACCTCCAAAGCTTTTCAGAAAATACCAAAGGCCATCCCATGGGGAATTATCAGAACAGTATTCAGTCACAATCTAATAACAGTTTGGTGAAATTTTCTGCTTGCTATTTTTATTTTCCCCCATTTTATTAATGTATTTGCAAAGAGGGGATGTACAATGTAGATCTTTATTCTGCTTGTAGTCAGTTTTGACCCACTTACTGAAAAGCTGACTCCTTAAAGTATGGGAAACAGGCTGGCTAGACTCATAATCCATTCTTTTCTTCTTGCCCAGAGTAGAGAAAGGAGAATTCTATCTATAGTGCTTATATAAGACTCTTCATGACTTCTTTTTATTTGCCTACTATTTGTCTATATATATATATTTAATTATTATTTTATTTGAATATTCTTAACTTGGCAGGAGATTTATGAACTAGCTCTTAAGTGATACGTTCCCTCCTTGGCTTATGAAAGAAACCAAATTCAATTTTTATCTGATTCTGACCCGCTGGAAGCACCCCATCTGGGGAAAGAAAGTGTAATTACAATCACACTGGGGGAAGTTTTCAGGGAAAATATTTTTATGCTGTTGCCGTGGCTCATTGTCAGGAGGTATAGGAGTATATGGAGAATTCAAATAAAAATAAATAAATAAATAAATAAATAAATAAATAAATAAGGTTGATATTACCATCTGTGAATACTTATTTGACAGGTTTTCAAGGTCAGACCTGAGATCACTTGGAATCACTTATACTTGCATAGATAGCACTCTATGTACAATTCTGGAAGTAGAGGCTTCCTAAACAGACTCTCATCCTTTATTGCTCCACACACAAGTGTTGCCCCCCTTTACTAGCAACAAAATTAAGAGGTTTTCTAGCCCAAAGGAGAAGGCAGTGGCACAAAACCCCAGTTGTGCAAACCAGTCTGAAAACCACTCACAGGCAATGCTCTTTTCTATTATCCCATCTTTCTAATACCTGCAGAAGTAAATGAAATTCAGTTTAAAAGAATGTATGATGGGCCCTGGATGCAGAGGCAGCAGGGCCACTAAGGGAATTGAATTTCACTTTCTATGGGCCATAAACACTTGCTTAGAGCCCCAGTAGAAGATGTTGAAGCCAACTGTAATGTAAACCAGGGTGCTCCCAGTTGGTCATTTTGTTCTTCTACTGTATGACACAGAAAATATACCTGTTTCACTCATGGGTCTGGTATAAGTATGACCAGATACATTACACCCGACTAAAAGGAAGAAATGGTGCTTGCATTCATGCATTCTGCCTTGTCTGAGCATACAAATAGCTATGCTGAGAATGAGGGAAAAATATAAAGAGCAGGTTCATTTTCCAGTGAAGTTCCTCACTGGTGAGTGGTTAATTGATTTTTTTCCTCTGCAGTTTAACACAGTTATTGGAAATTGCAAGGCAATAACATAGTGTCTTTCAGCATAAAATGGTTAGAGGATAAGAAATCAAAGACAGGAAAAGAATAACTGCTCAGGGCATAGGCTATCAGTTACAGGGTAGAATGTACTAACTGCATTAACTTTGCTGTAAATCTGAAATGCCTTATCCACAAATAGGGTCAGATGTGCATTTCCTGAAATTTAGCTGGTTTCAGAGCACTGTCAAAAAAAAAAAAAAAAAAAAAAAAAAAAAGGCAAGAAGACAGAAAGCCATGAGTTCTACTAAGAAATGTCTATTTCATGTATTTCATGTTATTTTTCAAACTAGAGCATAGATCCTATAAAGGTAAGTAACACATGCATCCATGAGCAACCTTTCCTAGGTGTCTTCTACTATGACTCTCTCTTCCACTAAACAGCTACTGTCTAAAACACTGCCGCCCTGCACTTTAATAGCCATTTACTGTGCAGACTGGATAATAAATATTATCACCACTATGAATGATACAGGATTATGGTTTGGCAGTATTTTGCCAACCATTGTGCCTGGATGTACCTTGTGGAGGAGAGTGCAGGAAGGGACTTTGGCACTGCCCCATCAAGTGTCTGGGAAAATCTGCTATTTCAGATGCTGCTGCTTAGGGTGAGAGGGAAAAGGCTCTTGTCTCTTTGCTATTACGCATCCCTGCAGCTTACAGAAGTGAAAATGACTCTGCTACCATTGAGTCATCATAGCTCCACATCAGAACATAAATCAACAGCTATAAGTAAAAAAGAATTGAATGGTCTATTGGGAAAACATTGAGATGTCAGATTATTTAGACTGCAATATTGTTTCTCTGTTTGACATAACTATTTGTTGATGTTCAAACTTATTGCCTTTGGCAACAGGATCAAGATTCAAATAAAAAATAATAATGAAAAAAAATAATTCCTGGCCACAAAAGTAATGTATATGTAGTTTTCCTTTTATTATTATTTTTTCAGTAAACTGATCTATTTGCCTTTGAGCCATTAGGAATTGAGACTAACAAACTTATGTTTCTGAAGTGTCTGAAAAAGCTCACCATTATTAACATGCATAAGATTACAGATGCTTTTAATTCCATTTCTCATTCTGTCTTCAAGTTTTCTCAGCAACAAAAGCCAACACGAACAAGGCAGCCATTAAGCAGAAAAGAAATAGTGGGAGAGTGGAAGAACAAACAAGGAAAAGAGCAAGCAAATGAAAGAAAATAAGAAAGTAAACTTTAGCTTTGTGAATTGCACCAGTTTATTTGCAACTGCTTTCCAACACAGATACAGTATTTATATTGTGTGAGGAGGGGGAGTGAAATGGGCATAAAGAAAATACATCACCGAGATTGTATTCCAAAAAGCAATTCTTTGGGTGGGCTGCAAACAGGCCTGTATAGAGGTATTAAACTGTATCTGCTAAAAGCCCCACTGTAATCATTGAGATCTTTTTTCAACAGCTGCAGATAAAGCTGCAGTATTTTAAATGCCTTTTTTTTTTTTTTTTTCCCCTCTCTAGGCCACCTCCAAGAGCTCTCACTGTACCAGCTGCCAGTTGCAAGCAAAAAGGCAATATGTGCAATAGACTTTGGGAACAGGTTGCTTGTACCAGCTATTGGTTATTCCCTCTGAAAAACAAGCAGTGTTCTTGTGTTTTGACCATTGGGTCTGTGCACCTCCAGCTTTATTCCACTCTTCAGAGTTTAGGACTTTCATTCACTTGAGTAGTTCAAGGCATAAGTTAAGCAGCTACGGAAGTCTCTTGAATAAAAATAAGCAAGATACCTGATTCTAAACTCTGACTCAGGAATCTATAACCTCCCACCCTGCTCTGGTTGGAACTGCTGAAGATTGAAGGTACGGGCTTTCAGAGTATTTTCCACTAAATGCTTACTTAATTTGCTTCGCCTACACCTTTACCACCTGCAGTTACCATCTCAGTACATTACACAAAGTCTTTTTTTCTGGAAATTATGTTAAAAACTTTCACTCCCACTTGCATTTCTTTATACATATATGTTCTTTGTGCTAAATGTAACTCAGATACTAACAAACCTTATATGAGAGCATATGAAGTCACAGACATTACTTACTTTAAATAAGCTACTTAGTCAGCTTTTTATTATCATTTCTGTGGAACACAGTCTAGCTGGAGATCACATCAGCACATGCTCCAGAATGTGTCTCTGGTTCCACTGTAACACAAATCCTAGCAGTAGCCAAAGTTAACAAGAGTTTTCCCCTTCCAGTATTTTTTTCAAATAGCTTAAGGACTTACTCTGGTGAAGCTTAGTCTCTGGCAAGTGGAATGCACTTTTCTTTTTATGAAGCCTGAAACACATTCAGCTGTCATTCCAAAAGCTGTATTTTCTATTTCCCTTGTGTTTTAAAAATACCCATCTGTAAGGTCCAGTTGTATGTTCCTAGCACTCTACAGACATCAAGACCGCTCTTACCTGCTCAATTTGTTTTGTAAACTATACTGGCAATTAAGAAATGCAGACCATGTAGTAAATTAGGCACATGGATTCAAAAATTATAGACACCAGGATGTGTTTCACGACTGTCAAGCAGATTCTGACAGTTGAGGTTGCACATTGATAAAATTGTTGATGTTGTTATTTCAGGCATATTTGTTCATGTAGTTACACATATGTAAGTCTCTGCTGGGCTAAAGAGGTTGTCTCTTAACCATTGGCCCGAAAAGTATTTCCAGGCTTTGTTCTCATTTGAGAACTTTGTTCTCTTTTGAAGTTCTGACCTGGCACAAATCTTACCTTCATTGCACTCCTTGCAGAAGACCTGAACGGTGGGTTCCAAATGTCCTGAAGAAGCTGGTTATTTAAGGGATAAAATTAATCCCCAGGAAACAGCATGGGTCTAGAATAAAGTCAGCATTTTAACTCACATTACCCCCCAAGAGTTTGCTTTAGTCTTCTGATCACTTAATGAAGTGATTTCTGTCATTCTTACGGATATTTATTGTCTTTTGTTTGCTGAGAGCTTGTTTTTACATTGGTTTCCCTCTCGGTCTTCTGGAGAGAAGATGATTCTGAACAGGCTGCTGCCATATGATTCCACCTGACTATGCACAGCACTGTGGTGTGTGCAGTATGTACTCTGAAATACATAGCCTGCATTTGCAAGTTTCTCTCAAGCTCATTCTCTTATACTTTAAAAAAAAAAATACTGTCTTAGAGCTCCACAGTCATTGTATTCAAGTTTCTCAGTTTCCCTTTCATTGCTCTCACTGTGTTACCAATTTTATCAGAAACAAACACTCATCTTTCTTCATGTGCAGAATGAATATACCTCTAATGGAAGTATTTAAGGAGACCTGGAGTTTACTATACTTCCTTTTTTGATGCCTAATGTATCAGGAAACATTTACCAAAGAGATACCGTATTTACAATTCAAAGTTAGAATGAGTCCCGAAAGCTCTGGAGCTGAGTATCATATAAAAGTGGGAATTTTTGAGGGGTGACTCTGACACTGACTTCTCACTGGTGTCACTGGAATTAGAACATCATGATTTTTGATCAAGCTGGCACAGGACCCTTACTTGTATTTTTTAGATTGTGTCTTTCTACTTGGTTCCAGGAAGCCCTAATTAATCTGTCTCTCATTAGCAGGTTTTAATTAAGCATAAATGTTTAATAAGTGAAGTTTTTAAAACTCTCACTTTTTTGGTTTTATTTTTAGATCACATGTTTTGAAGGACTGAAATATAAAAGATTTGAGACTAGCTGAAAAAGTAGTAACAACGAGAATAAGTATCTATCTCTATTTCAGTTTTAACTGGGAAAGAGATCCTACACTGGAATCATTCTTTTATGTCAATGAATTTTATCAAATCTCTCACTTTTTTATTTTTATTTTATTTTCCTCCTTAAAGTGTAACCCCTCCCTATTTTTCTTAAAAAAAGAGTGGATTTATTGGTCCATATCTAGTTGTGGAAGCCTACATTCATAACCCATGAAGAGCAAAGGTCTATTTCAGCTGTGTTCTGCCTTTGTGTAGAAACTGATTCTCCTCCAAGAAATACAAACCTACTTGCAGCTCTCAGGAGGCCCAAAAAAGGTATATGGCTCTCCAAAAAGGCTGAGCTATTTCAAGGAAAAGGGGGAAAATGAAGTCTGCAGTAGTGTCTATAACACACCCGTGCTGAGACTTCACTGAGTGCACATTGTTTCTCTCAACCATCACTGGCTGTGCTTCACATTCTCAAACTTTTCCAGCCACCTCTCGCCTTTTTATATCTAGAATGTTCACCCCATAGAGAAATAGTGTAAAATCTGAAATAAAACAGTAAGAGCTAGCAACACTGAAGTCAGGAGGAGCCAAAATGGGTGCTTTTCCAGACAGATAACAGTGGCTGGAGCCACTCTGTCCATACACACAAAGCTGGGCTGATCCTTTGGCTGACAGAAGATGGAGTGAGTGGGAGACCTGTTTGTTCAGGATGTGAAATTGGTCATAACTTTTCATCCTCCACTGGCAAAACTCCGGCACCTCTGGAAACCTTTGTAGCCCTCTCTAAATCTTGCTTATTCTCTGAGCTCTGAGATACTTTGAGGTTACAGACATTGAGCTTGGCATTCTTCTCTTATATGTCAGAATGACTGAAGCTTACAAAATGAAAACTAATAGTTTGTTCTGAGATTTGGAGAAAATTTTTATAACATTTTGTCATAAAGAGGTATTCTATCACATTAACAGGAAGAAAACTTCATTCATATTTGGATGAATTGGAGAAAGGAAGGAAAGAAGGAAAGCCAGAAAAGCTGGCAGGCATGAAGTTCCTATGTGAAATAAGAAATATGTTTCTCCCTGCTACTCAAAGGACTTGCTTGGTCTTTTCAACCCCTCCCTTACACAACCACCAAGTTCTTCAGTGCTTTCCCCCTGCATTGTGCCTGATGAATAATACTGTGCTTTAGTGTCTATACTGCAACATGTATTTCTACAATTCACTTTAGTTATGAGGTCAGGGTTTTTCTCAGGGCCCCAGGAGAAGAGACAAGAAAGCCACCAGCCTAAGATGGTAGCACTGAAACCATCCAACATGCACATGGGAGGAGATCAGACTAATTGCTCCAAGACTCAGGTTGCAGACTTGATTGCAAAAGTACAGGGGAGAGTGTGTTGGATTTTCCCATTTAATAGACATTGTTTGGAGGTAATGACATTCTAGTGAGCTTAAGCACCTAAAAACTTGATGTTTGCAAATTTGTAGAATGTTATTGTGAGCAGCGCGTGCAGTGGCAATTTTCATCAAGTACTTGACTGCCTTGTGATAGGATCATGCCATGCACAGCTCTCAAAATCTCTCTTCAATCAGAAGATCACTGACCAATTTTCAAAATAAAGAAGAAATAACCCTCACACTTCTAGAAAAGAACAGGACAAGGAACCATCAGAGCTCCTCTGCTATGGTTTAAAATTAATGCTTCACTCAGGAAAGAGAGAGGAAGCTTATCAACCCAGTGATAGCTTAGACACTCTTTGATCTTAACAAGAACCTGTTCATGCTTCTGTGCATCAGCAATAAAGTTCCTGAAGGATTAATGGCTACTGTAATGTGTTAGTTTCTTTTTTTTTTTTTTTCAAGGAACAACTTATGTTTAAATTATTAAATTATTATTAATTATTTATTAATTAATAATTATTATATTATTAAATTATTCTTTACAGAACTAAGAGAGGCCTCGAGATTAACTCCCCTTGTCCTTATGGGGGACTTCAACTTGCCAGACGTTAACTGGGAGTGCCACACGGCTGACACGAGCAAGTCCAGGAGGTTCATGAAGCACCTAGATGATAACTTCTTGGTGCAGGTGCTAACGGAGCCAACTAGGAAAGGTGCCCTCCTAGACCTGTTGCTAGAAAACAGAGAGGGTCTGGTGGGAGATGTGGTGATTGGTGGCCGCCTTGGTCATAGCGACCATGAAGTGGTTGAGTTCAAAATTTATGGTGACAGAAGGAAAAGTGCCACCAAAACCTCATCCCTAGATATGGGGAAAGCGGACTTCAGGCTGCTCAGGGAACTAGTCAGCAAGGTCCCCTGGGAAACTGCTCTTGAAGGCCTCGATGTCCACCAGTGCTGGTCACTCTTTAAGCAATGCCTCCTAGAAGCACAAGATAAGGCAATTCCAAAATATCGCAAGTCAGGCAGGCGGGGAAGGAGGCCGGCGTGGCTGACCAGGAATGTTCTAATGGAGATTAGGCGGAAACAGAGAGTGTTTCGCTACTGGAAGGAGGGCCAGGCGTCATGGAAAGAATACAGGGATGCTGTTCGTGTTTGTAGGGAGAAAGTTAGAGTGGCCAAAGCACAGCTAGAGTTGAAGCTGGCTGTGTCTGTGAGAGAAAATAAAAAGGGTTTTTTTAGATATGTAAATGGAAAAAGGAGAACTAAAGAATACATAGGGCCGCTCCTTGATAGGGAAGGTCTCCTCACAGACGATGACGTAGGCAAAGCAGAGACGCTTAACGCCTTCTTTGCCTCTGTCTTCAATGCCGATGATGGGCTTCGGGACCCAGGGTGCCCTGAGCTGGAGGGCCGGGACGGTGGGGATGACAAACTCCCAACTGACCCTGAACGTGTGCGGGATTTGCTACTCCACCTGGATCCCTACAAGTCCATGGGTCCGGATGGGATTCATCCCCAGGTGCTGAAAGAGCTGGCGGATGTCATCGCGGAACCTCTTTCAATTATTTTTCAACGATCCTGGGAATTTGGAGAGGTCCCGGTAGATTGGAAGCTGGCAAATGTTGTGCCAATTTTCAAGAAGGGTCAGAAAGAAGACCCTAGCAATTACAGGCCTGTCAGTCTCACGTCAGTGCCTGGTAAAATCATGGAGAAGTTGGTTCTCGGAATTATTGAGGCGCACCTGGGGGACAAAGCAGTCATTGGTCCCAGCCAGCATGGGTTTGTGAAGGGTAGGTCCTGCCTAACTAACCTGATTTCCTTTTATGATAAGATCACCCGTATGGTGGACCAAGGGAAACCAGCTGATGTGATTTTTTTGGACTTCAGCAAGGCTTTTGACACGGTTTCCCATAGGATCCTACTGGACAAAATGTCCACCATACAGCTAAATAAAAACATCATACGATGGGTGAGCAATTGGCTAACGGGCAGGGCCCAAAGGGTTATGGTAAATGGGGCTGCGTCAGGCTGGCGGGCGGTCACCAGTGGGGTCCCTCAAGGCTCCATTTTAGGGCCGGTACTTTTCAATATTTTTATAAACAATCTGGATGTAGGAATAGAGGGTATTTTGAGCAAGTTTGCTGATGACACCAAACTTGGAGGAGTTGTGGACTCAAATGAGGGCGTAAAGGCCTTACAGAGGGATCTGGACAGGTTGGAGAGCTGGGCGATCACCAACCGCATGAAGTTCAATAAGAGCAAGTGCCGGGTCCTGCACCTGGGACGGGGAAACCCTGGCTGCATGTACAGACTGGGCGATGAGACGCTGGAGAGCAGCCTAGAAGAGAGGGATCTGGGGGTCGTGGTAGACAGCAAGTTGAATATGAGCCAGCAATGTGCCCTGGCAGCCAGGAGGGCCAATCGTGTCCTGGGGTGCATCAAGCACGGCATCGCTAGTAGGTCAAGGGAGGTGATTGTCCCGCTCTACTCTGCGCTGGTGCGGCCTCACTTCGAGTACTGTGTGCAGTTCTGGGCACCACAGTATAAAAAGGACATGAAACTGTTGGAAAGTGTCCAGAGGAGGGCTACGAAGATGGTGAAAGGCCTGGAGGGGAAGACGTACGAGGAACGGCTGAGGTCACTGGGCCTGTTCAGCCTGGAGAAGAGGATGCTGAGGGGAGACCTCATCACAGTCTACAACTTCCTCGTAAGGGGGTGTCGAGAGGCAGGAGACCTTTTCTCCATTAACACTAGTGACAGGACCCGCGGGAACGGGGTTAAGCTGAGGCAGGGGAAATTTAGGCTGGACATCAGGAGGGGGTTCTTCACAGAGAGGGTGGTTGCACACTGGAACAGGCTCCCCAGGGAAGTGGTCACTGCACTGAGCCTGTCTGAATTTAAGAAGAGATTGGACTGTGAACTTAGGCACATGGTCTGAACTTTTGGGTAGACCTGTGCGGTGTCAAGAGTTGGACTTGATGATCCTTAAGGGTCCCTTCCAACTCAGGATATTCTATGATTCTATGATTCTATGATTAAATTTAGAAGCTCATCTTCATTTCTAAATGTCATTGCAGTATTTAAACTTCAAATGTATGGAAACACGGATTGGAAACATTTTACATTGATTGTTTGCTGGGAGTGTGTTATAAAGTTTATTTGTAATTCAGAAGACAAACATTTCAAGCACTGAGTGGTAACAGCAATGTCAGCAGTACTCAAAAAAGTAAGGAGTTTTCTTCTGACCAGTTACACAAATTCAGATAACGATCTAAAGTAGTATGATTTGCAAGTTGGGCTAAGAAGTATTTCAAGATGTGCTGTTATGCACATTAAGAGGTGTGTTCAGCCATCTGTCTGTTGCTTTTTTCATTTCATTTTTTTTAACCTTACATCAAATAATGAATAAAATGTCTATAATTTAGAAAAGAAAAAAAAAAAAAAGATTTTGTTTGTCACAAGAATTTGTAAGGGAAAGGAGTATTTGTTTGAGAAGCATTTCTTCCAACTTTCTCAGTGCTTTCATAAAGTTGTCCTCTACCCATGGAATCTTGATAGAGAGATTATTGTGCTTTCCATGGAAAGCAAAGTGCAAGGAAATATTTTTAACTTTAGTTTAGCAAACCAAGTTTTGGAAAATAATGGCACTGTGCATCTTTAGGTGGACACCAGCAATTCTGGATGAACTAACATGCTGTATGTCTTGGTCTGACATGTTTTTATTTGATTTCATGTCAGAGGAGTTCTATTGAGGGAACTTATTCGGTATTAGTACATGAGATATAAGAAACCTCTACTATTGTAGCTTAGTCAGTCATCAAGAGCAGCAAGATATCTACATTTGGAGATTGCATTTGGAGATAATGGATGCTATTACTTGAACTAATTTTCATGTCTAAGCAGGATTTAACTCAGGTTATATTTGCAGCTATCATCCAATTTAATAATCAGCAACCAATTTAGAAATGCAGTATTTCCTGCATTTCATGTGCCAGACTGCAGATCCGTAAACTCAAAAGAGCCAGATTAATTTTCTTGAATGACAGAGATAAAACAAACACCAGTACTCTCAGACAGTCACCTTCTTCCATCCCATACAAAGCTTATGGATCCAGTATTATAAATATATTAACACTATCTACTCATCTCTAATATGTTTTGCATTCTGTGAAAAGTTGTCAGTCATATCAACATTTTTATCTCTTTGGCCATTGACAAAAATTTACCACTGAAATCTACCACTATGTTACAATTCTCAGCATAAATGTCATAGACTTAACTAACCTTGGCTGTGAGTAGCAGTCTCTCCAAAACCACGACTGATGAAGATAACTGTGAGGTATGTCGTTTTTGTTGGAACTTGTTGTACTTTAGGAACTAAATAGAGTTAGTTGAAGCAAAGCACTGTGGCAGAGACATTGTGATTTGAATGCAAGGAAACATGAACTTCCATTAGTCAGAGGTTATATAATGTTTCCACTATGATTTTATATGTATGCTTGTATGTACAGCTATACTTTTATACTGATTGGGGTATATAAATAATTTTGAGGCAAATAAATATAGAAATATATCCTTGAGTTTATCACTGAAACATTATTCTACTGCTCTGAAAAAAACACAGCTTAATTTAAGTTATATAAAAAGCATTTATATAAAGTAAGATCATTTAATCATACATATATTCAATTACTTTACAAAAATAAAAATACTGAAAAAAATAATAATAAAAAGAGGGCTAATGCCTCAAGGCAACATTCCTCCAAGATTCCCTTGTAAAGATATCTTAACACTTTCCAAGTAACTTAATCTCTGAAGTTAAATAAATTATATAAAATTTCTTCCTCCAAGGGTGGCACCAGATGTTATCACTCTTTAACATAATCTTTTTACTTTTCATTTAAACACGTATTATTTCATTAAAATTTTTCACATAATCCTACAGTTCAAACATACCATGATTACCAAACTACCTGAGATATCCTATATTGCATTGTACTTGGCTCAATTTAATATGCATTTCAAAGCATTAGTAAAATCATTTACTTCTTATAAAAGCCTACATTCTTGAATTTTCTTTGTTTCCAACTGAGTACTCGGGGGTTAACAAAGGAGATATCTGGAAAAAAAAAAAAAAAAAAAAAAAGAAAAGAAACAAACAAAAAAAAAGAAAGGGAAAGGGAAAACAAAAACAAACAAACAAACAAACAAAACAAACAACACAAACAAACAAACAAACAAAACAGGAACTGAAATGCCAACATGGGTTCATGAGGGTTAGGTCCTGCCTAACAAATTTGATTTCCTTTTATGATAAGATCACCCATCTAGTTGATCAAGGGAAACCAGCTGATGCAATCTTTTTGGACTTCAACAAAGCTTTTGACACAGTTTATGGTTTCCCATAGGATCCTACTGGACAAAATGCCCAGCACACAACTAAGCAAAACCGTCATACGATGGGTGAGCAATTGGCTGACGGGCAGGGCTCAAAGGGTTGTGGTAATTGGGAACTCATCAGGCTGGCAGATGGTTACTAGTGGGGTCCCTCAAGGCTCCATTTTAGGGCCAGTCCTCTTCAGTGTTTTTATAAATGATTTAGATGTAGGACTAGAAGTTGTTTTGAGCAAATTTGCTGATGACACCAAACTTGGAGGAGTTGTAGACTCAGATGAGGGTGGAAAGACCTTGCAGAGAGATCTAGACAGATTGGAGAGCTGGACGATCACCAACTGCATGAAGTTTAACAAAAGCAAGTGCCAGGTCCTGCACCTGGGACGGGGCAACCCTGGCTATCCATACAGACTGAGCGACGAGATGCTGGAGAGCAGCCCCGCAGAGAGGGATCTGGGGGTTGTGGTTGACAGCAAGTTGAATATGAGCCAGCAGTGTGCACTGGCATCCAGGATGGCCAACCATATCCTGGGGTGCATCAAGCACGGCATTGCTAGTTGATCAAAGGAAGTGATTGTCCCACTCTACTCTGCGCTGGTGCGGCCTCACTTCGAGTACTGTGTGCAGTCCTGGGCACCACAGTACAAAAAGGACACTGAACTGTTGGAGAGTGTCCAGAGGAGGGAGACAAAGATGGTGAAAGGCCTAGAGGCAAAACATCTGAAGAGCAGCTGAGGTCACTGGGCCCGTTCAGCCTGGAGAAGGGGAGGCTGAGGGGGGACCTCATCGCAATGTACAACTTCCTCATGAGGGGGAGTGGAGAGGCAGGTGCTGACCTATTCTCTCTAATCACCAGTGATAGGACCCGCAGGAATGGTGTTAAGCTGAGGCAGGGAAGGTTTAGGCTGGACGTCAGGAAGAGGTTCTTCACCGAGAGGGTGGTCGCACACTGGAACAGGCTCCCTAGGGACATAGTCACTGCACCAAGCCTGTCTGAATTTTAGAAGCGATTGGATTGTGCACTTAGTCATATGGTCTAAACTTTTGCGTAGACCTGTGTGGTGCCAGGAGTTGGACTTGATGATCCTTATGGGTCCCTTCCAACTCGGGATATTCTATGATTCTACATTTTTCCCTACCACAGTAGAGTAGAAGAAAGATAAATTTGACTGGCTGATTTCACAGTTCTGAAATACATTGTGATTTCAATAGCATTTCCCCCTCCTGTTTATTTGAAGGAATGTACAGGTGTGCAACACTAGGGCAGCTGTCAAGAGACTTGTGCAACAGCATGTTCTTGCTGAGCTACAGGACTGTCGTCATGTGAGACACTAAAGCAAGCTCAGGTGAGTTTGTCATGGGATTGATGTGAAAGTGTTGCCAGTCTTAAAAGTAAAACTTTGTCCTCAATGACTTTAAGAAAAGTCAATCCAGTTGCCTGAAGACATTAGGCTGAAGGACACCAGATCTAAGAGTTCCAGTTTTGTTTTTTAGCTTCAGAATTCAGGGTTCAATCCCAAGGCCTGCCCAGGGTTACAGCTAAAAGGCAGCAAGTACTGAGCACTAAACTCTGTCATTGGATATTGATGTCCTCAGAGGTCTTTGCATGGTCAGACTAATTGTGGTATTCAATACAGAAGAGAACAGTCAACTTTTTTTGATGGCTTCAGACTCAAATTAATTGCAGTGGAAACCTACTGATAACAGTATACACTGAACAACCTTATTAAAGAGAAATAATGCTTAATGAAAAGGAAGAACTCCATATTAGTAGGAGCTCAAGGCACTGATTATCACATGTGGATAAAATAGAAAAAACTATCTTCAAACACAAAATGACCAAACCGATATAAAGTTCAAAACCAAAGATTTATCTGCATTTATTATTTCTTGTTTTTAAAATACAGTACAAAAATTAGATGATGCAGATGACAGTGAGAAGTTGATGGGATAACTATTTCTTTTATTTTGTATTACATAGCCATAAAGAGAGGAGGTTGCATCAGAAGACAAGGTAAACAAAGTCAATTTTACCATTTCTAAAAATGGAACAAACTGGTGGCTATAATAATTTTAAACACTGAGCCTGTTTAAAGTCCTCTGTACCTCTCCAGTATCTTTTAAAAAATATTTTTGTGAAGTAAAATGCTATTTTGAAGTTTCACTTTTTAAAAATACTTTTTTCCTCATTTTTCTAACAAGATAAAATACAAAAAAATTTTGAGGGGATTTTTTTTTTAATATGCTTTTTTTTTTTCTTTTTTTTTTTTCAAAGCTTAGAAAATCTGGTAAGGTAGAGATGTAAAAAGCAAAGCCCTTTATGATTCTTCTATTGATTCTTTTCTGGAAAAAGAGAGGGAAAGATATAAATATATGGAAGCAATATTTTTCTTTGTCAATTCCTGAAATAGAGGAACTCTTCTTGTAAATTTTGTTTACTGTCATGCAGTGAATACTCTTTGCAAATAAAAATCTTCTGCCTTTAAATCAGCAGTTATGTATAGCATTTTATTCTATTGCACATAAAGAACGGAATTCTTGTAAATTCTTATAAAAAAAATATAAAGTTACTACAGACATAAAAAGATAGTAACTTCAGTTCTATGACCTTCACATTCACAGATTTGTATCATTCTTGTAATTCCCAGTGCATTAGAGAACACTATAGGATCTCTCCAGTGGATAATTTAACATAGTACATGTCTGCACATTTTCTTAACACAGACTTTTTCATTTATTAAATAGAATATCAGCATTATAGTTCAAAGTAATTGAGTGAAACTTTAAGGATGAGTAATTTATATGAAATATTTTGCAGATGTTTTTTCTAAATTTTAACTGCATCATTAATAAGTCTTATCTTTCAAAAATGCTATGTTGTTCCATTCATTTTCATTAGGCATTCTCAGTAGATCATTTCAGAATTAACTAAAAATACACATTAAAGACTCTTTTTGATAGTAATACAGGCCTTTTCAAAATGTTACATGGGAATCTTCATAAGATCAGTAAAGGATCTTAGAATATACATTTTGCTTACTCAGAATACACCCTCTGGACAGGTCCTCTTACTAGACTGAAAATATAAATAAGTATTTATATTTATAAATAAGTATTTGCTTTGGCACAGAAAATTCATAGAGCTTTACAAGACAGAATTGAAACAAACTGAAACAAAGGGTTTCTAGTTCATGGGAGAATTCTGAGCTTCATAGCTTCCTAACTGAAGTTATTGTAATTATTTTTAAAGTCTTATCACCTAGATTCCCCTATATTTTCTCAGAAGAAAAAAAAAAAAAAAAAAAAAAAAAAAAAAAGCAATGTTTCGTGAATAGTCAAAAGCAAATGCACTAAGCAAAAAGCTTTTGAAGTTATGCTATATGTACTTCAACAACAGATCAACCACACTGCTTTTTGAGTGAGCTGCCAGGTACCCTGGCTTAGATTTGACCAGAATTTCTTAAATCTGATATAATAAGAATGAATGTCAAAGCTTAAACAGTTTTTTTTCTTCAAGATTCCCAGTACAATCTAGTAGGAGTGGATAACACTTTCAAGTTATGCACCATGAAAGGAATTATTAAAAAAGTTCCACTCAAAATTTACCTCTGTAGGTTTTAGGGATTGGCTCTGTTTTTAATTCACTGCTCATGCACCCTCCATTAAGAAAGAAGCATATTTTCACTTACTAACTGAGCTATTTTTGCAGAAATACAAATGTACTGTATTGCATTGTGATTTTTATAGCACTGATATTTCTTGCAGAACCCAACACTTTTAGAACATAAATATAAAAATATGGGTAAACTCTGGTGCTAATAATAATAAAAAATCTCAATGAAAGTTAGTGTTTGCTTCAAAGATGGGGAGTAATATCTTAGCGCTAATGAATCCACAGAAACTTACCTGAGAAATACACAATTCTGAAAAGAATTTGGCAATATAATGAAATTGATATAATGAGAGCAGACCGGACTGTCCTTATAGACCTTCCACACAGAAATGAAGAATTCCTACGAAACACAGTAAGAAAAGGCCTCACAAGTTTTCTGGCTCAATTTTTGCAATTTCTAGATGATATGGAAATCCTAGATAATATACAAATTTCAAAACAGTCCTGAACAGTAGGAGGTTCGTTATCTTTAGCACACAATTGTGCCACTGCAGCTTAGACTGATGACTTCTGTGGGCAATTTTTGTCTTGTAATTTAAGAAAAATATGAAAAAGTACATGGAACTCAAAGGCCAGGAAATAATTGCAAACCAGGTAAAAGCACAGGAAGAAAGAGGAAAGGAGGCAGATTTACATAACTGTTGCAAATTACATAGGAGCAGTGCTCCTTTTCTGGTTCTGGAGGCAAGTGGTACAGCATAGCTCATGTCCACAGAGCTGAATACTCCTTTCCCCAATCTTCTGCACCCCAAAATAGGACTGCATCTTCCATACAAGTTACTACTGCCCTTCCACAGAAGCAGCATAATCCACAGTAGCTCTGCTCCCTGTCCCAAGACATTAATGAGATCAAGTAGTTCTTGATATATTCAGTAATTGTAAGTATTATGCAAATGAAGGTTTTCCAAATGAATGGGATATTAAGATCAGTATGTTCTGACTATTAAGGCAGTGACAGAAGTTTTTTTGAGTCTGGTATAGAAGTGAAGCAAGCATATTTTCCTGTGCTTTCAGTAAGACAGGAAAAACCACATGAGCCAAACCAAGTATTTCTATGATTCACTGTTAATTCCAGGACTCCTTTTTAAGCTACAGGAGATCCATGTTTAGATCTTTCAATTCCAGCTGGACATTAAACATTCCTGGTGAAAAACTTGTCAAAATTGACTTTAACAGATGATTTCTGGCTACAAGAATTTGGCTGTCCCTGAAATTTCTTTTATAAAAATCCTGACCAGCTCTAGGCTACCTGCCCACACCTGGAGAAATGAATGTGCTTAAACTGCATCAGTGAGGTTCTGCAATCAAGCTTTCAGGTATTTGTGAGAAGAAAAAAATATATATATTATTATTTTTTAATGTAGCACTCAGGAAAGAAGCGTGTTTTTTGAATTTCATGTACTGGTTTTATGATCAAGAAAAAAGTATCTTAATCCCCACTTTTTCTTCTGGGTGACAATGAGAAAATCGCTTCCCACCTTTAAAGAAAGCACAATAACACTATCTCTTTTGCAAAGAGCTGTAGGATCTATTGTTGCAACACATAATATTTGACTTAAATATCAGAGAACGCTATTCAAGGTGTCCATCTTCAGAAACGTCTAGCTCACACTGAGCATACCTACACACTTAAAAAAAATTATTAGCACAGGCGATGAAACAACAGGCAAAGCTGTAGATCTTTTGTATCCCATGGGTTTTATGAGAAGAAGGGTTGCAGAATGGATGTCAGCCTGGCTGTTACCTAACTCTCAGAGTCAGGTAATAATTTGCATCTTAGACATAGTCCATACTACATTTTTAGTTAGTTTTTGCCATGCCTAGAACAAGAATTGAAACTCTGCTGCTAAAATCTGTGACATCCTTACCTGTCAGAGTTGATCTGCACCATTCAGGGAGAGTGTGAGTGCAGCCAAGGAAACAGCTGTGGGAGTGCTGACCAAGACTGACTTGGAAGTGGCTGCTCCTAAAATGTAGAAGCATTTGTCTTTGCTAGAAACAGCAGCTGCTTCTGTAGTTCCTAGGTTGACAGCTTTCTGATAATGAAGATGCTCATCATATTCTTATGTTCCTAGTCTTCAATGTCATGGCTGCTTGTCCCTGGGCTCTGCAACCTCTGCTTAGCCACTGGCACCCCTTACAACAGTCTCCCAAATTGGCTGGCTGGTCCATATCCTGCCAGTTTTGTGCCAATGCCTGGTGGCAGCGTGACAGAAGGCACAGGAGACCTACTTGGATATCTATGAAGGACAAGGCACAGCAGTGTACAGGCACACCTGGTAAAAGTTGCACTTACTGTATTCATGGTCCAAACCTCAGCATCCTTTACATGCTGGTCCTCATCTAGATTGCTCCAGATGAAGAACTATTTCGTTTGCACAAGGGTGGAAGCCAGGCATGAACCGATGTGCAGGTAGCATAGGACCTGACATGGAACAGCAGGCCTACCAACTCTCACTGCTCAGCCACAGAGGACCCATATGAGTGTCCTGGGCTGCTGTGAAAGGAGACAGTGTTTACAGCTGTCTCTGTGGCACAGCCCCATTGAGACAACATTGTCCCAAGATCCCAATGGACATGCAAGGGAGAGAGAGAATAGAAAGCTTTGTAAAGGTCTTTGTAATCTTTGAAGAGCAAATTTGGAACTATGTTAATGGCTTCTCTCAGCTCATCAAAACTATTAGGAAGGTTTATTTTAAAAAGAGTCCCCTGGGAGCCATGAGGCAGGTGTTCACATTTACTGCTGCTTTTACAAAATAAACCATTATACTTAATGACTCTGATTGGATCAGTTGGAGGAGTCATTACCACCATTTTGAGTATGGTTCTAATGTCAAAGGACGCCTGATTTGCATGAGGCAGTCAGGTGGTAGGCAGTGAATTAAGTGTTGGGGGTCTGCTGTAGAAAAATTGTACTTTGAACCACCCAGGTTTTCACAGATAAAGTAACTCCATTTATTGCAAAAGAAAACTTTCTAACAGTAAGAAAGGGATTTTTACTCATAAATAGGTTCACAGTACTGCACTTTTATCCTATGTAGGGTAGGTCCAGTGCTTACTCTGAGTTCCTTAGGTCAGCTTTAAACTCAGATGAGTGCAAGGAGCTCTTACTGTGCCACTTGGTAGATGGTCTGATCCCTGCATATGTAGCAGAATCAGACAAAATGGAAGAAAAGTTTTTCCACCAATTTTCAGATTCTGATGGTAAATTGTGCAAGTAACGTAACTTGTGCTGCATTTATTGCTTGGACCATGGGAGTACCATCTGCTTCAGTAATTAAAATCTAATTAGTATTTTAAAAATGAACTAGCTGAGAATCATGGCACTGCACAACTGAGTACCTCATAATAATTTCAGTTATGTGTGTTCATATTTTCTTATTTTCTTTTTACTTCCTACGCCACAGAAGCCATTTAGGGACAATTCCTAGGTAACGAAAGTTACCGGACAACTGCATATCCCTCACAGTTTGTAAGGTTCACCCTGGTGTGATCTATGACCAACTGAAAAAAAGCACCCCTGAAGTGCAAAAAGTATGCCTGTGTAAAAATTGTGCAAGCAATATCAAGACCAGGCTGTGTGTGCTCTCCCGCCCATACGTTAGAAGAGGTAGGCTATCCTCAGTAGTCCTTTCTATATATTTTGCTTTTTCCTAAACAATATTTCTTTGAGGCCCTATGAAACACCAAAAAGTAATCAGACTCATCTGAGACATCATAGAAACAGCAGTACTCTGAGCATCACACATATTTGTCACAAAAAAAGAAATAAATAAGAAAGGAATTTTTTATTTTTTTTTTTTAAGGAAAGACTACAAATTTAAAATAAAAATAAAACTTTAGGACTAAAAAGTATGGTATTCCATAATCAAAACCTATGGACTGGGTCTTGTGGCAATTTTTTCAGAGTTCAATTTTTTCTTCAAAATAGTTCTCAGTTACTTTCTTTATTCCTTTGGAGGATTTTTGCCTAAAAAAAAATTATATGGATAGACTTAGGTTCAAGATTTTTTGTTTATTTTTATAGCAACTAGACCTACAATCATACAGACATATAATTTTGTGAAGATTTAATTATTTCCTAGATGAAGCCCAAAAGTGCAGAATCATATGCATATTTTCAGGGAAAATATTTTCAGGGAAATTTTTTCATTTCAGGGAAAAAAAAAAAAAAAAAAAAAAACAGAGAAAGATATAGTTTTATGTCAGGAGTAAAATCCATTCTCATTTTATCCAAGTAATTTCAGAGATGTCTCCAGATAAGTAGGTAATTTTGAATTAAAAGATGCTCAGGGAACAGTTCATGTACTGGTCGGACCCAGAAAGGAAGTTAAAATCACAGGTGCATACTTCTTGCTCGTGTCTGTAATTATTATACAACTTACTTGCATCCCTAATGTTGTATCACATGGCTGGATAGAGTCATTACTGGAACAAGGGCTACGTATGAGAAAATAAGTGTACTTTTACATCTATCTGTATAGTGGATAATAAGTTAGATTTTCATAGAGTCTTTCGGCTTATTTATGATGAGAATCACAACTTATTCCTACCTGTGAGATGGGTTGGGCACTGGGTGGCCTGTGAGCATAAAGATTATCTATTACCTGTGGCTGTAACAACCCAGGAGGTGGAAAACTGCAGGAAAACTTCTGCTCGGGTCCTGAAAGCTTGATCTAGGATGGGTCTCTCACTCTACAGAGATGGTCTGCAGTAGGGCTGGTCACAGCAGGTACAACTGGCTGTTCAGGGAATATATAAACATTTATATATAAATATAATATATAAACATATATTTCAACCTGAGGCTTAGAGGTATACTTTCCCTTCTTAGACTTGAGTTTGGAAGCCAGGCCCATGTAGGCACTCATTTGTGAGTATTTGAGAGCCTCGTGAAGCTTCACCCACATGTGCCTCTCCAAGGCTTCTCTGCAGGGTCAGTTGGGCATCCTCAATGCTCACCACACCTGCTTGCCCTGTGTTCCTTCCCTGAGCACCTATCCGTCTGCCGAGTTTATTCACCTAGCACGTATTCATCAGTTTTTCAGCAAAACCTGGATGTCTTAAAGGCTTGTGGTGTGACAGTCAGCACAGATATGCCTGAATGGCTTTGTGCTTCTGGCATTTAGGTGATAGTGCAAGTGAGAATATGACTTAATTTGGAAGAAAATCAGAGGGATCAAGTAGAAAATTATTGACATACGAAGGCTTATTACTGCTAGTGATGAAACATTCATGAGAAGAGACTTAAACATCAATGTGTCAAGCCTTTCTGCTAATCTAGGACACACCATGAGGATTTGCAGTAAACATCTGTCAACTTTTCCATCAACTTCCCTCTGCACTTACAGGCGGTGCAGCCATGATCAAATATTAATACCCCAGACACCAATGCAAACTGAAATTTCTAACTCCTATTAGAGTTATGCTGGAATTTCCCCTAGAGTCTTGCAAGGAGGAAGATGAGAGGCAGTATTTGCCCAGGTTCAAGCAGGGAGCCTGTTAAAGCAGCCCAGGTATCTTGACTCCCTGTATGAATGATCTCTTAGCTAACAGTCAGCAGCTTGGTATTGCTGGCCTTACTGGAGGCCCCATTAGCAAAATGCAAAATTCAAAATTCTTCAGCAGGAGCAGACCAGAAAAGACAAGGAGAGAAGGAGTCCAGAAAAGTCTCCACCTGTCATGCCACAAGGCTTCTTTCAGCAAAGAAACAGAACAAAAAAGCTTATTAATTCCCTTTTCAGCAAATATTGGTTCTGGCCAGAGTAGATTAACAACAAATCATTAGAGTTAATTTAGATCAATTGCGAACAGCATTAGTTCAAATGATTTTTTAAACTCATCTGAAATTTCCCCACTTCTGCTCTGAGCCTGAATTAATCCCATGCTCTCCACATGCTGCTGGATGTTTAATTTGAAGTCAGGTATTACAAAGAATTCATCTGCACTTGGGTTGATTTTCGTTGGGCTTCTCTGTATGAAGCATTTTGAGTCATGCTTTGCTGGCTGCTGAAGCTGACCAGCAAAATAAAGGACAAGTGGGAGATGGGACAGCACTGTCCCTTTTAGGGCACTCCAAAGGATAAAGAGGACAGAGAGGACATACAGAGGCTGTCACTCAGTTTGATGTTAGCAAGTTTGATGAGACCATCTAACCCCATTCCATGTATATCAACAATTTTCATTTAAGGACTTAGGAAAATAGAGGGTTTTATGTTTTAGTGTATTTCTATGTTTAATTACAACCTCTGCTAAAAATGGGTCTGTCTTTCCCTTCTTGCTGCTTGTCCTACTCTCAACACAGGTCACAATGAAACACTTCAATAAGGTTGTGCCACACAGTATGTGATTTTTGATACATAGCTGTGAAAGCATTTCAATATGGTTTAAAATTAAATTATATAAAATAATACATTAACAAAAAATATCCTTAGGATTCCAAAAGTTATAAAATGTATTGAGAGTAAGTAAAGCAATGAAATAAAGTCTAGAATTCGGGGCATTTTTTAAGCAGTGTGTAAATTTTATAGTAATTTTCTGGAACAAAAAACTGTCCAGAAAAATACGTATCTATATGTATTTAACTGAGCATATTCTATACAACTCATAAGTAATTCCTAACAATACAATTCTCAGTTGTAAGCCTAGAAATTAGATATCTGAGCTGAATAAAATGTGCCCTGAGTCCTTCTTACTAGCAAATCTGTACTTGCAGTTATTTATGGATATGAAAATTCAGGTCAATTTGAAAAACACAAAGAAAAATCTCTGGTGAGACTCTGCATGAGACAGAGCCACTAACAGTAGCCAGGTCAATGGGTGGTGATCAAAAGCTTTATTTTTCTGAGTAATTACAGTAAATAGAGGTATCAGCTGTTGTAATGCAACTGGGTTCAGGAATACTTTTTTTACTGTACTCATTAAAGACCTGTTATACAAACTAAAATTCATACTCCACTTCATAAAAAAAAATAAAAATATTTTATCACAGCTGTTAAGAGGCACAAACTCATCCCTAAATTATACTGATTCCAACTCGCTTATAAAGTATGTTGTGAATTATCATTGTGGGGAATGAACTGCAGGACAAGAAGGTGTATCAGAAGTAAGAGATTATAAATTGGGTTGGATATCAGAGTGAATTGATAATGTAAGGAAAGAGCTCTCACTTCAGATAATTCAGGTAGCACTTGAGATAATTCAGAGCAACTCAAAATTGCAACCTTCTAGAAATCTGGTCCATTAGCAGAGCAATGGGAAAAGGTGCCTGCTTGAAAAACTGTAGTGAGACAGACCATGCAGTGCTATGTGATTATGAATAATTCACTGTAAATATTTGCAGTTTCTATTTTGATTACAACAAATTTTATTTCCCCCTCCCCCATCACAGTATCCTTGTAGTAAAGATCCAAGGATATCTGACTGCCTTAGGCCTGGTTTCCCACATTCCCTGCCATCATGGTAGTGGATCAGGTCTCTTCTCAGAATGTTCTGTATTATTAATGATATATTTTGACTCATGAGACTTGACTGCAACACTTCAAATGTCCTGTGAGCTGGCAGCACAGTGAGATGTTGGTGTGGGACGAAGATGTTGGCTGCCTTCCAAAATAATATGGGCAGACCGTACATTCCCCGTCTTGCTGGAGATTGGCAGGTGTTTCCACTGGCATTGAGGATGTTTGTTTCTCTTTTAAATGTCTGCCTACACAAACACCATCGGTGCATACAAGGAAGTTCCCTCCCTGTTGCACTAATTGTGCCATTGGAAATCAAAAGGATTTTATGTTAATTTTGAAATGGTCCCAGAGTAAATGTAGGCACAGACAGCTGGCTAGCAGAGTAAGGAGTCACTTCTCTGTGCATTGCATTAAGCACACCCTCACTCAGTTCATAAATTGGATTTTTTCCTTTAGTTGCTGCCTGTTAATGTATTTTTAATCCTATTCCATAACAGAACTCCTGAAGCTGGGTAGATAGGTTACACCTTGACACACAGGCCCAGGGAACATTTTGTGCAAAGTTGGCACCTAGTCAGTCAAAGTCTTAGCAAAATCAAACCAACAAGGAAGAATGCCTCTGTTTGTCCTTCTTTTAGAAAACAATGGAAAGAAAATAAAAGCAGGATTTGGGGCTGAGATTGATTGATTGATTTATATTTGTCTTGTTCAGGAAACAGTAGCATGTTTAAAAAAGATGAACTAGCCTCTGGGAAAACAATCCCAGCTTAAGTGTCTCTCTGAGATTTCAGTGGCTCTGTTGTTTGTGATAGGTGTCTCAAGCTTGCCCAGGTCAACTTTGGATGGCATCCCTTCCTTCTGTGGTATTGACTGCACCAGTCTGCTTGGTGTCACCTGCAAACTTACAGAAGGTGCGCTAGATCCCACTATGTCACTGGTAAAGATATTAAACAGCACCTGTCCCAAGACAGACCCCTGAGAGACACCAACTGGTCAGTGACACAACTCCAGAGAGGTGCCTCAAGTCTGCTCCTAAAATTGTCCGTGAGACAAGCCCAGAGTCAATCTTTGATGTTACACACTAGACATGCTAAAAGTAGGGAGCCAAGCTTCAAAATCCAGTAAACCTAGCATGCTTGCTCTAAGAATTTAATTCTTCTGATTTCATCATTCTGCAGTGTAATCTCAGTTACAGCTTGTGTTAATTTACCAATCAATTAAAATATGAAAAGAAGCTATCACGGAAAATGTTTTAGAGTTGAACAGAGAGGCTAAAGCAATTCTAATTTGAGGAGATATTTTCTAAATCTATACCAGTAATTGCAACAAAATTGTCAGAAATTAAGCTTATATTAGGTATTTTTCACATTTGACTTGCTTTAAGAGCAATTACATTATCCTTTATTTTCTGTGATAATTATGCAAGTCTTCCGTAGCTATCACATTCAGTCAAAATAATGTGTGAGCACTATTTAAGAAAGAAACATTTACAGTTATATTTACCTGCAAATCTAACTTGTAGTTGTAGAAAATCCAGCATTTAGAGCTTTGTCAAACCTAAGTGGCAATTTGCATCAACCCCATAGCTCATCAGACTTTTCACTACTTCAGTTCACCTGACACCACAGCAGTTAGTTTAGGAGAGCTTACTGATTTTTATAGCTCACATTCTGCTCACTCCTCCCACTCCATGTGGCTATTGTCCTTACGCATAATAATGACTCCTGTAGAACCATGAATTAAGTAATAGACAATCAATATAACCTTAATCTATACCAAATTTTAAAGATATTTTTTCACAGCTCATTCTGTATTGGTGTTTTCACTGGTGGGTCAGCGAAAGAGAGACACTGCATATATTTATACTACACTTTGCCTATCCATCAGTATAAAAATATATAGAAGAGGAATGTGACTAGCATGCACAGCAGCTCTCCTACAGACCTGTTTGCATCTGCAGAGCTATTACTGATACTTCATAAATATGTGTACAGCTTCATGGTAGAGGGTTCCTAGGGAATGGCAAAACAGTTTCCAAAGGAGAGCTGAAAACTTTGTACTACCCAGCTGTGGTATCCATAAACCAAAACCCAGGAGTACTATGAGTACTCTGTCTGTGTCCATTACAAATGCTACTGCTGTGTTAGCTGTTTCCATGCAGACGCAGAAGTGCTCTTTCCCTGTTTACAATAGGTTATTGACAGATGTTAGCAAGTCTCTTGGTTAAGAAGAGTACATGTTACATACATCTTACCAGTGGGGAGTCAAATTAAGACAGCTTCTCCAGGCAGGATACTGGTTCAGATCTGATGTTCACTCAGCAAGCAGGACCCTCATTTTATTCATTACCAATGGTCCCTAGACTTCTATTATTATTAGAACCAGCAGTAAACATACACTCAGAACAAGAAATTTGCTCTGAACCAGTCATTCACATGTGTACATATACATATCATGAAACATTACTAAAATCCTGGGATGTCTACCTAAAGTTTGGGTTGCATCATAAAGTAGCACAACTGGCTTCCTAATGGAAGCAATGTTAGCAGTGTAAAAGGAGCACCTGAGGACTCTGGGTAAACACAACTTTTGCTTTGTCTATTATTTTAATTTGGTCATATGCCATTTTTCTGGTATGTCCTAGCGTGGCAGAGACTTGCTGAAGAGGATGCACGAGACTTCAAAATTATATTTGAAAGTCACATGGGACTCTTGCCTGTATTCATAATGGATAAATAAAAATAAAAATAAAAATGAAATGCATTAAGGATTGAAGCCTGGCTGAATTCTGCCAGCAGCATGACTAATTGCTGCTCTTGGGCACTTAAAGGGCCACAGGAGGTGACCTTCCTCCCACTTGACTCCCAGAGCCTTGCAGGGAAGCAGCATGCCTGTCTGGCACAGCAGGCAGCACAGAAGTGAGGAGCAGCAGAGCTGGGACCTCTGAGATCTCCTAACCAGAAAGTGACTAACAAGCTAACAGGCTACAGCTCTGCTGGAGATGTGGTAGAGGTGCTCCTGGTAACATTCGCACTGCAGACCCAGCTGCAGCAAGTCTCTTCTGAAGTCCTCCTTTGCACAGCTTCTGCCACACTTTGAGCCTTTGGGGTTTGCTCTGACTCCTGAGAGTCTGGTGCCTGCTCAGTGCTTGTCCAGGCTCCTTTCCCATGCTGGGTTCCTGTGTTATGCGCCTGACCCTGCTCTGGCCTACTGGCTACAGGCTGACAGACACAGACCTCGTGGCATGAAGCGAGGCTCTCTGCTCCACAGCCATGCTGAATGCTGAAGCTCCAAGTACTGCCCAGCTCTCAGAAAGGAGGAAACAATTCTTTCCAAATACACAACTGGTCTTTCTGCTCTCAGCTCTTGTGCTGGGTTACCATCCATACTCATCACTCGGGAGTTTGTTATTTTAACTGCAAAACTTAAGTGTAAGTCTTTGTCTGCCTGCTTGCTAAATGTAATATTTTCAAACCAGAACGTTTTAGGCACGTTCCCGGATACCAGACTTCAGGAAGGAAAATCAGGTGAAAACACATTGCTCATACACAGTGAATTGCCAAGAAAACAGAAGAAAATTAATGTTCACCAAATACAACTTGAAGATTAAGTAATTCTTTTTTCTTGATGTTCTTTTTTTAAGTGATCAAAAAGTATCTCCTAGCTGAGTTCTTCTACCCAAATTTCAGCACAGTATCTATCACAAATATATATTACACCTATATTATAAACCTTTGAGTAACGAGGTTTATGAATAAAGGGGCTGACCTGATCTTACCTGTATTTATTCTCCAAAAGTGTATCATTAATGCTGGACAGAAATCTGAACCAATAAATTATATCTTTTAAATTGTTATTTTTTAAATATAAAAGAGAAAAAAAATACAAAATTAGAAACCTTCACTTTCAGAGTGAAGCAGAGTGTGGTATTCCTTTCTAAACTTTGCTTTATAGATTTTACTGAAGCAGGTATTATAAATAGCACATTCCCATCCATTAATACTGCAGGGCAGCTTGTTGGCGTTGAACAGTTTGTCACAACTAGCATGGGGATATATCCCCAGTGCCGAGATTTATCTAATGCTTTGGAAAAAAGAAGTTTTTTTTTTTTTTCACTAAGCTTTAGCATGTACTTCCAGCTCTGTAATAACCTAAATCTTGCACTTGGGGTTCTGCTGTTCTGTGGAACACTTGGAGCACCAGTGTCTGGTGCTCCTGGCTCAATTCATTGCACAATTCTGTCCCTTGTTTTGTTTCTGCACAACACACAACAGATCCCAAATCAGCAACTCATCCTAGGGCTTTTAAAAAGACAAAGCCAACACTTTGTTCTAGATCTAGAATGGCCCATCAGTTTTTTTTCTGCTCAAGGCACTTTTATAGCATTTTTCACACAGTTGAGACCCTGTTGGCCTGATGCTGTCACTCAAGGATAAAAAAAAAAATAAAAATAAATAAAAATAAAATTAAAATTAAAATTAAAAAATAAATTTAAAAAAAAAAAAAACACCTCTAAACAGTCCTAACATGGCCATGAAAATACTGTAATGCAAATATTTTTCTGCAGTGTATGTTATATATAACCTACCTAATGGTAGCTGTGACAAACATTTTGGTACTTGTTTCAGATGATCTCTGCAATTTTTATTCATCTCTTCGCAAGCATAAGCATACAATTTACATTTAAAGACCTCATCTGATAAAATGAAATGGTATCTTCATATCATACATGTATCATTCATAGTCCCAAGGTAACAATTTTCACTTGATTAGGTTACACTCAATGAATCCAGATCAGTGGAATTCAGACTTGCTAAATTAAATTTGTAATCCAGGAGGTACAACCTCTTTATCATCAGCACTATGTGTACACTCTTCTTTTAGCCTCATCAACAGAAGCATTTTTAAGCAGACCTCAGGGCGATAAAGATAACCGGTTTAAAAACAAATAAAATAAAACAAGATGTTTTATTAAACATGATGGCAGTGGTATAGGGTGGCGTAGGGTGGGGTGGGGTGGGGTGGCAGTCTTGTTGTACTGCTTGGCTATGGAACATAATGGCTGGAAGATGTGTTGTGTCTGCTTCTGCTTGTGTCTGCACAGCCATCACCCTCCCCTTTGTCTTTGGGCAAGAGAAGGTGAAGAAGCGGTGTCTGCTGCTACATCCCTTATCACAAACACTGGAGTCGACACTGAAAATATTTCCACCTTCAGTGTATTCATGTTATTCATCACTGTGTTTCTGGGCAGTTTGCAGCTTCAGATGCCAGCACTAACAATTTGTCACATTCACTAAGATACAAGGGGGCTGAGGTGCCCTGTTTTGGTGGCTGTGTGGCCTCACACAGGATTAAGATACAGAAATAGATGATATATTGTTAAGGCCTCCAGAGATTATCCACTACTGCAGGGCAAAAACTGGTTCTTTCAGCTTTGTCAGTAGTACAGACAAAATAAATAGACAACACTGAGATGAAATCATGTTGGATTTATATGGAGGGTTTGGCTCAAATCATATGTTTCAGGAATACTGCATTTTTATAAAAAACAAACAAACAAACAAACAAACAAAACAACAACAACAAAAAAAAACACTTTTGTTTTGAAATAAGAAGCTGGTAAGAATAGCTCCTCTTCTAATAAAGTCTGGCAGTCTTGAAACTGAAGTCACCTGGGAGTACTAATAGCTGTGAAATTTTGAGGGCATACAAACCAGAAGACCATCTCTGACTCTATCTTCTAGCACTGTAGCAATCAGGTCTGATCCCTCTCAAGCCTCCCCTGACAGTCAAAGGGTTGTTTGACACAAACATTCTGGGTTTTGGCTCCTTTCCATTGTAGACATGGATATTTGCAGTCTATACACTTCAGCGAAGTCTCTCAGTTTGCACTGAAGTGAATGGGTAGTTGTCTTTTTTGATGACTCTCTCACAACTTTGTTCTTTCTCTTTTATTTTCTTCTTTTGTAATTTAATTTGTAACATCAGCTCTGTGTGGATGTTGCTGTTATTCTTCCCCAGCTGTCTGAATTAAAGCTGCATCTTGGGTGTACGTTGGAGGTAGGATGTTAAGCTCTGGCAGGGCCTGGGGAGCGCTTTCAAAGCGAGATTTTTCAGCCAAACAGTTGTTTGAGGCTGTGGAGACCAGGTGAAAAGGAGAAGGAACCCTCAGATGAGTAATTTTTATGCAGGTGAGCATTGTGCAAAGCAGCTGGCTTGCCCCAATACCACTTTGGATCCGAGAGAGCATCAGGCTCTTTCACTCGTGTCACACATAGGAGTATCCAACAGGACAATGTACAGATTCTATATCCTATTTTGATTTTTAATGGCTAATTTTTTTCTTTCCCCCCTGTATTGGGGTGACTGTAGTATTAATTAATCTTACCCTTCCCGTGAAATGTATTGCCTTGCCTTTTGTGTTACTGCTTGTGTGACAGGACTAGGGAGGTCTTGCTTTTTCTGAGACTGACAGCTGTCCTGAGAGCATTCAGAGGTTCTTCGCAGGTCTTTGCTTTGTCAGTAAACTAACAAAGATTGCGGACTCTTTGGTGTGGCTTTTTGGAAGCTAAGCTGGCTAAGGCAGGTGCTGAACTGTCATTCTGTCATTCCAGATTTGCACATTTTATGTCAATCAATATAATAATGAGGCCTCAAATTTATAACATACAGTTTGTAGTTGGATTTGGGCTGTTCATTCTGTTTTTATTTTTTTTTACCCCACTTCTGAAGACTTTTCTCAAAATCTGAAAGCATGTTAGCATTTTTATATTGCCATCCCTCCTACATATCTTTGAATCACTTCCAGCAGGGTGGCTGGGCTCACCTGCAGCTGTGTCACTGCCCCACCAAGGGCTGAGGCGGGGCGTGGCTGCAGCTCCATGAGACGGTGGCGGTGTGCTGCAGCATGTCTCCAGTTGCCGAGCTGTGCGGCTCTCAAGTTTAGTAAGACTAAACCCGAGTGACACCCTCTACCAAAAACAGGGATAGGCATAAGAAGATCATACCAGCAATTCTGTGACTTTGGTAAGCACACCTCTTGTGTGTGCTTCCATGCTTCCACTGTATGTTGGTGTTTAGGATCTTCCTCTCTGGTGGAGAGGAAGGCAAGGGCTGTGTGTGAGTAAAGAGCAAGGAAGATAAGGTCTGAAAAGTTGCTCTGTTTCCTGCATAATAAAGCCAGATGGATAAAGGAAAGGTACTTATTAGAAACCTACTTCAGTGATTCAAATAACTGGAGAAAGGGCTGCTCTGGTCATTTTTAGTAAGCATTCATTGAATTATGTGATTTCATACCTCATTATATTTGAACTGTGTACAAAGTTTTATTTGCAGGATAAAGCCTTCTGCTAACATAAACAGGAAGCCTTTTTATCTTAACTTTCCACAGTTATAAAAGCTGCCACGGATGGCAACCTAAGCATCTGATGCAGATTATGTGAGGCATGCAAACTAGTGAGAAACTTAAAACAGATTAGTAAAGATTATTTCTAACATGCAGAACCATTAAGTAAATACAGACAGAAAGCCACTGTATTGTAAGTTTCAGTGGACTCTTGGCTGAGATGGAATTCACTTCTTTCTATGGAAAGACTAGACTCTTCACTCTGCACACCTGATACATGGATTTTTGAGGGGTTGTGTTTCCTAAATGAAACAAAATGATCTCTTTCTTCCCAGCAGTTTTTTCTGTTAGGGGAGCATCCCTGACAGTTGCTGATGTTTATTTAGAGTTTGGATTCTTTGATCAGCTACAGGTATTTTGTATCAACTTTATATATACACATATATTTAATGGCATAAGACAGGTTGTTAAAATTGGCTGTGTGACTAGCTGACAATAGTGATAAATTAAGGTTTGTCTTAAATTTTTCTCATTTATTTCCCTAAATTACCTGTTAAGACTCTAGGTAGTTGCTTGAAGAGTGATTAAGTGCCTAGACATGAAAAATTCTGTATATACTTTGACATAGACTGCTAACCCTGGACTGCAGTATGTCATTGCGATAAAACTAAAAATATCTCCAAGCAGACAGAGGTCATAATTACTGTCATACTTCCATCCTTCAGTATTTGCAGCATAAGAGAAAAACTGGAAATATAAAGCCTCTGAGATTAATTGCTTAGCAGACTGGCTTTTAAATATCACCAACTTCAAGGAGAACACCTAGAGTTCTGGGTGAACTGAAAGGAATGATTAACATGCATAAACCCTCAGAGACTCATGACAGTGTTTCTAATGAAGATAAGGTAAGGTGGGTACAAAGAAGCAGGATTCATATTAGGTTGTTTAGTCTTTTCTTCACTTTATTTTTTTTCTTTTATATGAAAGTGATAAAAAGTTCTGTTTGTTAAAATATGCCATGGCTATGAAATATATGTGGGCTTAGCCCCCTTGTGTGGAAAATGGAGTGATTCCTGAGCTGCCACCTTTCTGAGTGCTTTCATAGCTGAGTTTTTTGAGAAACCAAGCAGAAAGGTGGTGCTGCCTATAGCTCCTGTTGGCTGTTTGGTGTTACTTGCACAGAGTCTTTGAGAGCCACAGCTTTAGGCTTTGGGGCCTACAGTGCCAATTAAGCCATCTCGCCACTGTAGCTCTTGGCACTTTTTTGTACTTCCATGTAAAGTTCTGTAGTTGAGAAGTAAATATCTCAGAAATTAATTCATTGTTGTGAAGCCCAGGACCCTCAGGTCTGTGTGCTACAGGAAATCAGCAGCCACCGGTGGCAAGTTCTTAGTGTCCACAGCAAGTGAAGAGCCAGGACTGACAGCTGGCATGTGTCTGCTGTCTGCAGTCCTAGTAAAAACTCCGTCTTTGAAAAGTCTGTCCCTCAGATACTGTATTAAAAGCGATTGGTTTACCTTTTCCTTCCTGAAAGAGAGAGAGAGAAAGAAAAAGAAAGACATTGAGTTTAGAGATTTCTCATGTGCTGCCAACAGCAACAAAGGCAAAAATCTGGCCTCGAGTTCCCTTAGTTAACTCACTCACAACCTAATTTTCCTGAAAACTGGCCTTTGCTGACACCATTGTCACATTAGTTTTAAATCTACTTAAACAAGACGAAGACATCATGGGGCGAGTGTGAGCTTGACCCAAAAGTGCAATTCAGTCCCTGGCACACACTGTGCTTATATGTACAAAAGATGGTTTGTGATCACAGAATAATAGTGTTTCCTGCATGTCCCCCCTCACAGAGATTTGTATTGACACTAAACAGTAATTCACGGATAAATTTTTAATGCAGAGCCACCTCCTATGTGGAGCTCTAAATACTAAGCTGAAGGCTAAGTGCAAATGTTTTCAATCTTCAATCACAAAACTTTGATGGGGATGTGGGAATAGGTAATTGGCCAAATTATTTGCTGGCTTTGATAGGAATGCTTATTTGGTGCTTGGTTCCCTGAAGCTAGCAGTGAGATAATTGCCCCAGCCTTCAATCCCCTGTTCTTTCTCCAGCTCTAGGGTAAGGGCACATTTCTGAGGTGATTATTACTTAATTGCCTACGTTATGCTGCTAATATCCACCAGATAAACACAGCTTTCCTTTCTAAGTGTTGCTAAGGGGTGCTACCAAAAGAATACCAAGTGGCCCTGGGGAATATTAAGGCCCCACTAAGGCACTGGGCCTCTTTCCTGCCTTTGCCCTTGGTGGGAGCCCTGGGAGGCTGGCAACCCCTCTCCTTTTGGGGTGGAAGCTCAGGGAGCAGGCACTGCGGCAGCTGGATTAGGATTTGGGTGGGATTCAGATGTAAGTTTTATTTTCATTTTCTCATAGGTAACTCTGTTTAACTACTTTTAGCATAACCCTGTCCTGTTACACGCAGTTGGCTTTGGTGTATGTCACCTAAGTGAAATGATGCTGAAATAATTATCTGTGTGGCTTTTTGAGGCATTTCTTACTGGAAGGATAGTCTGCAACACTGAACTTTGAGATGTGCTTCATTACAATACTAGTACTTCTGATTTTACCTCATCACTTTTGCCAGTCTAGGAGGGGAAGGTCAATGGGTGTGGAATATTGTGGTTTTAATCACATAATTTAGTCTCATTCCTTTTGCTAAATATGTATGGCTTGAGGGAGAAGTAACTACTGCCATTGCAAACTAGAGAAAAAAAAATACAACAACCAAACAATTCATGTTCCTAAGCATCTGTCTATATCAGCTATTCAGGCAAAATATATTTAGAAAAAAATCACTCTTCACCATTTAAGCTGTTTACTGCATTAACTAAAATGCCATATTTTATCCAATCTCTGTGGAAACAGACGTGCTATAATCTTAATTTATCACTTGTCTTTCCTTTACAACTGGGTAAAACTAACAAATAAATGCAGTGACTGCAGACAAAGCTGACAGGCTTAAGCTGTAGTATGTATGCTAATGTATTTTTCAAATAGCTTTGAAAGGCATGATTATGCCTTCCTGTTTTGGTTTATATTGAACCATAAAGAGCCCTAAAATCAACAGTGTCATGAAGAGATCTCATTTGAGACTGTTTGTAATCAGCTTGTAAGAAATGTAACTCAGTTGTGTGTAATGACATTGTGCTATTCACAAAAAGTTGTTATTTTAAGACATACTTTCCAAGAAGCTTTCAATGGGAATGTTGCATTGGACAAAGAAAGAGTACCATCTGTTTTTTTACTACACTTGGTAGTAATTTATAAGGCATAGGAGATGTCATAAATAATGAAGTGAGCTACAACCTGAATAAGCTGGCAGAATTTTTAATGGAAAAGGTAGGTTGGATTTATCTTTTTTTTTTTTTTTTCTTTAAACCCATGTTTAGATACTGATGATCTCAGAACATGTGAAGAAGCCAACCAAAACCTAGGATATGTATCTACATATACATGAGTCTGTGCCCAGGAAAGCAAGTCTAGATGAAAAACAGATATATGGTAGTGGCATTTTCAAATATATTTATCTCCTAATCCTATTTTTCTAAATAATGTTACTAGTGGTTCATCAGAAAATAAAGCCAATGTATCTGCAATAACAAGAATTTAAGTCATTATCAGAAGAATTTCTTTTCCAAAAGTTATCAAGGTCTATATTAAGTGGCTTAACCCAGAAATCAGCAATTTCATCTATCACCTTCTGTCTTTTCTATGGAGTCTTGGTTATTGTCCTGAGAGTGAGCTCTGGCAGCAGAGAAGGGTTGTCCCAGAAAAACTGGTATCATCTGGAAAGAAGGAAGTGACTGCTTCCTTTTATTTGAGGATACTGGGGCTGGAGTGCCATGTCCAGTTTTGGAGGCAAAGGGCTGAGCCGGGTGTCCAGCTGGGTAGTGGAAGATGCACTGTGAGAAACCAAATGAGAGGTCGAAATCAAAAGTCATTATCTTTCACATTCTAAAGATGACTCTTAATTTTCCTTCCTCAGCAAGCAAGCAGATGTTTTTTTGGGGGGGAAGAATGGAAGTATAAGCAGTAGACAGATACATACTATCATATACCTTATTTGTTTACAAAACATGGCCCATATTTCATAATAAAAAGTGAACAGTTACTTTGATGTTCTGTTTCTATTTCACCAAGTTTACCTTTTCAGTCTGGGAAAAGGAAAACTTTGTGAGGACTGGGGTATAGGGGCTAGAGTAACATTCTTATTCTGTTCATGTTTGAGCCACTCAGGTTTTCCATTTGTTCACATCTGTATTTTTACAGAAAATTGATAGGCACTGTAATTGCAGTCTGCTGAAAGCAAGTAGGTCAGAGCTATGCTTTCCATTCCAGAGGAGCTGCTGGGGCTGGGGAGAAAGAAATACATCTGGACAGTTTTTCTTCCTCCGTGCATGTCTGCGTGTCACAGCCATTCATTAGACTGCTCACAAAAATACTTTCAGGGGTATTAAGCAAAATCAACAAGAGCATCTGTGCTTAAAAGGTCCCTCCCTACTCATCTGTCACTTCTCATGGCAGAAGATTTTTTTTTTTTTTTTTTTTTTCCATGGCTGCATGTAAGACAGTGCATTGGCTCAGAGTTATGCTAACTGTAAAGGGATGACTTCTTGGAGTGCACTGATGACAGTTTCCTAATGGGTGAGCCAAGGAGCTGGTGAGGAGAGAGACCCTCTAGTCATAAACAAGAACTGGTGAGGAATGTGAAAGTGTGGGGGCTGCCAAGTCCCCTGCAAGGACTTCTGCAGGTACAGCCACAGGAAATGGAAGATGAGGAAAGATTGTGGGTCTGCAGAATGGGACTTAATGACAAAGCACCTGTAAAAGCCTGAGGTGCTGAAATCCCTTCTTCATCTCCATCTTTACTGATAGTTCTGGCCTTCAGGAAGCTCGTGTCCCTGAAGCTGGAGGGCAAGGCTTGAGCTAGAATCCTAGGGTGACTTGGGTTGGAAGGGACCTCAAAGATCATCTATTTCCAACCCCCCTGCCATAGGTAGGGATGCCACCCACTAGATGAGGTTGCTGAGGGTCTCATCTAACCTGGCCTTGAACACCTCCAGGGATGGGGCATCCACAGCTTCTCTGGACAACATATGCCAATGCTTCACCACCCTCTGAGTGAAGAATTTCCTCCTAATCTCTAATCTAAATCTTTTTTATCTTTAATGTCTTTTAGTTTAAAATCATCCCCCCTTGTCCTGTCATTATCCAATTGAGTAACGAGTTGCTACCTATTATTGCATGGCCACTCCAAACTCTTCTGGCTTGTGAGTTGTCCACTGGACTTCCACTTCACCTGGATTCAGGCAGTCATTTGATCAAAACCAGTAACCTATCTCCATATACAATTTTGGTGAGTGGTCATAATCTTTCTCATCCATGTGAGTTTTTTTTCTTAACTTCTTTAAATCTATCTCGAGACTCTCAAACTGGTAGTAAGGGATACTGTCCCATCCTCTTTCTTTTTTTTTTTTTTCTCCTAATTTTCCAAAGCATTTATATCACAGCTGAAGATGTATCAGGTACTGTGGTGGCAAAAGGAATTCCATGTGCAGGAATGAATGAAGGGTTGCTGCAATACTATGTATTCGTTATTTTTGTATAACCAGGTCACTTATTCCAGCCAATAACAAGTTGTAAAGATGCTTTATGTTTTCCATTGTTTTGGATGCATTTAATGCCAAGGTATCTTCCTTTGATCTAGTTACCCAAGGCTATCCTAATTTCTGAACTGTAGTTTCTCTAAGCTAAATATTAGTTATTACATATCAGAAAACCAGACATTTTCAAGGCACTCAATTATATGAAATGAGTGACTAACAAAAGCATGAACATAGTTCATCTGTAAATACTAAGTTTCAGAGATAACGACTAAGAAATAAGACAGATCCAGTCTATCTGGTTTTCTGCATATGCATTTATCTGTAACACATACACACATCTAGGAATGCTATTCAGCTCCTCTGGTTTATCACTTTCAAAAAGAATGATAACCTAGAGCAGGTTTCAATCTAAAGGGTTCCTTGGTGTTGCCTGCAACAGTTTGACGCAGAGCTGGGATGCCTGGGAGGAGAAGCTGAAGCAGCCCGCTCCTGGCAGTATCTGCCCCCTGTTGGAGTCTCAGACCTGTACTGGTGCTTAGAAAAGCAGTTTAGGAAAACACTGCCTTCCCCTTCCAAAGAAGGCTGCTGTGCTTGCCTGCAGCTGTTCTTTCTAAAGCAGGGCTTTAAGTTGCAGAGTGTAATTTTTGCAAGAACATCATGAATATTTAAGTGGCATTAAAGACAGGAGATAAATTTCCAAAGACGTGTAAGCCAAGGAATATTTAATCTTTGGCCACTGAAAGAAAGATCCTTCTGTGAGGAACATAACGTATAGTTTGTTATAATTGAGAGATTTGTTTGCTTATTGGGTTGAATGGAGCTCTCCCTTCTCATATATGTTATCCCACTAAAAGGTGTTTTATTTATTTATTTATTTATTAATTTTTTTTTTTTTTTCGCGCTCCACTGTTACTAACTGATACCCTGGCTGGATTTTTAAGGCTGATTTTCGTTGTTGTGGGAACAGAATACTTATCCTTATAGAATGACAGCTTCATTTCTGCGTGACAGTAGACAGGATTGATTCCTCAGTTTTGCAGCTGCATGTCTGTTTTTAAAAACCTTCAGAAAGGTTTTTCTTAGGACAGCTCTCTACTAGAGGTGTGAACATATATACAAATATCTCTCAAAAAATATCTCTCTCCAGAGACCAGTTTCTATTATAAATGTTTAAAAAATATTTTGGTCTTTTGCATAAATCCAAAGCTTGCCCATTACATAAATACATTTTACACAAACAAAGAAATGAATTCAGCTGAATTTGTTTTTGTTTTGTTTTCCTCTTAACCACAGTAATAAGTGCAGTGAGGACAGAGCCCCTGATCCAGGGGACAGTTGGGTGACAGGAATTCTTGTGCCCACGTCTAGTCTCTTTGATCTAGCAGGGCTGGTGTCTCATAATCTAAGTAGCTCATGTAATGAGGCTTTAACATCTGCAGAGCCTTTTCAAGAAATCTGTTTCATAAAGTCAAAATTCTCCTGAAGATGAAGCCCCAATACACAACGAACTTCTGCAGTGTGGTCTGTGTTAGATTGATCAATCTCATATTTCTGAGAAAATAAACTGATTTGATAATGTTTCAGCTCAACGGTGTTTCGTAATAGAGATTTAAACAAATACGCTGTCAGTCCTCCCTCCCTCTCAGTTAGGTGGATATGCATGCATTTTGGACTGAGAGCTCTTTGGCACAGGAACTTAATTCTTCTCTTGAAAATATCATGTTTGCTTTATTATGCCTGTTAAAAAATAAATCTGTATTCACTTTTTGCAGTTGCACATGGTTGAGGAAAGCTGACAATTCCCCACTTCTTCATCCCTCATATTTGCACATACATCTCAAAAAAAAAAAAAAAAAAGACAAGCATATTTTAATTCATTTTCTAGTGTAGCATTTGGAATAAACGAGTGAGGTCTATTCTGCATTGAGCAGACTTAGAAAACATAATCAGTCTGGGTTTATCATTCAAATGAGGGAGATGTGTCTATCCATTATGTTTAAGGAAAGGTCAGATTTTTATGGTGAAAAATTCTATGTCAGGGAAAACAGGGCTTATGCAATCTCTTCAAATAGCTAATATAGACAGTGGCTCTAATACAAAGAAAATCAAACAGAATTGGGTTCTTCTATGCTGCTTTTTGATAAAGACAGGGCATCCTTCTACAGCTCCTTTTTTCCCCAGTGTCTTAAACCATATTAATTTGTTCATGAATGGCTGCAGCACAAGCCTGACAGTCAACCATACCATTTCCCTGGAGAAGAAAGGACCAGTCAGTGCTGCCTCATTTTGCTTTAACTCCAGTTGTTGGCATGGCAGTTTATGCACTTAGTGGTGAGAAACAAGCCTTTTTTTTTTTCTTTTTTTCTTTTTTTTTTTTTTTTTTCTAACAAATGCTTATCATTAGGTTTATACTAACAAACACTGCAGCATTAACTCCTCTCTGCTTACCTCTGTAAAGTGTTTAGTTGGTCTCCACCCCTTGGTTATTCTTTCATTGCTTAGTAGGCACTAACTGCCCTAGCATTTTACAGTGTCAAGCCATGACACAGAAATGACTTCTGTCAAACAGAATAGCTGAGAGAAAAATATTGCATGGTTCAGAATACTTTTTACAGAACTATTTCCAAAGAAAACTTTTTAGAATATTTTCCAGATTTCAATGTTTTTAAAAAAAAAAAAAAAAAAAAAGGAAGGTTAAGTCATTTGTCATTAGTTCTTGTGCTCTTTGAGGACATCAATTTGAGAAGGAAAGCTGCCTCAACACACACAAATAAAAACTAGGTCCCTACAGAAAAGTCTAAATCCAACCCTAGGGATTTATGTAAATACTTCCCCCCCTCAGGATTCTTCAGCACAAAGATAGATGCCTTCTCCTTAAGAAACCCTTACTCTTAAAGCCACATACAAGGTGCAGCAACTCTATATGTGGCCGTATGACTTAGGGCACTCATCAGGACGTATAGCATCAGACTTTACACCATCCCCTGGCCCCAGAAGATGCAGTCCCCCACTCTTACCAGTAAGGATGCCCCCATCCAGTCTACTGGAAGGCAAGCCTCCCACTCCTATGCTGATCCCCATCCAGAGGGTCACAAGAGGCTAATTAGAGCTGAAGGTAAAAGATTGTGCAGAGAAGCTGGGAGTGCTTACCATTGCATGGTTCATTGAGGGTGGGAGGCTGCCATATCCCACCATTGGCCTCCCCAACCCCAAGAAAAGCCCCACAACAATCTGGTGAGAAGTGGGTGCTGCTCTAATCCCCTAGGCCCTTCGTGGCACATACTGAAGCGTGGCTTTAAGCTGTGGGGTTCCCCACGGCACATCAAAGTGATACAGAGCTCTGGCACTTAGCGATTAGGGCACAGAGGGTGTAAAAGTCATACCTTTTTTTCTTTAAGAGTTTGTGGTTTTATAGATTCTTTAATCTACCACTCTCCTTCTCGATACATTTACTGTTATGAACACAGAATGTAATTTGACTCAAGATATTGCTATTTCTATAATCATATTCCTTGTTAACTGCTGAAACTATCTGATTTTTTCCTATAACTTATTTGTTAAGCATCCTTTTCCAAAATGAGGGAAAATGCCCTTACTGACACTTATATTTTAAATTGTTACTTTGAAAAAAAAAATAAAAAAATTACTACACATGAAAATAGTGCCAGCTTATTATTGGGAAACAAAATTGTTAGGGCTGTGGACTTTCTTTTTTCCTCCTTTAAGCAAAGTAATTCTAACACACTCATTAACAAAAGCTTAATGCAAACACCTAAAATCAGCACATGGTAGGGCTAGAAAGTAAGTGAATACCTAAGTGAATACCTAATACTGTGTTTCAGCTGAGCATGTTGACTGAATGGCATTGAAACTTGTAGACTAATTTACAGTTCTAATATTTGACAGAGCTTCATGTATTATTGCTGTTTTGTAATGTGTATACATAACATTTTTTACATAAAAGCAGTCTGCTTCTCAGTTGGTCAAATTTAAAATCTGTCAGGCAGCTGAGAAGGATTTCAGACTAAAGATGGAACACTAGAGAAGATATGCACAGACCCATGGGGAAAAAAAGTGTTTTATCTCACTTATATAAATGAAAACCACACTCCAAAATGCTAGTGTGTAGAAATAGACTGATACAGCACTACTGTTTTAAAATAAGTTCTCTTCAGAATGAAAATGACAAGATGTAGCAATGAGAAGTGCCATCCTTGAAGACCACAAAACTTGAAAGAACTTATACTACTACTCATTTTATTGCAATATATTCCTTTTATTTATTATTGTCTCAGAGGAAGAATGTTACAATGTAGTGTTTGAAGTAGCATTTACTTGGCAGCAGAGGACAAAGGATGCATACAAACACAGGCAGAAAAACAACTTTATACATAACCTCATATTCAGAACAAAAATAAAAGCCACCAAATTCACTAATGAGACTTTTTTTTTTTTTTACTTACTTATTTGGTGGGTTATTTTTAAGGATTCTTTGCTTAGAGAATGACATAAGCTTGATAAAAGCAAAGTACTTTGCAGAGAACAGAATATAAAGCTATTTCCAATACTACTCATGAAGATAGGTCTGAGGTAGAAAGGTGGTCATGGCTTTCCTCTTCTGTAAAATGTATTTGTTTTTCTTCTCAGAATAACTATGCTACTTTTTTAATAGATGAAGCATTTATAGTAGCCAGCATCTTCTCTTCCCTCCCTGACAGTTTCGCCCTGCTCAATCCAGAATAATACTTAGCATTTATATAGAGCTTTTCAGACACTAAGCTCTACAACACCTTTGAGAGGTAAGTACTATCAATCCTCATTTTACAGATGGGAAAACAGAGGCAGAGTGGTTAAATAATTTGCCAAAGGGTTCAGAAAGAACTGGCACTGGAGCCAACACTAGAATGTGGTCAACACTGTGCCCAAATCACTGTGCCTTGAGCAGCAGCAGCAGTCCAGGAGTAAGTACTGTGGGTGCAGAACAATCTAGTTGGCACCACTTCACAAAAACACTAGAAATTCCCGACTTTCTGTTTTAAAGTCCTCTAGCATCTTTTGGTACAAAATATATAACTCTTCCAATACCATTTTGAGACTCTTTTTCTTCAGTAATAATCAAGAACAACATAGTATCATTTTTCTCCACTATACATGAAATATATTGCATGCAGTTTTACGAATTAAAGGTATGTCCTGAAATTAAATCAAGTGTCCATGCAGCATTGTAAACCCCATGAAGGCATTAAAATCTTATGATTATTTTAAAACTAGAGATCAGCTGATCAGTGACATAACTTTCCCATAATTATCCCTACTTGAAGTACATAAATAAATGATTTCAAAGATAAAGATGAGTTGCAAGATTACAATGCCACATGATAACATCTAAGAGCACTGCAGCTTTGAAGAAAACGTTCCATCACTAATAGTATTGGAAAAGGCTTTCTAATTGTCTCTTCATTTACAAGAGGCAGATAAAAGACTGGTGTGTTTAGATTATCAGAAGGGGATCTCACGGAAATGAGCTTTAGTTCACAGACTGTAAATTCCAGAACTTAAAACAAGTTTGGCACAGCAGGGAACAGCAAAGC
This sequence comes from Netta rufina, assembly GCF_964035555.1. Classification (NCBI taxonomy): domain Eukaryota; kingdom Metazoa; phylum Chordata; class Aves; order Anseriformes; family Anatidae; genus Netta; species Netta rufina. The sequence goes on along the minus strand of NC_140125.1, from coordinate 51,224,146 downwards.
TTTGTCTCCAAAGTTGGACAAGATTACACTAACTTAGACCTTACTAAAAACAACTTAAACTATCATCTAAGTCCTCTTTTTAGCTATCTCCTGATTCAAAGTAAAGTAAGGCTTAAAAACAATAATCCTCCAAATGGAGTGTGTTGGCTGGAAATAACTAAAAGAATGTTAAAAATGCCATTTTGGTGCATGATTATATGACTTGAAATTAGAGTTTACCTTGTTTAATGGAGTTAAAATACTGTAGCTTGTACTCAATGGCAATTTTAGTTAAACAGTTACAATAAAGCAAATCATGGGAACTTCATATGTCAATCCTGAAAATAAATCAAGAATAATTCTGGAGTCTGTGTGGTCAGATGGTTAGCATATAAATAATCCATACAGAATATTAAATGTGTGAGAACGTAACTGAGGATATTTTACAATGTAAAAGCAAAGAGCTGAAAGGAATGTATAAATGTAACATTTTGCTCCAAACTCCTTAGCAGTTCTCTTTACGATTATCAAAAAGAACATATATAAAGCCCCTGCCCCTTTTCCCGCGGCTGTATATTTATACAAATCAGTGACAAATACTCCACTGCTCATTAATTTACAGTTGCATAGAAAGGGAAGAAGAAGAAAAAAACAATACTATAAAAACAACATCCTCATCTTTGGGTATTCAGTGTTTTACTATTTCAAGTAGAACACGCAGTCAAATTGAACAGCATGTCCCAAGGTCCCATGCAGCCTTCTGATGAAGTGGAACTCGCGATTGGCGTTTTGTAGAAAAGGGCTGTACTGCACATCAAGAAGCACTGGTTGACGTCCAAATGAGCACTTCACATTGCCTGTAATGATGAGAAATAATCATGTCAGTACTGTTTAGCATGCACAGTCCTCTAAAGAGAGATCTAAATACTCTGGACTTGGTTCAGTTAAGGACTCGCGTGTAATTTTACCAAAAAAACCCTATACTTTAAAAATTTAGATGTATTGTCACAAGACTCAGCAAATCACTGAGGCATGTAGTTAAGAGAATCCTCATTTTACTGTGTTGCAGCATTTAAAATTCTTGCTGAGTAAAGCCCAAAGGATGTTATGGACTACAGAGCAGTAAATATAACTTACATGCTTTCCTTGTTGTGTACCCACAGGAAAAAAAAAAAAAAAAAAAAAAAAGTGTAGGCTAACTACTGTTCTATCCAAATCCTCAGTGGTAAAAATGCAGAGTACGCACAACCAGGATTTGGACTCATCCCCTTAAAATGTGATGCTTATTTCCAGGCTCCTGTTTCAGGATTCTGTTCTCTGCAAAATGGGGAAATATCCCTTCTTAAATGGCTCTGGAATGGTGTATTTCAGGCATGAGATCAGTTGGGAATCATTCTGCATCTAAAAAATCAAATGCTTTTTTATGAAGATTAATATTAATCACTGAGAACACTGAAAGCTATCACTACGCCTGGTTACAGGAAGGATTTCTGAAAAACATTAGTTTAATTCACTAGTGTACTTTATTAAGACACTGAAGCCCTAAGTCTGAGTCACTTTGGGCAGGGCACAATTCATCCCATTCCCTTCAGAAATTCCTGTCGGAGTGGGCAATCTTACTAACACAGGATATTACAGTCCACTAAAATGTTTGTTGAGCAATATTTCTGAAATTTTAGATACTCTCTGTAGGGAGGTCTGACCTCGCAACCTGTGGATTAATAGACAAGGTGAAGCAATTTAGGGGAGTAAATGGACTCTGCCTATCACTTCATTCTTCTGAAACCTAGCCCATAGCAAGTTGTGCTAGTTTTTAAGACTTATTTAGCAATTAAATTTTTCAAGAATTCTGCAGTGACACAAGATTAAATTGTTCCTTATTTGTCATAAATTTTCTCTAATATCAACCAAATCCTATAGCAAGTATTTCTTCCTATTTCTCTTGCTTATAAAATAAGCTTAATTGATGATTCATACCAGGTAGAGTTTCAAGAACTCATTAGTATCTAAATACCAGATTGATTTCCACATTTTTTTGTGAACTGTGAAATTAGCCAAATACCTGCTTTGAGTTTGTAAAGTGGTTGCCTAACAAAAGAAGGCAGCTTAATTTAATGCCTAAGATGCTTTGCAGGTCTTGAACTGTAGACACTCATGGAACTGGAGCTATGGGTACCAGGGCACAAGCACATAGGGATGTTGTTGCAAGAACCAGCTTTGATCTTGCAGAACTGATGCTGGCTTGAAACTAATTGTCCCCAGCCATTTTCAGCTGATTCCATGTGGTCAGCATCCCAGAACAGCACATTGCAGAGCCTTTGGTAATGTCTGAACTTCAATTCCAATGACTATACAAATACGTGAACATGTCTCATACCTGTGGCCTGCCAGTGAAACTTGCTGCAAATAGAAAAACAAAAGAAAGTTAGAAATTGACATGATTCTGCATCTTGGTAGTATAAAACAAAGGCAGTAAAAAGAAAATATTTACTATAGAAGAACAGAAAGATTTTATCTTAAAAACAAACAAACACAAACAACGTTTAAGTACAAGAGTGTTGTAATGGTCTAGACATAATTTTCTTCACAAGTTTTCCTGTAATAAATTTAAAGTGTTATGAATACAGATTATATTTTTCCCTTTTCAATACCTGTGACCATACAAAGTGCTTTATTATAATACTGTCTGTTCAAAAAATATGAATCATACTAGATCAGCTTGGTATGCCATTAAATATTACTGATATTATCTGTATTGCAATAATAGCCATGACATTTTAGACCTTTCATTCAAAAAGGATGAAGACAGTGAATGGTCAGAGACCTAAAACAAGAACTGCCTGGAGGGATAAAAGACTGTAACGTAAGAGGAAAAAACAAGAGAATACAAAACTTGGAACCTTTACCTCAAGTGTTAACAGTACATATTTGCTCTCTCCCCATTTGTTTTACTGCATTAAGTTTGCAAGTTGCCTGCTTACTTATTTTATTGCGATGAAGCAGTTGATACAGGTTAAAAAATGAGACACTTCTCTACTCTTGCTTGGCTATCTTGAAGTTACATTGGGGAAGTTTAAGGAATCTTTCTGAAAAGCCTGATATACTGTGACTGTCACTTTGACTATGCAGAACTCTTCCAACATGTTTTGTATGGAACGATAACAGTAACAACAAATAGTGACTGTTCCTTAGGGTCCCATGGGATTCTGACCCAAGAATACTCTGGGGTTTGTAGTTTCAGGCCACTTTTTTTCCCCCTGTTTCTTTTAATGCACTTTACAGAAGTGTCCTGTACAGTCTGTAGCAAGACAACTATCTCCTCCTGATTTATTCTTCAGAAAAACAAACAAACAACAGCATGAAGAAATCTGCACAGAATTATGCACAGTATGTGAACTGGTCTTTCTCTGCCCTTTTGGAAGTAGTCCACAAGCTCCCAGGGCTCAACAGACCACAGGTTTAAACCACCCAAAAATGAACATTCCCATGACTGACGTAACTGGATTCTTTTTTCCCTTGTTGTTCAATAAACAAGAACTCAAAACCCCATTTCTAAACTCTGGGGAATGTATATCAACCATTAAGCTGAAAAGCTTTTGACCTACCCTCTTTGAATTTGTCACTCTTTAAGGGGAATTTAAGATTCATGCCATCAGGCATGTCCAGAGCTGAACAACTGAGTTATAGGCCCCATACTGAGAGTGCTCTTCATACCTCCCAATATGTCCCACAATGAACAGCTGCAAATCTTGGTCCCTGTTGTTTCTTCCATATTAAGACACAAGAAGTCAAGATGAACATGCTGTCATTCCCCTACCTTGCAGAGGTTTTGAAAAGAGATATCCACTGTGCTGTGAGGCCTTAAATGTTAAAGCAGTAGACGCATACATAGAACATTGCAATACTACTGTTGGAGCCTAAGCACTCAGATATCCAGAGCATCCCAAGAAGATGGTAAGTTCTCTGATATTATTGTGAAGTCAGAGAGAACAAAGCGATGAACAGTGTGCAGAGTGACTCAGGAGCACTGGAGAAGGCTGGCAGGCAGTATTTTTAGTATCTTTTTTATCACTACTTTAAAAAAGATTGACCTGAAACTCTATCAGTCATGAAAAGCCTTCTATTGTGACCTTTAATTTTTATGATGAAATTTCATTCAGAAAGCCACAGCAACATTGGCTGGTCACTGCAGGTCATCTAGTGCAACCTCTCACTCAAAGCAGGACTGCTGCCAACAATAGCCTTGACATCCTCTAAGGCTGGAGACTCCATAGCCTCTGTGTTTGACCTGTTCCCAGTGGTATACAATACTTCTTTTAATTCAGGAGACAGAAATTAAACAAAAATGCTGGCAGTGCACAAGAAAATATCCCTTCTACTTTCAAAAAAAGCAAATATTTTAAACTACTTTAAATTTACACTGTTAGTGGAAAGCACCTTTTTTCAGAGATGTTATTTTTCTTCTCCCCTGACAGCTGGGGGTAGGCAAAGTATTTCTACAAATTTGTTGTAAATTCACTTGGACCAAATGTCCAGTAGCTGCTATACTGCTTATACGTGCCAGACAGAAATTTGCAAAAACAAGAATTAATAATTTGTTTGCATTTTCTCTTTATTTGTATACACAAAACACACCCCTGAGTTGTGCTAAGTAGCTCCACTAGATGTTGGCTTCAAGACGAGATGCTCCTTAAAATCAAATCTAAGGATTTTATAATGCAGTGGGCTATGAACTACTGAACTCAATGAAAACATCAAGGGATAGCTGAAACAAAACGTCTATCACTAAATACTAATTTACTTTCTCAAAATGTGGAAAGACCATCTTCTCTGATGTAGCCCTTCTCAGATAACATATATACAAGAGATAAAAGAAGTATTTTAACAGGGTTCACTGAGTTTTCGAAACAGGATAGAATAGAATAGAGCTCCAATGCTTCAAGAAGGACTGGGCAGAAACACCTAACCCTTACTTGTGCCTTTTAAAACATACTGAACTGACTATTACACTTCATTTTAAAGAACTGTTGAAAGTATAGTAATGTATCATAGATTTCCCTACTCATTTGCTAAGGCAGAAGATGTGAAGGTGAAAATATATACGTTATGTATGTATGTAAAAAAAGTACACTAAATAATGAAGTTGTCACTTCATCCCATCCCTGCCAAAACCACCAATCTATATGAAATACTGGTGGAACCAGAAAGATAGCTACTCATTTTTGTAAGGGCAGTGACACCCTGCAAGGAACAGGATCAACGGGAATGTATATCAGCTGATACAAGCCATGCTTATGAAGCTACCTGGTTTTACTTTAATAGACACCTAATAAAATATTAACTTTCAATGTATTTAAGTAGGGAAAGGTGTTATGTGCTGTGGTTAACAGTTATTTCCTCTGGCCAATTAGTTTAGTAACTACGTCAGTAATTAGTTCGGGGACTCAGAATTGGGCTATGGTCCCTACTGTAGCCTGCAGCATTTCTTTCAATTTATATTAGAGAAGCAGCTTTCAAAATTTCTGAATTTACATTCACTGCAGTTCTACATAGGGTTTATATCAGCAGCAAACGGGACTCTAGCTGTCTTTTCCCTTGTGCAGACACAGATGAACATTCTATATGGAGTGACAGACTTTTCTTATAGTGAATAATTGTCATTTAAAACACAAGATTATTTTTTTCTCCTCACAGTGTATGTTGAACAACCTTAAAGAAAAGAAGTATGTAGCTTGTATATCTTGACAAGAAATCTTATCAGAGAGAAGATTTTTTCTTAGTCAGTACCATGGGAATGACTGTTTTCTTCTTTAGTCCACCTCAAATTCAATACTATTCTCAGAGACATAATTTGTTACACTTACAGCAGCAAGCTGGAAATGTGCTGTTGATTTGCTCCATAACATCTGTTAGATCTGTGTTGGTATCATGAGGTGGAACTAACAAGTCATCTGCAGATATGGCAACAAAAAGAGCAATGAATTTAGCAACAAAACAAAAAAACAGATGACAACATTCTGAGAAGCATTCTCATCCAACCATCCATTTAAATATTGCTTTAAATTTCAAGGGAAACCACTAACTGAAGCCTTTGTAATTTAACGTGCAGGAACTGTCATTGATAATTGCCAGCCTTGGGAGAGGAGGTGAAAGTTGAATTACTGATTTGCAGCATAAAGAATTTCTCCGTTATTAAAGCTCAGCAATTGCACCCAAGATTTAACTAGAAGGAATTGCCAACAAGGACCAATATATGAGAATTTACAGTTAAGTAAAAGGTCATCAAGATGGAGGAACTGTACTCAGTAGCTGCTCAATTAGTATTCTTTTTTTTTTTTTTTCTAAGATGATTTATCATGTAACTTCCAAACTGAATATAAAACTTGTTTTTAAATAAATAAATAAATAATTTTCAGGCAGTGTTTATTCCATTGGAAGCAGAGGTTTCAGTAGTGTCGAAATCCTCCTTGCCACGATGTTTTTTAAAGGCTGATTAAAATTAGCAAATTGAATGGTTAGGAAATACAACTGGCTCTGTTATTAGACAGCCTCACTCATAAATCTGCCATTGCATTAAATCAAACAGAGAAGTTTTGCATTTTTTTCCAATAATTTATAGCAATAACACATGCCCATGCTGAATGAAAACTTTTCAGTACGCAAGAGAATTTTTGTCTTTCCACAGATTTTTTTTAAAAATCTGTAACACAAAGGCTTGAAAAGAAACATAGGGATGAAATTACACTTAGATAATTTGAGAAAAATTGGTTATTTTTTCTCCAAATTTTGAACATTCAATGGTCTGTAATTATTTCTGCTAATTCCCAGTGGAATTAATGAGTTCTGCTATTGGAGAATTTAAAGTAATCTTTCAGAGAGAAATCCTCTGATGTGCAGTGGCTATATTACTAAATACTAAATAATTCCTAAAGATGTGAAGCCTTTGAGGGGTGGGGTCATCAAAGTACCAGGATGAGCACATGAATTTTTAAAGCAGCCATTAGGAAAGTTTGATTATATGTTTTTGGATATTTGTTCCTTTATCTGTCAGATTACTTGGCTGCATGCATGTACTGTACGACAAACAGCTGTTGGTCGTTTCACTCCAATGCAATCTGGTTCTCCATTCAGTGAGGATGGATTAGCCTAGTAAATTTGATAGTTCAAAATGGATGGGACCAAGAAATCCATAATTCAGTGTCACATGGATCCTTGAGATACCGCAGCTATTTGCAGGTGTGGGGAAGCAGCAGTTCCAGCTGCATTAAGTACTGCTCCCAGTAGCATCACAAAGATCTTTTTTCTATTTTTATTGGTAAACCATTTCAGAAAGATGCAAATAAAACTATTCAGTAATCAGCTTCAGACCCACACGGCAAGTTATCTGATCAAACACTCACCTGTCTGATGAAACTGCGAGCTTGTCTCTTGCTCAAGCGGGTAGCCAAGGGCCAAATGCTGGGGTGAAGCACAGGGGGAGGCGCCATTAACCCGGGAGTCTGACTCAGGCTACAGGAAAGACAAGAAGATATAATTTATGTAAATTATGTCTACAGAATTGAAGTGTGGGTTTGTATATGGTCATCTTGATTCCCCCCTCCTTCCCTCTTTTCTTTTTGGTACTCTTTCTTGTTTTCTCTCTAAACAATAAAAAGTTGGCTTAGGTCTATACAACTATCAGGGACAACTTGAAGACAAAAATTTAGACTTAAGTGTAATTCTTATGAGACAGCAGCTAACAGCCATCTTGTTAAAAACAGCGTTCAGCTGCAAGCGTGTACCACAGAAACACAGTTTAGTTCAAACAGACTGATGAGGCTTTCTGTTGAGCTACACCAAAAGACTATAAAATAGTATTACTGGGGTTGGGTTTGCTTGTATGTACATATGCGTATGTTCACACACAGCAGATACACACACAGACCAGTCAGACAAGCTGCCCTAGGAAGGTAAGGTGACTGATCATGCTTAAAAACACCTGTTCAAACCAGAAACAATTTTACTAAACTCCTTCACAATCACGCCAAAGACAAGATTCAGGAGAACTGTGAAATCTAAAAAGGAGGAGCTATCATCAATCACTCCTGCTGATGCTGCTTTGCAGCAGTGCAGAGGACGTCAGATATGGAAAAAAAAAAGAAAAAAGAAAAAAAAAAAAAAGTTTTACTATGTAATTTCCAGAAATCTATGTACTTTGAAAACCGTGTTGTAGGTAAGCCTGTCTGATTCCTAAATTCACCTGAACAACTTCAAACACTGAAGGTCTGTATTTCATTTAGTTGTGGTCATGTATGTGTTTGAGATTATGTATATATGTGTGGACACAAAAGAAAAGATCATAAGACTTCTTCACTTTAACAACTCAGAGATATTGGAAGGTATCTTGCACAAGCATTTCCCTTCTTTCTTGTACGAAATCCTTTGAAGAAGAGAGGAGTTACACAATATTTAAGCTCCAAAACTGATTGTTCCGGAAAGCCAGAAGCATGTGAAAAGGCATTTACATCTGAGGCAATTACATAATCTGAGCTGAAAATGTTGCCACTATCATTTATCTTTTTGACTGCAAATCATCAAAAAGCTTCTGAACAGTTTAAAGAGCATATTATTTAACTAAATCTGTCAAGAGCAGATACAAAAGTAATACCAAAATAACATTATTTTTAAGACTTTCTTTCTGAGACTGAAAAAGTATCTAAAACAGCCATGAGACTCAATGCAGAAGGAATATACAGAACAACTGATTTGTGCACATCTTTGTTCCTTTGCAGCTCACAGCCTTAAGTGCAACATTCAATTTTTTACAACTTCAAGTTAAAAAAAAAAAAACAAAAAACTGCAAATTGTTGAACAATGAAAGATACTTCTTCTTGCACACAGTGATGAGAAATAGAAGGAAATGTTCCCTTGAGCATTCAGCAGACCTGTTTTTCTCCTCCGAATCTCATCTCTCTTTCAGTATGACAATACCAACTTTCAGATTTGAGTAAAAGAATAAATCAAGAAAGATTGCTCTGCATTTAGAAGACAAATTAAAATGGAAATGCTTTCAAGCTAGCCAAAGATTTTACCATCAAGACACCCGTATGAATAGTGAATGCCTATTGAGTAGTTTGTTATTCACTAACAGGCTTCAACCAGTCACAAGGTCTAAGTAGAATGAGTTTGGCAATTTAAAATGCACCAAGCCTGGGGTAACTAATCCCAGATCATTCGGTATAGCCAGCAACCTCTGTATAAGAAGAGTTTAGAGAGAAAGAGCTGAAGCAAACTCTCCAAGGGTTGAGTTACTTCAATATAGAACAACAAGGTCAGCTTTAGTGGCTAACTTTGTGGCAGCAAAGTAGCTGCTTGCCCATGCCACAACTAGATGGATGGAGGGAATTCGAATAATCTAAAATGCAGGCTTGCAAATTGTCTAGATTTCTACCCCTCTTGAAGCAAATCATGAACAAATGATGCAGAGATGACTGAAGGAGGAAGGGGCACTGCAAAGTCAAGATTAATTAGGATAGAAAGGAGATGCCTACAAATTTAAATGACAAATTAGTAGTGAAGGTTATTTAGTGCCACTTAGGAATGCTGTTGCAAATGACAAAAAACAAAAACAACAACAAAAAAAAAACAACCACAGAGCATAAGGATTCTAATGGTTGTTTAATTGGGAGCAAATAAAACGTCCTGGAATACTTTACGTTGATATATATTACATTGCTGCAGCAGTCAGAATGAAACATTGCAGCTGGATTTTTTTTTTTTAATATATTTTTTATTTTTTAAAACACATCCTTTTCTAATCAGAGGCCAACGTATAATGACTTCATTTTCATTTAAATATACTGATGTTACACTGCCTAATTCCAATGACTACAACAACAAGAAAAGGCAAACAAAACCCAAATCCTTTTCTTACAAAGTCAGGAAAGACCATACAGTTCAGCAGATGAGTAATAGAGTTTGGAGCAGCAAGGGAAGGGCTCTTGCATTAGAAAAACACGTTAATAATCAGGTACTGAACAAAGTTTAATGCAAAATAATTGTGAGGCTACAGTTGTATTTATACAATTTAGCAGTTTTACCAGGAAAGAACTCAAATTTTACTGGAAAAGAAACTGAGGTACAGAAAAGTCATAGGCTCTCATCTAAGGCTACATAATCACAGAATCACAGAATTTTCTAGGTTGGAAGAGACCTCAAGATCATCGAGTCCAACCTCTGACCTAACGCTAACAGTCCCCACTAAACCATTTCCCTAAGCTCTACATCTAAACGTCTTTTGAAGACTTCCAGGGATGGTGACTCCACCACTTCCCTGGGCAGCCTGTTCCAATGCCTCACAACCCTTTCAGTGAAGAAGTTCTTCCTAACATCTAACCTAAAACTCCCCTGGCTCAACTTAAGCCCATTCCCCCTCGTCCTGTCACCAGGCACGTGGGAGAACAGGCCAACCCCCACCTCACTACAGCCTCCCTTGAGGTACCCATAGAGAGCGATAAGGTCGCCCCTGAGCCTCCTCTTCTCCAGGCTGAACAAGCCCAGCTCCCTCAGCCGCTCCTCGTAGGACTTGTTCTCCAGGCCCCTCACCAGCTTCGTCGCCCTTCTCTGGACCCGCTCAAGCATCTCCATGTCCTTCTTGTAGCGAGGGGCCCAAAACTGGACACAGTACTCGAGGTGCGGCCTCACCAGAGCTGAGTACAGGGGGACGATCACCTCCCTAGACCTGCTGGTCACACTGTTCCTGATACAAGCCAGGATGCCGTTGGCCTTCTTGGCCACCTGAGCACACTGCTGGCTCATATTCAGCCGACTATCCACCATCACTCCCAGGTCCTTCTCTGCCTGGCAGCTCTCCAACCATTCCTCTCCCAGTCTGTAGCTCTGCTTGGGGTTATTGCGCCCCAGGTGCAGGACCCGGCACTTGGCCTTGTTGAACTTCATGCAGTTGACCTCAGCCCATCGGTGCAGCCTATCCAGATCCTCCTGCAGAGCTTTCCTACCCTCAAGCAGATCGACACACGCACCTAACTTGGTGTCATCTGCGAACTTACTGAGGGTGCACTCGATGCCCTCGTCCAGATCATCGATGAAGATATTAAAGAGAACCGGCCCCAGCACCGAGCCCTGGGGGACGCCACTAGTGACTGGCCTCCAACTGGACTTGGCTCCATTCACCACGACTCTTTGGGCCCGGCTATCCAGCCAGTTTCTAACCCAATGAAGCGTGCGCCAGTCCAAGCCAAGAGCAGCCAGTTTCTTGAGGAGAATGCTGTGGGAGACGGTGTCAAAAGCCTTGCTGAAGTCAAGGTAGACCACATCCACAGCCTTTCCCTCGTCCACCCAGCGCGTCACTTTGTCATAGAAGGAGATCAGGTTCGTCAAGCAGGATCTGCCTTTCATAAACCCATGCTGACTGGGCCTGATCGCCTGCTTCCCCTGCAAGTGCTGCGTGATGACTCTCAGGAGGATCTGCTCCATGAGCTTCCCTGGCACTGAGGTCAAACTGACAGGCCTGTAGTTTCCCGGGTCTGCCCTCCGGCCCTTCTTGTAGATGGGTGTCACATTTGCTAGCCGCCAGTCAACTGGGACCTAATGAGCACCAAGAACTTGTAGAATCAAAACTCAATACAATCATGTGCTACTTGACCCCAAGTTGAAAAACACCCACAAAATCTGATCACTTCCATCATCAGCCCCTTCTAGGCATCATGAATTTCAGGCATTCTTATTCAAAACAACCTGGCAGACAATCCTTAAGGCAGAAACATCGGGAAAGTTTCCAACTGCAGTTTCTGAGAGATGACAAATTTATTTTTATGCAAAACCAAATAAAGATACAAAGGGACAAATACGTTCTTCTCCAGAAAACTCTGAAACTGAAGGATTTCTCTGCATTACAAAGGTTTTTAAAGCATTTCAAGAGAGATATTTATTTTAACCAATTTTTATCAACAATGCTTTACTTCTCCATAGCTCCTGCTAGTGTCTTTCCCAAGAGCTCAAACTGTAGGTTAAGGGATAGACGTGCCTGGTGACAGGACGAGGGGGAATGGGCTAAAGTTGAGCCAGGGGAGTTTTAGGTTAGATGTTAGGAAGAACTTCTTTACCGAAAGGGTTGTTAGACACCGGAACAGGCTGCCCAGGGAAGTGGTTGAGTCACCATCCCTGGAAGTCTTCAAAAGACGTTTAGACGTAGAGCTTAGGGATATGGTTTAGTGGGGATTGTTAGCGTTAGGTAGAGGTTGGACTCAATGATCTTGAGGTCTCTTCCAACCTAGAAATTCTGTGATATTACTCAATTCCATAAGGAAGAAATTATCACCCAAATTGTACTGTGATATTATAAACTGTAACTGTTCCCTAGACTTCTGTTCCTTTTAGTATTAAAAAAAAAAAAAAAAAAAAAAAAAAAGGCAAGCTGAAATTCCTCAAGCTGGCAAATTCCCTTTCCAAATTCATTGCTGCTGTTTCTTCTTGTTCAAGGCTTATTCTTTCAGCCACAAAATAAAACATACAACCACCACCAAAAAAAAAACACAAAAGAAAACACCACAACAAACCTCACCCCTCTTCTCTTTTATTAAAACTCTTCTGCTTTTAGCAGGAGAGGGAGCTAGAGCCCCTATTTACATTTTCTTACAGTTCAATCATATATTCATTGACAGATGATGTTAGCTTTCATTAACTTCAATATCAAGTTCAATATGAAACCTCACTTCATTTGTTCAGACAAGCAAAGAAAAATTCAAGTAGATTTTAAATGCTCTTCGTAATAGGTCTTATTTCTATTTTGCCCAAGCAGTATCTGAAAGGGCTGTATAAAGAAAAGTGAAAATGGATTTTTTTTTCTACATGATTAACATAAAATTGTGGTATCAAAGCTGTCACATGCCAGTTCTGTTTCACCTTCCTCTTTGGCAGTATAATCAATCAGGCAGACAAAATGGCAACACTATGTGACAGCTCCCAATCCTTTGGGCTTGCTAAAATAAAAATAGTATGTTAATCTCAGAATTGTTACCAAAAGTAGGCAAATGTGCAGTGAGGATGCATGCACACTTCTGTTGAAGGTGCTCTCTAAGTAACACCTTGTAATGCTCAAACAGTTACTGTAGAAAAGTTTCTAAGTTTCATTAATTTTGTACCCAAATATTTGTACGCAGATAGACTCACGCTGTATCTCTTAGAAAAAAATTCCCAGTATTTTAGATTCATGTTATTAACGTAAACAAGAGTCAGCAAGCTGAGTGGAGAAAAGAAATAGAGAGACTTGTTGTTTGGCAGAAGAGAGAAACTGAGATAGCACGAAATGCCAGTCATGGCAAAGAAATTGCTGTAAGATAGATAGCGGTGTCCTTTAATACCAGTAATTATTATTAGAGGAATTACAGTTATATATTTTGACATTTGCACTTATGTCCAAATCTTCAATACAAAGACTTCCATAGACTGTGAATGGCCTAGATGCCACTGCAAAATGCTGCAGAATGGTCATTTTTCCAGAAAGTTAAAGGGGGCAGTAACATGATACAGTGCTGCTTCAAAACCATATTAATGTCAATATCAAGAAGTTCCAAAGAGCATACTCTGAAATTTTGAAATTATTTACAATTTCTGAATCCTCTTCAGCAGAGTAGCTTCAGCACCCTTGGAGACAGTTTGCTAAAAATGTGCTTAGTGGCAGGTCAAAAAAGCACTAAATAATAAAGTAAGGATGTGTTTAGAAAGCCATATTGAAAAATCACTGATATATTATAAAAGCAATAATGCCAACCTTCTGAAATATTCGACTTAATACCAGCCACTCCGTTAGGAGAGGACGGAAGAGAAATAGGAACTTCCCCTCCTTTGGGAGGGCATATGGAGCAATCAGAAGTCCAACATGACTCCCAAAGAGGAGGGAGATTACAGACAGGAAAAAGCAAAAGAGCAACAGCATATAGCAAATAATGTTTAAACAATCAGAAATATTGCAAAAGGTCCTTATAGTTCTACCTTACCCTATCAGAAAGTTGCAGAATGCACAGAAAAATCCCAAAGGTAGAACTGCTAAGAAAATGCTGCTGTTTTACCCTCACCCCTCCCACCCCCACAACACAAATGCATATCCTAGAGATCTTGTTAAGAATGTTATAAAGGTACTGAAAAGAATACAAAATTATATTATTAATAAATTGGCCACAACTACATTAGAAAAGAAAAGTTTTAAAGGATGAGCATTTTCATGCTGTACACATTAAACTGAAACTATCTGTGGGTTTGGCAGAACTTCTGGGTTTCTATTCTACATCTGTTTGTTTGAATATTTTAAACTGTTCTTTGAAACACCTAATCTTGGTTATAGTTACCAAGATATTTATTTCATGAATGATTGTTATCAACAGTTGCACCAAATCGTTGTCCCTGTTAAATATTTAAGCTATTCAAATACTGACTGAAAATGCCAGAATGACAGTAACAACAAAAAAATTCAGCTAGAGGGGTATGTAAACCACTGGAGCAAATGCATCTTAATACTATTCTGCCAAAACTACCTAGAAAAATGACCAAGTCAGCCAGTGAAACAACAACAAATCTTCACCACTTTGGTAGAAGTACTATCTACAGCAGGAATTCAGGTCATTCTGATACCTGTTTTATGCACCCTGTTTCTTTTCTTAGTTAAATCCTCAAATACATACCTGATTCATGGAAGGAAGGAATCATTTGCCTTACTGGACTCTAACCCAATGGCAATAATTAGTTATGAGAAAAAGATTCATACAAATTTATCTTCATCATTCAAGTTTCCACACACAATGTAGTACAAACCTCTCATGCAACACCTTGTAGATTTATTTTTTATTTATTTATTTTTTAAATCTAGATTCCACGTTCTGGCTTCAAAAACAATAAACATTTCTCTCTCCCAGCAAAGGGAACCTAAAATCTCTAGCTATGGGGATTTGCTAAAAGGCTCTTGCCTGCAACATTTATCTCTAAGTGGACAATTTTGATGTAGCTTATTGTTCTAAATATGCTACTCAAGAATGGGACTTTTTAATGGAATTAATTGCTCCTTTGCATACTAGGCATATCTTTGGCATGTTAAGAAATGTTTCAGTGACTAACCATGGCCATAAACAAATAATTTAAGGACAGACTGGAAAGCTGAAGTCACATACAGAGTGTAATTGTTAGCACTACTTGGAACAGGGTATGTTTTCTTCCCTATTTTTTAGTTTGGAAAAAAACTGGTGCACTTGTTTGTAAGCTTTGTAAGTTACTGACATCACTCCAGCACTTGTATCATTTTGTGCTGATTTGACTTTCACAATAGTTTACAACAGAGTAGGAAAAACGCCTCTTCACCCTAGAAATGACTGAGTGCAACAGAGCAAACTAATGTGATGAGAATATCTGCAGTAAAATTCTACCACCTTTGCTCCACCAAGAAATCCATCACGTAGAAGAAACATGTCAGGAAAGATATGAGTATACATTTACCTGCTCAAGTAGCTGCCGTAGTCGGTGAAGCTGAGACTCCAATTGTTTATTGTGATCTTCCAATATTTGCATCCTTGCTTCCAGACGACCTTTATGTTGCCTCAGGAGTTTAGCTTCAGCAATGAGCTCAGCATCTTCAGAAGCATGCTGAGGTGACACAACAGAGTCAGGAGGTGATGCAAGAGGGTTTATTCCTCTCCTAAGATGTTGCTCCTTTAGTTGCTCGTATTCTATCTGCAGACTCCTGGTAAATTGAAGAGGAGAATGTTGAAACAATCAACAATTAAAAAAACCTTCTTCAATCGTTATCATTACCTCCAACTAGAGAACACAAGCAGCTCATACAAAGACAATGTCTTGACTTGCAGTTTATGAAAGAAACCTACACAACAAAGTAGAGGTGAACCTATGGCATTTTATCACTGACTCACACTTTTCTAGCTAACAGAGTCAGGCAATACATGACATACACCTTGACTGATTTTTTTGGTTTGTTGAAATCATGAGTCCTAGCCGCATCTCTTCTTATCTTCTCCAACAACTGTATATAGAAAATGCATAGCTCGAACAATAAGATGACAATTCAGACACCAGATAGCATGCTTATAACACCTTTGCTCTTCCTCAAGGTCAGCAATGATGCGCTCCAGCTCTCCCCGCTCTTCCTTTTCCACTGACTTGAGAATCTGAGCAGGACTCTGCGGCTGACTCACAGGTGACTCTCCTCCCAGTGTCTGACAGTACTGCTGGATAAGAGCATGCTCGTCCTCTCTAGAACAATAAAATAATGCAGATAAAGAGAGAGCAGTAACACATGTATTATGTGAGCAAACAACTTTGTCAAGCTGAGGGGTTTTGTTTGTTTGTTTATGAGAAAGGACTAAGACAGTAGGAATTAAGCCTGCCAGAATTTATGGTATTACATGTGTATCTCAGCAAACTGTATTCAGATTCTTATGAGTTGTTTCTAAAAATGCTGCAAAAAGCACGTAAACATACAATGCACGGGAGAAAGAAGATTGATCGATAGTAGTGTAAAAGATGAGTTTACTTTAATGTACATATGGAGGACAAATACGGCTGGTGGTTCATAAAGAAATATTGAAAGCAAGAATCTGAGAATATAAACTGCAAATAACTGACTTGAAATGCCTTAAAAATAAATAAAACCAAATAAGCTATCTGTTGTTAGATATCCCTCTCCTTACAGATTCTGGAATAAAATAATTTATAACATCATCTCCCTCCTGACTCGCATAGAAATTACCATCTGGTGAGAAGATACCAAAGTCCTGAAACTTTTATGCTATAATGTCCAAATACATTTGCCTTTTTATAGGCGTGCCTTCCTTCCCTGGTTGCTAGCTTTTCTCCATAGTATTGTGAGATTGATATATAGTGAAAGATACATCGTCCTAACAATAGTTTGCTTGCCTGCTTTGAAGGATAAATCATCAGATTCTGTGTGATCAGCAGAAAAACATGCTATTCATGCTTTTAAGAGAGACTATTGCTGAATCATAGCAATATGATTGCTGAAGAAAATCTTCCTTTAAATTCTCTTCTCTACTTGACTACAAAGCAGAAGCTGCATACTTTGTTATATGTGAGTATCGTGCCTACAAACTTTATCCTGTAGATCTACAAGTATGGCATGATCAACAACAGAGACAAAAACAAGAGTGGTATATACGCGTATGTGTTCAGATACTGCTTAGAAAAGAGAGCTTTCTATATTTGAAAATATTTTTCTTGTGCTGAGCTTTTTCGTACTACTTTTGAAAAGAAGTAGCTATGAATTCTGCCATTCAACTGACTGTGGTCTGACATAATGAAAAGTATCCTCAAGTACTTACTACTTTTGAAAGCACACATGACAAATTGGAAGTTTGCTCTATACAAAGTATTTTTAATATTAAAAATGGAGCTTTTCAAGAGTTTTCTGTTGCTTCAGGTTTTTTTGTTTGTTTGTTTTTGTTTTACTTCCTGTCACTCAATTTAACATCATGAAATATCTAAAAGTACAGGCGAATAAATAGTGAAAACAGTTATATAGAAATGTATATCTGAGATGAAACAGAAGTTTTGTCTGTGGTGACAAATAATCTATAAATAAATGCATGTACAAGTAAAACACATCAGGTGCTTTATGGACCATGCAAATGTATTGTGTCTTTTTCTCAAAAATAAAATCAAGCTCTTGGGGTAAAGGCACTCATCTGTTTTCAAAGCTTGTGGGTGTACAACTGAACTAGAGCAAATGCATATGGCAGGAACAAATGAGAGTTGCAAACAAAAAGTTTGTATAACTGAAGACCTTACAAAATCATCACCACTACTAGGAGCAAACCATAATATCCACCGATCTATTAAACAATGATTCCTGCAGTTCTATTATGCAGAAAAGTGATTCGTTTTTTTGTAGCAGTACTTAAAACTTGTTACTGAAGGCTAATCCAATGGTAGAATGACACTGAATGATTCCTTCTCAAGAAAAACTATTCACTATCTAGCCAAAGCTATCACATTGCCTTCTGAATTGTTACTGAGTGTAGACTTTCAAATCAAATAAATGTGCAACAAGTACCATTAGAAATAAATAAATAAATACGAATAGTATTAAAAACCCATATCTCCTGTGACAGTTCTATCCACTTTTAAAGTGCGTGACATTCTATTCCACACAGGTTCATTTATGATATAAAGGTTAAAAATAGTCAGGTATGAGAAGTTCCTTCCACTAAGCCCTGGTAGCATAACACTTTCCTTCATCCTGTCACTGCTGATTAACTACTAGCTGGCAGAAAGTTTACATGGAAAAGTGAAAAAGAAACCTCATTAGTGAGTTCCTCTGTTTTTAACAGAGGAATATATATATATAATGCATATGTATATATTATATATCCTTATATATAAGGATCCTTATATGTAATAGGAAATAATATATTCATTTATTTCTTACATTTCTTGCCTGAAATATAGTCGTGAGAAGAAATCACAATATTAATATTCCCATGCAAATAAATAATCGTGATGATTTTTTTTAATTCAATACAGCTTTAAAATTAAAACATAATTGGGACTGTAAGTTCCTCAAAAACATAGGGGATAGGTGATTATGTTAGCTGAAACAAAAACAGAGCACTCCCTCTTTTTTTTTTCCCCTTACCTACAGAAGAAAGCCTCTAACTGCTTTCTTTCTCCACCTTTTGAGTGATCTCAGTGAAACTGATAACCACTTGCTTTCCTATTTTTCATTACTCTAATTGTAGATAAAACAAAGACTAGTGTAGTTAATGGAGTATAAACCAGGTCCTGATGTGGTAATGAAAATGCCGTGGCACTTCTCCATTCTTCTACCATCTTAGTAAAGACAAAACAAGCAAGAAACCCTACTCCTTATAACCAAGTTTTTGCTGAAGTGCTGTAACCCCTGTTAGGACTTCAAACCGTGGTACACAACTGGGCCCCTGCAGCCCAGCAAAACATGCAGAATGGTTGCACGCTGCGCCCGGAAGAGCTGCACTAAGCAGGGAACTGGTGCCAACAACATCACACCTTCAGCAAGCAGTGTTAAAGCACAGGACAGAGAGGGAACATAATTTTAATGTGCAGGTTTCAAAATATTGTTTAATTATTTTTGGTGTAACTACACATACAGGCTTCTTTTGTGCAAGGTTGTTGGTACTGTCATCAAAGGTTCATCTGATAAAGCACTTTAGTCTGCTTCTTTTAATTAGGCATCAGAAAGCTGCTGTCTACTTTATTAAGATGATGAATTAGTTTATAAGCAACTCTGTAGGTCATCTGAAATAGATTTGATTTTTTTTAATAGTGCTCTGCAATGTTGGATTTATTATATTTGAATTTATTAAAATTGAAAATCTGTCAAGATTTTACATAAGGTGTAACCTGACTTCTTAATGAAAGTTATAAACTACTTAAAGAAAGAGCTTACACAGGAAATGCTTAGATATTTTTTCACTCTATTGTGTCCAGTAAAGGAGACTAAAACAAACAAATACTATTTGGTCTGTCTTGCAAAACTACTGATTCAAAAAAAAGTTCAAACCCCTTGAATCTCAACAAACCTCATGACTATAATAAAGACAGATTCATTGGTAGCACAGGAGTCGCAACATTGGGCTTCACAATGATGTGAAGTGATAAGGGATTGATGTGTTCTGTAGCATGGAAATACTTGAATTTTGAGAAATCCAGGACTTTATTCTTTGTTAGAATTGGTTGGAGACAGCAATCGGCAACCAAAATGAAAGCGCCACATCAAAATAAATTCCTCATCCTCTCTTGGTGGTTATTCTCCTGAAGACCCCCTGTGCTTTGAGGAAAGGCTAGAACTACACAGCAGTCCTTCAAGAGGACTGCAGGTCCTTTTCAGCATTTTGGCATTCAAGAAAGCAGTGAAAATGACATCCCAGAAGGTCAGACTTGAAAGAAGTACACCTCAAAGAGAAAGAACACCCCAACTAGGAGAGCCAGGGAAAACAGCATTTGAAATATTCTATTCTTTGTGGATTTTCAACAGGTCTGTTCCAAAGGATGCATTATATGTGGGAGAAGCAAGAGATTAAAAAAATATTGCAATTTACTTCTCTTCATCAAGACTGAGTTGTGGAAAGAAAAATTCAGACTTCTTGACAGTCACTTTTCACCAGTGTACTATTTTATCCAATTAAAAGAATTGCTAACTTGGATTTCATATAGTAAGAGATGAGTACATTTGTGATCTTCCTTCATCACTTTCATTTTTCCTGTGCTATTTTTCTCATACCAATGACCATATACTAGTCCAAATAAAGCATATCTTGACCTACTGATGTTATGATGTATATTACAGTAAGGATCAGGCAGTTCTCTAAAATCCTCTCTTTGTCTTTAACTTTAATCTGGAACTAACTTCCCACTGCAACAAGTTGCCTTTTAATCACTTACACCATGTCAAAGTATTCAGGTGCTGTATACTGGGACTCCAGTTTGGCTCACAAGCACTGAGTGGCCATGCCTGCTGAAAGCACCACTGCTGTTCATTGCTTGCTCCTACCCCTGTACCCGAGCACACAGCTCCTTAACAAGTGGCAAGTCAGATATATTCCAGCACTGCCTTCAGTTTAGTGTAAAGTGCCATCAGCAAAAGCACTGCAGGGATGACTGGTAGTAAAGGCATTAATTAGAAAATAGCTATTAAACATTCACATTTATACAGAAATTATTTATATTACATCCAACTCAATCCAATTAACTTCAGTATGGGCTAGATAATATAGTTCATACATTACAGGAATGAGAGCTACATTCAACTATTTTTCTAACATTTTTTGTCTTTTCATTCTACTACGCCATGATATGTCAAATTGTGAGGCATGGCTTTCCATTAGGAATACTATTTATCATTCTTTGCTGCAAAGTCTTCATTTTTCCTTGTGTTCATCTTCAGTTATGAAAAGACCAGTCTGCTTTACGAATATAGATGTTTTTGCATGACTTAAAGGCAATGAAAACTCATCACAACAGTCTAGCCTAAATATTTAGAATTCTATAATGTATAATGAAGACTACATGAAAAAAATATTTTTCTTCAGTGCATTTATATCAGAAAATTCATGCATGAGAGCATTATTTTTTTATTGTTAAGAGAACGGATATACTACTGCAGAGAGTCTTTTTTGCTGTCTACAGATATTTTTTCCAGCTGAGGAAAACGTGCATTTTAATGGAAATCACACACCCTTGTGGGGTGCATAAAACCTTTGGGAGTTAAAGATTGTCATAATTACATTCAAGACAATGTGTTAATTTAAAAAGAAGATGTTTCTTTGAAGAATGTTGTCTTAAGCAGATAGCATATTGCAGAACATTTCTGCAAAGAAACGCACAATGTTTAACTGACAGCAGAAGCTCTCCGATTGTCATTCAAATGTAGAAGTCTTCTTATGTATAACCTCTGGAGCATGAAATGCATTAAACATATTGTTGATGAACTTGCTAACCTGACAAGACCAAAGCAGTAATTTTCTAATACTAAGAGCAATTTTGTCTCTGTTATAGGGCCACCGTAAACTATGGGACTATGAGGAACAAAAAATAAAAATAAAAATAAAAAAATCACAGAACAGAACTCCAAAACTCCAATTATGAAGAGAGAATTTGCTTTTAAAATCAGCATTAATCTCCAAAAGGTTCAAAAGTATATCATAGGAAAATGACATTTTACTCAGATAGGCTCAGATAGCAGATGCCTCTGAGCTAAAAAATGTGCATCCAAGTTTCAAATTGCTCCTTCTACTTCAGTCTATACAGAATGATTACAGCATGCATATTTTAATGTCAAACATTTAAACAATAAAAATAGAGCTGAGCTATAATACTAAATACTCAGTGTTCCAGCTGTAGATTTATGATCCAAACTGGGATCCTAACCTCATAGCTCTGTATTTCCCTGCAACAGTGCAAGCCCAAGCTTTAAATGACAGTTTTTTAGAATTTTGTGAGTACTTCACCATGTACCTTAACAGAAGTACTAAATATTATCTGCAAATAAAAGAAAAGGTTCCATTAGGTATAAAAGTTACTTTCTTGTCCTCTTAGGCATCTGAATCTCTGTGTAGTGTGTAACAGTCCTCTTTTGATATCAGGACTGAGATTGAAATTTGGAAGTCTCTCCTCCCATATTGGTACACAAGTTCACCATGTTCATTCCTTTTCTTACAATAAAGGTTATTTTTATAGGCAAAAAAAGGGAAAGTTATAAAATCAACTGCTGAATTGGCAATAGAAATTAAGCGTCTACATCCCCTTTTACCATTGGAATGGAAGGTTGTTCAGTCTTTGTATATCTGTAGGCTCATTAATTCCAAAATACACAACTCAGTCAAGCATATGAGCATTTACCTACTTTCAGGTTTTCAGCTTTCATTGCCAAACTACACTATATTTGTCTTTTATGTTAATATTTATATTTGTTGTCCGTGTCTCTCCCCCCCCCCTTTTTTTTATTTTGTTTTTTTTGGGAGGGGACAGGAAATCAAAAGGAAATATTTTGGCTCCATTTCTGTCTTTGGTGAAGCTATCAATGACAGAAACACATGAAAACAGTTGCAGATGAAAAAGGTTTTATTATTTATGTAACTAGAGTTAATCAAACAGAAAAGAGGAAACAAATTTGGAGGTGATCACAAGTGCTTCTCTGAAGCAAAGTATTTTAAATCTCACATTGTTTGCACGTTAATAGGTAGAGATATCATGGTTAGATTTCAAAACAGTAAATTAACATATACTGACAACAACAACAATTTCTAACTAACTAGATCTGAACAGGAACAATTTCCTCTTTAAAAAAGCTGGTTACTTTCATTAATAACTTAAAAGAGGCAGGGTCCTACTACACTGATTTAATTAACAGAACAGGTGATATAGGGAGGTTGAAACTTTCATGTACGTTAACATTGAAAAAATCATATTTAATTCAAAGGGTTTTATGCTTTCCAGGTTCATCAATTCATTTTAATGAAGGCTTTTACAATAAAACTGTCACAATAGCCTTGATAAAATTAATGTGGGACTATGTTTATATCCCCAAGAACAAACAGACCAGCAGCCAGTATACTGAAATCTAAGCAAGCAGCAGCAACACTCTTCTGTATAACCTCCAATACTGATAACTTTTTTTTAAAGGAAGAAAATGGTCCTGGAAGGTAGCAAAAACTATTGACCCATTGTCATTGCCCCCTTTGACAAAGACAGATTTCTTTTCTTTTATACTATGATAAAAACAGGAAAGGAACACAAACTAGAACCTATAGATCTTTTTTTTTTTTTTTTTCCAGTCACATGAATACCCTCATTTTGGAAGAGAATAGCAGACTAATGTAGAGTTCCCTTACATCACCAAATGAGAAACATCCATTTATACAACTGATACTGGGAATAATGAAATTTAGGCAGGCATTCCCAGAGTCATACTCATTCGCTTTTTTCACAAAGGCTAAATCCTGTGCTACAAAACTTAGAAAGGATTATAGCTGACAGCTCTAACCTGGGTTCCTAAGCAGCCTGAATGAGCATGAGTTACTTACACGCTTCCTGTGTTGGAGCTGCTGTCCGTGAGGAAGGAGCCATTGGTCCTTTCCATCTGGGCGAGCCTGAAAGGCAGGGAAAGACCATGATTTTCAGAGACCATGCTGCATAATTTAAACAGAGGCACTGTGAAGAACATTTCTTAGAAATGGATTAGATATTGCAATCTTGGTACACATGAAAATAAAAAAAACTTGTAGGCTGACAAAACAAAATAAAAAAAAACAAACTCTAATCCAGAGGACTTTCATGAGACACTTTTCAGTGAGTTTTTTTGGCAAATAAACTCACACTACGGACAGACGTGTCCTGGAGAACAACCCCAAAACCAGTGTAATTACTTAATCTAAAAGGACTGGATTATTATAGGGTTATATAATGCCACAAAATTCTTTAAAATCACAGAAGGAATTTTCTGTCTGTTCAGCTTTCTAGGAAAGATATACCTTATTTATGTAAGACATGCATAAAAGTCCAGGAAGTCTAGGAATACTGTGCGCCTATATTGGACTGCTTCAAATACGGTTGTTTTCAGTATTATAAAGATATCTTAAACTTCACACTTACTTTTGTGCAATACACATTATTGCAGACACCTTCAAACTTTTTGAAAGAAGTATGCAAGGCACTAAAGAAACATGAACTGCAGTGTATTCCTTCAGCATGGAATAAGCTTGCCCATCTGTATGTTTGTTAGTATTCCTCAGAGTTTAAGGACTATAAATGAGAGTGCACACACAATGAAGTTGTCTCGGTTGCCTTGCACGCCCCCTAGGCTAGCAGTGGGATGTTGTGCTCCAAAACCTCCCCTGAAGAGAGGACAAGTCCCTAAGCACTCAGGTCATCTCTGCTCTGGGCCATCTGAAGCAGATCTAGTTCAGTGAGTAACAAGAGTGAGTGAGGTGCTTGCAAGTCATCTTTGTAATGCTGTTTAGCTCAGTTCTCTAAGTCTTTCATGAAACATAGATGAATTTTAAAATTAAGCTTCATATACCCTTGTCATATAAGGTAGTACAATAACCAGTATATCTCAGAGAGTTTATAAGTTTTCTTTATGGTGCCCATAAACAAGAATACAGTAGCAAATAACTTGAGCATAAGTTCTGAATTTTTATTCAAACAGCTGAAAAAGTTAATATTGTTGTGGAGATCAGATACGGCAGATGAAACACTCAAAGTAAAATTGAGCCATTTGTTCCCATGGGAATATAGAACAATTTCTGTGTTGCCTAAAAGTGGACTGTCATTACTTATTTTTGAGAGGGTACCTCTGCTAAGGGCTTAACTCTCATCAACTCTGAATGAACAGAAGAGAGTTCAACAAAACACTGCATCACTGAGATAGACTTGGCATGAAAGACATTTTATCCTAAAATCACTTGGGTAACCCCATAAAAGCCAGAACATAAACCATCTGTAATTATTATATCCTCTGCTAAAAGTCAATGGGTAATGGTTAAAATCACAGAAGAAAGTGAAAACCTGACTGTAAAATGCTACTGGGAAAAACTATGTATCCAACAAGCTGAGTCTATTCCCAAAGGTTAAAAATGAAACAAAATGAAAACAGCCCGTTTTTAGAAATAACACACAGTAATTCTGCAATAGTTTCCATTTTGCATGACAGATGACAGATTTAATACATCTATTTTACATTTAATATGACTGTATTCAGAAGCTGATGATTTAAAAACATTTGTCTTTCTTCTGAGTACAGAGAATTATATCTTTTTAATAAATAATGTCCAGCCAGTAGACTAGATTAAAAACAGCAGGAATCAATCACAAAATGCGGTGTACTGGTGAGAAACAGTCTGTGCATTTCTTACCTAGTAGCATACTGCTCTATCCTGGAGTGTGTGTCGTCATGAAATAGCTGTGGAGACTGGGAAGGACTAGTTTGAGAAAAATAAAAAAATAATATTGGTGTCAAAAGCAATTCATGATATAGACACAATCATTTTATAAGTAATTTAAACTGATGACAAATAAATAAATTCATAATATTGCTGAGAGGGTTGTTGCTTTTGGTCAGCCATGCCCTACAGCTCATGCACATCAGATTAGCAGCAACTCAGCTTAGAGAAAACAACTAGTATATTAAGCTTTCCAGACAAAGGGGTTCAGCATACTCACTCATATTGCTCTGGCCACATACTGATGAGAGTGATAGGACTGTACAAAGACAAAAAAAAAAGAAAGAAAGAGAGAGAGAGAGAGAGAAAGAAACTATGAAACAAACTTCAGTGCCACTTAAGAAAGAGAAAGCTAGAAAAACAAAAAATTTTAACCAGCAGCCCACCCAGATTATTTGAATCAGCAACAACTGACATAGAAAAGAGACAGCAACAGATACCAGACTGTATCATCGACAGATAGGAGACTGACTTACAAACTTCATTTTGTTAAAAGTCAAATTTAAAAACAAAAATACCCAAACAATGTCATTCATTGAACTGCAGTTTGTTATTAGTTTGTTTCAATTCTGCTCAAGTGTTGGAGCTTTTATTTTAAACTAAGTAGAAAAAATTCTCACAAAAACTTATTGGGTAAAAATAAGCCCAACAAGAACAAAACACCCCACTGAATAAAGTTATCAATGCTTATTTTCCTACTGCATAAAAACAAGATGATATAATACAAGATGATATATATTGTATTATATATTCTGACACTTAAAAAACTATTTAGTATTTCTTTTTTTATTAATACTATTTTTAAGTAACATACTACTGGGTTTTGTCATCTGAAGAGGTGAGAACCTATATGGGTAGTTTCCTCAGCATGATACCGGCGATTTGTCTTGTGATGGGCCAAAGGAGTTTTATCCTGACTTGTGATTTAAGTTTTGACATTCCAATTCCAGGCACTACTGGCAAACTTTCATCACATCGAAGTTTTGCTTTCCATTGTTGGTGATATGTTCAGTTTGTTTTTAAATACAGACCAGCTGAAAATTGCCCTGGTGAGTAACATTTGGACTTTTTGTACGTACATTTCTTGGTTAGAATCCAGGCCAGATTACTTCCTCCTCTTTCTTAAACTGCTAATGAGTGGGTTTTGTTTGATTACTGTAGGTAAAACACAGTCCAATGGGTCACAAAAATGGAGCATGGACAAGGGCACTGGGCTTTCACATGCAAGCAGAGAACGTATGTTGAAGCTTCACGGTGGCTGTTGATGAATAAGTGATGCTGTGTTTAGACAACACATACAGCAGCACTACAGTCTCCACAATGTCATGGAGAGTCAATCCATAAAACCACTTGTAGTGCCCTGTCAACATATCTTACTTTTGTTCTTTTAAAAGTCTCTTTTGCAGACAGCTACCAACTAAGCAAATAAATAAAATGAACTGTTTCTGCCAGCACTGTAAATAACACTGTGGAGACACTGAGAGTGTTCTGTCTTATAAGGCCACCTGTATTTCTGAAGTTTGTAGGAACCTCATTAGGTCAGAGATTTCCAACTCCAACAACTTTGAGATGACCTAATAAGCAGTGTGGTTCTAAAATCCCAGTATCCCCAAGGCTGTGAAAGTTTTCTCAGTAAAACAGCCATTAAGATCCCTTCAGCACTGCCTGCTAAAGTCCATAGCTTTATGATAAAATACCTATACCACCAAACTAAAGAAAATACATTTCTTCTTCAAAAATAGGCAAGATCTGCAAATAACCAGCATCAGGAAATAGTTCACATTATTTCTTGGGTTTCATTTCTTTGTTTTTAATGAAACAGGCCAGTGATGCCAGAAGCAATTACTCTATAATCAAGCTTACGTCTCCAGGTTGTCACCCTCCAAAACTGTTTGCACAGGTAGGTAGCCAAGTCGGGGATGCTTTGCAAAATACTTCTTTGATCGGAACTTGTTCTTCAGCACCTTGGTGAAGTCCCGTACATCTTCCCCAGATGTTGTCTTAAAAAAAAGTTAAAAGAAATTAAATTGCACTTAAATTGAATTGCTAAGTAGCACTGACATAATACAGATACTACTTTCCTGAAAGGAAGAACTTCAGACTGTTAGTGACATTAAAATCACCTTTTTAAGTGTCACGAAATATGGTACAGTAATAATGGTAATGCATCTACAAATTCTCTTCTATTGGAAAAAAAAATCAACACACTGAGGCTTCAAATTGCTAGTAATTAATGCATTGGGTTTACCAATTACTAATTAGAGAAAATGAGGGAAAATTTGAAGCAGGTTCAAATTTTAGATTAAACATTTACAAACAGTCTTACGAAGTGGAAAAAAAAAATCAGTTTGCTAGCTATGGGGGTATACTCTTAGCCATTGAAAGCCATCTTGACAGTATACTCATGCATATGAAGATCATGACTCACTTTCACAGGCAGAAGAAATACCTTATAATAACTGCTGAAAAAAAAAAAAAAATCAACAAAAAACAAACAGCTAACAGTAACGGCTTTGTTTGAAAAAAAAAAAAATACAACATATAACTAACACAAAACCCTATGCGTTCGCAAAGTGCCACAAAATATTCAATGCCTCCAATTATATACCTAAACTGGAAAACTTTGAGATGGAAACAGTAAGTGCTAAACCAATCTCTCCTGTGACAGCCACATTTTTCATGAGTATTTTCTCAAGTTACAAGATCTCTTCCTACAGGTTTCTGCTATTATCCGTATCCCTTCAAGGCCAAAAAACACCCACAGATGAAATCACAGCCATTGTTATTTGCACAGCACTGTGCAAAGGCACAATTGGAAATGGGTCTGGTAAGAACAGTCTCTGCCTGAACTAACAATCTCACAGACTGATCGAGCATATTCCTTACTGTCACACTAAGAAGCTGGAAGAAAAATCAGCCACAAGATTTTCCAAGTCTAAAACTGCAAGCTACAAACAGTAAAACCCCTGGAAGATTTATTTTAATTTTATTTTATTTTATTTTATTTTATTTTATTTTATTTTATTTTATTTTATTTTATTTTATTTTATTTTATTTTATTTTATCTTATCTTATCTTATCTTATCTTTTTACTGGTCCTTACTTATGCAGCCTTGTCCAAAACTGACAAATGCTTAGCTCCATCCCTCACTGCCACAGCTGGTCTTTAGTACTCAATTAGAATTGATACAGCTGCTTTTAAGGATCAATTTTGGAAATTGGAATTGGAAATAATCATAGCAGCAATGGCAACACTGCTTTGGCAATACTACTCAATGAATTTCTGCTACAAAAGCAGGGATACGAGCAAAGAAGGGCATAATATGCAAGGTGAAAATGGCTATAACAAAGACATCTGCAGGAAAATACAATAGCATGCCTTCAAATATATATGTATGTGTTTTCAGACTGTACGAGTACTTAAACAGAATGACCTCCATACTATGGAGAAGTTAATATTAAGCATTTCTTCTTGCAACTGTGGGAAAGAAAAAGTGGCCATTCACCTCCTGTATTAGCTGCAGGTGTGCAATGGCTTATACAGAACTCCAGCCCAAAACTTGTGACAAACCACGGACTGCATTTCTGGGCACTCTGCTTTCAGAGAAGCACATTAACATAAGAGGATGACAAGAAAGATGGACATCCATAGGGAAAACAGAATTAAAAAAAAAAAAAACAAACAAACGTTTTTTTGTTTTGTATTTTTTCTCCATTATGTACTCTGAAGAGGCCTACAAGCAGGTCAGACAAACTATTCTCTGTTTTTATTTTCTATTGTCAAAACATAAAATACATATGTGAATGGAGAAAAAAAATAATGTGTGTATAATACATGCAGTTATGAAATCTGTAATGCAGATCAGAGTAGCAACAAAAGCAGCAGATAATTAAGCCAATGTTGAAAGTTTGACATCTGGCTTTAACAAGTAGCAACAAACAGAGCACATTTGGGATTAAGAAGTATTTGAACCCCCTAGATTTTAATACAGGTAAATTAAGGGAGGGCTCACAAAATCACACTCAGGAAGCATCTGCTACAATCACGGGATCATCCAAACAAGGACCGTGACATCCAAAGGGCTGCTTATTCTCACGCAACAGTAGCTCTAGCAGATGGAACTCTGTCCCAAGGCCAATGAATGAAAGTTTTAGTACCTACACATTGCAGAAATAAATGTCTACTGATCTGCCAAACTTCTCCTCTAGAGTATTCTTTATTTGGTATGACAGCCTGACCCAGTTCCTTGGAAAAACTAATTTGATTGTGTACTAAGTGAGGATGATTAATACTAACCAGTGAAATTTGAGCAGATTTGCAAGAACTGCTTTAATTCACAGGACTAAGACATAACTTTTAGAAGCATTTCTCCCACTTTTTTTTTTGCACACAGCCACACTACACAATCCAATCAAAAATCATGCCAAAAGAGCATTTAACTATAACATTTAACTTCTGAAAAACACTAGCCAGCAGTTGTGTAAACTCTATCTACTAAATTAAAAACAACAGGTAACTTGTACAGTTACGTCATGGCATCTTGGCTATTTCCACACAGATCGATAGCACAAATACTGTGGTAGTAATTTCAGAAGCAAATCACTTCTTTCAGTGAAAATTTCAGCCAAAGACCATGCTTTCAGTCTCCATTTAAAATCTCAGTTCCTACAAAATGACAAAGTCCAAGAAAGAATGACGAAGATCCTTGGCTGGCATACAGAAATAAATTAAAAAGTCGGTAGCCGAATGTCTCAAGGAAAAAAAGTATGGAAAAACTGACAAATGGGCATTAGCACTCTTTAGTATACTGCTGGGAATAAATAGAGTCATAAGTCAAACTAAAAACAGGAAAAAAATATTGTAAACCAATACAAATTTTACAATCAATTTACAAATTTTATAAATCTTGGATTTATATGGAAAGTGATAGAAAAAAAAATGCTGAAGCATGGTTTTCATACAAAGGTTGAGAAAACAGTTTTGATGTATTTTTCATGTATTAGAAATAGGACAAATCTTCATTGGGAACAAGTAGTACCAACAATGCAATAAGCTAGTTGGGAGAACCCTAAAGCATATATATATATATATATATATATATATATATATATATGTATGGAGGGTAAGGAAAGGAATGTAATTTTTTTTTTTTTTTGAAGAAAAAAGCACCTTTTTTTACATCTCCATATTTTTATTTCTTTACATTTTATTCATCTGTAACATTAATTAAAACCCGCACCATAAGCCTGACTATTTAATGGAGAACAAAGTTTTTAGACCTATTTGTGGTAACAGCTACAGTATGTGCAACTAGGATGATAGCTGCATTTTGAAACAGCTGTCTGATAGCTCCCCAGAGTAGGACATGGGGGGAAAAGAGAGATTTCATTTTTTTTCTGGTCTCTTTTATTTGACACTTAAGAACCCAATGCACTAGTAATTTAAATCTATGTTTAAATGTATGCATTCATGTCATTCATCAAAGCATCTACACTTTAAATAGTATCTCATGTTCCTTGATAGAGGTACTAGACGGGATACCACAAAAATTGTTATTAAAGGTAGATATGAAATGTATTTATGGCTATCACTATCACGTCAATGATGTTTGTATTGTATACCACTGCAAAGACGACTTTTCTGTGATGACGTTCAAATATAGGCATTTCAAAGCAGTTTCTCAACAAGAAGCATTACAAATTGTTTGTGTATTCTAGTTTACTGCAATGAAATGAATCTGTAATTTCATGAGTAACGGTCTCACCTCAGAATTAAAAAAAAATTAAGTTGCAAAAGGGTAGCAGATCACATAAGCTAGCTAAGTGAGCAACTGTAAGAGAGACCTAGAGGACAGCATGCTGAGCAGCTGCTAGATATCAAAGATATCTATTCTTCACAGGGCAATGAGTAATAATCAGCTGGAAGAAATGTTCTGAATGCAAAACATTCAGATTCCCCCATTCTTTCTCCATTCTCTCACATTCCCCACAGAATAAGCCTATTTTGACAACAGTAAAGCGTCATCCTTGGTGCATCAATCAGCTTGTCAAGATGAAACCACTGACTTTATGTCAGCTTGTTGCTTATAAAACATTGAGCTACTTAATGTTCATGTATGCAATTGTCTTCTCTGGATGTCAGGAGCCATTAAGCTTTCAGATGATTTACATAGAGGAGGAGTCTTAGCAGGCACTATTGCAGATAAGTTTTATTGTGCCTGAAGCAAAATCTACTCTCTAGGGTGAACTACCATTCAGCTAATAATTTCCAACATCTCTCCTATCATTCCTGAGCTTCTTCAGGGAAATAAAATTCTGACCACTTTTCTTGCAAGGTAAGCTGTAGCAAGAATTACTAAAATACGAATCACAGTCTTTAGGAAAATATATATTTTGGATACCACATTAAACTCTTGAAGAGACCCAATCCTACAATTCCTTCAAAACTTCCAGTAGCTCACTTGCAAGGAAAATGTGATAGAGAACAATGCAGAAGGCAGCTCCTAGTAGGAGCAAGAGGTGTCCTGAACTGATATACAGTCAGCTGATTTTAATTGTATTCAAATTGTGCCAAGCATTACCTTAGAGTAATGTCTATCAATGCACTGAATCCATTTCATCTTAACTATTATTTATTTATTTGTTGATGATGAAGGGGCTAACCTTTACTGCCATCATTTTGTACAAGAAGGCTTCCAAAATTGAGAATTTAGCCAGGTGAGTGTAGTGGCAGAAACCTATGAAAATTGTTTATACATTCACTGAAGTCAGGACCCCAAAAGAAATGACTTGCGATGGATGAGAAATTTTCAGATCTGATACCTGTATAATACTTTAAAACAAACAACAACAACAAAAAACTTCTTTTAAGGTTTTACTCTGGAAAATAAAAGCTGCAAAGTAAAAAGAGTTTAGAGAAAGAAAACTGATGAAGTAACTATTTCCACCTGAAATTCACAGAACTCATTGGTACAGAAAGCAACATTCATAGAACACAAGTACTGAGAGAATTCCTACTCAAAACAAACAAACAAAAAACACATGCAAGTACTTATTTAAGAGTATTCCTGAATTAGATGCTAGATTTGGATTGTAGAAAAATCTTGCAAAATTTAACACATCTGTGTAAAATTTTTCATTAGAAATCCCATTTCTCCATATTCTCAAGAAAAAAAAAGAGAAATGAGAATAACTACAGTAACTTAGCACTTCTACTACTCACAGACATGATTTGTCAAATATTTTCAATTCCTTACCCTACCAATCTCTAAATCATATGACGGAAAAAAATACATAGCCAAAGTAGTTTTCAAAGTGTATTTTCAGCATCAAGAAAATGAAATTGCAAACTAGGATAAACACAGAAAGAGCATTATGGATTTGGCTTCAATAGCTATACATTATTATCTGTGTAAATAGCCTTAATCTGAAATTATGAAGTACTTTCAACCTGACGCAAACAGTGAGAAAATCTTCCCCTTGCAAATTTAATTTGAAAAACAGTTTCCTTAAGCCATTTTTCAAGTTATTTTAGATTTATGTAGAAGTCACAGAGCTTCTGAAAAATCCCTTCATACTCCACACTGCACACCTTACCATAAGACAATTAAAAGGTCTTCTCTCCAACTGTGATTAAGTTCCAGTTCCAAATGTCAGCTCTATTAAGCAGTCAAGCATTTGTTTCTTCTAATTATTGCTCGTATTCTTGATACTAATGTACTCGTATCGATACATTTAAGTATGAGAGAGAAGCTAAATTTTATTAAGGGAGTTTGGTGAGTGCACGTATTTGTACTCTGCTTTGCAATACAGACCACAAACACAATATTTTAACATCAACAGCCTTTGAATTTGGTTGAAAAGGCTCTAAAAAGTGACAAACATTAGCAGAGTAGATGTACTCTTTATATTCAAGCTATTTGTATTGCAATATAATGGATTCTTAGGAATAATTCATTGATCTTTGGTACCTACATTTTTATTAATGTATTTTTATTTCATAGACCCAGCTCTATACTTTTTTCTGGCATCATTCCATTTAAACACAACCTATTCTACTGTCCTACTGCAAAGAATTTTACATCTTCTTGAATATTATATAGCCTTAACTGAATTCAACCTGCACAGAGGTTTATCAAAAATTAGTACACTAACAACAGTACATTACTACAAATAGCATGTTACAAAGCCAGATTCTTTTTGTGAAATCTATTCTTCATTCCTGACTCAATTCAGACAAGACTAGTTAAAATGGAGTGCGTATAGGTACTGATTATTCAATAAGTATAACTTATGTCTGTTCATAAAATGGGTCATTTCTGATCTGAATCTGTTCTAAGCAGCAGTCCTATTACCACTGCTTAAATTACATACAGATTACACTATTAATTTTTGTGACTGAATGCAAATTCTTAGGAATGTGAACAACTATCACATTAAAACCAACCAAGCAAAAAAACACAAACAAACCTGAAAGTGTTATTTCTGTGAAGGAAGTTACCCAATCCTCTACTTAAGAAAGTGTCCTAGAAAATTTCTTAGAAAAATCTGGCTAAATATTTAATCAGGAAAATATTGCATTGTAAATTAATTTGTAATGCAGGCAAAACTCTCAAATATTTTCCAGTTGGAAACTGTCAATTTTGCTCATTTTTTTCCCAGATACACACCAATTTTTAAATACTCCAGTAAGCAGTAATTACTCAACAAAAAAAAAAACAAACAACATATTTCCAACCATGTTTCCATAAAGCAAGCAAAATGTTGAACATGAAAGAAAAGATCATGAACCTTCAAAAATATTAAAACACATTAGAAAAAGATTAAATATTATTATGGTGGTATGGCAGTAGTAAAGTGAGTCCCTTTTTTCTGATGTTTTCTCACCTTACAAACAGCATGTTTGTGTACATGCTCATATACAAGTACTGCAATTATATTCTATATTCCAGCTTTATTTTCACAAACCAAAAATAAAGTTCCCTCAGAGAATACTTCTGAAGTGGATACTAGAAGTAGATACCTCTCCCCATTTCTATAGAATTCAAACACTGCCCACGCAAAATCAGCAGCACTAGCAAAGTCCCTGATGACTTTCAAAAAGAATGGCAGGAAGACAGAACCTGCTAGACATATGGAAAAGAAACCCTGGTAGAATATTTAGGTGTTAAAAAAACTGTTAAAAAAAATTAGACCACAAATAACGTGAAACCAATCCTTCAGAAACGATCAGTAAATTGGTACTCACTGGTATACAGTACTCCACCATTGGGTAATGCAATTTATGCCCCTTTGCTGTACGGCCAGAAAAGAAGCAGCTCTGACAAACATCGTAGTTAAAATGTTTTAAGCTCCGGTACCTATGGGGACATTAAACAAAGTGATTAGAGCTAGGTTCAGTTCTAATACGTACTTATTATTAAGCCTCATGAGGCAAATTACTCTATGAAATGTTGTCACCTGCTTTTCAGCAGCAGCCACACAAGGACACAGCCAGTTTGTTTTTGCTTAGAAAGCACAGGTAGGGTGCTGACAGTGCTCATCCTGGCTGCAGACCCAGGGCATCTGTGCCACCACTGCAGCTGCACAGGACACAGGAAACCTGCAGCCCTCCAAACCGACTTCACGCAACTTTCCTACACTACTCAGGTTGCTTCACAGAGTATTTACAAGGAATTCCTACCTTCTATAGCCACACAGACAGCCAATGTCAATCACCTGTTGACAACGTCACTTTGAAACAGAAAATCTTACAGGCATCAGGTGTACTGACTTAAAACTATATTGATTTAGCTTTTTTCCCCTCTACTTAGTCACTGGCTGTTATCTCAAAATAAAAGAACATTTATAAACCAGACTAGTTTACATTTATATGTTTTTACATTTAAATGTTTCTAAGTCCACGTTTCAGAACCTGAAACTCTTAAAAGTTCATCAACTATGAGAATAATACACAATTAAGTTTAAAAATTGATTTATTTACTTTGGCTTTCAAGAGCAAGTATATGCATAAACTAAGTAACAAGGAAACAAACAAACAAACAAAAAACACCAATATATTTTAAACCAAAGCTGGCTAAAGCAGATTCCACCCCCTGTTTGTTACAGTATGGTTGTTCTGACTGGATGAGATTATATTATTCATCTGAAACTAAGATGAGCTAGCTGAAGCAAACTAAATAGCTATTGAATAGTTAAAGATTAAAACTGAATTGCTTCCTGAGAGCAGTTTTCAGTACCAAACCACATTTTTCCCCTGCTGAGTTTTATGTTTTGTTTTGCAAAAGAATGTGCCTATAAATGTAAAGGTTCACTTTTAAGGATGCTGATGCAACTGTTTGTAGTCTTTACTCAGAGCCTGTGTCTTAAATAGCCACATCTACCTTCTGCTAAGATGCTAGATGTTTTTGTTGTTGCATATCTCTAGCTTCGTTATAGAAATGATTTAGAATGAGTCATCCTTTTCATCTTCCCTTGTCTTCTGTCTCCATGACATCTTTTTCCGCACTAGATATCTCAGTATAGACAAGATCCACCAGTCCCAGTTTAGGCATTTGAGAGATCTCTGAACTGAACTTAGCCACCCTAGGCTCCCTCAAGTATTAATTAAGAAAAATAGGAACATCTAGAGGGATTTCATCTCCTCTTAAGACAGGCAACAAAGTTTGATCAGATTACTTACATCTCCCTATTTATAGTAAAAGTCACTAGCTCAATCTTACAATACTGACTAACGCTAACATGTCCAAAGCTAGGTGAGACAAATCTGACCCCAGGATTCTTACAAATATATAACCTTTAAAACAACAGAAGGAAGGAGAGGAAAAGAAAGAACAAGGAACAAAAATGACTCATCTGCCTTAATATTGGAAAAAAAGCCTTAAAATTGCTTACAGGAAAGACTGATCTATCATTCCTAAACAAAACACTCAACTTCACAACCACAACAGTGAAAAATCCAACAACTATGTTTAGCTCTACTCCTCTACTTCATTTTGCATCATTTTACACACTGGAGCAATCAATGCGCAAATGCATGCTAGTTATAACAGTACTCAGAAAGGGTACCAACTATCCAATGCCTCATAATGATAAATCATAGCTAAATCATAGAGTTCAGGAGAATAAAAAGAATGTCACCCCTGGAGTTATTTTTGCTTTAAGAATTCACAGCTTCCTTTGAGAAGACCAAACTTAGATTGTGTTCAATGCTTTGTGACAAGAACTATGCAAGTCTCATCATAGGAACATATCGATGTTTGTGCCAAGCAAGGAAGGATAGCTGTTGAAGGGTGTTCAGTACTAGCTGGCATGAATGGCTTGGTTTCACAAGCTTTATGCAGGAGGTGGGGCAGCCAGCAAACCCACCGTGTGTCTTCTTGCTCCACCTAAGACATGGATAAGTCTTTTTTTTAATTTTTATTTTCTTTTTTTTTGCCAAAATACCTGATAACAACTCCCTCTCACACACCTGTCAGTCACAAGACCACTGGGTATTTAACAGGGGGACGACAGGAGCCAGAAACACACTAGCTCAGGAGCTCCTGCAGTGAGATCCACACTGTAATCTGACCAGGGATGGCAGTTCCCATCATAAATCAGGAAAATTGTGGAAAAACAAACAAGGAACCATACTTGCTGGAGAATGTGCATGTAACCCCTTCTCTTACCTAAAGCCAACAATCGGACATTCTTTGCAGATGTTGCACTTGGCCTGATGTTTTGCTGTTTCTGCAGCTGCCACACGGTGTAGAACTGGTAGCCATACCATAGACTGCGGCTCTAAGCGCATCCAGTCTATAAACTGCTTTACAGTAATTTCTGGCTTGTTGTGGTTCTGGGGAAAGTAAATACATACATATATAAATAAATAATTTACAAACAACAACAATAAAAAATGCAATAGAATTAAAACCCCTCCACAAACAGATTTTACTTAGAATTTAATAATTAAAAAAAAAAAAAAAAAGTCAAAGAGTCATGTCAGGTTAATGTAGATAATGTAGAACCAGTTGGAAGTACACAGGAAACAACTTAGATTAAAATACAAATAAAGAAAACAAGTTAAGTTAGCCAGTAAGAACAGATAGGTCTAAACAGCTGTGATAGAGGAGACAGATGGTAATAAAGATGGAGCAGTCCACGATAAAGCCATCTTTGAATTGAAAGGACTTGAGAAAGAATAAGGGAAGTGCTAAAGGGAAGTACCTTCTGCATTTCAGACATGGTTTTCTTTTGAGTTAAGACTGATGCCAGACTGCTAAAAGTCAGTACTGCTTGTGAGGGTCTAGTAACTGTCTTAAGGCTCACGAGAAATTTTTAATTGGATTCTGAGCCCATGATATTCTTACCAGTTAGCATGTTAAACACACAAATAAATAGAGATAAATAAACAGAGGAAAATAAATCTGCCACTTTATAGGCAATCACTGCAAGAAATCGACAGAGTGGAAATATTAGCATGACTGTTTTAAGAAGCAAATAAACATGTTTCCATTCTCTTCAAGTTGTAACTAACAGAAGAGCCAAGCTGTAAAGGAATTACGTTCATCCTATTTGTCAGCAACAAGAACAGGTTGTCCTTCTGAGCCCACAGGAAATAACAGTTTAAAATTTAAAGTGAAAGCTATACTTAAATGGTAACACGTGACAAAAAGCAACATGAGACTTCTTAAACTATTCATACATGTAATCCAAGCCAATTTTTGCTACAAAGATGGAGCTGCAGGGAAGAAAGGAATAACAAGCTTTCCCTACCAGCAAAATACTTGTTTTCACTAGGCTGAGATAGCTCTGACATCCCGTTGCATACTTTGTCTATGCTTTCCTAATGACGAGGAGCAGAACTCGAGGCATTCATGTGAGATAAGGGATGCAACTGGATCACCAGTATAATCATAATAATACAGAGTGTATTTAAGCAGTACCTTGGTTAGTGCACCTCACCCACAATTGAACAGCATGGTGGATGGGGCAGATCCTTGAAGAACATAAAAGATCATTCGTCTGTGACAGAAAAGTCTGTCACTAAAAAATTAATTTATTTTAAGTGTGACTTAAACCACTTGAGGATAGTGATGGATGTCAAGCACCATCCCTTATTGCCTGAAGAAGCAATGTTAAAACCTCAGAGAAGTTTTACATGGTTAGTTGGTCAAAACAACTTCCATATGTATTGAGCATATTATTCTAGATCTGGATAAATAATTCTTCAATCCCAGCCATCTTAAAGTCCAGAAATGAATTCAGCAAGCTAAGTAAATATGTAGCTTAAAAAAGCTAGCGCAACTGAATTTTTCAAGGTGATGGATGAAAACATAAAAATGTCTATAAAAGAATGGTAAAAGAAAAATGTCCTAGAAGTTCTCTATAACTTTTAATCTGTTGGATTCAATAAAACTACAAATACTGAATTCAGTACTTTTATATATGCCACAGTGAATTTTTAATCAATATATAATTTCTGACAATGCTTAAAGCAGACACTTTCACAGAAGTAATAAACTCCAGCAATATAGTTATCACTACCAAACAGTCAGAGCCTTTGGCATCCCTGACAAATCCTGAGTTAGGTTGTGTTCCATTGCGACATCTTTTTCCTTCTCATTTTCTTTAAACAGACAGACGTTCTGTGCAGCCTCATTAACCCCCTGCATGTAGTACGGACCTGAACAGCAGGCAGTAAGACAGCTTTATTTTATGTTCTGATCTGCTGCATAATGGCTCACGAAACATAAATGACTGTGGTTGAAATTTTGTGCAACTGCAATCTTTTTTGTCAGAAAAATAATGCTAAATAATATCCTGATGCACAAAGTCAAACATTACTGTCAACATCATTTTCTTGTTCTGTTGAGATCAGATCTTGTTCCAGAACATAAAAGCATGTTGTTCCCACAGTATCATGTTGTTTTGAACACTGCAAAGCAGGATAATTGGCCACTACCATAATTTTTAACATCATTCGAAGCAGTCAATGTTATCATAAACACAAATAATTATATATTCTTTTTTGCTAAAAAGTGATTTGTTTGATTTTCTCCTAAATGATGAATCAAACTTTCACAGCTACACTTCAACAATAACTTCCCAGTAATTTTAACAACAATTCAGTTGCAGGAGCAAATTCGTTTCTCTTCAAAACTCAATAGATGTTTTGAAATTCCTCTTCCATTTTTATGCCATGTAAAAGTAAGCCTTAATTGCTCAGATAGAGGTTTTTCCCATGAAGATGTGTATCATCTCACCTGTTGGAAGCAGCTGCGCACACTGGGTTCGATGTTACTGCCACCAAAAGCTGCCACCTCCCCAAGCTGCCGTGGGATCTGGATAGCATCGTGCAGCAGCAGGCCAAGCTGTCTCTGGTCACACATTTCTGTGGGACCCGCCACTTCGTTGAAGAGATCTGCAACACCAAAAAAAGGCACTAGCTCATTTCATTTTCATTGACATCCCTTTTTATTCAGTAACACCACAGCTTGAGTTTTGCCATTTCTGTAATTCAGATCCAGCTACAGATGACCACTCTTCTCATTTACAGTAGTTTACCCTCATCTAATCTTGATTACTTTGACTGTTTTTTCTGGATCTGTAACCATATAAACTAGAAGAGTCAGGTCAAATGAATTAAATCGTACTTAGCTTCTTATGGTAAGATAAATAAGTATCTTGATATTTAAGATAAATAAAAATTAAGAATTATAAAATTCATAAATTAAGATAAATATCCTCCTGACAAATTTGTACATTAAACTAGGACCTATCACAGTTCTTTTTTTATCCATGAACAGCTATACGACAAAATAAACCAACATAAAACCAGGATAGCTTTTTGTGCCAATTCATCATCACTTCATTTTTCCCCTAGTATTTATGAAGTTTTCTATGTTATCACAAGGGAAGAAAAAAAATAAAAGATTTTTCAGAAATCCCTACTTCATGCCAAAATCTATGCTTTCCTTAGGTTGGCTGGAAACAGACATGTTTGCTGCGAACTGAGACTGGAAATGAGCACAAGTCACAGCTGGCAGCGTGAAATAGCTTAAAGCAAGAGCACCAGCCAGCCAGCCAGAAACACAACTTGTCCTTAACAGGAATCACATTTGCTTCCTGGATAACCACATCTGTTCCCATGCACTTTCCTTTTACTGATTTCCTAAGGTACATGTCGAGCCCTGCAGCATAAATGCAGGCTCTGGGATGACTGTAACAACAGAAAAATTTGAGGCTGAAAGGATCAAGAAATTGTTCCCGACACAGACACTTACTGGGAAGAAAGACACTGCTTGTTCCTGCTTAAGAGTCACAGTAAACTATTGAATTAATAAGCCTAACTGCAGTACAGAAAATATTTCTTAAAGTAGTGCATTTACAGATTCCTTTGATTTTTGAAATATATTTGTAATTGTTAAAATTTCCAGCAAGATATTTTTAACACATTTCTCCCAACAATCCTTTATTTATGAACTTTGTGGTGTTGTACATTGATATTTAGTCACACGATTAATCTCTCCTGAAAATATATTGAACACTGAATTGATCTCTTAGAAATAGCTTTAAATTCAGTGGATGGTGTAAGTTACAAAAGAAACCGTAGTAGATTTACACTATTCCCCTACTACTTATGTTTCCTACCAGAATGACTGGTAATAGATTAGAAATAAAAGAAATTTGAAAATTCAGTCTGACTGCACTTGTGATTGAGAAACAGAGCAGCTTTCTTCAGAAACATTCAAGAGAAACTGTTTTATTACACTCTGCAAATTGTTTTGCCCTTCATTTGGAGTAACTGTCAAGCTTTGTCAGCATGCCTCAGAAAGACAGCTCATACCTTTTCTCATGACAAAGGGAGCTGAGGCAGAAGAGAAGACTTTCACAAAACATAAATCCAGATGAGTGAATGATTATTTTTTTTTTTAGAGTTTCTTGTGTTTTTCTTGCCTACTCAAACAGATGCTGCAGCATCTTCAGCACTTAGCAGTGAGACAAAGCCCATGGATGACAGCACCGACAGAACAAGTACTGCCCTGCTGCAGGCTCACATTGGCAATCCCAAATCCCAGCTAGTTTTTTTACTTGCAGTTGGAATAGTTTTCCAGTATCTGAGTCCGTTTCAAAAACAAAATAGATAGGGTAAAGAACACCCGTTTGATTTTTTCTGCTTTTATCAATCTAGAGTGGAAATGGGCGCTACAAGAACGATTCACTCACTACTGTAGCTGGGAGGAGGATGAAGTACTTCCCCAAGCCCTAAAGCATCAGTTGACTGGGGAGCTGATAAATAGAAGAAAAATGACGTGTCAGGAGAGAAAAGGGGGAGAGTGATCAGCTAGGGCTGATGCAAGTAGGAAATCAGCAAATACACTGGAGGGCTCAAAATCCTCTAAAACAGCCTACTTAACCAAAACAAACAAAAAAATAAATAAAAATAAAAAATAATACCACAACTAAAGCTTCACACTGGAAGCTGCACCATAACCACTGAATGTTGAAGTGCACGGGGGTTATTGGATGATAAATCCCCTCCTCCCCAAATCCTCAATGAAATTGGTGTGACAACACAGGAGAAGCTCCTTAACTAAAGGCACGAAAAGCCAAAATGTTCTTGCTAGCTGGCCATCCTCCTTAAAGAAACATAGGATCTGTTCCTTAGCAAAGAAAATGTCCCAAGAGCAGCTCTGAAGTGGCAGACATAAGGGAGAAGGGTTCCTTTTAGCTCTGACACGGTGTACTTCATATCCACCAGTGGGGATGGGGATCCCATATGTCACCCACCAGCAATGTCAGAAGCCACAAACTAAGTACTGCTATAAATGGTATTTGTACATATACACGTACAATATTGTATGAGTTTATATACAAAATACAGTTATCTTAAGTAAAACTGTATATGGGACTAAGACAAGAAGGATTTGGGAAGCAAAAGTAAAGATTATTCAGACTTGAGCCATAGCAAAAAGCAGAAACAAACAAACAAAAAAGACCTGCTTAATCTTAAATTAAATCCAGACTCACATTACTATTTTAAGGATGAAAACCAGCAGGACCCAAACAGCAACTTAGCTGGACAACCTGAAAAAATGTACTTACTCGTTGGTATAGAAGTGGATATTCAAAAATTCAAAAAGTTCATTCAATTCCTACCAAAACAGTAGTAAGATGTCCAACAACACACCTTGTGGCTTTTGCTGAGGTTGTCAAAACATCAAATCATAAACCTAGCCCTGTCAAGTCGAAATCATCCAAGTAGCTGCAAGGAATCTAGTGCAGTCTAAAGCCTTGAAAGTTACACTCAAATATGAATTTAATTAAGAGTATGCAAAAATAGAAAATGTGCCATTGTTTGTTCACATGCATTTTTACAAACAGGATGCACATGTTACAAACAAGATGCACATCCTTACACAGAATGCACAGGACTGAGCGCACCCTCATTAAGTTTGCGGATGACAACAAGCTGGGAGGAAATGTCAATCTGCTAGAGGGCAGAGGGACCTGGACAGGATGGGTTGATGGATAGAGGCCAATGGGATGAGGTTCAACATGGCTAAATGCTGGGTCCTGCACTTTGGCCACAACAATCCCATGCAGTGCTACAGGCTTGAGACAGAGTGGCTGGAAAGCTGTGCAGAGGAAAAGGACCTGGTGGTGTTGGTCAATGCTCACCTGAACATGAGCCGGCAGTGTGC
Source organism: Netta rufina (assembly GCF_964035555.1). Classification (NCBI taxonomy): domain Eukaryota; kingdom Metazoa; phylum Chordata; class Aves; order Anseriformes; family Anatidae; genus Netta; species Netta rufina. The sequence continues at coordinate 51,180,987 of NC_140125.1, read as the reverse complement.
CCAGGTGGCCAAGAAGGCCAACGGCATCTTGGCTGGTATCAGGAATAGTGTAGCCAGCAGGACCAGGGAGGTGATCATCTCCTGTGCTCTGCTCTTGTGAGGCTGTACCTCGAGTACTGTGTTCAGATTTGGGCCCCTCACTACAAGAAGGACATCGAGGCCCTGGAGCATGCCCAGAGCAGAGCTATGAAGCTGGTGTAGGGCCTGGAGCACAAGTCCCATGAGGAGCAGCTGAGGGAACTGGGGTTGTTTGGTCTGGAGAAGAGGAGGCTCAGGGCAGACCTCATTGCTCTCTGCAGCTACCTGAAAGGAAGTTGTGGGGAGCTGGGGTTCAGCCTCTTCTCATGGGTAACTAGTGATAGGACCAGAGGGAATGGCTTCAAATTGTGCCAGGGGAGGTTCAGGTTGGAAATAAGGAGACATTTCTTCTCAGAAAGAGCAGTCAGGCACTGGGATGGATTGCCCAGGGAAGTAGTGGCATCACTGTCCCAGGGGTGTTCAAGGAAAGGTAACACTTGAAAATTAAACTTCTTCATGGTAGAGATTTTCAAGTAGCTCTTCCTTCTTACCACAAATCCTATAGGTTTTGTGCATGAAATTATATAACCCAAAGTCTACATCATGCAATGTTTTCTATTTCTGTTGCCAGTCTGCCTTTCTGTGTTAAGCATGAGGCCAGGTAAAAGTGAAATGCACACAAATGTATTTCTATATATTACATAGCACTATGACATTTATCTGCCTTTAACATTGAGAAAAAGGGAAGGAAGTTAAAGTTCCTGCTGTCCCTTAGAAAATACACACCTCTGAGATATCATTTGTCTCCTGATTGCATGACCAGTCATAGAATCATCTCTGAATAATCACACATAATTTTAAACTTGTATTATTGGAAGGACTTGCTTACGTGATTGAAAATTTATTTCCTGGAACATGTGGAACACTAAAATTGAGTGGTTCAAATTTTTCCTTTTTTTTTTTCATTATTCAGAAGCCCTGTGACAATGTATGAACAACTAATGGTAATACAAGCAACAAGCAAATTCTATTTGTTACTGTTTTCTGAATATTTTGGAACAAAACAAATATTGTCCTTGGTCATGCGCTTTCTTTTTATTTATTTTTTCCCCTTCTCTATTTTTAAAGGCTATCTTTATGCTAGTGAATTAAACTGCACTACAGCCCAGGCTCAGGCACCAAAACCCTCTCACCTGTATCATTAAGCTGTTAAAAGTGTACCTGGCACACTCTCGATCAAAGTCAACTAACTCTGAACAAAGTCAACTAACACCCCCAAAATCACCAGGAATGATGTGAAAGTAAGGTCACTCAGGGGTTGTTTCCAATAGGTAACTCCCACTTGTCACCCCATTCTGAAGACTAAAGAGAACACAATATGGAAAAACTCAGATCAGGTCATCAGCTTCACAAACAGAAGGGGCTCTGGACTATTTGCTCTACAACCAGAGATGTAACCAGATCACTGGAACTCAGTTATGTTCACAGGTCCATTTTTATTCACAGGAGCACCCTGGCATGTGCTTGAAGTTAAGCATGATTCCCAGCCAATGCACCAATGACAGGACAAGGGGGAATGGTTTTGAACTAAAAGAGGGGAGGTTTGGACTAGATATTAGGAAGAAATTCTTTACTCAGAGGGTGGTGAGGCACTGGAACAGGTTGCCCAGAGGAAATGTGATGCCCCATCCCTGGAGGTGTTCAAGACCAGGTTAGATGAAGCCCTGGGCAACATGATCTAGCAGCTGGCATCCCTATTCGTGGCATGGGGATTGGAACTGGATGATCTTTAACGTCCCTTCCAACCTACGTCATTCTATGATTCTGTGATTCACATCTTTAAAAATTTTCTAGAATAGGGCATTCTTTAATCGAGGCTTCAATGTTTCTCTGAAATTAATGGCGCATTTCTTTTTTTTTTTTTTTTTTTTTTTAATTAAAGATTCATTCTCATGTCAACCCTGCAGTGCAGCATCTAAAAGAAGCTTAAGAGAAATTTCTCTGGCAAAATGGATTTTAAAATGTCTGAATAGGAAAGATCTACCAATTTTGGAAATAAAGTGTTAGTCAACAACGTGTGACTAACAGTGGCCGTTAAAAACGTAACACAAATAGGAAAAGAAAAATTTGATATTAGAAAAAGAAAAAGGAAAAAAAAAGTTTGATTTCCCCAAAAAAGTAAGAGGGAAAGAATTTTATTGATAAACTGAAATTATCCTCCCATTTACATATTATTTCAGAAAACTAATATCTCAGCAGCCCAGAAATTATGTTTCTTCAAGCTGACCCCTGAAAGTCTGATCTCTGAGAAAACACTCAAGCAGATAGCTGGTTAAGCAGTCTGCAAATGTCTGAAGGGTCCATCCAAAAGTTTTTTGAACAAGAAACATGCCTATTTTACAATCAGCTTTCTGAAAATAAATGCCTCTCTAGCACTACAATTTTTAACGTGTGGTTGGCATGGTCTGTGCTCTACAAATGACTCCAACCACAGTCTTACAATGATTGCACAGAGAAGCCTGGGACTGTCAAAGACTCAGAAGTACTTAGAAGAGCCATAGCCAAAAAGCAGAAGCAAATGTCAGGAACTGCTCTGAGAAAGGAAAAGTCAGAAGGCAGAAAATTCACATTAAGCATGTGTATTTGGGGTACTGCTCTTCCTTTCAAGTGACTTTTCCTTAATTTCTTGAAAACACTTAACATTTCCATTATATTTTTCACTAGAGGATCTGAAAGCACTCAACAGATATCAACATCTCTCAGCAGTAGATGATTAGTATGGGGTGATAAAAACTGAACAAAAGAGAGAGCTAATACCAAAGGTCAGGCTGTAACACAGGTGATGCCAGAGGACCTAAAATGCTGACTGCATTCCCACCACATGCTCACAATCCATCCATAATACTGTCACTTTCTTCCTTCTCCCAAAAACTTTCTTTCACACTGAGGAAGTATTTTGCTTTGTGGCAATTCCATGGCTCATCAGGAAAGAGACGATAAAGCTAACAATACATTAAAGGTATCAAAGTCTGGCACACTGATCAGAACAGGATTAACAGAAAACTGCATGCATAAATTGACTATTAATTCTCTGCCTTAGGAGACCAAGATACCATTTCAGTTTCAGATGTATTTCAAGTTTAAGTTACGATCATTTGGCACAAAAGTCTCCTGAGACGACTTCTGCATTAATTTTCTAGGATTTTTCACAGCAACCTGCAAGAAAGAGCCAACTCTGTTAACTTGAGCTATGCAGATCTGCTGCCACTTTTATTTTACTGCTAGACACAAAGCAAATACATTAAAGCTAATCCAACTCAGTCATTTCCATCAGTGTCTGTGCTAGGTAACCGTAAGTATACTAACTGATTAATGGCAGCCGTTTAAAGACAGTTTATTCACAGCTGTTTTGTTTGTTTGTTTAATCCTTTTTTGGTAAATTCTGTTATCCACAGCCTAAATCTTATATCGTAGAAACCCTTTTTATTTTGCACTGAGTGGTAAATTACCTTTTGAATTATCATTGCTGAACAAAGGTTTGCCCCCAAGCCCTTTTAGTTATGGACTACTTAATAGATATGCCAAATGACAAAGAAATTAAAATTAAAATTAAAAAAGTAAACTCTAGTTAGGATGCTGAGATATGCCTCAATGCATAAGACACCTGTACTTTTGCTCAATGTTAGTTACCAGGATTACCAGATTACATACAAACATTTATAAGGAAGGCAGAAACTGCTGCAGAGCTCCATAAGTACATGGCAAATACTGTCGCTATACATTTTACATCATTCTCCCGAATGTGTAAAACAATTATTGCAAAGAATAGCAATTTTAAGACTTTGTGCCTAATACATAACTATCCATCACCTGTGATACTCTTATAAACTGCTTAATCTCTTCTCCTGTATTTGTCATGAGGTTATGCCACAAAGCTCCTCAATTCTCTTCTGCTCCTGCAATTACTTTTGTCAAATATTTTCATACTGCTCAGTATTTCTTCAGCTTGTGAGATTATTTAAATCAATCTATTTTAAACTTTCATTGTACAATTCTGGCAGTAAGCACAAGCACTCAAAAATTATCTTCAGAGTTCAAATCATCTTTTTCATAGACCAGAAAATACAATTGCTGGATTTAGGTTTATTTATTTGCTTATCGGACATATCAGACTGTTCCAAGCAACACTGACTTGCTTGATTTTTCCCCCAAAAAACACACACAAAAAGAGGCGTTATATGGTTTGTTTGTTTGCTTTTTTAAATCAGCGTTGAACAGAATTAGTCAAGTAGACCACTACTCTAGCTTTTCTACACAGCTACATTTTCCTTTGTTTTTGGAAGCAGTATAATGCTGTGCAGTATGACAATACATAACTGACATTGATACTTTCCAGTCAGGATATCAATCCTACTAGGCCAACTGCATCCCAGGCTGCATCAAAAGAGGAGTGGGCAGAAAGTCGAGACAGGTGATTGTCCCCCTCTGCTGCGCCCCTGTGAGGCTCCACCTGGAGTGCTGCATCCAGGTCTGGCAGCCCCAGCACAGGAAGGACATGGACCTGTTAGAGTAGGTCCAGAGGAAGGCCATGAAGTTGATCAGAGGATTGGAGCACCTCTCCTAAGATAGGCCAAGGGAGTTGAGGTTGTTCAGCCCAGAGAAGAGAAGGCTCTGAGGAGACCTCAGTGCAAATTTTCAATACTTAAAGGTGGATTGTAAAAAAAGATGGGGAGCGACTTTTTGCTTGGACAGATAATAAGGCAAGGGGAATGGTTTTGAACTAAAAGAAGGGAGATTTAGATTAGAGTTCAGGAGGAAGTTCTTCACTCAGAGGGTGGTGAGGCACTGGCATAGGTTGCCCAGAGAGGTTGTAGATGCCCCATCCCTGGAGGTGTTCAAGGCCAGGCTGGATGAAGCTTTGGGCAACCTGATCTAGAGGTTGACATCCCTGCTTATGGCGGGGGTTTTGAACTGGATGACTTTTAAGGTCTTTTCCAACCAAAGCCATTAAATGATTCTATGATTATGAAAAGAACAATTATTTTTGCTTACTCATAAGGAAACAGTCTTGCTACAGCACAAGAAGTGTTACATGGCAAATTTAGCAACAATGTACATTATTATTATACAAGACTTCTAATTATATACACCAAGCATTTTAAAAAATACATTCTTACATCTGTACTTCTCTTCCAGAAGACCCTTAGAAAGAGACATCAAGCCAATTTTCAAGGACTGCACTCGAATTTTTCCAGTTCGGCCACTGAAATTATAAAGACAGTACAATGTAATACAGTGGGTTTTTTAGTTCATTTTAATTCAATCTATTCAAAATGCAAAGTTATTGATGAGTTCTACTTCAAACATACTGTATAAGTCAAAACAAGTTAACACTGCATGTCACATTAAGAATGCTTCCCTTACAAAAAAAATAAAACTTAACTTGCCTACTAAATGGTTTATATGTCAAAACAGTTCATATTACTCTAAAAGGGCTGACATTTAGCTCTTGTAAAACACACAACATGGTTTAAGAATGTGATATTCACAGAAATAATGCACATGAGCATGCAGCAAGAAACCCAGTAGGAAACAGAGACTGCAATATAAAACCAAGTTTTCACATCAAAGGAGTTTATTCCACTTCCTTTTTTCCTTCTATGTTTAAAATGTTCTGATATACATGTGCTCCTGTAAACAAACAGCCAACCACATGCAGTAATTAGGTGATGTGCAGTTGTTCTTTCTAAGGAACGTGACTTCAGGGTCATCATGCCCAACGTGTAAAAAAATCCCCAAACGTCCAAAAACATAAATCAAACCTTAAGCAAACTTCAGAACAGGTAAATGGCTATCAAAGCAAGTGATTTTAAACTTGCAAGAAACACTGTTCAAACAGATATGAAAACAATAAAACTGGGGCATATGGAATGGGTCAATTTCAAATTTCAAGATCAGTGCAAGAAGCATACTTGAGATGTAATGATTTCTGTTTTCAAAGCCCAGAAAACACCACACAACTTACCTTCGGATAAGACGCAGCAAACTGTTCATGAGAACAGTAGTTAAATTGTATGCATTTGTACACAACCCCCTGCATTTAAGTTTAGCTGTGTCTTTCTCCAGCAAGTAAGATAATACTAGAATTAATATCACCCCAAACATTAGTTTGGTCTTTTTTGTCATGCAAGGTGATATATCCTTTAATTAATTCTGGCGTGGTTATTAGATATCTCTTTCTGTCCTCCCCATTCAACATATGTTCTGCTGTCTGATTTACTTCACAAATGCTGCACTGAATACAAAATCATTAATCTATTCCTGGGCTCTCCGTAAATTACCTAACCTCCTTACAAATATTAATGCATTTGTCTTCACAACCATCACCTAGTCTTGTGAGTCTAGATGGTATTATCTTCTCTATTCCACAAGTTGGAACAGAAGTACAGAGAAATTATTGCCAAATTAATCAAAAGTGCCTATTACTTTTACTGCCTAGCTTGAAAATCGGGACCCAATTTTCCAGAACGTTATAAAAGTGCCACCTATTTTATACATTCAAGCTTAGCTTCAAATTACCTCTTTCAATCACAGACAAGACATCATTCTGGCATACCCTAACTCGTTAATGGTTCATTTCGCAACCTTGATAATGTTCTTTCACTATTCTTTCCTGTGTATGGTTGTCTGTGCCTTAACTTTGTATTCAAAAGAAAAGCAAAGCAGAGTATTTATTTGGGTTTCACTTAACTCAGAACTGACTAGAGTATTTGTTTATCAAGGGTAGAAGCTCAGGAGAACTCTGCAGCTTAAAGGTCAAGGCATATATGCGGAGGCTTCAAACTTCTCCAGATTTTAGCAGGTTGTTAAAGCAACTGAAAAAAATGCATAAAAAGCATTTCCTTGATAAACTATAAACAGAATTCACAAGCCTGAAATACTACATTTTGTTGAAGAGCAGCATGTTTTCCCCATAGTCTTTTTCTTGGAAACAACTAAATATTAGGACTGAAATCCTATATACAGCAAAACAAAAACAGACACCCACAAAAATCCCCCCTCTCCAAAAAAAAAAAAAATCTAGAAAAAAGCTCCCAACAAATCTACAGACTTTATAGCACTGACACTTCCAATTCAGTGATTTAAGTTTTTCCAGCTTACAGAGCCACAAAATCACTGATGGACCTCTGAACATCATCTATTTTGATGCCCCTGCTCAGAGCAGGCTAGGGTACAACAAGTTGCCCAGGACCATGCCCAGTTGGATTTTTGAATCTTCAAGGATGTAGACCCTAACATCTGTCTGGGCAACCCCTGGCACTGTTTGATCACCCTCAAAATACAAAAATATTTTTCTTACGTGTTTAAGCAGAGTCTGTGCCCATTGCCTCCTGTTCTGTCACTGGGCTCCGCTGAGAAAAGCCTGGCTTTACTTTCTCTACTACCTGTAGCAGGTAATTATGCACATAAAAGAGATCCCCCTGAGTCTTTTTTCTAGGCCAAACAGTCACAGCTCTCAGCCTCTCCTCATACATCAGGTATTCCTAGACCTTAATCATCCTCAGGGTCCTTTCAACAGACTCTTTGCAGTACGACCATGTCTCTTTTACTGGGCAGCCCACAATCAGATCCAGTACTCCACAAATGGCCTTCCCAGTGCTGCCACCTCCTTCTGCCTGCTTGGCAATGCTCTTCCTAATGAAGCCAAGGAGCCTGGTGGCCTTAGCCACAAACACATGTTCCTTAGCCACAAGCACATGCTCAAAGGCCTTTTCTGCAAAGCTGCTTTCCAGACAGACGTCCTCAAGCCCGTACTGGTGCGTGGGGTTATTCCTCCCCAAGGGGAGAGCATGACATTTACCTTAGTTGAACTTGGCTCATTCCTTCAGCCTGTCAAGGTCTCTCTGAATCCCACAACTGTCTAGTTGTGCTGTGTATACAAACATCTAAAATCAAGCCCTTACAGTCAAATGGTTTAGGGAAGTTTAAAGCTTGAATTCATACAAAATTTATTGGTTGAGTGTTAAGTGCCAATATACTATTCAGATACACTTTATAGCAATACAAGCAAGCTTGTTATTACAAAGTCAATTGATAAGACCACTTTAGCAGCTCAGATATTTTTCACTTTGATCCTGGTGAAGGAAAATCCAAGTCATTATACGTTTATTAACCAGTTAGAGCAAGTTGCCCATTCTTAGTCAATACAATAATGACAGGCAGTATAAAATGAGACATTATTGACCTCTGATCTGTCTTCAGATAAGAATGGCAAAAATATTATAGCTGTTTGTCACAAGCACTGTTCGTGTTTACTAAAGCCCCTTCAACCCTCTGGATGTATCAGCTCTCCAGCCTCAGTCAATGGATTCATTGCCCTAATAGTGCAATACTGCTATTCCTTTTCCTCAAAGTGGAATTTTTATTTATTTGTTTTTAGTGGGAAAAAGGAGTGGTATGAGACAAGAAGGAGGAGGAAATAATAATAAGAACGTCCTCTTTTTCTAGGTGATTCTATTGAATGTATGTGTGTACGAGGCAGGCTCTGAGCTATGCGTCAGGTGTGATCTACATGTTGCACCTTCATTTACTACATGTAAGGAGCTGGCAGAGAACCCAGAATTAACTCAACTTTTAAACCTGCCAAAATTTGCATTAAAAAAAAAAAAATGCATAATTTCTGTCCAGGTAAGAGGAAGAGTGCCTTGAAGGCATATACCACAGAGAGAACTAGCGTAGTCGGGAATCAGATATCTGTATCCTTTGGCCAAGGAAAAGAGATCATGGTCAGGAGCATGGGAGGGTGTCATGCTGCACAGGTAGAGGCTGGAGAGAGTGAAGCACAATTAAAAACCAACTTTGTTGCATGGCTTGGACTCTCCATCCAAGCACAGAGCAACCGTTCAGCTGTTACAGAAATCCCACACAGCTGCACATAATATTAAGGAACTGCTTTATACAACAAAAAAGGCTCTTACTATCCTAAATACCATAAGCAAATGAGTTTAAAAAAGGGTGAGCAAAAAACGGCTACAGTGTTAGAAGAGAAAGGGAGAATGCCTTTACCCTATGTCTTAGTTAAGATACTGGAGTTAGAGGATACAGAAGAGGAGATGGGGGAAGAATAGATAACAAAAATAACAGAAGCAATAGTCCCATGAAAATCTGAGATATGAAGCATAGCTTGTCATTTCCTTTTCTGAACCTACAAGCAATTGCACTTTACAAAAAAATAAACAACTCACTATACAGGGCATATAATCCCAGCCTCACTACACAGGGCACAAACTGTGTGGAGCACTTGGGAATCACACAATATGGTTCAGCTCTACCCAGCCGGAAGAACATCTCAGCTGCTAAACAGCATACTGCTAAAATCCTAAAAGTAGCATTTTTTCCTCAAAAACCTATGAAATTCAGTAACAGACATTAATGTGGGGTTAAAATGACCTGAAGGTATGTCTTTCCAGGAAAATGAGTTTTGCAAACTCTCCAAAAACTTTCCAGAAATATGCATCTTAACTATTTAATTACAAAGACTTTATTCCTTTCTCTAAACAACATCCTAACTAACTGTTTTATACCGCTTTTCAGCAGCACTGGAGAAAAAAGACTGAAACTTCTCTTGCCACGGTCTACACCATAGTAAAAACAGAGGTCTGTGAAATCTGTAATTTATGAACATATTAATCAGGATATAAATAGTATTATCCTGTTGAATATAAGAGTACCAGGCCTTCATTACCTACAATGTTAGGCAAATATTTTGTAACATTGTGATGGTATAGCCAGACATTAAAATATTAGCACTTTATGTACGTGTGGAAACAATGTAAACAAAAGGGCAAACAATGACAGGGATAGTTGCACACAGGAAGCATCCAGATGATAAAAACATTGCCAGACAGAGGATAAGATTAAGTATAAGAGATTACAAACAGGAATACACAGTAAGGATGTCAAGAGAATAATCATGTCAAGAGAAGACAAGATAAGCAATATTGAGTCCATATGACACTCCCTGTCAACCCCATACTCCTCAGGGGGTGCAGTACAAGAGCTTGGGAACATCGGGCATTAGCAAGGAAAACTGGAGAAATAAGAAGACGAGCCCCCTTCCATTCTGACTTCTGTTATCAAAGAGCCTGGTCACATTGATGCTACAACTAAGGACCAACAGGTCCACGGTTATCAGTATGACTTGAGCTCCATGGTGCTGTAAGCTTATATCTAATTCAGAACATCAGGTGTTAAGGACTAATAATTTTTGTACATAGTGATGATGATTAATAAATGAAAGAGCTAACCACTACTAAGAATTCTTCCTTCTGCCACAGTAGTGTTAGTTGCCATGACATGATGTTTCTTGCACTCTGCTACTGACCAAATCTACAAAGACCTCTACAAGAGGCAGCCTCTAAGATCTTTGAGGTTCCCCACAGATGTCTCCCTTTGCTCAGCCAGAGGTATCAGACAGAAGAGCTCACCTTCCTACAGAGGGACATGTCCTTCCTAGAGCATTTCTTACTTCTGCCTGAGACTTTCCAGATGCTCCTAGAGAGCCCTCTATGAATCAAGACATATAAACACAGCAAATGCAATTCAAGTGCGCACAAAAAGCTCCTAACCATTACCATCAAAACCAGGGCACAAGGTTGGAGCTAACCAAGCAGGTCTCTCATCCGCATCCTCAGTTTTCCGAAGTCTGGGTTTTGCTGAACTTAACATGCAGGTAAGGCCTGGGATATTAACTCCCACAGTGTTCGAATTTGTTACAATATACCTACATTAAGTTGGTGTATTAGTGCAACAATAGATAACGGTTGTAATGCTTCAGGGCAAGACTGGACCATAGAGACTGATCATTGAATACAGCCTTGATGACATAGAAAAGGTTAGTATCATATGCTCTATACCATAGTTATCCTTCCTCTCAAATGTATCCTAACATCACAAAAATCAAGAAAATTTAGAAGCTGAAATACAAGAACTAGATAAGCAATGCAAGAGGTTAAAAGAACAATGCATATAGAAGTTTCTTTATGGACATTGGGTAATCATCATTGAAATGAGTCATCACCTGCAATTAGTACATGTACTATATCTTATATATGACAGACTTTAAAATAACTGAAACAACTAATTTCAAGGGGTGTTAAATTATCCCATTAGTACTGAAAGTTATCAGTCCATTTTTATTGGACATTTTAGACAATTTGACAGTATATAGTCCAGAACAATAATCACCAGCTATAGCTTCTGGATAATTTAAATATAGGTCTGGACAGACGAGTTAATTGATCAACCAATTTATTTCATGGCTCATATTAGAAAAAAGCAAAGCACTTATTTTTACCTTTATTAAATATATATATATATATATATGCACTAATCAACCCAAGGAGCTTTAAGATCACAAAACATTTTATTGGGCAGATGTTGCTTTCTGGAATAACCTTGGAGTCCTTGAGGAAGTAAAAGTCACTGAGTAAATTAAATGTATCTCCTCTACTGTGCTTGAAGAATGAATCATTCCTGATTTGTCAGAAAATACCAGAACACAACAGGCTTGTCTACTATTTCTAAAAATAAATTGGTTCTTTTTAAGGGACAAAGACACCTGTAGGTAAGTCTGAAGAATTTCCTACTTTGTCATTAATCCGTGAACTGGTAATTAAATCTCAGGTTAATAGCATGCAACTAACAGATGCTTTTTGTAGGCAGTTTAATGATTTGAGACATTGTATACATATAACACCAATGCAATAAACAACAGAAATGCCAAGAGACAAATTAGTTCTTTCCTAAAGGCCAATTAAAAAAAAAAAAAGTCTAAAATTGGTGCCTGTTCTCTCAGCATTTCTTTTTTTTTTTTCTTTTCTTGAATGGATTTGATAGGGAAGCAAGGAAACATGCTGTAAAAGGTAATTTTATCACAGAAAACCTTCATCTTCCATTTTTCAAAGTTTGAATGAAGAATAATGTCTTTCATCAGCTTGAAGAATTAACTGCACTAATGTATTCAACTTAATAATCAAGGGGAAATGGGAGCAACAGGAAACACTACTGAAAGAAAAAGGTTTGTTGCTTACTATATGCATTTTTATAAAGAACTGATTAAGCAACTGATTTCTAACTGAAGTTAGGAAGCAAAGATAAGCTGAAGAAAAAATAATGGATAAATGATCAGTCTGAGAAAATAAATAGTAGCTACTTACAAATAAAGTTTTGCTCTCAGGACAGTGTAAGAAATATCTAATTTCAAGCCAATGCACTTTACAGGGTCAAAGTTATCAAAAAGTACAACTTTTTAGAAAAGAACTTCTTAAGGTTGCATCATTATTTTTTTTTGTCATGAACACTTCCTCTGGAGATCAACTCAGAAAAATATGTACGACAATCCCTTAAGGCTAGCATTTTGGGTATGTGACATGTACTAACCTTACCGACTCTGTTTCCATGGTATATACTGTGTTAATACAACATTAAATTTCTGAGGTGCACACCATGAATAGAAACTTGTTACTTACCTATCATACACATTGAGTAGCCAGTTAAGACACATGTCTACACAGAGAGGAACATTAACCATATCTTTGTGTTTCTCTTCAAGTCCACTGTAGATGGTGGTGAGACAGCTGATCACTTCTTGGACGCCAATGAGCTGGTCATTTTGACCCAATTTATGCTGTTTGAAAACTTCACTTGTTGTATTCAGGTCCAAGAGGTCCACTAACAACAGATAGTTAGAGAAAAAAAGCATGAATACAGAAGCCTGAGCATAGCATTCACAATAATTGTTCACATGCACTGTGTAGTAAACACTGCAGACATTTAGCCAGGAAGTCTCTTTCATTTAGTGGAATTATAGTGAAAAAACATTCTGTTAGAAGTCAACAGCATTTTGATACTATATATTTAAAAAATGAATCAACGAGAATACCACAATGACACTGCACAGCTCAGCAGAACATTAAAAAAAAATGAAGTCATCTGTATAGTTAGAAGATCCTAACTTCAGATGTGCACACATTGGGAGCCCACTAGACTCCACTAGACTTAGAGAATTCTTTGCATTTCCACAAAGTAGAATCACATTAAATGACTATCACTTTTGATTAAATGTAAAGCAAATCATCTTCTTAGGCAAAAATGTTCCCTAAAATGCAGTAGGAATGTGCTGAGGCCTGATCAAATGAACAGCAGTGGCTAAATGAAGACTTGAAAGAAAGCACAGAGAAGGAACACAGTGAAATTTCTTGTCATTTTCCAGAAGACTAAGTGATATGCTTTCACAAAATACATTTCCATCTCCTTTATTACAGCATACTTTCCATAGCAACTGCTAGGGACATTTTACATGGGATGAGATCTTTGCCACCAAATCCACACTGGTTTTGGCATTGTGAAAATAAAAATTTGTCAATGAGCAATTCTAATTCCTTTTGCTAAACAAAGTGGAAAAAAAAAATCCTTTTTGGTGTAAAAGAAGGAAAAATAATGTAAGTTGAAAGGTAGTAAAATCTCAGTGTTACTTTTTTTTTTTTTTTTTTTTACGTAAGTGAGGAATTAAGCAACAGAAACAAACAAAAGTTGATATATATATCAGCATGCTTGCTGAAACATAGAATAAGAAGTATATTCTGAGTTCATAAGGAACTGTTTCTGGAGAGCCAGGAATGCATTTACACTATAAATGTCATTTCTCAAATGAAATGAAACATGACAATCTCAGATGTGTTGTAAATTGCTCTGCACCAACAGCATTAAATAATGACCCCAGAAGGGCAGTCTGTGCAAATCAAGTAAGTCAAGCTTGGACCAAAAAATAAGTGCAAGCAGAAAACAAAGCAGAAGCAAGATAACACTAACTACTATGAGCAATTCTGCCAAGAATTCACTGAGTATCTACCAAAAAAACTAAGGTTATAGGCCAAAAGAAGGTTACATTCCCAGTCCTACTTCTTCTACCTACCTTTCCTAACGTCACTATAAAATGAGAGACAGTACCTCATCTTTCCCTCATTGACAACTATAGATTCTACTCTGACTTTGCAGCATCAGACTTACAGGGGATTTATGTCTGTTTGCTGTTTATATCATTCTTTTTTTAGCTCATCTCCTGGGTTTGATCTGCTGGGTTACGATGTCATATTCACATTTCTGCCAAAGGGACTGGGAAAGGCACCTTCAAGTATGTTCATATTCAAAGGAAACTCTGCTGGTATACTAATGCGAATTAAGCAAAATTTATGCTTTTGGATGATACCATTCATGGAGAACAACCAAAAGAAAATATTACCATCCCTGCTTACTTCAGCAGTCACCTGGCTGAATGAACTTTGGGTACAGGCAGCTACCCTGCAGCGGTAAGGGCTACACACTAGCAGAGCCCCTGGATTGGTCTGATGTAAAGATGGGTTACTTTCTCATTACATTTCAATTTCTAAAAGTTTTAAAATAAGCGGGGTTTATGCAGATGGGAAAAGGCTAACTTGAGACTTACATGCTATAGCTGGCACGAGGCCAACTGTACACACAACTTTTAGCACCTTTTTGTAGTACTGTTGTACCTGCTCAAAAGTGCGGAATGACCAATAATCCTGTTAAGCAACAAAAAGCTGAAAGCTGCATCTTTCCTTTCTGCAACGTGGAGACTTTCCCAAAGGAAAATGGTAAACACAAACCCCATCATTCAGCAGGGTTTGAGCACATGTGCATGCCGAACTCAGAAGCAACTAATGACATGCAGCTGCCAGTGGCAAATTTGAAGCTGCTGTAACCCCACAGAAAATAGAGAGGCATTGCTGTGGAACTTTTGTACTAGAAAAACCCTGTTAATGAGAGTTCCTGCAAAAGACTGGCTGAGGGAAGTCTATACAGCTCTCTCTTTCAGTCCAGTGTGGCTCACTGTTCTTTCCTTAGCCCTGTGCAGTTGATGTTCCTACTGGCATTGCTAAGCTTTATATCACCTAGAGGCGCTCAGTGACAGCATTCTGAATATACGTGGTGGTTTTGTTCCCTCTTTCCCTTCCAATACTACACTTCAGTATCTGGTGCAAAATCATTTTTTGAAAATGAGTTGAAGTCTGCTGCACAAGAATAAAATATTGTCAGGGCCTGGTGCTACATAGCTGTTCTGTACAGGCTATTCTCCCAGGCCCCATTCTTCTTGTGTCACAGTGGGAAAGTGCTGTCAGTATGTCTGGCCCACATAACGTGAGACCGAGACTAAGAATTTGTTCTTTCCAACTTGCAACCTTTCTCAGCTTCCTACAAAATAAATGCACGTAGGTATGTACACACATACACTAGTCTCTGCAGGAATCTACCTTCCAAAACCAGAGTAAGGTGAATCGTGACTCTACTTGTGTATTTCTAAAAGGGCAGAGGGGAACAAGAGCCTCCCCAAAACACTTAGTTAAGAGCAAAAAAAAATAAAGGAGAAACTTTGCATCAATGAAGTTTTCCAAAGCACAGTTCTCAAATTACTTACTTCTGAACGTGCTCGTATAGTACTAACACTGTGTTGCAAGTCCTCACTGCAAAGTCAAAATCCATCACGTGCAAGTGGTACTGTGCATGCCTCTTCAGCTGTGCCCTTGGAGCTCTCACCAAAAGACCTTTTCAGCTACACACACTCTGCAGCTGTGACAGCAATTTGTCATGTTCTACATTTTACAATGACCTCATTTTCTAGTGATTTGTTTTGACATTTTCACTGCCTTAGCTCATAAGCCTTTCTGAGGCATTATGCATCCAAATACCTTTAAAAATCAACAGTTAAAATTATGGGAAATACAATGGAAGACTAAAATAACTCAGACCAGAGAATGAATGCCAGGGGCACAGAAGATGACCCTGTTCCTACCTTAAAAGAAGGCCACCAACAAAAAAAAAAAGTTAAAATAATAATAATAATAATAATTCTAGATGTTGCTTAATCACTCTCCCCTTCCTCAGAGAGGAAGTGTTAGCACAGGCCATGTTTTGGTCATCCCAGCAGCCATACATGGACCAGAAACAGGTCAAGAATCATCACAATTAAAGGGATTTTCGCCTGTTCCTGGATAAGACATTATCTGCTAAGCAAGCAATGAAAAAAGTAACATTTATTATATTTTTCAAGATGTTTTTTAAATTCTGCCAGATATTAGAGAATTTCTGTTCAGAGACAAAAATATTGTAGAATTTAGCTTTGTGGATAATCTATATTGTCCTTCTTAAAAGCCCACATTGTTGTGCTCTCACAAATTAAACCGATGCTTTGTCAAATAGGCACACATAATAAAGTGTTTTTTGGCTGTTGTGATGAGGGAAAGCAGGTTCTCAGTCTCCCTCTCATAAGACAGAGATGGAGCAAGCAAGCAGCTTCATAAATAACAAGGCAGACTGGATCTGCAGAGATGACAGTTTTACTCCTGGCCCTTTTAAACCAGAGTATTTTCTTTACCTTTTGCTGCTTCCCTCTTTCCACCTCCCTCTGAAGCTGGAGACAATATTCACTCTGATAGTAGGGCACTTTTGAAATCTATGAATGAGGAGAACTCACTATTGCAGTTATTACAGAAATTGATATAATTTTCTGTATAAGTAAGGGCAGGAAGTATGTTCTTCCCCAAAGCATATTAGATGTTAGGAAAGTGAAGTTTGTTCTATACAGGTGGCTAGAGCATCCATATGCCTGTCAGGAATAGGCAGCATGATTAGCATCCATCACGTGCAATCTGTTTTTTCACTCTTTCTTCCTGAGAGGAGCATGCCTAAGGAGACTTTTACTTTTCTTTCTTGCTCTGTTTTTGTGTTCTTTTTTTTAGGTATATGTTGATACATACTTTACAGTGAAATTGAGTGCACCTTCAGCAAGTTTGCCAATGACACCAACCTGTGTGGTATGGTCGACAAGCTGGAGGGAGGGGATGCCATCCAGAGGGACCTGTACAAGCTTGAGAGGTGGGCAAGTGTGAACCTTGTGAAGTTCAACAAGGCCAAGTGCAAAGTCTTGCATCTGGGCTGGGGCAATCCCAAACACAAATACAGGCTGGGTGGAGAGTAGATTGAGACCAGCCCTGATGAGAAGGTGTTTGTTGCTGAGAAGCTTGATATGAACCACCAGTGTGCACTTGCCAACTTGCCACCAGTGTGCAGAAAGCCAACTGTATCCTGGGCTGCATCAAAAGAAGTGGGGCCAGCAGAACATAGGAGGTGATTATGCCCCTCTGTTCTGTTCTTGTGAGACCCCACCTGGAGTCCTATGATCAGCTCTGGGGCCCTAAGCACAAGAAGGCCATGGAAGTATTAGAACAAGCCCACGAGGATAAGCAGAGGGCTGGAGCACCTCTTCTGTGAAGGTAGGTTGAGAGAGTTGGGGTTGTTCACCTTGGAGAAATTAAAGCTCCAGGGACACCTTATAACAGCCTTCCAGTACTTAAAAGGGGCCTATCAGAAGGTTGGAGGGGGACTTTTGTACAATTGCATGCATTAATAGGACAAGGGGTAATGGCTTTAAATTTAAAGGTGGTCTAGTGGGAAGTGTCCCTGCCCATGGCAAGGGAGGTTGAACTTTAAGTTCAATTCCAACCTAAAGCATTCTCTGATTCTATGAAAAATAGTTTAGACAGCTGCACCTACTCAATAGACATCTATCTTCTCCTGCTGACACAATCTATCTACTCTTCAGGGTAAACTGTGGCTGAACTACTAGATTACTTAAGAACAGGGAAAAATGCCAACACAGGTCTGGGCAGAAGCACACAGACACTGATCCATATTAAATACATGCTTATTTCCTGTCTGAGACCCTTCCCCACACCCCCCAATATACATGCACATACTATTATTGTTAATAAAAGCAGCTTGTTTTGTTGTAGTACCTTTGTATGATTAAAATGTAGAGCAATACCAACTACCCATAACCAACCATACAGATCCATACCCTATAACTTTGCACTTCAAGAGGCCTAAATTCTTCTTTAACTAACGTTAACACAGCAAGATATACTCTCTGAGAGAGAGGATTCTTTTCAAAATTAAATCAAGCAGTAGTAAACACTTCAAAAAATGGAATTTAATTCTCTAAAATATAAAATATCTGATTTCATGTCAAAGATCAAGATTTTAGCTCAAATCATTTCAGACTAGATTGTATCACCTTGTATGAGGAACAGAATGCAATAGGCAGAGGTTCAGTATTGATCTGCCTATCACTTCTCAAATTGTTATCAAAGGGAATTCCATTTCACCCCGTATCATTTACCTTCTGTAGCCCTTCTTTTCAGTCAATGACTTCATTTATTTGTGACAACAATACCTATTACTGGGAATTCTTCCTGCCATTTTGTTGTCTGACAATCTGTCAAGGATGTAACTGGCCCCTTGTTAAATGTGAATCTCACAAAGTTCAAGCTGACCATCCCTTCTGCAAGTACTGTAGAGAAATGATTTGTCTCAAAGGCAAAACTCACAGCACAGTGCTTTCTGCAGTCGCCGGATTTTGATAGCTGTACGGTAGGCAGAGAAGCGTACGTTGTTCAAGTCAGCTGAAAGAGCAGAACAGAAATGTGAGCAGCCCTAAAAAGAGAGTCTGTAAGTTTCCATCATATATAAATTTTCACAGTGTTACATACTTTAAAAAGCCTGATATCCCTTATTTTTCTCTGCAATCAATTAATAGCATATATCAGAACAAACAAAAACAACTGACAAGTTATTGTTAAAAAAAAAAATCCACCTGCAGGGAAGACCTTGTTGTTCAGACAGTGCTGGGCCCTCAGAGATTGGCACATCAGAAATCCTGACACTATCTTGGCACACATAACACATATCCATACGATAGAGCTTTACATGTGTATTATGTAGAGCTGAATAGATTTCAGATGAGTGTTCAAATACAGTACATCTCTCAAATATTTTACATCTCAGACAGAGGGCAGCA
Organism: Netta rufina; assembly: GCF_964035555.1. Taxonomy (NCBI): domain Eukaryota; kingdom Metazoa; phylum Chordata; class Aves; order Anseriformes; family Anatidae; genus Netta; species Netta rufina. The sequence continues at coordinate 51,162,035 of NC_140125.1, read as the reverse complement.
AAGGTCACAGTAAAGAAGAAAAAATGGCTCTTTAACTGATTATTTCTATGACATGACTTTGTTAACACTGCTTTGAAAGGAGTTGTCAGACAACCTTAAACTCTACTTTAGAAACTGATAGGTACAGTAATTTATTTTCCCTCACTTAACAGTATTTTATCGTTCCATGCCTCAGAAAGGGAGATTTCCCAGTAAATGCATACGTTAGTAAGGCATGTTGAACTAGTTGTATCATAATATGGCCTAGCCTTCACTGACAGCATAGCTGGCTCTGATATATTACAAAAATCAGTTCACTCCAGACTGGTAGCCCACATCATTGGACAACCCAATGTGGACTTTATAGAAATAAATAGGATAATACATTAAAGCATAGTGTCAGAAAATGTTTTTCAGAATTAAAATTACCAAAAGGCAATGGATGTGACATGATCAAGGCAGTAGGTTTTGTGCAAAGTAAGTCTGATCACAGCAGACTGGGAAATGCTGTGACATACAGGTCATAACAACTCAGAGGTGGGTCAACAATCCAAGCTCTCATTCAGGGCATGAATATCATGTAGTGCTTTGTTTTAAGAAATGTACTCACCTAAGGACTGGAACAGGTCAGTCATTTTAGGATGATCCCAACAGGTTGTCTGTGTCTCATGACTATAAAGGAATAAAGTAATCAAAATTTCAGGTAACATATATATACACACATGAAAAGGAGAGGGGAAAAAAAAAAAAAAAAAAGAAAAAAAAAAAGGGATATTCTAACTTTGCTTTCGAAAGGGAAGAAATCCATCAGATCTTTAGCTGGAAGACCTGATTTGTGCCACTCAGCTCCTTGATGTTTTTAGTCACAAAGTTAGATGATAGCCACCCATATTTAACATTAGATTTTATTCTAAGTGTTGTATCTGTTGAACTCTGAAGCTGAAGCACATTAATAAGATAAAAATGCAAAACTTCCTGTTACTGCAGCACAATAAAAACATTCGTAAAACACACGTTAAAAAATAAAAAACATTGAGGTTTTACTTCAGATTCCACTGCATACCTGAAGACATGTATCAGAATACATACAACAATTTTTAAGTTTTACCTGCAACACATCTAATGGAAAGCCTGACCACTTGTCTCACACTTTACCAGACTATCTTAATTCAGGGGCTGTGCTCTATGCTAGTATTCACAGAACAGAGATTGAATAGGCAGCATCAATTAACCCACCATTTAGTACTGTTGCTTTCATTCACCGAGGTTTCACGTATGCTGCTATAGGGGTCATAATGCATACTACCTCAGACCTAGTGAAATCTTGAATTTTGTTCCACGTGCCACATTTTGCATGTTTCTGAATATAAATTGTTGGAATGATTGCACAGTCTTCCCTTGAAATATTTACACTTGAATTAGATTTCTGAGAAAATTAATTAGAGAAGTTGAGCGAAAAAGATCATAGCACTCACTTTAAAAGTTAATAACGAAAATGAAATGATGCCAGGTTAGCAGACTTAAGAATAATGAGCACAGAACACAGCTTATTTCAGCTTTGTTTCTACTTAAAAATTGTTAATGCACACATTTTTCACATACAGATGTAGTTGGTTGACACTTTTTCATTAAATGTAGTGGACTCTATCTTCAGTTGGTACAAATGGCTGTGCATCTGTGGGTGCACAATAATTTCACACCAACAAATACCACAAAGCAGAGGAGGCTCCAAACCAAGAAAGGGCTGAAAGGCCTTTACATTACCCTTTTGAGATACACTACTGGAAAGTGCATGCACTGTGCCTCTGCACAGAGGATATGAGACTGGGTTTATATTCTGTACACCAGTGTGACCGTTCCAGGTTTGGGTCTGGTCTAGGTCTCTGCAGTCAGTTTCTCTCTGTCACTAGGCTGAATTCTCTCTGCTATGAATCTCACTTGTATACTGGCACCATCACAACTTTGTGAGGTGGTTTTCATGGAAGTTCACAGACAAATATGTATTACCAATTAATTCAGAAGGTATAAATCCTCTTTCCCCTCTTTGTGATTATTCCTTAGTAGATAACAAAAAAAAAAAAAAAAAAAAGAAAAGCCCTGCACATGATTACATTTAAACAAGAGAGATTTAGGCAACATGCAAAACTACATCTTCTGTTAGACATTGCAACTTCAAAATATTATAGTAAACTCTCCCCAAATCAGAAGAGAGAGGAAGTACATACTTACATTTGAACACATTCCTACTTTTAATTACGTATTTAAACCCTGCCTAAGCAGACTTTCTTTCCTAGGCTGAAAGTTTTCTTTGGTTTCAGTGTGATAACACCACTGCATGATACCATTGCCGCTCTAGAAAGACACTTCTAAAACAGCATTATGTTTAGCCTTGTCCAGAAAAGTCATTTCAAAAAATAAGTAGATATACAATTATTTCCCTGGATGTATTTGGGTCTGGTGCAGTGCCAAGGTAAAGGCAACCAACTGCACTCTCACAAGCCCTGGTATAGAACAAATTACAGTATATTAGAAAGAGGAACAAATATAATATGATGGCTTGTAACGATTGACTTACTTAATAATCCCAAAACTAGTCCTGAAGATGCCAAATATCTGCACTATTATGTTAAGTGACATGCCACTGTTATGTTAGCCATTTAAAATTGGTTTGTGTTGACAAAAGCCATTGCAACTGTCCACAGTAATTGATCCAATAAGTGATCAGTTTAATAAAGCTTGTTTTAATCTCAACTCCTCTGATAAAAAGGGAAAAGGAGGAGGGGGGGAAGAGAGAGAGAAAGAAAAAACAATCCAAGATTGGTGATTTTATTGCTGACATTGTAAGTAGAAAAAAAGTCTTGTAGTTCCTTAGGAAAGGCTTTTACCTAAAAGACCTTCAAACTTCTTTGTTGAGAGTGAAGGTAAACAGCAGTACTACAATGGATGTTTTATGTATGTATACATAAAAATATATTTCACCTTTTTAAATGTTAAAATATTAGTGTAAACAATGTATGTGAAAAACGTGCAAATTCAAGTCCTCTTAAAATTTTTCATTCAGTTCTTTCACGTGCCACCTATGGTAGCTACCTGTCACGGGGATTCTCTGAGATGAGTTAGGAGACCCCAATGAGCATCATCCGGTGGAAGTGAAAAAAGGAGAGAGAGTCTGGGCTTGTTCACAATTCCCCAAGAGCCAGTACTACCCGATAGCTGCTAAATGACTACATGAGGGGAAGGTGATTGTGCCAGACTCATCCCAAAGCAACTAGAGAGAAAACATCCATGAGAGCTGAGCAATCTCATACATGAATCCAGAAAAGAAGAGTCATGGGCTTACAGTGAGTGAATCACCAACTGAACAGCCTGTTCAGGTCAAAGGAGGCAGCAACACCACTGCTGCAGGCAGGGTCAGTACTTCCACTGAATCTATTCCATGGATTAGGCTTCATTTTTGAGGCACTAAAGCAAGACTACACAGGACAGGGCTGAAGGAAAAAAATGTGACTGCAAATTTTAAAAGAGCTATTAAAAAAGGGTGGGGGGAGGGAGAAGGAGGGTTGGAATCAGTCTCTAGAGTGACATTTCTTAATGCAAAGTTTTGTTTGATAACAGTTTCATAATACGCAGGGACTTCTATTTACAAATTGATTTTCACAGGAAGAAAAAAAATGGGTGTGCAGCTAACCTTTCCATGCTACAAATAAAATTGCTAGACAAAGGAGTCATTTTATTAGGCGCTTAAAACTGGAGGTATGAAAGACAAAGTGCTTTCTCGTGATTTGGTTTGTAAAGCAGTTCTTTGAAAAAAACATCCATCTTTCCCTGCTGTAGATACAGCAGCTTTTGTGTTCCTAATGCAAGCAGATGAAGTCCTAAAGAACTTGTTTAGAAACTTTACAATACTGGATGATCTGGAACAGATGAGATGGACTTGACTAGGGGAGATCTTTCTGATCAGGACCTTCTAGCTCCTTTTTATACAAACGCATGACATATCACAGAATCACAGAATTTCTAGGTTGGAAGAGACCTCAAGATCATCGAGTCCAACCTCTGACCTAACACTAACAGTCCCCACTAAACCATATCCCTAAGCTCTACATCTAAACGTCTTTTAAAGACTTCCAGGGATGGTGACTCCACCACTTCCCTGGGAAGCCTGTTCCAGTGAAACATCTAACCTAATCAATAATCAATCTGTTTAACTTTAAGTAACTAATTAACTGCCTATCAGTTTCTGACCAGAGAGTAAAAGCAGTGTTCCCTTGCTTCTCTGATACCTTGCTCAGTAAACACAAACAACATACATGAGACCTACGAGAAAGAGAAAGTTCATAATAAGCAAGATCACACATTTTTTTATATCTCTTTTACACGGATGCATGAAAAGTGTCATCCCTACCACAACCAGAAACAGCTAAAACTAGGTAAGCAACTAAATCAGTACTCATTTTTCTCAAAAAAAAAAATAAAATAAAATAAAAAAATGCTCTAATCATTTTCTGAAGATTTCCAAGCAAAATGGTTTTATTACATCACACAGAGAGCTCCAACTGAATTCCTCTGGAGTCTATTTAACTTCTGATATGTCCAGAAGGCAATTAGTGAGAATCGGATGGATTGATTTCACCACACAGAGAATACAGGAAGTCTTCAGAAAATTCAGCCCTGTTAGCCTCTACTAAGACTGTGGAAAATGTTATTTTCTGTATTTTTCTATAGAAAAATACAATCTGTAACCCTCAACGATAGAAAACTTAGCCTGCAGAGAAAGCTAATCAAAACCTAAATTTGGAATGATGCTGGGAGGGGAAAGAATTCTACATGATAACTTGTCAAAATTCCTGAGAAAGTTCATCATTTTTAGTCATCTCACTGAACTGAAAAAACTCAAGATAGGCATTTAAGGAAGAGCAGACCAATCTATACAAAGTCTTCATTTTCTTTGCAAGTATTGTGGCAGTTCTGCCCCAGGTTTCACCAACCAGCATTAACAGAGCAACCACGTTTACTCCGGTCCTCATGGTTTAAAGTCTGATACTCCTCAACTTGCAGATTTAGAAACAGAATCTTCATATAATTGGACGATGTGTTGTCACCCACTAGAAGTTGATCTTTGAGCTAAAGATACCCAAGAAATTTCAGTCTAAAGGCTCCAGTTTTTTTTTTTTTTTTTTTTCATAAAGAAGATACAGTAGAAATTATATTCATTTTATTGCCATCAGAACCCTATTCACTTCAACAGCTTTTTAGAACCTTTTACAAAATCACTGAATGCATTGCCAAGAATATTCCAATTAACGTACGCAAATAAATTCAAGGACAAACAAAATAAAAGGTCCAGTTTTGTTTAGATGCACCTATAATTTCACAATGGAAATACTCTACCTCCATGATTTAAACCTGGTATGCAAATGTTCACATGCTCATTGTTCAGTCCAGAGAGGAAGAAAAACTGCTTATATGTGGGCAACTGATATTAAAACAAAGAAACCAGAATAACAAGATTTCTTTTCCCGTTCATTTTTCTTAAATCAATTGATCTGATTCATTACTCCAGTTCTAGTGATTTATGAGAACCATAGCGAAACAATTCTTGGCAGTTGCAACCATGCTAGTGTAAGTGTAGCACAACCATAGCTAGCATACACATTACAGAAACCAAACAGAGGGTATGTCATGTGGCAGCATGCCTACATATTTGGTTCAGATTTACAGCCTGCAGTGACAACATGGCATGTATATGTACTGTTCTTTGCTTTATTATAATAAATTCATTCAGTATTTTTTGTTAAGGGAGATTTACAGTATTTCCACTGCTCCTTTGGAAGAAAATCCCTTTATGGTCACTGATGTTTCTCTTATTCAAACTAAGACACAGTGAGATGACTGAAAACCATTTTAATACCAGAGAGCAGCATGACCACGATGAGACTGTTAGGTGGCTGCTGCTGTGACACCCACACCAAGGAGCACCTTCTCTCATGAGTACTCAGCTTCAGGAGCTTGTAGAATAAGGTGATATTTGCGTTCAGTATTAGTAAAAAACAACTGGGCTCATTAGTCATCTTGCATACAAATGGAAGTGCATAAAAAAAGGTCTTTCCGAGGTCTACAGGAGCTCAGGATATGAGGTTTCATTCTGCACACAGGAGTTGGTGTAAGAAGGCATTTCTGCTATGACACAAGTGAGCTGGTCTGCAGAACAGCAGCACAAGTGGTGGCACATATTACATCTTTCAACTTGGATCAGTTAGGAAAGAATTAGAAGTGTTTCCCTGACTAAGTCACAAGTTAATTCACTTAGTGTTATTTTTTGGTTAGTACCACAGGACTGAGTTACTCAGAATAAGAGAGTTTCAGGTCTTTTCTGCCAACACTTACCAACATAGACAGATAGTGATAAGACAAGGGGGAATTTATTCACTCAGAGGGTGGTAAGGCACTGGCACGGGTTGCCCAGAGAAGCTGTGGATGCCCCATCCCTGAAGGTGTTCAAGGCCAGGCTGGATGGGGCTTTGGGGCTTTTTTTGGCTGGATGTGGCCTAGTGGGTGACATCCCTGCCAATGGCAGGGGGTAGGAACTAGATGATCTATGAGGTCCCTTCCAACCCAAGCCACTCTATGATTCTATGAATATAAAGCCACACAGCAAAACATGCATCCATGAATAGATTGATGACAAAGCAATGTAATTTTAAAAGGCCTAAATGTATCTGTGTAATCTTAAATAACTAGAAAATAAACATTATAGATATATTTCAATTTTTAAAAACGTATTAATGAATTGCTCTAAAGCTTAAATGAGAAACATTTACCCTTACAATCTGCTTCTTATCCATTATATTTCCTGGCAGCTTTCTAATTATAATTGACAAATATAATCCCCATTAAAAACACTCACTGACTGCAAATTCAGAGCTAACACGCAGTTAGCATTTAACTTATGATCTCTAGAAATAAGAGAACAATCCTCTTGAAATGAATGGAGCAAGTTGCACATCTCCATTTGTTTCAAGCTGTCTATGGACTTGAGAAAAAAAAAATCAATTTAATCTTTAACTTTTTGTCTAAAAGAAAGTAAACGAGAAAGACAGAAGGCTTTTTATATAACTTCTTAGTATGGACAAAGCCTGTATCTTTGTTGATAGTCACTGGCAAGCAAGACAAGGGCTGGTAATAAAACTGTACTCTGGGATCCATGTTAAGAAGCTTTTTGCTCCTATAGCCATTAGCCCAAAACATTAAGTGAAATCAGAACCTTTACTGATCTCTAATGAACCTGTAGCACTCAGAGCTCTGACTCTGCTGCCCTTGCCGAGTTTCAAAAGGCAGAACAACATCCCTGCTTTATAAATGTCATGGTGTTTTATCCAGATACTGTATACTTCCTTTTTTTTTCCCCCACTTTTTTTTTTTTTTTTTTAAGCCCATTAGAAAGTACTGTTTTATGGTGAAAAAGAGTCAGCATAATGCATTGCAAGGGTAATGTATTTTAGAGGTTGGTGGAGCAATTTATATGCAGATATTTTGAAATCTCTCCAGAGAAAATGTGCTACTGCACTTCTCTAATAGAAAATGAAGACCAGTGCAGCAAGTGGTAATTGAAGAAACTCTCAAAAACTGAAACTTGTATTAGCTCTTTCTGCAAATTATTTTATTCTTCCCTCTAAAGAAATACTTCTTAATACTTCTAAAAATGGTTACAACTAGTATAAGAGTTAAATTTCCCAGTTTCATTATTTCTCCTCTTCCCTACACAGACATAAAACAAACATCAGGACAGATTTCCTGAACAGTCTTGAAAGAAAAAAAAACATCTAGGAGCAGAAAGCATTTTATTCCTTTCCCCCATAAAGTTGAACATGATATAGGAGGTGATAAAACAGGATTTTGAAAACCTTGATGATTCCAGACTCTTCACAGGATGATAGAAAAGTAACCAAGGTGACGATGGAGTTTGATATGGATCAATTTAATGATTACACCAAGAAGCTGCTCTCCCTATTAAATGCCCTGCATGAGATTAAACTTACTGTGACCCTTTTTGCATTTCCCTTTTGTTTCTTCTGCACAGTGCAAATATCTAATAAATTACAGCCTTGAACAGTACACAGCTGAAGCACACTTAAATTACAGTTAAATGAACAACACTGAGGAATGCCAGGGTAATTATGTTTTCTGAATGAATATTCCTTTCAGTGAATCATGCATTCCTCAAAGATGCTTAAAGATCATATATAGTGTCTCCTTTTTTCTTGTTTCTTCTCAGAACATTTTTATTGAAGTGCTATGTTACATAGGCTTTTTTTTTTTCATTATCTGGTATGGCCAAACATGTCTTATTTGTGCAATTCAAATAGTTGTAAATGAAAAACAGCAGAGAACACTCCTTATTAACTCTCCAACCTTTGTAATCCAGCCTATGAAAGGTGCATTCAATGGCATGTTTGCCAAACCATTTGTCCAAACTTAACACTTTAATTACTAAGAGTGCATTAGTAAATACCATGCGTGCTGTGCTCTGTCTCCCCTCCATACAGATCATTAGTCCCATTCTCTTTTACAAAGCATGAAAGACTAAGATTTTTTCAAGAGAATGTAGATTTTACAGATTTGTGTTTTGATTGAATTCTACTGCTACAGAGGAGATTCAGACTACAGAAATACAAAAGCCTTTATCAGTTGTCATTATGAAAAAAAAATCAAGCAGGAGAAAAACAGGACTAAATAAAATCACCTTAGCAGAGGTAAAGCCACTTGGCAAATTTGATTTGCATATTCAAGAGGAGAAAAGAGGCTAAATCGTCTCTGTAAGCTCAGTTCAACTAAATATCTGCAGTAGCACAGGGTGCATGCACCTTTATAAACCTGGTCTCAATAAATTATGAATCCCTCTTCCTTCCAGCAGAGTCCTTTCCAAAATGCTCCTAACTCAAATTGCCTCTGTCTGAGCCTATGGGGCAGAGGAGTTTGTACACGGGTTTTGTAATCTTTCATGTGCTTCTGTTACCTGATTAAATACAAGTGCAGAGGGAGCGGATGCACCAATGGTTAATAAATGGGGTGGGAAGAACAAACTGTTCTCCAAAGCCACCACCGTGTGCTGGCACACTAAGGCCCTTTTTCTCCAAGACACTTCTCTCTGTGCATGTAAACGCAATTTACCACCAGCCTCGGGAAACAAACAGAATAAATGCTGCTCATCTGAAAATACAGACATCTTGCATCATTCTGACATCCTCCTTACAGCTTCATTGCTACCTAAAGTACTGCCTCCTGCCTTCTCTCAACTGCAGAGTTTTTTTAAAACCTTTTCTACATGCAATAACACTGCAAAAAATACAGGTTTTTTTAAGCACTCATCTTAGCAAAAGTACCACTGCATCATCTTCTGCAGCTATGTCACTTTCTAAATATTTAACTTTTCTCCTTCAAGGGCATTCACAAAAAAGCAACCCAAATGGAGTAAAGGTATGAATTTATCGCTGACTAAGAAAAGTGCATGTTCCTATTCAGAATTAAAGAAGTCTGATTTCAGTTGGCATTTCTTTCACTTTCAAAACTAATTTACTTATTTTATTTATTTCAGAAATTCTCCGTTTTCTTTCACCAATCATTGAATCACACTTTTATCTTCCTTGTTCTTATGTTTTTCTTCCTTATCCCTTAAAATGAAAAACTGGCACCTTAAAGTCCCTCACTGAACATAAAAATCTTACCATAAAAACAGTAAATATGACTGATACCAAATTATATGAATTACTGAGACACATCATAAATTTTCCTTCTACGTATGTTGTTTGTTTGTTACATCAAATATGTTAGTAATAATTACATAAGAAGTATATGAAAATTAAGTAATTAAATAAAAAGTAAGAAGGTAATTCTTGCATTTTTTCTGTTTTGCTTCTACCTCCCCCCCCAAAAAAAAAAAAAAAACAAACACCATCATTAAATCTCATTGACTATCCTCTTGAATTGGATTACAAAAGCTCATTTAGTTGCTTCAATCAGTTTAGGTTTGATGTCAGCACTGTTTTCCTCTCTTCTATATCTGAAATTTTCTGTATCTCCTCTATATCTGAAATCAGGGAACAGACAAAGTTTGAAGACTATTTAAAGCTAAGAGTACTCTCCAGCCTGATCATACCAAAACAAGTGAAGTTCAGAAATCATTTCTTTTCTATTTTATTTTCTACCACTCTATGTTTTATCTAACTGCTGTGCTGCCAACACTGAAATTCAGATTGGTACACAAGAAGAAATGAAGGAAACTGCCAGTGTCAGTCTGCTTGTCAGACCATAGAGCTACTGATATTCAGCATTCCTCCCCATGCTTTTAAAAATAAGAATAATTAAAAAAAAAATCCTACCAGTTACACGTAAAATAATTCTTCTCTTTCAAGATACAAGCATCAAGATATCATTTCAGCAACACTTAGCATGTTGCAGATAGGGCCAGATTACTGGAAAAGTCTTTGAGATGCAGCAGTCTGATGACTTCATTAAAACCATTCTCAAAATAAAACAGTGGTCTTTACTTATGTGAAGGCCTCAGTCATTAGAGAAATAGTCCTACACTTCTGCCCCACTGCCAAACTTCCTGAGCAAGATCATTAAAAAGAACCAACACACTATTTCTGGAGAGATGCTGGGATTTATTTCTCAGCCTCAAGTGGCCTCATTCGAAAACTAAGAATATTTCAGGGTAGTTTTCCTCTTACTCTCTGTATTTTGAAACTTCAAAGTCTTTTTTGAATTGTTACAGGTGTGATCATTTCCACTGCATTGCTGTCCAGAGTTGGGTAGACTCTACATCCAACCTGTGCCCCCTTCTCTTCCTGGGAAGAGACTCCCTTGGGACTGGGAGGGGAGCCCCATGTCACAGCATTCTGTAACCTCCTGCAGAATTTGTCAGCAGAGGTGCAAACTTTTCTATAGAAAACTCAAGGATCATCACAGCAAGTTTTTCATTTTTCCAGTTATCTACTGCACAGTTAAAAAAAAAAAAAAAGCAACTTCAGATCACAGTTTAAAAACAACTGTCGCATTTCAAGAATGACAACAGATTTGATTGACACAGATAAAAAACAAGAATTACCATTACCTACTTTTCAGAGCTCTCAAGCACTCAGATTATTTGAAATGCAAAATGTGGCTTTCAGATCTATGACAGAGCAATATGTTATAGTACAAAGTCCTCACCAATGTTCTTTTAAAATGAACTATCTGCAGGACCAATTCACAGTTATCCTACAGACTTAAATTACTTTTTTCCAAACTCAAACCGATAACATTTTAACACAGATTTCTTTCAGCCTACAATGAACAGCTCTGGGTCTGGCTTACTGTACCTTCTTAAAATTTCATTTACCTCTCTAGCAAACAGCTATTTTTTTCTCAAAGCTGCAGTCTTTGACCTTTAAAGTACAGGCAAACAGTACATAAATAAATGCTTATGGAATGAGAAAAACTAAGTTAAGTTTTACTGCTCCCAGTAGAGCACATCAAAATCGATTACTTGAAAACTAATTACTTCTTACTATTTTTTAAATAAATATCTAAATGATTCTTTCTGGTAATCAAGATTTGTGTAAGTTTTTACTCTATGTTTACATTAATTTTACATTTACACTGATTATGTGCTATAAAAACTTCCTAAAAGTAAAGAAAATGACAGGAAGACAACCAAAATGTAGCTTTCTGTGGGAATTCTGCACAAAACGAATAATGGTCTGTACAGATATTAGTCACCACCACGGTCTGCTAATGCATTATGTATTCAGTCCTTTCCTGTTAGAGTTCATATTCTGGATGAGCCACCCTAATAAGGATGTGCTTAGTTTGAATAAAGCTACCATGTTACACTGGAGCGTCTCTGCTGTTTCTTATGTTTGAGGCAGGGGTTTTGGTTACTGTTTGATTTTATTTCTACATATTTCAAAATGATACAGCATGCAAAAAAAAAAAAAAAAAGAAAAAGCAATAAACATGAAAATATATAGTGTATGTAGCATAACAACATGTAGACAGACCCTTAATAGTTACCTTAATAGTTAATTAGTTACCTCTTAGAAATATACTTTTTTTTTTTCTACTAGGTTATGGTGATAAGTCCCTCTGTTTTGCTTAAGGAAAGCTTATAAAGAAACAAGGCAAACTTACTTGATATAATAGGGCACTTTGTTATGTGAAACAGATCTCTGCCATGGAAACTGTACTGAGGCTGAGGAAATAAGCAGAAGATGATTATTAGAAAACACCTGTCAAAAAAAAAAAGAAAACTATATTTATTTATTTATTTTACAATTAAAACAGTTACAATAAATTAAATGGGAACAGCTATAATTTTCCAGACAACTTTCAGTAATTAGAAAATCAGCTGGAGGAAATGACTGCAATCTATCAAGGTGATTTCAGGCATCTATTTGATGTCAAGCTCAAAATAAAACAAATGTGGTGATTCTACTTCATAGAAGGATAATAAATTCTGAACAAGCAAGCTATCCATCCAGAGAAAATGGACACAGTGCTTTTCCTACCTTCAAAGACTTATCATCAGCTTCAGTTTTGAAAATAAACACCTCCACTGCTGTAATTAATATTTAACAACAGAACAAAAAGGAGAAATATCAACCTTATTACCGTTTGCTACAACCCTTTGCTCCTATTTGCAATTCAGATTAATATTGATTAACACTGTACAGCCAACAAACAGCCACAAAACCTGTCTTTGCACTCCTTGTTGAACAGCAGGATTTATACAAGTCATCAAGATAAATCAACAGATATCATCTGTAACACCAAGAAGCCTTCTGTACACCATGTTGCAAAAGGCATAAAGTCATGCACGACACTACTCTATTCACTTAGAGATCCCAGAGATAAAAGGGGAAAGTCTTCATGCCAAAAAGTATTCTGGTGCATGGCTTAAAAGTGGCTATTTAGTGAAGAACCACAAGAACCTACAAAGAACCTATGATTCTATGAAGAACCATAAGGCCTACTGGAAACTACCAGAATAGTGTCTGATTAATTAGGGTTTTATCACAGAAGAAACTCACTTTACTGAACATGCTGTAGAAGCAGAAATTAAAAGAACATGTAGAAATAACTAACGGAACATCACAATAGGATGAATTTATACTGAACACACACACACACACAGACAGACACACACAGACACACAGACACACACAGACACACACACACAGACACACACACACAGACACACACACACAGACACACACACACAGACACACACACACACATACACACACACACAGACAGACAGACACACACACACACACACACACACACACTCTCTCTTTCAAAACAGATTACCTACTCTTAAGCACTAACACCCCCGTTTAAAAACCTGGTGAAACGAGATGCAGGCTTGATGGATCTCAAGTAATTAAAACACATAGTTGATCTAGTTTCCCTGCAAGCAGAGAGCACTTTTGAGCTTATCCCTCTGTGTAAAGTACTTTTGAGAGTAACTCTCTCTTCTGTTCCAAGACCTGTACAAGCAGCATAAGCCCCACATGCCAGTACTCCTGCAGAGAGGGGGGCTCACCCTCTTCCCAGCTGTCTCCTGAGGATTTTAATGGTTGTGACATCTTCCTGGACCATACAAAATTTCATGGTTTGTATGTTAAGAAACATTAATGTACTGAAAGACAGATTAACTGAGAAGACTATTTGGAAAACTACTTGAACCAAATTTTCTTCACTAAAAGGGTTGCTAGGCACTGGGACAGGCTGCCCAGGGAAGTGGCTGAGTCACCATCCCTGGAGGTATTCAAAAGATGTGTAGATGTGGTGCTTAGGGACATGGCTTAGTGGTAAACTTGGCAGTACTAGGTTAATGGTTGGACTTGTTGCTCTTAGAGGTCTTCTCCAAGCTAAATGATTCTATGATTCTATCATTATTCACTGGAAAAAATAGAGGAAATGTCATACTATTATTTGAAGAAAATAATGTTTGCAGTAAGACTGAATTACTTGTTAATGGAAATACATAGTAATATCTAAATGCTCAAATAGAGGTATTTAGCTAAAAAATAATCTTAGGTACTCACAATGCTGAAAAACAAACAAACAAAAAAAAAGTTTCATTCTTTAATGCTGCAATTTGGCACCTATGGCAGCTAGGGTAACTACACTAATTATGTCTTCTAACCAGAATGAAAAACCTGGCCACAGTAATGTATGATTTTTGTGCTAGGACAGGCTATAGATACTCTGCACTGACACAGATATGGACTAAACCTTAATAAATTAAATTGCTAATTATTATGGACTGAGTCATACTCTATTTATTTGGGAACAAAATTTCTAAAAGCAGTGCCACTTTTCTCTACTGCACAAACCTCTGTAAAATAGAATTCCCATTCTTTTCTATAAACAGGTTCTCAATAAAAACTGAGCAGAGTAGTTATTGATTCTGGCACTCAACAGCAGGGCTGCAGGTATTAGTAAAAGGTTGAACACCACTTGGATGCTTTGAGCAGGACACTTGAAGGCCTAGGCCATTTGTTAGGGACCATATGGAGCCAGCACTCCATGGATGTTTGTGGATTCTTCTGAGAAAGAATACAAGAAATAAAATAGAGGGACATAGATCTCAGGCTTTAGAAAATAAATGAAATTATAGAAAAATGAAGTTAGTTTCTGAAGGCAGGAAACAATAAAACATTCTTTTTTCTTTCTCTTTTTTTTTTTTTTTCCAGAGAATAATGGGTTATAAGGATTCTTCACCTTCATCCATAAGGATGTGTAAAATTTATGGATCAGTAGTTAAATTGCAAGGAGCTTATTTTCCATCTCAAAAGTAATGAAAAGAGGAGCAATTAAAGTCAGCCTAACACTGACTGGAGGAGAGAAATGATTCAGCAAACCATCGTGCATTGCAGGGGCCTCCAAAATTGCACTAGATCAGTCTCCTACATCACGAGAAGAGAGGACAATATTATATAATTAAAAAATAAAAAATATATATCCTGAAGCACTTTCTTCATGATGGACTGGATGAATCCACAAATTCAGTGTTCCAAGAACTCCATCAGCAGTAGTAAACACTTTACTGTGTTTATTTATTAGAGAAACACAACTAGCTAAAGCAGAGGGAAATCACAGGATTAAGGGGATGGAGTCTGATGAACAGGTAGAAACAGGTGTTTTGCTAGCACAAATTACTGATGAAATGGCAACTGGGAGCAGATCAGATGAGATTGGTGGGTGCAGAGGCTGTGGTTTCTTGTTAAGGTTTGCAGGAAGAGTAACAGGTAGGTGATACCAACCTAAAATAGTTGCCATTCAGGATGGCCCAGATTAAAACCTGCCTTTTAATTCCAAAGTGCAACTTTGGAGGTAAAGATTTGTATGAGACAGATGTATCACATCATAATTTTAGTTTTAGGAGTTTGAGGTTATATTATTCAGACTACAGCCTTGCCTGTTCTTCATAGTTAGAAGTCACTTAAGGTTACAACGAAGGTTTGAAAAATTTGATTTAGAATATGCGCTATTCCAACCTGTCAGGATAAAACCTTAATTTTTCTGGATTTAATGATTTCTTTATTGCTTTCCTTTTAAAGTTACTGTCTCTAACTTTCATTTAACAGACTTTTACATGAAGTTGTAGGTATTAACTTCTGTAACACTGCTTAGTTCAAGCTCTCGAAATAGAATTTTTAAGAAGTTTTTGCTGCTGTCTGGGGGGGGGGTGAAGAGATTGCTTGTATTTTGTTTTTGTCTTTTTTTTTTTTTTTTTTTTTTTAAATTAAATGGATAACTGCATACTATTTGTTTTTGCAGAGCTGTGGTTCTTGGCTATAGCTTTTTGCAGTAGTTAAAAACGTGCATTCTGGAAACTTTCCCCTCTCAACTTTTGTTCATCACTTGAACTCCCCATCCCCTTAAGCCTAGAGAAGATGCCCTAAGCAAGGCTGAGGCATGCTGATAAGGTATTGCATAGTCTCCTTGGATGCAATTCTATGGACGTTTTATCCAGCAACAAAGGCAGTTTACACAATTCCAACATTCTCTTGCAACCAGCTCCCACTGCATTTTACCACTCATTCAGTTTTGTGAATGAAAGTATTTGTTGTGGCATGCTGTAAACCAAATGAAGGAAATGATCCAGGCCAAACAAAACAAACCGACCTTGTCTGGCAGGCTTCTTTGTTTTACATGTGGGCTCTTACACTCATTTTTCTTTTTCTTTTTTTTTTCAGCTCAGTCACCTGCATTTTTCCATTGGTCCAGGAGAGGAGAAGTGAACATCCGTAACAGTTACACAAGACTGAAGAAACCAGTTAGAGTAGGGGAAAATGCATCTTCCCTACAGTGCTTCCTAATCAATTTACATTAGACAATACCTACTACTCTCCCAAATGGTTAATCTGGCATTTTTCAACAGTGTCAAAGCTACCTTTGTACCTCTATTCTTTTTAACAAATTATTACACAGGTGCACTGTCCACGTCAAAGTTAAAAGTTTGAGACTGTGAGTGCTACAAAACCCACCATGGCAACATCATAGTATACTTCTAATGAGGTTTATATAGCAAAAAAAAAAAAAAAAAGAAAAAAAAAAAAAAAGTAATTTTACAGTTGTGGGGTTTTTTTTGTTTATTTGTGTTTTTTTCCTGTCAACTTAAAAAAAGGGAGAAGTAACTCAAAGAACCTTGATTTTGCATAGCTGCTGTAATATTTTAAAAACATTGCAATTTGCTTACCCTGTTTACTGAGAAATTGTTTGTCAATTCAAAATAAGAACACTGTTATCACTTAGCTCAAGAAGAAAACAAGATTTATTTAATGTTTTAAAATTATATGAACTGTTTAGCTATATAGGCACATACTTGAGAATTTCTGAGACAGAGCTGGTCGTTTTTATATTCATGTCTTGTTAATTTGCAACAATTTTTATTATTGAAGCCTTCTGTCAAAAAACAGAACTACTTGTGTTAACCTTTGTATCATTAGCTCTGATGATGGCAGATAAAGCTAGAAGGTCAGAAAATTAACAAGGATCTCGATATCACAAAATATCTTCCTTTATTGAACACATCAGATGAGAGAAAGAGGGAACACAGCATCTGTTTTTGCCTTCTTCTAGCCATAATGGGAGATTCTAGGTTTATATTTCTGAAATTTTTACTAAATAGAAAAAGACGCATAGATCTGTCTCAAAAGGAAGTGATTCAACTTTGAATTCCCCACCCCTTTATGTGAAATTCTAGGAATTTATGACATGAAGTGCATAATAATAATGGTCTAGTCTGCAAAATCCAGCCAGCTCTTGCCTTGTGCCATCCCAACTAGTGTGTAGGGGGAAACTGAAGACAGAGGTAGCACGAGATGAGAAGATGTGGTTGTGAACACAAAGACCCTGGAGCAGCCACAGGTCAGACCTTACAGCAAACAGCGGACAAAGAAGAAAATGAACAAGGATGCAATCATAATTCAGCAAGATACTGCAGTGACCCTCGAGGAAAGTATACTAGTGAGAATATCAGTGAAGTTATGATGAAGATGAAATATCCCAGCAAAAAATCAGGGAGGTAGATAATGCGGAAAAGGAACTTTCTGTGCCTCAAGTCAGAGGGAAACCTGGAGGGCAGTAAGCAATGTGCAGTGTTTGTGAAAACCTCCTGTACAGTTATATGTCGAATGCATCAATTAATTCAAAGAACTTACTGGAGAGAAAGTGCTGCGATGCAGGTCCAAAATCTCGGTGTGCCTCTTGCAGCTGTTTAAGGCGATCCTCTACAGACACCTACACACAAACACGTATTTACAAAATTTACTTTGTAACACCAGGTCCATGGCTATAAAAACACTGGTGTGCACTTATTTTTAGTTAAGCACATTTAAGATTTCATTCTGCCATAGCACTTATTTGTTATCCACCTGTTCAAAGCTACATTTTATATATTTGTTTGCTTAATTAAAGTCCCTTTCATCGTTTGCAGTCTTCCTATGAAAGTAGTGCAGATCAATAACGAACAATAGCGGTTTCATGGTGACTTTAGCTGACCACTGAAGTTTCTGACCTCCTCCCAGCCCTTCTGTTGTCCAAATTTCTATAGTCAGCAGGTCGTCATTTGATTGTATTGATCTCAAAGTGCCTTTCCAACACAGACTATTTTGGCTGACACGATTTCCCCTGGTTTACTAATTGAAACTGCACTAGCACATCCAGCAGCAGTTTGGCTGCTTAGTTAACTCAAGTTAAGGAGCGAAAAAAAAAGAGAAACCCATTAACAAATTATATTTATAATTCTGTCTCTCAAGGGAGACAGATTCAGACCTATGAGCCCAGAAGCTGACGCCTGAGTTTTAAAAGTTTTGCTGTAATGCCCTCAGCTAGAGAGGCAACATTCTCCATCCTTTCCCTGATTCTTTCAGATACTTCATATAACTCTTAAGAGCCAGACAAATAAATAAATAGCAGCACATTCACAATAAATATTTATTACAAACAAACCAAAAAAAAACAAAAGAGAGAAAGTGCAAAGATTGTTAAATGAACTTTAACTAATGTAAGAAACTTCATTAAATCGTTCAGTGAAAAACTTCGTAAGTTTAAACTGTAATCAGGCACATTGATTTACCTTTCTCAGACCATTTAAGCACCAATAATCATAACTAAGCTTTACGAATCTCACAGCATACCCTCTTCTGTTTTTAGCTAAATGTTCTACTACTCACATTTCATTACAGATCTACTAATACTTAGGTAATTTTTAGTGAAATTCCCTGCAGACACTGGAAACATAACAGGAATATGCACATGGGTTTTCAGTAACAATGATTTATACAGTAAAAATACTGCTATGACATGTAGCAAAGCATGCAATAATAGTTCCCACTAGCCTCCAGAGATTAATGCAGTCTCTTGAGTGAGTAAACTGCTGAGACAGCTTGAAAGGAAAAGCTATTGGTCAAGCCACAGAACTAAAGAGTTCTCTTTGTGACTTTTGTACTACTTGAGTAACAACTCAAAGACAGAAATAACAAATGAGCAGTAATAATGCATCTTTTAGGAGAACAGAAGAGAGTGAGGAGCATCCCCCACCATACCCCACTCCTAATGCACATGTTCAGAAGAATACCTGCAAAAGTTTCCACCGCATATTAAGATCATCTAATTGACGAGACATCTTTAACGATGGATAAAGGTCGAGTGGAGACAGCTGACTGGACAAATCATTCACTGTTTTAACTTTCAAGTTGATGGGAGCAATTTCTTCTCTAAAAGCCTAAAAAAGTAAGAGACATACATTTATGCTCTATGGACACCTGAGCAGCAAGAAAGCCACAGTAAACTCAACATGGTGCCAACTTGCACAGTGTGGCATCTTGCACTACATAATGATACACAACTCCAGACTTCTTCAGCAAGGAAAGTTCATTCATTTCAATATTCTTATTACCTATTCCTTTGGAGAAAAAAATAAAATGGCATGAAATTTACCCAAATGTCCACATCCAGATTCCACCACTAAAGTAGAGTATTACAATTTCAGTAAGGTGTTTTGTGGTGTCAGATGGCTTTAGACCCCTTCCTTTCAAATAGAAATAGGCAATACTCTATCAGGAACTATAGCAGTACAATCACTGTCAAGAGCTCTTTAAAAAGAATTATGTCTGGTAACTGCAGTTTTCCAGTATAAAGCAGCTGACAACAATTCAATTTAAAAACTATTATTGAATTAGCAAAGCATGAAGGAATGTATCTTCTAAGGTAAAGGAATACAATGTTTTACCTGATTAGAACCGTAAAGCAAAAGTATTACAATGATTAAAAGAAGAAAAAAAGGTTTATTGAATCAAATGGAACTAAATACAGCATTAAGACAAAACTGATGCAAGTTTTAGTTACAGTTGAAAAGATGCATCAAATGTCTTTCTTGCTGTGAGCACTTAATTGTTCAATCCTACAAATGACTAAACATCATGAAACAAGCCAAAAACAACTGGAAAAAAAGATTTTCTTTGGACAATTCAATTATTTACCTCCCTTAAAAACCTCTCTTATCAGGGCCAGGAACAGATGGCACCTACTGGCAAGATGTAAGTGTCTGACTTCTGGACAGCCAGCAGGACCGTATTACTTTAGCAGATGTTTCATTTTTTCCACAGCTATGAAAATCTAAAAGGCTTTTGCTTTACTTTTCTTTACAGAAAAAGCTATCAAAGTATGACAAATTGCTTCTTAATATAAGAATAAAGAGCTATTCAGTATCAGCAGCTTCGTGTTTATTTTGGTATCAATATTAAAATGTAAGAGGTGGAGGAGGAGATGCATTTCTCTTTGCAAATCAACCACACTCTAGACGTAAATCAGCTTTGACTACCTTTGTTTTAAAGATTTTAGGTTCCATTAAACCTGAAGTAGCAACTAAGCTTGGAGAATGCTGATGCTTCCATTGATACATGTGAAATAAGGCAGCCCTGAGTGAAGTTCATATAGGTCCACAGGCTGCAGTAAACAAATAGAATAGTTCCACAAAACGTTTTGCAAGCCATGGCTCTTCTTTCTTCCAACACCAGCTTCCCGTGCTAAAGTCACAGATGGTCAAGTACATGACCCCAGGGTCCTCTAATGTTTTTCCATATTCATCCTTGAGCTTGAAAACTGAAAAGTTGTGTTTGTGAAACAGAAGCTTGCTAAGTTTGCCTGAAATAGCTATTTCCTCTATCATACTAATTAAAAAGCAAACGCGTACCTGCATGTTCTACTGGAATGCCTCCTATTCAGGCATTCACTCAAGCATTTTGCTGCTTCAGGTCAGCTTTCCTGGCTAATAGTTATCAGAAGGTATTGCTTATTTGGAGAGTTTTGCATTACTGGGTCCCTAGTCCAACCCATGCAATTAAGCAAAGGATGACAACTGTCATGGGCAGCGGTGCTTTGGGATATTGAGCCCTGCATGAGTGGCCTGGAACCCTTGTTGAAAGAATTGTTATGCCTGTGAGAGCACTATACTGTAGTGTTTGTTCTTACCTTTGAAATAATCCTTAAGAGAAGCCAACCTAAAGCAAAAGCAAATTTTCACTTATATGTGCTCAGATAGACAACACATGTAAAATTCATGAAAGTTATGGACTAGGAATTAAAACTAAGTAAAAACTTCTGTATGACTAACAGAACTCTAAACATTTTTCAAAGAGGAGAGCTATATGTGATTGACAAACAGATCTGACAATTCACCGCTACAAAAAGGAGAGGAGGCTCCTGTCATCTATCAGGATTATAACTGACTGAACTTGCTCATATTCTAGTACTTGGACAAAGCTTCAAACACACCCATAGCCTCACAGTGGGTTGGACAGTATTTCTGGGTGGAAAATATTTGAATTCTACAACTTTTTTTTTTTTTTTTTTCCAATTTAAATCACACATGCTTATGCAATCACACAATCACAGCTGATAGTGAATGTGGCACAGTAATGGACTTTCCTTGTGACCTAAAATCTAGTCTTTGAAGAGCAGTATAAACTGTACATAAGAATTTAAGTATACAGTAAACATATTTGACACCATTAAGGGTGGTAAAATTGAGGGGTGTGACTCACACAGGCTAAATATTCCCTAGGAATATTTACACTTACAGTAGTTTTCTCAATGTGATCTGGTAATGAATCTATGAGCAGGTCTCCCACAGGTTTCCAGCCATTCCTCACGTTTTCAGCCTCCTTCAGGTCAGCATCGAGGTCATCCATGGCACACTGCAAGTCTTTCAGTTTTTCTAATGCTTTGTCCACTTGCTTCTGCCAGATAGTGGCACTGGCATTTAGGTTCTCCCATTTCTCTTTTACCTCTGATGACTGCTTACGCATAGCTTTGGCAATTCTCATGGCTTTCTCCTCAGGGGTCAACTCTGCAGAGGGAAAAAAAAAAAAAAAAAAATCATGCTGTTTATTTCTACTCTTATTCATGCCAAGTAAAACAGACTGCTTCTGAGGTGCATGTTCAAGACAGTTCATAAGTCCAGAGTCAATAGATAATTTACTTCAGTAGGTATAAGGTAGCCAAAAAGTCTATTTTGCCATAATTAAAATAAACCTTCATCATCCTTAATGACAAAATAATGCTTGATAAGACAAAGGGAAACTATTCCTGACTTCTATGTATTCTGATACCTGCAAAGCAAAGGCAGCTCACTGCTGGTTTGTTGGAGGCATAGGGGAGGTAACAGAAGATCATTCTTCCCTACTGGAAACTGCCATAGGGATCTGGGGACCATTTCATGTAGAAAGAACAAGAACCAACATCTTCCACACTACCCCCAGGATGCCTCTTCTCTTCCTATGTACTACCAAAACACAAAGTGTACTGAATACCATGCGGTAAGTGCTTCTGCAGCTCTACCTCTGTTTGTCTGTGTTAACGCTGAAGTCCTAAAAAAAACACATTTTAAATAGGTATTGTAAATATAAAACTGCTCGACTAACATGCTGACTGAAAAAAAGTTGCACTTACAGTGCATTATTTCAGGCTTATGTGTCTAAATCTCCTGGGCAACCCACCACCTGTGGAAATCCCGTTCCTGTTAGCAAAGGCCAGCAGCAGTTGAAGAAAGCTGTAGTGGTCACACACACAAACTCAAGACACAGCCACAGAAGATGGCACTGATTATTTCAGTAAGCTGCTTATATTGATATCCCTATACCCCGGTGAGCCCGTAAAACATAGGACAGCATTCCACAGTGCAGACATGCTTCAGTCCTAATTGACAAGCACCGAGTCAGCTGGTGGCACATCTCTTCTCCACAACAGATGATTTCAGCAACCCAGGCATTTGGTCTATCAATAAGAGAACATTTCCTTCCTGGGTCTTCAATCGCCAGCAAGTCCTGCTGACTGCTGCTCAAGTTGGCCTTACTGAAAGAAATCACAGAGAGCTTCCTTCACTAGGGTAGAGTTGCTGTAATAATTACCAGCTAAGCTCATTTCAAGGGATTCCTCCTTTACTTAGTGACCTTGCAGTTTCTGCAGGCAGAGAAATAAGCAGAGCAAACTTGATATAACGCAGAAAACAGAAAACAAAATAAGGGGAACAAGATATGGCATAGTCCAAAACTAAGCTAAGTGGCCTTCTACTCACTGCTATAAAACAAACAAACAAACAAACAAAAAAAAAAAAAAACCAAAAACAAAAAAAACCACCAACCTTAGAAAAGGTTTATCACAGCATTGTTACAGCATTGTTTGTGATTAAAAATCATGCGTTGTCTATGAATAAATTATACACAACAATATAGAGATGAAAGCACCATTCTTGTCAGAAGACAAATGGACATAAAATTTTCCATATGCTGATATACTGCCTTTAAAGATATCATATGAGGAAGAGCTTCTTTATGATCTGAGTGACAGAACACTGGAGAGGCTGCCCAGATAGGTTGTGGAGTCTCCTTCTTTGGAGATATTCCAAACCTGCCTGGATGCCATCCTGTGCAACGTGCTCTGGGTGACCCTGCTTGAGCAGGGGGATGGACTAGATCTCTGGAGGTCCCTTCCAACCTCAGCCATTCTGTGATTGCGTGCTGTCATAAGAACTGACTAACCAAGGAGCTGTTCACCTGGGGAGGGAACAAAAAACAGGAGGAAAGGAAATGTTTTGCTTTTCAAAGGTTAGGTGAATGTCAAAGTAAATGCACTGTTGTAGCTGGAAAAGTTGAATTACTGCGCTTCTGGTGATGCAACTAACATTCCTTAGCATGCAATACTGCAAAGCGTGCTGTAAGTGATACAAAATAAATCATTAGAATACATTAAATTTGCAGCTGAGGAAGGCACATTTTTTTCTAGATGTTAAAGTAAGTTGTTTGGATCAAAGCCAGAATTTCTGCCAGCCAATTCCACATATTTAAGTTTTTTTCAAAAACTTTTTTGTCCGCATTAGTCTTGATACACATTAGCCTACAAATACTAAAAGAGTATTAAACAATGGAATCTCAGAAAAAAAAAAAAAAAAGCATAATGCATGTGTTTTCCATTTTAATTGATGGTGTAGGGGGTAACAAGTCATTACCAAATGACCAAGTGTTGCCCAAAAGCACAGGGCAACTTGCTAAGAAATGGTAAGTTAAGAGAAAAAAGTACCACCAGAAGTAACCAAAGCAGAACAGGAAGCAAGGATGATTAAGATGAGCAATCACCACAGAAAATATGATGACAAATACCTAAGCTGTAGGTTGCAATGCATGTTTTGAGTTCTAGAATTAGAAAAACTCTTTTGAAGAACAGAGAGGCATTTGATAAAAGAGTGGGGCTGAGAGGGACAAAAGAAATTTTGAGCATTCAGACTTACTGAGATATTTCAACAACTTGCTCAGTGTCATAAACTACTAGGCAAGAGCACTACCCATCTGCTCACAACCTGCAAAGACCAGACAGGTTTAGGGACACCACAATGGCAGGAGGATGTTTCAGAAGAGGAATGTTGGGAGGAACAGCTGGGACAAAACCTGTGATGCTTAACTAGATGCAAAGGGATATAAATTATGTATACAGCTCTAGGATCAGAGGCAAGGCAGTAACCCACAATTTGTAATACTGACAGACCAGAATAAAGACCAAAGACAGGCTGTGATAAATCGTACCTTGTGTCTTGAATCTCACCAATTCACATTCAAAATAAGCTATGTCATAGGACAACACAGTTCTGGGATGATCTTTACCCCAAACTTGGCCAGAGATTTCAGGATTTCAGGAAAAGGAAAAGAAATAACGCTTAAATTCTAAACAAAGCAACCTTTTCAGATAAAAAAAACTTCTTTTAGAAAAAAAAAAAAAAAAAAAAAACAAACTACCAATTGCTTACTTACAGATACCAAAGAAGTCATCACTAGAAGTAATTTTGGAATTAATTCATCAATGGTATATTCAGAGCTGGGAATAATGACAGCCAACTACAGTCCATAGACAAAATTACTGCACAAAATCTGGAAGCCAAGCCATGGTTCAGCACACAGGCAAGTTGCACCTAGTACAACCAGTTCAGTATCATCAGATGGACAACAAGGCCCCACCAGTAAAAGCTGCAGGACCTTAAATAAGTGCTAAGAGAGCACCTGTAGACAGAACACTTTACAGAAGAAAATGGAGTACTTTGTTGAAAGGGGACAGAAAGTTGTAGACCCAGTAGAGGAGTCTCCTTGGCTCTCATCTCGAAACTGTGAATACAGGGGACACGTACAGGGACACCCAGAAACTGGACTGAGTAGAATATCATCCAAGAAGCCTTAATATGAGTGAAAAACTTAGATTTATTTTTTTTTTTATTAGCTATAATGGTACTGACATAACAGATTCAATGACTAACTGCTTCTTGCTCCAGTAGAATCAATACCAACAGAAGAATAGCTGTAGCTACAAATGGGAGAGGAGAACAATGGCCTGATCTAATTTGCCTGGCCAACTACAAAAAGACAGCTTCACTTGTGACAGACCAGTCGCATATCTGGGAGGGAAAAAATTCCACACTGACTGGCATGACAGAAGTATCCCAATGGAACTAAAAACAGAAACATTTTTGAACACCATTCATCAGATCAATCTCCTTGTCCAAGGGAATCTGATGCCTATTTTATTTGAAAAATATTAATTCCTTGCAAGACTGCTTTATTTTACCCAAGTCTTGGGAATGCTTGTAAACTTGCCTTTAAAGACATTTACTGGAGAAATAAAGCCAAACACACATTTTTATGAGCTATAAAACCATTCAGCTTCAATTCAGTTAAGAAATACATCTTGCACAACTTCACGCTTTCCATCATGAAAGCCCAACCTATTAATGAGCACCACACTATTTCCAAGCAGAGAGCACATTCTCCAAAATCCTCATTGCACAGCACAGAATTGTAAACCTAGCCTCATAAATAACGTCTTAACAGTAAGAATTCTGCACTTTGAGTTTGTTTCATCAGTCTGTCACTGCACACGCTAGCAGACAAACACAGCTTCTTTATGCTGTGAAAAAATGCTACATACTAGTTGCTGCTCTTTTGTTCCCACTTAATATGAAATCTTCTGAATGATCAGTTTTTTTCTTCTTTTTTTTTTTTTGGTAATGTACTTATTACATTATCTTCACTTCAGCAGCTGCTCAGAAAGTAAGAAGAGCCTGTATTCACTGGACCATCTGTTTACCAGAGAGGGAAGATAGTAACTGACCTTGCAGTCAGAGAAAAAGAGCAGGAAAAAAAAATCTGCTTTTGTAGTGGAAAGAAACTTGATTTTAATAAGCATTTTTTATCACAAAGCGATGAAAGGACCAAGAATTTTTCTGTGTCACTAGCACAGAGAGAGTGCCACAGAAGGAAGACTTTCAAGACTGAACTTTACAGCATATAAATTCCTTACACGCTTGCATATATGGAGAATACTTATACAGGAAAGTTCTCAGTGAAGAAAACTCTTCTTGCTTAAGAATTTAATTCAGATCAGGTAAGCTATTCTGGCTCTAGCAGTTTTGACTCTAAGCAGCTCTGCTTGATCCCCATGTTACTTGCTCTCTTTCTATCTTGCCAGAATTACATTAATTACTTTTTACTTTGAGTATATTCTTTGTATATGTTAGCATTATGTCAAATATTCTCTCTTCCTTGATTCAATCAGTCTTCACAGAAAAAAAAAAAAAAAAGGATAAAACTTCACTGTGAACTTTTCACTTCATTATGAACACTTTTAAAGCATTTGAAGGAACACAATGAAACATGGTCAAATTTGTAAGCAGAAGAACCAAGAGCACTGCTTGTGTTGCATGATGAAGTCTTTAGCATCACTACAGTGAAAGCATTCACTGGGTTTCTTACAATACGGACAGAAAACAGTTCTGATGGGATGGTAATGGGAAGTTTTAAAGATCAGCAACTGGTTAGTAACATAGCACTTAGACTAGCAACCCAGTATGCCACCTTTCTCTTCTAGTTCAAATATCTATTGCAAATACATGAAAAGCAAAGAAAAAGCACAATCATTCATTTTTGTCTTAGCCTATTTAGGTTTCACTCTATCACAACTGAAAGTTTTCAAGCCGGATAAATATAATCAAGTAAGAGTGAATGAGGAAAGTCTCTGCAGGATTAAAGACAAATTAGCTGGTAACTTTATGTATATTGAATACATCTGGAAAGGGCCTGGAGTATGGTCTATAGATAATGAGATATTAGAATTTCCCAACGGGTGCTGGTGGATAAGATACAAAAGGACAGATGAAACAAGAGAAAATAACTTCTGATTAAAGGAGATAAGTCATCCCATTGCATCTATCCCCAGAAAACTTAAAAGATTACAGCAACCCTGAGAACCACACATTCATGCAGCATAACCAATTAACCAATGTAATTTATCAGTATAATCAAAACACAATACTTCTCACTAAAAACCAGCCACTATCTTGTAATAAATGATGTGATACACAGCACAGTGGAAGCTTGAGGTTTTGTGGTGCTCAAGAAACAAAAAACAGGTATAAGTTCTAATTTAGATTGTGCCTGCCACAAAACCAGAAAAAAATCAATGGTAATAGTATTGTTATGTCATCAACAAGCTACTATGTCTACTTCTAATTCCTGTAGAAGGAAGGGTACTAATGGAGAAGGATATCACCACTGAATACCACTTACTCAAGACTCCCTGAATCGATGGTGTCCTTCCACAACACTGGACTTCAAGAGAACATCCAGGTTCTGAAATTTTTGAATTGCTCACAAACCTTCTAAAGCAAGTTTACTCAGCCTGTTTTCTCCTCTATATACTTTACTTTTTGTTTAATATTCTTCAATTACCCATTTGCTGTCTTGAGGCTTATTTACAATTACAAAAACTTAAGCAACTTACTTGAATTTTCACTTGTACCATTCCAAGCAGGCTACCATTTAGACACTACAAGATGAATTTCAAGGCTCCACACAGGTGAACTAAACTTGAAGGGTAATAAAGAAGTATTTGAAAAGGAAGAGAAATATTTCATCAGTGTGGGATTATCTCACAGGTAACTGCACATTTCTTTAACTAAATGTGTCAAAAGTCACAAGTGAATGAGCACCAACTAAAACACGGACAACAATGTTCAAAATAGGGCATGAGTCCACTGACCTCCAGTGGCCCACATGCTCTTCTTTCTCCTATAGCTTTAACAATCAAGACTTCGATACTCAGCCCATTAGTGTAGGAGAGAACAAAAAATATTCCAGTCTTGTGTGACAGCTAGGTGACAAGTGGTTGGGAACAGAAATACTGCCTACTTTAGCAAAAAGAAAGTTGCCTATTTCCAATATGGACTTCCTTGCTAAGAGAATACAATATAGAATTTATTTAATACAATACATACAATAGAGAATTTATTTAAATGCGTTCGGTAGCAGGAAGCAAAGAAGTTTGACTTTTATTTACGTCTGAAACAGGGTAATATGCTGTCTGGCTGAAATAAATAATGTAATTCACTGATAGTTACTCATATATTCTCTTACAACACAAATGTGGTTTATGGGGTTTTCTACACTTTTAATTAAAGAAGATAACAGACAGTAAATACTTAATTTTAAATCATGTATTTATCACATCACCTTTAATACCAAATAACATCTTTCAAAGACAGGAAACTGATTGTCCTAACAAAACCAAAAGCTACTGAAGTACTTCAGCAATACCACAGACTCCTGGAAACATTTGCAGTAGGAATCACTGTAGTAGCCTAGTCTGCCAAAATGTAAATTTGTTTTATCTTCCAAAAAACATCTAGCTCCACTCCCTCAATACAGCAGTGGAATTTTAAGGAAAGGATTTCAGAAAAGCCATGCACTGGGGACATCACTGATCTATATAACCCTGGGGACAGAAAATATTTTTTATTTCCTTTGCATATCCCATAGCCAGTAACCTTATTAACAGTATAGGGAAATAAGAAGCCAACTGTAACTGTGTTATTGATCTAAAAACGTGCAAAACATTGACTGTAATTCTTCAAGTTTTGTCCTATACCATGGAAAAGCAGTAACAAAGCTAAAAATGTGAGTATCTCCAATTTCATTATCCTGACCATCTATAAAATTCAGCGGCTGGCCTGGTGGGTTTTGTCAATCAGCTCCATTCAGATGCTCAAAGACGTTCAAAGGTAAGGAAAGGATGAAGTTTCTTTTTTGTGATGGGGCCTCCCTAAGGAAATATGGAAAAATGAAAACAGAAGAAAAAACTGATGTCTGATAAATTAACATAGGAAGAAGTTTCCCGAAAACTGAGTAATTGTCTTCGATCACGCCAATTACTACACAGTACAGTTGAAGGCCAACATGGCAAACATAAGGCCAACATGAAAAAGAAAACAGGCTAGTTCATAACCCGATTTTACATCCTTGTGATTTATCTGAAATTAACTACAGAGATACAGACAATAACAGGTTACAATGGGATCTGTAACAAATACTCTTTGGGGACATAACAATGAATATATATATATATATATATATGTTTAGGTCCTTAAAATGGGTCTTGGTCAATCAAGCTTAAAACCAATGCATGAGAGAGAGACTGACGAAAGAAGAAAGCAATTCAGAATCAGCAAGTATATCTGTCAAGGTCTGATCACAGAGAATTTCCCATTGCCAATCTCCTCCTAATCAGGAATCATGAACAATTTCAAATACTGCAACAAGCATTCAAGTGCAGAAGCAAAAATCCACGGAAAATAGTACTTCAGCTACTAAATAATGGATACTGTATCTATAAAATTTGAGTTAGACGAGAAGTTACACACAGAAATTACAACAAGATTCATGAGCAGGTAATGAGAAACCACTCCAGAAGGACACTATATGCTCCCGCCAACCACCTTCTGAAGTCTCTCATGTGATTCAGAGAGTGCAGATCTGTCATGCCCAGTAATCTAATCTTCTGGTGATAAAAACCATCTTTGCATCTATGTCTGAAGAAGCCTCTGTACAAACAAGTGAATTTTTACTTGAGCATCAGAACAAGAGAAAAAAAATCCTGACAACATGTGAGGCTCTCAATCACCAGTCACACCAGAACTGGAATCCAGATCACTAATTGCAAATGATTTTGTACGTACTGTGCTTTAGTGTGTTTACATTTAGCAGATTTTAGAATTTACAGCTTTGGTTAATTCAAATTAACTTTACTGTTTCTCCTTATTTCAAAAACAAAACAAAACAAAAACCTCTCAGATATTGCTGACTCCTTTGTGCCTAGGCAGAATTACTTTTGTACCTAACAGCCCAAGTGCAAATTAGTTGAGGTCAGACAATTAATACAAAGACCGTATTAGAGTATGATTCAATTTCCTTTTGCAGTGTGCATTATAAAGGAATAGAGAAAGCTTCAAAGATGATGTCTGAAAAGAGATGATAGGGTCTATTTTTAAATATTATGAATATCTTTAACAGATGTTCTAACAAGGTAATTTTTTTTCAATTAAGTTTTGATTGTATTATGCACTTCAGGGGGATGTGAAAAGGTTACTCAGATTGTCTTAATTTATTGTAATGCACAAGAGACTCTGAATTGATGTCACAGCAGAATCATATGGCAAATTTTTGTCCCTGTTGTGAAGAACCTGCAGAGAGAACAAAATAATCCTGGAATATTTAATTCAACGTACCCTCAAGGGAACTGGGGTTGTTTAGTTAGGAGAAGAGGAGGTTCAGGGAGATCTTAATGCTCTCTACAACTACCTGAAAGGAAGGTGTGGGGAGCTGGGGGTCAGCCTCTTCACAGGTAACTAGTGATAGGACTAGAGGGAATGGCCTCAAGATGTGGCAGGGGAGGTTTAGGTTAGAAATTAGGAGACATTTCTTCTCAGAAAGAGCAGTCAGGCATTGGGACGGGTTGTCCAGGGAGGTGGTGGCGTCACCATCCCTGGGGGTGTTCAAAGAACAGTAGGATGTGGTGCTTAGGGATGTGGGTTAGTGGGTGACTGTTGGTACGGGGACAGTTGGACCAGATGATCTTGGAGGTCTCTTCCAACTTCAGTGATTCTGTGATTCTCAATTCTTATGCAACTAGAAACAAGACATCTGCTTTGTCTGTGCCTTTGTGTAACTTCAGTGGCTGGATATTTTACAATCTCTTTGGATTACCTAACCCCGCACCTAAACACTCTTGCTATTAGTTAGGTAAGAACTAATCAGTGATCTTCTAATTCATGATATTACTATTTCCTACATGGTTTTGCTATTTGTATTATAAAAGCTACCAAAGGCATGTTTAAATCATGACTGTACAGCGTTGTGTACTGCCCATGAATATTTCTGAAGACAGACCCATCAGCTCACAATCCAAAACCACACTCCTCACCTTTAGCAATGTTAAGTGCACTTCACTGAAGTTAATGAGCAAACTTTTAATCTATTGCATAAAATGCCAATGGGTGGAAATTATACATTAAACATTTTAAAAGCAAAGATAAGCCTGCAGTCACAGTCCTCACTGAAAACAGTTATTCAGAAGAAAGACTGCTTGTCTCTGCATGGGTTCAAATCCAGAGGTGTAGCGTTCTGGAGATCAGTAGCATTTGTCAGAATGTACAAGACTGGGCAGAGTTTAACAGATTATGTTATATAAGAGATCAGAGCAGAAGATTCAAAGGCACCTTTTGGCCTGAAGTTTATTAATCTGCAGAAACACTACTCTGTACAGTGTGTCTGTGTCCAGCTGTTGGCAGGCGGGCGGCTGTGAGAAGAGGCCAGGGGCTGCCCCATGCCAGACATAGCCAGCTCTGCAGTGGACCCACGGCAGGACAGCTGAGCCCATCTGCCAAGCTGGTCGCACCTCTGGGAGAACGTGCTTTAAAAAAAGGGGAGAAAACACCAGAGAAGGAAGAAACAAGAAGCGAGAAACATCACAGGGAACACCAGAGGGTCAGAGGAGGAGCAGTAGCAGCAGCACTGTGGCAGGCAGGTATTTCCTGCAGCCTACAGAGTGCACAAACTGGGGCAGAGCAAAGGTTTGAGAAGAAAGAGCAGCAGAGAGAAACTGTTAGACTGACTGCAGATACTCCTCCATTTCCCAGACCCTTGCACCACTGGGTCACCTTGGTGAAGAGACCAAGCGTGACAAGCTTTCTCACTCATGCTCTTCCTATATCCTCCCCTCAACCAGCTGAGGTTGGTAGCAGAGACTAACCCACCACACACTCAAAAGAGGTGTATGGAACTACTGAGTTTGAATAAGGATGAGGAAAATAAGCTCACAGCACACACCTGTGAAGCTTCCCAGTCTCAGCGTATTGATTCCTTCTAAATATGATGAGTGGACAAGAGCCACCTGCCTGGTTGTTACTGTTACACAACTTACTGTGGTCAACAATTCTGTCATTGCCATCCGTAGCTCACGGGAGCTTAATATAACAACACCAGTAATACTTTTAAAATTGCGTAACAAGGATGTATGATGCATCTCATGCACGTTTCATGCATTGGCAGCATTTCCGCTGGGTAATTCTATGGCTTTTGAGAGGACAGTCTGTAACTTCAAACTCTTGCAACACAACCAGCAACTATAAAGTGAGCTTTCTCTATTTTTTCAACTGCAGGTTTTCTAATAAAGCATTCTAGATGCAATATGTCAAACAAGTCTGTGAGTAAATGTTGTGAGACAAGCAGAATGCTTTTAGGAGTCAGGAGTTCAAAAAGCAAGTAGTAAAGCACAGTACCGCAGCTACAGTACAAAAACTAATCACAAGGAAAAATAGCTTTAATCACCAGATATTCAAACTTTAACACAAAGTTGAATTAGGGAATAGGAAATCACATAAAAATTTGCATAGACGTAACACTAAATATGGATGCAGGAAATATTACCTGTTTGAACAAGCCCGAAATGTTTGCCATGGAGATTTAATGACATATAGAAAGAAAAAATCAACTCCTGATAGAAGTAACTATATGCCATAGCTACAGAAGTAGCTACAATTTTATAAATTATACAGAATAGTAAATTATTCACATCTTAATGCCACTGGTATTTCCATAGCTGCAAGTTACTAGATCCAAGAATAATCCTTATGTAATTAAAAGAAATAAGATTTTATAATAACGTAGCTTATCTCAGAAAAATATTCTGACTTAATTGTATTTTGATTATAGCAGTTTGCATGTAATTACAAAGATACTTGGTACATTTTTTATAATTTGGGGTTACGGGGTCTTGTTGGTCTCTGATGCAGGCAAATACCTTGACAAATATTACGCAAATATCATTTCTAGGAGAGCTGTTTCATTCCTAAGCAATAATTAATCAAAAGACTGGAATCTTTATGATTCTGTAATGACTACCTTCCTAAAGCTGATTCATTTTACTTCTAATGAGATACATCACAGAATACATTGATTTCCATTTGTGGGGCAAAATTTTGCTATAATGACGTTAAAAAAAAATTACGTTTGCATCTTTGAATTACTGCTTTGACTACATTTAAGGTGTATGTGTTATTGTATTAAAAAAAAAAAAAAAAAAAAGGAACTGATGAAATTTTGAATCAAAAACTGGAAAAGGAAATGCAAAGATTTTTCTTCATCCATTAAAAACTTCAGCACTTCCAAAGCAATGTAGTAACAACTTAAGGCTAAAGCATTTAAATAAAAGCAGTCAGTATATGGTTTGGAAAATTCTGAAACCTAACTGAGTAATCGGGATATAAAAATGTACTAGGGACACATAAGTTCTATTACTT
Source organism: Netta rufina (assembly GCF_964035555.1). Lineage (NCBI taxonomy): Eukaryota > Metazoa > Chordata > Aves > Anseriformes > Anatidae > Netta > Netta rufina. Next base: position 51,128,332 of record NC_140125.1, on the reverse strand, counting down.
TCCTTTTGACCATTCCAAACAGGAAGAGAATATTTGCTGACCTGTTTTCGAATGTAGGCTCCTTCTTGGTTCCTCAGGACCCTCAATTGGTTGGTCAGCAAGGAAAATTCGTGCCTGGTCCACAGCATTGAGAATGGTTTGCTCTTTGTCCTTCAGTTCGCGTCTCAGTGCCTTTTGCAAAAGGAAAGAACACCGTTTGTAACTGGATCTTGTAAACAACAGGTACTATAACTTTTTCCCTATTCTCACATCTCTGACCAGACCTGTCTAGTGATTCAGACTGCTAGATAAAAGGTAGATTTAACAAAATAGAAATAACAAGAAATTAATTAAGGCCAGAAAGGTTACTCTTACAGAAATAACTTGGAGAAGCAAATATAAGATGATAACAGCAGGTTTTTAAAACACTCACCTAACAGGAACTGAAACTACTACATTGAATTTAAAAGTATTATTGCTATGGTAGGATTGCTAATATACATGTACAGTGCATTGTTACAATGGATTTATTTTTAAATAACAAAAAATTGCATCTACTGAAAATTCATGCGATAATTTCACAATTGCTAAAAGCATTGCAAAAATACTTCACATTCCTTAGAAAACACTATCTCTTGTTTCCGTCTCCTATTAATAATATTTTTAAAACTTAAATGATATAGAAACAGAACATTTATGATGAGAATACATTCTGAAAACACATTCTTCAAACTAGCAACAAATACTTTGATCTTTACATGCAGAAACAATTAAAGCTTATATATAGGAAAAAAATCAATATTTTAACGTATTTTCATGCTAATGGAAATGAATTGCATGATACTTTGATTTCCAGTGATTACGATTTTTTTTAAAGGGTTAAGTGTAACCATACTCATGCAACAAACAAAAAATCAAGAGCAGACAGCTATAACATTTCTTACAAAGCATTTTCTTCCATTCATTTTTTCAGTATAAATCAATCTCAACTAGAAAGAAATTGGTTTGCATGATTTGTTTGTATTACTTCCTACAAGTATAAGCACAAATGAAGATACTTTAAATATTATTAAAACACTCTGCTTAATATCTTCCAACATTTTTTTAAATCTGTAATTACAAAATCAAGGTTTATTTTGCTGACACAGTCTGCTCAGTCCTCTCTCAAGAAAAGCAGTCAACCAGTGTTCACAATGTTATATAACAAGAAAAAAGCTTTTCACTAGAGAAAATAGTTTCTCATGGAAAATAAGGGCAGACAGAAGAAAAGAGTTCTTTTCTCCTGATTCCTCCATATGGTGTAAGAGTTAACTTTGTTATCCTTTCAAAGGATAACTTATAAGTTATCTTTGATACCATGAACCATGACTGTCTTCTCTAAGACAAGCCCTTCTCTACTTTTTCTGCTCACCTTTCTCTACTTTCCTACGTGACTTGTTTACAAATTTAGCATTTTCACTTCCCTGATTGCAATTATTTGTTTAGAGATTATTTGAATTGGGGGGATTTGCCTCTCGAAGCATCGATTCTCTGTCGCCTCGCCTTCCAACATTCCTGGCATTGGAGCTGTCCAAATTGAGGTTGATAACAAAGAGACTTTAAGACTATCATGACAATGAACGACCTACAGACTTGGGTCCACATAGCTCATCAACTCTAAATCATCTGTGGCATTCCTGGTCACTAATACAGCTTGACAATGGAATCTTTATACATCAAAGAAACTTTGTGTATGAAATACTAATATTGAAATAATTTTGTAGAAAATAACATATTAAGCACAGTACAGATTTCTTAACATTATAGTATATTATTTTATGCTACAAATGTAAAAAGTAGTTTCAGAACAGCCACTCAGACTTGCATTGCTTTAGTCCCTATTTCTTCAGCAATACTCTATTTTCCCTTTCTTTCTTTCTGCAAGTAAACAAGAACAGCAATAAGAGAGCATGATGCAAGAATAATCAGATATATCAATAATACTCTCTTGTTCTTCCAGGCAAACCTCTCTGCAACAGAGCAAAAAAGAAATCCACTTATAAATCTAATCTCTAGCTCAAATATCATCTTTCTTGAGTGGACTGAAGAAAGATTTCATTGGAAAAATCAGATCTACAGGAATACTACAGAGTAAAAATAAGTCATAAAAAAGCCAGCAAGTAAGAAAGGCTGCAATACTGAATTTTATTATTGTATTAAAGATTTCTTTAAAATAATAAATGCAATCATGTATTTGGGTGTTTTATTTAGTTTTGCAAAGATACCTCCCCAATGGCTACTCAGAATGCACGCACTTATTTCAGCATAGAAGTATATCACTGTGTCCCTGGGTGTCTTACTTGGCATTAAGGACTAAAACAGTTAAAGCACTCGTATTACTTTGAGTGGTACACAGAATTTGGAAGAGGGAGAAACTCTTCCCCTTTAGCTAGCTATACTTTAGATGGAGAAAATCAGGAGAAAATTAATACTAACTTTTTTTTTTTTTTAATACATTAAATAATAAATGAAGGCATGGCAAGATGCTTTCAAGGCTGAAGACAGGCATCTCAAGACTTGCCACTGAAGCTGAGCACTAATAAGGTAAGCACATGGATGGAAATATTTTTGGAGAGCTATGTTGAATACGCAGCTGTGAACACAAAATTAAAAAGTGAACTCCAAGCACATTGGTACAATTAGTTTTTCTACATGTGATACTTGCATTTATAAAAGTATAATGACATTTTGAAGCCACATTGGTCACATGAAGAGGGGCTGTATGCAACTTTGGCAGTAATTCATGTCAACATATTTCATGCTATGATTCTAAAATATATAATTACTGTATGCTTTAGGTAGTGGATAAAATGCAAGCTTTACTTCCCTTAGGGAAAGACTGGTGACAGATTACCAAGTCAAATATCTACGCTTCCAACAGCTTTATTGCATTCATTTTTAAATTCATTCTTATGTTCTAAGTAAAGCAGGAAATGAATTTTTCACTCCTGGAGAAACAAACACTAGTTTTATTAGTTTTTCATTCTTACAAAAGAATAAAAACAAACAAACAAAAAACGAAACAGAAGCCTAGAATCTGATGTGCTGATGAAGTGTTGACATAGTTTTCAGAACTGACCTTAAATACTACTATTCAAGAATAATAATTAAAATAAAATTCAAGAATAATAATTAAAATAATTATTATAATAATAATTAAAAAAATCCTCCTCTTAATCTCGAAAGAATTCTTCTACTGATAAACAGGGGCTGACAAAACTACTCTCTTGAGCAACTGCAACAGTGCTGCGGCATTCATTTTGCAAGCATGAGGGAGATCCTTCAGGCCATTTGACTGACAGAATAACTCAAGAACCGACCACACACCATCCTTCTGCCATCTACCATTGATTCCCTTAGGGGAGAAAACCACAAAGTGTTATATACCTGATTTATAACCATTATTAGTCATTGATTTAGTCTCCACTTTGATTTGTTCCCCTCTCAGTAACTGGGAAATGCATGCTTTTCACATTATAACTTCAGAATCTATATGCCATTTACTCTGTTGTAAATCTAATCTGTTTGTCCTCTCTTAATTATAGATGCTTATGATTTCTAACATAGAAAGGAACTCTTCTTACAAGCCAACATTTTCTGACTTACTGCCTCGATTTTGGAATTTGCCTAAATCATGGCCTTCTAAGATTTCTGTTGCAAATACTTTGTAACGTAAGACTCTCCTGAACGTAAGACACTCCTGAAAAAAAATGCGAGCAAAACTTTTGCTACTCATGAATTTTTACAGAGTTTAGTGTACCCAGTAAGTGTGTATTTCCTTCAATTGTCATAAAATCATATTTCAAGCATAGTAAATTACACACTGTTGATTTACAGCCTCTTTTTTCCTCTTTCTAATGGTACAGGCTTGTACAGAGTAATTCGAGGAGCAGACCAGCTTAACAGCTCCAACAGATGAAGACAAAGCTAATTTCAAAAAAACACATGGGGTATTTCTTAAAAACAGAAGATATTTAAATCAGATCCCATTATGCACTCCTTCAAGGAAGACGCATGTTACTGTAACTTGTCTCTGGTTATCGCGCTGTAGCTTTATGTGCCTATCAGCAGCTCCCGTAGCATTTAATTACTTAGTCATCTTTACTCTGCACCAGGTGCTTGAAAAGCTTCTGTTACTTGTATACACTAAAATGAAATGGAAAAATCGTCCATGGCATATGGCAGGAGAGGGAGAATAAGTGGGATAATTGAGAAAACTCGGAGACAAGGTTGTTTACAAAGATCACACAGAGATCAAGGTTATGACAGAGTCTCTGCCATCTGTTTGCATCATTAAAGAATCAACTAGAAAGACACAATAAGCATAACACTTAAAAGCTGCTCCTTCGTGGCAGACACTATTTAATATAACACACGTATAAAATTTCAGAAGGCGGTATTTTGGTCTCTGGATACATCTCCATGTGAAAATCAATTTTATAACACATCTGCTGCAGCTGATATAGAATGCATTTATAAAGAATGCTTTCTAGAATAATATTTGAGACAGTGCATCTTACCATGCACTTGTCTGTTATTACTTAATCTACAGGGCAAGAGAAAGAAAGAGACAAATGGTGCATAATGTACAACCATTAATACCCAGAGATACCTAGAGGCATCTGCAGCATACAGGGCTCTGTAGATGAGACCCCATCCTATGTATTCAGGTGATGGGTGAGAACAGTGACCAACACCAGAATAAGGAAAGGAAGGCAAAGATCACAGGCAAAAGCACAGAAAGCTGTTTGCCTCAGTAATTAACGCATCTTGATTATTTCAGATTCACTTTTTTAAATGGAAGAATCTCAAATTCACTTTTAAAGTTTGGAGGAATATCCCACATCATGTGCAAAAGGCTTCTTAGAAAGGGCCAAAGGCAAGTGAGCAGTGAAGACTGCAGGGTGTCCGCACATGGTGAAACAAAATCAACAGGAATATACGAGCACAGATGTGGGCAAAAGAGAAAATTATACTATGCATACTGATAATCTTTTACCAGAAGGCCAAGAAATGTTAGCTTACTTTAGACTTCCTCCTTGGTTTCTCAAAAATTATGCTTCAAGTCAGAAATAGGGGTTTTTCTTCACTGAGACTATTCAGCCCTTGAAAATTTCTCTTCCCACTCCCGTCTACCGATGAGAGGATGTGCTCATGGCTATGCATTGAAAGTATCACCCACCCCTGTGTGTACTTTTATAGAAATGCATTACTTGAAATAAGTATCTATAACGAGTTTTTAAACAAAGAGCTTTATGGTAGCACAGCCTAAAGCCAAAGATGGAGAGCTAAAGATGCGTTACATCATCTGCTGTTCAGACTTACAGAAGCATCACTTTTTAAAAACTAATAATCTCAAACTGTGTCTGTGTGCTGACACCTTAGTTAAGAAAAGGTAACTGACTTCCTTCTGAACTTGTTAAAAGTAGTTCAAAAGTGGTAAGGCTATTTTCTTCGTTTTCCCTCAACAGCTTTTTAAAAGAAAGAAAAATGACATTTTGAAGCCCTTTGGAAAGTTTTCCACTTAAAATAACCTTGCAAATAAAAGGACTCATTTGGGCACTAGAAAAGAATCTGACGTTATATTGTGATGACAGAGGAAAGCTTGATTTTAATACATTACACTAGAAAGGACATTTAGAAGCATTTCTTGAATTAAAAAGCATGAGGTCACACTTTTTCTTAAGAAGCAAAATAAAATAAAAATGGATTTTCACAGAGTTAATGATTTGCCAGTTGTTAAAGAGAACCTCTCTTCCTTTTGTGAAGGAAGAACTGCTGCACGTCCTGCATTCCCTTGAGGTGCTACCGGAGCTAAAATCAACTAGAGGTGAAGGAAGACGCTGCTTAATTGAGCAGAGGTTACAAAAAATAAGGCATAATGATGTTCATTAATGTCTTCCAGCACCAGTAATGTTACATAACTGGAGTTTTTATTTCCTAGCCCACTGAGACACAACTTCATTATTTGTGTTTCTGGGTCAATGATAACCAAGCCTTGGCTACCCTGACAAGTTTGGAGGGCTTTACAGAATGAAGCTGTAGGTACTGCAAAGTGTGGGATGCTTGTAACTATCTGATTTAGAACTGTGTTGGAAAAAAACACACTGTAAACCACTCAGCTGTGGTCTTCAGAACAGATTTTTGAAAATTTTATGATTGTTGTTCTTTACACAAAAGTTATTTGAAGAGATAAAAATCTGTGTTCATACGAATTCCCAGTTGAATGATCTTTTCAAACCTTCAGAATGATATCATATGCTGTTAGGATTTCTCAGAAAAAAAGCCTTTTTTATACCTCTCCTCCTTCTAGTTCAGGAAAGCCATTTTAGAATATTTAATTCATACTTTACTTTTTGCTGCACAAAGAGAGGGTTCCCCTTTCTAAGACTAAGCTTCCTCCCTTATCAATTACAATATTGATTCAGGGCTTTTTAAGGGACAGCAAACTGGTTTTCTTTCATAATTACATGCTCTAGCATTGTAATGAGCAAAGCAAGCCAAGTATTGTATAAATCAAACTTGCTACAGTACAATACTTCTTTTACTCATTGAGCTAGCTTCTAAGCTAACTCGGTGTATTTTGGTCTGAAGCCATTATAAAACCATAGCTAAAAAAGGGCAGAAGAATCATTAAATTTGATGGCTCATAAAAATACATAAAAGAAATAGATGAAAAAAGGATCATTTTACATTGCTATACACAGGAAAAAAAATATTTTAAATGGTGGTGTTAAAAAAAATACCCATTTAATGTACCTTATCAGGATTTCATGTAGGAATTCATTGCACCCTACAGACAGCAAAAGCACATGAGTCAGAGTGCGGAGTCTGACAGAGACAAAAAGAGAAACTCTTGAAGCTTTCTACTGTTTGGGTGATGGGAAAAAGTATTTACTTTTACACAACAGCAATAATCATACTGCCAGCAGTGGAACCAATTTCCAAATGCCAAACTGCTTGTAAGTACACATTCAGTTTTACATCAAAGGACTACAATGTGCTTTTCGTGAAGGAAAATTAATCCCACCAACCTTTACTATGGAAACATGACAGCCATCCTGTATCAACAACCTTGAAAGACTCGGATATTTTTTTCTTTAAATCTTAAAGGAAAGTCTGGACTATGTTTGAAGGGCAGAAGAGAAATGAGCATAACAACTCGACTTTGGATCTTTCCTAAAGAAGATTACACAGTTCATGCTAAAGTGATTAACCATGACAAACCAGCAAGTTGTGATGCTAACACACGCTTGCTTTTAACCATTGCAGGTGATCAAATGCTCCATTTTAGATCAGATCCGAATAACAGCACTTCAACAGTGAAATACATGAGGCCTAGGTTCGAAATATATTTGAGAAAAAAATGGCATCTATGGCATCTGTGTGGTCTGTGAATACTTCCTCTGCCCCCCTCCCCCTCCTTTTTTTTTTTTTTTTTTTTTTACACCTACATCTGTTAAATTAATTCACTGTGCCCTAATCCTGATTAATTACAAAACCCTAATATACTCAATGAGACCACAAAAACCCTTCAGCGGTCACTATCCCAACACACTCGATGCCAGCCAGGTAGCAAGTGTCGCCCACTGCTGATGAAGAGCAGCTCATCAGTGCTGATGTCCTCCTTACTCCCGAGAAGGCACACCTCAGCACCAACCCACAAGGTAAGGAAAACGGAACCACAGGTGGAAATCTGGCTGAACAACACCAGCTCCCTCAGCTGCTCTTCCTAAGACTTGTTCTCCAGACCCCTCACCAGCTTTGTTGCCCTTCTCCGGACTCACTCAAGCACCTCGATGTCCTTCTTGTAGTGAGGGGCCCAAAACTGAACACAGTACTTGAGGTACGGACTCACCAGAGCCGAGTACAGGGGGAAAATCACTTCCCATATTTACCTCTGGTCTGTACAGGGATCAAACCCACAACCTTGGCATTATTAGCACCACACTAACCAACTGAGCTAACCAGCCCTGCTAAAAGAAACTCACATAAGCCTCTGTGGCCAGGGCTCGAGCCCATGGCCCCAGCAATACTTCAGAGGGGGGTGAGAGCTGCAAGCCACCAGGCTACCACTGGCTCTTCATAATAACCAGCAGACTTTAAACACAAGTGCATGATTGAGAAGTTCTGGACAGCCCTTTAGAAAAATAACACTTAAACTGACCAAGAAAAAAAATCTATGCAGGAAACCCCAACAATCTCCTCTGTCCTCCAGCCTCTTTTTAGGAAAATGTGTTGCCCTTCGTTAGCATCACATGTAATCCAAGGGATGATGACAAAAGGCCAACCATTTGTCCAAGAAGAAAATAATCCACAACTTCTAGCTTTTTTTTTTTTTTTTTTTTTTTTTGGATACAGAAGCAACTTTATCCTATCTGTCTGTGAACAGCAGTGATTTTTTTTTTTTTAACTAAAGTTTGTTTTGAAGAAAAAAGTTTCACCAACAATGACACTTTAGGTATATGTGCCGAAAGAAATAACATCAGACTTTCTGCCATTTGATGTGAAAGGTGGAGAGGGGATATACCATTCCTACCAACATAATACTTTAATATTGGCAGCGTATACAAACTGAAAGCATCTTCCTACAGAGTAGGAAACAAAAGTGATTTGAGAATACTTGTACAATCAGCATGAAAATTGTCAGCAATTCTTAAGACATTTCTCCATTCTCTAATTATATGGAATTAGACTAAATTCCACTGTATACATAACTCTAGGGCAAATGTATCATGTTTCATGAAGAATCCAACTTCAAATTACAAAAGATTTACCACAGGCATTCACGTACATTTGTGACTGGAAGATGATAGGATGATAGATGATAGGAAGAGAAATGACCCCCTCTAATTCTTCCTTTTTTATATTTTTACTTTTTTTTTTTTTTTTCATTTTTTTTAGCCTGTACCCTCAGTCTCTGCTACTCTGTCAGAAGCAGGTTATAAGAAAGTAAGACAGTTATGACTGAACCAGAATCTTTATTCTAAAACGCACAATAGCTGTTCTCCAGACAAAGAGGACTGACCCTAAGCAATCAGTAAGCAAAAATGCAATGTTGTTTTAAATTGTCTGCCAAAAAAGGCAAAACTCATAGCAAAACAGCATTGTAGAATGCCAAATAAAGCACAGCAGTATTTCAAAGGCATTTTAAGACATTATACTCTCTAAAATCAACCTTTAAGATGAGGCAATGTATCGTCAAAATAAAGATCTTTCCATTTCAGATTGAACTGTTTTATATACCTATTTACAAAACAGAATCTACATCTCTTCCTCATACAAAGTTTAACCTCCTTTGAAGAAGCAAAGGAACTGTGTGTCCTCTATGCTAACTCTAATTAGTTTCAAATGGGGAAACTGCAATGCAAAACAGAACAGCGCAGCTTTGGACAAGTTTTACTACTGAGTTACATAAAAACCCAAGCAAGATTATAGTGGAAACACTGACAGTCAGTCAAATTTGTCTCCTCTTTATGAGTAGCAACTGGTATAACTTCTGCTGTTTATACCAGAAAATATTCCAAGGGAAATGCAGGGGAGGGACAAAGCATGAGGAAAAAAAATATTTTTAAATGCTTCCTAACCAAGCAATGCCTTCAGCCTGACACAAGACACGTAAAACATCTGCTGTGTATTAAGTGATTACTCAATTTCACAGCAGCGCTCAAATATTCTGTTAGCACTAGTGACCACACAACATCTGCAGCATCTTGCACCATTTCCCTGCACAGTGCAATAGCAACCGACCAGCTACCTCTTCAATAGGAAGACAAATTCTTCCCCTTTCTTTGCTAGCCAGCAACAGACAGACCTGGGTTCGCTTAGTCTTTATTTCTACTGAGCACTGATGAACTGGCAGTGTTAACAGACCATCAGATACTGGCTTCAAACTGGGATAATACCACGAACAAGTTGGGTGCTGCACTGCTGTTCTTGAGACCAGCCTTAAACTCAAGTCTTCTTTTCTTCCTTTCGAGGGATTAAAATTTCTTCTGTGTTTCTTCAGATAAAAATCAATGAGAAAAGATCTATTCTGCATGGTCTCATAAGCTACTTTACTAATAAGTGGTACCTCTTACATTACTGCTGAGGTCTTGAAAAAGACTTAGTATCTGCAGTTCACACTCCAGACATTCAGAAAGAACGTTACAGCATGCAGCCTTATGAATATTTGTTCGGTGCAAGAAGACAGGAAGCATTTTCATTGTGAACATGCCAATGTCTCAAATATGCAAGAGGTTTCCTGTAACATCAGCCTCTTCAGTGCAAGTGCACATCAGGGTCCTTGACGATGAATTGCTATCATCAAAAAAAAATGGGCTGTACAACATGATGTCATCTATGAATTATAAATAACCAGAAAAGTGAGATCACTGCAAGAAGTCTCAGCTGAGCATCTCCCGTCTGACAGCTGTGTAAGGGGAGAAATATTCTCCTCTGCGGGAGGAAGCACAGGCACGAGAGCTCTGTTAAAACTTGGGCATCAGCAACCAAATGCTAGGGACCAGCTACAAGTTGGCACTACCACTAATGTTTCTGTCCTGGTTTCTGGGTTCAGTTGTGTGCGTGTGCATCCATGCATACACGACAGGGGACTGCTACTGGAAATCCTTTCAGAAGCAGAAATCCTGTCAAAGCTAATTACTCCTCTTTCTCAGGGACAGTCACTTTGCTTTCTCTTCAGAAACAAATGGGTTAGACAGACACCTGAATAATTACTGAAAAATCAACACTGGGACTGTCCTCTGCTGCTGGATTCCCCCTTTGCAGCAGAATACCAGGGAGTCAGGGACAGGCAGCAGCAGAGTAACTACACTGGCTCAGAACAAAGTCCTGTCTCCAGGACCAGCTGCAGAAGTCACTTCAAACAAAAGATACTCAAAGTAGGAGTAAGTGCCTCAAAATTATCACCCAGAGCTCAACCCAGAAAGCCTTCCCCTGTCAAACTTCAATTCCTTTCTGTGCTTGCAGCATGATCTATTAATGTTTTGTATTAAATGCTCCCCTCTCCTTAATCCCCTAAGCATTTATCTCAGTTATTTTACATCACCAAGATCTAATTCCCTCCCAAAACTCTGCTTCTTTGTTATAGCTTCCTCTTTTCAAAACTATCTGAACAGAGAGTCTTTGTAAAGCTTATCACAGAATCACACAGAATCACAGAATTTCTAGGTTGGAAGAGACCTCAAGGTCATCGAGTCCAACCTCCAACCTAACGCTAACAGCCCTCCACTAAACCATATCCCTAAGCTCTACATCTAAACGTCTTTTGAAGTATGCCACATAGTTAATTACTGTGACCTGACAGATTACATAGCAGCCCTGATTTTGGTTCTTTCTCAAAAATTTAGTCTCTGGATCACTTGCAAGGATTTCCAGTATCTGCTCAGTATGAAGAAGTGACTTTAAAACCAAACACTTAAAAAAAAAAAAAAAAAAAAAAAAAAAAAAAAAAAAAAAAAGCAGTATTTGAGATGGGAAGCATTCTACTTCAGACAAATTACTAATTTTAATAGATCAGGCATGTGTGGGAGAGATATGAGGAAGGATGACCTTAAGGGCAAAAACATAGTGTCCCCCTGGTTACACACCTCTTCAGCTGGTTCTAGTTGCCATCAAAAGATGCAAAAAAAAAAAAAAAAAAACCAACTTGCAACCACACGCAATAATCTGCACCACTCTAGTAGTTCCACTTCTGCAACCTAAACTTGTCGAGCACAGCCACCTTGCTAGGCCTCTGGATTTCTAAGCAGGTGATTAACAATGTCTCATAATAACTACAGAAAACCCACCTGGACCTGTAAATTAAACTAAGCAGATAACCAAAATAGAAACTAGTTACATGAAAAAAATATCTGCTTTCAATCAACCCTACCCAATGAGATGCTACAAACAACACTGCTGGGCATTCAGTATACATACATTAATTAATAACCATTGGGTAAACCGGATTGAAATTTGTCAGTGTTTTGCAAATTGTGTTAAATCATCCAATTACAGGGTCACACCCTCCTACAGACCAACAGACTTTGCTATCTCATCATTTTAACTTAATCTTGTTATATGGAGCCTTACTGCAAATGCTGTCATTAACCACTTTTTGGAGGATTACAAGTGGTTTTCTATTCATGAGAAAGAAATCATTTAATATAACAGACACTAATTTGGGGTCAATTACTGGAAGAAATGAGTACTTACAAGCTTTCTTTCATGATGCAAGGCAATGTGAAGTTAACTCACTTACACAAGTACTTTCGCCCAGAAAGCAGGCACAAATCACAGTATTTCTATTAGTTATACTCACTTCATTTTCTTTCTCTGCTTTGTTTCTCCAGTATGAGAAGGTGGGTTTTTTTTGTTTGCTTAAAAAACTATTCAGACAAAGCATTGGCATATCTTCCATGTAGTAAAACCAAAAGTCTAAAACAGAATTACTTTTTTTCTTTAGAATCTATGAACTTGAAATAATAAACTATTTTTCATAAAGAAGCATAAAATACATAAAAACAGAATCTTATTTTCAGTCCCAAATACTCAGAAACAAGCTGCATGCCATGGCAAAGTTACCTAGCAAAGGTATGAAGAGAAACAGGAAAAAGAGTGAAATGCTTAAAACGAAAAGTGAATTTATTTATTTTTTGGTGGCTGGATGCTCTTAACAACATTCTCCCATCCCTACAGCAATATTTCCAAGAGATGTATGCATTAGCTCAAAGCCATTAAAAAAAAATACTAAACATGCAAATCCGGTGCAGCACGATACCTATCCATTGATCCCTTACCCCTGAGAACCTTCATGAAATATGTACAGCACGAATACGGATATTAAAAGCACTAAAGGAGTTGCAGTTATTTATTTTATTTATACTGTATGTAGTAATGTAGTGTTCTAACTTCTGTGCTTGTAACTCAGAAAAGAAGTAATTACTTTCTTAGGAATCTCTTTACATTTACTTCCAGCTATAATCAAAATCTGGCAAGCATGTTTAGTTGCTCTATAGAGATTTTTAGAGCACATGCATCATCGTATACCTGAACAGTTTCCAGGACAGCATTAAGTAATATGATTCACATCTGCCTTGTGTTTGTTCTTTCATTTACTCTCCAGTGAAAAAAGTTCAGTAAATATCAGTTTTACATAACATGGGTTTTTGTTTGTTCGTAGATACTGTGTTGTGTTTACTACCAGCCATTCCTTCACGCACATTTACTTCACAGTTTTAGATCCAGTGTTGAGATAAATAATTCTGCTCCTGTCTGTGCTGCTGCACCACCACCACGAGAAACATAAATTGGAAGACTTGAGTGAAGAAAGGGTTTGAATAACTGGAGCTAAATTATGCTCACCAGACTAAGAATCTCTTAGCAGCCAGAAATGTCAGAAGGCATTAGCTGCATGCTGATACAGAAGAGCACAAGATCATAAGAAAACCACCCCAAACAAGGCTGACCTATTGGAAATGAGTAATTTAAACCAAGCATGACTGCCTTGTAGCTTCAGACTCCTCGGCACGTCTCTCTCTGCCCATATGCATCACCTCCTCTCTGCTCATCTCTGTCCGCTGCATTCAAGGTCTGAGCTATCTCAGAGTATCACAAATACAGCATGACAGAGAAAACTGCAGATCACTTGCACATCACTGGTGTTGGAGAAGATGCTGCTCGGTCGGTTCCTGTAGTGCCTCTGTGCAGAGCAAAGCACTGCTGCAGGATTGTCTCACCTTCGTGGAATGGCAAAACAAAACTAGGTGCTGAACATCAGAGATGTAGTTTTTAAGGAACAACTTCTTGGCCTCCCTTCTTCAATAAGGGCAGTGCCATCATAGCACATTGCTGGGCACCTCTACCAACACTCACAGAAGAAAAGCTGTAGCAGATTTTAGGGCTTTTCTTTCTTAAGCAGTAAGAGTTAGACTTGGATATTTATTATTGCAAATAATGGTTCATCTTTTAGCCCAGTTTCTCAGCACAGCCCTTCTTTGGCACAGAAGACTGGACATAAATTAAGTATGCACATCTCTATAAGCACCTTTTCAGATAGCTTCTATCTATATATGTCCAGAGTTGATCATCTCAGTGCTGGCAAAGTAATAGTTTCATTTTAATTACATGTAATATCAAGGCTGCAAACTGACAATCAGAAAGTCAAAGTGTGACTACAGCCTTGATGCAGTGTCAATGATAGTCTGATCATAATCTTTCCCTCCCCACAATGTTAGTCAAATGCAGTTAATAGAAGGGTTTGTTCTAAATTTCTTTTTTTCTTCTTCTTCTTCCTTATTACTCAGAGAACAATCCAAACACATCCATAAGATAGAATGGGTGAAAATCATAGCATTTCAATTTTGTGGACTTATGTACATTTAAGATTTGCTTTTCTGAAACATTCCTTTCAAAGACCATGAAAGATAACAAAAACATTCTGAGTATGAATATGGAATAAAAGGCAGAACGATGAAGCACCAGTGCCATAAAGGAAGTTTCTGAGTTGGGGAATGAAAAAAAAAATCCCAATACTTGGCTTACCTGGGCACAAGTAGCTTTACGTGCCACACTCCCAGCTTCTCACAAATGGGACTATACTAAACTCAGACATGGGAGCACCAGATTTCAGATTACTTCTGCATAGGAGCCATCCTCCTCCTCACAGCAAGCAAATGAACTAAATGAACTAAACTGAGTTCTAAGCACACCAACATAAAGCAGCGTGAAAAGTGCCGAAGTTTGTTTATGATGTAAGAGCAATAAAACCGCTGACAGTCACACCTCTGCATGGGCTCATTTCACCTATTTGAAAAATGTGTTTGTCACTAGCGTAAGTATCTTTGCTGCACTGCTGGATGCATGTACCCTATCTGTTATGTATGAAAGGCAAATGGAAAGAGTTTGATCATCAGGAACTCACAGAGAACGGAGAACTAAGAGACTGAAATACTCATGAATAAGGGAAAAATACTTCTGCTAGCAGGATGCTGTTCCCTCTTCGGTTTGGATGCAGGACCTCACAGCTGTGTTTAAAATGTCAGCAGCACAAAGCTTTACAGATCTGCCTCACCACTGGAAAGTCTGTCATACTCTCAGTGCTTCTGCTGCCTCCTACTCGCACACTGCCCTTGGGAGGAAGCCTGCTGTGTGGGCTTGGTGTGCACGTCCACAGACAGCGGTCGCTTTGTGGCTCTGGGAGCAGTCACAGCAGTAAAGCTGAGCTTGCCGATGCTGATCATGCTTTACAAAAAACTACTGTGTAAGGCTGTGTATGTCTCCATTTGACTTTTAAAAGCCCCCTAAGGCCTCATGTAATGAATCCAACAAATAAATCTTTCAACTCAATCCATAAGAGCAGTACGAGGACCAGAAACAGTTTCTGGATGCAGTCAAGTCCCTCACAGAGCAGGGCAATGGCATGGTGTCTGCTGGCCCAAGGAGAAGAAAATTACTCAGAGACCTACCTAGGGGTGAAGCTCCACTTCAAGTTTCTTAAGTGCAGGTTAGCAGTGCTAGCTGACAAAGAGCCATCAAACCTTAGTGAGACACCAGGAATTCAACTATGAGAAAACATGCCAAAACTAAGAAACCGATTATGTATTTTGCCACCTTGAGTTCCAGGAGACTGAAGAAGGACATCACTCAGCTAATCCAGTCTCAGACCAAATGCCAGTTCAAGTGCACTTAACAAGGATATTATGAGCATGCTCACTCCTCCCTCCAGGGCTAGAGGTGCATTTTAAGGGACTTCACTGCTATATGCAGCTCTTCTTAGCTTTGTGTTTTTCTCCCTCTTCCCTCACTTTTGTTTTTAAATTCCAGACTGTTATAATTTGTAAACACAGCCTTACATTTACACACAAGTGCAAACTCCAGTTAATGCCTTTCCCTAAAGTAAGAATCCCTAAAAAATCCTGAAACCCTGTGTGCATTTGCAATGTCCCCTCTATCCACTTATGTAATGCTCTGAGCAGCCTCCTTCAGCCTTTTCTTTCTCCAACAGCTTAAAAGACCATTGCCAGATTTTACAATGTCAAAGAAAAAGCAAATTAAAATGTTATTTTTCTATCAATTCACAGACACTTGTGCCAAGTAACCAGATAGTGCTTTTACCAGCTACACTTACTTTTTGTCTCAACCTTGAAATAATTTGCAGTTTGGAGTTAAATTCTCTCTCAGACTTAAAATTTAAATATTGAAGTAGAACTCTCAGAGTCTTGTGATGAATATACATCTCCCTTCTCTGTGTATTTAATTAGAAAAATACATAGAAATGAACTTTTGAAAGTGCTGTTCATAATGACTCAGCAGATCAATATGAGAAAGCTAAGCACTACCTGTTTTAATGACTCAAGCCTAAAAGCTTCCTAAATCCTCACAATTAAAAGAACTATATATTGTACAAAGTTCTCATTCATTTTTATTCATACTGAAAAGCCGCCAGAATTACTAAGTACCCAACTCTAGAGAAGAAAATAAATCTATGAGAAGGTACTACTTCTGAAATACAATATTTAACTCCTCAGTAATCATTTTTACTCCCAGTTTAGAGGGTAGTGAGACATTGCTGCAGCATGGAGGAAGAAGAAAAAGGTTATTCTAAGTCTACTTTTCAATCGGGACTCATTTCTGTATCAGGCACGGCGGCTCCTGAAAGCTCAGATACCTGGCATGACGGCATACATCAACCACAGCACTGATAGCAGTGAGAAATGCCGCACAGCCGCTCTCTGCTTTGAAACTCCAGATGGAAAATCACAAAAAAAGCACAGGACACAACTGCCAGACATCATCAATCATTATTTAAAAATTACAGCAGCACCACCACATATATTTGATGCTAACATCTTTTCACATCAGTCTTCCTTTTTCTTATTCATGGCATGAAATTGTTACATTTTTCACATTTTTTCAGATGGAGTGCTTCATCCCTGCCTAGCATCCAATCCATTTAAGGCTGCAAATCCTTACACAAACTCGTAGGCTATCTCCTTTGAGGCACGTTCATCCCTCAAAAAGGAGATGGAATTGCAAAATAGAAAACACGCAAATTATTGCTACCTAAAAAAAAATTAAAAAAAAAAAAAAATCATATCAGATTAATTCCAAGGTGGTAAAATATAAACTTTACAAAGTATAGAAGGGGAAACAATATAAGTAAATAAAAATGATCAAAATAATAAATAAAACTATAATGAAGAATAAAAAATAAATGACCCAAAGTAATATTTAACTGGAAAATGATGCACTTGTTTCAGTAATGTCCTTAAAACCATCTCCTTTACTATTCTCTCATCAGTTACTATTAATCCTAAATTCTTGCTGACCTGTTTCATTGACTTAATGAAAATGTACCACTAGATGTAATGATGTGATTGAATCAGTAAAGTCTCTGTTGGTAGAGAAAATTTTAATTTACACCCAAGTGAATCACACATTTATAATAGCATATATTTTTACCGACTGCATGAAAATCTTAAGCATGGTCCTTTCACTGATCAAGATATTATACTTAGGATCTCTGACATTCTTCAAGTTGCAAACCAGCTGCTTCAAGGGGAGAGGAAGTCATAGTGTCATTCATTGTCTCAGGATTTATCAACTGAAAACTTAGTAGTATAGAAGAAATGTATAAACTCAAAAAAGTGAAAATAAATATAAGAAAGTTTACCTAATGATTTATGGCTTTAGTTTACTTTTCTAAAACTTATAAAACAACTTGTTTGCAAAAGCAAAATTGCCAGTGACAACATTATGAAACTAATCGGAAAATATAGTTTTATTGTGTTAGACCATCAAGCACTGGCACAAATCATTTTTTCTATTTACACATTCATTTAACAAGGAAGATGAAAATTGTAGTTTAAAATATATTAGCATCAGCAACTATTAAAAATAGCTCTTTGATGAGACCTTTAGAATATTCTTCCTTTGTCTGGGCTGTGCCCACTCATTTAATAACAGCCCACACCAGGTAGAAGGCCAATAAACCCATGTGGCTTCCTATGTGCACCTCACATCTGTCCTGCAGAGACATAGGGGTTACAATAGGGGCACCCGACAGACAGCCATCCGTCATTAGCTCCATCACGTTGTATCTGATGACCGCAAAGTACAGCTACGGCTGCCCTTCATTTGCTGAGGGACCAGAAGAGGCTGCTCACGCCACATGTTACCATACACATAACTACTGGGGCAGAGCAGGCTACAAAGCCTTCCCAGCCCGTGAGCACACAGCACTTGCAAGCACTTTAGAAAACAGCTGCTTCGCCATCAGTCCTGACATAATGTTACATCATCATTAAGCAACCAAATAGGAAGGACCTTCAAGAAATCCTTGCTTTTGTACAGGATGCTTTTAAAGTATCCTGACACTTTACAGGGGAGTAAATTAGGCAGTGGGCAACCAAGCACGTGAGATAGCTGGTTGGTAATGAATAGGCGATTATGAGGACAACACCATGCTCTTTATAGAAAGGGAAGCCAAAAAAAAAAAAAAAAAAAAAACACCATACAAATAAAATACATAAATAAAACCACACTGCCCAAACCCCAAAACACCTAAATCCAAAAACAGAAGCAAGAGCCACCTTGAAACCAAATTAAAGTGCACTCAATAGCGTTCAGTAAAACATCTATTAAAAAAAACTGCTCACAGTAAATCTGTAAGGAATGTCTGATACATTGCAGATCTATCAGGCCCTGAACTCGTACCTAACTGCAGATGCTCAGACAACCATGAGTCTTCTCTGATATGGACAACGCACTGACAATACCTTAAGTGATGCCAGAAAAGGAAATTATGGCACTGGCCCCATAATACAAGGACACAGGTTCCAAATCTGATTACAAGAAACAAACAAAACTTACCTTCTTTTCCCCATAACAACCAACCAGCTTGCATAAATATTATTCTCCACTGAAGAGTTTAAAACTCATTTTTAAAGTTAATGACGTTGGTCATACTTTTTCATTATTTGGTGATTACTGAAACTTTCCCCACACAGTTATCCGCCAGATTAAAAAGTCATCTGCTAAAAAGAAGCAGACTGCACATCTAGATAGAGTTGAGGAATGAGTGGGCATCTTGATACAGGGATTCCTCATCTAAAAAGGCAGCTCAAGCTAACTTTGCGGAATGACTCAAATAAAGGATCTACATGTGCATGAGGCCCAATAAATGGGTCAGATGCAAGCATAACTGGATAATACAAGAGTATCAAAAGAAAAAAAAGTGCAATTCATACATAAGGACCTTTAGCAAAAGTGGGACTCCTAACAGCATGATACCTTTCTGAAGCACAACGTTTAACTTTGCAGGGAATGCATATTAGCACAAACCTAAGTTTCAGCAGTTTTCCCGAAAAGAAAGCTCCAAATCCTTAAGCACTATTTTAGGCTAATAGACCTTTTGGCTGCTCAAGTTGAAAGACCAGTACTGGAAGCAGCTTTGCTTTCTGAAGTTATGTTCCTAATACTTTCCCAGTCCCTCGGACTAACCTAACTAGATGAGAGAAATTCACTAAATCTAGGTCAGAAGATAGGGATGGTTGGTAACTTTGGAGGAACACCTAATAGGTGAGGTTAAGAGTTCCTGTAAACACAAAAACGCACACCCTGAAAAGTTGCCTTGGCCATTACACCACTCTCTACCCTTTCATTTCTTCTGAAAATAAAAATAAAAAGAGGAACCAAACAAAATACCAAATACAATAACAACAACAACAACAAAAATTCCTCCCCTATTTTCTACATAAATTTCTAAGCCTAGCATTTAATCTCAAGAATCTGCATGAAAAAAAGGATTGGGCAGCTGCCATGGCAATGCAATTTTTCCAATTTATTGCTGATGTTCCTGGGGTGGATTACTGGCTGTAATAACAAGGGATTGAGGATCCAATAGTTCAGGAGTTAACTAGAATAAATATTCTTCTCCTCTAAAGAGTCTGCCTGCAGCAACAAGAAGTAGGATCCAGATGACAATATCCTTGACAGAAAATAAAATGGATTCTTTGCCAGTCCATGCAGGCAACTGCAGTCAGTTTCAGAAGTTTTTTGTTTGTTTGTTTTGTTTTTTAACACAACACCAGAGTTTCTCTTATTGCATGTTTAATAATAAACCATTGCACCTGTTCTCCAGAACTGTGACAGAGGCGGAACTCATCCCTTGGGAACACACAATAAAAGAAAATAAAACTCTCTAGCACTTGCACAATATTCATGAAGAAAAGAGTTATGTAAAGGGGTTCTTAAAAGATTTGGATTAATCCCTGTAAACTCAATTCCACACCCTGAATTACAAGTGAACAGCTTTGCTAAATACAGTATGTCTTTTCTTACTTGGTCCAATTTATCAACAACAGATCACAAAAAAAATAAAGGAGACCAGAGAAGACTGCAATTATGGAGGAAGCATCTCAAACCACTTTCAACATGAAAAGGCAGGATGAATAGTTTTCAATTCTACCTCATACAGGTTATGAGAGTGCCTGAAAAAATATGGCAAAGATCACTGTATAATAGTGGCTCTCTACTGGTTCTCTGCAGTTGGAAAAACAGATTTGCTGCCTCTGTGCTGTTTGGGGAATCTCTGTTGTTCTGTTTTTGTTATCTTACTCTCTGCCTTTGAAAAAACAGACCTCAGCAAAAAAAAAATAAAAATATTTGCATTTAGAGAAACGTCCTACTTCACTTCCTTGTACCAGTCCAATTCATTAAAACAAAGTGAGAGCTCATCTGTTGATATCCTTAGATTTCAGGTAATACCTAGCATTTTTAATGCAATTGAAACATCTGATCTTCAAATTGCATACACTACATTCAAGTCCCTGACCACTTTCCTGGCAACTTAGAAAAAAAAGATCTTGTGAGTCTCTAAAATCATTTGCTCAATATGCAGCAGCAACAACAACAACAAAAAAAAAAAAAAAAAAAAAAAGTCAGTAAAGTGTTGAGTATCATCAGGAATGGCAGGGCAAAAAGCAAAGTAAATATAAAACATTGGTACAACCTCATGTTGCATATCTCATGCAGTATCAGTCAACATACCTCCAGAAGGACATAGTGGAGGCAGAAAATTGCACAGAGATGACCAACAGCTGTCTTATGGGTAGAGATTAAAAAGGCTCAGGAGTTAAGAGGCTCAAAAAAGGTATGACAACATTTCCAAATCACGAAGGCACTGGAAAAAGTGAGTGAAGAATTGTCATGCATCGAATCCAACAATATTCGAACAAAGTCCATTGAAACTTCAAACCTAGAAGGAGATCAGTTGAAAAATGATTTTAAAGAAGTTTTGTTGGGTATTGTTGTTGTTTGGGGCACACAGAATTTTAATTCTCTGTGTAAACAGAATTGGTTGCAAGCATTTGGCATCTATCTGCCACAAGTAGTTGTGGAGACAAAATAACAGCAAATACAATAAGAAGTTAGACATAGTGATGGGAAACTGGTCCAAAACAGATACTAAAAGAAGAGGCAAGGATATACTAACAAGGATATATATAGTTTTCATCCAGTGATGTGGCTGCCTAGAAGTAGAAGAGGAACAGATGACCCACAGTAGCCAGAATGAAACGCTGAGTACCATCATCTACTGCCACCATTGAAAAAAATATACTGTAATAGATGAACCACGGGTCCAGAAAAAAAGATTTTGTGTATGCTTAAGTGCATGTGACTCTAATGAAATGGGAACTTCAAGTCAAAGAATTGAAAAACAATTTAAAAAAAAAAAAAACAAAACAAAAAACATCAAGAAACAAACAAGAGCACCAAACCTACTTAAAAGAACTGGTACAGAGAAAGAGTTTGGGGTCAAAGAATGTAGAAGATAGGAGCCATTTATTTTTAACATTACATGAATTAGTTATAGCTTATGGTAGAATTCCCAGAAAGATCCCTGTAATCAAGCCTCAAAAAGGTCACAGATGATCCTCAACTTGTGATCTCTTTCACGAATAATGTGATGGCAACATGTAGTTTCTGACACAGCCTTGTCCATATTAAGAATGAAGAATCCATGAACCATCTTGGATTTTTCTGAACCAGTAAGATAAGAGCCAGTTCCCACTCAAACAGTTTAGATACATGCTGACAGAACAATACCCAAGCTTCAAAGCCACAGCTTGACTGCAGAATGGGTCACCACTATGCCTGTGCTCCATCACCTTCACTGGCTAAGCACGTAGAATCATTAAGTTTGGAAAAGACCTCCAAGATCACCTGGTCCAACCGTCCCCCTACCACCAATATTGCCCACTAAAGCATGTCCCTAAGCACCACGTCCAGCCTTTCCTGGAACACCCCCAGGAATGGTGACTCTGTCATGGCTCACCTAGAAAGGTCAGGCCACTGGCTGTCATGGTCTTTCAGCTCAAGACACAGGAATGGTATCACACAATGATCTGGTACATCCTGCTACATCAAATTGCTCTGAGGTTTTAGGTAAGCCGAAGGCTACTGCTGATAAGGATGGAAGCAGGGTGGTCTTTTGGGATGAGATAGAAGAAAATACCAGAGAAAGAGGCACTGGACTCATCACAGCATTTTAATGTAGTAGCAATGTTGATCACTTTGCTGTTCCTGCTTCTTTCACACACATTTCCCTTCACAACAATGTCAGAGTATCCTCCCTGATGTATAGTAACTGTAAACCTCCAAGAAGGACAGGTTTTATTTAGTGGCTTGAGATAGACTCAGTAATGTCTTCAAAGTTTAAATAGGATTCTTTGAAACAAAATATACATTGGATCCTCATAAAAGAGTAACACAAGATGGATATACTGATATATACCTATATCAACAAGTAATAAAAAGGCAATATCACAAAAATATGTTATTTACTTTATTGAAAAAGTGTTTGATGTTGTTTTTTTGTGTTTTTTTTTTTTTTTTTTTTTTTTTCCCTAGCAAGACAGCTTGCTTTTCTCTGCACTTTTGACAGAATATTTTGTTCTTTCATTATCCAGGTTATTTATTATTTTAAGCACTGATCCATTGCAACTTCCCTGACTTATCAGAAGACAACTGCACTTTTGGGAACTAGCTGAAATACAGCCAGAAGCAACAATTTTTGGCAAAGTTAAAAATACATTGCACTGACATCCTAACTTAACACTTCATTCTTTGCAACATGCTTTTGTTCACACATCATTCTTTCAGAGAAATAGTCCAGGTGAGCAGTGATACACACCTCGATCATTCACATAACACATAAATCAATTCCGATTAATCGTTAGTGAGCAGTGGCTTTAAGTCAGGTCCATTTGAGAACTCTTTATTTAACTTCAAACATTAACCACATTCTTCCTTGTAACAAAGCATTCCCACCCACAATTTCCACCTCTTCCTTCTTTAACACACCTCAAAGAAAATAGTCTCAGTTAAAGACACATCCTTAACTTTGAAGAGCTACCTCACGTAGTGTGGTGCAGAGCACTGAATCTCCCACTACATTTGCACCCTAGCCTGTCGGAGCAGGTTGCAACAAAAGACACCACCAATCCTCCTATTCCAATCACAGGCTACTTAATTCTCCTTTCTCACCCCTTCACAGCTCAAAATTAGTATGTCTAACCACCTCTACTCACACAAGTTTTGTGCATGCCTCATGCCTTATGAGACGAGATGTGCAACAAATTACAGCCCTTCCTAGACTAAATTAGAGCAAAGAGTAGGGCAGTACTGATATCATAAATACTCGGTTTTGATTAGAAATTTCTAACAATAAGAGTCGCGGAAGCAGATTATAATACAGAAAATAGCCAAGAAAAACAAGTCTAGAATAATTAAGCAGGAATTAATTCAAAGGCTAAACCCATTCCCCGAAGTCAGGCAGGTGCACCAACAGAGCACAAAGAAATTAAGGCTAGAAAAAAGTTTTCTCCTCACAGACTTTTCCTGCTGGTAAAGTGAACAATGCAATTATAGTCAACCTGAAGGGATAACAAGTAGAAAGTAATTTTCAGTCAGCTGTGCTAACATTTTTGATAAAGTGGAAATAGTTAAATAAAGCAGAAAGAAATACTTCCAACTTTTGATAATCTGACTGCTTTAACAAAGCAAATTTGAAACTAGAAATACATAGACAGCAACCCCCAGAAGTTTGATGACTATCTTAATTATCCAACCATAGACATAAAATTATCATTCAAACATTCACAGGTCCTTGGCTAATTCATTTTGAACTCAAATGAAGCTAAGTTAAGCATCTGTGTGATTCAAGATGCATGCATTATTTAGTATTAGCTAGACATTTGTTCATTTATGCAGACAGATGCCAACGGGATTTATGTGAGAAGGCACCCATTCTGCTTCACTTGAAAAGTTTCTTGTTCTCTCACTGAAACCTAAACCACAGATCTTTGTCATTTTGTCCATCTTTCTGTTTTAGAAAAACAAACAAACAAAAAAAAACAACACTTTCAAAAAGTTACAGTTTGGAACAGTTTCATGGGAGGAGTGAGATGTGAAGCTCTCAGCACATCTCCAAGTGAACAAGGTGCCAGCATCTGCATCATGTTCCCTTATACACAGATGCTACTCCAGGTACTTCTAAAGACCTAAGGCTGATTTTCCACAGTAGTTTTGTAGCTTTTCTTTTCCAGCAGCATAAAATAGCTACATAAGGGATTTTTTTGTTTTGTTTTGTTTTGCTTTTATTTAATTTCTGTGGCTGGTTGGTTTGGTTTTCTTTGGCGTGGTCCATGCAGCTGATCAGAACAGTTTTGCATCGCACTTTTTAAAATGGTACATGAATATTCTTGAGGAGGACTAAGAAAGAACAGAATGGAAAAGAAACACCTAAGCTGGTAATGACAAACAACAACAAGAAACTGGAATTTCAGAAGAAAAAAAAAAAAAAAAGTAATCAACTCTGAAAAGGGAGCTGCCTACATTTTCGTTTCCTTGTAAGCCATTACCCTTGTCAGCATCTTCACACAGCTGAGTGTGAATACATCCTCTGCTATAGGTACACTTCATACAGAACTACTTGAGCTTAAAAATCATCTAAAACTTCTCAGTGTCCCAACACTCTTTTATACAAAGCACTTCGGGATTTTTCCACTGTTCTTGGGACTGACAGCACAGCCCACTCTCAAGGACAAAGAAATTTCGAGAATAGTCTAAACAGAAAATTTGAGGTCCCTTCTTTAAATGAGTTTCCTCTTACCCTGCCCTCTCCAAGATACAGAGCACAGCTCCACTTCCAGACAGGTTGTGCTCACTGACTGAGCTTGGCAATTCGTAGGGGATATGACTAAGACCTATAGGTAATAGAACTTGGGCTGAAGAGCCCAAAAACTGGTACAAAATATTTATAAATATTTGCTACATCCTGAAAGACTTCAGTCAATCTGGCAATTCTGGGCTAAATCTCTAACCCTAATTCACATGAACAACATCGCTCTGGGTAATGTTTGTTTTTAAGGCATTGGGAAATGATATTTAAAACAAAAACAAGTTTAAAAAACAAATTGCAAACCATTTATTTCCTCCTGTCCAAACAGATCTCAGCAGCACACAAACAATGTGAGCTAACCCAAACTGTCACATAATACTGTACTTATTTATCTAACACCGCTGAAGCCAAGCGCTGAGCGGGGGAGATGCTAACAGAGGAAAAGAGCGATAAGATTAGTGCCATTAAGCTGAAGCAAGCAAGACATCATTTTATGTAACTGAGGGGAAAAAAATGTAGGTTAATAAGGAGAATGACTATCGAGTAACTAGAGGCAAAGAGCAATGCTAAGATGAGAAAGATTGAGGGCCCTAAAAAATGAAGGACAGGAAATGAGAATATCATGGGCCTGCATCTTAAAGAGCTCAGCCAATATTTCACCACTTACATGTTGAAGTACTAGCAAGGACAAGATCAGGTAAGCAAGCTGGAAATAAGAGCAAAGGGATCACAGAGAAGTGGAGAGAAAATGAGGTATTAAACTGCTCAATCTGCATGAGGACAATCTGAAAGCAAAGCTCAGATGTGAAACTAGAAGAAATGGGAGAGCAGAGGCACCCAGCCCTTGTGCGGGGGAGTCACCAGCTGACTCGTGCTGCTGAAGCTCTTTTGGGGTTATAAAAAAATGACTGATAAAAAGTAAATCTTGCAGATAGTGTGAAATGCTGAGAAGGCTTAATATCTGAAGAAGTGTGGGCAAAGAAACGTGGCATTTAAAGTGCCTGGTCAGCTGCTGATGACAGGAGGAATAAAGGGAGTACCCCTGAGAGTGAGAAATCAAGTCATATCTGCAATATTTATCTGGTACAGTTGTGCCTCAAAGTCTCCTCTGAAAACTTAACACAGGACACACACTGAAAGCGGCATCTTAAAGGCAATGCAAGTGACACCAGCCAGTGATCCCAACACAAGGCACAGAGGGACTGCCAGAGTGGAATCACACAGTTATTTTTACAAAGAATCTGCTGAAAGGAAAGATTTGGTAGACGATTTTGAAAAAAAAAAAAAGCAGGCATAAAACTTGATGTTACACAAAGACATTTCTATTTCACATCCTAACTGGGGAGGAGGAAGAAGGACCTGCAGAGGGCTTTGGTTCTTTCTCCTCCAGTTTTCACTTTCCACATGAAAAAACACAACTTTTCACCTTGTTGTAGTTAATTAATAAACTACAGCTTCAGTGCTGAGTTAAGAGTTCCTGCTAAGAATCAGCGTGAAGCTCTGTCACGGAGAATCAAATCAGCAGCCAACTGCAGTTTAGCTTCCCTTCTCTGGTAATGACTAATAAGCAGCAGTTCAATAGAAAGTGAAACACCACTGCTTAAAAGTTCCCATTTGGTGTGGCACAGTAATACCACATGATGTAGGAGAATCTCTTGGTTCCTATTAAAATAACAGGAACAGGCAGGAAACCATCTTGGCTGACCTGCTGGTCACACTGAGGAGCGGGAAGGAAATGCACAGGCAGTGGAAGCAGGGACCTGTGGGCTGGGAAGAGCACAGGGATGCCATCAAATGGAACTGAGCTGGGCAAGGGATGTAAAGAATAACAAGAGGGGATTCTACAGGTCAGAAAATAAAGTCCAAGGAGAGTGTGCCCCCTCTCATAAATGAGGGGGGAGAACTGGTAACAAACAGACATGGAGAAGGATGAGGTACTCAGCACCTTCTTTGCCTAAGCCTTCACTGGCAGTCAGGCTGCCCACGTCTCTAAGGTCCCTGGACCTGTAGGCTGTAAGCAAAGAACAGGTCTGAGACCATCTGATGGAACTGAACACAGGTACAAGTCCATGGGGCCTTATGACATGCCTCCCAGGGTCCTGAGGGAACT
The DNA here is from genome assembly GCF_964035555.1 of Netta rufina. NCBI lineage: Eukaryota > Metazoa > Chordata > Aves > Anseriformes > Anatidae > Netta > Netta rufina. The sequence goes on along the minus strand of NC_140125.1, from coordinate 51,101,033 downwards.
GGCTAATGAAGTTGCCAAGCCTCTCTCCATCATAGTTGAAAAGTCCTGGCAGTCAGGCGAAGTCTTTGGTGACAGGAAAAAGGGAAATATCACTTCCATTTTTTAAGAGGAAGACCCAGGGAACTACAGATGGGTGAGCCTCACCTCTATGCCTGGGAAGATCACAGAATCATAGAATCATAAAGGTTGGAAGAGACCTCCAAGATCATCTGGTCCAACCACCCTCCTACCAGCCACTAACCCATGTCCCTAAGCACAATGTTCGACCTTCCCTTGAACTCCCCCAGTGACACTGATGTCCACGTCCCTGGACAACCCATTCCAATGCCTGACTGCTCTTTCTGAGAAGAAATGTCTCCTCATTTCCAACCTAAACCTCCCCTGGCTCAATTTCAAGGCACGTGCAAGACAAGGTGACCCAAGACAGCCAGCACAACTTCACCAAGGACAAATCATGCCTGACCAATCTGGTGGCCTTCTATGATGGAGTGACAGCATCAGCTGACAAGGGAAGACCAACTGATGTCATCTACCTGGACTTCTGTAAGGCCTGTGACACTGTCCCACACATCCTTATCTCTTATCTCTAGAAGGGTGGACTATTTAGTGGATAAAGAATTGGCTGGATGGCCGCAGCCAGAGAGTTGTGGTCAATAACTCAATGTCCAGATGGAGGCTGGTGACAAGTGGTGATCCACAGGGGCCCATCTTGGAACTGATGCTCTTTAATATCTTTATCAACAGCATAGACAGTGGGATTGAGTGCCCCTCAGCAAGTTTGCAGATGACACCAAGCAGAGTCGTGCAGTGGATAAAACAGAAGGAAGGGATGCCATCCAAAGGGACCTGGACAAACTCACGAGAAGGGCCCATGTGAACCTAATGATGTTCAACAAGTCCAAGTGCAAGGTGCTGCACCTGGGTTGGGTTCAATCGCAGACATACGTACAGACTGAGGGGACTATAAAAAAAAAAAAAAGAGGACAACTTTTTATAAGGGCAGATAGAGGCATGACAAGGGGAAACAGTTTTAAACTAAAAGAGGGGAGATCTAGATTAGAGATTAGAAGGAATGTCTTTACTCTGAGGGTGGTGAGGCACTGGAACGGATTGCCCACAGGAGCTGTGGATGCCCCATTCCTGGAGATGTTAAAGGCCAGGCTGGATGGGGCTTTGGGCAGCCTGGTCTGGTGGGAGGTGTCCCTGCCCAGGGCAGGGGAGTTGGAACTGTATGACCTTTAAGGTCCCTTCCAACCCAAGCAGTTCTATGATACTATGAACTGTTAGAAAGTAATTGTCCAGTTTCATCTGAGATATGTGTGCAATTGAATACTGAGCTATTGCTTGCATAGGTACAAAGCAATGATCAGAATCACATTAACTTTGTGCTGTTGTAGGCCATTAATAAATGTCATGTTAAATACTGGGCTGGGACACCGATATCCGATATTCTTTCTCAGTGATAGTGCAAGAATATTGCTTTTTTGAAATGTGAAAGAATAATCTCTAAAAACCCCTGAAAGTACTTATTAGAATTTTATCAATATATAACAAGAGTTATTCTTTAAAACTATGCATAAGGATTAAACAATCTAGAAGTTCTCTTTCCTTCTCACTGTTGCAGTTCACTGTTGACCCAAACGACCCACCCAGCACGCTTGTTCCTACATTTTCCTACTCTGGAATGACTTATAAAAACTATCATTTTTACATAACAATTTGACATCTTCAGATGAGACACACTATAGCAGTATTATTTGTTATTATCATGCATATATGATATTCTAGCATGAGAAACAAATAACTCATTAGAAAATGAACTGTAGACATCCATCATCTCCCACTGACCTCCTTTAAAACATCTTTGGATCTCTTCCAGACTTTGATTGCTCTCCTGCACTAGTAATCCACCATTATAAAACATTCACAGCAGATGTGCCTACTAACAGAGCATAATGATTTAAGTGGGTAAGAACAGGAAAAGATGAACTCTCAAGAAACAAAGATCCTGAGTTTATGCTAATAACTATTTTAAAAATACTAAATTAAGGGTAAGCTTATGCAGATTTCCTTAAGTTCATCTATTTTAGAGTAAAGTCTCAAAAGTACTGCTCATGTCAGGCTACTTTTTCTGTAGTTCTTCAGAGTATTTTCCTGTATTTTTAAATGCTTTCCCAAATCCAGTTTTTGCCCTCTATAAATACCACAGCAGAAAATATATCAGCATTGTATTGGTGGAGGGGAATACAGTTGTTATGCAATTAGCTACATAAAGCTGCATTTGTTCTTCCCCTCTCTACACCATACAGAAGAAAAAATATGACAAGATGGAACAAACTTTACTAGAATGAATCTGTCAACAGCAAATACATCATAAATTGATTATGAATTAGAGTTGGTGAGATAGACTTTACATGGATGAAGATATTTTGTGGATGTAGCGTTTTTGTTGTCAAAAAATACTTATGAATTAATCACACAATCACAGAATCACAGAATTTCTAGGTTGGAAGAGACCTCAAGATCATCAAGTCCAACCTCTGACCTAACACTAACAGTCCCCACTAAACCATATCCTTAACGGCAAAGAACTAGTAAAAACAATGAATTGGTTTACAACGGTACAAGGCACAGGTAAATTTTAGTTCTTACAGTTTTGACTGCACTATGAATCTGCATGGGGTGGAGGGCTGCTATTACAGTCTAGTAATATGGAGAAAGTCACTTTATATCATCTTATTGAATTTACATTCAACGTTTCTTTTATAGTTCTTGTTCAATTCTTTCTTTCGTGAACCTCCTTTAACTTTACTTATAGAATGACAGTTTTACCCAACAGGAGTCCAAAACCATCAAGAAATACATCAAAAATGTGTTTGGACAGAAAATACTCATCAGAAATTCTTTTGATAAAATTTCAAAGACAGTATCTCACTTGTGCTTTACTGGGCAAGTGGAGGAGCAGAAGGAGCAGGGACCTAGAACAGTGTGTTGGGTTTTTTTATAAATTAAATACTGGGTGGGATCAAGTGTTCATCATTTCTCCTATATTCAATTTGACTCATTTTATTATTCACAGTAGGAAACATATCTATAAAGGTTATGCAACTTACTTTGCAGTGATCATACTGTTGCTGCAAAGTTGGAACATCCCCTCCAATGGGCATTTGCTTTTTAAGTTCTTCATCTTTTGTATTCAGCCATTTGATTAACTCTTCCAGGGATGTCAGTAATCGGTTCCATTTCTCTGCACTTGCCTCCAAGTGAGCCCTGTGAAACAACATAAAAGCATCCTTAAAGTCCTGAACAGTACAAAAACCAAGGGACTGTAATAAATAAAATAGCTCTACCATTGAGACAGGAATATTTCAAATGCTTAAATGCTAAGGACCTTTGATGTGTTTGAAAACAAACAAAATTCTACTTCAAATCATTTTGCACAGAAAAACAAAATAAGCAGGTGAAAAATGTGGGAACACAGACAAACATGCACCTGATATGACCTAAAGCCTTGAACACCGAGCATCCAAACAACATAAAGAAATACTGTCTTTTGTGACTCTGCCACAGCAGCGCACAAAGTACAAGCATCATTTTGTAAGCTAGGGCACCACAAGACTCACGTCTTTCATGCCAAGACCCTGAATCTCTAGCACCAAAAGCAACAAATTCTCCCAGCAATCATCAACAGTAAATTAACCATGCTGCTGAACACATCAGTAGCACAGATTATTTAACGCAGTACCTTTAGTCAATGAAGAATTACTAGAGAATTAATAGTGTGAATCCATCCTCCCAGTTAACTCAGCAACCCCCCCAGATTCCAAAATACCCTCTTCTATCATGTTCAGGAATACATTGACCTGACAGCTCCTCCCTGCAGTACCTGGACAGCTACACAGAATACTTGATAAAGGCCAGCAACCCCACTTTTACTCCAGTCACTCCATGTTACAGACCCATTTGAGACTAACATGCACTTAGCTCTCTCTACTCTATCGCTTGCATGGTGAAAGAAATTGTTTACTGGTATAAGCTAACTTCTTTTTAGTATACACTGACACTAGCTCTGCACCTTTGTGCCCTGCTTCTGACAGATGAGTGAACTGAACTATTGTTCTGTTTCCTAGGTCTTTTCTATTCTGAACTTTTTTTTTTTTTTTCCTGATTCACTGTAACTCACATCTTTTAATACAGGTGAAACATTCACAGAATCACAGAATTGTAGGGGTTGGAAGGGACCTCAAAAGGTCATAGGGTCAAACCTCCCTGTTCACCTGCCTTCTACTGTATTATTCTCTCAAATGGCATTTGAGTGAACATTTGCTACTGATATGACAGCAGTTGGACTGAAGGGGTGATGTGCTGCAAGGCTTACTTTGAGACAAACACTATGTTGTGACCTTGTAGGGATTGTAGTGGGTTTACGTGGCAAGGTTTTGGTAGCAGGGAGCCATAGGGGTGGTTTCTGTGAGAAAGATCTAGAAGCTGCCCCATGTTTGGGAAGGGCCCCCATTGTTTTCCAGATCTGAGCCAATAAGCGATGTTGTTTTGCGCCTCTGTGAGAGCATATTTAAGACAGGGAAAAAAACGCTGCGCCAGACAGCCGCCGGGAGTGAGAGAACAGCCTTGCAGGTGCCAAGGTCAGTGTAGAGGGAGGGGGAGAGGTGCTCCAGGTGCCGGAGCAGAAGTCCCCTGCGGCCTGTGGTGAGGACCATGGTGAAGCAGGATGTCCCCCTGCAGCCCATGGAGGAGACCACGGTGGAGCAGGGTTCCATGCTGCAGCCCGTGGAGGAGACCACGGTGGAGCAGGTGGCCCTGCACCGACGGAGGCTGCCACCTGTGGAAGACCCCTGCCGGAGCAGATTCCGGGCCGGACCTGTAGCCCGTGGAGAGGAGCCCACGCAGGCGCAGGTGACCTGGCAGGAGCTGCTGCCCGTAGGGGAGCCAGGTTGGAGCAGTTTTCTCCTGAGGGATGGACCCCGTGGTACGGACCCATATCTGGAGCAGTTCTGAAAGAGCTGCTGCCTATGGGAAGCCCACGCCGGATCAGTTCATCAAGGACTGCATCCCGTGGGTGGGACCCCACAGCACAGGGGACGAGAGTGACCGAGAAGGAGCGGCAGAGAAGAAGTGCTGTAGACTGACCATAACCCCCATTCCCCCGTTCCCCTGCGCCGCTCGGGGGGAGGAGGTGGAAGAGGGTGGATGGGGGGAAGGTGCTTTTGGTTTGCTTTTTCCTTTGTTTTCTCACTTCTCTAGCTTGTTAGTAATAGGCAATAAATCTTACCATCTCCCTATGCCGAGTCTGTTTTGCCTGTTACAATAATTATTGCATGATTTTCTCATCCTTATCTCAACCCTTGAGCCCCTTTTCACATATTTTCTCCCCATTCCTCTTTGAGGAGGGGGAGTGAGAGAGCGGCTGTGGTGGAGCTCGACTGCCCACTCGAGCGGAACCACGACAGGATACTAGGAAATTAACCAAGAAACACAGTCCAGGGGAATGGGAATAGACAAAGGGAAACCCAACAAATTCTTTCTGTAAAGGATAAGCTAATTTTAGGAAGAGGAACCTATTATTTGCTCCATTCAGGAAAGCACTTAAGCAACTGCATGGGAAAAAATATAAACTATTTGCTAGAAGTGCTGTTCTACTGCTGCCACTTCCTGCATCATGATTTCTGTTTTCCCTTGTTGCAGTCACCGGTATCTTTTCCCTCAACACTGAATCTACCCTGCAGTTCCCAGATGCACTCAGGATCATGCTCCCAACAGCATGGTGTGGTCCACGTCCAACATCTCCCTTCTCCTTTCCAAAACTGGTTTCACTTGCCATCAAAAATGCCCTCAGAAAGTTGCAGTGTCGCTCACACATTGCCCTCCCATGTCAGGTACTCAACAGCACCAGCCCTCCTTTCTGGGAGTGAACACAGCATAATACTCCCTAGTAATCAGGCAGAGGAGACACGTTGCCAAGGCAGCCCATAACTAAATTTACAGTTTTGCTGTTAGATCCAGATTGTTATGAAGAGAAAGCATTTTTATGGATTTCTAGCAGCAATCAAAACCTTTCAGCAATCAACATTTTAAAAATTATATCTGTAGCCTTCTGTGCATTTGATAGTAAAATCTCTATTAATTGTGACTTATTACTTTATCTAGTACATTTAAGCAGCTCACACCTCTAAAACCTGGCACTTTCCAGGCAGAGCAGAATTCTTGTATACAGAATGAATTAAAATTTTGTAAGGGGGAAAAAGAAACCCCTACATCTAGTTAAAAGGCACTTTAAGGGTGGCTCACTTAATTTAACATACACTGCAATAATATTAATAGTGAAAAAAATAATTTGGTATTAACCTGAATGATGAGGCATGTAACACCAGATTAAATGGTCTGTAATTTACTACTACTGAGTGCCCACGTACATGCCAATGCAATAACAGTAGCAAAACATCACCAGCACATGGTTTCCACATCCAGCACAAGTGGGGTTAGAGCAGTAAGGAGTAGAGAGTGGTGAGGAAACCAACTGCATTAACAGGACATTAAAATCCCTCTCTCTGAACACAGAATGAGTTAACATCTCTTCAGAAATGTTAAATGTTAGAAAGAAATTAAGGGAGAAAAAAAGCGCACACAGAGGAAGACATCACATCAGCATAGACTGTTCCTGACTGTTGTTTTGCTAATCTTGTAAGCAGTAATACCGAACATAGAAGTGGCATGCCGCAGTGACAGCTGAAGAGCAGCCACAAGCCTTCAGTTCTCCCGAGGAGTGGGGAGACATGCAGACAGGCATTCACTAAACTCCATTCAAAGCAAATGCTACACAGGAGTGAGGGAGGCGAGATGTGCTCCAATTTGTGTTTTAGTTTTAGTGGCTTACACAATTGTAGACTTTTTACATTTGTGATACAAACCATTCAAAGAGTTAGAGCCAATAAACTATGCTGGAGTTTTGAATTGTTTCCTGGGCTTCTCCAGTTCCAAATAAGATTTCTGCCCTTGTTTTGGGATTGGTGCTTTTACCAAAACAAGGTCTGCAAAAACAAAGCTTTAAGGTGTTTGTGTTCACATGACAAATGAGTTGGCAGTCTCTACGGATTTGCCAGGTCAAATGGTGGCTTAGGATCTGCTCTGATGAAAAGACAGTTCTGTACCAGATGACTGTCCAGTTTTGAGTACTGGTTGGAGCAGCAATTTTCCCAAGCATCAGGCAGCATCAGAAACGCTCCTATGGAAATCTTGGCTGAGCCTGAAAAACCCATATGCCCTCATCCAGCTGACCAGACTGAGAACACCCTTGCTCTGCTAAGGCTGAATAAGATCCTGCAGAAGAGCAGCAACTCTGACACAACCCCCCTTCTAACGACCCTGGGAGACTCCCTCCCCATCTGGAGACCTCCTCAGCTTTTGTTTCCACTATTTAGGTAACACTTTTCCTGCTGAGCACGAAGGGAACATATGGAATAAAAGAGACTGGTGGGTGGTCTGAATATAGAGAATCCTTCCCAGTTTCTGCAATACCTCCCCCAAATGCTGATACCTTCCCACCCAAGAAGAAGGGTTTCTCCTCAGCATTTGGCTGCAAAATGCAGACTTGAACAAACCTGCAGCTTTGTTTTCCTCCTGGGAGTAACACAACACAGAGAAAAAGAAGGAAGTGTTAATAAGTCTGAGTAATTTTAAGGAGAGCCCTCTCTGGTGGTGTCACAGTCACTACAAGCATAGTTTAAGTAGTTTCCACACATTTAAAAGTATGTCACAAGAGCATTGCATTTTCAGCCTGGAATTCCCTTTAGTTCCAGTAGCAGGGAAGTAAAGTCGGTGTAGTGATGAGCACCATCACCTCTGAGGACTGAAGTGATAAACAAAGTCTTACACTATTCCTAAGGGACAGCAGCATTTTCAGCAGCTAAAAAATCAACACAATCAGAATGTACACATTGTTGAAAATACCCTAAAAACAAATAAATAAATAAACTTGGATAAATCTTCATTTAGAAGCACTATTCTGAGCTAAAGGCAAAAAAAAAAAAAAAAAAAAAAAAAAAAAAAAAAGATTTTTCAGTCAGCCCTAGCCTCTAACATGGTTACATACTTGTTCTCACAAGACTCATCTATACAGTTTTGCTTTCCAAATCATTCTTGAAACAGGATGCACCGAGAAAACAGAATCTGAAGGCAAACAGCCAGATCAACACACTGACTTCATACCAGTTTTAGGCCCTGTTACTTCCCTGTGAAGGCTTTCATTATTGTGCAAGTTAGAAAAGTGAACTGCAATCAAAGAACAGGGAAAAGTACATGTACTCAGAAATGCTGCACTCCTTTCAGAGGAGACAGATTTGAAAGGTTAATTTACTTCTATTTACTCCGCTATTCTCTTCCCCGCCTGCCTTCTGCTTGTAGTTCAGTGCCACGTGGCCCTGGAGCACTGCAGGGATCAACAGAGCCATGCACACAGTGCAAACGTTAGCACTGCCCAGAGGGGTGTATGCTCCCTATCTACCCAAAGTGAAAACGCAAATCATTATTCAGAAAAGTGGCTAAACTGAGCATTCACTGCACAATTGTTGTCTCTGCCTTGGAACTAACAACTGGCCTGTGGTGAATGCCTTGAAGGCCTTTTTGTCAGCCATGAATTTCTCCCAAACTATGATCAGCCCTAGGACAGGACAGGCAATTGTTCTTGCTAGAACGTGCAGTTGATGACTAAAATAACAACGTATTATCAAGTTTTGGTCTCTCTCTCACATTGACTTGTACAGCTGAGTACAGCTCATAAAGGCCCAAGTTTAACAGCTCCTGCGTTAAACTACTTGTGGTGTGTTGGGGCCAGTATTTGCAAACCCTCATGCCAAATTGCTTGGTTCTTCTAGGTCAAGCTCTGTCTATGAGGTTCCATTCAGCAAATCCCACCAGTTACACATAACTGTTTAGCTGGCTGGTGACAGGGTAAGTGGAGATGAAAAATAAATGTCACATTTCCCTTCTACCCCCCTCTTTCCAACTCTGGTGTCTGAATTCAAAACTCAACTCATTTTTCTGGTTTTTGGAAAATTCATATGAATGCTTAACATTGTTCTGTTCTATTAAAAGAACAGTCTCCTTTAATCAACAAGCAGGCAGTAGCAATTAAAAGCTCCAGAAATACTTTTCTATGTAATTACTTGTAATATGGAATTTTATTCATATTAATGAATATGGTAATGTCTACTTCCAAAATGACATCATAAAGTTTTTAACAATGAGTACACTTGGATGGTCATCAGTGAGTTTGGCATTGGTAGGGTCAAAAATTGTAAATGGCTTGATGAATACATATTTTAAAACATTTCTTAGTGGAATAGCAGCAGGCAAAAAAAATCTACCACCAATACAGATGAAAATACTTAGGATACAAATCCTACTAAGGTATTCATTTTGGTGGAAAAAGCAAAACCCTGATTTCTCCTCAGGTAATTGCAGATTCACAGAATGACTTCATTGACATTGCCATCGATTTAAAATAAGGAAAGATTCAACATACTTTCTGGAACATTTAGTACAGATTGGCAAGTTACCTTTGCACAGCTCTGGGGAGGGAACAAATAGTTAAGCGTGCACGGTAAGCTAATGCACCAACTCTTTACATCTGTGCTTGGGGTACTTCACAGAAGAAAATGGAGATTTCACTTCAGTGCTGCAGTGAAATTTCTCAAGCCTTTCAGAAGACAAATCTGCCCCATTCATGTCTTGACATTGTAATTACTTACCTGATGTTAGCTGACTTCGCCTTCAGGTCATTCCATCGATGGTTCATGTCATCAAGTCGGTGCTGGAGCAGGGCAGCTTCCTCAGAGTTTCCCAAGGCTTTCACCATCTTCTGTCTGTTTCCATCAATGCTTTTAAAGATGTCATTATGGGCATCAATTTCAGCCTGGATGTCCTGAAATATCGACAAGTCCAGACATCTTATTTCAGTAAATTAAGGAAAAGCTTATTCCTATTAGTATTCCTATCCTCTTGGACAGAGCACATAGCCTGACTTTCTTGGGCAACTCTGGAAGGATGTGCAAAGAAGAAATCCTGCAATACCATTAACATCATTATAAAAGGTCCCGCTTTCTTTAGTGAAAGAAAAGGAGTTTGAAAGTCATCCTTGACTCTGAAACAGCATTTACAGCTATAAACACTACATTCTCTGCCTGTCTTTTGTATTAAGGTAACTCATTGTTTCTTGTTTCCCACACATTTCCGCCAAGTGCAACATTTGCAAATGCACTGGAAATCTTTCTCCTGCTCAGAAGTTCACAGCTGCAGCTTTAGCTCTGCTGTCTCTTTCCTCTTTGAAATATAAGACTACAGAAACTTTATGCAGAGCAGTCAAATTCAAACTCTATACAGTGTTTTAAGCCATGCAATGAAAGCTTTTATCTAAAAATGACGTCTCTAAACTGCAACTGAATGACTATAGCTACATATATATACATATATACACATATATAGCTACAGCAACCCCATTTTTACAATTCAGCTGTTGTATACCATGTCCAACAACATATAGGGATATAGACATAAAATGGCGTGATGTATCATAATCTGATTTATGTATTAAGTGCTGATCTGAAAAAGTGCTTGTAATTTCAGTTCAGCTTGCTCATTTCTCTTCCCTGCTGAAAATAAACATTTTCTTCTCCAAAAACATAATTTATTCTCCTATTCATCCGCCTCAAGAAACACATTACAGACATTGTCTGCATCTAACAAAGTGAAGTATTGTTTTTAAAACACGTTATAATAGCATCAGACAATCCCTTGTATCACCACTGATGCTTTCTAGCATCTGTACGTCTCTGTATGCCCTAATAGAGAAATGTAAATGTTTAGAGAGCCAGAAGCTGTACTAGCTGTCTCAATGGAATTAATCAGCAAAGATTGTGACAGAAACTTGATGCAGATGTAAACAAACTTCTTTTTCAAAGGAAGAAATTCAATAACTGAAATCCTTTAAAGGATTTTATTTTTCCAGACAACCCCTCAGTACTTTCCATCTGTTCATAAGGAGCAGGAAAGGATTCTTGTACCTCCCTGTCCTTAAGACATAGTCCCACATCTTAGAATGGCTGCTTGCACATCTGCAATTGATAATTGGAAGCAATGGAAAAGTTGCTATGAAACTGAGATAGCATGAAAGCATTTATCAGTTAGGGAAAAATGAAAAAATAAGTAAGGATACAGCTGGAGAGGTGAACAGAGGAGAGACAGTGAAAGCAGGGGGAGAAAAAGATTGCGGGTGGGTGGGGAGCTATCAGTGAAGCTCTCCAGCTGAGCTGCTATGTGACTTTGGACAGCTACCTATTCTTTGCCTGTTTTTTTCACCAATAAAAAACAGGTAAAAAGACACTTTTGCTGTCTTTAAGCCATGCTGATAAAAAAACACCATCTTGAATATATACAGAAGTAATGACATTTAAAATGAAAAACAGAAATGGAAGTGATTGACAATAACAGCACAGTCAGCAGTTAGGCAAATCAGATGCTTATCTGAGAACATCTGCAGCTCCTGACCTTATGACTCAAACATGCAGGGAGACCCACTGAAAACCAGCTCAACTCTGAACAGCAGGAGATGCAACTGCAGACAGCAGATTCGATTTTAATTGCACACTGATCTGTACTACAGGAGTCTGGCCATGCCAAGTCCATTTCTGTGCCTCTCTGAAGTTACATCACCAACTGGCCTCCAACCTCCTTCTGCAATCACAGTGCTCATTTGAATGCTATTAAGAACCTGCATAAAACCTGCTAGTTTTGATTACATGCGAGAGGATATGCATGCTTAACAGTTCAAAATGATGTTTCGTTGAAAACGGGTCTTATTCCTGTATTTGCCAGTCATCATGTTACATTGATTACGGCACCGCAAATCTGCTGTGCGCATTCTTGAGTCCCATCTGTGATGGCCATGTTGTGACAGCTCAGTTCAAAGAATCAACTTTGCTAATTAACTTCTCTTCCTCTATTCCGATTTCAACTTTCCAGGAAGAAAAAGCCCTGCCAGCTGATGGATAAACAAACGGGACTGATATTAAGGGTAATGAATGCTGATGTATCACAGCCTTCTACAAATTAAAAAAAAAAAAAAAAGAAAGAAAAAAAAAAAAAGAGGGACAAATCCAGATGTGTCCCACTTCAGTGTGCACATGAAGAGGTGCAGCAAGGAAGTAAAAGATGGCTAATGGCAACAGATGGACACAAATTACCTTAATCCCCAATAATGACATAAAAGAGCTTGAAGTTATTTTATTCTGGTATTTTCCTTCATTGGAAGGCTAACAAATAGGGATGATGATCTTGTTCCAGGATTGCTACCAATTAATCTACTGATTAATTAATTACTACCAGTACAATCTCCCTTACTCACCGTGTTACCATACCTTTCTCCCAATTGTTATGGAACATGTAGACATGTTCTGGTTGCCCTCCCTTGAAATTCCTTATTTCAAAGTGCAAAGAAGGTCTACTCATGTTCTGCATATACCAAAACATGTTTATCCCAATGTGTTGTTTTTCTTGCTCCTGCCTATTTCTCGGTCACTGATTCGCCACATTCTTCATCTTTGTCTACGTGGCAAAGAGGATGAAAAATTTGATCATCACTGCTCATGCCCTAACTAGGATTAACTCTAGTAAGAGTAAGTCAATTTCAGTTCATTGGTACTTCAAAGGCAATCATAAACACTGCCCTGGAATCACAGAGAAGCTCCCATATACAGACAAGAGCTGCAAAGGAGACACAGAGGAGGGTGCAGGAGAAGACGGGAAAATATTCTGCTGGTTTTGCCACAAACGGGAGCACACAACTGTGAAACAGTCTTTCTTAGCCCAGCACAGAGAGGATCTGGTCCAGAGCACTCTCCTGGTGAGTGCAAAATACAAGTATAAACGGAAAAGGCTTTTTTTTTTTTTTTTTTTTTTTTTTTTAATAAAGCCAGAAGAAATTCATAGTTTTTAATTTGTAGTTACACAGCTTTATCAACTTGGTTTTTTGAAGTAGAGATGCCACAGAGATACCTCAAGGTCACATTTTGGTAATTCTGCAAATATTTATGTGCATGTATCTACTAAACTGCAATGATAATTTATTGGTGTGAGGCCACCAGATCTGTTTACATGCACGAGCACTGCAGGATTACTGTCCTAAATTAAAATAATGCTCTTCGAAGAAACAATTCATCCTATATATAAATCAAGGTACAAGTTTTAAAGTTTTGGAGGATAGAGAAGAGAAGAAATAACTAGGCTGACTTTATCTACTTTACCCAGCCAGGGTATTAGAAGATTGCCACTTTTTTTTTTTTTTTTTTTTTTTTTAATTCCATTTAAGAATAAAGAGCCAACTGCTGCCTGTCTTTTCCACTTTGGTCTGGTGATTTCAAAATCCTCTCATCTCCATTCTGAACCGCAGACTTTTCTGGTTCTCTCCCTCTTTAGCCCTGTCATGGAAAATGACATACCTGCAGGATTCAAGCTTTCATTTTATGCTTGGATCTGATCTTAAAGCTTGTCTCCATAACAAGGAGCCTACTTCTTGCTTCAATTTCAATCAAAATATTAAATTAATGCATGTCACAACTGAAGAGCATGAATCTTCAAAGAATATGTAAGTAAGGGGTGAGGGATTTGATAACTCTGTAGATGGCAGTTCTGAAAAGGACCCAAAGAGGAAGCTGACTCCAGTTGCAGTTGCTACTGGAACAGCCCAAAGGCAGATTGACTTCCCCAGGGTAAACGAAAGCATGTAACAGACTCGAACAGAACCAAACTTTGTGATTCCAACTCCAAGTTAAATCACCTATTGTTTTTTTTTTCTTTATTATCTATTTTCCCCCTTTAAAAACAGCAAGGATACAGATAACTCTAGATGCATTAAAAACAAAACAAAAAAACAAACAAACAAAAACAAAACAAAACAAAACAAAAAAAAAACAGCATTCCCATGATTAGTCATTCCAGCACCTATTTCCTGAATGACTACTCCAGAGGGCCCTTTAATTCACTCTGAAACCTCCTACAGTTGTTAGCATATTCACTTCTACTCACGCTTTTTCTGATTTTATGTGTTTATACCATCTTCATTGGTACATCGCCATTAACAGTGGCAAAAAAAATTTTCTCATTAAAGGGCCTGAACCCTTCAGTTGAAGGCAAAAACATTGAAGAAAACATCACATTTCCACCCAATCTTAGAGTGGAATAAGCAAGACACATTTTATAATAGACAAAACTTGACTCAATTTCATTCGCACCATTATGAATCCTAGACTGCTTGAGCTTTACGATACAAAGATCTAATGCAGAGAAATTATTTTACTTGATAGGCTAAATAAAATGATGTTCTTATAAAGTTACAGATTCTATTATCAAGATCCCTTAATTCAAGCTTATATATATATATATATATGCTATTACACAAAACTTAACTTTAGTTTCTTATAAAGATGTAGCTTTAGTTTTTTGTTTGTTTTTGTTTGTTTGTTTGTTTGTTCGTTTGTTTGTTTTTTTCCAAAAAGTTTCTTAGGATTTATCAGCTGTTTACTCTGATTTTTTAAAACTCACTCTACACAGCAACATTCTGTATTACACCCCTTTAAAAAAATATGTATTTATTTTTAACATTTCTTAGGAAATAAAATTCCACTCAATTTCTGTAAGGATCTGAACACAGAGCAGGGGTGGCAAGTTAAGGTACATAAACTACATGTGGCTTCTAAGAAATGGATATGCAGGTCTAATGCTGATGCTGGGCCACAGGACTTCATGATGGCACGCAGACTGCTAAGTAATATTTATCCCTGGGTACAAGCCACAGAACATGCAGGCTGCTGTGGCTTTTGGGCTTTTGAACCACGTGAAGATCTTAAGAGCTAGGGTTGACTATTCACAAATGAAAGAACTGCATTTTTCCCAACAAAAGCTCTCACTCAGGCTATTCTATCAGGACAGAAAGGTTAGAAAGGTTGGATGCAGTACCTGGGAACATGGTTTAGTGGGTAACATTGCTGGTAGGGGGATGGTTGGACCACATAATCTTGGAGGCCTCTTCCAATCTTAATGATTCTATGCCAGTCTTGTACTCCTTCCACCCAACACAAATCATGCTCTTTGACCGGAACAGGACAGCAGACTCAGTTCAGGTAGAGGGAATTGAAAGTCCCACAAGAATGACTGCCCGCTTCCTCCACTGGCAAGGTCTAAGTCAGCAAAGACGTAGTTACAGAAATGCTGCACTTCCCTGCTTTATTCCTGACCTCTAAAATTGATGACTATTCACTAAATTATCTGCAGAAAACTATTCCAGCTGGAACAGCTGGAATGCAAAACGTCAGTGCCAACCAAAGGACATAACTGCATGCCAGAACATCCTTCTTTGAGGTCTCACAGCAGGTGGCAGGGGAATGGATTTTTTATTAATATTATTTATTTTTTAAAATAGCAGAGCATATATTGAACCAGATATGTTTTACCTGCTGCTGCCAACTGCCGTTGGGCACACTGCTGTGTCAGATGTTCACTTGAGCCTCTGCTGCACACAGAAATTTTCTTTTTTTTTTTTTTTTTTTGATAAGTCTTAGGGAGGAGGGAGTAAGAATTAGGGCATGATACAGGCATATTCCCTTTTTGAAAGGGAAATAAGACTTCTATTGCTCTTTTCCTTGCAGATGCTGAGGATAGGAGAGAGAGAGAGATGCTGTTGATAGGAGTTTGAAAAAAAGTCTCTGAAGAATCAGGTACTCAGCTCACCCAGGGAGTCCCTCCTATGCTTTCAGGGGACAATCAACTTAAGAAAGCCTCATCCCATCTGCGGAGGTCTGCAGTGGCAGTCTGCTGTTAAGCAATCAGTTTATAACAAACCCGCATTCAGAAGCGCAGTACACGTGCAGAACCCTTGGGCAGAATTGCCATTATCATAAATCCGCCAGGGGCAGAAGCATGTACAAAGAGAGACATTAAACCTAAAATGTCATACACAGACCGCGCTGTCTGTCACTACAGCCATGGTGATGACGGTATGAGTTCAAAGCAATTCACAAAAGCAATTAAGTTTAGATATAACAGAAACTTAATTACAACTTAAGCTCTTCGATATTTCAGGAGGAAAAAAAATCAGGGAAATCATTCTGGGATATTCTTACATCTAAATTTCACATGCTCGAACTACCAAAAGCCTTGCACAGCAGCTTCAAAAAGCTGTCTCGGCCTGTACAGATGGATAATACCTTCCCAGGTGACACGGTGTGGGTAAGGACTCCTTTCATCACAAGAATAGTGACGCACTCACTAGGGCTGGGAATGGCAGCCTGTGTTTGACAACCTCTGTGGCTCCATCACATGGCACTGACTGAACATCTGGGGGGCATCATAAATCCATTAATACTAATTCCAGCAGTCACATAATTCAAACTGAACAAAGCCAAAGCAGCCCTGCCCACTCAAGTATAACGCGGCTCTCCCTTTGCATAGGAAGGGAGTGTCGTGCAAGTTTCTGCAAATGCCATCTGGCTTCTGCATTACCACCACAGTAACAGCACTCGCAATTCTCTCCTTACAACACGTATTCATGGAAGTTAAAGGCAAGTTGCAAGCCAGGATCACTGTCATAATGGTGTTTCTCCTGGCAGCAAACTCCTCAGTAAGAAAGAACAGGATGGGTGTGGGGGGCACCATGTGAGTGAGAAACGAAGCAGAGGGGAAGGAGGGAAACTTGCTGGAGGGGAGAGAAAAAAAAAATAAAAAAAAAATCTTGCTCAATAAGCACTGATTAGAATTTGCGATTGAAGTTTACCACCTCTGTAATGTTAGCTTTCTCCTACATCACATTACAAACTTCACCACAAGACGCCAAAATGGCACAGTAACCTTAAAGCTAGAAACCGTGGCAGCTGCAAGACCTACAAGATATGCTTTTGTTGAAGAATTGCTACAAACAATTCCTTTGACACAAAATAAGACAAATATTCAAAGTCACAAGGGAGAGCGCATGGGATTTGCAAGTGCCACTGTGTGTACAGTACAAAAAATAGAAACACTGTTTCAAAACTAGGGTCTTAACAATGTCATGAAGCATCTCAAAACTCCAGTATGTGTCCTAGTCTCTAAGGCAAATGGCAGCAACTACCAGAGAACAGTGAAGCCCAGCTGACAGGCTCGGAAAGAGAGGAGAAAGTGTCCCACACAGTGATAAAATCCTGTCACAAATGTTTTCACCTATTATTAATAGCTATTTTTGGGGGGAAAAAAAAAGTCATGTTCAAGGGATAATGAACAGTATTTGTCTCATTAGCTTCAAAGTTTGCTTCTGTAATAAAGGAAAAACAGAAGAATTTAGAAAGTAAAACATTTAGAATTTAGAAAACAAAACAGCACCAAACCAGTTCATAACAGTCTTCTGTAACACAGGATTATTATGATTTTGAATTCATTGAAATCATTACAACAAACCAAAACAGAGAACACCTCTAGCTTCATTGTGTTTTATGAGGCATTTAGGTTCATTTAGTCCTATCCTTTACACCACTGTTCAGGTGTCCAGTGCTGATTTGTATTAAAAAGCCATATTAAAATTTTGATCTTTAGGATAGAAAGCCACAATCATTCTTTACAATCTGCTTTCCTGCTGTGTGATCACAACTTTTTTTAATCAAAGAGTAAACAAACTACCACGTATAGTTTTTTTAAGACTTGCATGGCACAGGAAGTTTGTAAAGAGAAATGTACTACAAAAAAACAACAGAAAATATAATAAGCAAAGCCAAGCTAAGGATCACTGCAAATGTACAGTCTGGGTTTCATCAGAAGTGCTGTCAACTAGATGAAAACAATCTGGTTTTGAGAAGCCTCATGTCTCTCACTAATCAATGCAATCACCACAAAGCCAAGCCTCCTGCCTCTCAGCATCATTGTTACCGAATTTCCTGGTAAGAGAGAACAACTAGACAGAACACAAGACTAGATGAAAGGATGGGAAAAGTGGTACACTCCTGGGAAGTAATTCTACTCATAAAAGCCATCAAGAGATCTTCCAATTTAACTACGATAGCATCCAACTAAATCTAACAGCAAACCACAGAGCACTTCCTTTACGTCAATAGTGAACTAAAGTCACAAGCATCCTAGAAAGCTCTCGTACGTTCTTAGTGTAGCTAAGGCCAAACTTTTCTATAATTTCCTTTAAAAAAAAAGATAAAGATGACCATAATCAGAGCAAACGCTCTAAAACTAATCCAGTAGGACCTAAAATGGAGAAGGAAAGAAGCGTTAGACTTCCATATTTGAGAGGTGCTCAAACAGGGATCCCATGAGAACCTTAACAGCAACACAGAAAAACACCCAAATTTGACGTGAACCTGCCCGTTTTGCTGCACACTTTTCAAAGCCATAACCAAATATACATAACGTTTGCATCATACCTTTTCAAATTTTGCCAGCAACTCACGTAAGCTGAAGTTCAAGCCAATCATGATCAAGTGTCCCTCGAAGCCTACATTTTCCCGGGAGGTCCTCCAAGCCAGGTCCGTCGCCTTTGAGAGGTTTCTCTCTTTTTCCACCTATACAGTCTCAAACGTCTCTGGGAGCTCCTGCGTGTGGCCCTCTCTCAGGCGATGTTCCCCCAGGGGCAGCTCACACAGCACCATTGTAGCAGCCCCCTGGTCCCCGTTCGTTCCCTGGGGCTGGGTGAGCGGGCTTGAGCCGCTGATGCTGGGTGATGCTCCTGGAGGGGTTAGCCTGGTCCCATGGGGCCTGTGGGGATCTGCTCGTCCCCACGCCTGGCCAGGACTGCCTTCAGCTCACCTCAGCAATGGCGTGCAGGCTCCAAGGGCTTTCTGGCAGGCCACAAGCTCAACGTTTGCTCTCAATTACCCTGAGCAAGAGAAGCTATACTCTGCTGGTGCGCCGTGGGTGCAGGGGGTGGGGAGGAGGAGCAACTCCTTCCATGTTGCTCCTCTCAAGAAAAAAAAAAAAAAAAAAAAAAAGGAAGAAAAAAAAAGAAAATCCCCAGAGAAACTTCTGCTTCTAGAAAGCACCAAAAGCCAGCTTCTCAGAGAAGTCGAAGTGGGACGAGGCACGCTTCAGCCCAGGGCGCACGGCAGCAGGGCTGGGCAGGAGGCCACCAGCAGGCTGCTGTTGCTGTGGTGATGGCCAGGCCACGTCCAAGCCTCCTCGCCTGGCCCGCTTTGCTCGGGGATGCCGCACCACAGAACAGCTATGGCCCGTAAAAAGTAATCTAAAAAGTCACTTCCTTCGTTTAGTCAATAATATTAAAAAGAAAAGTCTCCAGCAAAAGATCATGCTGCGACCTCCAAAGCCTTCGCTGGGGATCTCCTCCTTTGGTCCTGGCGGCTCTGACAGCCGTGTGGTAATCTATCCCCGACATTTGTTTATTATTTTAATCAGCATCCTCCCTTCCAGCAGCCCTCGTGCAGCTCCGCAGCCAAGCACACTCCCCCTTCCCGGAGGCCTCCCCGCTGCAAAGCCACCGCCACACCTCTGCGGCTGCCCTGGCCCCAAAATCCTCACGCACCTCTCATCACCCAGCCCTCTCCCTTCCCACCGCGAGGGAGAGTGGCTGTTCTGTCACCAAACAGATTGTGAGGCTGTAAAAAAAGCCTCCTCGGCTCCCTCATGACCCAGGGCTTGCCATATGCAGCTTGTTTTCGCAGGAGGCCTTCGCCGGCCTTTCAGCAGGAAACCTGACGCCCGGAGGCTGGCTACTAGGAAATCACTCCATTTTAAATCATTCCCACTTGAAACAGCGTGTGTGCCTGTGAAGGCCTATTTAAGCTACTATTAATGCCTTCCGTACAACCACACATTACTCAACTGAGAGAAAAGGAAAAAAAAAAAAAAAAGTTTCAGCAGTAGTTGCCAGCAAGTGAGAGAATGGATAGTTAAAAACAAACCAACTGATCTCTTGCAAAATCTGGTACAAGTGTTACTCCTATGGCCATATGGGAATCATGTGCTGCTTTTACTTTCTCTTTTAATTCACCGAATTGTCACTTGAAGCACCAATAGAGCCACTAATGACAAAATGGTCTTTAAAATCATTCTCAGCTATCGGATCATACTGATATAGCCAGCATGGGTTGGGGTTTTAAAAATTAACTTTGGAAAACAAGCACCCTGGCAGTAGATGGATTTTCACTTTGTGCTTCGCTGCATGTCTGCATGATTTGCGTGGGCATATTACACAAACTGCAGAAGTGCTTGCAAAATAAACAGAAAAGTTTTCCAAATGAAAAAGGCAGAACTGGAATAGTTTTGCTGCCCTGCTGATGGGTAAAGACAAACTGACTGAATATATTCCACTGGTTATGGAAGAAAAAAGCCCAATTACGAAGGCGACAGCAGTCAATTCTGCAACAATTGCAGATTTTATTTGCCCCACGCATTGCTTAATCTCATAAATGTTCTCTTTCAGTTGCACACACTCTAACATTTGTGAAATGTTTATTTGCTGATACTTCCCCCCGAAATTCCCAGTTAGTGACTAAGACCAGCTAGTGCTCTATGGAGCCTCAGTTTCTGATCTACTTTCTTTGTTCTACACTTCCCTTAAAAAGTACAGAACAGAGAACTGCCTCCCCCCTCCCATTCGAAGACTTAAAAATCCTATCTAAAAGAAAATATATTTAATTTAGAATTTCTAAAAATCTCTTTCCAATCCACAAAAATCTATCAGACAACAACCCAAAAAGAAAACCTACAGACTCATAAGTGACTAGCAATCTTGCAGGGCTGCTAACTCTGTGGTTTACCCAGGGTTTGTAAGTTGATGATGGCAGCAAGAAGGCAGCTGCAGCCCTGCAAGATCTTGCTACAGCATCTTTAAGCAAAATCTATTTATACAAGTATCAACAACACAGAACAAAAACACTGACCAGCAACAGCCCACTACTATTTGCAGCACACAGTAGGAGCTAACACACAGTCTGAACTTCGAGTTCGTAAACTTCAGCAGAACATCTAGGGGAGCATGCCATGGTAGTGCAGTTTTACCTCCTTTGCTGGCAAAATGCTGTCAGTCTGCCCCTCTCATCATTAGGAAATACTTTTTAATTAAAAAATCAACCCTGCCCAAATCCCTGAAAGCTGATCCTCTGGGCACTGTCTTTCCCATGATAATTTTGCAGATGTTGCAGAGCAGTGCAGCAGCTTGTATGTGGAACCCAGCTGTGTGATGCAGCAAGGAGTTACTTATGCCCAGTGTGACTTGTGCCACATGGCAAGTGAGGAGCTTCTCCTTCTCTACAAAAGCATAGTGCATTCCTACAGGAAGTAAAATTAAGACAAAAATACACAGAAGCAAAGGGCAAGGTCCAGTCTTAGATCACACCTTACAAAACTCTAGGCTACCCAGTCTTGATGGTGCTCCGCTGCAGCCAGCGAGAAGAGCATGCATTCAATATTTAAGTCATAAAGTCAATTCTAATAAAATATCTTTTTTTTTTTTTTCCCTCCTTAAAAAAAAGGCTCATTTAAAATTCACTAGTGATCTGTAATAGACCCTACTAAGATGTAAAACACCTGTCAGAAACCAAAGCATCTAAAATCATGTTCAAATACTGTTCTTTTCCAAATCAACCACTTACAACAACAACAAAAGTAAAAAATATTATAGTGAGAGAGTAAAACCATTCTACAAGAGTGACTTAACTAGAGTCTGTCTGAGACTCACTCTGTCTTCCTGCAAGACAAAGTTTAGATTCCAATTCTCCTTTACAATAAGGATTCATTCTACTGCTCTAGCAGAGAAAAAAAATAGAAATACAGAAAGAAACCCGTACTTAAATCGATTTCAGAGGTGCTAGTACACATAAAAAATAGGTGCTAGACTGGATTATAATGAGGCTGCATGACTCAGGACTTTAAATATTCCCATTAATTTTACTCTCAGGCTTCATACTTAGATAGCTTGTTTCCCAATTTTCTGTTACCATCAAAAAACATATATTCTAGGTCTTTCAGTACTGCTACATGTAAACAAAAATGCCCTGGATAGGTGCCATTCTGCAGAATTCTGTAAAATGTAATAGAATTTATGCTCCCAGTACAACGGCTTTGAATAAACAAATGACTTCTGCAGTGGCCCTTTCACATGAAAACGCAATGCAGCATGTAGTGAAGAGAAATTCTGCATTTGGAGAAGAAAATAATACAGAAGAAATAATCTCTACATTGACAAATATTTAATACAGCATCTACAATGACAGCAGTTCTGTAGATATGCCAATGTTGGATCACAAATTCCAGAAATACAACACTTGCTATAAGACATCTATCTTTACACTATTTATGTAATTTTCCAGAGCACTGAAACAGGCTGCCCTGGGAGGTTGTGGGGTCTTCTTCTATGGAGAAAGTCAAGGCCCGTCTGGACACCTACCTGGGCAACCTGCTCTAGAGAACCTGCTTTTGCAGGGGGGTTGGACCCGATGATCTCTTGAGGTCCCTTCCAACCCCTACAATTCCGTGATTCTGTGATTACTACCAACATTTTCCTGATCACATTTGTCGTTATTTTCTGTAAAAGTAACTCCACAACCACTGCTGGTGATGAAAATGGAATCTTACAGTGAAAACTACAGCTCATACACGAATGAAATATTTGAGTGCTGAAGTCCAAAGAAATTCATATTCTGACGCCGCGAGCCCTCATGTAAATACCTGATCTTCAACAGATGGAAACGAGCAGAAACTCTGTTATGTTACTGATGTTGTTCCTTCCAAATACTCTTATAGATACTGAGGTCTACAAATGGGAATTTCAAACCCTTCTGAAGAATAATATACTACTAATGCATTAAAGACACTGCTGCAGAGGATCACATACATGGGAACTTTTTGTTACGTACTGATATTGTGCTAATTTGGTGCATTGTCTCACAAATCTTAAATAATAACGTAAAACTGGGTAAAGTAATATAACCAGCTAAGCGTACTTTCTGTCCATCAGTAATGTTACTAATGGCAGCCTGCAAAATGCAATGACCATCAGCTGAAAAAGCTTTCACTTTCACCAACAGTACAAAAAGGAAGGTCAGCACAGCAGACTGTGACACAGAGCTACAACTATGTGACTGCTCGCAACTGGTTTGGGGAGTTCTGTTCTGAATTGCATGCCCGGCAAATCCAAGCTTAAGAGCTTCCTCATTTAGCAAGACTTAATGAAGAAGTTATAAAACTAATAACAGAACTGTACATCTAAAAACTTAGTACTGTAAATAACCTATTCAACCCCCCTCCTCCCCCACAACTTTTTATCAAGTATAAATCCAGAAGTAACTGAATGCTAAGGAACTGCACACAAGTGAAGAAAGAGAATCAATGTCTGACTTATAAAAAAAAAAAAAAATCAAAACTGACTAAAAAAAGGAAAAAAGTTATTCCGTTCCCTCTGGAAGGAAAAATATCCAATTGACTTTCACATGATCTCACACCTCTGAAGTCCAGATTTCACACAGATAATCTCTGAAAAATGAAATTAAGTATCTGCAAAGACACTGTAAAGGATTTGCTTCATACTTGAGATGACGTGCAAAAGAACAAGAAAACTGTCATGCTAAGCACAAATTGACTTTGGAATACAAACTAAAGGTGGAAAAATGTGTTTTTTTTTTTCTAGAACATAAATGAAAAATAAACAGGAGCATGAATCTTAAGAGTGAATTAACCAGGTCGGATATACACAGAGCATACATATATCTTACATAACTCAACAGCAAAAAGATGAAAAGAATAGCATTCCCTCTTGTGCGATTCAGATGTGAAGGATGCAGAGGTCAATAGGTGGTTACAGCAAATCAATACACCCTCGTTTCACTCAAGACACGCGGCTTCAGGCAGAATCACAACGAATTGACTTGTTCAAAAGCACTGTGGTATTTTCGCCTGCCTTGCAAAATGCATGGTGTCAATTTGATCAGACTAGGAAGGAGAGCTGCCTTCTCCCTTCTGCAGCAGATCAGCATTTACATTACAAAGTTAACGCACAGCTCCAGCAAAGCGCTCCCTATGCTGAGGCTCAGTACCAGTTGAACCCAACATGTGGGTTTCTAAGGAGAGCTCTTCCAGCACAGCCCTGCTGGTAACCTCTGCCAGAAGCTAGGTCACCCCACTGACATAGCACCCCGAGGACCAGGAATCCATTAAGACAGATGGACACACCAACGTGCTGCAATAGAGAGAAATAAATAACAGAATAAGACAGAAGTCACATAAATATGATTGCCCCATTTTCCTCTTAATTTAGATATCTATTGCAGTGGTGATTGTGATCCTGATAAAAAATTGCGTGCAATATTCCTACAGCATGGGACCAAAACATTGTACTGGTTTGACTTTTTCTTCCCCTCCTTAAAGAGGAATGCCTTGGTTTTCCTTGGAAACGTACAGATAGCCTGTGGCCTTCCTCAAAAAATGGGGTATGAGGCAGGGCATTAAATCCCCAGAATAAAATTTGCTAAAAATCCAGATAAGGAAATGCAGACCTGGGGACAAGCAATGTTACCCTGCTGTGAAAGAGTAGTAAAGAACTTTTTGGTGGGTTTCTCCTCTTATTTTTGACTTTTTTGGGCAACACATAGCATTCAGCTTTATGAATCAGCTATGATTTTCTAACTTTTTGGATTTGAATATAAATCACTTGCATGTTTTAATTTATTTGCAGTTCCCAGAGGTACGCATCCCTAAAACCAGAAACTTGCAAAGTTGTGTTCAGAACACAGGCCTGCTGAAATATCCCATACTTGAGCTATAGCTACATCAGACATTAAAGAGAAATATGCAGGCAAGTACAACTACAGCATTCATGTCAGGCATGGAGCCACTGCAGAATTTACTGTACAAGAGATTGAGACCTGAATTCACTTATGGGATTGATCGGAACGTGAAGGTTTTAATGCTGACCCTGACTGACAAAATGAGGGAGGCAGCAGGCAGAATGGAGGAAAACTGGCTTTCATGCCAGGCAGGGATTTCATCATCAGGTTGTTCCTTCCTAAATACTACTGGTTACTGAATAAAATGCTCCTATTGATTGGTAGTCTATAAGAAGTTCGGTGAGGAAGTCTCATCCTAAGACTGTTAGTTGCCTTTTCTCCTGGTTTTTCCTCTTCGGGTATAAGATATCTGCACTTGCTTGCAATAATCACACCAAGTATAATTAAAAAAAATAATAATACAAAATCTCATTCAAAGCCTATACTGCAGTCTTTTTTACTTATAAGCAATGGCATTAGACTCAAGTACCTAAACAAAATACAGTGCCGTTACAGCTATATGGCATAATTTATCATTTTGCCATGCTGCAAGGATAAGTAGCCTATTACAAACTTTTTACACAGTCTCCACATATTTTCTTATATGCTCTACCTTGTCTTACATTCCCAGCTAACTGAGCAACCTTATATTGCAGGAAGAAGTGCCATCACCTGGATCTAAAGCCACAGAGAACTGGACTCTTCCCCATCCAGTATGATCTCTAATCCTCTAATCTCAGCCATAAATATTTGCTTGATCTGTAAACTTTTAATTCTATATTTCAATACTGGCTGGCCTTTGCTGCATTAAAAAATAATAATAATAACAAAAAAGGCTATTTGAATTTCTAGCATAACCATTAGCATGATCATCTCCAGTATTTAAAGAATACAAAATAAGTAATTTGTTACCTGAACCAACTTTTTGTCTTTGAAGTTGGCATTGCTATAACATATTTATAGAGAAATGTGCTTTTATCAACTTTAACATACCATTGAATAGCAGTTATGAGAAAATTACTCATTTGGATATAGCAATTGGACATATACTAAGTATTTCTGTCAAAGCACAGGAGGTCCATCTTCTAATCTGGCAAGAAATATGAAGGCACTCCATTTTAATTTACCAAAAATTGGGGTTCGTTTAAGTTTACCAAAAAAAAAAAAAAAAAAGAAAAGACAAATGGCCCTTGATTACAGGGATATCCTATTAACAGTTAAAATAAATATTTTCATGCTGTGAATAGCGGATCACAACAGAAACCCACAATGCCTCACCAACCAAACTGAACTTTTGGGAGTAGATAAAGAAAAATACCTGGTGGAAGTTTTACATTAAAAACCTTATAACTGATACCATAGGACAGCCTTGTCTTCATCTAAACTGATTTTCAAAGCATGGGATTAAATCCTAAGAACTCATTAGAAGATGAGGGTTTAAATGTTGTAGCTCAGAAAGAGTATTGACTCTTTTCAGTAACTGTGCAATAATTCCCTAAGCCAACTGTTTAATTACGGAATTTCACTAGAATAAATTATATTCCTTTTTACCACATCCAGTGTATAAAGATAGCAGTGAAGCTGACAACACACCTAATCGTTGATCAGCAACATCTTTAGAGAGAACAGAAATAACTGAAAGTTTCAGAAAGTAACGCCTAAATTGCAATTGTGGCTCTTCTGGAGTGAGGTGCTTCAAGGAAGCTACGCAAAGCGTGCAAGGATGGGAGAACACCCCACAAATAGACTGGATGAGGGACAAGAGTGCAGAGAACTTAATTTCCACAGCTCCTGCACACAAATCTTTCCATGCTGTAGGTGCTGCTTAAAGCCCTCATCTGCTTATTGCAAGCACTTCTAAATAGGGAATGAGAGGGTAAGAATCTACCTTACTTACTGTGGCTTTTAAAAGTTGCAGCAAATACTTTTCTGCGCTCAGCTGCCCACTCCTCAGTACCCTGCAGGCTTTATGATTTTTAAATTTATAATTGCCTCCAGGCATCCATGCTCCACAGCATACTTCTTTGCTACACCTACAACAGTGCTGTTATAGGAGACATAACTGAGCCCACTGTGCTTATACCTGCTGTATTTCTGCTTTTTGAATATTATCCTATTAAGTATATTTGGCACATCTGTTCCCTGGAGTAAGCTCCTAGTTACTGCTCTAGCAGTAGACACTCATCTTGACTTTATCCTGGAAAGAATTTGGATGTAATAACGAATTTGCATAGCTAGCAAGGATTATAGAGAAATACTGCTACAAAACTAAGACAAGAATTGAAATATCACATATTTTTGACCAACTAACTTGATTGCATTCCACTTAGTTTCCTAGCACGTATCTAGCTCTGAGTTTCCTTTGTATTCTACATTCTTTCCCTTATGCACACAGGGCAGGTAGATGAATGCTCTTCATCATATTGACCTTGGAAGAATCCTCTTCCAAGGTTAAGCACTGTCAAGAGAAAGTAGCTCATCCAGTTACTACCAAAGTCAGTAATTGCTTTACTGACAAGGAAAATAGTTAAGCTTAATTCCATTAATCAAGCAGACACCAAGCAATTAGGACTTAAAACTCAACATCATTGTGGGCCAGAAAAATCAAACCAGCACTACAGACCTGTGATTAGTCACAAAAAAAGGCTTGGATCTCCTGGGGAACCTTGTTTCATTCTTTCTGCAAAAAGCTCTTTTGCAACAACAAAACACACCTCATGCCCTCACTCCAAACTGCTGCTGGAGTTGGATTTGGCACTATAAATACAGTGCACACAACAGCATTTGGCTCTAGAGACACGATGCGCGAAATCTCTAGCACTTCCAATACTCTGAAGATTGAAGAGACTGTAAGAGAAATACACAGTCTGCAATTTCTAGGAAATTCACACTTGAACTTTGGTCACAAAGGCTCACAAACTTGAAAGTGATCTCAGCCATCAACATGATCATAACAAACGCTCTTACACTTTCACGAAGTGCAAGTTCTGGCTCATTTTTTACCTCTTGATTTTTAACTTCTCTCTCCAGCATCAGAATCTCAAAAGCAAGGTAGAAAGATAAGAGAATGGAAGATAGCACTACTAATATGCATCATTAGCAAAAGATTAGAAGATGTATGAGACAGATGTATTAACTTTAAAGTAAATAGTCATAAATATACATCACAGGGCCAATTCATGACAACGTGACTGCATGATGAAATTAGGTTTTTGGCAGCAAGACAACTTTTACAACTACTAAATATGGCAAACTAAGCTTGTCTTTTTTAAGGTAAATAACAGGCAAATAAACAGGCAAGTAAACATGACTACCTTTTTCCGTGTTCAACAGTCATGAAGCAGAACTTCAACTAATTTATGTATAAAGAGGAGGAGTAAAATTAGATGCTTTGTGATTCACTGGGTTTTCTGTTTCTGAACTTTTCAAATAACTTGATTTTCCCTATTTAGATTCTCTATTTTATGTCCTATCTAATTTCCTTATCTGTCTTCAATGAACACATAAAAAGAACATTTGTACGATTAACATTTCTTTAAAAAACTGAAGTAGGTAAGGTACATAAATACTTGATAAATCAGTATGTGGTACAGCTAATGTAAAAAGCCTTTAAAAATCTAAGTTTTGATCAAGGATCACAAATGTTCAATACTATTAAGTAATAAAATTATTCTATTTTGTACCTTACACAAAAATGGGTAGAATCTTTTTCACATTCATTGCCTAGAACTCAACTGCAAGGAAGGAGCATTCATTCCAATACACAAATGACAGCTATCCTGTTACACAGGGATATAATCGGAAAGGAGTTAATTTTGCTTTAAATCTGTGAGGCAAAGACCAAAAAAATGTAACACAACACCTCAGTTTAAGGAAAAAAAAAATGAGAGGTCCAAGTTGCTCAGATCCTGCTAAAAATGCCTTTGCTTCTAAATGAAAATAAGCCTATAAAGCAGTTATAAAGCACTACAGTTATAAACTGAAAGCACAGAGAAGGTTCACCCAAGGACCTTAAAATTTAAGAACAGAATATAAGACTTCACTTTTCATAAGGCATCAGGGGAGCCAGTCACTGTACGTTTTATTATTGCTGGATTTAAAATCTTATCCCCACATTAACACTTCTAGCACCCATTATCTAAGGGCTTCCAAGGGAATACCACATGCTTTTAAGCACCAGAACAGTTAAGAACAGCCTTTCGTGTCATGCTGCTGATCCTTCTGGCATCTCCAACAGAAAAAAAAGAGTTCACCGTTGCAACGGCTGAACAACAATCCTTTGCTTTAGATGGGTTGTTTTGCTCTCCATTCCCATTATTATTATTTTTTTAATTGTTCACAAATTCAATTTCTTAAAATGATTCCCAACATTTACCAGAGGGAGAAGAACATAAAGCCTCACTATGAAGCACCTGTTTATATGCAACTTCCAAAAAAGCACTACTGAACAGCACCTACCCTGTTTCTTTTAAGGTTGCTGTATGATTGCTAGCCACAAATTCATGTTTACCTCTTTTGCGTGTTAAACTGGCAACATGCTTCTATTTTTCTGGTGTATTTTCCCCTGTTTGTTTTTGCCTTTCAGTATTCTGTGGAGCTCTTCAAGTTTGTTTGTTTTTTTTTTCAGTAGAATATGAAGGAAAGACAAGGAGGTGTTTGGTCAAACTCCACATTCAGTGGCAAGATCCCAGACCTGATTCTGAGCTCAGCAAGTTTAACAGACACAACAAAATAAAAGAAATAAAAGAAACAGAGCACATAATGATGATTACGTGCTCTGAGCACACTCACACAGAGGAACTTGGAACTTACCACCAGGCTTCTCAGTGCTACGGCTGCAAGAGCACTTTTCTTTTTGAAACACCCAGTCTGACTACAGCTATTAAAGCACTGAACCAAATTTCCTCACAGAAGAAGGTTTATTATCTTTCTGCATGCTGTGCCATTTTGTCAACTAAGAGGCTCACGTAGAGATCTTATCAGTGGCCTGTTGACAAAAGTAAAGTGCATTTAAAATTGAAATTATGATAATATAATCTTTATTCTTGAAATAAAATGTAAGCTGCATTATCCATAACTGCAGCTTTAGCTTTGACTTGAACAAGAAGCTTATTAAAATATAGTGTGCCTGAGGCTTCTCTAGCCCCATTTTATTACTAGCTACTTTAAAAGAAACAAATAGGTTTTCCAAATTTATTCAGCTTTTTTTTTTTTTTTATGTAAGGCTGGTCAGAAGCTCCATTTCCACTGAATTATTGTATGTTTTTATTCTCATTTAGCTGTCATTTAAAGCCAAGGACTCCACCCTCTATTCAGAAATGCCTGAGATTGTGCTGGAGGAAGGAAGCTGAGGATTCGCCCATAAAAGTGCAGCATGAAGGTGAGATCATCTTCACCAGGACACAAGCACACTGGTTCACCTTACAGTATTAGCAACTCTGCCCACATTGGCTTTAATCAGCTACAGCTTCTCAAAGTGTTTTTGATTTTTTATTTCAGAACCTCACAAAGAAATGCTTCATACTGAAAAGTTTTGGCCAGCATGCAGTAAAATTAAAGAAAATATAAAAACAAAACAAAAAAGTGCTTTACATTCATTCATATCGTTTTTGTTTTGTTTTAAAGAAAAACTTGCAGTTTACAGAAAGATTCGACCTTGTTGAGGGCTAATTCAGAACTGCAGATGCAAATAAAAATAATGCACTTGGCAGTCATGCTGGTGAAAAAGATAGACCAGTTCACTACACATGCATTAACATTTGATCCATAAAGGATCAAATCTTGTTGGCCTTCCTGCATATTTAAAGGCTTGATGAGAGGAGGAGGGAAGCAGGCATGAAAAATCTAACAGAAAAAGTTTCCATTGAGTTGTGGGGGTGGGAGAACCCACTGCATGTTCATCTGTGTGGAATAAACATGTACTAAAATGGGCTTCCTAAGCAACACAAACACCAAAGAGCAAGAGGACCAGTAAGGTATGCTGGGCAGCACCCGCAGCGAGCGTGCACATCAAATGCACCGACCCAAAGAGCAGTGAAGGGCAAGGCACTTGTCCCTTGCATTTCCCTACTCCTGGCACGCAGTTGAGAATCGCTGTGGATGAAGGCTGAGAACTGAAATGCTCACATTTCCCCATCAGGAGAGGTCTCTTCTGGTGCTAGAGTTTCCACCTAAGAAGTTTGTGCCCAATCAGCCATCCAGTGATAATGTGAAAGGCTCAACATGGCAAAAGGTAACTCACTGCAGCCTGTGCAAAATGAAAGAATGTCGGGAGGAGAAAATGGAAAACATCAAAACCCATTCAGCTGAGGAAGAGCCCAGTGTCTCTGGCATATTTGATAAAACACAGCTATTAAAACTTCAGGCCAGAACAAGACAAATGCGTAAGTTGCATTTTTCTCCAAAATCCTTCTTCAGCATATATATTGGTTGCTCTACATTCACTTATAAAAACATGCTCCTAATTGAAGCAACTTGTCTGGTACATTGAGCTGTATTACTGTTCTCTGGTTACTTTAAAACAGCAGCAAAAACAAACACACAAAATTGACTGTGTGCGTACTAATGAAAGATGAAAATTATTACCTTTCACGCTTCGCTATCCTCTCCTTGAAAAGCAAATGAGAGATAAGCAGACACAGCAGCCTGGGTCTGATATTCAACCTAGAATAGGTCTGTCAGGTCACTGGCATCTGTGGGTGCTGTGCTGTGAACCGTCATCACAACCCATCTGCAAACTGCTCTCTGACCCCCCCCCTCTAACTACCGAGCAACAAACAACATCCATGTGTTTGTACACAGTTTTTGTTTCTTCTGTGCTTCCCACCCACATATAAAAAAAATAAAGGGTATGTGAGAAGGGAACAGATTTGCAAAGGAGCAAATTTGTTAAAAACCAACCTTGGATCATGTCAAGGGTGCTGAGTACTTGCAGCTCCCCTTGGGACTGTGGACCTTAAAGGCGATAAGCATCTCTGCAAAGCCTAGTGTTTATACAACTAAAGCTAAAACAAACAGGTGAAAGCCTGCCTGTGAGGAAATAAAGCCCACCAAAGAATGACATCCTATGGCTCCAAAATGTCACCACAAATGACAAATGCTTCTTTTTACTGTGTCAGACATTTCCAAAACCAAAGAAGCCTTTGCTGTTATTACTGCAACCTAACACCTGCTAAAGCGATCTCTCCCCTGTGAGGTGCTGTGCATTTTCCTCCAGCGTTTTGCTGAAGCTGTACCTTTGGGTCTCCCGGCTCCCTCAGGGACCAGGCACTGCGGTGGCTGCTGCCCTCTCAGGGTGAGGAAGACACAGATTTGAACCTGAATGAAGAAGTGCTGAGCTCCTGTCAGGACCCTACAGAAATCATGATAATGTTGGATCACACCATGCAGTAAAAATAACAGGCATAATTAAATAAATATCAATGATTTTTAAGTAGAAGTAAGCTGAAGTAGCAGGTAGTGCACCATCAGACGTGCTCACGGACAGCTCCAATGCATGCTGATGGAAGTGGTGAGCTGCAGTACGTCTACACAATGTTCACCAAACAAAATACAAAATAGCTTCCTTAGGAACAGCAACATAACTTAAAATAAGTCCTTTCACAGTTTGTGTGATGCTTAACATTTACAGCAAACTTCTACAGAGTACCATGAAAAAAAGAAAAAAAAAAAAGACCAAGGATGAAAACTAAAAAAAAAAACAAACAAACAGAAAACAAAACAAAACAAAACAAAAACCAACAACAACAACAAAAAAAAAGAAAACACAAAATAACTTATTTCTCAGAGGGGGGATTCAGGAGGGCCAACAGAGTTAAAACATTCAGCTTCAAGACTCATACACTTGCACGGAGCCCAAGCTATCTTAAGAGGATCTACGAGAAAAACAACAGACATAATTCATGATTCTTTAATTTTTCAAGTTAGCTTTCTCTGTACAAGCATCTTCTGTCTGTCTAGGCACAGAGGAGAGGAGAGCAGCGTTAGCAGTTTTGGCCAGAGGTCTTCAGGGAAAGTGGCTGTGCCCTACTTCGACAAGAGCAGTTGCTGAGGCAAATCAGGTCTTTGACAGGGATGAAATGAAGTTCCACTGTTAGCACAAAAGAGCTCCCATTGATTTTGGCCTCTTTCAGCTGATGTAAATAATCAAGTAACCATAAATTTGACAAGGAATAATTGCTGCCTGCTCCCCTTCATGGTGTACTCAAAAAGGCATTTAAAAATCACCTTGGGCAGAGGGAAAAGGAGAAAGGAAAGCAGAGCTTGGACAGTTCTTCTCCTTTATTAAGCTCTATTCTGCAATGTCACCTGCAACCACACAACCATCTTTCAGAGAGAGGGGAAAAAAGCATGGTGCTTGAAGCAGCAGGTTGGCAATTCCACGCTCTGATGGGCTCAATGGGTTCTTAATTCTGCCAAAAAAAAGGAATTTATGAAGTTTCATTTCATTTGCAGACAAGCTCATTTGAAACAAAGGTGATCTGTGAGCAGTGAATTCAGTGATGCAAGGCTTTTGATAAATGTGTCTCAAGTTAAGCTTCCACTTGGCTTCCCTGAGCCCTGATAGGAGTTCAGCTCATGTTCTTGCAGCTTTTGTTAGCGACACAGGACTGACTGAGCTTTCTTTAACGTCTTGTCCAGTGTGTACAGGACCCTCCCACCAGTCATTTCTATTTCAGCCTGAACATAACAAGACAACCAGTGCTCTGAGGATAGTAAAGCAGCCCAACAGGGCTCCTTGTTACCAAGACACATTATTACATGCCGAGGCAGCAGCCACGTTTCTAAGTGACATGCCACAGGCACCATCCAGGCCCAGAAGTACTCACTACAAAATGGGACCTAACACCCATGCCTGAAGGCTGCATCAGTGAACCCTACATGGGTCAGACTCCCATAAAGGGGCCATATTCATTAAATATATATATATACACATATATATGTATATATTTAAGTAACTGTGTTGTGCTTTGGCAATATCATTGAAAATCCAAACTTTCTTTTCTTTGTTTTGCCACTGAAGAAAATGGCATCAACTGCCCACAGATCTAGAATTAGTTTGGGTTTGTTACTAAAAGTAATAGTATTTGTGACACTGATAAAGGAAATGAAGGGAGAACCAGAATCCTTCTTAGAAAAGAGAGGGCCATCATTATTTTATGAAGCACACTTAGCAGTATTTGTGAATTCTGAAGATTTTGTACTTCTTAAAGATGTCAAAAAAAAAAAAAGAGCAAAGCTGTACAGATCTCAGACCAGCTCAAGCAGTAGTAATAAAAACAGGCACACAAAAACAACAACAAAAAAAAAACACCCTACGATTGCCAGGGAAAGAAAACAGTGTTTATATCAGCTTGTAGGCTAGAAAGCAATATCATCTGAAAAACATGCAATTATGGAATATTTGGTCTATAATTATGTACAAAATCTAAGTGTCGGTGGGGAGGAGGGCACCAGCTAACAGTCCACCAGACAAGTTCATCTGACAATTTACATTTCCATCGCTTCAAACACACAAACCACCACACAACCACACCAATTTGCAAGAGAGTTAAACAAGGTGCTAGGTGACAGGATGCAGAAAAGAAATGACAGAGGAGACAGAAGTATGACTGACACTTGCTCTTTCAGTGCTCGACATTATTTTATTGGGAGCTCTTGTGATATCTCAGGTTAGCTTCCAGCGTTCAAGACTTTTGTTAACTATACCAAACAAGAACAATTTGGCAACAACAATTAGTTGCTATCTGCAAAGTACTTTGATGCCTGTGGATAGTAGAATCCATTGCTATTGCTATTTTTATTAAGTAAGGAGATGAGGGAATAAGATGTTCATGAAAGTTTCAGAACCAAAATTAGATTTATTTGCTACATTTTCAGTATGTCTGTAAGGACTGCTGCTATGGTAGAAGACTGTTAGAAAAAGTGAAACTGTCCCAAAAGATCTTCTAATTTCAAGAACAAAAGGACTCTGAGGGAAAAGACTAACAAAACCTACCAAACAAGCATCTGGTTCATTAAGATTTACACATTTCAACAATGAAGTTCTAAAAACGCAGGAGTGTTCAAAATTTGTTGCAATTTCTTCTTGCATTTAATTTACATTTTGATACTTTTGCAAGTACCATTGTGTGACACTGTATACAGTAAGAGCACTGACTGTTAACTTGCTATAAGCCAATATCCACTGAACACACACGGCCTTTTTGACTGTTGTTTTATTTTTTCAGGATGGAGAAGATGGTTATGCTGATACACAGCTGTCCTGATGCAATCAAAGTGTCCAAACATCACACCCATGCTGCACAAACCTCAGTTAATGAGTACCACGTTTCCCATGCCACCATCTGCTGATGTTCTGGATGGAGAGATGCGTTCAGTGGTGCCTAGATAAGCATCTGCCATTGCCAAAAACACTACTTTTTTTTTTTTTAACTGGCTCTCAAAACAGCCATTTAAAAAAATCCACAGGAACAATAGCAGCAATATTTGAAAAAGGAAAACAAGTGCTCAATCAGTACTTGCTTAGAAACACCAGAAATCAACCGAAGCTTTTCTTGATATTTATCACAATCACCTGAAAAACAATGCTCAGTATTGCAGCATTAAAAAAAATGGGGAATAAAAAAAAAAAAATATGTTGAAATAACTGCACCAAGAAACTTCTCAGCACTGAGTTACAGGAACTGCCATGTTCTGAGTTGGTGACCAAAAGTAAGGACAATGAACCCCCAAAAAAACGCAGCCTGGTAGTCTAAGATCTCAACGGTGAGTAAGCTCCACGAGGACTGGAAAAGCAGATCAGATCCACAAACAGGTATTAAAGGAATGCAATTGAGCTTGCACACCTTCAACCTATAAATTGAATCATTGTACTGACAGTAGCTACACTATTCTTCACAGCAAGAGTGGCCAAACAGCCTCTGTTGGACATCATATGTGGTCTTACATGACTGATTTCAGTACAAATTGAAAAGCTAATTCTTGTTGAAAAGTACACCAACCTAGCACATACCTGCAGTGAATCAACAGAATCCAAAACCAACCACAATATTATTTTATCATTCATTTCCATGAAGTATTCTTGAATATGCAAAACATCCAGAAATTATTGCTATTTTTGAGTAAGAAATACTTTTTCAAAATGTGAAAACCTACAGGTTCTGTAGATGATTGATTGAAGTAGTGTCTACTACAAAGTCTTTTATCCATTTTAGATACTATATCCCCAAAACTTGGGGTTAAATTACCACCTTGTTTATACAAAGCTTTTCAATCACTCCTGAGACTTTGCTATTACTAGTTTCATTATTTCTTTCTGATTAAAGGTACATTATTGTAGCTGAAGTGAAATCTGCTGATAATTAACAGCCTAACCAGATTAATCTTAACTATTTTTTAATAATCGACCTATTATGTATTTGTACAATTAAATTCACTTAAAAATTACGAGTTGAAACAGTGCCACTTTGCAGGTGGATAATGGGGGGGAAAAAAAGGCATTTTGTTGCTGCTAGAGCTAGGAGTTGAGCTTTTAACCTTTAAAACTACTTTGTTTACTATTAAGGATTAGTGTTTCTGCTCATTTTTTGGAAAAAAAAAAAAAAATTCCCCTTTAGCATTGAAATGGGATAGTTAAATATATGATGCAGAAAATTCCTGCAATCAGTTGTACCATAACTGTACTCTACTACTCTGAAAAGAAATAAAATACCCTTTAAGGTGCACTAGAAATCAATGGGAAGAAGCATATGCTGACACAGAGTAGCATCAGTAGTTGATTTAAGTGGTGAAACGTACATTTGTCATAAGAACTTTTAAGTATCTCTCTGAACATCTCTAGATTCATTTTCTTCTGTTTAAAAATTCTAAGAGTCATCACTCCATTTGTGCACAATAGATCTATATTGGTTCTATTGAACATGAATTACACTTTCAGCAAAGATGCATTTTGCATATACAACTTTCCATTGCTATAAATTGCTTCTTCTTATAAACCATTCAAATAGAGAGGACACTCAATCTAAGAAGGTCGCACAATTGCACAATCCAAAACCACAACTGCACTTGAATTTATCACTACAACTTTTTTTTTTTTTTTTTTTTTTTTTTTTTTTCCCCTGTAAACTACTTTGCAATCATCTCAATGCCACTTTCATCATTTGGTACTTGTTTAGTCTGAGTGACTTGAGCTATGGTCTTGTATCAATACAGAAGCAGGAACCATAAGCAGGATATTGAAATCCCAGCTAAAATGAGCAAGGATGAGCTTGTTTTTTTCCCTCATGATTAAATTGGGAAAGGAGTCTTCCCTTCTCCTCCACAGCCATCTCCTAATTATTTGACAAGTGTGTTTAAATTTTTTTTTCTTTTCATTTTTTTTTGGCAAGTGTAGCACTTGTACTTGCATATACTAAGGTTTCATAAAAAATAAAAAACGAAAGAATACAAAGTATGTTTTCTAAATTACTTGCAAGTGGCTTTACTATGTTCACAGCTCTTTCTCTACATGGCAACAGTAACTGAAAATAGTCTTAGTCTCTTTAACAGACTGAAATTTAGTAATTCGTGTTGGTGTATCTGCACCTGCTAAGCTAATGCCAACAACATGATGGAATATCAGAAGATTGTAGACCGCAGCTTTAGATTGCCATATTAAAAGAAACCTCCCCCAACATTTGATCTTTCCTTCAGTAGGTTACCTAGAAATATCAACATGAAAATGAGTATAATTTAAAGTATACACTAGGGATGCTAGAAACACCCTAAATAAAGTGTTTCACATCTAAAAAACATATCACATCAAAAACACTTCTCTACTAGAGGTGGTATGCTGAATTTAAAGTTTATTCATCTTTCTCACCTAAGAGTGTCACTGCACTTTCTTAGGCACTCTTATCTGTGCATTTGGGTCAAATCATCCTGTTTCAGATGAAGTTTTAACCGTAATTTACAACATAGTGTGAATTTTCCTTTCTGAGATAATGTAAAACTTTCCTGTGAGTACCTGAAGTGCCAAAACACACCCTGTTCAATTCTGTTCAGACTTGTTTCCTACGAGAGAAGTAGTGATGATGGCTGACTGATGCTATCACAATGTAGGGGTGATGGGTTAATCCCATGAGAGAGATGGAAAAAATGCTTTTCCTCCTGTGACCGCCCTCCAGCAAGCATCCCCCTGTGAGAAAACTGCAGCTGCCAGGCATGGTGCAGGAGGGACATCCTCACTGGAAATCTCTGCACAAACTCTCTAGAGTGAAGAATAACTGGAAGAGCATGACAAACATTAAACCTAATTAAAAAAAAAAAACTTTCAAATTAAAGTTGTGTTTAAGTAACTGTATTAGTCTTTTGATTTTTTTTTTTTTTTTTTTTTTTGGAACAAAACCAAAAAAAAAAGCCATACCACACTTGACTTGCTTTTCAAATATTTGCTTCCCAACCTTAAGTATGAACCAAATACCTGGGCCTTCAAAACTCAAACTAAAAAAGTGCATTTTCAGTTGGAAAAGTTTTATAACTATCTTAACTAAAAAGTTCACATAGAGATCTATCCTGGTATGCAAACAATAGCAGTATTGTAAATATACTTATTAGAAGTGACTTTGGGAGTTTTTTAAGGTAACGTAGTACTTTCTGAGAGTCTTTCATTAACCAGCCTTACTTTTTCAGGTGAAAACTGCGATGCATTAATCTAATATAATTAAAATTGAAAAGGAAATATTTGAAACAAAGAAAAAAACATTATTTAATATTGATATTGTCAAGCTTCAAAATATTCTTCCAGCAGTGGGCAAACTTCTGGTCTTGCAAGTGTGTTGAGGATACTATAAGGCCATGCAGCACATCTGATCTAATCTAAATTGAAAATTAAGCAAGTGAGAGAAAGGTCAGGAGATGTGATCTCCTGACAACAGTACGGGTATTAACAGAAGGATACAGAGAGAGCACATAAAAATTAGTTCACTTAAGCTCCGAATTACTAATGAAATGAGAAACATCTGCCTCTTACTGGCTTCCACTTAAGCCTTTATTTTTTCAAGTCTCAATTACCCCAATGTATAATTGTTATGTGCAATGTCCATTGACCAGAGTTTCCTTGGGTGTCCTTTCCCTTGTTTAGCCACAGTGATTGATGATCCTGCAAGAGAGAGGGCCCGCAGGATTTGGGGAACGTTATTGATCCCAAGCTGGAATACAAATGCCTCTTTAGAAACTAATGATATAAGTCATGTTTGGATCGAAACTGGGAAGACTGCATCCTAACAGACCTACAGTGATTCCTTGCAATGCCATCTGGCAGTGTGTGCCAAAAG
Source organism: Netta rufina (assembly GCF_964035555.1). NCBI lineage: Eukaryota > Metazoa > Chordata > Aves > Anseriformes > Anatidae > Netta > Netta rufina. Next base: position 51,061,906 of record NC_140125.1, on the reverse strand, counting down.
AGCAGCTAAAAGCTTCACCACTTCCAGCTGCTGGAAGCAAGGCACAGAGGTGGAGTGAGATTGATTAATAAGAAGAAAAGATGCAACTGGGCCAAGGGCCCAGTATTACTAAAAGCAAGACTATTTCTCAAAAATACTGTTCCACTTACCCAGAAAAAGAAGCACAGTAATAGTTTTCAGCCATACAAAAACAGTCTCTGTTCAGTCTGACTCAATACAAGCAGTGACTTACCAACAATCTCTTCTTTCATTTCAGGTCTATATTTTCTGCTCTATAAGGTATTACAGTACTACATGCATTCACGATACTGTGAAGACTCCTGGGATTCCCTCATTAGTCTTGCAGTACTGCATGACCTCATGATGCAGATCCTCTTCAGAAAAAGTTATCTGTACAATCAGGTTCAAAGGATAAGCAACAGGACTATAAAGTTCTCCAACTAAACAAGAACTATGGCTAATACAGGTTTCTGCTTTTACAGATGAGCTTCCCTGCCTAACTGATGGTTATCGTGACTGCATCAGTAAACACAGTAATTCAAAGGAGAGCTGGCTGTGATGTTCAGTATCATTATTAAAAAGATTTAATTTTAGGGGTTTTTAGTTGCAAACAGCAAGTCTAAAAAACAAAGAGATTACAAGGATGGTGTCAGTTTGGATTCTTCAGTCTTAACCACCTGGTTTAAGCATATTTTATATATATATATTTATATATATATTTTATATAAACACACAGACACTTGAAAGTGTCAAATTGTTGTAGTGCATTACTCAAAAAAAACAATTCAAGTCATCCATCCTTTTTTGCCTTTAAACAAATCAGGTGAATTATTTAATAAAGCTACGTTCTACAACCAAACTACTGACGTGAAAACTGGTCCTTATAGAGCGCTGACATCTCAAGTACCTTTTACATGCAACAGAAGTGCACAGGAAAGCCCCTTCCTTGCACAGTGGTAAGCTATTTTCTGAAGTACCAGCAATGGACTGTAGCAATTAAGAGACAGAGATGAACAAAATGGAAATAGGACAAAAGATGCTTAAAACAAATGAAGCAGTGTAAACAGGTAGTGCACAGTTTTATGGATTAAAGACCAAGCACAAAGCAGGAAGAGACCTAAAACAGAAAGGACAGGGAAGAAGTAGTGGAGAAAGGTGGTGTGGGTTTGTTTTTGTTTTTTGTTTGTTTGGTGTTTTTTTTTTTTTTTTGGTTCTTTTTGTTTGTTTCTTATTTTCTAGTTGGTTAAGATTTAAAAAAAAAAATAAAAATACAAGCCTTCACAAAATGCCATACTGTAAACTGTTAGAAATCAAGTCATTGCATGGGGGGAGGTTGTAAAAATAAATTATCAAAATGATTGAAAGTATGAGGAAAAAAATATGCTTCTGCTCTAGTATGTTTTTTTATTACACTTACTGGAAAATTTTGCTAAACAGCCTGGTTAGAGGCAGTGAATCTTGTTAACACCATTAGCCCACTTCCAAATTAACTAATCATACATCAACATTTGTGAGAAATATATAAATTTACAACAGATCTACAGAGAGGGTTGATTCATTGAAGTAAGATAAAATCAGGTATCAAGTAATTTCTATAGTCTGCATACTGCAAGCTGCCTGCTTGTTGGAATAAGCAGTATCAATAAATGTCACAGAGTCATATACCATTATCTTGCTTGGAAAAACACCTTCAAGATCTTCAAGTCCAACTACCAAACTGGCCTACAAAGCACGACCACACAAAAAAGCTGCATTTTTCAGGGGGGATGAGGGATGTTATTTACATAAATAAATTTGCATAAATAAATATTTAAAAAAAAAAAAAACAGTCTCTCTCTTTATTTACCTTGAACATGATCAAACTTAATATAACCACTTGACTCTGCTTTCGCCCGTTCCTTGCCCCAGCAGCGCTTGGCACTTTCACACAAGAAAAAGACAAACAAGCAACGCCCTAACTAAACTGTTAAGAGAATATTTTACATTTCTAAATACCACTAATTGAGAAAGGCAAGAGAGGAACATCATTTGGAGTTACAATTACTTTGTCATTGAAGAAAGAAAAATATTACTGCTAATGCCAGTTGTACAGTGGAGACACAAAGCATCTGCAAAAGCAGCTCTGGACAGCCATGGCACCGATCAAAGCACTAGCAAAAGTGTCGGGAGCTAAAGCAGGAACACCACACTTGTGGAACAGAGTTGGCACTGCAGATGGGAAGGAAAAAGAACATTTTGAATGTTCTTAATGCATCTAATATAAACCAGAACGAAACTGAATAAAAACAATTGTTCCTTGTCACTATGGAAATTCCCTGCATGAGCTTATGAATAATATTACACGAAAAGACTTCTTTGAGAACATAAAATACATAGTCTCCCTCAACAGCGATAAAAGAAATTTTCTGCTTTGGGAGCTTATTCCACAAAATGCATGTTTGAAGTGTGATCACATCTTCTGAAGCTCATAAACTACTTAGAATTTAGCATCCCCCATAACTCACTTTCCACACATGTAAGAACACAGCTAAATGAATGCAGTATTTGAACTGATTGGGTTTTGTTCATTTATAAAGTACTTATGTATTCATCACATCCCAATGACAGGTTGACATCAGTACATTGTTACAGCCACATCTTTTGATTATGAAATAATTTTAATCCATACAATTATGAATGCCAACACAATGCCAATGAAAGAATCCAAATGAGAAATATGGTCTTATCGCAGCACATCTGATGTTTCCTAATTAATGCAGCATTTTTTCAGTCATCTACTTCATGGGAAATTATTAATACTATTTAGCAATGCATTGTTCTCTGTTCAGTTGGTTTCTTCCTTTTCAACCTTTATTTCTGCCCTTTCTCTCCATCACAGGGTTTCTTACATGATTCCTCAGCATGTCCACCACAGAGCGCAGCAATACCGCAGCCTTCTCAACACCCCCGGACAGCAATTGAGAGTCTTCCAAGTCCTTCCATCTCCTATTTGTTCAATCCTACAGGCTCAAGGAAGTCTAATTTTCTCTTTCATTAGTGCATCAGTGATGGGAAGTTATCTGTCACAGTATTTCACATTTTAAAAAAATAAATATTAGAAGGGCACCCCAAAGAAGGACAGAGAGGGAGAGAGCATGTGCACCATTAGAGACAGTCACAATGTTGAACACAAGCTGTAATTTCAATTATTACAATATTTTACTCTTCAATTTTCATTTTAAACTTTTAAAAGAATATATGCCTCTTATGCAAAAGAAGGAACACGTTACATACATCTGACTGGGCAATAATCTGCTCCTTTTTTCCAAACTATTAACCATTCCTATCTAATTAACACTGCCTATTTTTTCTCCAGAAAAATAATATTAATAAATTATGAAAAATAAGTTATAGAGAACTTCAGAATAAGTTAAATGTTTGGTTTAATTTTTGTTCAAGCTTTTTCTTCAGGGATTCACTACCTTCTAACACTTTGTTGCCATACACAGAAGAGGCTGTTTGCACTCCCCAGGCATTTACTTTTCTAGAGACTTACACCCTTCTTCATAAGCAAGGCTTATTTCTATATTATATAGAGCACCAAAAAAAAAAAAAAAAAAAAAAAAAAAAAAGATCATTCAGTTTTTAGAAACACGATGGGTTATTTTGGTTCACCCAGAGCAAACCATTTGGGAAGGAGCAAATCAGGGTTTCAGTAACCATTTATTTTGTGTCCTTCAGTGGGATGTAAGGCAGGTTGCTTCTGTTAGGCCTTGTGGGGCAGTACTGATCATCCTACAGGGAAATTCTACAGAAGAAACTAGATTTCAAAACAGATTTCAAAACTGTATTAACAGATCCAAGCTCTCTTTGCTTTTAGCATCTGTCTACAAATATCTCTTCAACCAGCACCTTAGCAATATAATTGTATTTCAAAGGAGAGGGAAGGAGAGAGAGGGCAGACATCTACAGCAGTCTGTGCTCCTCCAGCACACAGCCAACAAGTCGTAACAGAGAGTAACAGGACCATGGATCTAACAACCAGTATTTCTGAAATGTCAGCCAGACACCTCCACACACTGTGGATTCAAGCATGAAGCAGGACAGGGTGGGAGGGATGGCAGAAGTTCAGAAGCCGATACGAATGAACACAGTTTATCCTTCACCTGCTTGGCACTCCCTGGGCCACAACCACCACCAAGTCTCAGCAGTAAGGTCCACAGTTGGGTCAAGCAAGCAAACCAGCTTTGTGCTCTAGAGCAGACCTTTTGTTAATGGTGTTAGTCCCCAGAAAGATGAGCTCTGGCTTGCAGATCGTGTTGTGGGCTCAGCTTCTCCCACGCTGTGAGCAACAGCGCTGCTGTGACAGGAGGGGGGGCTCGGTGCACCAGACTGAGCCACTGAGAGACAGGATTCTGCTGAACAGTGCTGCTGTAAAACCAAATCCTGTTCAGTTTAAGCGATCTGAGATGCACCCTCAGCTAAAGACCTTGAAAAGGTCTTTAGAAAATAAAAGACCTTGTCATTTCTGTGGCAGTTTAAGCTAGCTGAGATCACTCTTTTCCAGAAAAGTCAAGCTGGTCATTCCGTTTAAGATTCTATTTAAATAAGAAAACTCAAAATCTGAGTCTGAGATCTTACGGGATGGCTCTATGAGATCAAAAAGTCAAAATACAACCATTAAAACCCGTTGCCGAGCAGGACAGCGCTTGGGAGAGCCAAAAAAGTTCAGCTTTATCAGAATCCCATGAGCATTTTGAGTGGAAGGAACCTCTGCAGGTCTCCTGCAGCTCCAGGCAGGGCTGATTTAACAGATAGGTTACACTGCTTGGACCACTGCCGAGGCAACATTTTCCCTCTGTGCTCCTCTTTCAGTTTGCAGTTCATAATGACTCAGAGTAAGCAAAGTTTTCTGCATTCTTCTGTATTTCATGCAAAGATTTCTACTGGTGTATATTAAATAAACTACACACTGCAAATACTTAGATAAAAAATAAAATTAAGGCAGCAATCCTCTCAGTGACATTTGCTGTCATCCCCGCTTCCTTCCAATACATTCTTATGAACTACTGTAAAAGTGTTTATTACGGAAAACTCTGCACTTTAAGGATTATGAGTATGCCCATGGAAGCAATTAACAAATGAAATGCCATGCAAAATGCCATTTGAAAGATGCGGTATTTTACAAAGCAGAATCCCGTAAAGTCAATTAAAGAGAACAATATCAAAATCTTGGCAAATCTGCACTAAGACTCATTCTTTTGATGATGAAGACATGAAGAGAGACTGTTCATTTTGTGAAATCAGGGTTGCACAGGAATTTGTGAAGTTTCAAGCTATATAAAAACATCCTTCCAAAAATACACAGCTAGAGCTTATTTGACTGTAAATTAGTTGCCTTGCCACTTCCACTCACTTTCCAAACAACTTGTATTGCAGCATTCTAGCATTTCCAATGAACTGCAAACCAGTCCACTATTCAAAAACACAAATACAGTTTAATCTTGGAGAAGATAATTCACTGACTACAATTTAAGAGGAATTTCTTATTTCTACAGAAAAATACAGTATGTATGCACACAAAAAAAACTGTCCTAGTGAACACGAATGGGGACTATTTTACTCACATGATGTTTCTTCCAAAATTAGCTGGTATGAAAATGCTAGCAGAAATCAAAACTAGCAGCAGTTAACTTACCTACATATATAACTAAGAAAAACATAATGTTTGAAAATATAAATTAAAGCTTTCTTGGTTCTTCTTGCAAAAGAATCTAGTGAAAACGGATGAATACTCAGCTATAAAGTTCTTAACATTTATTTTTTCCAGAATGTTTGGCTAAAGAAATATGAGTCTTTAAATAGTAACTCATTCTTCTGAAATTATCTAACCATAATGTGCAAGCAAATATGATTGCTATCTGGTTCTGCATGTGTATCATGTTAAGAACTGGAAAACAGAGCAAGAGCTGTCAGCATACCAAAATCTTTTGAGGTATAAATATAGCAAGTAGTTTGCATGCGTCATCACAGATACCATACCAGAAATGAGATCCTGAATAAATTATAAGCTAAAGAATACACACAGGGCTAGAAGAAGGAAGCAACTGAAAGCAACATGAATGATCAGAGCAATGTGCTCTCTCTTCATTAGTTCCCTGCAAACTTTGTTCCTCCTTCTGCTGTAGAGAGACAGCAGTTGTATTACACAACTTGGTATCATTGAAAACCTGTTTTCTTCAGAGAGAATTAAAACTTCACAAGTCTTTTTTAAAGTGAAAACATCTAAAGGAGTATCCTGCAGTAGAAGCAGATGATTTTTGGCAGTGAGGTCAAGAAATGAAGGCTGAGGCATGAAGGGGTGGGGAAAGTCAGCCTGCGTGGCTGTCTGTCCTGCAACATCCTGGCCTGGCTCCCCATAGCAAGAGACAGGAGCAGGTCAAACGCAACAACACAGAAATCACCGACTTCTAAACGTTAAGACCTCAAACATGTCTTTTACTCATGTGAACTACTGTCACTCAAATATCACGACTCTTCACAATACCAGAATGCTGCCAATAACCTAAAAATACCTGCACAGCAGCCATGGCTGCTGCCTCACTAAAGGGCACCAAGTCCATCCCCTCCTTTCCAAAGGGCAACGAAGGAGACCAGCAGCTCCCACTACTGCCCAGGGTAAGCCCATTACTGCCTGGAGCCAGTTCAGGGACAAGAAACGAGCAGAGGGGAAGGTAGCACACCTCAGCTGCACACTGCCTGTCACTGCTTGACCCTCTCAGGCAGTCCAGAAGTATCTTCGGTCCACTACGAACTCTACTAATTGAAAGAATGTGACAAGAAAATTAAATGTATTCAGTTAAAATACGAGCTCAATTGATTATAAGAGATACCATCCAATTGCTTGTTTTCTTTCTGTTCATATAGAATGAATATACACTTAAGAGGGCAAAATGAATTAGCTTTGTGTTCTCAGCCAGTTATTAATTTTGAATTTCAGATAAAGAACAAGTTAAGACATTTTAATTAAAAATATACGGAGAGTAAGAATTTCCAAGAAAGCAAGTCTGGTATGGCTGCTCTAATGAATTAATTGGTATATCGTCCATTATACGAGCAGACATCTTAATTTCCCTCTTGCTTCCCTTAGACAAAAAAGAAAAATTCTAAACCAAATATAGGAACCAGCTTAGTTAAAAATCAGGTTTACACAGACATTAACTCACTCTTTTCATGTCAGTTTTATTCCCTTCGCCCTTAATTAGCCCACATCAACATTGCCCCCCAAAAATCAGTTTCCAAATGATGTAAAATACTTCACATCATGGTAAATTTCCGTCCTTGCACATTACTTTCCTAAAAACATATATTTGCTGCTTTTCCCAGGAGATTTACAGCATTGTTTAACAATGCTGACACACGCATACAATCAGCTTCCTAATGAAAATCAAAACAAACACGAGTAACATCCCAACTAGCCCTTGGAGAGTTTCGATTAATACCCCATCCATTAGGCATCTGTTTCATTACACGATGCAGACCTCTAGATTATAGCAGCATTAATAACTGTCCACAGACTGAGACATTTACATGAGTTTCTATAATGAAACCACTATGCACAGCGCAACCCTCAGTGATTCATTTGGCCTTTACCATCACATGAAAGTAAATTCAATTTGGCAAACGATTTAGATTTGAATAAACATCCCAATCTATCACTGATGACTTTAAATCCTTGGCAATGCCTATTCAGTATTATTTCAATTTAGATACAGTGAGAATAATGAAGGAATGGGTATTCCATTAAAATTTCTTTCACTTGGAAATATTTTAAAATTCATAGTAGAAATACAGGGTATTGAAATGTCTTGTTCAGTTAAGAGAGCATTTTGGTATGTGTTGTTCATCCCAACTTGAAGAGCCAGGCAGAGATGTCGGCACTCAGGAGGTCTCAGGAGAAGGCTCGGCACAGGGCTGAGGGCCTTTCTGGGCCCGGGGCCTGCCTCACTGGGCTGAGCAAGCATGCATTAACAAGCACACCATGCCTTGAGCTGCCCTCTCCAGCCTGCACAGGCTCGGACAGAGAAGGTCAGGGACCAACACGGGGTCTGCTCCTGCTCCCCAGTTACCCATGAAGCTCACAGACATGACAAGAGACGCGGCAATCTGGTCTGTGAGGGACAGCCGCCATCTCATTGCCAGTGAGCCCAACTATGTAAGAAGGCTCATTCTTTAAGATATTCCTCAGTGGAAATGCACCCAAACACCTGCCAAGGCTTCAAACACGTGCAGCCTCTGTCTTTCTTGACATACCTTCACAACTGCCTTACATTACAGGGAGTTTTGTAGAAGAGTTCACATTTTAAAAATACCGAAACCAATCCCAACAGCAGTTGACTTCAGTGAAATTGAGCAACAGTGTTACTGACGTGAAGAGAAACATTGCTGTGACTACATTTTTGTGAACACTGTTTCCATATGTCAAGACTTTAAACTCAAAGCATTTTCAAACACTTCTCAGAATAATAAGTAAGAGAAAGCAATATGTACATGTTCCACCCAGATGTACACTGCTTGCAAAGTATTCACAGTAAAGTATGAAAACTAGGCCCTTGTTATTCTCCTGTTATTCTCCCTAAAGCAGACCACCTTTTCCTCACTGGTCCCCTATACATTCAAAAAGGAAATTAGAGAAAATCCCCAGAGAGATCATGAGCCTATTTATAATGATTGTCACAGGCTACCAGGGATGATTAATGCCAGCTGAAGTCATTTAATAATTTCAGAGTCTTTAGCACAAGATGTGCAATTTCTTACTGCCATAATCAAGCATTCAACTCTTTTTTGTTGTTGTTGTGTCTGTGTGGCACCCTTGCACAGTCTGAAGGACAAGTCTTTGTTTCACTGCCAACCAGCAGTAACTGTTGTCACTGTATCTGGACACATGACATTAATATTCTGCCTGCCAAACACACTAAATGAACTGTGTTGGAGCTGTGGGTGCTTAATTCCTTCAGTGGTACCTTTGCTAGATGATGCTTGCTCGTATCAAGTATCTACCGAGTTAGAGGTATTTGGGGAACTTGACATAAAGTTAGATTATGGCAGCAAGCACTCCACAAAAATGCTATTTACCATATGGCTAGTAAGTTTGTAACAGAGGGGTTTGCAGCTTATAAAACCATAAGAGCGCATACAGCATCAGCCTCAACTCTTCACCAGAAATATCCATTGCTAGGAGGTAGGGTTTGAGGGGGAAAAAACAAGCAAACAACAAAAACAAAGCAATAGAAAAAAAGCACCTTACAAAGCTTCACGAAGCTAAAAGCTTCGTTTTTTTTTTTTTTTTTTTTTAATGTTTTTTGTCTTGTTTATAACATTACATATAAGCAGGGGGTTGTAAGGTAAATTCACTCTTCCACATGCCTAGTAACCCTTTTTGCATTACAGTTAGTCTTGCTGCCTGACTACTTAACACAGAAGATGGAGTTTATTTACAGGAGAACAGAGCAAGTCACACTAGTGCCTCGCATGACAATTTTAAGACATTCATAGTTTTAAACTCATTGTTTCATCTTAAAAGTGTAGTCATCTTTGCTGCATCACACTGGAAGCACAGCACCCTGTGATCAGTTAGAAGAACCTGATCATCTTCATCTGCCATTTCCAATTCAAAATGCCAGTTACTCTTGGTCCCTCAGCATAAAAAGCTTGCACAATGTACAATTAAATGCCCAGACACTGCTCCCATCTTTGAGTCATCTAGTTTTTCCATGGATAATGTTCCGAATCTTCTTTGTATTCATAACAGCTCTTAGCACTGTCTCATCAAACCATTTAATTAGTGGACACCTTTTTGGGCCTTGTTCTGTAGTAAAAATATTTCTTTATTCCATGACAGTACTGTCCCGTGGATGATTCTCCCTAATCACCATCAATAAGCCAAATAATTTTCTCTTTGCCAGAACTGTTCATCATCAACTTCTGATTCATCTCTTACTACCTTGAAGTATTTCATTAATCTAAAACAATGAGTGGGTGTTAGCAGTTTCTTATAATAATGTTTTAACAGTTTTACCTCAGTCTATATAGATAAAAAATACTGTATTTCCTAAATTTAAATACTGCCATTTTTTTCTTTTATTATCCTTATTGAAAGTAATAATAGTAATAATAATAATCTTGTTTGATGAAATCATGCTCTGCTCTCAGTAATTGCACAGAACTGCCATGAATACATTTGGGCTAGAACCCAGGGTTTTACACTAGGAACTTAAAACAACAGCCTATTCATTTAATCAAAGGAAACACAAACAATCATTCAAAGGGCAACCCATAACAATTAAGCTGAGCTTCTGAATACTAAATATGAGCCATCCTCTCCTGGTGCTTTCTCTATTAACTACATGAGAGACTACAGTTTACATAGGATTCAAGTTTCTAAACATCAGAGGAACTAGGTTCTAGTGTAGTCTTCTGATGGGAGTGGTAGGAACAAAAAAACTGAGCAAGGTGTTTTTAAAAAATTTTTACTATTTCACCAAGAAGCTATTCTAAGTCAAAAGAAATTACTTAGTATATGGGTTATGTCAGTGTACTTTTCAATCCTAGTAGCTCTTACACACAAGTCTCCAAAAATATTTATATTTAAAGAAAGAATGGAATTGGGGAAGCTTTTCTTTTGTGATGCAGATTCCCTGACTTCAGTCTACAGTTGAGGAGATATTAAAAATGTTCTCGTGTTTCATTATAAAGTCAAAACAAAGTTGACTTTGTTTCATTTACATGCTAGCATTTGCCAGGGTAAAATTTCTATTTAGTTTATCTACTCAATTTGCATTATTCCTTTCCTATGCAGCATCTTAGCCAAATACTAAACTGCTGCTTAGAAAAATGAGGCATTTAAAAAAACACGTTCTTCCTGCACTGAACTGTAATAGGAGCATTATCAGAAGAGTTTTTGCTCATTAAAAATGAGTTCCTGGGTCTGAACTACCAACACAAAGAAAACAGTAGCTAGAAAATTCCCATGCCAGTAACCATTGCTTCGCCTGTCTCAGAGGAGCCATTAGACAGCTTACCAATAGCATGGAAGTAAGGGAATACGATCTGTACAAAGCTAAATTATGCCTGAGAGAGCACCAGCATTTCCAGAACTTGGTGTTAAAAATCCCTTTTACCAACTCCAATTTCACTTTTGATTTCCAGCAGTTCAAAGGAAGAGGTTATTCTATCGGGTTGCAAATATCAAGTGCTACTATGGATTCAAAACCCTTGAGTCAAACAAATGCTTAACAGCTCTGTTTCAAGGGCTTTTAGGGTGCACTTTGTTCCCTTTATAATTTTTTTCTTACACTTTTTAAATAAAACACAGATTATTGCTTAATAACATGATCCCAGAGGAAAAGCTCAAATACTCTGAAACTCGCAAGGGTACTGGCAGTACTGAGCTGCGGCACAAAACCCAATTAGGAAGGGATTAACTGAAAATATCAGTGCATGCACGCATCCAGGCATTTTCCCCTCTGTACCAAACCGCCCTCAGAGACCAACAGGCACCAGGCTGACAGCCTCACAGCAGCTGAGGGCTTCAAAATTTCTGTGCTCGGTAGGGCAACACGCATGGGGCAGAGAGAATAGAGAGATGCAAACAAACAGCAGCCTAGCAAAAGCAAAACAGATGAGCAAGTTCCCAAGTCTTTTCTTAGGTTTTCTGCATAACTTCCTTTAAGAGTACAAGTCAGGGAGTAAGAACAACAAATGGGGTGGCTCTAGCGAGTGAACAATTCGTCATAGCAGTGTGTGTGTGCATTTTAGATATCTGTACTATAAAAACATTTCTAGATCCTTGGAAATCCTTTTTCTCCTTCCCTTCTGTCTCACACTGTTTTAACTGGTGATTAGCTCACAGATGTCTAATTAAACACCTTTTGCCTTTGGAGGACAAAAAAAAATTCCTAGCCTAAAGTAAAGCACAGGGGAAAAAAAAATGCAATGAAATCTAAAAGACTTCAGACTTGCCAATTAATATTTCAAGGCAAAAAGTAGTCTGGAGCAGAAACCATAGCCTGCATGTCGAGAGGATGAAAATAGGACATTCTGAGAATGGTGCTGTACTATCCATTAGAAGTATTAAAAAGCAGAATAGGAAACCTGAAAAGGTCAACCAAATGCTTAAGAGTAAGCATTTAGCCTCTCCACTGCTCTCCCTCCTGCCTTGCATGCTGAAGGACCGACACATTTCTGAGTGGGAAGGAGACTGCCTTCCGTTTCTGCTTCTCAATAAAGGCAGAGTGGGTGAACAGATGTTTCTATCTTCTGGTTCAAGATGAAGAACAGGATATACAGCTATGGGCATAACTTGAGAGTAGTTGCAGGTCAAGCTAAATAGAGGAAGACGATAGAGAAAAAGAGCAATCCTTCCTTTGGCATATCCTACCTGCTTCCACCTACTGCTGAGCAAGGGGGCTCCATGGATCAGACACCACCTAAAGCACACTAAATAGCCATGATGGTCTTCATTTTTACCGTGATTTTAAAGTGTCCAAATACCATAAGCCACTTCTAACTTTTGACCACTCTATTGCCTTGCAGAAATGAGTTCTGCAATGCAATTATCTGTCATATGACAAGGTACATCCTCTTATTTAATAACTTGCTCTCTCATTAGATACCTCCTCGTTCTCATGTTAGGAGACATTGGGAACAAATCATTCCCTCTTCATCTTCTCCCAGCTATTCAAAGAGTTTATAGACTTCAGTGAGATGAATGAGGGTGCTTGGTTCTCCATATCGAGAGTCATAATTTATTTACTTCCACCCCATTCAAAACCCAATCAGGACATCTGATTGCTCTGCTTGCCTTTCTCAGTATCTTTTGTAGTTGAACTACAGCCTTTTGAGGATAAGGTGAAAAGAAAGTCACAGTATTCAGTAACAAGATTTTCCAAGGACATGCGGTAGTATAAATAATGCTTTCCATTTTGTTCTCTCTTTTATTAGAAACTATTAATTAAATTGTCTTCGTTTTTTTCTTTCTTTAGAATTGACACTAAACCTAAACCCAGAATAACCTTTTTTCCAGTGTAGCCAATTAAGAACCCATTACAGTTCATGTATAATTAGGACTATTTCTTCTGACACAATCTTTCATATGCCATTTTAATCACCTTAGAAAGCATTACGACTCTTCACAGCTCATTTTAGTCTTTGTTGTCTCTAATACATTTGTACAAGCAGAGCACTACACAGTAACATCGCACTCTTTGTACTTTCATAACTCATTTGCTAATAGACTGAACCACAGATGTTCATCTAGAAATCTAATCCAAAAGGCATTTCCTTCTGATTTCATGAAAGCTTAAAGTTCACTGTTTTTTATTTAAATGACGACATTGTCATCACTGTAGTTTGTTTGTTTGCCGTTGCAGTTTTGGTTTTAAATATAGGGATTCAACAGAAGTTTTTTGGAAAATAAAAAATACTGTGTGAACTAAATCACTCTACATAGTGACTGAGCCAGACACTATATACAGAATTGTGACAGATTCTCTTCAAAAGCTTGTGTCTGTTTCTCAACATAAGTTATTAAATATCTTGCGCCAGGGGAGGTTCAGGTTGGAAATGAGGAGACATTTCTTCTCAGAAAGAGCAGTCAGGCACTGGAGTGGGAGGCCCAGGGAGGTGGTGGAGTCACTGTCCCTGGGGGTGTTCAAGGAAAGGTTGGATGTGGTGATCAGGGACATGGTTTAGTGGGTGGCATTGGCAGTGGGGTGGTGGTTGGACCAGATGATCATGGAGGTCTTTTCAAACCTTAATGCTTCTATTACCCTATACTAATTTTCTTCCTTTCTACAGTTTTCAGTAGTTCTGCTGGTATGTAAATCAGATTTGCTGGTCTGTGATTTCCACAACACTCAATTCCGTTTTTAAAAGCTGGAATAACATTAACACATGAACCACCTCTTCACAGTTGGGTATGCAAACAATGCTGTATGCACCACAAACACCAGTTCAGCAATGCCCAATAAATGTTACATAAAAATCCTTGGGTAAATACCTTATTATAGAATCCTGACTACGATATATTTCTGCAAGCAGGTAGGGTAATTAAAACTGCTGCTATTCAGACTTTAGTTTGAGATAGGCCCTCAGACATGCTCAGAATGAGGGAAAGTTTTTTTTGTTTGTTTTGTTTTGCCAGTATCAAATTTGGGGGGAAAGGAGAAGATGAGGTAACTGAAATTAAATCAAAACAGTCCATAGGACACTTATTCCTAACAGACTGCAGTTTATTTTGAACATTTCATTTTGAAGGAAGGAGCATGTGCAACGTAGCAGATGCACCGGTCCCTTTCTGCTCATCCATCTGAACTGGCTTGCTCTGGAAGGCAGCTACCAGCAGCTGCACGTGGACTGTGCCATGGGGAGTGCTGCTGCTCCCAGCTGAGGCTGCATTGCTGGCCGCCCTCCCAGACAGCAGTCCTGCCCCTGTGCCCTCAGGCAGAACTCCCTGAATTAATCTCTTTGTTAGTGACTCATAACAGGGTCAGGCTGAATGCAAATAGATTTATATTTCTGAAGTATGGATGATCATATGGTACAAGCACAGTGTTCATTTCAAAGTCTTTGAGATAAGAGGAAGGGTGACTACTTTTATTTTTTTTATTTTTTTTTTATTTTTTTCTGGAGGTGAAAAGAGTACTTGCACAAGCAATGAATGCCTCCAAAAAAAAAGGCACCTTTTCCATATTCTTCTCTAAAGCAAGGGTATTGCTTCAGAATGGAATCAAAACACTTCTAGCAGACTTTGCAGACAGTCCAGACCAGATTATTTTGCTGCATTTGACTCTGCAGTGGTTGTTCCAGGCTCAGACCTCTGGCACTGACTCCCACTCATTCCTTCCTACTATTTTCCCTCACACTTCAGTCATACGAGGAAACAAATACAGCAGTAAATGTGTACAAGGTTTACCCACCTTCAACATATTTTAACCCTAGTATTTTAACTTAGTATGTAGGAGATCCAGACACAGAGTAAGAGAGATAAATACAAGGCTGTAATAGAAAAAATAATTATACTGTACTCATCTCCTTGTTGAGGTGGCTGTAATTTAATTGCCACTAGAAGAAGCACTCTATAAATCATTGCTTTGCAAAAGGCACAAGGTGGATGAAAGAAAAGCTATGCTGACAGAAGGCCAAAAATGTGTATGTGCCCATTGAGTTAAATACAAAAAAATCATTTGTTTTGCCTTATTAAAAATAATCATAATTTAAAAATCTTTGCAGTTAAATAATAAAACTGCTCATTAAGGTGCTTTACTATGTCAGTGTAAACACATTTAGTCATGTAATTATGCAATTTTATTTATTTATTTATTTTTTGATTGCTGTTACTGACCTATGTCAGAACCAAAATATACCAACTTTGGTACAGCTGTATCTATCTTGCAGTGAAAACAGCAGGTTTGAGATCCCAAAAGTAAATAATGACACATTGACCCCAGCCCCAAACACCCTAGCACTCCTTTCAAAGGACAGGTGAGCATACTTTCTTTACACAAAATTGTAATTATTCAACAGAAACATTATCAGGTGTGCTGAAATTACATTTCCAAAAGATATCTAGAACAATTGCTGCAAGTTTTATCTGGTTGCACCAGGAGCACTGACTACGGAGAGGCTTCATGCTCCAGCGCAAATAAAGACTAAAAATTTTAGTGATAATCAAGATAAATATTAAGCACTAGGGTAACAAGAGCATCAGTATATTACCCACACAAAAGGGACTGATTGTGATGGATAAAATTTAAAACACATTTTCCTTAAGCATAACTTAAATTGAGATTCCACTTTGGTAATCAGACATTTCACTCAAGCATTTCACATTACATAGTGATAAATGTATTTGTTATTTTAACAGAAGTGTTACAGTACATCATCAACTTCAAGCTCTCTTATCCCCCTTCCAGAAAATGCCTACTTAAAAAGCACTCAGAAATAGCACGGTATTACCTGCAATAAAGAAAAATGCATTTGAAATAAGCTATAACTGTCTTCATAATATAACTCATCTTTCCGGTGTTTGATTTAGTTGCTTACCTTCATATAGCTACATATAAATAAAAGTTATCATCCATTAAAGCTCGGGCCAAATGAATTGACAAACTAGGAAGTGATGATAAATGGCCTGCCAAATAAACTTTTCCAATACTGAAATGTTATTTGAAAACAAAACAACAAACAGTATTTTATAGAGTTGCAATAGCTCTGCTATTTCACCACAAAGCATACATGTTCAAAGAAAATAAATTACAAGAATTGCAAACACAGATTAAACTTGCAGTATACAAAAATATTGTACAATGTAAATTAATAGCAAAATAATTACAGCATTCTGTTCCTTCAAATTACATATCATCTTGGAACAAAGATCCCAGCTAAAGAATTTTGACACATCACAGCTGATTCCAGATTTGCATCAAGTTGTGATATCTGAAGGGTTATCCAATGTTATTTTAATGTAAAAGAGACTGGCCATAAAACCAATACAGTCCTCAACATCACCTGCAGTTACTTTAAAACCTTTGTTTTTACACTTTTACTCATTTTGCTGAATTTTCACCATTCGAGCTAAAATTAACCATTTTATGGTTGCTTTTTCTCCTCCATTCTCCTAATAAGGAAACTAAAGGGGAAAAAATATTTTCAACTTATTTTAATAACAGTATTTAAAATAACTATAGCACTATGCCTCAGCACTGGGGGCTGTCCATTGTGTCAGAAATAGCTCTATTCTGATTTGACACAACCATAAATTAAAAAAAAGACCATTAAAAAGTTGAACCAAAATTTGTGTATTTCTGAGAATATAAACAAACGTATACATAAATATATGAACACAAAAGTGAGTTTGCCCCCAGCAAGAAGAAGCTAAACCATCAGCAGCCTAAAATCCACCAAATTTATTTCCACATCGTATGTATTTCAAACCTGGACACAGGTTTTCCAAATGGAGTTTTTCTGAGACAATGTCAGCACAGCTGAATGGAGATCACAGCGCTCTCCTACGCTCTCGATGACTCCACCGTGTCCCTGCTGGGACCACTTTGCTTGATAGATGCCACCTGACTCAACAGCTCAGGCAGAAAAAGAGAAGATGGAAAAGAAAAGACAGATCCCATAAGGGAGCCTGAGCAAGCAGGCACTGCAAGAGTAGGAGGGCATCAAAGTGAAATCTG
Organism: Netta rufina; assembly: GCF_964035555.1. Taxonomy (NCBI): domain Eukaryota; kingdom Metazoa; phylum Chordata; class Aves; order Anseriformes; family Anatidae; genus Netta; species Netta rufina. The sequence goes on along the minus strand of NC_140125.1, from coordinate 51,044,684 downwards.
ATGGCTGGCAAAAAAGGGAAAAAGGAACTGATGGGGAGGTGCAGCACGCAGAAGAATAGCTGGACCATACTATGGAAATGACTGCCACTGAAAAAACAAGAACTGGTGGTGAGAATGGAAACTGCATAAGAAACCTTGAGAGATGGAAGCAGAGCACAACTGGAAGAGAAAGAGCACAAATGAGGAATCCACAGCAGCAAGACGTGGACTTGCAGAGCAAGGTGACTGGGACAGGAAGCAGTCACGTAGAGGGAAGACAGGAGTCGGGAGGAAATGGGACTGGGAGGGTTAAGGTAGAAGTGATCAGCATTTGCAGAAAAAAGCAAACAAGAAATGCTATGCAAAGCATGGAATAAGAGATTAGTACCAGCATGCATCTCATGGTTACATACTTGCCAGCAAAAGAAAGGAGGGTTACCCTAAAGCATCTGGACTAGACCCTAAATGTTAAGATTCTATACCTATACCTACTTTTGCCTCTCTCACAAAAATCTGGCAGGATGTTGGTCATAACAATCTTGCATTGATTTTTTTCAAGGAAGCCAAAGTATGTTCCTCGTTTGCTGAAACCGGACTTCAGGTCCCAGACAGAGTCTGCAGACTGCCAAGAGCTTGCAGTTGCAGATGAAGCCAATGAAAGCTGTTCCATGAACAAGTGAAATACCTAGTAATAGTAAGAACTTACAAAAAAAAAAAAAAAAAAAAGGCAAGAAAAACATCCTGAAAATTCCAAATTAATTATCCAAACGTTGCTGTACAAGTTTCTCTACTTTATTTCTTCCTTTCTAATTGCACAGTTGAAGTAAAGCAACGCCACTCAGCTTAGCAGACAAATTTGTTAGTATGCACAAAGCACTTGGGTACTGTAGTGCCATATAAAAAACACTATAGCATTGTAAAAAAAAGGCTTAACCAATAATCATCTTCATAAAGTCTGAATAGCATGATCTAAAAAGGAATGGGCCAACACATTGAACAACGAGGAAGAAAAACACCAAGCAGGTGTTCATTAAGCAAGTAATGGCTTTTGCACCGTAAATGAAGTGAGAGGAAGGAGTGGAAAGGTATCAGAATCATTTAATTAAAAATTGACTCATAATGCATGAACACAAGGGGGTAAATTAAGGTTACATAAGTGACCTTAATTGCAGCATCTCGTAACTTGAATATTCAATGCAACTTTAATAACGTTTTTCTAATTTCATTTTGTGTGTACAGTAACAGTTCACATTCAGTAACAAAAAATGGAGTAATTTCTCTGACCTCTATCGTCCCCTGCTTTCAACCACAAAGCCAAAAAGAAGCAAAGCTGACATTCAGACTTACCCTATCCAACTTACTGTGTTTCAGCAGCACAGAACTCGAATAAAGAGGCACAGAGCAGGCAGAGAAGGAAGGTCAGGGAGAGCCAGAATTTCTGCACTGAGTATACAGACTCTCAGCTCATCTGTGTTTGCAAAGTTCCCCCGGAAGACCAAGAAGCAGTCTTTGTATTCAAATTTCAGGTAGCAGAACAGTGCCCCTGTAGTACTATGGAAAGTGGTGTTCTTCTGTTGTAGGATAGTCATTTCTTGATCTCATATCTAACGCCTTCGACAAGAAGAAAGGTTGTTCTGTCTCCTGCTACTCTGAACACATACATAGGTCTCTGTGTCCACCAGTCTCCTACTTTGTGTTTTAAGTTAGCCAAAGCAGGGAAGATCTTTTTAATCTGCTTTCCCAGCACCTCCCACAGTAATACACTCCAGCATTCTTGGATGTTACCATAAGAGTGCTGTAACAGCAATGCTTCTCCTCTCAGACTGCCTGATTTTAAAACTACTGCTAGAACAGTGGCTCTGACACTATTACTCCTACATGCTAATGTAACAGCCAGACCAGAGTGAGACACAGGATGTCTCTACACCAGCAAGCACTGATGTGCAACAGGAACACGTCTGTGGGATGCAAATATTTGATCTGAGGACCACATGTCCACGTGAGACCCGCTTCAGTGCTTCAGACTCACTCTCAGCTGGTCCAATGGGCTGAATTCCTACCGGTGGCTGGGACACACTTAGTGTGCCCTGAGACTGCATCTTCTAATTTAGCTTCACCCAGAAAGATACATTGTTTAAGCACTCCAAGTTTACTGCATGATATGAACTAGAAAGCAGGGACAATCCTGCTCTGAGAGATTTTCCAATAAAAGGCATTTCTGACCCGACCTGAATCGCTGACACAGACGGCCACATCCCGCTGGCACCGACTGGCAGCTACCAGCTGCACCCCTGGGCCTCGTTCCAGCTCCCCAGTTTCCAGCATCATCACTTCCTTAGTGGAACTTTTCAGTGATTCTGCTGTTCTGCAGATAAAGCAGGCAGGGAACAGGGTTCTTTGTACAAAAGATGAAGCTCATTAAACTTTTGTTGCTGAATTTAAATACTGTACAATCACCTACAGAAAATACCACACGCATCTGAACAGTTATTCTCTGCATATCCAGCAATTATATACAACTCATTAATTTTCATGTGGGTATTGCAGTACTTGTCAAATTAGCCATTTGAATACCATAGTCATTTTTAAATGGGGAAAAAAAGTATTGAGTTAATAATGAATAAAATTGCAGTAACAATAGTTCTTGCTGTCTTTATAACTGCCTACATTCCAAATTTCTTCATGGATGTTAGCATGCAATCCCCAGATTTTTTTTTATTTTTATTTTTATTTATTTATTTATTTATTTATTTTGGCCAACAGAACAGATGGTGCTTTATTATAAAAACAGGGAAACAAAAACAGAGATAATGTTGAAAAAGTTGTGCATTTACTTACAGAAACAGACAGGAGCTAAAAGGAAGAAAAAACAGTATTTTGGTGCAACAGAAAAAGGAGACATTAACTTTCTGTGTATATTTTAAAGGTAGCAGTTTTACTTCTATAGGAATTACACTATCCTGAATTTTAAGAAGTTGTTTACTCCCAGAGTGGCTCTGAATGCGACATGTAGTTGATCAGGACTATAAGTAATCACTTCTAGAGACTCTGAGGGAGATAAATAAAATGCATTATTTTATAGCACAGCATAAATCCTTTTTTGCATCGCTTTTGGAAATACTTGGATACCAGATAATAACCTGTAACTTACTGAGAAATTATTTTTCACATAAAATGAAGAATCACTCTAAATTAATAATTCATAAAACTAAGAATAAAAGTAGCATGCCACATGAGGCAGTGAGATGTTGAATGATTACAAAGGGACTAACACGCAAGGTACCATTCGGTTGAATTTCTTTTCTCAAGCACAAAGGTTTGAGAATACTACTCCATAACGAGCAGTATTCCAGAAGACTCATGTTGATTCTTCTAACAACTGCTATCATTTAAACAGTTACTACTTTTGTGATCCCCAGTATCTTCTAGTTACCACAGACATCATGACTAAGCTAACTAAGCTATATTAGTAACAGAACCATCACCTCACTTCCACCCAGCAGCCCCATAAGCAATGATCTCACCATCCTTTCAGTTTTCTGTAATTACACCATGACTTGTTTTAAATCAATACTGTTTCATCCCTCTAGACTATTTAGGAAGTGTATCTATTCCTCACCAGCTGCTGGAAAACAGCCCTATGTCATGCTTCTTTCTTGTCTTAGCTTCATTACCTCTTTCCTTCCTGGTCTTCCTACAGTACCTCTTAATCTAATCAATATGCCAGGCAGAAAACAGTTTCTTTCTTCTATTGCTCAAACTAACATGACCAAATATCTCATCTTCATAGCACTTTTCACATACATGTACTGTTTGGAGACTCTCTTCAGTCTCCCATTTGTGCATCACACCTACCTGCTGTCTGGATACCTGGATAAGATTCCTCATACACTGCACTAAGCTTTCCTACTTAGCATTGGTTGTTTCCTAGTACTAGCATCACCTATTTTTGTTCCATTGCTAAAAATAATAATGATAAAAAACCTGCCAACAATGCATTTACAATTTAGCAAATAATAGATTGCTTTTTAAAAACCTCACCCTCTCCTATCACGTTTTACTATATTTATTGCTTGCTTTGATTAACACTGCAAATTCTTTAGGTTTTAATTTCTACTTCTGTAAACTGCCATGCTTATCATGCACTATAAATGCTATTTGATGATAATTAAAACCATTAAACTACTGCCAACAGAAAACTGCAACTGGATTAAAGTAGATTAATTTGTTCTAAACATCAGTCTGTCGATTTGGCAGAAAATAATATCTAGGATGCCTGCTGGACTTCTAGATTGTCGCATTTTGTTTTCTCCTTATATCCATAGATAAACTCCTATAGCTTGGTACTTTGTTCTCTTGTGTAAACAATCAACACTTACAAGAACTCACTGTTATGATAGATTAGCCTGTCCAACAGATTAAGCATTACAACTTCAGCAGCAGGGAACTATTTGTGCCAACTCCCCACAGATGGTGTAAGCCAAACTCCACAAGGATCTGTCAGTACAGAAGAGCACCCATCGGGACAACCGACTCACTGAGGCTATGGCACAGCAAACATCTGAGGTGGCATTAAACTGTCCGATAGAGGTTGCTATCAAGACAATGGGCCAAAGTAGGCTACAGTGACTGCCTTTCCTGCAAAGTCAGTGTTCCCCAAGGTCCCCCCCGTGAAATAAGCCCACAAACACACCAGCACAAAATTTGATACTGCTTTATATTTAGGTAAAATATAATTATCAAAGTCAACCATCTCATTTCATAAGCCCATTCACATTTTCTTGACACATATCATGGCTTCTTCCCTATGTCTAGTCTCCAAAGAGATCAGCACACTCTGAAGAGCAGCCTACATGTCTGTGACACCTGAACTCACTGCAGAAATTCTAGAAATTTTGTGGTTTGTAACGCAGTTCAAAACAAAAAGGTTGCTAATGATCTTTGATTCAGCAACTGATCTGTAACAAGGCAAGATACTGAGATGGCCAACTCTGGATCTGCACAGAAGAGGAAAATTGTGATCACTTCACAGCCCAGGGATGTGTTGCTGGGATAGTGAAAAACATGGACAGGATTCTTGTGCTGGTATCATCCTCCAAAGAAAGCTGAGGCAGCAGCAGTAGTTGTGGGGTAGCCCAGGAGAGTAAAGAGTCAAGAAAATAATGCAATGGCAAAAGTACTCAGTAACTAGAGGTGCTACCACTAGGTATGAAGGCACACACAGAGTTCAGGGATAAACTTTTCTAATAAATTAACAGCAGACACAGAAAAATCTATCTGAATGCTAACAACTCCTTACCTTCAACAACACTTAGGAAAAGCGATTTGGCTGTTGCAAGAGCCAATTCATTTTATTTTTAAACACTGACATGCAATATATGAAACATAAATGTAAAAAGACTACAAGTTGTTCTCATTTCCTTGGAATAGACCTGGTCACAAACTGATATTACCTGCTTTGCAACACAACCATCTACACGGCCTCCAGCATGAAACCGAAGTCTCTAGTGTTGGACACTCCAGGCACCATCACAACACACAACCTGCCACTTAGATATGGCTCATCTTTAATAACCCTGTGCTTACCTGTCTCAGAACAGACAGTACGTCATTTTGCATGTTGCCTTAAAATTACAACAATACTATGCAAAAAAAGGATTAAAGATCAATTTGCTCAATTGACAGAAGACCACAAATTTTCATCTGAAAGCAAGGGTAATCACTAAGACTAGACATTTCTGTCAAGACAGACACAGTGATGACAAATCAGATGCACTACTGCTTTACTTGGGTCACTGTAACATATTAAAAATACAAGTATAGCTTGCTGATGTAATCCTAAAGAGGTTATTTTAACCTTTAAGACATTATTTAAAACCTGTGTATGCTTTTCAGTGTAAGCAGCATGCAAAGAGACCAAATCTTACTATTTAGTTAGTGATTAAGTTTATGATATAACAAAAAGCAATCAGGTTTCAATTTAAAGCTGGCAGATTCCCAAACGTTTCATTGACCCACACTGCCAAAGAGGACATTTCCTCCATTTGCTTCCATGTAAGTCTTGTGAGACAAATAATTATTAGGCTGCTTTACGGACATGATTTTTAACAGAAAAAAATAAAAATAAAAATCAGTGGTTTTGATTTCCAAAGACATCGTTCACTTAATAAAGAACGCTGGGCAGAAACTTTCTTTTTACTCACATAAAGTAGCCAGCACACATTTGCTAAAACCTTTGCTTACCTAAACAAATAGATACACAACCCACAAAGTGGTTAATTTAAGTCTTGTTATATCTTTCATTTCCATTTCACGAGGCAATTCCTTCCTCTAACAGAACCAATACACTTTTAAAAGTTGCTATGCTAACAAAGTAGCTTTTGATGTACGAGAAGCAAAAATCATTTGAATACAAGGGATGGAGGAGACTACCATGTTGCCCTCTTCCCAAGCCCAGAGGGCACCCCAGTGACTTGACCCCATTCTCACCACAGAAGCAGCACCAGCAGCTCTGGGGGATCAGGAACTAGCTGATGCTACTTAACTGTATTGCTTGGTAGGCAACTCAGCTACAGCAATTTATTTTTTTCCCTAGTCTTATAAAACTGTTTTATTAAGGCTGGTAAGGTTCAAACCCTATGAAAAAGATAAATAAGTACTACTCAAAGGTATGACAAGATACTATTGTGTATAGCTCATTAGGAAAAACATTCAGTAATAATCAAGAATAAAATTATATCCCAGCCTAGCCAGAGATGATAGTGACAAATTTCACATTCTGCTTTTACAAACAAAATACAAGAATGCAGAGGCCTGAAAGAACTCTTCTGTCTATTGCTCATCAAATGGAAACATTTCCTACATTTCCGCTTCATCATGTCGTGCCAAAAACACAGCCTTGGGTCTACAGCAATACATTAAAAATGCTTGACTATTAGGAAATAGAGAACAAACAGAGAGAAAAAGAATAGAAAAATCCATCTTTTCAGTGCACAACACAATTAATCTGAGCCTGAAGTTTGGAACAAAATCATTGCTCATTTAACTTCCATGACAAGCATGGGAATACTTGCTCATACACTTGCTGCAGTAGTCCTTTGCCTACTGTGATCCTAAAAGGGTCTAAAGAGATTCTTAATCAAGTTGGCTTCCTGGCCTTGACAGGGTCATCATTACTGTCTCTCTTCTACTTACTTGCCTTTATCCACACTGCAGGCTTCCCCTCACAACTGATGTATCTCATTTCAGTCCCTCACCCATAGATCTTCCTGCATTCAAATGCAGAAGAGGCAAGCAGACAGTAAGATGAAAGGTAACATCAGTCAAGACAAATTAGTATTTGTACTGGTATTTGTATTTCCTTCTTTTTATCTCTTTTTATTTTTTTAATGTTTTAATTATTATTTTTCAGAGGCATTTCCTTTCAAATATGAATATAGCAAAAAATAAGAGTACTTAAATGACAAAAATTAATTAAATTTTCAAAAAAAAATTTTTTAATCACTGTGTACAGTTACACCTTAAGTAGTATATAACAGAGGGACTTTATAATACAGTTAGGCTTTGGATCACCTTTCTATTGTCCTTTACCGTTATATCTTACTAAACTAAGTTTTATACATACAGACTCATGCTGCGTGTGTAATACACTTCAAAAAACTGTAATTGCCCTTAACATTAGGTTTACAAATGTTGTAGGAAAAAGAACTATCAAAAGTATTTCAGTTTAGCATCTACTTTCAGCTAACACCACTGTCACTATTTTATGACTGGAAGAAAAGTTCTGGAAATTCCTGGCCTTCCTATAAACAGACAAAAAGATCCCCAAACCTTATGGATCTCTTCTATTATCACTATAAAACTATTTTACTGTGACATTAGAAGTGACAAACAGACAAGGTCTGTCAAGTGAGTCTATAGCGGTGTGGGGACTGGAAGGTCACCCCTTATGTAATGACCTCTCCCCAACTCCTGCTCTTCTGCAGGTGACCCATAGCGGAATACCTATTATGTATGAAACTCACTCAGCTCAAATAGCATGACTTTTCCCATTTTGACAACTTTAATGACAGAAAATGCCTAAAAGAAAGGTCTTCCAAAAGGAGAAACTTGCTTGCACAAGCCAAAAGCAGTAGGCATGGAAAAACGCATGGAAAATGGAGCCTCTGGACGTGCGTGTATTGGTGACTCATTCCCTCTAAGATCACTTCTGACTATTTAATGTCATACACTGAGAGGAATCGTAGAGCTGTGGCTTCAAATAAGAAAACATTTAGAATATGAAAGGTTTTCAATACTGAAATATTATCAATGAGATATATGGGTTTGTCAAACAAACAATTCAATCCACAGCAATATCACTGCTCTATTCGTATATTAAGTCTCCATGCTTCATGGTACAGTAGGAAGGAAAACACTATTTAGACATCACTGATGTTGGGTGACTGCTAACGCACTCTGTCTTAGCAAAAAGCCCTGCTTCATCATGGCTAAAATTTATGGGAGGAAGAGGGGAGGGAGCTCGGGGAGGCAGGAAGCAAAGTTAGTTAAGATTAATGTTTTAAGTGAACTGTTTGTTTGTTTTGGAAAAGCTTTTAATTTATGGAACAACTCAACCCTAACTTCTGAAAGACTTGAATAATTTATTATTCTTTATTGAGGCTATTAAAATATAAATCCCTATCCCAAGGGAGAAAACGATCATAAACAAATGTAAATTGCATTAATTGGATGCTAAATAGTGACGGCCAGTGTGATTAAGCAATGCCTCAGACAGAAGTCACTTACATCTATTTGGATGGTAAACATCCCTCACATTTATCACGGAGCTGATCTTTAAGATATACATGCTTCAGATTTGTTGCTGCTGTTTTCACTGAGAAGTTCAGAACCACAAATACTGTTACATGACACTGAAAAAGCAGGAAGTTAACTCTTAGTACATTAACTAGGGAACAAACTGGGGAAAAAAGCTAAAACTGCTTTTAATCTTCTCATATTGGATTGGTATGGTTGCATACTGAGCTTTTGAATCATGAGATCACAGCCCCAAAATTTAAATCAACGGGAGATGCCAAATGTTCAATGAGGCAAATTAGTAAGGCAGGCAGAAACCTACAACTTCACCTCAAGCTTAAAAAATAAAAATAAAATAGTATTTGTCTCAAGTCTGGCAAATGTCATCTTCTGTTGAGAATACAGAGAACGCAAATGCGTGTTATAAATGGCTACAGAAGCGAGTATGTGGGAGGGAGAATAGAAAACAAAAGCACAAAAGCACTGCCAAAATCCTGGCAAGACACTAAGCATCCACCCACTATTTAAAAAACCCACAATGAGAAGAACGAGGGAGACCAGACAGGAGAAATGAATGCCAACGGGACTCCGGCAGGTTTTTGCTGTTGGTTCCACCCCATGGCTTTCACTGAGGCCTCCAGCAGAACGCGACCAGCTGCCCGTGGCCAGCAGCTGTGCTCTCCTCACAGCCAGCAGCCCCGCAGCCCAGACCTTCCCCACACCGAATGATGCTCAAGTGCAGAGCTGAGGCTGGAGGCAGGCTGTAAGGCATGCAGAAAGCACCAGGACAGCAAGGGGAGGAAGGCAGGCCAAGAACATGAGCCTACATGAGAGGAGGCAGCAACCAGAAGCAAATGAATTCCAGCAGCAGATTTCCCAAGGCACTGTGTTTCTTTATAAAAGTGACACCTGTAGGAAACAAAAGAGAGCAGAGACTACCCTCCCTTGAGATGCACTAAGATTTGTTTTCCAGCAGAAAACAGATAAAGTGGAAAACAGATAAAAGGCAGAAAACACCCAACAGGAAGGTGTGAGAGTAGCACAGCATTTGTGTAGTGGTCAGTGTGTCTGCATAGACAGATTGAAGACTTGAATCTTTTGGGTCTTTTTTTCTGCTAAATTTTATTTTGACATTTTACTGTAGCTTTCCCTTGGATTCACTGCAGGACCGAATATAAACAGTTAATACATTACAAATCGAAGATGGACTCTCTACCTTGGGAGATGTGGCTATGCCAAGCACATCTTTGTGTGTATTTCCACTTCAGAATGTCATTAAACCACCCTGCCTTTGATTTTTCTTTTTCTTTATTATTAGGTATCAATATTGAAGTAGTATTTACCTTAATTTTTCTTTTTATAATTCCTTAAGTAGTTATGCCTGTCAATTTGTATTATGCATTTCAGAAAAATACAGTTTGTGAAACTCTCACTGAGCTTTTTGGTTTTGTTGTTTTCTTTAACTCATTTCTTTAAAAATACCTACAAGGAAGCACAGTGCCTTCAAACTTTTATCATCTGCTTAAACAATTTGCTACTTACTACTAAGCCTTTCACAGTCTTTGAAGGAAGAAATGGAAAACAATTTCTTAATCCTTTCTAATTCCCTCCACTTCAATTTTCCATGCATAAAGTGATCAGAGCAGAATTTTTGTTGGGGTATTTTTTTTCTCCATACATATTTTCCATCTATCATTCAGCAGCAACATGTTTCATGATGGGCTCAATTTCCAGTAAGCCAAAAAAAACTTTCAAGAAGTGCTGTCTTCCCCAGTGTGGATGCAGTAGAGGCACCATTCCTGCCTACTTTTTAGTGCCAAGTGGACACTGCATTATAATTTCAGCAAGGTCTGCACAAACACCCTTAAAAGCAGTAGGTAAGTCTCGGTGGCGCTAGGCATCGTTCATTTCCACATCTACCTTTAAGTACGAAGGCATTGCCAAATTCTTGTCCTAAAGTATATGAATAACACGTGGACTTTGTTCCAAAGACATCGCTACTTTCCAACATCATAAAATCAGTTCTTTTTAAAGTGGATACTTCAAAAACCTATAAAAGTGTCTCGCATACACTCTAGTTCTATTACTTACGCTAAGTAAAGGAAAGTCTGAGTATGATGGAACATAATAACAGCACATGATAGCAACTAAATCAAGTTATTTGAGGGGTTCATACAGTTAAATAAAAAATATACAGAATAAAATAATTGTGTATGGAAATTAGCAATTTAAACCAAGAAAAACACTCCTAATAATTGTAATTTGAATTTTAAGTTACCCCAAGAGAGAACCACTCCGCTCCTAAGTTTTATTCCCATGTTCATCTGTTTTCCATCCTTCTTCCTTTCACAGAGAAATAAGAGAAGCAGACCAGTAGTGCTTTAAAAGCCATCACCACGTACTTCTATTCCCTTCCTACGGGTGAAATACTACCTGGATATTTTCAGACCTCTATATATAAGAATTCTAACAGACTTCTCATGTTAAGCATTACAGTCCTATGGCAATCACTGCCGATCCACACTATTCAGTAAGCTGAATTAGAAATGTGCTGTAAGAAGAAACTCCCCACAGTCCTAATGGGACAGAAAAGCTTACCAAACAATTTCAATGGTTGTACCAAGATCTACGTTTAACTATGACAAACTAAGCAAAATATTTTCCTAGAAAACCTGATTTGTGTATGTCTAGGTTATAAAAAACATTACACCAAGAAGCAAAACTTTACTTTCTGCTGCATTTTTGCAGCTCAGATCAGACTCTCTGCATGGTTATTTCTAGACTCACTTCAATTTTATCCTGCCAAAGTTTGCTTCAAGGTCTGCAGTTGCTACTTACTTAAAATACGAAGGCAAGCTATTATTTTCAAGACAAAAAGTAAAGTTTCATTACATCATTTTTTATATTAAGTATTCCACTAAGGAAACGGTTAATTTCTTCCTTGGTACAAGGCCAATAAATGATTTCTTAATTACTGTATTTATTTATGCAGTTACATTTTTAAAAGAGAGATTTTCACATTCAGACAAATAACAAGACTGGAAAGGAAGCCATTAAACAATTATACTGAGAAGAAAGGAATGTTCAATACTTGCCTTTCACTTCAAATCTCACTAACGAGGAATACTGTCATTCAGATAATTAAATAACCAAAATCATAAATTAAGCAGTAAACACCTGAGCTACAACTGGCAATAAGAGGCCAAAGGGTAATTAGGTAAGTTTGACTTCTTCAGATTAGGTGGACTTGCTAAAAGTTGCCAAAAAATAGCTTAAATAGTCGTCTACAAGTATTTCAGTGCTATTAGCAGCTATCTCTGAGTACCAACAGAGTGCAGAAAAACACAAACATAATTCATCTCTTTAAGTTAGGGGATAAGGAATAACTGAGGAACTCAGTGCCCATAAGCTTTACTTCAATTCCAGAAAAAGAAAAAAAAAGGGGGGGAGAAAAAAACAGTAAGCACATCAGAAGCACCTTAAACATAACAAGAAAATCAGCAACAGCCAACATGATTTGTCAAGAATCAATCATGTCAGACTAACAATTTCTTTCAGTGACAGGCTAACAAGCCTTGGGAATATGGGAGTGGTAGTAAATGTCATTCATCTTGACTTCACCAAGCGTCAAAAGCCTTACAAGGCAGTCCCAGATTCAAGCATACCTAGCTAAAAAACTACACTAAATAGTGAACAGCTCACAATCAAGTTTCATATAAAGAAAGATTGAACAGGGACTTGTCTTGAGCCTAGTCCTTTCAAATATTTTCATCAACAACGAAGTCAATTTACTGATTTTTACAAAGGACATTGAGCTGGGAGCAGCAACTAAGAATCTGGAAGAAAGGTTAAGAGTTAGAAACAAACATTAGCAATTTTGAGAACTTTTCTAGGAAAAGGGAAAGAAAACATAACTCTGAGAACAATGTCCAGTGCTGAAACTGAGTAACACCAATTAACATAGCAAATACAACAAGGGAAGTGATGAACAGTATGACATTACAAAGAAATATCAGGGTGCCATACCACTGGGACCCATGCTGAGCATGAGCCAGCAATGCCAATCAGAAGTGTGTGGAAGAGCAACATCACCAGAACAGTTCTTTCATTCTGCCAAGGTTTAAGCAAGGTCTGAGCAGGCACACTGCTTCAAGTTTTGGGCACTGAGATACAAGAACAACTTAAACTATCAGCAAATAACCCAGCAGAGAGCAACAGAAAAGATGAGTTATCTAAAAAAGTACTGAGACGTGAAAAATTGCAGCGGTCTTCCAATACATCCTGGCCAACTTCTGTGTCACATAGGGAATACCTGTATTTAGTCAGAGAGTGCATGTGGTGGGTTGCTAAAGGATTCTACAATATATTTCTTTCAATATAAAGAAGTAATATTCACTTAAGTTGATTTCATCAGGACAAAATAAACAAAACAAAAAGCTGTAATGGTAAGACATGAAAAAACTGAGTCAATTTGGCTCACAACCAGCCATACAAAGTCTGTCCTTGGCTGTCTTTAACAACAGACTAGACAAATATCCTTAAGTGACATAGCTATAGATATCTCAACTGTTGGCTAAAAAATCCGTGATACTCTCGTCTCTGTGCTCTTTATCACTTTTTCCTACCACTCAAATTATTTCTTTACATATAGAAAATGAAGACCCACCATCATCTCAAATGTCTGCTTCATCTTTCTGCAGTAAACTCACAAGTCGTACAACTGTGAATTCCCCAAATACAGGGGGAATATCTTTGAGTCGGTCACTTGTATCAAACCTAAATTTGTGCATCTCCAATGGCACTTACAACATCACGTCTCTTATATGCATACAGACCTCATTGATCTTTCCGTATGTAAGCCAGAAAACCAAAGGGTTGTACCTGAACAAAAAATCTATTTGACTCAAAAAATCCCCAAGAAAATCCTGAGGCAGAATCACAAGCTCACAACTTACTGCATTTATTTCTAAGTTCCAGGAGCAAATTGAGCACATTTGTCTATCATCAGGAACAGATGTTCTTAGGAAGGCTTCTTGCTAAATTCCATCTGCAACCTTGAAGCCCTTTTGGGTACATACACATCAAATACTTCTGTGGCACTATGTCTTTTATTTTAAACCAAATCCCTTTTATCAGACTAAAATAGGTAGCTGAACCCATTCACATCCCTACAGAAGTACCAATGACAGACAAGACTGGAAGAGGAACCAGCTTTGCTTTCTATGCACAGCTTCACACAGGCATGGTGCATTTTAAAACTTTATATACAGATCAGCCCCAAAAGCACTAATATATCAGTGGTCCCACAGGAAAACCTCTTGCAACATTCACTTTGCAGAGTCAGAATAATTCACTGAAAGCAGATGACAGTAGCAAGTGTAACAGTGAGCAAGATATTGGCTACCACTACTTTGAAACCAAAGCACTTTCGTAACCAGAAAAATCAGGAACAGGTTTCTCCAAAAAACAAGGTGACAAAATTTGTCACTCTGGTCTATGCTTACATTAGCACCTCCACCTATATTGCATCGGCTGGGAAGTGTTGGTAGTGAAACAACAGAAAGGAGGGAAGAGGGCTTTCATCCTCCCTCAAAAAGTAAAGCATCCACATGGTCTTTGCTGCCCTCCTACAGAGCAATCCTAGGAAAAATCTCTGCAGGTACTCTCAGTAGACTGTTGACAATGAATGCACAGAAATGCTCTCAGGTGACCATGTTGTAGATATTCATGGTTACAAACATTACAGCTCAAAAATATACCAAAAAGAAAAAAATAAAGTAAGTGTTGATAGCAATGAAATCCTGAGACACTCATCTTTGTAGGACTACATTTTCTTAAAACAGTAGTTTATCTACCTCAGACAGATTTTAAGGATTTGGCTTCTATGCTGCAAGGGAAAAAAATAAAGGAAAGATTTGGGAAAGGACCCACATTTTAGACATATATTTGTATTGTAATACAGACATCATGTGTTGAGAAGTGGACCTGTTTCTTCCTGGTGTCAAGGAGATGCATGGAGCTAGAATACATGACAAAGAACATTTTAGTAACCAAAGGGAGAATTTCCCCAAATTTATTCACCCTCAACCTGGTCTCTTAAATGAGGAATATGAACAGATGAAACAGCCATGAATAGCAATGGTAAGTGCACTACGTTTACCCCAGAGTACGAAGCCTACTGCTGTCATCTAGAAGGCCCAACATGACTGGAATTACGGAACAGTACGTCCCGGTATGTTACATAACCTTAGCTAGGGAGCATCTGAAAGCTGATCTTACTAAGTCTGAAAGTAAACGTCATCCTTCGTATCAGAGAACATCTATCACTGTGGCTTGATAACTGGACAAGGAGAGCAGCTGCTCTGGGGATCGCAAAGAAAGGCTACACCTACAGGAACAGAGAAAGGAAGGAAGAGAGGAAGAAAGGGAGGGAACAGCCAAGAAAGAGACACCAAAGATAGCAGTTCAGGATACCAAATCTCTTCTCCATAAATTGTGTGAAATAACTAGTGGTTTTACTTTTTTTTTTTTCCCCCCTTTTTCTCCTTTCTTCTCTTCCCTTCTCCTCACCAGGGGAAAGCAAGAAGTTTAGATACAGGGATTTTTATTTATTTATTTTTTTACAGAAACCATCAGACAATATATCTGCCTAATTACTACCACTATGTATTTTTATATTTAATTTTATCTTTACAGCAAAAATTCCAGCTCTGCAGCTATGACCTCTGGATTATGTGAAGAAAGTCGGCATACAACCAACTTGCAATCAGTTACCATAAGCAGCTTAAGAGCCTGTGATTTTACTGCGACTGCTGTGTCATCCCATGCAGCATCCCTTCCCTTCTTTGTGTCGCAAGCATGGTGTACTTTCAGCTGAATCAACTGAATTTCTCTCCAGTCAGAGACCCAAGAGGCTGAAGCAGTCAGAGGGGCCAGTTCAGGCAAACACACCAGAAAGCGGATGGGCACTGTGAAAACTGCACCCAAGCTGTGGATCAACAGGTGTTAAAAATTGGCTTGCCCTTGAATTACCCACCAAACATTTTTACCTGAAAGATTGGCTTGCACTTGAATTACCCAATTAACATTTTCATTCAAATGCAGCCAGCAGAAAAAAAAAAAAAAAAAAAAAAAAAAAAGAAAAAATTGCTTCTTAATCCTCTCTTAGGGAAAAGCTAGTGGATAAACTGGGAAATTTTCCTGCAGGTTTGACTGCTGCTGGGTATAGACATTTACTTTAGAATTACCGTGTGTCCCCAAGGAACATCTACCAGCACCTTATCTCACTGCTGTGATGTGGAGACCCTTCATCATCATTTCAAGAGCTGTGAGCAGGAGACCTGCGACCAGGTAAGAGCTCTCCTGCCACATGCAGGAGCCTCCGGGAAGCACCACGGCATCACTTCAGCTTTTCTTTTACTTGCCAAATATTGTGCCATAGGTGAACCTTAAAACAATTTTCACTGCAGCCACAGAACTCAATTTGCCATTCTCCTTCCTTTCTACACTGAGAAATAAAATGTGAAGAAAATCAATGAAACCAGGACCACAAGGCCTAAAACAAGGGCCGGCTGACATGAAACTGGCATGCTTGCCAAGCAACCAATTATAAAGGTGACAGGGGGAGGAAAAGGTCAGAAAAGGAAAGGGGGAGTCATCATTTTCCCCTGGAGCACACGTAAAAATTGATTTTAAACTTCCACACAGAGAGAGTAACCAGGAATCAATTACAGTAACTATTTAGAACTCCTGTGGCTGTGATCAAGCTATATTCAATTATGCTGGACATTAAAATTAGCCGGACTACCAAATGGACTGGTATTTTACTTTTTTTTGTTGTTGTTCTACTTTCTTACATTTAAAGAAATTAAACTGTACTTACATTTACCAAAAAGAAATCACACACACACAGAGGTGGCAGTGGCCTGTGTATCTGCACAGGTTTACAACCCAAGACCATTTTGTGTTGGTGGAGCTCTTGTAGGTATGAAGAAGGGGAAGGAGGATGGCAGGTTAAAAAAGCAACACAAATGCCAACATTTGACTGGGGAGCACAGCTCACTTGCTCTCTGAACTAGGAAACTCTACAGAGCTGTTACAGAGCTCTCTCAACTCTTCTCACACAGCAACACTAATATGTTTCTGCAGTAGATAGAGACTGTGCTCTGCAATTTTGCTGAGAAATTATATATATATATATTCTTTTTTCACCGTAGAGCAACCACTAAAATGTTGCATTACAAGAACAAAACAGGTAGAGCTACAGCAATTGTGCAGCCAGGTGTTTTCTATAGCTCACTGCCTACTCACACTATTTTGTGTCTTATCGTTCCAAAATTTCATTCACGCTAGCTGCCTTGTCTGTAAAAGTTCCAGGTCCCCTTATGGACAGAAGCCTCAGCATTCCAAGTACAATAACTAGCGACTTCCAGCTCTAGATTTAATACTGCGTTGATTGTAACTTCAAAAACCATTCCAAGAAACCACCATTAGGTGAGACAAGACTATGAAATCCATCCCATCAATATAACATATCCCTAAGCCACCTGTTTTTCTTCCTGAAGTGTCTTTAATTTCATTTTAGTTTTCCCTTTCTCTCTACACATGTATCATTGCCAAAACTTATCTCTCGCAAAGATGCTGGGACAGTACCAAACAGACATAAAATACAAACATACTTTATAATCAAACTGCTAAACAAGACAAATGATCATACTTAGCTTTATGCCCTGGGCTTTCTGAGATGATCTAAATCACAGCTCCCCTTTCACATGCCCTATACAATTGGACTGAAGCCTGAAGAAGATATAGTTTAAAGCCTTCCTGTACCTTCCCCGGTTTCTGTTTTTAAATGTTGTATTCTGTTCCAGGCCTGCCATTCAGAGAGTATCATAGCAACTACCAATTAACTTTCATTTCCCTTGATTTCATACAAGAAAAAAAAAGCAAATATATGCATATATGGTCCTCCTTCATGCTTGTATAAAAATGTTTTAATATATTCATATATATGATACATATTACATGATATGCATATTGCTTCTGTGTAGAAAACCTATTTTTTCAGTAGCAATTCTTTTGGCTGTGTTTTTTTGTTTGTTTGTTTAGTTCTGTATTTTTTCGTGTTTCCCCTCCTTTTGTAACCTAAATTGTGTAACACTCAAGCAGTTATGTTCTCAAATGGGCCCTTACTTGCCACCTCAAAGAAGACATGTGCCTCTTTTACACTTAAGACTGACATAATTTTTAGTAGCTCTGAACTGGTGGTAACACAGGAGACTTACAGGAAGCATGCTGACAGACCAGTTATATTAAATATGGAAAAGTAATACAGTAATCAGAGAGCTTCGTTCCTTCTGGTTTGCAGCTGTTAATTCATTGTTCGCCCTGTAATTCCTTTAGAATTCCTATATTCTATTCCTATAGAATAATATTCTTTAACTTTCAGCGCAACCAATTTGAACCCCCAGGGAACACAAAACAATGTACTAGACCTAGCAGTGCTAAAGCCTGCCATCACTCACTAAAAAAATCTTCATTGCCTCCTCAAACGTTTATTAGGAACCTCGAATAATCAACAATTAATGTACTCAACCCAATGCATGACAAAGTCATCTTAAACTGAAGCATAACTCTGGCTTACTTCTAAATTCAACTCCCTCCTAAGGTATCAACCACACATTAAGCAAAGCTATCTTCCACTCAGTTTTCACATGTTCTGTTGTTAACTGGTTCCATGGAGCCTCCACATAATTTTCTTTCACTTTTCTTCTTGTGTGAACTGATTACCTGCTGACCTAAAAACAGAGCTTCATTATACATTAATACATCAGAAAATTAGTTGCTCTTCAGCCACAGTATAAGATCATTTCACTGAAAAGTGCGACAGATCATTGCTGCCATGGAGAGACCAGCATGTGTACCAACAACAACAGCCAGTGTTCTCAAATGAATATTGTCTTTTATGCCACAGGAACAGGTCAGTAGCCACAGACAAGCTCAATTAGTGGACATATTATGCAAGAGGGCTACAATTCTACCCTTGCTACAGCCACCCACCAGCAATGGCAAAATAAAAACAACTCTTAGCAAAACTATCCTTCTGACACTTTTCCTTTACTGAATATATCCCTAATCCACAGCTGTCCATATATTTTAATGCTGTTTGCTAGGATTCCTCCACTTTCAGTCACAATCATCAGGAAAACTTGGAAAATGCTCATCACTGTATCTGGATTTTGCTGGCAGTGTGCTAGCTGCTCTCAGTGAAGGAGGTTGTTACCACTCCTCCACAAAGGAAGAAAGGAGAATGAATGAATTCTTTCCTCTAAGGCAAAACTGTTGTGCTCTGCACATCCCATAGTTCCTGAGAGGTCTGAAATCTTGATTTCAATGCTACCAGTTCCCAGAGAGCAAATCTTTTTCATTGTCCAGTAACCTTCAGATGTTATACTTTATAATAAAGAGCCCAAAATTGTACTGTAACATGTCATATTGCCCAAGGCCTTACTTTTTCTTTCCCCTTACAAGAGATACCTTCATATAAACACCCCTCAGGTAACGTTCTCTCTTCTCAGTAGAATTGCACAGTACAACACAGAAGTCCATCCTCTAGCAAAGAGGGGTTTTAGACAGAAGGAATTTATTTTTTATTTTTTTATTTTTTTTTTTTTTAAAAGTGTCTGATTCTACAAGATTGTAACTAAGCCTCTTCAAGAGCCTTTTGACATCAGGATGAAAAGGGGCTCATGGAAAGTCCTGTTGAAATCCGAATTCTTCAACAAAAACCTCTCAACTACTTTCCCTATTTTCTCTTAAAAGTACTCAGATAAAGGAAACAATGCTACCCACGTTATAAGGGACACAGTCTTCCCACATTCCAGCTATTTGGCTAAGTCATCTGCTTACAAATAACAGCTCACCTGATTAAGACTGCAGTGCTCTTACTGAGGGCTACAGGAAGAAATTACAGAGATAATCTTCGTACTAGGCTATATAAAGGTAAAATCACCTGAGGGACTGGTGTTAGCTCCTGATGAAAACTCCTTGCAAAAAAACAAGCGAAATTCCATTGAGAGGTTTTTCTTTCTTCCTTCTGGACCCATTCTTTCCCTTTCCAAAGGAGAAAAGTAGTGTGCTTGCTAATAAAGAAATATTAAAAGGGGTGGGAGGGAAGATATTTTGTGTAATCTGTAACTTTTGTTCCAACTCCATTCAGAGAATCTCAGATGAATTCAGATATTAAGAAGTTGGGACTATTCATTTACACTCTAAAGATTTTCAGAAACAGAATGAGGAGAAAAAATTGTTTCAGCTACTTTGTAGTGCTGGAACTTCTAGCAAATGAATGCTTCTCTTTGTAGCAAACAAGAGAAGATAATATTAACCAAGAGAGTTACAGTATTTGACATGGAACATTCAAGATTGAACTTGAAGGGTGACTGATTATCTCAGGGTTAATAATGCATTCCTCCTTAAAAGAGAGCTACGGAAAGAATAAAGCATAGTCCAAACCCAGTCCAAAGAGGGCAGGTGACAGAAAGCAGTGACCTCAGATAACTGTTCCAGGACCACACCACAAACCCCAGCACAATTAGCGCTAATTGGTCATCAGGCTTTGCAGCAATGCCAAGAGCTGAAAGCCTGAGTCTCCACCTCTCCCTGGGAAGGATGATCACTTCAGGTCAGAAATTTTAAACACCAGTGCAGAGGAGGCTGCTCTTCCCTCTGTCAGCACAACACCGTGGCCATAGATACAGGGCTCACCAGCAACCACACAACATCTGCAGCATCAGTGGTGTTCCAGATTGATCCTTCACTTACAGCACCTACCACATTTTCCATATGCCACAAAACACCAGGAAATATAGCTCTGCTACCGCTGTGAAGAACTGCTTTCTGTAGCACAACACAGAACATCAATTATCAGGAATGCCCCTGACACCTTCCACCCATATTCAATCACATGGCTGTGCGACGCTGCTGAAGTTCCTTCAGAGCACAGAGCTCTGCAGCAAAGTGCACGAGGAGCATGAAAACATCTCAGGGCAGCCAGAACCAAAGCAGTGGCTACAGAACACTGCTACTTCCAGGGCTACTTGGGAACGTAGTCTTGTGGCACCATGTCTTGATTAAAAATAGAAGGGAAGGCAAAAGAAAGGGAGTGCAGATCTTCCAGTCACTGGTGACCAGCAGCTACAGGCCAGCTTCACACAGTGCTATTTCCCCAGCTACGTAGAGAGTGCAGTTTTCTTTAAAACATACTCAAGTGATCTGTGTGAGGTAGAAGGTAAGACAGATGGTCTGTGCTCATGACAGGAACCGGTGAAGCACGGTGCTGGTTTAGGCATCTGCTGCTTCATGACTTCGTGAGCCTGGGCAGGGTGACTGAACCCTCAGGGAGAGAGGAAAGAAACTGCTCCCTGAAAAATGGCAGCAATCAAAAAGCACTGTGGTAAAATACTACGGTAAGATGGTCTCATATATCACATATTGATCCAGCTCCTGTAAACATGTGAAGTTCATGGAAGTCAATTTTGCCATTAATGCTACATTCATGCTTTAATAGAACTACCCCATATCTTATGTTTATTTTCATTCTCATTGCAATAGCAAAATATTTTCAGATCAAAAATCAGACTTGGCTTTAAACGTAAGTTGATTCCAAAAGGCTATGCTGAATTATCTTCCTTCTGTCCCTTCCAAAATACTGCTGAAATGCTATCAAAACAAGCTATATCCAAGAACCCATCTTCTCTTGTGTTAAGCTGCACTCTGCTCACAAATAGGAATGATTGGTGCAGCAGTTAAAAAAATCTGAGTTTATGAAGCTTTATGTCCTTTCTCACTTTGTTTCTCTTTGCTCATTTCTAGAGAAACTTCAAATGCAGAGAGCACTGCAGAGAGCACAGTTCTGTTGGAAAAATAAAATAATTTACAGGAAAGTACCCATTTATTATACAGTTTCATTTGGCACTGGTCATAATTAGACAAATGGCAAAACAAAGAAGGTTACGTTTCAATCAGCCTCCCCACTCAAGATGGCCACAAGCTTTCACCGAAAGGGGCCAGTGGCACGTTCTCCTCTTTGGGGCAATTAAAAATGATGCCTGAAAATGCAAAAGCATGTACTGGATGGGGAGGAGGGCAGGTAAGATTATAGCAAGTATTATGTGATATTAAAATGTTTTCTCATCATAAACACAAAGTTCAGATACACACCAAATGCCCACCTGTACAATAATGTTCCCCTGCTGAAGCTACACTACAGCAAAAGGATCCTCTCTCAAAAGGACACGCGCTATGGCTGGAGAGCAGAATCGCCACAGACCCAGACTCGGATCAGATCTCAGCAGAGCAGTAAGCATTTTTCATAGGCAGCCATCACAGTTGAAAACTGCCGCACTATAGTTCTGACTATTTTAGCCTTCCTGCATACAGTACTAGGTCACTAGCACAGAACCTCATGGAAAACAGCAGGCTGGAAGACCTCTGGAGGTCACAACACCAAACCTCTTGCCAATGGCAGGAGCCAATTTCAAAACTCAATCTGGCTGCTCAGGACCTCACCCACTGCACTTTTGAACACCTCTACAGATGGAAATAAATACAACAGCCTCTTTGGGCAGCTTGTTAAAGTGCAATTTCTCCTATCCGCAGGAGGTAGCAGGGAGTTCTCAGGATCCTGCGTCTCTCTAGTGTAACAAAATGAGAAAATATTCAGATCTCTCTGAAATTTCAATGGGAATTAACCCATAACATGTTAACAGTTGATACCAATGGAGAAATAATTACCTCTAGATTATGTTTTCAGAACAGCTTTTATATTTCCGACTCAAAAATAACACAAATGAAATTCAACTTTTCCATCTTTTGATTGATCCATTGATGTTTAAAGGTCTTCCAGTGCAGCATCAAGATACTTTTACTTCTTCTGTCTTTAAACTGTAAACAGCCTTAAGAAAATTAGTACACCAAGAGCTACAGCAATAGCTCCTGCCGATATGCAGCAGCTTACTATATACAGCTTCTGTCTAGTTTTCAACATAACAAAGAACTTATGTCAAAGCAGTGTTCTTTTCTGAACTATACTAAGAAGTAATACACAATATCAAATGCTTTTTTTTTTTTTAATGTCCTTCCCAAAATTAATTCCAATATTTCCCTTTCTGCATACAGCAAAAGGGGTTTTGCTGGTCTCCTCGTATAAATATATTCTCTTACCATTCCATAGCAGGAAATGAGAGAATTGCATTTTAAACTGTATATTCATTAGAAACCCCTCCAAGACACAGGTTTCAGAAACATCATTTCTCTTTACAGCTGAGGAAGTCAGTACTTCACCTGAGTTATTTATCACTTCAAGACTGAAGACTCATGTTGGATTCAGTTTAAAACTTCAAGCACTTTTTGTGAAGGTTTTCTATTTGTTTTCTAAGTGGTGTTCTTGTAAGAAGTTACCACAAAAGAAATGAGAAAATACATAGCTATCAGCTATGTTTCTCAGTCTGTCCTCCAGTGGATGAATGCTCCAGTCCCTGAATGTTAGCAGTATATTTCAAAAATAACACAGTCAAGCTCTACCACCAGGATACATATTTCAAGTTAATCATTTACCTGTCTGACGGAGAAACACTATTCTTTCACTTCTGTCAAGGAAATTTGAGAAAGCTTCTTAGTTTTCTACTTCACTTTCATATGTAATATTTTAGTTCCAGTCTCCCAGAAAATATATATACCTTTGTACCTTGCAAGATTTGTAACTTGCCATGAATTCTTCTGTTCCCAACAAAAATCCAAATTCATTCTTGTCCAAGATTGGGATATACCTAATAGAAGATATACTTTAGGGAACAACCGCACAAGCAAGAACAGAGACCGGATGACAACCCCTACAAAATATTTTTCTGGTTGTTTCCTTTGAGTGTCAAAAAATTGCAGAGTTATGAGACAAAGCTGCCAACAATAAAGCAAAACTGATTATGTATTGTCCTGACAACATGCATCCAAATCTACAAATACAGCACTAATTTCAGTGCCAAAGAATCAAATATCACTACCAGTGAAAAGAAGTTACATCTGCCACAGCTTACCTTGTTATGAAGGTATTAGTGAAAGAAAAGCTGCTGAAGTAGTAATACCCTAAACCCTGGCTTTCTTGCTTTTCAGCAATACTGCAATGCCATGTCACCAAAATGTTTGTTTCTGTTCCTGCTCTTACAAAATTTACAACATGAAGACTATGAATGCTGAGAGTTACTATTATATGAATCTGCTAATGAAAGAAACAATTTTGAATATATTCATTAGTTTAATAAAAAAGCCTATAGAAGTCTACTCTTATAAATAGTGTGCTTAAAAATAGACAAACACTAACTTCAAGAATTTGCCTTAAATATTTCATTGGCACTTTTTTTTAATGTTTATTTCATTGACACGCTGTTAGCTTCAGAGGACACTTTGCATCAAACATTTAGATACTAGTTTATGAAGCAAAAGGCATTTCCTCTGTAGTAAATAACTTCTCTTAGGCAGAACTGAACTGTATTTGTGTACCCACAGAGTTCACACAACATATGAAAACTTGTGAAATGACGAAGACAGAAGTATATAGAACACTACCAGAAATCCTTACTGGCCCACTATCAGGTTTGCTTTTAATCTGTAATTTCTGCAGCATTTTTTCATGTAAGCATTAACATTTCCATCACCATACTCCCATATATCACTGCCTTACATTGACACCTGCTGGAAGTGACTGGGATTGTAAAACAGTCCTTTTTCTCCAGTCAGTGTCTGATTTAACTCCACAGACAGACCAACAACAATTCTACTTTTGGTAAGCTGTTCACAAGACACCTGAGAAAACAGCAGCAGGACTTTTTAAGGGGAGGGGAAAAAAAAAAAAAAAAAATACAAACATACAATGTGTAATTTAGCTACATTAAAATGCCTGAGGCATTTGCTCATGGAATCAGAAAATATACTTTAGGAACAGCTTTTGAGAAGCATTTTGCTACCCCTCAGGTAGGTTTAAACTCAAGGTAGGTCTCCAACCATTTACTAGGCTCTCATTCCAATTAGCAAATGATTTCTACTGCAAGTGTCACTAAATAGTTCTTGTTTGACAAACGTTGTTATAAATAAGTTTACATGTGAAAATGTGACTGAACAGGTTTTAAAGCACTTTTACTTTCCTAGTCTTTATGAAAAGACAATCAAAAAGCATGCCTTTACATTAGTTAATAAAAAGTTGCATTATTCACAAAAGCAAGCAGAGCTCTTCAATGATAGACAAGAGGAACTGGGGCGTGCTTGTTACAACAGCTTGTATGCACACAAACTACTCTCTATCAGTCTTCATAATGAAGATACACCTCTACAGCTTTGTAAAGCACACTGAAATACCCATTTGAAAATGCCATGCTGTTCCCCATATGCCACAACTTCTATGAACTTCACTGTTACGAACCAGACACTGCATTACATCCTCTTCGTACTTCCAAGCTCTACCCTAAAGGTGAGATCTCTGTTACTTTATGTAAACTTTATATTTCTCATAACACATTTCTCATAAAATGCATTTTGGATTGAAGCAAACAATGAATTACAATGGCTTTACTTTATCACTGTAACAAGAATGGGCTTCCTGAGTCTGTTCGTGCATGTTGGTCCCACTTCGTGTACAAACAAACTCGGACAGAAAGTCACCAAAAAACACAGTAAAGTATTAAAGTATCACAAGCAGCAAGAATGAAAAACTAGTTCAAAGGCAGCTGAATAGAGTTTATACACGGTTATGTCAGTACACAGCTGAAGGCCCCTCCAATCTTGTATTTGCCAAAGTTACAAAGCAGAATCTTTGCATTGAAGTCCAACAGCACACCATGGTACAACCACTCCTCGCAGGAACACTGTGGCAGCATTCACTCATTGACTTTACATACCACAGCTGCTTTTTATCTTTTTATTTTAATCTGGTGAGCGATTAACGTGCTTAAAAAGCTTATTTTTACTAGGTAGCTTAGATCATTACCACAGTACTGAAGTTCTCAACTACTGCACCTGTGCAAAACCAACGAAACATGAAAACAGTCTTGTGGAAGCTGTCAGCCACCAAAACAGGTAATGGTAAAAATATCCATGTGAATGGCAGTGAAAGGTCAACATGCTTTTCGGGCAACTTTTCCTTTCCCTTTGTATGACCCCACAACAGAACTCCATAAATACCGACAGGTGAAGTCAAAATTTCATAGCTGCACATTATGTATTATGAGTCTGCTGAGCTCATTCCTGATGAAAAGTTTCATTAAGCTCAGAAGCAAAACCACTGGGCATTATTATTATATAAGGCAGTTCCTCTACATAATGGGTACCTTGGAGTTAAATCACTGCATTTATCAAGAATTAACCAACTCCTCTGGAAAAGATGTGGTAGCAGTTTACAGAAGATAACTGAACATTAAGTTTCCTTCCAGACACGTAAATGGTAAACAACACTGCACTTTTTTTCTTAACTGTATTACTAATTGACAAGCACTTTTTTGTTTTTAATAACATTCTTTAACAAAGCTTGCATATGAGAACATGGAAGGCTTTAAAACCACACCACATAGCTTAAGGTACTTTTGACACTCATTTCATTCTCTTTTTTTCTTTTTATCTCAAAAAGAAAAAAAAAAAAAAAAAAAAAAAAGATAAAAGAGAGAAAAGCATTAGATGCTCTCAAGATTTGGGTCTTGCATTTCTTACCTTACACAGCTTCTGGTAACGTGGAGAAGAAACAGCCATCCTCTGTAAACGATGCAACAACACCACAACTTTCTGCAGAGACGTTCTCACCACAGCCATCATTTTAAGTTTGCCACACTTCTGAAGACACCTCAGAATTTGCATTATAAATGAAGAGCAACTATCATTTCCTCCCGGTCACTGGACAATGATTTGCCAGCTTTCTGAGCATGCTCTCTTCCAGGATTGCCTTTGAGAGCTACAGGCTTTATATGTTTCAAAGGCAAAGGAGGTTGATACAGCATAAGTTTCTCTCACAAAATAACCACAAGAAGCGAATGCAAAAAAAAATAAAAAATAAAAAAAATTCTTCACGGCTCCTTCTAACCGGTATTGCTCAGCTCTGCCTGTGCAGAGAGTAAATGAAGTTGTTGAGCAGCCGAGTATCTGCCACCATTCAGGAGTGCACTAAATAGCTGGAAAGGTTATTAATTTAAGCACGAAAGCTGTGGAAACAAAAAAGGAATTCCTTCAGGAAGACAGCTCCCGTGTACCACCACGGTTGTTCTCCTTCGGTAGCTGCTTTCGATCGGCAGACTGAGCATTTGCTCCCTCACTCTGGCAAAGGATGCTCTCGCTCTCAGACTGAACGCAGCAGCTCTGGCAGAGCTGTAGTGAGTGAATAACAGACTGTGTTATAAATCTTCCAAGAGGAGCAGAGGGATACCTGCCCTAATTATATCAGCCATACGCTAAAGGCTAATAAATCACACGGGCGCTTCTCAAAACTAGATTATCCAATACAAAAGGAAAAACTGCAGGGGGTAAACCTCTCTACTAGGAAAACTCGCTTAGAGCTAATTTAGTCAAAGAGATCTCAAAGGATTCTCACTCAGATCAGAAAGTACGAATGGTTTTCAGGAGCCGTTTCCAAATTATGTCTTTCCCTGAACGGCTCATTAGGACAAGAAAGAAGGGTTTTGCCAAACTGAAAGCATACGGTCATGCCACCACCCCATTTCTAGCCAGCCTTGATTTCAAAGAGCTAACACCATGTTCATGTTTTCCCCATGACATAGCAGAATTATTTAAGCCATTTAAGGATGGCACCAGGACATCCCAGAGCATGGAAGTGTTTTGCTACCAGTAAGGCACTCCCTGTGCAATACAGTCAGTGTGCCCTGAGGTGTGGCGACTCTGCAGCACAACCAGGGGCACAATTCCTTGCTCCTTCCGGAGGTGCTACGATCCAGCTGTTTACATCTGTGCTGGAGGGGCTGCTGGGGCAAACACTCAGGGAAAGCCATCACTGACACCACGGGTGGCAGAACAGAGAGTAAGCAGAGGATGACTGCCTCAACACAGATCAGGTACTACAGTATCAGGGAATACTGATCAAAACCATGCCATCTAGAAAGCACAGTTTCCTCAGGAAGTAAGTATTCACCACAAACGGCTGTGTGCATTGACATAGTTTCTACCAAACAAGATTCAAAAGGGAAAATAAATTAAGAAATCAACACCAAGTCTGACACACGCTCTCTGTAATAAAACCAAAAATTCAATTAATGAAAAAAATTCCCCCAGAGTAAGTTACATCAACATGTATCAAGAAGAATAGGAAATTATGTGTATTCTCAGCCTGGGGCTTTGACCGTCTCTCCCCTCTTTCGGGGTTAACAGATCTGTAACATCAGTCTTTCTGGACAGATAGGAAGGTAGAGGGAGCTGAGATAAGAAATGATAAAAAAAAAATCATAAAAATAAAAAACAACAACTTTTTTCTACAAGATAGATAGATATTAAACTATACAAAAATGTGATAATTCTTACTGTAAGCTTTATTAAATAGTTTCAGTTGAAAAAAGATCTAAATGTAATTCATCAGTTTACTCAAGTTAAATTACTGTAAATTCAAAGCATATCATGTTTCAAAGCATATCACATTTTTGTCTCAATTTGGAATCTAAAGACACTATTACAAGTATTACAAGTAACTGTATTTTGTACTGCATACATTGCCACATGAACACGTACACGCACTTCAAGCACATCAGCCAGAACAGTGTAGAGGCACCAGCTGAAGGCAGCATCAAGTCTGACAAGTTCACAGGACCCTAGGAACTTGACAGCTTCAGCGCCCATGCTTTACATGCTGGTACACCTCTTCTCAGGCACTTCCCAGCTGAGAGGATGAGTGCAGGGCACAGATTTTTCATGCAGGACAGATTTAGAAACTGTTCCCATCCAATTCTGTTAACATACCTTTTCATTCTGAAATTTATTTATTAAAAAAAATGAATCAGTATTTCAGTCTACATCAACTTGTTTTTCATGTTTTGTTCTGTCATGTCTCAGTTCTGATCCCCCCAGCACCATCACCACCATTATTTTGATGTAACTGAGTCTTCATTCAGCTCTGGTTTTAGAAATTTACAACTATTCTCCCATTCTGTCTTGCTTCTGCCTTACACCTGCTCTCCTCCATCACTACAAGTCTGTTACTTTAGCTTTCCAGCTCTAGCCTAGCATCATTAGCTGATACACTGCTAATAAACTTTTTTTTTTTTTTTTTTGAATAAACCTATGAAGCAGCACAGGTCCCAGAACACTGAAGCATTCAGAAATAAGTGTGCAGGGGCTCACAACTCTTCGTAGAAGTATCCACAGACCACACCTGCTCTATTGTTTCAGTTCTGTTTTTTTTTCCTTTCCAGCTAACATACAAGTTTGAATCATAATGAGACAAGCACAGACGATATTTGTTAAAACCAACGTGACAATAAAACAAGTTAGTTTGAACACAACAGTAGGCACAGGCTTTCACTCACATTGTCCCAGTGTTACTTCTATTTCTTAGCTCATTTTCAGCATCTTGCTTCAACTTAGGTTTTAACCTCTTTCAGATTAATTAAAAAGACTGATGCTATAACTGAGCTTCCTCCCTTTCAAAAAAAAAAAAAAAAAAAATCATTGCCTCCAGCCTCACTCAAAGCTGGGATTATTTGTGCAGTACTGTTGTAATGGAAGTCAGGAGAAGGCTTCAACAGTCCCCAGATCACCAACTCCACTATTGAGCGATGAGCTGCAGCCAAATAAGTTAGCCCTACAATGTAATGTAAGACAGTTCCAACCCCCACTGCTCCACACACACTCTAGTTTAGCAGATGATCTAATTTTGAAAATGCATGACTTATAACTGGAAAAAAAATCATATTTTGTCTGCTTTCAGTATGTATTTCACCTACAATTTATCATACTCTAAGCTCACAATGAACTTTAACTCAGTGCATAGGTCCTGGGGGCAGAGGCATCTTCACATAGAACAGAGAAAGTTACAAGTCCTGCACTCTTATAACCATTCAGAAGAAATGCTTCTTCTCATATTCAGCAAATTACGAAGAGAACAATGTTATTTTATACCCACTCAACAGGAGGAAGAACAGGAAATGATCTTTGTTTAACCAGATATTAACCTTAAGAACTTGGAAGGGAGAGGGCTTGATTTATTTATTTTATAAGGCATACCTTGCAGTAGCAAGAAGTTACAGCTTCATTTTATGTTAAGAGTTCATTTCAACAAATATTTAAAAACAGACATGTTGATTTTGGAGTGTTTACCAGTGACGTGAGGTCAATGTTTCAGTTATATTTAATGTGACATTGAAAATTACTAGAGGGAGAGAGATCACAGAATCACAGAATTTCTAGGTTGGAAGAGACCTCAAGATCATCGAGTCCAACCTCTGACCTAACGCTAACAGTCCCCACTAAACCATATCCCTAAGCTCTACATCTAAACGTCTTTTGAAGACTTCCAGGGATGGTGACTCCACCACTTCCCTGGGCAGCCTGTTCCAATGCCTCACAACCCTTTCGGTAAAGAAGTTCTTCCTAACATCCAACCTAAAACTCCCCTGGCTCAACTTAAGCCCATTCCCCCTCGTCCTGTCACCAGGCACGTGGGAGAATAGACCAACCCCCACCTCGCTACAGCCTCCTTTAAGGTATCTGTAAAGAGCAATAAGGTCGTCCCTGAGCCTCCTCTTCTCCAGGCTGAACAAGCCCAGCTCCCTCAGCCGCTCCTCGTAGGACTTGTTCTCCAGGCCCCTCACCAGCTTCGTCGCCCTTCTCTGGACCCGCTCAAGCACCTCCATGTCCTTCTTGTAGCGAGGGCCCCAAAACTGAACACAGTACTCGAGGTGCAGCCTCACCAGAGCCGAGTACAGGGGGACGATCACCTCCCTAGCCCTGCTGGCCACACTGTTAAGTTAAGATCATTTCAGAAGCCATTACGCTACAACAGTCTTTGACGTGCACTCTTCTTAACTGCCCTCGGTAGTAGAAAAAAGCTCAAAATCCTATGTAAAGCTATGGCTAGGTTGGGTATACTTCATCTGCACAGTGAACAGAAGCATACAGTCATAGACAAAGGCAGATAACATCAGCTAGGAGGATGTTGAAGAAGGGGAGGCCATGCCCAAGCACCTCCATCTGCCTTGTAACCTGCCAGTGGTCACAAACCAGGACAAGGGGCACAGATCAAGAGCTGGTTATGGACCTGCCCACACAGCAGGCAGGCTCGTCCAGCACTACTCCCCTCACATGAAACTACTCCAGCAATCTTAACCAAGCACAACAAAGGAGAGTGAACAATCTTCCATGAGCAGGGTACTTCACAGCTGTATATAGACAACAGTAAATTGCAAAATAACAGCTTTATCTTTGTGTCAGAGAGACATCTCTACAGATGAGTTCCCCAACTGACCATAATCATATAAACCTTGTTGATTGACGTCATCTTCCACAGACACAAGCCTCCACAATATACTGTTCTCTTCTTTATGAGTACAGTGAGTAGTTTTCTAGAAGATACTTTAAATTGTCTTGTTTCACTTAATTTCAATGCAGCTATGTTCAGATTAAAAGTACTACTGGTAGCAACAGCTTTTTTTTTCCCCCCTACTATGAACTGTTCAAACTCCATGAATTTACACCACATAATATACTACTCCAAACCCAGAGCATGGGATTTCATAGCTGGTCTAGCCTCCCAGTTTTGTGCATGCCAAAATATCTGTGCTAAATAAGGAAAACTAATTGAAGGAAAAAAAAAAATATATTAAAACATTCATCAGAAGAGAGATGACACACAAAAGTGTTCATATCAGGTAGACAGGATAACAGAAATTCATGCTTCACAGAAGCAGAAAATACTGCGATGCTCATTTTTCTTCCCAACACAGGCCCAAATACAACAATATTAAGAAAAGCTGTCAGGTCTCCACTTTTTATTCCTGTTTTCCCTCAATACATTGTACCCTTAATGAAGGCTGAACCCATCTCCTTTCTCTTCCTCCTACGCCTTCTCCCTCCCACACTTCCTGAATACAGTTACCATCCAAGGACATTTAAGAGCCCTGAGTGCCACAGATGTTCTCAAAATAAGCATTTCAAGCCTTAGGGAAAAAAAATCTGCTTCCTTCACACACTTGACTTCTAAGATACTGTTTTTAAAAACCTTCCAATAGGCCAGTTTCCCCTCTCCAGTAGGTGAAACTAGCTTTCCTTTATAGCACTTGCCATTAAGGAAAAGCACAAATACCAGCAATGTTATTTAGTTTCTCACCTGCATCTGCTTTCTGAGTTCCCTTACGCAGGCACTGTCCTGAGCAGTGTTCTCACGCTGGGATGCATCTGCGAGAACATTGACAGTCGTCTCTGCCTCTTGAAGCCACTTGAGGAGTCTTTCCAGATCCTTGTGCGAGGCCTGCACCATCTTCAGCTCTGTCTCCAAGAAATTTTGCCTATCAACGGCTCTGAAAACAAGACAACAGGCGTCAGATGTTCCCCCAGTATTATACACATCAAAATGAAACTACTAAAAGATAACGTGAAACTTCTCTTTATGAAGAATCTATACATCTGCAGCAGCTTGTTTTATTATTATTTATACCTCCGTTCATTTTATTTGATATGATTCTGGTCCTTATGACTATGAACAGATGTTTTGAACTTGTTTTGTATCTCACAGCACTTTGAAAGAATGCATGTGGAAGAAATGAAACTATCTCCCTTTTGAGCATTATCATCGCAGGCTTATGCTACCCCAACCAGTAGAATTTATTGCCATGCCTGAGAAGTGCAAAT
Source organism: Netta rufina (assembly GCF_964035555.1). Lineage (NCBI taxonomy): Eukaryota > Metazoa > Chordata > Aves > Anseriformes > Anatidae > Netta > Netta rufina. Next base: position 51,012,029 of record NC_140125.1, on the reverse strand, counting down.
GCTTTTCCTCATCAACAAAAATCACACGGTGTAGAAACACTGAGGGCTTGGGGGAATTTTCTTCTATGGTGAACAGAAACACGCCCCTCAATTAGTGTCTACTGCAAGAGTTAAAGTGCTGAGGGGTGGAAAGCCAAATACCTATCTCTCTCTGCTAAAAGGCAAGACTTCTGACACTATGACTCAGAGTAATACATTACCCTCATAACGGTCAACCCCTACCGAACATGCTTAAATAAAAGACTGACCGAGGGGCGTCCAAACTTTTAACTTATCTGAAAGATAAGTTCTTCTCCAGTTCTACAAACAGATTTTTTTTTTGTTTATAAACAGGATTTTTTCAGATCTAAGGAATTTGTTCAATTTGATTATTGGTAAGCAACTTCAACAGATCCCCTAAAAAAAGATCAGATTGTATGGCTGCATAACAGAACTGTTTCACTGAAATGAAACTCAGATTGAAAACTGCAATAGTCAGCAATTTTAGAAGCTCTGATTAACAGTTTCTTGAAGCGTGACAAGCTGAATTTCACCCATTTGAGGCAGTTATTCCACAGCAACCCTTTTCCCACACTGAGGACAAAAGAAACAACTCCTACCAGCACTGTGTACAGAGATCCCTACCAGGGCTACAACCTAGCATACTTCTGCTATCTAAGCAGGAAGTTTGATTTTTATTTCCACATCAAACATCAATCATGTTGTCAGATTTCAAGGGTAAAGTGAAACATTTCAAGCAAGACAAGGTCAAAACACTCATTGTTTGATATTTTTGCATTAGGTGAAAACCTTTCTCTAGAAAAGCCCACCAAACATGGGTGTATTCTGCCTCCTCCTAGTTTCCCTAGGCTTTCTTTCCTCCTATCCACACTGTGGGGAAACAGTCCTGCTCAACATATTACAGAATCACTATGTTTAGAATCCTGAAATCCAACACTAGTTAAAATATTCTTTTTAAAGAAGCTGCAGATGTTTGGTACCATTCAGGATGAAGTTTCAAAGCAGGTACTCCAGCACATCAGAAAGCGCAGATGCAAGGAAAAGTTATTTTCCTTCAAGGGCAGTAAGAACATCTGATGCAAACTCCGTTCTACCAGGCTTATGTTCCTAAATATTAGCATAACCAACTGAATTTTCTAGACTACCTGCAGTAAGATAAGTCACATCCTCAGCGCTAGGAGCTTAGGTCTTACATCACTTTTTAACAATTGCTTTATTCAAAATGAGATTTTGTGAATCATTCCTGACTTCATTCCTCCCCAAGTCTGGCTACTAGCAAACGAGTACCGGGGCAAAAAGTCTTCATTCTCGCTTCTGAACTGAAGCTTTGCCATGCTCTGCCAACTCTTGAGGAAAAATACTAAATAGCATGCCGGGATGACCAAACATTTGATAAATATATTGCCTGGAAAAAATAATAAGCATCAGCTCAAAAATTAGAACACTCCAAAGAACTGTGAGAAAAACGTAAAGTAAAAACACTTATGAGCTCTGACTTCAAAACCCTCTCCCTCTGCAGGGATTTTCTTCCCTGGCAGGGGGGTAAGGCCAAAGGTGTCAGAACAGGAGTGACAACAGGAAGAATGGACTGATAATAAAGGTGACTTTCAAAGAAAGAGAAAAGCCTCGAAGGATGAAACACTGTAAGTGACCCAGATCTCTAAGTCTAAGTACTGATGTTCTAGATGGGAATTGAGACAACCTGAACTTTGTAGCTAATAACATTCATTGAAGAATGTCATCTTTAGTCCAAAGTTTTAATTCCTCAAACTTTCTGCTTGGTTGAAATTAAAGGGAAAAAAAAAATCCTATTATTACAGTCCCAGTGCTGTCATGATAAGTGAATTAAAGCTGAAAATCATTCCTTACACTAAATATGCATTCCAGCAGCATAAATCAATAGATTTACAATTAATGTTCTAAGATTACATGGGAGCTTTTAAAGAGGACCTACATAGCAGAAGTGAGCAACAGTTTTACAAGCAGACCCAAAATACTTTAATTTCATTCCAACAAAGGCCTCAAACGTAATATAGAAGTTGGTGGAGAATTCTATAATGCTATTAACTATTCCCCTAGCCAAAAAGATGATGCAGGTTCTCCAAGAATTCTAATATGATTAGAACAGTCTCAGAAAGACAGAGTCATTCTAAGACACAAGAATTAAATGTGAGGAAAACCTGCAGAATTCTGTACAACCGCAGCTAACTTTATTTAATTCATTGATAGTGGAGAAGGTCTACGTAAATTTTATTAGCAAAGACATGGCCAAGAAAAAAAAATAATTGTACCTGTAGCATTTAAGCTTTCATAGCACCATTTCAGGTTTCTGTTCCACCCAATTATTTCTTCAGATTTAAACTAAAAGTCTTCAATGCATGCAAGTGTATGCTCAAAAGAAAGTCAGGGAAAAACACCTGAGACAGTCTAAACATCAACTACAAGCTACTACTGAGGCAGCAGAAGTGCATAGAACTACTACGCTTTCACCCTGCAATATCAAGAACAGAAAATAAATAGCCACTGGACAGACTATTTGATTTACAAAATATTGAGCTGGGAAGCTCCAACCCCGTAACGCCGACCTTCTTCCTTCGACTTTGCATTCCATGGCTAGCCCTCCTGAGAGCACTCTCAAGGTGCTGCTCGAGACTGATTATCCCAGGTGACGCTACTAAGGACCCCCTCTGCAGCCTCCAGGTACAGGTATTGCCACAGCTGGCATTTTAAAGCAGTATGCTGTAAATACAGATCTATGCTTAAGCTCCAGGTCCAGTCCCTGTCAGTCCCAACACCTGTCACATGCAGCCATCTTCAGCGCTCAAGGCTCATCAGTATTTTTGTTTATTGCCTTTAAAGGCAAAGATAAAAACCTTCGTTCCCCTGAAAAGGTGCTTTCACTGCACATTCTCCCCTTTTAATTCTACTCTGCTCCACAGGGTTACGGTGAGCAGCTCCATGCTCTGGCTACCCACTGGCTTCCCAATTTCTCCTGGATGTTCTGCCCCTACTTAAAAAACAAAGCAGAAAAGCAGATACCCATCTCCTAAGGCTGCAGACTGCAAAAGAGTAGCCCCAGTGGTAAGAGTCGAGCTTCAGTTACACACAACAATGCAATTGCTTATTATTCCAGACTTCAATCAGATTCAAAAATAATTAGAGGCTTCCAGTTAGGAGCTCTTCTTTCTTATCACCTGGTCTGACACAGGCGGATAGTTTTATGCTAGCTCTAGCCAAAACTCTACAAAGTTTGAATTTGAATGAGACTACTATAGAGTTGTAGTCTACTGGTTCTGCTAATCCAGTCAGGAGCTGTTTCTCATCACTCTCTAATTGCATCCCTATCCCCAGATGCCTTCATGGTAGATTCAGATGAAGTTAATGGCATTTTTTGTTTGAAATATTATTCATCTACTCAGGCATAGAGAGAGGATCTGATGGTAAATATGCCGCAGACCCCAAACTTGATGCAAATGAATGGTCAGAAAGGGTCATTTCAGGAGATGACCTCACCACCATGACCTAGTTCAGCAAGTAAAAAGCCAAGGAAGCTTTGACATATGCCAAAGCCTCTCCCACCATGCACTAGAATTTTTTTTGTTTGCTTGCCTTTAAAAAAAAAAAAAAAAAAAAGTGAAAAGATGTCCACATCAGATTGAATAATTATGAAATGTTTTAGTCTCTTGAAAATCTTATCTTAGACATCAAAACATGTAGAGATTAATAAATTTTTATTCTCTCTCAAATGATCACACAGAATGAGCCATATAAACTTTTGTCTGTACTAAATTTTATCTCTCTATGGAAATAACCAGGAAACTCATATAAAACTTGTGACATCAAAAGCAGAAAACTACAAAAATACCATTGTCCTCCAAGGGAGGATAACAAAACATTCTACTCTGCTTCCTTAATTACCTGTGAATCCTACTGCTTGCCACTATAAAGTTCTCCTCCCCTCACTCCCCAGGATATATTATCAACTACAGAGGCTTTATTACCTAGGACTTGTTCACCTAATTGACATGTCATTACAAAGGCAGTTTCCCCTTCTGCATGCACATATATACAAGCATATGTATAGACTCTGGTTGTCATTTACCCTACTCCCATATACATAGGATCAATTCTCTCCTGTTCCTCTAACCACAAGGCATGTTGTCCTTTAAAGCTGCTGGCATTGAATCACATATTAGCCTAATATTAATTGTCTAAAAATGTTTGTTAAAAAGATTTTTTTGCAGTAAGTAGATTACCTTGCACACACACACAAAAAAAAAAAAAAAACGCATAGGAAAATAAATAGGACCACATTTTCAGAAAAAGACCTGGAATACTTCTTTGCAAATATGTCTTAATAGAGAATGAATAAGAAGAAGCAAGTTTCAAGTAAGTCTCAGTTCCTATAGTTAAATGCTTTCTAGATGGGAGTGTCAGGTGCATTGCACTCAGAAAACCAAAGCACAGCCCTGTTCGCAAAAAGTTTGTTAGATGAAGCATGGCCTACAATGAACATTGGGTGGAAGCATTAGAAGGTGGAGCTGAATACTTACTGCCTTATGAAAAGAAAGCACAGGAACAAACTACAAATACATAGCGTATAACAGCATCAAAGAACAGGAAGAATTGCTCAAAGACCTTCAGAGAAAAGTAGCCAAAGGCAAACCTGAGGCCAAACATAAGAAAATATAACCCCTCCCACCCCACCACCCCCTTTTCTTTAACAGGGAATTAGAAGTCATACAGAAGCCTTCCGTGGTAAACTATGGTAAACCATTTCCATCTTCAAAATTCAGCTTCACTACTGTTGATTAAATAACCATAGTAGTGTGAAGTGCTGCTGTAAAGTTAAGTGTACATAGAAGAGACTGCAATACATGTAAGTGATACACATACAATACAAATTTAAGACAAACAGCAACAAATACAGCGACACCTTGCAATTACCTTTGGTTCAGATTAACCCAGCAATTGTTCATTTGGTCAGTGGTTTCCTTCACCCTCCTCGTGTCATCATCACGATACTCTCGAAGAAGTTTATTTGAAAGATCATTGAATGCAGCTACCGTGATATCGCCTCTATGCAAGTCCTGTATTAACAGCTAAAAAGCAATTCCAGAATGAGACATCAAGCAAAACTGAAATCAGATTGTTTTTCATATTATTCATTTTATCATTACAAAATCCTGTTTTTTTTTGCCTTTTTTTAAACAACAAATGTACCCTTTTTTCTAGAATAAAGTTCCTTTTAAAAAGAAAATCTATTAGATAAGTGTCAATGATGAGTGTCACTGATAATGAACCAAAACACAAATAAATGAGAAAAAATGGTATTTGTTAGAACCATAAAAGGATAGAAAACCCCTCCCTACATTGTCCCTTCATGAATGCATCTACGCATACACACATTTTAGAAATCTAGTAAAGTCTGTTCCAAGTAGTGTACTGATAAGAGCCCTCTCCTCAATGATTTGTCTCTTTAGTTCTCATCCTAAGCCACCTACAGCCTGTCTTTTTTTCAGACAGCCACCAGGACAAAGGACATCAGAGTTATTGATTTATCACAGCAGGTTTGCTGTGATATGAAAAGCAGCAAAGATTGCATGGGATTCAGGTAGGGAAGAAAAAAAAAAAAAGAGTTGAATATGCTCAGCACCCATCAGAAGTGAAATTCAGAATAATTTTAAATGAATTGGTCCATTCTTGGATTTATTAAACTATTGTTAATGGGTTTCTATGGAATAATACATGCTACATTTTGTGGTTGTATAATTAAACTTCCACCAATGTGAAAAATCATTTATTTGATGCTATACTGTACTCATTTCAACTAGACTTATAAAAAGACACCCATGCATACATGCCACCTGTTCCCCTCCCAGAAAGCAGTTCTCAGGAAGTCTGATTAAAAAAAGAAACACAGAAACAATTTAGAACATATCATGCTCAAAAAGACAGAACTGCCACATCAGTCTTACAACTAAATTTGACATTCAGTCATCAAATGAATCCAACAGCATAGGATTTGGTCTATTCACATAGAATTAGGAGTCTGATGGGGGCAGAGAGGGGAAGAAAAAAACACCTGTAGGATGGCCTTACCTTGTTATCTGCAATCTGTTTGGCAAGCACCTCTTTCGGGGCCTGCATGAGCATACGCAGACGGATCTCACACTGCTCCATGAGATGCTCCATTTCTTTCCTCTGCTCATCCCACTGGATGCTGTCCGTCAGCATGTACTTCAGCTGCTGCTGCCGCACCTCCACGCCATGCTGGGTATTGTCCCACTGGTTCTTTACCTTCTCCACTGCAGGCAACAACACAGAAAATCAAAAACTTGGGGCAACCAACTGAGTAGCCATAACTACTCTCAGGACAAAAGGACTCTAGTTCTCAGGACAAAAGGCAGTAACGTAACTCATTTTCAAGTACAGTCCTTTCAACATGCTGTATTTTAGTTCCTCACGTAATATGCACATTCACACAAGCAAACAGAAAATGCAGGTGTTTGTCTCCCTCTTGTTTAAGCAGTTAAGTATAAAAGCAACAACTACTATTTCTGGAAGACTTCAAAGACATTACATTTTACAAACACAGCATGGGAAGCAGTTCTGCTGAGCTGCAGAGATGCCACCAGCAGGGCCCCAAGGGAGCACCAGGGCAGAGGGAGGGCTGTGCCAGCAAGTCACCCTCGTGCACTCACAACTCCAACCAGTACAAACAAACAAATCTTGTTTAGATCTGGGCAGCTTATACAAAGTGAACTAAGCTTTACTGACCAGCGTGCTTGTTGGATGTAGTCTACTGGCCCCTGCACTACAGCACAGTGGCTAATGTAGGAACTCTCCAGTAACAACCTACTTAAGCACTTTCATTCCACCACAGGTTTTTACAGGCTTATGTAGATTACACAACAGAGAAGTTATTGATCACACCCCATTTCCTTCAAGTATCACGTTCCTGTCTCAATGAACAGAGTTACATTAGACAATCAATAAATAAGCTTTAACCTTCAATAAACAAAGCGTGAAAAAGAAAACATGATGAAAGCCTAGAACAAAAAGAAATAGTGTCAGGGAAAGCAGGAAGTCCAACTGACAGAAAGAAATGAACATCATCTTATTTTTTTTCTTAATACCTAGAGACCAATAAAAAAAAATTGTATCACTTGAGAGTCTACAGAGGTGGACCTAGGTCTTCCCTATTACCTGACGTGACAGTTAGTAGCAATGTGTTGTACCATCTGAACTAGAGTAAAAAAAAACAAATGTAAAGAAAGCAAACAGAAGAAAGCCAGCTTGGAGTTTTTCGGTTGGGAACATTTGTATTCTCAGCAGCCACTGGTAGGCAATACACAATGTATCAAATGTAATTATCCTACCAGTAAGTACGTCATTTTACTTTATTAGAAAACATACATAGTTGATACTCAGGTCACTTTATTCCTCCATGAAGCAAAAATGCCAAAGACTGTGTAAACCACTTAAGAGAACTGACCTTTATATTTTTTTAGATTTATTTTTTTTTTACTTTAAACTTTTTACAAACATCCAAGGTCATTAGAGCTGCCTGAGAAGATGTCTTTAAGAAATACATTCAACAATATTCCGTTTATCCTCACAGAGCTCTTAGACTGTGGTCATGAAGCCCCTTTGTCAAAGTGACTATAATTTTCAAGAATGATGTGAACTGAATGGTGAACTGAATGAGAACTCAGAAGAAAGCCTCAGTACCCCTACAGCAAATAAATACATACAGACATGCATACACACATTTTTTTTTAATTAAATTTGTTACTGCGTTGGATAAAGAGTATGTTCAAAGCAAACACTCAGCTGCTGGGAAAGATCTCTGATTTCACCAAAACAGCAAAAGCAAAAACAGCAGGAGTGAAAAAAGGGTATAACAATGCGTGCTGGCTGATGAACTGTATAGAAAAGTCTCCTAAGCATTTAGGCTGTCCCCCACAAAGCTGGAAGGAAAAATATCCCTGAAAAACAACTGTCTACAATAGCAACTTGAAGTGGGTACACATTTGATAGTTCTACCATGTTATTATTAGAGAATAAATATTTCTTGATGTGTTACAGATTTTTGCTGGTTTTGATGTATAGACAGGTTAACCTCACTCTCTCTGCCTGAATTTAAACTCTTAACCACTTAGAGTTCCTAATGAAATTATCTGCTGTTGACATATTTCCCTTCTCTTCATTCTCCACCAAAACAGGACAGAAACTGAAATTCTTCATAGCCTTAAGGATCTGCCTGTGGCTTCAAAGTGTGAAACAATTCCTGATTAGATGTTACTTTTAATACCCCATGACTATGCAGTTACTGGGAAGGAAGTTCCAGAGAAGGAAACTTTTCTATGTCTGTGCTCCTAGATATTAGAGTAGTTAGGCTTCATCCAATGACACATAGCAGATTCACAGGAGTTTATAGAATTTGTATATTCCCCTCAGCATTTAAATAAGGTGCATAAAACAATCCCAATCTTCACTTTTCTTCAGAGTGAAGCAAACTGCTACTAAGCTCTTGTAACAAAATCACCGTTTGCAAGCATAAAGAAACCTTCAGTCCTTAAGTGTTTCATAACAGGTAACAAAATCTTCACATACATCTGGAGTAGCTATTGGAAGCTTCGTTCATGGCAGTATACACAGCTTCTCTGCTTCCAGCTTGGATGTCCATGACTATCAGGGAGCACAATGTAAGTTTTTAAAATACAGTCACTTTATTCTTCATTCACCTTTCGTGAAGAACCAAGAATGTTTCGCAACTGACCAGATCTCTCCTTGTTGATTGACTCCACTGGATTACAACAGCTGCTATTCTCCCCTGAGTTTCCACCTGAAACTATGTTGGCTTTGTGAGCCCAGTATTATCTTCAGCAAGCTCTATGGACACCAAAGAAATTCATGTAAATGTAGCAAAGAAAAATTACTTTGCAGAAAAAAAAAAGAAGATGGGGAAATACATATTTCCATTGTTCCATAGATTCTCTTTTCCTCTGTGATATTTCCTGCTGCATGAATTCTCTAATCTTAGCAACTGGCAACGCCTTAGGAGTTCCAAGAATATGCTGTCCCTTGGTTTCTAATTGTGTCAGTTATGTTTTCCTTCTGTTAAGTACCAGTAAAAGAAATTTTCACGGTATGTTTTTTTTTTAAAGTATGTATCAGTGACTTAAAAGCTCTACTGACGCTCAGCCCAACGTTAGTCTCTTAAGACAACATATGCATGCTTTGTACTAACTGTCTAGTGTATCATAGTGCAGTAAAAATAAACACATTATTATCTCCTTTATATGAGGAAATAAAAAATCCTTATCCCTGGATCTGTCTGTCAAGTAACCCAAGTTTTTCATAAGTTATTTTCAAATCCCAGCAAACATATCTACACTTATACCTCAAAAAAAAAAAAAAAATGCTAGTCAAGAAAAAAGTAGCCATCCTTCCTCCAAGAATTTTCAGTAGACTGTTATATTGAAGCTATTTAATATCTAAGTTTTCAGGTGTTTTACAGAAGACAACTTCAACTAGGATCAAAATCAAAAGCTTAGTAGAAAGATATGAAGATTATTTTACTGTCACAGAAACACTGTATTTGCAAACACAGAACGGAGGAACTTACGTTTTTCTGTGATCACTGTCCTGATGTCTGAACTGGAAGTTTTATTTTTCAAATTTTGAGCCAATGTAAAAACAGAATCAAGCTGAGGGTGCCGCTGGTCCAAATCCGCTTTTGTTATCTGTTGAGAATTAGGATACAATTTTTTTTTAATTTTTTTTTAGGTACAAAAAGCAGAACGTAGTTAACAATGTCTGTATTATTTATACATAAAACAAAACACGTACATCTCCAGAGACAGACGGCTATACCATCACTACTACAACCCTTGATCTGTTAGAGTATTATAGCACTGCTTTAAAGGGCAAAAGTATTCTGACTTAAAACTGAAAATTCTGATGTAAAGGCTAACCTGTACAAACCACACAGATAACCGAAGTCATTGCAAAGTATGGCTTCACCTCAAATACTGTGTGAAGTTTTGGGCAACCCAATATAAGAAAGACAAAGTTATTAGAGTGTCCAAAGAAGAGATATGAAGATGATGAAGGGTCTAAAGAGCAAGATGTGTGAGGAGCAGCTAAGGTCCCTTGGTTTGTTCAGCCCAGAGCAGAGTAGGCTGAGGGGAGGCCTCCTGGCAGCTTGCAGCTCCCTCATGAGGGGAGCGGAGGGGCAGGCACTGAGCTCTGCTCTCTGAGGACAGTGACAGGACCTGAGGGAATGGCATGGAGCTGGGAGGTTCAGGGAGATATCATTAAAAGGATCACGTCTCAGTGAAGAACAGGCACTGGAACAGGCTCCCCAGGGAACTGGTCGTAGCACTGTACATGCCAGAGTTCAAGAAGTGTTTGGACAATGCTCTCAGACATAGGGTCTGGTTTTTGAGTGGTTCTGTGTGGAGCCAGGAGTTGGACTCGATGATTGTTGTAGGTCCCTTCCAACTCAGGATATTCTATGATTCTACCCGCTTTTCACTCCCCCACTTATTATCATCTTACCAAGCTCTGATCTTTTATATATGCACACCATACAGACACACACATTTACAGGGAGAGGGTAAAGGCAGTGGAGGGACTTGTCCTTATGGGGAACTTCAACTTGCCAGACATCAACTGGGATTACCACACGGCCAACATGAGCAGATCCAGGAGATTCCTAAAGCACCTCAATGATAACTTCTTGGTGCAGGTGCTAAGGGAGCCAACTAGGAAAGGTGCCCTCCTAGATCTGTTGCTGGAGAACAGAGAGGGTCTTGTGGGGGACATGGCAATTGGTGGCTGTCTTGGTCATAGCGACCACGAAGCGGTTGAGTTTAAAATTTTTGGTGACAGAAGGAAAACTGCCACCGAGACTTCAGCCTTGGGTATGGGGAGAGCAGACTTCAGGCTGCTCAGGGAACAAGTTAGCAAGGACCCCTGGGAAACTGCTTTTGAAGGCATTGGTGTCCATCAGTGCTGGTCAGTCTTTAAGCACTGCCTCCTAAAAGCACAGGCAATTCCAAAATATCGCAAGTCAAGCAGGCTACGAAGACGGTAAAGGGCCTAGAGGGAAAGACATATGAGGAGTGGCTGAGGTCACTTGGCCTGTTCAGCCTGGAAAAAAGGAGGCTGAGGGGAGACCTCATCGCGGTCTAAGGCTTCCTCATGACGGGGAGTGGAGGAGCAGGCGCCAACCTATTCTCTTTAGTGACCAGTGATAGGACCCAAGGGAATGGTGGCAAGCTGGGACAGGGGAGGATCAGGCTGGATATCAGGAAAAGGTTCCTCACTGAGAGGGTTGTTGTACACTGGAACAGGCTCCTTGGGGACGTAGTCATGGTACCAAGCCTGTCAGAATTCAAGAAGTTTTTGCACTGTGCTCTTCGTCATATGGTCTGAATTTTCGGGTAGACCTGTGTGGAGCCAGGAGTTTCACTTGATGATCCTTATGTGTCCCTTCCAACTTGGGATATTCTATGATCATGTTATTTTATGAAATTACAAATTACACTGCATGCCCACAGGAAGTTGTAGTTATCCAAACATTCCTAAAAAGATGCCATTTGTAGGAGTTCTTCAAAAAAATAGTAGTGCTGTCTACCTCACATCTTGCTCACAAAGGCAGGCAAGGAATAAACAGAAAATGGTAGAGAGTAGAGTGTAATATCAACAGATTTTAAAGTGTAATTTGCAGGTTAAGCATTTACTGCAGTGTTGTTGTTTTTTGGTTTGTTTTGTTTTTTAAAAAGAAACAACAAAAAAAAACATTATTAGCCTGTACATTCAGTAAAGAAATTGCAACTGTCTAGTCTTCACTAAAACACGTACTTTCATTCGTGCAATAGTCCGGTTGATCTCTTCAGCATTTCCCACAGTGACTATGTTTGACTTGAGCATCTGGTCAATCAATACCAACCAGTCAGCCAGCTCTGTCGTAGTTTTATCCAGATCAGCAGGTGCAGAAAGTTCCAAAGCCTGCTGAGTCTGAACAGGAATTTCCATTGAAGATGATAATAGCACCACCTTTTGGACATCTGAAACAGAGTATGGGGTTTTTGTTAATGAAAAAAGATCACGGCCACAAGCACAATTTCAGGATTTTTTTTTTTTGGTAGTTTCTATGAATATGTAACAGCATCTACAAAAAAAATACATAGCAAAATTTGTATTTGAGGCTTTCTAACCACAAGAAACTAAGTTACCACAATGTTATTTGTTTTTTGTGAAGTTACAATTTCATTGCATACCAAGAGTCACTCGAATGAGTCACTCACAACACAAATGAGGAAAAAACTTGCAGAAGCAAAACAGCATTAATTCTAACAGAGTGAAGCTAAATCCTCTTTGGCGTGAATAGGAACTGATGCCTATTAAGCATACAAAGTTATTTGTCTAAAATTGTCTTCCTCCCTTTTTTATTATGTGGCAGAAAGGTTTTCCCATTCTTGACTCAGAGCTCACTTAAGCACAAATATGTCAAGTTACTACAATAAATGCTCCATGGACTCAGCAATACACAGCTGTTCTAAAAAGGGGACGGATGCCCACTAGCTGAGCCCCACCCTTTCTATCTGTTCAACTTGACACTATGAAGAAGCAAGGAGAAATAAGCTCCAACAAAACACCAAGTCAAACTAAGGTGGAGCATAAATATCATAGAATCATAGAATCATAGAATATCCTGAGTTGGAAGGGACCCTTAAGGATCATCAAGTCCAACTCTTGACACCGCACAGGTCTACCCAAAAGTTCAGACCATGTGACTAAGTGCATAGTCCAATCTCTTCTTAAATTCAGACAGGCTCGGTGCAGTGACCACTTCCCTGGGGAGCCTGTTCCAGTGTGCAACCACCCTCTCTGTGAAGAACCCCCTCCTGACGTCAAGCCTAAATATTACACACTTGCCTCAATCAAAGAAAGACAGAAGCTTTATTTAAGAAATAGCCTGCATGAAAGGGAAACAAGCTGAATCAGAGTCTTGAAAGGCTTAAATAAAAGGTGTTTGTCCTCCTTGAACTTGTTTTGGTGCTGCTGAATTTTATATATATATATACACACACACAGATAATTTACTGAAGTTCAGGAGTTTTTTTTTCAGGCAAGGACTGTCTTTTTACCTGATTTTCTAAAATGAAGACCTGGGCATCTTGTTTACACCGTATCTGCTGATCTGCCTCCAATAACTTTTGAAAAGATTGCCAGTATCAGTGTCCAATACAAGAACACATTTTCTGACAGCTTCCCTTATGGGGTTTAGGAAAATAACTAGCTAGTAGATGAGAACAGACCTACCTGTGCCCATTCTGAGACAAAAGGTGCAGAATTACATTTATAGAACTGCAGAGAGTCTGCACACGGGAGATACTACAGAATTACATAGATGTAGAGAAAGTTTTTATAGGGTCTCAGTTACTAAAAGGCATGACCACAGTGTACAAATCCACTGGAAAATGATCTGTCAGAAACAGAGATGATTTGGCTTTTTTCCTTTATGTAGTACCCTGGCTCCTCATCTAAGTTTTACTAACCCATTTTTTCAATACATTTAGGGGAATGACAAAGAACACCCCCAAAACCTGAGTGACTTTTTTACTGCCCAGATCTTCCCTCTCTCTCCTAGTAACATGAAGGTAGGCCCAAGCAATGGATAACATTGCTTATTTCCACCTAAATTCACAGGGATGGTTTTCCTTTTTAGATTATTGTTAAAGAGGAAACAAACAAAAAAAAATCACCCGAGGATTAAACTCAATACAACAGAAGGACTGGTCACTCACCAGAAGGCTTTGTCTGTGAAACAAGATGAGTCTGCCCAACAAATGCCTTCAGTTCTCTCAGTCTGTCAGGCACGTCTCTGAACACCTACAGCCCAGCAGAGAGGAACAAAAACAGTAAGACAAATCTATATTAATAACAAAAAATTGTGTACTAGAACACACAAGATGTTCTGTATCACATTTGCTACAACAGCATGTTTCATATTTCAATGAAGTTTTTCAGAGTATAATTTTAAAGAAATAAAAATGCCAAGAGGTACTCAGGGTGTTTGTTATTCCAAAGTCTTCCAGTGCCTTACCTAAACCTTGGAGAAATAAATCAAGTGTTTTTAGATAGACTGTTTGCATGGATTTTACTGCCTAGCTAACAAAGCTATGACTCATTATTTGAGTACACTTCAAACGAATTATGATGTTTTGCTGTCATCACCAACAGAAAAGTAGAGAAATAGGTAATTAATAAAAAAGCAACCCTATTGTACTGAAAATAAATTGGCCTGCAGTTTCTAGAAGTGAGTGACTTAAAACCAATAGACAATGGAAAAAAAAAAATCCCTATTTTCCATGTCTGGCTGGGTTAAAAAACAAAGTTAAAAATATCAAAAGCCCCTTTCCCCAGCAAATTCTTACCTCCCTTGTCCATACTATAAATCCCAAATAATTCTATTCCTTTTTTCACCTGTCTCTCTAAGCTCCACTTGAAAAAAAATCCAATTTTCTCTAACCAATGAGTTCTTTTCTTCTCATTGGTCAGTATGTGAGATCAAATTGGTACAGTTCAGTACAGTTTTTAATTTACACTATCTATATTCAAGAAGAACCCCAGACACACTCGACTGAGGATTTTCTCTACGAGTTTTACCTCAGCTTCATTTGTTTTCTTCTTAGCAGCTGCAAACGTTCAACTTTCCTATAAAGCAAAGATTTATTGTGATACTCTCAATTTCAAATTAATGCTAGTGTTTGACTCAAATAAGTGAAATTGGCTGGATGGCCACGTTCACTGAGCTACAGACACTGGCTTGACGTCTAGGTGAAAACCAGCAATGAGTGGTATCCCTCAGGGGTCTGTATTGGGACTGATACTATTTAATACACCTTTGTCAGCAGCATGGACAGTGGGACTGAGTGCACTGTCAGCAAGTTAATGGACAACACTAAGTTGAGTCGTGAGTCAACATGCTGAAGGGAAGGGATGCCACCCAGAGGGACTCTGACAGGTGCGCCTGTGTGAGCCTCTTGAAGTTCAACAAGACCAAGTACAAGGTCTGCATCTGGGATGGTGCAATCTCAATCATGAATACAGGCTGGGCAATGAGTAGATTAAGAGAAGCCCTCTGGAGAAGGAGGTACTTGGGGTACTGATGGAGGAAAAACTGAACCTGAGCTGACAGGTGAGCCTGTAGCCCAGAATGCCAACTGTATCCTGGGCTGTAACAAAAGTGGAGTACTGGATCCAACTCTGGGACCCCCAGCACAGGAGAGACAAGGACCGGCTCAAATAGGTCCAGAAGAGGTACATGAAGATAATCAGACGGCTGGAACACCTCTTCTATGATGAGATGCTGAGATAGATGGCATTACTTAGCCTAGAGAATAGAAGGCTCTGAGAAGACCCTACAGCAGCCTTCTAGTACTTAAAGGTGGCCTACAGAAAAGACGAGGTTAGACTCTATCAGGGAGCATCGTGAAAGGACAAGGGGGTAACAGTTTAAAACAAAGTGTAGGTTTAGATTAGACAGTACAAAGAAATTCTTTACACTCTACTAGAGTGTGGGGCACTGGAACAGGTAGCCCAGAGAAGTCATGGAAATGTGAAACCCAAATTCTGAGTACATTGCTATGTACTCAGCTATATTTTGCTATATACATTGTATATTTGCTAATATACATTGCTATATTTTCAGCCTCATCTAAAAATGCTGAACAAATGAATACCTTATTCCATCTCACATTGAGGGACTGCAGGCTATCAGACAGTTTGTTTTTCTCCTGAAGACTGACGTTTTTATCCAGAATAACTTCGGGTTCAGTTCTGTTCAACCATTCCAGTTTGTCTCCTTGTACTTCCATCTCTTCATTTAAGACCTAAAAAGTACAGAAGAGTTTTGGACTGAAGCCAAACACACACACTTAAACAGTAACAGGTAAAAAAGAGTTTTCCTTTTACTCCAATATTTAGAATTTTCCCTTGAAATACGTAACAAAAGGGGTAGGGGCTGGTGTGTTTTTTGGGGGGGGGATTCTGTTATGTTTGGAAAATTTATTGAAATACCATCATCATTTGCTAACTGGAAAACATCCATGAAGCTGCAAATATAATAGCTAAACTACCTACACAACCTCATATCATGCACACCGATTCTCATCTCACAAGATGATTCTGTTTGATCACTTCTGGATGTACCATGTATCCAAAAGGCAACATGCTGTCAATCAAAATTATTGCCTACCATAGTTTAAAAAAAACAAACAAACAAACAAACAAAAAAACTATGGGCCCACTCTTGTTACACAAGTACATGGTAGATCACTACCATCACAAGGTAAATTCTTCTTCACAAAATGTGCTCTGAAGTTTTTTAAAAACTAACATAACCTTACAATTTGATTTTGATCAGCTTCCCAAAGTCATCTTTCTCTTTAAAGATAAAAGTACAGGGCAGATCCTACAAAAAGAAGGTTATGCTTGGATGCACTTCCCATCAACTTTAACATAATTATGCTATTATTTGCCCATAGACCAAGAGCACTGTGGAGCAGGAATCACAAATTTTATCTTTAAGCGCTGGAACAAACAAATTACAATAGCAAGTATACATTACGACTATCCACTCCAATATAGTGCCTTTGCTAAGTTTTCAAGGGTGTATTTTTTAAAAAAGTAGATGTTTTTTGTTTTTTGTTTTTAATTTTTTGTGTTGTTTTTTTTTTTTCCTTCCATATACTATAACCTCTTAGCTGTTTCAGAACCTTTATTTAGAAATCTCCATGTCATTCCCAGATTGTATTTATTCCTGACTGATCAGTCAACATCTGTTATTTCCACTTCCCCAATAGTAGCTTTTAATAATAGCTCATCTCCCCTTTTTTATCTTGTCATCATCAGGTCTGTTCTTGTTGTTCTTTATTTGACTGGACAAAACAAGGTGAGCTCTCAAAGTTTCTTTATGTATGAGTTCACCCTCCTGAATAGCCCAGTAATCTCACCAGCACCTTTCTACTCCAAACTCACCTTCCCTTAATATGCATAACCATAATCCCATGCAACGTTCCTGCTGTAGCAGGGCTGAATATGGCACTTAGTAATTCCCTGTCAGTGTTTCTCTAGCAAATCTCCCCCCCCACCTCCCCTTAATCTAGTTCTACCTTTCACTTCAGGCATCTATGTTAAGGTGGACCACAAGAAAGAAGTAGATTTTCATGGAAGCTCATTAGCCATTACTCAGTTGATATAAAAGACTGAACTTGTTTAGACATACAACAGCAACTAATTTACATCATTTATACGCATTTGTTGTAATTTGAAGGTTTTCCACCTGATTTGATCTAGCAGTAGACTTTTTTTATATTACTTATTAATTTAAAAAAAAAAAAAAAGTAAAGCAAGCGTGTGGGATTGACTATTCCTCCCATTCTTTCTAGGACTCCAGAGGCATTCTCTTTCACCCATCCTAGAACCAAAGGTATTTCGCTGTCAAAGCCAGACACAAACAGGAAAAATACACGTGTGCATCTAAGTAAC
Source organism: Netta rufina (assembly GCF_964035555.1). Classification (NCBI taxonomy): domain Eukaryota; kingdom Metazoa; phylum Chordata; class Aves; order Anseriformes; family Anatidae; genus Netta; species Netta rufina. The sequence continues at coordinate 50,994,458 of NC_140125.1, read as the reverse complement.
ACAAAATGACCAAAGTCTTTACAAGACTAAACAGCAGGTTAAATAAAATCTTAAACATGAAATACAAAGTATTAAAGCTGCCCAGTAAACTGACAATGGCACATGCTCACCCGCTGTAGAGACTTGTCAGTTTCTATTGGCTTTTTGCTGAAGTTTTCACAATTATTAAGTAGACTTGTAGATACCACCCTGAGTAAAATTCCACTTAATAATTGTATATGTTTTATGTTTAATGTTTATTTCTCAGTTTCTGAAGCAGCCACCATCATCTCACAGAACTTTCACACAACCGTAGTATTTCTTTGGCAAATTACACTGTGAAAATTCCCCTCTCCAAAAGACATGTCCTGATACTTTGCATGAAACACACATGTATACACACACACACACACACAAACAGATCTTACCTGTAATTCTCGTAAGTTTTCTTCATGGTTGAATGTAAATCTCGTGTCCAGAGCATTCTCTGCATTTTCCAACCAGCAACGCAGCTCATCGAGCTTCTTTCTGTAATCTATCAACTGCTGATTCTCTCCTTTTAGCCTTAAAAATTAAAACAAAAAATCCACGTGCACTTCTGCAGTGAATATGGCATGCCAGTCCTGCATCTGATTAACAGTTGCATGCTTTTCAGTGGCCAAAGAACTTTAAAGAATTAATTCTAGTCACATCATTAAAACTCAACCTACTTTCAAATTAATACTACCACCTTAAAAATAGATAAATTTCAGTTTCAAAGTCACAAAATAGACTTTTAAAAGTCTGTAACAAACATTAAACATAAGTTATAGCAATGACAACACTTTCAGGCCTAATCATTTAAAGCCGCAATAAGACCAATGTTTGTGAAAACATCAGAAACGTCCCTAGACCTTCCAATGGAAAAATCCCCCAAATCACATATAGCTTTAAAAGAACCTCTCAAACTAATTAAGAAAAATCTTATTATGTTCTTCAATGTATCACAAAATATTAAAATCTGTATACATATGACCATATAAATAACTCCAAAAATAACTATCCATTCCAGGGATATATCCTCAATGTTAAAGAAATCTAATAGAATTGAGGGGAGAACCTTGTATTCTCAAGTACACTGAAAATTTGTGTATTCATCTCAGGAAATCTTGCACTTTGATTTTTTGAAGGAAATGTAAGACTTCTTTTCACATGCGATTTTCATTTTGTTCAGAATATGCCTAGTCAGCTTAATTAAACTGTAGTGAACACAAACCTAAAGCTTTTGTTTTGTGGTATTGTTCTTTAATTCCACAATTCAGTTGTTTCAACTAGCCTATCTTTGACAATGCAAAAGCAGAAATCAAGGTAATGAACTTACAGTTCAGCTTCAGCCAGAGAAACTAGATGAGTGTTGCTTCCAAAAAAACCTGTCTGGCTTAGTAATGAAATGATTGTGAAAACAAAGGAAAATATTTATAAAAAATTTATATCAGTTTCTTATGGTTTTCATTCAGTGGGCTGCGTTAAACACTGACTTACTAGGCAGTCAATTGCAGCTGCATTTATGAGGAATCTGTTCTAGGAGATGGTTCAAAACAAACAAAAAAAGAGGTCTGAATATCAGGAAAATTAAAATTAACGGCAGCATGCCATAGAATGTGCTACCCCTCCTACTCTCTTAGAGTCTTCTAAATGAGATTCTCCTCATCACGTCTGGTTAGACATCCAAATTTCTGATTAACTTATTACCTCTGCTGTCTATCCATGACCTCTGCAGTGATTGCTTTCCAGCGCCTATTCAGACCTGCCAGCTTCTCCTGCAGGAAGCTCCCATCTGTAGCAGAGAGTTTCTGTATGATCCCTTCACCAGTTCTGTTCAATGCCGAAACACTGGTCTGATGGCTGCTGACTCCCTCTTCAAGTTCCTGTCAAAAGCATAAAAGCGCCAGAGAATTTTATTACTGACCTGAAGCGACTTTGATCTGTGGTTCATAACATGCAGAATGAATCCTGGGTACATATTATTTTACTGGAACAGGCACTTAAAGCCATCTCACTTAAAATTGGATGCTGTTGATTTACGTAATTAAGAGTCTGTTGTTATATCTGGTTTAATTTTCTAATGAGTGTCATAAAAAGAGGTAATGATACATAATAGGCTGCTGAATACTACTTAGGATCACAAGAATTCATTTAAACCAGTGTCAGAATTCACACTCACTTTTGATTCCTTTCCTTTTAATGTACAGCACTTTCTAGTACTGCTAACAGATGGTGAGAATTTTTTTTAAGTACTTCTTCTCATAAGCCATGGCCATGACTATTTCTGTAACTTAGTATTTTAGCTAGGATAATTATATCCATGCTCCCCAGACATGACAACAAATCCATGAAACTGAAGGAAGTCAGAAGTTGTCAGGATCAAATCTTCAAATACCCCTAACAACCGTAAAAAGCTTACATTGTTAGTACAAATATCTCTGCAGCTACAATAGAAACAAGGTAATTCAAGAAGGAGACAGGAAATGCCCTAGAAAAAAACTCCAAGCAGTAATAAGGATAAATACAAACTATACGTTAGGATAACTCTTGGATAACCATTTCTCACAAACAGAAAAAATATATGATTCTTAAACTTATGTTTTCTTCCCTTTAACAGGGTGTAGTTTAGTTAAACAGAAAAGCCTGCCCTTCCATAATGAGGATCCAGAGAAACATCAGGGGATCAAATTGTAAAACTGAAGTCAGAAACAGTCAAATCTATGGTACCCATAACTGAAATCTAATTTTCTGGATTACTTATATGAAGCAGGATCTTGAAAAATAATTAGTTTAAAAATATATAACTTTGTAAGTTATAATTGACCATAACTGGGTTCTGTTCTTCTTCTTTTAATTACGAATAGGAAATAAATGAAATACTGTGCTTCATTTCTTAGCTTATTAACCTAACGAAACAACAAAAATTATGCCAACATTTGCATTATCAAATTATCTCCAAACCTTCCACAATAGGATTCATACTATAAGGTTGAGTCGTGATCATCCCCATGAACCATTTTGAACTGCAATTGAAAATTACATAATTGCACAGTCTTAACAGTAGACATCTACATAGAAAACTACAGTTTTAGACAAAAAAAAAAAAAAAAAAAAAAAAAAAGTAGGTTTTCCAGCTTGCCCAGTTTCTGGGCATATTGTACATACCTGCTGATGCAGCCCAGCTGTCTGCAGATCCAGGCTGCCATCTGGACCACGGGCGTCAGCTAATAACCCTTCGGCTTCAGTTATCCACTGGGAGAGGTCATTGAGATCACAGTGGAATTGTCTCCATGCCTCAATCGCTCTATCAAAGCAACTGTAGGAAAACAAAGTTGAAAAATTATCCAAATGTTTCAGTGGGAAAAAAAAAATAAGATTCCTGTTCTAGTGATATTTAAGAATTCCATACAACTTGCCTCGTGAAACAGAAAGACTAGCATATAGCTTGGATAATCGAGTCCCAGCACTGAGGGCACCCTGACGTAGTATTAGCTGGTAAAAGCCCACAGCACAAACTATCATTAACCCCCAGCTAAAGGAAAAAAGGCAGTCCTGAGTGAACTTTTGTTTCTATCGCTTAGAAAAATAAAGATTGATTAGCTGCATCAAATTGGTCTGCAGAACCTTTTTTTCTTTATTATAAAGCAGTTCAGATATCAGACAGCATGAAACATGAAATATGATTAATTGCTCAGATTTTTTTTTCTAATTTATAAACTGTGAAGTGCTGGTGCCTGGAATTTAATAAGTGAAGGTGATTTTGACTATATAGGGCTGACTGTATTACCAGCAGACCTGCACAAGTAGTTCTTCTATAATTGAATCCAACAATTTCCCATGCATTTTGCTATTATTACCATATTTGCAGCCTCAAATTAATGTGCGGCTTAACTCAAAGGGTATGGAAAAGGCTGAATTGCTATAGTCAGAAAGTTGTTTTTAATTAAGTGAGAGGTCTACAATGTTAACAGACCAACAAACAACTATCCGTGAACGTTAAATAAGAAAACCATGTCAGAAAAGTATAGTGAGAGACTCGTTTTCAATTTATTGATCGCTAACAAAATGTTAGCAATTACAGAACAAATAGGACAGATGTCTCAAGAGACTTGAGACAAAACATAAGACATAAGACTTACATCAACTCTTGCAGACTAGATAGTACCATTCCCAAGTAATAAAACCAGCCTTCTTTAAAGACATGGGAGGCCAATTCTCCTGAGAATCAGAGGGTCCTTGCTGATGTGAGGGGAAGAAAGACCTCACCTGCAGCCCATTACTTTTTCTTAAACAACTTCAACAGCAAAGACTCAAGGGTTATTGTGTATATACAAATGTAATCTGAAATCAGCAGTATAACAACAAAGGCTTGAAAGAGCTATGTTGCATTTATTTTCTTCACTAATTAAATTCAGCAATCCCAGAGTTCTAATGAGATTATTTTCATCAAAATTCTTATCTCATTTTTATCAAGGATTATCCATATTTTCTGGTACTTACAGGTGTTTTTTTTTATTGTTATCATTCTTCATATTTATAATTCTAAGAAGAAAGCCTAAGAAAATCTCTACATTATTTTTTCTGACCCTATTTCCTAGGTTCTACCACTTCAGATACTTATGCATACCTCAGAACAATACACTAGACCAGTCTGTAGACTGACCCCAAATCTTGTACTCCTTTTATTTCTCGGGTACATTTTACAAGCTTTAACTGAACATATTATCTCAGGACAGTAGCTAATTTCACACTTAATGAGAAGAGATATTCTAAGCACTTGAGATAGTTTAAAAGAATACTTTAATGGCTTCCTTCAACATGAACATTTCTGAGGGAGCTTTGCACACGACTTTTTCCAGAATCTAGAGTTTTAAAATTTTACACGGAGAACGTTGAAAATACAAAGCTTTAACTCCTTTGACATCCATTTCCTGCCTACAGCTCCAACAGCATTTTGTGCACCCAGCTGAAGTTTCTGGCTCCTGTTTTGAGCCAGATGCACCTGCTGCTGTTTCACCATGCAGTCTGCCTCAGCTGAAGGATTAAAGTCCGAAAGTCCTGTCACTATGGCACCAAGATTTGGCTACATCCAGCCTCCTCAAAGGGAAGGCACTTACTTCCAAACCACAGCTCATTCCCAAACCACCAGCACTTGTAGCTCTGGTGGAAAGTCTACGGCAGAAGCAGCAGAACAAGCGAACCAGCACTGGTTTGAGCATGCAGCTCAACGAGTTGTTAGGTCTGTACATATACAGACACACACACACACACAAAAAAAAAAAAAAGCACGTTTTATTTTACACGGGTTTAATTTAAACTGCAGTCAATCGGATTTAGTTGAGCCGTTAAAAGCCTTGGTAGGTGTCATTCACTTATAGTTGTTTGGCTACATCTGAGCTTTTATACAAGGTTTAACTACTTAGCTAGTACTCAATCACAAAATCATTACTACCTCAGAATACTAAATCAGTCTTTTGCAAAAGACTTCAAATGCCGTTCTATTAATTCTGTCAAAATCTCCATGCACCCCAGAAACAGAAAAAAGCCAGAAGTGATTAAGAAGATGGAGTTTTCTAGTCTTCTTTCTTATACTTAGGGAAGAATGGAAAAAACAAGAACTTTCAGTTAAAAAAACAGTAACTTCACAGTAACAGAAAAGGTTTACAAATATTAATACCAAAATACAGTGTTTTAACATTGATGCTAAAACTGTCTTCATTAATCGAAATACATCCTCCCATTAACATTGCAGCACTTAAATTTAAGAAGTTATATACCATTTTAGTTTTAGCAGTCCCTTTTGTATCAAAACCATGCCCAATAACATTCTCATTAAGATGCAAAGCTTTACACATGTTAGGAAGTTCAAGATTAATTTGTACTCAGTGAACCAAGTGAGGGGGTGATTTGTTGTATTTTGCCAGCTAATCAAAAACATTGAAGTTACTCTGATACGGTTATCACCTTCAATGGGAAGGTTAGGTTTCTGGTTAACCCTGACTACTTAATGAAATGAAGCTTTAGTAGTAAATGAAATTTTATTGATATTTACAAAAGGATAATAATGTGAAATTAAGTTACAGGGCACAAAAGGCATAACTGAAGCCCATTGTGCCTTGTACCTATGAAGACAACAAAAATAGCTGCATATAGCCAGGTACCAGGTTCTAGAGCACTTGTCCCCAAATGTATCAGATGACCAGTGGCAGCCAGCAAGAACCCAAAGTGATACCCAGCTAGCAACACTATTCTAAAATTAAAATATGGTGAAACCACATTGATGCATTAGAAGTCTTGATGCTTCACTGACCCAGTGGCCAAGAACTTCCTGAAGTCCCTGCTCAGACAACAACACCAACCAATTTTGTATTCCTACGTATACCCCAGTGCTCTGCAGCTTGCATGACACATGCTTCCTAAAAGCACCTCTTCAAAATACACTACCAACCATGTTTGATATCAGATTTCTGATGCTACAACGCAAGTGAACATGGCTAGACGTGGCATTGTACTCTACAGAACTTCTGCATCAACCATCATCTTATTTACATTAACATTAAAAAGCAAATGTAACTCCAGTATGAAAATTCACATTTAATTTTAGTTTTCATATAACCATCTTCAGTCATAAAGTTTTTTCAATAGCAGCAATCCCAGTATCTACTACTGTTTGTACTGTATCTTCAACTTATTGGTAACTTCCTGAACACACTTTCACTATTTCCAGCTTAAAATTATTGCAGAGCCAGCCTATGCCTTTCTGACACACTCATCCATGTGTGACAGGGTGGTATAGAGTTTGATTTTAAACAGTTAAAGATGTTGCAGATAAGACATTTTCTGTTTAGAATAAATTAAAGTTTAAGTTGTATTTTTTTCTCCCACTTTTGGGGATAAGTGATATTACAACTATTTGACGTTTTTGTGGAAAGCAAATAGGAAATGCAGCATTTTTCCTGAGCATGCACTGCAATATTCTCTTGTTCTTTCAAATACAAAACAGTATAATACAGTAGTGGGGACTGCTAGCGTTAGGTCAGAGGTTGGACTCGATGATCTTGAGGTCTCTTCCAACCTAGAAATTCTGTGATTCTGTGATTCTGTAATCTCTCCTCCTCAACTATTGACAACAGAGATATTAGCAGCTATCATACATGAAGTTGAACTCAATGATCCCTGTGGGTCCCTTCCAACTCAGGATATTCTATGATTCTAAGCTATATTTTAAAGACCTTTCCTTGCAAGTTCCCTCCCTCCTTCAAAAGGACCACAGGCTTTGAGTTCTTTGTTAAAAGATTTCTCACCTAATGTTTTTTCTGCTGGAACTTTTATTTGCAATATACCCTTACAAAAGCTTTACATTTTATGAACAAAATATTCTACACTATTAAGTAAAAATAATCTCTACAAAAGTATCCAAACTACCATTTGCATGATAGCTCTTTCAGTGTTCAATAATTCTCGCAATTAATCTGTAATACTGACATACTACAGTTGATTATTCTCAAACTTTGCCTTCATTGTCAGAGTACATTTTTACAACACTTATGTTCCAGGATAAAATATTTACCACTAGGTCACAGACACCAAACACCCTTGACTTACCACTTCCGATCATTGTACATCCGATTAATTCTGTCCCATTCCGCATTCAGCTGGGTTAGTGCATCTCCTATTTGTATCGCCTCGGGCCCAGATGCTTCCAGAATAACATCAGGCTGCTTCTCATGTATGACCGCAATCTGATCCCCAAGTTTATCCAAAGTATCTTTTACATTCTGCAAGTACGATAATAACACAAGCCATCAGTAAAGCCAACACCAGCAAGGTGAAAAAAGTACCAGAAAGTAACCTCTTCAAAATGTTGTTTCAAAACAGTACCTACAATAAGACCATGACTGTTAGCAGTTCATAGATTAAATCATCTATAGCAGCTGAACTTAACAGTAAGTCACATCTTCTTAAGCATGTCTTCATTTATTTTTTTTAATCAAGACAATGAAATACTTTATACAGGTAAGTCTTTTCCTGAGGAAAAAGGTCATACCATACTTTTCAAAACACTACCTTATTAAACAAATCCACATCTGTATCATGAGGACACTGTACATATTCCTTTCCCCATATAAAAAAAAATAGCTACCAGATTTGACTTTGTTTCAAATAATTGATAAGCACAGAACTGTGAAGGCAGAAGCTACATAAAAGTTAGTTTTAGATTTAACTGAAAAAGTTAAAGTAATGAATAGCAAATATCAGTAAGCTACGATATAGGTGTGCCTGAAAACCAGACACCGCTGTAAGACTGCCTTTGCATTCAGAGGACAAACCAACCTTGCAAACAGTGCAATTTACTTTAATTTAAAACATCAGCACTTATAAAAATCTGCTATTTGCTTCTTCTGAAAAGACTTTAGAATATACCAAAATTTCAAAATCAGATGAGACCTGCACCTAAATGATGTATTTTTAACCCATCTTAACATAAACACTCCCAGTCATACTTAAGGGAATGTGCAAAGTAAACAATGAAGAGAAAACCTGATCAATAAAACAAAAGAGTAGCCAACTTGGACTGGCATCATTCCCCTATTTGTTTAGGAAGACAAAGAACAAATACAAAACATGACTGCCTCATGGAGCAAAACAGCTTTGAAATCCAAATGTTCTGCTGTTCCTGGGCTATTAAAAGGTAAATGTTCAAAATAATGGTCAGCATAAAGCATATGGGAAGCTAGTAAGTGAGCTAGCAAGCTATTCTTCCTTTCATTCAGCTGCTTTTATTTAAAAAGGAATTACATGGTGTCAGGATGTGTACAAACATGTCCAGGAAAAAACAAAAGCAGCCAGTGTTTCCTCCATCACAGTACCATGCTGAACAGGAATTAATCAGCAGGAATAATAAGGTATCAGGAAAACATATGGAAAGCACATGGGATGCCAGAAGGTAGGTATGCAGCAAAAAGAAAAACAGGTGGGAGAAGTGGACTGTGTAAAAATTCTGAAAAACTTTTAAAGGACATGTATAATAGCTGCAGAAACAGCTGAACTAGCTTTAGGTGAGAGGCAAAGCCTGACTACCTCAACTATAAGGACACATGAATCCCATCATTATGCTTTTCAACCCACATAGGTACATCCCCATTGCACCACATCATGTGCAATTCCCATGTTCTACAGATGTTTTCTCTAGAAATCTCTGCATCATGCTCCTTTGCATGCTCAGAATTAACTAGAGGACTCAGACTCCTGCGTACTTAACTCACATGTGACAGCAGGATTCAGTATTTTCAAGCAAACTTTCTTCATCCCCTTTTGAACAGCAAATTCTTAGCTACTTCCTCATTGTTAATCACACAGGTAAATCCACAAGCTGGCAATGAGGAGTAGTGGGAGCTTAAAACTGAGCACATACTGGTTCTTGCTCATCAGAGCAGGTACTGCTGCCTTGTTGCCTCATTTATAGCTCCATAAAAAGTAAAGAATCTCCCTTTCTCACACTTCCCATGTAAGGAATTGTTTTTACATTACAAAGAACAGCTATAGCTGTTATAATCACCTTTAGTGTTTCTCTATATAATAAGTGGGCTATATGATGAAAGACTTGACAGTTTATCCAACTGAAAAAGTCAAACCCTTTTCCTGCTCCCAACTTTTCCCCACAGCTTCCACTCTTCTCCACTGTACATTCAAAAGATAACAAGAACTAGCCATAAATCTGTCTCGTTCTGTAATTCTCAGTGCATGTTTGATCCAGCATACAATGAACAAAAATACAAATACAGCCATAGAGCTACTAATGTATTTTTTTCTGCTGATATTCCCTTCTTTCCTCCTTTCCTCTGAATGTAATGCTTAGACATGCAATACCTTCAGTGCATCTTCCTGAGTTGAAAAATCCTCATAGACGCCAGTGTTTAGCTCGGGTGTATTCAGCAGCAGTTCAACATCAGCCATAGCTAGCAAGACTTTGTTGATTTCAACCAGGTATTCAGCTGAAAAAGGCAAGGTCCTAACCCCTGCGGCAAAGTGGCCTTTTAACCTCTGCTGGACAGTGATTGCCTAGAAAATGAAAGTTCATTTTGTATTTCAAAGAGAAAGAAACTTCATGAAAAAAAGTCATAAATTAATAGACTATATTCAGAATTAAAATTTTCTAAATTAAAAGACAAAACAAAGGCCTCTCTAGCAAAGTTGTATTTTCAGGAAGTTCCAAGCCCTCCAGAGAACTTTATTTATTCAAAAAACAAGTTACAAAACAGTAAATAGCATGCTTCACAATAAGGCTTTATTATTCTTTATTAAAACTCTGGGGAAGTGCACTGTTGTTGTTTCTCTCACCTTGATTCTCATCTTGCCAGTAGTTGGAACTTCTTGATTGGACCTACATCTAGTTGCCATTAAGAGCCATCATCTATCTGCCTTCCTCATCATCAAGGACTTCCCTAAGTTACCAATTTACCTATGCAAACTCATTTTCTCTCCACATTCTTCTCAGTAAGCACCTGCATTAATGTTTACCAACCATTTGTAAATAAATTAGTGCTCTACCGGTACTACAGTACCACTTATTACTGCAAAACAAATATTAACTCCTCAAAACCTTGGCAACTGTTACCTGCTCTGGCTGTTAAACCAGGCTATCTAGCCAAGTACCATGTTAGCAGATTAAAAAAAAAAAAAAAAGCAAGAACAGTAATTTCATGCAGCTTTTCTTTGGATGATAAATGATACCCTGAATCTGAAGAGGCCAGCTGTAAGAAGTTGTACACTGCCACACATAGCAAAGGTAGAAGTGTGTGAAGCAGGTACTCCGATGACAGAAGACAGTTTCTTGCTGAAAAGGTTTCCTTTCCAACAGGATTCTGCTAACATCCCTGAGAAGAGCACAGTTCTTTAAAATCAACGATGAAAAAGTAAACCACTTCTAAATACCAATGAATTCAAGCAACTTCTATGTCACCATCCTGCATTTGATGAAATTGAATTATCAGCAAGACAGACAGAGGCACTCAATTGTCTGTGCAATTTGCTACGAGCAATGTCGTAAGCATATTCTAGGAGTATGAAGGCACAAACTAAATGTATGTTCAGGGTTGTTTCAGCCACTGCATTTTACTTTGCAATTACTTTGGGCTGGACACGTGCAGGCAGTTAGCACAGCTTACAACAAAGAAAATAGTAAGCCCCACTAATAAAGTTGCTGTGAACACCCGTCTGCATTTTCCTTCTACATATGTTTCTGAGCATTTCAAATGTTACCCTAAGTTAACTTGAGTGACATATGTGGTATATGTAATGTAGTTAAAAAGCAGAACTGCAGCCAAAAATGTTTGTTAAAGGATTCGTCATTCGGAACTTCTCATGCATTAAATGCTTCTAAGCATTTTATTTATTTAAAGTACACAGTCATTGCTGAATCAAAACCAGGGACACAGATGTATTTCCACAAGACCTTTATCTCTAAACATGGTGTGTTTTCAGTCATTCAGTGCACACCAAAGAAATAGGATGTCCAGGTACGTAAGTATAAAGCTGAGTCTACTGAAATCAAGTACTACAGACAAACTCAAACATCATAAAATAATCCACATTACTTTTGATTTAGTAACACTAATGCAAGCAAGCAGCACAGCCAAAACCATAAACTATATGCTTTAGTTACAAATCTAGCATTTTGGTTCCTGATGCTCCCCAAACAAACATTATTTTCTTGAGGTGCTGTACATATTTTGCTAGCTTCCATCACTGAAACTTGGAGCTAATGCCCAAGACTTTGTCAATGGCATGATTCTTCTGTGGAAGAAGCAGCCCCACCTCCACAGGAAGGAGACAAGATCTATGCAATTGAAAGTTTATTCTACCCAGCAGTGTGGGACATGATGGTTTGAACAAACGGCTGGATGCCTGCTACAGTGCAGCAGCCTAAAACACCTTCATGAAGTGTTTTCTTTAAATCTCCCTCACGCCACAAGTCTCGTTCTCACACAGGCAACAGTCCAGAAACTGAGCTTCACCCAAAGGAATAGATCACTACACTGACTATTACTTTCCTACTTCACACACATTGCTTCATCTCTTATTAGGGGAGAAAAAAGTAAAACAAAATTTAAAAAAAAAAAAAAAAGCCTTGCCCAAGATTTAAAACAGCATCTGTGGCATGCACTGAAGCAGCTTTTCACTTGTTAACAATGCTGAAACTTTCTGCTTCTCCATTAGCCTCATCCAGAGCACCAGGTTGCTGCTCTTCTGCACAGCACTGAATTCCTCCTACTGGTGCTGTTCCTGCAGAGCACATCTCATTATTAATCTCTTCCAGCTGCCTTCCATCACCAAGATGATGTTTCCTTCTTTCACAACTCTTCTTCCAAGGTTGAACGTATGTAAGTAAGTGTTGTAAACTACAGCTGAGTTTAAAGAGTTCTGCTGTTCTCTACCTTGCACTGCAGACTGGCAGCTTCTAAATCACAGCGCTAAGCATTAAAAACTGCAGGAGCAGAAATTTGACACAACTATGTCTCATGCAGTGCAAACACCTAAATCTCACTGACACTTCTTTTTTTTTTCAAACTACACAAGCAAACTGTTTTCTTAGGCAAACACAAATAAAAAGTTAATCAAAGTTTATTTAGTAGGAGATCTGACTGGACGACTTAATTGCTCTTTTCTATTTAATTTTGGTGGTCAGAGAACATGTTTATTAAATCTGCTCTCTTTAAATACTATGCAAAATATAGCACTGGGGAAGATTGGGGAATACTCAGTTACAAGCGCACATCCTATAAACAAGAACTCTGAATGAGAGCTGTTGAAGATAATTTTAATTCAGTGGCCAAATAAATGTTTCCTCACATATTTAGCATCTATTTTAACATGCTGTTTAATATTTTGTTTCAGACGTCCTCTTTCACATTTAAAGATATTTTGAAACAAGACCCACCAAAGATTCATCCTAAGGAGATACTTGCTTCCAAAGCAGATTTTGCCCAAGAAATTGACATAAAATACTTTGTAAAAACTTTAACCAAAAGCATTTAACCCAGTCTTATCTCAGATTTCCCCACAGTACTTATTCTCTTTGCAAATAAATACACTTCTGATTAGAAAATGCCCACTTCTTAACCGATCCTTGCCCCTTCTTTATCTCACTCAAAATATTTCATAACCATTTTCTGAGAAAGATTTGCTGAAGCTAAACTCTTGCGACCACTTCATTTGTTCTTCTGGCTTAATTAATGAAGTCAGTAAATAACTTATTTGTGGACAGCATAGCTAATGCTTCCTATTCAAGTAATCCAGAACATCCCCTATAAAAAGCACAATAGGCAAACAAACGTGTTTTCTTTATTACCAGAATAACACTTGTCTGTGTTTTAGTTTGTAAGAAAAACTGCACTGTGCTTGAAGCAGCAAATTCACTTACCATCTGCAAAACGATCATTTTCACTTCAAAACAGCTCTCTAAAACATTGAAAATTGTCTCAGAAACTTTAGTCAACTAATTAACTCTGCAATCTAAGGTTTAATTTTTCCTTCCCCTCATTCCCAACTAAGCCAGAACAGAACAATTCAAATAAATACTCAAGCAAGGTTAAAAAAGAAGCAACTCGAGGTGATACGCAATGTCCCTACAAATTTCCAACATGGACTTTTCTAGCTAACACATGGATTGCAAAGCAAAGGTTATTCAGAAGTACCTGATATGCAAAAGGATTACCAATATTTCAGAGATATCTGTAGTCCTATAACCCCCAGAAGTATACATGATGAGTATTATTTATGATCCAGCTACTTGCAGCAATATGGATATGGCCTTCAAGCACTATAACTCAGTTCACCCCTCCATACTCATTCACAAAACTGTAAATAATGTATACATAAAGCCTTAATTGGAATCTTCTACCTAGCTTGGTTGATGAAATCTTTCTTTCCTTGATTCATATAGTAGTCTCTCTTCCAATTCTGCCTGCAACTTCTTCACATCAAGGTGAAGTGTTGAGCCAGCTGTCCACTGGTGGGACAGGATTTCACTTAATGCTTCTCAGTTGTGAATTCAGATGAGCATAAGAGCCTGCAATTTTTTATTTGGTAGTCTGGGGGCCCTATGGATACATCCAGGGCTTCCCTTTCTCTACCTCCATCAGACACCCTTACTGACTGAAGGAGGAAGGGGACAAAGCACAGGTGAGATAGTAACAATTGGGAGTAGAGGGGTGTTCTTAAGGAATTTTAATATTAGGATTGCCCTCACCTCCTAATGGTGAGGGCAAGTCAAGTCTGTTGCCTCCAAGGGAATTCTGAAGCAACTGTGTTCACATAAAGTGATTATCTTTCTTCAGAAGACTACTATTCCCTACAAAAACTGTACAGCCCCTACTTAAAAATAAAAATTTAAAGAATAAAAAGAAGCCTCAGGGCACATCCTTCCTGGCAAGTGTTCAAGATCAATTAGTAAAACAGATGAGAAAAGAAACCACAAAAGTAAAATATGGTAATCCAAGGCAGGCTGGCTTACCACTCAAATACCAGAAGGCTTGAGACACAAACACCTGAAGGAAAAAGCAGCAGTTTCAGTTTCACAGCAGTAATGAAAAATGCTCTGGTCTAAAAGCACCAGCTAACACAGCCAGACTAGGAACTACACCTAGAACTGTGAGGATGTGATGTAATTTAACTAATTCTGAGCAAAGACAACATTCCTCAAGCCATCACCTATTGTAATTGCTGTTTCAATCTGTATATACATGATCTTTCGCATTTAGCCCCAAGATACCAAGATGCAGTAATTCAAGAATTCCCTCTATCCAGAAATGCCAGGGATCAGCTGCTGTATATCCCTAAATACAAGGGCTTTATGGAAGGCAAAGGATATTCCTTAGGGAAGACCAGTGAACCAACAGGGACAAGGAGGGCCAGTCTGCGGCACAACCAGACTGTTCCCACCATGGAAAAACATTTAAGTACACATTTTCCTCTTTTCAATATGCCAATTGATTCACTCAGAAAGCAGCTGATGGTCAGACAACTGAATCATACTGCCTTACTTCAAAGGTGGCAGGACCCTTCCAAGGACAGCAGACTGCCTGCCACAACTCGACAGCAATCGCAGCGCTACAGCTGTGAATAAAGAGTACCACGTTACAATTTCATGGTATGAGTCTCATAGGGAACCAGAGCATTTTACCCCTGCCTCCACGCTAATTGGTACTGGGTTAAAAAGTTACAGAGCAGTCAAGAAGAGATTGATTGGCTTTAATTACAAAGCTTCATATGCAGAAACTGAGAAGTACCTGACAGATTGCCTAGCCCCCAAGCCTGACCAAGAAATTACTGCTTCACAAGGCTCCTCACTGTTATTGCCTTAAATATTAAAGTAATTACCATGCAGCCACAGTGTTCTGAAGTATGCAAGATGGAATAAAATACAACTATGCAAGACAAATAAAATACAATACAAAATACGCCACTGAAGCTATCTGTACCCTCAACAACCAAGACATACAGCTTTTGGGGAAGTAAATTTTATCAGACCCTGATATCCTATTAAATCAGTTGTGAAACTGTTCGTCAAGACTCACTCACACACACTGTGATGCATAACTCTTCTCATCAAAAACGCTTCATCCTTTGTCATTTTTTTAATCTTCATTGTGTACAGTAGTATTAATCACATGAGGATATTTCTCACTCCCTAAGCACATGAAGCAGTGAAAGGAAGCATCAGAGCAGTTACAATATCACTACCACTGCATGCAGAGGCACCGAATTTAAGCCTTAAACAGGCTTTATTCATAACTGCACCAACCTGACTTTGAATCTAGCTATTTGATTGAGCCAGGGTATCAAAAACAGCTAGGCATAATCCCCATGTGCAAGACTAACAAGAGAAACTGTCTTGATTCAACCACTCTAAGACTTGGGCCTGATGGCTGGGGCATTTTGAACCTATGATCACTAGGTAGAAAACCCAAACTGGTATATGCAGATCTTTTCCTACTGAAAAATGAATGCTGTTATTTTGAACACACTTCTTCCCAAGAAATCATCAACAGAATAGCCATAAACCATAATATATCAGTCCCTAAAGCTCATACACAGCCTTCACTCTGCACTAAGGAAAAAAAAAAGTCTCATTTACCTGCAGTTTTTGTTCATCTTCCATTCCTTGCAGCCCTGACATACGGGGCTCAGTCTCATCCAGCCACTTCATTAGAGTGTCATGGTCCTTCTTATAATGGGAAAACGCTGGAGAGAGTTCCACCATCTGCCTCCTTTGAAATGTCCTGCACTCCTACAATCCAATGTAACAGGAAAAACAGTGTGAGAAGAGGGAAGTAATGAACTGGATAGGTCTTACTTATCTTAAAAACAAACTATCCAAGAGATTCATTTGATGAGAGAAATTGCAAAATATACAACAGTGGAAGCCATTTAATTTTTTAAAAATAGACACCTTATTTATCTGCACAGATTGTATTAAAGCCTGCCTAACAGTCTTACTCTGTCTTTGAGCTACACCTCATCTGAGCTATACCTCATCTTACCAACTCTAATATTCAGGTGAGCTGAAAGGAGTATAAGAATATAAATTCCCTCTGTCCTACACAAAAAGCATTTTAAATACGACGTGTGAAAGCACAGAGCCAGCAACTGCTAGAGTCAGCAATTGCTGACAATACCCGCTACAGAAACAGAGAGGAATTCGGGGTCACTTTGACTCGAGAAATCCATGACTATGTTTGTGTACATGCATCTATGAGCTACTCTTAACACAACCCTGTGGTGGCAAAGACATCTGGAGCAAATGCCCAGTTGCCTGCATCCATCTGTGTAAAGACACATTTAAACCCTGGATGTATCCATTGGGTGGCCCTCTGTGAAGCTGTAAAAAGGACTTCAACATCAAAACCACTATCCCAAAACTTTGTAATGACAGAATTCGTATTTTCAAATTGCAGATATTCAGAGTCATATATATGCATGCACATTTAACTCTTCCATGGAGACAATTACATACTAAAAAAAGTTATGACCAGATTGTAAGTGGGATACTAAAGGGAAGACAGCAAAAATGTGCTGTTACTGTAATAATTATCATAATCATACCTGCACATTGTTGTACTTAGTCTGCAGAAGCAACAGCTGCATGCGGATCTTCTCTCTCTTACCGTCCTCCATAGGCTGCTGTAACAGCTGCCCTCCCCTCTGTAAAACCTCCTCAATGTGAGCTCTTTCTTGATCCAGCTAAGTTCAGACAATTAGATAGGAAGAACAGGAGAAGAAGGAGAAAGAAGAGGAGAGGGAGGGAAAAAGAAAAAAAAAAATAAAAAAAAAAAACATTTTTCACCATATTACTTTCACACTAAGCAAAACTTATAAACAGCTACTTTGAGCAGAAGAAGAGGAAAGAGATGTACATCAAATTTCACTACCTGGCAGAGATTATGTAAAACCATGATAAAAATACAGACTGACGCTGGACTAGATACTCTCAAAGTGTGAACCAAGAAGAGCAGCTATGGGAAAAGTATAGGAAAACCATAGAATCTTTCAAACCCTAGTGACTCCCTTCATTTTTGAGTCCTGCCTTAAAAAGACTTTCTCAGAAGAATTCCCCCTGGTAGTCAGAGGGAACGTAACATGGACAAAACAGGAAAGGATTTAGTCAGTCATTTAATTCTCCCATTGCTCACAAACCTTTTCATCTCCCTCACTCAATTCCTGATGCTTTTCCACAACTTTTAACATGTTCTGTAAGTCACTCTCAAATTTTTCCAGGTCTGGAAAAGCCACTCTCACTTCATGAGGCTCTGACGTGACAGGGAGTCGTTCTTGTCCAACAAGCATCTGCAAAGTAATAACAAAAAACAAAATGTACAAGAAAATCTTTCATAAAGATCTACACTTAACAGAGAATCAAAAGCAGGTAAGTGACATTTTAACACAGAAATCTATTTCCCAAAGTATCTGTCATTGTTTTGACACCCAATGCATATTTTGTGGCACTCTCCTCACCTTGGCACTTTTGATGTGCTGAGAGACCTTCTCAAAGTTACGGTTCAGTTCTGCCAGCTTGGGTTCAACAAGCTCACGGCATGACACTCCTCGACCATTCATTAGGATGATAGCCTGATCACGCACATGATCCACTCTCAGACTAACATCATCTAATTCAGATGTTAAACGCTAAGTGAAAGGAAAAAAAACAAATGGTTACACCAGGAAAGGGAAAAAGTGTTAACAAAAAAACAAATAAGGCAGCAGAATTGAATTGATTTAATTTAGAGTCCAAAATTGACTTGACAGTTTCCCCCTTAAAATACAAGATTTCCTACCTTCACAGTTTCCTCCTTTTTGCTTGCTGACTTTTTCTCAATCTCATCCAGAAGAGCTTCAGCCTGATATAGCCAAGTACTTATGTGGGCAACATTTTCATCAAAGATTTCCAGCTGACTCTGATGATTCTGGAAAAAGATTAAAAAGATCTATCAATGTGAAAAGAAAACAAACAAAAAACTATTCTGAGTAGAAAGTAGATCAGTGGAATAGAAACTGTTATGAATACACCTTGTAAAGAAACACTGAAAATTAGATTGTACCTTTCACCTTCAGTACGTATTTACAAGATTGCAATTTTCATTCCAGACCCTTCAGTATTATTGTTCATAATTCATAGAATGAGAAACAGAAATAGCTGAGCTGGTTTGTCCAAATACAGACATACAGTGTATTACAACATTACAGCCAGACCACAACGTCTCTCTCTCAAACAAACACATTATTTCAGCTATTGCTAGCAGAAACAGTACACATTATGTGTGGTTAGTTTGGCTTTTTTTTTTTTTAACTGAAAGTGTATTATAACAAAATCTACAAATTATAATATATGCAGGTCTTCATATATTACTGATTACATTAAAATATTTCTTCCTCTTGGGAAAAAACACAGTGTTGACATTTTAATTAGGTCTCCTTTCATATAAAATCAGAAATTGTAATGTTAAGTCCAAAAGACAGAAACACATTTTTTCTGTCTACAGATATGGTCAAATTCTGAAGTTCTCACGGGAAGAAGGTCTTAACAGATACAGCAGTAATATTTTATGAAAAGATTTATGCCTTTACAATGAAAGAAAATTCTAGGAACAGAAAAGAGGAGACAAAGGAAAATAGGCTGAAAGACATAATACAAAAAGGCGAATTTTTGGACTTGAAGATTGATTTGCAAGACTGTTTACCATATATGAAACCTGGTCAGCTGTGAAGAGGAAAAGAAGGTAGAAAGATGTAGTAGCAACTACATTTACCCAAAAATTTGACAGCTATTAGCAAAAAAATACAGCCATGAAATGTACAAGAAGAGTTACTTCCCGTAAACACAGAAGTAGTTCTGTTGGTCAAAATCCTAATGGACAGGCATCAGGATTGATGGTACATTTCTGATCATCTAAGATGAAGCAAATCTATCATATTTAGTGAAGTACCATCCTGCTTAAGCATGCAGCTTATTATCCAAATAAAGAGGAGCTGAGCTTTTGCTTTTTTAGACAAACACCTCAAAGGGAAGAGAAGAATGGGAGGACTGCTCTCTGTATCAACAAACTTGTAATTTCCCCTACAGAAAGAACAATTTAATCTAACAGTACACAAGGGTAATAAGATTAATTTAGAAGGCTTTTAGTTGTGGCTCATTCTTGCAGCATTATAAAGGTAAACTACTTTACTATTCCTAAAATGGACATCATCAGATTATGAAACGAATTTTATGACCTGCAACAAGCACTGAACAGGAACCACAAGATTCATCTTCCAGGTCTTTCCCAAAGTTTCCACAGTTTCAGCCCACCTTCTGAAGGAGGAATACCAAACTAGCTGAACATAGCAACACCCTATCTGAAAATGTCAGTCTGATACGAAGAACAGTTGTAGACTCTTTCATGTCCATTTAGCAAAACTTGAAGCCTTAGGCTGCAATACACTTACTCTTCTATTTATTCAGCCAAACAGACACATTTGGCCTCAATTCAGAGTTGGCATATGCTTAAACATTTGCACTTATGGACCGTCCGAACGATCAATAGGCTGAGAGAGGGTCCCAAGTGCTTTGCTGAAAACACCTAGGAAGTTACCAAATGCCTACTAAACAGCCATGATTTGGGTCCTAAGGCAGGCTATCAACACAGAAACACTCTATTCATGCTAGAGCTTGCAAAGAGGTTTATTCCAGGCTGAATAAGAGAAGCACACACTGCAACATCTGGGAAAGCAATCCTTTTGGGACTAGTTTTATTAGTTTTGTTTTTCTAGTTCGTTTTCTATTTATGTTAATAAATCCATGACCTTAAAGGAAGTTACACAGAAAACACAAGATTCTTCTTCTGGGCTCTCAGTAAGCTGCTATGAAACAGCTACTTGGAAGAAAATTAACTCTATCCCAGCTGAAACCAGGACAGTTCACTAAGCATATTTCCATAGAAAAGACAAAGTAATATCACAAAGTCTAGGGAATGTAAAAATCCAGAAAAAGAGTCCTAGCACTGATGCCAGGAGAAAAAAAAAAAAAAGACAAAAGTAAAACTAAGCCAACAGCTTTACTCTCTGCAACTAAAGCAAGTTATTCCCACTTAGTCAAGTTAACAGTCTGCCTGAGATATCTACCTAACTTCACCATTCTCACATTCATACTTCACTTCACATTTTCATCTCCTACCCACTGAGCATTACCCAATTCTACAGAGCACATGGCACCAATGCCTATCAGCATGTCTAAAACCTTGTGAAATAGTTTCCCACATTCCTCTTTGTATAACTCCTCAACAATCACCTCGTGTAGTGGGTTTACGTGGCAAGGTTTTGGTAGCAGGGAGCCATAGGGGTGGTTTCTGTGAGAAAGATCTAGAAGCTGCCCCATGTTTGGGAAGGGCCCCATTGTTTTCCAGATCCGAGCCAATAAGCGATGTTGTTTTGCGCCTCTGTGAGAGCATATTTAAGACAGGGAAAAAACGCTGCGCCACACAGCAGCCGGGAGAGTCAAGGGAGTGAGAGAACAGCCTTGCACCAAGGTCAGTGTAGAAGGAGGGGGAGAGGTGCTCCAGGCGCCGGAGCAGAAGTCCCCTGCGGCCTGTGGTGAGGACCATGGTGAAGCAGGATGTCCCCCTGCAGCCCATGGAGTACCACGGTGGAGCAGGGTTCCACGCTGCAGCCCGTGGAGGAGACCACGGTGGAGCAGGTGGCCCTGCACCGACGGAGGCTGCCGCCTGTGGAAGACCCCTGCCGGAGCAGATTCCGGGCCGGACCTGTAGCCCGTGGAGAGGAGCCCACGCAGGAGCAGGTGACCTGGCAGGAGCTGCTGCCCGTAGGGGAGCCAGGTTGGAGCAGTTTTCTCCTGAGGGATGGACCCCGTGGTACGGACCCATATCTGGAGCAGTTCTGGAAGAGCTGCTGCCTGTGGGAAGCCCACGCCGGATCAGTTCATCAAGGACTGCATCCCGTGGGTGGGACCCCACAGCACAGGGGACGAGAGTGACCGAGAAGGAGCGGCAGAGAAGAAGTGCTGTAGACTGACCATAACCCCCATTCCCCCGTTCCCCTGCGCCGCTCGGGGGGAGGAGGTGGAAGAGGGTGGATGGGGGGAAGGTGCTTTTGTTTTTTTTTTCCTTTGTTTTCTCACTTCTCTCGCTTGTTAGTTGTAGGCAATAAATCTTACTATCTCCTTATGCCGAGTCTGTTTTGCCCGTTACAATAATTATTGCGTGATTTTCTTGTCCTTATCTCAATCCTTGAGCCCTTTTCACATATTTTCTCCCCATTCCTCTTTGAGGAGGGGGAGTGAGAGAGTGGCTGTGGTGGAGCTCGGCTGCCCACTCGAGCGGAACCACGACACCTCTTCATCTACATAGAATGGATTTCTGGTTACAACATTCCTTTAAGACCATGAGGCACCATAGAAGCTTCACATCTCAGCAAAGTGACACAAATGAAAATTCCAACTCCTCCAAGTGTGCAAAGGGAAAACCACTTGCAGTATTTGTCATAAGCAACTTACCAACAAGGTGTCACACCAGTCCTCAGTCCAGGTCCGAACTCTGCTCCAGCCAGCATTTAGGACACAAAGCTTCTCCTCTAAGGAAGTCTCACTCCCTTCCACTAGAGCCTGGAGCGCAGTGCAGCTTTCTGTGATGCTCTTCAGATCAGCTTTCCTCCTCTCCAGCTCTCTCAGCACATTCTGAAACAAGAAGGAATTCATTTCACAGCACACTGCAAACTACTCCCAGTCACAAGGGCAATTGAGCCAGACATGAGAATTAAATAATATGCCATCTTTTTATCAGTGTATGGTTTCCACATGGAAAGCAGCATTTTCTGCCATACAATATCTCCAATTATTATTGATAACATCCAGCTATTTAGAAAACTCTTTGAAGTCAGTGTACAGTGTGTAAAACAATGCATTTAATCACAAATAATGTCTGGAGCTTCTTGAACATCTTATTACCTGTGAGTTAAATAATTTATTTTAGTTTATTATCTTAGAGAAAGCAAAAACCTTCCAAATTGCTACATTCTAAAATTACCTCCAGAAAACCTTAGGATGGAAAGGACTACTTTTCATGCAATACAAAGGGTTTGCCCTCCTGGTGGTGCAGCGTAAGAGCTCATGAATTATTAGCATTTCTTACAAAGGTATAGTAAATATAGTTCAGTAACTATTGCACATGCCTGTTTAGAAATAAATCTTAGGAATACTCCCACAGCAGAAGTGTAATACTAATGATTGTTAATCCTGAGTCAAACTGGTGAGAACAGATTGTAATTAGATGCTTTTCTATTTTTATAAGCTTGAAATTTTAAGATTGTTCACAAACCTGCTCCAAAAGGAAAAGGTGACAGAAATCAAAGACTGGAAAGATCAGAATTGCTGGAGTGTATCAACTGACTTTTATTCCTAACTCCAAGGATCACACATACAAGTTTCCCTAGTGCAAGAAAATGGATGCTTTCTTCAGAATAATTAGAACTTATTCTTTTCCTTCTGTGAAAAGTTCCAATTTATGGATATAAAAGAAAATAAGGAAATATTGGTGCTCTTTGTTTTGCAAAGTCAATTTTGAAGACAGAGCTGTTTCAATGAAAAGTTAAAAACACAACTTCTCATTAAAAACACCTAAGAGTTTTCAATCTGCTGTCCCAGTAAAATATTTTATATGGCCCCAAATTATATTTCCTGATAATTACAAATATTACAACTATGAACTGTTAAAGACACACTAAGTCACTTAGATACTATTAAGTATGAAGTAATATCTCTAATATTTCACTGGCCATCTGAGTCAAGATGCCTGAGATGAAACAGATTACTTCCAGAAAGCTACTGTATATGACTTACTGAATCTACTAAAATTTCATAATGAGATGAGATTTAGGAACAAACTACAGGGATTTAAATTCTCAGTCACTTCCGCATAGTATTGCTGTAATGTTAAAAATGTAATTTATTCTACATGTTTTTAAAGCATGCTCACCTTAGCCCAGGCAATTTCTGAATCCAGATCAGAAAGCAAGCTCTCTGAAGTGGACTTCTGCACTAACTCCGCCTCAGTGGTAGCTAGCCACTCTGACAAAGAGGAAGCCTCTTTCCTCATTTTGCGTGCCAGCTGAGATGCTCTTTCAAGGTCTTGTTTTCCCTCTGTGACCTACAACAAGAAAAACAAAACAAAGAAAACAAAAAAGAATTTAAAAAGAGCAAAAATGAAAGGACTAATCAACTAAAATATTAACTTGAATACATCAAATCTTGGCATTTTAAAGGTTCCTTTCACTATGAAGGACCCTGAAAAACTGGTTATAAACATCAGAACTTTACTATAACAGAACTTTTACTATATAAAGCAGAATATATAAAACCAGAATATTTTAACTTAAGATACACTTAAAAAAAAATGCACACCACTTATTTATAGCTAATAATAATAATCACCAAACTGAAGTTTAAACTATGTTTGTTATGACCTTTAACCAAAACTCAAGGGGATATAGAATCCAACTACACACACTCACACAGGTAAAATTCAGATTTCTTTTTATTTTTTTGGACAGACCTGATACAGAAAGCTATAAAGAAAAGTTTCACTGAAAACCTAGTCTGCCCTTGAAAACCACTCAGTAAAGTGAATATGAAACGTGATGTTTACTGCAGTATAATCAATTCAATTTCACACTGCCTATATAATTAGCCTGGTCAAACTTTAATACTTGAGAGTAAAACCAACCACACAAGTCAGAATCAATTGACATTTCAAAAAATTGTTCTTTCTCAATTTAATGTTTGCACGTACTTATTGAAAATGATACAGTCTTTGAAGATCTAAAAAAAATAAATTCAGAGATGCAAACAAAATTGTCATCTTACACTGTAAATAACCCTGCCTTTCTGTACTTCCCTAATTTATTGTCCTCATATGTCACCAGCACAGGTTCCACTAGAATACACACCTTGAGCATTCTTCACTTTACAAAAATAAAATACTTTCTAAGGTCCATTTCAACAATGTCATCTATGCATTTACTCACAGAACATTGAACAGGCCCAAGTCTGCTTCAACATCTGTCTTAATTTTGACAGGAAAAAACATTTCTCCTGGATGTAGCAAATAGCCTATCAGCTTCAGAATCTTAGTAAAATGTCATCTGACATCAAAACAACAAAGGAGGGAATTTACATGCATATAAATGATCATACATAAATTTAGTTTTCTTACCTGTGCCCCCAAGTCATTGTAAAGAAATTTCAATGCTGTCAGTTGTTCGTCCATTCCTTTGGGATTATCTGTCTGTTGCTTCTGTACAATTTGCCTTCCTGTCTTGATGACAGTTTCAACCTCCAATTTCACCTCACTGAGGGTTTTATAGAGTTTCTAAAAGTACAAATATGTACAATAATGAATTATTTGTAGTTCAAATTTTCAGATTGCTTGATTTGGTGTAATTAAACTCTGAGCTGTGGACTAAGAGCAAATCAAAACAGGTAACAGTAGGCAATGAGAAAACTGTCTGTGAAGTATGTTTCAAGCTCATGATGTTCCATATTTTATTCCATTTTTACTTTTATTTTTATGAAAGTAAATTTTATCCCAGTAGTTTAGCAGTGTTTACTCCATAACATCAACAAATACTGCAAGGCTAACATTGTGGTCTGTACTAGATCTTATGTATAGTATTTAAACAAAACAAATACAAAGAACCAAGCAAAATTGCCCCCGTAGTCATGCCTCTACAACTATCATGAGCCAGGAAGGGGAGTTTATAAAACTCAGGTACTCCACCACATTTTGTGATCAACAAGCCACTACTTCTATGTCCATATTCTCACTCAAAATAAATATAGGCTTTTAGTTTTCAATTGTTCTGTTGGTGTTTCATGAAAAGTTATAGCAGTGTTTTCTTCAATCAGGAACTGAAGCTAAGTTTCCTCAGGAGAGGGTTCAGGCTAGAAGAATCACACATTAAGGAACCAATCCCAGTGATTTATGAACACCATATACTTACCATGCAACTGTCCAGATGAGCTTGGATTATATCTGGGTCAGTATCCTTCACATCCAAGACATGAAGTTCTGCTTTTACACCATCTAACACCCGCTCACAATCTAACATACGCTGCTCAAAATTGGCGGGTTTCTGAAAGAGCTGATACTTTGTAGACACTTCACGAAGTTTTCTCTGTTTTAATGAACATTATGTTAAAAGATTGACTTAAATTAACATTTGTACTTTAATAAAATATTTACAGTATCTCACTCTGCAGGTTTTAACCCATCTCTCATGCCACCACAACTCAGTATGCATGTCAACACCATTTGCCAAGCCAAATTCCATCACTTATTTCTAATCTCTATCAGTGGTGCACAAGAGCTATAATTCTCTCTTTCACTTTCAAACCATACATCCTACTGAAATGTGGAGACTTCTTAATTTTCAGTATTTTTTTCTATGATACTTATGGGATTTCAGCTTCTTTATTGAATTCATTTAGTCATCCTTGTGTCCTAATGATAGTATGTAAAAGTATATGCTATTTATCTTAGAGATTTGGTCAAGCACACCAAGCAAATTACAGGCTGACAATAGCAGTGTGTAATTGAACACCACCAGCTCTTCCAATTTAAATTCTGAGTGTGACCCTCATATTTTTACCTGCAGAGCATCCAGCTGAGTTCCACCTCGGGGAGATCTGCATTCAGGTGAAGCAGGAGGAAAAGTGCGAGAGCTTTTCTTGAGCTCCTCTAAGGTAGACTCATGAGCAGCAATCTCAGCCTGAATTTTCTGCCACATCATAAAAACAAGGGAAAAAAATGTTACAAGACATCCAGAGGAGAGAGGAAGAGGAGTTTACTTACCACTTACTAGCTACCAGAAATAAATCTGCTCTGTAAAAGTTAAATGCTATCCAGCATTTATTTTCTTTTAAATTTAAGTATTTAAAATACGGCTCTGGTCACAGCTTGCTAAATTGAAAGCTATTAAGATTGTTATGCAATACAACTTTCTTAAAGCAGGAAAACAATCTAGATTACAAAAGCTTTCACTTAGTACATCAGCACAGGACTGAAATGAATTACTGCATCTAAGCTGAGCACTATTATCCGAAATTTAAACTGCTTTGTAGTGGAAAGCTACACTGTAATACCTGGGCCTCCTGGGGCATCTGAAAGGCATCTATCCTATCAGTCAGGTACGATGTCAGCTGTCTGTCCAGTTCTGTTAAGTTTTCTTGCAAGACCTGCAGCATGTGGTCGGTTTCTCGCATGGTCTGAAGCTGCTGTTCCAAGGCAATCTGCCGGCTTACCGCCTGAATGGGACAGAAAGGTAAGACAAGAGTTCATTAAGAATGATATCAATCTTTCTCAAAACAAGGTGGGGGAGATCCAAAAAAATCTATTCTAAAAAATATATTCTATTCTAACAAAAAAGCGTGCTATGTTATTTATACCAACAACTGACAAATAAATAGTGACATGAAAGGAAAGTTCTGCTGCTAGACATAAGACAGTGAAAACAGCCCTCTCCTGTCACCTCAGGAGGAAAGTATGCTGTTAAATTAGACAATTCAAAAATTACCAGCCATTGGGAATCAGGGCTTTTGTAATACACTACAGCTTAGTATTGTTTCCTGTGTAAACCTGCACATTTTCTTTCAAGACAATAAATTATGACTTTCTCTTAAAGTGTGAAAACAGAGTTCACATTTCCTTCCCTCCATTGGTCCTCCCTTCAACACAAAAACTTCTAAGTGCATCTGAAACAGCGCTACCTGCAAGGGAGCACAAATTCCCCATTAGCACACACAAGCCAGCAGACGTGTGCACACATCAACACACTCAGATTTAGCAAGCAGGCAACAGCCCAGTATGTCAGCACTGTAGCTGCAAAAGCTGATAGCTTTCATATGGCAATGAAGTGCTGCAACAGAAAAAACAACAGTGAATGTTCACTTGCCTGACAGCACGTAACCCCCAGCTGAGGGCAGTGCATTCATGTTGCTCGCTGTAATGAGAATCAACTGAAATTCTCTCTGACTACATTTTGGTATTGACATTCAAAAAACAAAAACCTCACAACTCTAGTTCTACAAATCTGGCAAGAAATCTGGCAAGGGTCTGCTTTACCAGGATATAAAACTCAAGTAACAAGTTTATGCGATGTGAAATACTGCTAGCCCTCTTCTACCCAATAAACTTAGAACAGATGAGACAGAACTATGAGAAGAGGAAGGGGATGTAATAGATGGGGAATGGAAAGAATGCTTTCTTTCTGTTCCTTATTTCTGTGTGACATTCCTAGCTACTTCAAAGAGTGAAAACATCACTATTTATGTTCTTCATTTTTACAGTTACCGAGCAGCACACCGGTATTTATGGCAGTAGTAAGGGAATATTAACCTCAGTTATTGAACTGCCCCGCTTGAGATCAGAAATTATTTTTTGGTCAAAATTATCTGGAAAATGTGGAGGGAGGTGGGTGGAAGGTGGGAATGCAAACGTGCAAAACGAAACATGACTGGAACAAGGAGAAAAATGTATCTTGCTCATAGGCCATTATTCCAAATTGAAAGCAGCTGGCATTTTTCCTCTTTTCCTGCACTGCAGTCCTGCAACCATGAATTTACCTATCTAACAGGAATCACTTCAGCCCACTGAGCTGAAAAACTTGGTCTTCTTGAACCCTGCCCCCAAATTCTTACCAAGTGACTCAATTCTTCATAGCGAGCATTGAATGCCTCCAATTTTTCACTGATGATATCATCAAGAATCCCTCCATCAATAAGTGTCTGCCCAAGCTCACGAATCTGGGTTCGATTATCAGCTGGATGACGCAGGACTGATTCCAGGGACTGGAAATGAGCAGAGGAAGTTTTGAAGATCAAGGCACCGAATATTTCTGTACTTTTAGAAGTGGAAATGTAGCTGCATGCACAGATGTTTGTACACTTCAAATGTCCTGAGAGTGCTCTAAAAGCATGAATTAGTTATGGTTTAATCCATAGTGGCACAAGGCAACTACAGTAGTTGTTTTGTTTCGGATAATTAAACTTCACAGCATTTCTCACCGATTCATCATTATTTCATACTGTAGCACTGGAAGGAATTAATCAATTTACACAGGACAGAAGACAGCATTCAATTTTACCTCTTCATGGTACCAAGTATGGCACAATAGTTACAAACAACAAAACATCTTTGGGGGAGGGGGAATCTTACATATACCCATTCCAGACTCAGAGTAATACGTTCATTTAACATTAAGAATCAGAATATTCTACACAAAATTCAGTACTTTACTGAAGTGTAGTATTCATGTGTTGTTGTTTTTTTTAATGTGACTGTCTGAAAAGTCACTAATCTTATAAAATGACTACAATACCTCAAGAGCATCATTGACAACATCCAACTTATCAGACAGATTTTCTGCCATTTGCACCCTTTCTTCCAGAGTGTTTAGCCAAGCTGTTTCTAAATCAAGATATTGAAGCAGCTCAATCCAACAGGACCACACCTCCTAGAAGCAACAAGAAAAACTGCAATTAGCCTAAAATGCTAGGCATAGCCAATGTATACTACGAACAGCTCAAAAATAATATATTTGAAAGATATTCACCTAAAATAGGCAGGTACAACACATTCAACAGTACATTCCAGACAGAAAAATCCACAACTACTGCATATTTCTTTTTACCTTGTTGCTAAAACAGGCATAGAAATCTCTAAATTAAGGCTAAAATATCAGATATCCAGATTCTTATAATAATTTTAAAATATATCTAAATTTATCAACTCCTCCTGAAATGTAGGACATACACAGACTACCTCAAACTATAGCCAACCTGTTCTAATTATCATCATATGTCAACCTCTAACCTCTGAGAAGTTTCCTTTTGTCATTTTGGAAGAGGCAAAGATAGATAACAGAGCTGTGAGATAAGGTTACTTATTTGCACAAGTGTTGATTACAGCACAGATTTTAAAAGCAAGTGCAGCTGGTTTCTCATGGATTCCAGTCTCAGAAAGGCACCAAAGCAAAATGCATTTATATCAAAGTTACGGGATTCATTGACACCATCAGCCATTTTCAGCACTCTTCTCTATTTTTTGTCATCCATCTCAGTTTTGCTTAGTTAGTTGAGAGCTATCACTCTTACCTCCAAAGTGTGGCATTTCCCCCGGATCCGATTACACAGTAGCTGGTAGTTCTCCAGCACAACATTCAGCTCAGTCGCCAGCTCCTGACCGCCAGACGGCACTTTAGCAGCCAACAACTTGATGTTGTCTTTGAGAATCTTCACCCGCACCTCCTTCTGCAACACATCCTCCTTCGCTCTCTGCCCAAAGAAACATATGACACAGTTCATTTGCCATGCATTCAGCTATTCATCATTCAAACCATAGATCAGCAATTTGACTTTGTAAGTGTAGTTACTGAAGTAGTTTCGAGCCTGAGCACAGCAAAATATGGCGTTAACTTACAAAGAATTCAAATGATATCAGTGAGCATCAAAAATCCAATTTAATTAAACATATAGCCATATTTACCATTTGCAGTTTGTTCGTTAAAAAATCCATGACTCAAAACCAAAAAAAAAAAAAACAGTGTTATTTCCACTTTAGCATCCAGATACAAAGAAAAGAGAACTGCACAAAGTTAAATAAATAAATAAATAGGAGGTTTGGCGAGCACAAACACAAACTTATCAGGGAGAAAAATGAAGGGTGAATTTACAGAAATTACGAGACTCATAACTCAGTAACTGTCTCCAAAGTTATCCAGGAAAGAAGCTGTAATTACCCAAGATATGAAACTAAAAAGTTAGGACCTCTCCCACAGGTGTTGGGTGGGCTGGAGGGACATTAAAAAGGACCAAGGAGAAGAATTTCTTCAACTTAGCTGCATTCAGAAGAGCTTGGTAAAAAACATACAGGATAAGCACAACACAACTCTCAGCACATAGACCTAAAGAGAACATATTATTGGTTGTTGAATTTTGCCCTAATCAGACTTTAGGAAGTAGGACAGCTGGAAGACAGATAGTAGACAGACTTGGACTGGTCTGCATGGAGACAACCTGAAGGAAGCAGAAACAGAGATTGTCTTTCATCTCCTTCATTTCAGGTTTCAAGGACACTTTCATGAAGCTGATATGTAAGGCACTGAATTTTATAGTAGAATTTAGCACATGACAGCATTGTGGTTGGGCATGCTGTTCCAGATGTGTAAATGTAAATCAATCCCAAAAAAATCCAGTTAATGAAAAGGTAAAGGATAGAAACCTGGGGAACATACTACTTTATGAGAGGATTATCAAAACCAACCTACCCTCATCTTAAATTTATTCTTTCAAATTAGAGAGTTTCACTCTTCATTCAAATGAGAGCAGAATTAAGCAAGCTGAAGTGTTTTTCAAGACCTTATGCAAGAAAATGCTCCTGGTCATATATACAGAGAACACTCTTTCCCAATACTAGAGGCAGTCCCAGCATAATATTCTTAATGCAAATACAAGATGATATGCAAACGTTAAAGCAGGCTTACAGACTCAATGACATACCTGCCAAATTAAAAAGCACAGAATACAATCTGGATTTGACAGAGGTAACTGCTAAAAGTCTCTCTTAATCAAAAGAGGGTTCTTTCTTTTTCTTGTCATGTGTTTAGCAGGCTGTCAGACTATGAAATCTCAAATGGCTTCAAAGGACATGAATATATTAAAACACTTGTTTAAAAACTGCTTCAGAAAGCCCCTTCAAAAAGAACAATTCAGAACTTCAAGTAGATTTGTCAAAGCACTTGTAAAGAGGGTAAAAAAAATCCTTTATTTTATACTCTACTGCGTAACACTGTAGTGAATACTCAAAATATTTGTCAAGACATGCCTGAATTCTCATTAAATTGTTTAAAAGCAGAGAAAATTGTTGTTTACTCTGTATATACATCCAAGAAAATTACCTATTCAACTGGTAATTTATATTGAAACAAAAATAACTCCTCCTTCCCCATTTTTTTTTTTTTGGCCATGGTCTCACAAGAAGCAAGGACAAGCTTTTTTTGTTTGCAACAGATGATGAACACAAGATAACCTTCACAACAAAACTGTTTTAAATTGTTTTTCTAAATATGGAGCTACTATATCACAGGACAAGAAACTGGAGCCCAACAGCTGGAATCAGAAGAATATGTTTTTCCAACTGCTAATTTAGGCAGATAGAATAGCACATTTTCTTTCTTTCTCAAGTTTCTCCTCCTGTAATAAGGTTCCATATTCTTGGGGTTAAATGTGCTATACATAGCAAGCCTGGATTAGCAGGCTCTGCATGCCACTATTCATTATGAAATCCCTATGCCTTGTAACCAAATAGAACATCTGCTTTTATAGTTTGTGCTTTAAAACAACAAAAAAAAAAATCCATGAAGCTACACTGAAAAACACCACTAATCTTGCTGTGACCTGAGCTCCTTTCCATACAGATAATAATTCCACAAAAGGTCAGCCCCTAGAAATCATTAAGTTTTGTTTCCTTTTAATCAGGTCTCTATAATGACCTGGTATTCCTGACCTTCATTTCCTCCACTGCATTCTCTAGCTCTTCAGGGGACTTGTATTCAAAATCTTTCTCCAAATATTCTTCTTCAGCTTGGGTCATCCATTCCTGCATCTCTGCCAAATCCTTCTTCAGATTTACAGCTTTTTCCTGACTTTCAGACAGGCGATTTTTCTGACTAATGATCTAGAATCCAAGGTGAAAAAAGAAACAGCAGTTTAGGTACTTTATATATATCCTTTTCTACATGAAAAACTACATGTCTTTGTTAAAACATTTCTATCAAAACATTTTTCAAGCCTTTTTAATTAGCAAAAATAATTCAAATTTTATACACACGTACACATTAATGAACCATTTTCATCAGATCAATAAAATCTAGAGGTGAAGGAAGGAGAAAACGTTTGTTTTCTCGTCATATGTAAATGGGTCACAGTCCCTAAAAAAAAAGTCATATTTTGAAGGGGCCTAGGGGGAGCACCCTTCTGCTCACAGATATCATATAGTTAGATACGTCTTTATACAGAGCACTTAAATTCCTCCAGGCCTTGTTTTTTTCCCCACAGCTGAGCCGATCTGGATCAAGGTTCATCAACAGCAAGGTTCTTCTCACCAGGCATTGCAACTAAAGAAAAATGTTTCTGCAGACAGCAGAAACCTTCCACCCAAAAGAAACACCCACATACTCCAGACTGAAGCGGTAGTCTATTTATAGTTATTTATTTTTCAAAACTGCTTGGAAAGAGGCTGAAATTACTCAGGTTCAGAATAATATTCCAGATTTCAGGGACAAGAGAAGGACAGGCTTTTTTTTTTTTTTTTCCCTGAAAAGGGATAAAGCAACATGAGAGAAAGTAAACAACTTCATTTTTATCTACAAGCTACTAAACTGCAAGCAGCACATGAACTGAGAAGTACACATATTCAAATAAAATTACTGTTGCACAGGTATCCCCTAACACATTTGCACTTGTGGAGGATTAACTGGGACAAGATGGATTTCAGCTACTTTGACAGTAGAACAAGTAAAACATATTCATCCAACCATTTCACTGCTTCACCTCTTCACCATCCTAAACTGAAAAACCAGCTGCATTAACAAGTAAGCACTAGCAACATCTGGAGAACTCACCTGTTTGCTCAGTTTTTCCCATTGTGTCTGGCAGTCTACTAGCCTAGATTTTGCCCAAGTATTTATGCCTGCAATAGGCTGACTTCGTAAAGTAGACTCTACTTCCTTCATCTCTTTCAGTGATGGTTCAATCTTCTCCATTTCATTAACAAACGCCTGA
Organism: Netta rufina; assembly: GCF_964035555.1. NCBI lineage: Eukaryota > Metazoa > Chordata > Aves > Anseriformes > Anatidae > Netta > Netta rufina. The sequence goes on along the minus strand of NC_140125.1, from coordinate 50,961,073 downwards.
GCACACAAAGTGAATTTATAGAATATCAATAATTTTGCAATTTTTCATTATTTTAGAAAAACTTTAATAAAAAAGCAGAGTGATGCTGTGTTCAACGCCAGCCTGTTTAGAACAATCCTTCAGTGGTCCAAAAGACCAGAGCTGTGCAACTAAAAACAAAATGCAGCTTGCTGCACATGGTGCAAACATTCCCACATGCTAGATGTCAACAATGGAACAATTCAAGTTTGAAGACAATGTGCATTAAATACCCTGATGTTTCTAGAATATCTCAGACTCATGTTCCTCCCCGGGAAACAAACATTTGAGTGTACACTGCAGCAACTTACTGTTGGATGACATTCTATCTGTGATCATTATGTGGCACTAGCTAGGAAGGAATCTTACTTGTAAGGCACACGCAACTCTTAAACCATGGGAGTTTCATCATCTGACTTATTTGCTTTTTATTTTTAATGCCCTTGAAAGTTTAATGCAGAAAGCACTTTTTACTCATAGATTCAATTCCCATATCGTAAAATTAGGAAAAGTATAATAAATAGTTTTTACAGAAGAGCTAGTGCCAACTTGAAGATGAATATTTGTAAATATAGTGAAGGCTCTGAAAAGTACAAATGGCTATAGCTATACAATGAGGAACTAATTAAAATGTGCCCTGTAAAGCCTGGCAGGCTTTACTGAATATACCATGGACAATATTTAATAACAGTAGCAAAACAATAATGAAGAGATGCTAATGATATTATTTATTTCAAAAGATTCCTTAGAAAAACAAAACTCACCGTGTACTGGTCAAGCTGTCTTTGAAATCCTTCACTATCTCCTTGAGCAGTTTTTTCTGTTAGTAAGAAGTCTTTCACACTATCCATCCACTTCTGAATGACTTTTGCATTGGCCTAAACCAAATATAGTAACAAAGAGTTGATAATGCTGTCGTGAAGAGTGTACGGCTGTTGCATTTCAACAAATTCACATGAGGGACCTGTCTGAAGGCTGGAAATTACATTTTCCTCATAATATTAACCATATACAACCACCTTCACACCGTTTTGAGAGGCATGTTGTACTCCAAGGAGGAGATATGACCCTATAGACGTATACGTGAGGAGAACAGGAGCGAGTAATGCTACATAAATTGGACAGGTAGAGGCTATGCAGGCAAAGGCTTGCAGAGAAATGCAGTCATAAAATAAAGAACTACACAGGATTAGACTAACTAAAAAATCTAGCTGCTTGGGTCCAATAGCAGCTACTGTGCTCAGTACAGCAATACACAGAAATAAATTAATAAATACAGAATTGCACAGTCATCAACATAAGATTCACCAGCTGCCTTAAATCCCAGGGTAAAACAGGCAGGGAGGGGGACAGGAGGTTTGCCATCTCCTTTCTACACAATTGTGGGTGTTCCCTATGACCCTTACAAACCAAAACAAGCACCACACATTAGAAATGGGAGAAAGACTTTTGTCCTGATTCAATTAGGTTATATGCTTTACATTTTTAGTAACATAGTTGAATTCTTTTTAATCAACAGTTTTGGACTACTTGGTTGGGTTTTTTAATAGATGGTATCTTGTTATTTTGAAATGATGGCCACAACAGAGCACTTTTATTTGAGAAGCCAAGTCAAAGTTCATGTCACCAAGGAAGACAGCACATATTTTTCTTTAAAGCCTTGCAGTAAGAGTTCTTTCAATATCAACACATTACACATTGCTTTTCAAAGAAAAAAAAAAGTCATTGCTAATGAAAACCCATTAGACTAAAATCAAGTTTATTTTTAGGCCAACGCTACTATTAGAGGTCAAATTCATGACATTTTATTCATTCCTTTTCGTTTTGGGGGGAATTTCCTGCAGCAGATTAGCCTGAAAATTATTTTCCAACAAAGAGACCTCAGGAGGCTCTAACAAACCATAGCTTAAAAATTATATATATATATATATATATATATATACATACACACACACACTTATATATATATACATATTTATAAAGGATGTCATTTGACAAGGCATTTTACCATATACCTCATTTAGCTTGCTTACAGAAAGCTGCTTACAATTCAGCTAAACTGAATTAAGCGGGATTACTCACAAAGTTAGACACATTTAAATAACTTGCTGAATCACAAGCCAAGTATACAGAAGTTTAATGAAGTAAAAGTCTTGCACTGCACAGGCAAATAATTACCAATGGTCAAACACCCAGCATAGGCTGTGGATGTAAAAGGGTAAATGTAGTTCTAACCCCCCTGCCATGGCCAGGGATTACATGCACTAGATCAGGTTGCCCAGCACCCTGGATCACCTGCAGGAACATAAAGAAAGAAAGAGCTCTAAAAAAAAAAAAAAAAAGAGTCATGCAACAACAAAAACAAAATCCTTTTGTTTTACCTCAAATATTCTCAACTTGGATGTAATTTCTTCCAGTAGTTTAACATCTTTTGAAGTCTTGAGCTTTAACTTGTCCCAGTGTCCTTGCACATGCCTGAACTCTTGTGTGTATACCTTAGTTATATCAGAAGCCTGTTTCTCCAAAGCTTTTGTTTCTTCAGCAAGTCTATCTACCCTGGGCTTCTGGGATTCCAGTGTCTCACAAACAGTCTATAAGGAAGGGAAAAAAGATAGGTTGATAAGTTTGCTCGCAGTATCAAACATACAACATTCACATACGCGTGCAAGTACAAAGGTTTCATTGCACAGAGTATAGATACAGTAAAGGGATGAATTACAGTTACTGAAGTTATTGGAGCAGAAGTGTCCAAACAACACTTTAAGCAGAAAAACCTTCAGCTGCTCTGCTGGAGCAGTAGCAGAGATTAGAGAATGGCCTTTAAGGCCTGGCCATATAGCCAAATACACCCAGGCACCTCCACCTCTGCTGTGCTGTGCAGTACTGGCACTCAGCTTGGCAAAGCAATGGCTATACTACGCTGCAGTCACAAAAGAAACTGCAATTTAGACACACTAGGAGCTCAGTTTTTTCACTCCCTCCAGCTGTATATGGGGGTGGGGGGTAGAGTGCCACACACACACAGCAATGAGTGTGTGCTTCCCAGTTACATAAATAAAATTATTTTAACACCTAGCTGAAATAAAAACTCTGGATACTTTAGTTTTGACAGCTACTCTTCCAGCTGGAATAAGAGGATACAGTCTAAATATTATAAATACTAAGGTATTTCAGATGCAAGGAGTCACACGAGCTGAAATAGTTATTTTACCAATATTAAGGAAAAGCAGCTGAAGGTGTAATGCAAGACGTGAAAAAATGCTGCTGCTTCATTTAATTGGGCATTTTGGTTATTTAAAAATACTTAAAACTTAAGAGAGACATTTGGAATTGAGACATTAAATCATTACTTATTTCATGAACTTTGTGAGTATATACAGTTAACATGTACATGTGGGATGTGTGGGCATATATTTTACTGGATTGTACTGAGGAAGAAACCTTTTTTGGTATGCTTATGTTCTCAATTTTATTTCTTATTTACAGGAAAGAAACAGGATAAAATGTACCGTTTCTTCTAAAATGATAGGTAGTGAAGAGGCAATGAGACTGGGAGCAGGGATTTGTGTGATTTGATCTTCCACCACACTGCTTAAAGCTCCCACACTGACATGGTATGTCCTTTCTGGTTAATTAGTCTCTGAAGAAAATGGGGAGGAGGGATCCAGAAAGGAAAAGACAAACCTCCAAAGACTAAAAGCCACTGCAATTCAGCCAGTGTACTAACCAAAAAAAATCTCTGCCAGCTTTAAGCAATAGAGAAATACCATCAAAAGAGAAAACCAAAGCACATAGAATTTTTTTTAAATCGGCCAAACAGAGAAGGATGGGAAGACAAAGCCTTCCCCACATCCAGCAACTGGAATTCAAGAGATCCTCCAGAATAATCTGCAGCCCTCTTGTGCTGCCACACAGCAGAAAGAAAAAAAATATATATATTTCTGAATTCAGCATTATTCTACAAAAGCACTAGGAGGTAGGGGAGGGAGCAGGGATCTATTTGTTTCTCCCTCCCCCCACTCCAGACCGTCTACTTATAAAGCAACTGACATCCACTGATTTCCACCTATTTTATATGTTCACAATAGGAATCAAAATTCCACTTCTACTAGGCTGAATTTGTGCATCATTTAATTACCTTTATTGCTCACAAGCAATTTCCCTTTGAAAGACAATCTGGAGGCCACAGCAGTACATTTACCCTCTCCTGACACACCAGCAGGATGAAACAAGATGAAGTTGTTATCGAGGTGAACTTCAGAGGCAGTTTCACCACAAAGGCATCCATCCCACCCCACACTGGGGCAAGGCTACAGGCAGCACTTGCAGGAGAGGCACTGCATGGCACAGAGCCGCAGAGGCTGCTTCCAGGCACTGTTCCGTGACAGACTTCCCACTGAGTAATATTTTCATGACCTCACTGAAAAGTCTCCCTCGCAGAAAAGGGACAGAGAACGGAGGATGACAGTGGCAAAACAAGCAACTTCCTTGCTTCAGTGTGAAGGTAGGGATTACCTTTGTCTGCTGTAAGGCTTTCTCAACCTTACTAGGGTCGCTCAGCCCACCAGCGATGGCCTGCTGCTTGCACTCCACCTCACTCAGCACATCCTTCAGCCTCTGCAGAGAGTCCACGTAGTCCTGGCTAGGCTGGCTTTCTGTCTCTGGTATTGTTAAAGAGAGTAATTAAACCAAATACAAGGCAAGAACATAGACACTGGACCCAAATCATAAGACTTGTGAAGTAGCACAATTAAAAAAAAAAAAAAATGAAGAAATCATGTGAGATATACTTGTACATTGAATCCTTCTGAGATACGCTAACTTTTCTGCTAATATCAACGTTTTTTCCTTTAAGAAAAAATATTTTTTTTATATAAAGCTCAATCCCATTTTATCTAATTAAGTACCTAAATCACTTGAAGGGGAGGAAATCAATAGTACTTGGGCTTTTGCACACTTAAATCCCCTCAACTTAATATTTCTCATACTAATAATTTTTAATTGGTATCTACTATTTGTATACAAATACAGGTATTTACTATATGTTGCATATAAAGTATAGTGCCTGTAACAACTATATGTTAAAGTTATATACACATGCTACATATAGTATTTACATATATAAAGTAATATTTTATATAAATATATAAATATACACACAAAAGTATTATTTTAGTAGTACGTTTATGTATATAAATGGTATGTATATATGTGCATATATATATCAATGTCTACATACACGCAAATACAAAAATAGTAACTTTCAGCATATTTCCAGAATAGATGCACTATCTGGGAACACTGAAAAGAGAATTAAAGTTTAGACAGAGCATCTGCTCGCAGTCTTTGTTTGCATCTCTGATTTCAATCAGACCTGTCCTCTGTGGAATCCAACGCAGGAGGCAGCACATATTACTGGAATTTCAGAATGAAAACCTCAGTTTTCAAAAACTGCAACAAACATGGGTTTAGTTGTAAAAACAGTACTATGGTATGCACATTCTCTGGCCATGGATTCCTAAGCAATTTCATCACTGACACAAGTGAAAATTAAGTTAAGCCTTGTTCTGACTCACCAGGTAGCTTTTCAACAGCTTGCTGTCAGAACTGTCATGCCATTTATAACTAAGAAATGAGTCAACATTTCTAGAGAGAATCACAGTTATCTAACTTGCTCTGCTCAAAAACCCAGTATCAATTTAAAGGGAAAATAAGAAGAGTTTGCTATAAAGCAAATAGGAGCACTGTCACTAAAATACAGCAAATCCTGAAGAAGAAAAAAAAAAAAAAAAAAGTAGTTAATAGTAAAAATAGCCTCCCATAAATAAAAAAAATAAGTCACAATTCCCATCAAAAATGCCATAGAGATGGTACTGTGTACCACCCAATCGGGGAGTTTTCAGAGGCTCAAAGAACAGCAATGAAAGGAGTTGGACTTACTGACATTAGGACAGTCTGCCAAGTTCACAAATCCTTGACTGCTATCACTAGCTGTTTCTCCCCATTACATGGTTCTGGAAATTCTTTCAACTTGAAGCAATTCAAACTATGTTGTAAATAAACAAAAACCTGAAACCCTAAACTTGCATTTCCCTTGGCTTTTAACTACAAACAATCCACAGAGAAATGATTATTAAAAGAAAATACACAAATGCAAGTTTAACACACCAATATACATAAAATGTTTTTACTGAGTAATAACTGGTTCAGATATACTAATGATGCTTCATGTGATGTGTAATGTGAAAAAGAGTATTTTAGTCACATCACGTAATAATTTTATTGGTACTGTATATGAACCAACTCATAACAATCATAAAATAATTATTCTTCACAGTAAGAATGAAGGTATATGCTGTAATTTGAGTATAGCAGACGTTACTCATACAGTTTTCTGCACTGATATAACTGAAGTAGTCATGCCATACTGAAGCTCACTGTTATAGATGACCTAGTAATTTAGTAATTGAGTCTATTTTTACTCCACACAGAATGTAGTGTTAATGCTCTTCCATCTGGGGCCATTAGCAAAATGCTTCCTCCCATTTCTGAGAAACAAATTTAAAAAAAAAACACTCCTTATAGTTTTGTGTTCTTTGTATTCACCTGTAAAATATTAACAGAGATATGTACTTTGTGCACTATATTTAAAATCCTTTCAGAGTCAGAATGACTGGTTTGAATGTTCATATAATGACATTTTTGATGCAACAAAAACACAAGCAGGATGTGCCTGAAAAGTAAGCCAAATAACTTCAAAGATGAAAGTTCCAAGAGGAATTATGTACAGCTAACATGCTCAACTAAGCTGTGAAAAAATAATAAATTCCATACGTACATTTCAATTTTAATCTTAATCTTCCATTTTCCATTTCTAGTATTATTATTTATTTCTGTTAGTGGCAGACCCACACAACTTTTGAAACTGTATCATTCACCTTAAGTATGTTTTTGCTAACCCATTAAACGTGGTTTCAGGAATGCTGCATTATTTATGTATTTAAGTACATTTGAAAATAATTATTTTACCAAATGATTATCCAAAAGAAAATGGCTTCCTAAACTAGTAATCCCTGTTTTTTAATTTGTAAGGGCTGAAAAAAAAAATTCACAAACACAGCTATTTTTCCCTGTTTCCACTGTTGATTAGCATCAGTTCTGACCTTTCTGTCTTCATGGAACAGAAACCACCAAGACAACAAGGAATAGTGCCATAAGGAAGCAGATTCAGATTTGCAACTTTTTTTCCCCCCTTAAAAATTTTGTTCCAGGGGAATCCAAGTTCAAAACTGGGAAGAAAAACTTTAGAGAAAAATACATAGTGTGTGAAATACTCCTTCACTGATCATTACAAAAATATTCCTTCCCTCTAATTTCCTTGTACTACTCTTCTTAGTATTCTTTTACAACTTCATTCTCAGCTGCATTTGGAAATGTCTAATATTAAACCTTTGACAATATATCACCATTAACTAGTGGAAACTAAATGATCCAAATACTCTTTCAAAAAGCATCACCACATCCTGTGGCTGAAAGGGAAAAGTAAGATATAAAAAAACTCAAGGAAGGTACTGTCTTGCATAAACAGCTATAAACTCTGAACAACACTTTCAGGGTGACTGCATTAATTCCCAAGTCTCATTAAAGACCAATATGCGGCAGCTCTGCTGTGTAAAGGCTCTGAGAGCATCGGATTGTTTATCAAGACATCAAAAAAAATATTATTCAAAGGAAAAAGAAAGGAAAAAAAAGAAAAAAAAAAAAAAAGAAACAGAAAAGAATCAGCAGGACCTATTTAAAAGAGCATTTACCTTTCTTCAGCTGCTGGTGACGTTCCTCTAGTTTCTGGCGAGTCAACTTGAAGTGATCAAGAAAACCACTCAAACTCTCCTTAATGAAGTTTGGAGGCGTGGGCTGAGAGGTGAGCACCTTGCAGGTGGCTTTCAGGTGTTCCAGCCGTGGACTCAGGCTTACAAGGTGAGTTAACTCCCGCTGTGAGAGATTGAAAACAGAATCAAGTCATACCTTTTTAACACAAGGGTTTTAGTAAGCTCCTGCAAAAACTGCTCTACATTACTAGGGCAACGATGTAAAGTACCCCTGTGACACAGGTACCAAAATCTTCCAGTCAAATCTGGTGCCCTGAAGGCTCTTGGGAAATTTGAGTTACCTTATTAATCAATAAGGCTAATCTCCTCTGGGGTATCCTGTGCTCCTGCTCCTACCAGCTTCCAATCAACAGTAACAAGTTTTGCCAGACTTACCTGACACAAATCTTTCAGGACTGATGAGGGCTGGGATGCTGAAGAAGCATGATTTTTAAGCCAGCCATCCTTTTCAACTACAGTCTTCTCAAGCTCATTCATTTCCTTAAAATAAGCATTTATATCTTCCTGGTACTTTATCTTTCTGGCCAGTTCTTCCAGATGTTGTACCACCTCTTTCCACCCCGATAATATTTTCTCCATCACATTTTTTAAATCCGCTGCAGGAAGTCCCTCTAAATAGATAATATAAATTATTGTTACATTAACTGCAACACATTTTGATTAACAAAGTTTTAACCATGCTTCTCTTCAGACACAGGTACACGGTTGCACTAACACACTAACATGCAAAATGCTTTGCTTCCAAGTCAACCAGCCCTAAAACTGTACTTACTACTAACAGTGGTTTGGCTTTTTATCTCCATATTAGTGATTAAAATGAAAAATGAAATGTTCCACTTTGTCGTCTCTTTTGACAACTGTGTAGTTTTTAACAATGTACTGACTCTCAACAATCATGACTCTCTTCATCATGATTTGTGTCTAAATGTTCATGGAAGATTTAAATATTTTTTTTATTTTTTCCCCCTCTCTACAGAGGAAAATGGAAGCTGCAACTTGGAAAACAGCGATAAATTCATTGAAAAAGTAAATGGAAATCCAGCAGCGTCTGCCTGGGAGAGAGAGGAACAGTGTCTGACAATGTCACGTTGCATGCAGATGTGATTAATAACTAGGTAACATGAATAGCTACAAAAGCAGCATGACAAAACACAAGGTTATTTCCCATTCAATGACTACCCCAAGCACTTGCTACACCATCTTTCAGGTGAATCAATTCACTACATGAGGACACAGCACCCTAAGTGTAGTGTTCCCACCCACATGCACTCCCTGCTCTATTTCCTCGAGTGCCAAAAGTAACTGGCAAATTTGCTGATATGTGGAAAAAAAAATTCAGTGCAGTGTGTGTTCAACAATGCAGTCTCGCCACTGCAAGTTTATGATACAGATCCTGTTTCAAGGTACCACTTCTTTTTATAAGGCTTATTTGGGTCATGTGAACTTCCCAGTTCTGTCAGTTAGACTGGAGCGTAAGCAAGAGATTCATACGGAAGGGTCCATTTTCTGTACTGCTGTAGTTTATACTGCATAGTTTAATACTGGAGCCCAGTATTTTGTTCTGGGGCAGCCAGCCAGCTTCTACATGTGCACTTGAAGGCTCTGCTGCATAGATCCTCCCCTGTGCTTCACACACTGGCCATACACACGGAAGCACAGCAGCTGCAGCCAGCCGTGTAACAGAAGCATGCGTGCAGTGATGGGTCACAGCACTACGGCAGGGCCTGAGCATGCCAAAAAGGGAGGAATACACATGTAGGCCTCTACTGGGCATTATTCCACACATGCACAGCTGAGCTTGGTTTTGGAGAGAAGGGCTCTCATTCTGAGTTGGACAAAACATACTAGCAGATACATTGGTTACCGATGCCTTATTTTCTATAGATTCCTAACTTTGATAATGCATGCCAATTTTTCAACTATCTATTTCTCACTATGATCAACAGATACTTGTTATATAACCAGGATTGATAGATCAAGCTGGGGGATAGATACAGCTGAGGGAGCAAAAGGAGGAAAAAAAAAAAAAAAAAAAAGAAAGAAAAGAAAAAGGGGTGGACAGGTAGGAAGATCCCTGACAAGGTCTGAAGACTAGGAACAGTCACAAGTTTTTAATAACCCAAACTCCAGGTCAAATCAGTGGCTTTGAGAGCAACCTTTAGAGCAAGAGCAACCCCTGTAAAAGAATTCCACCTGTATTAAACAAGGAGGGAAGGACTCAAAATGCTTAGCAGATTGCAGCATCCTAGCACAGGGACTGGCTGGAAAAAAAGTGTGGCAGTTGGAAACTCCAATGGAAATCAGAATGCAAGACACCTTCCTTACACCTGTCTGAATGCTACCAGCTACAGGAAGTTCACCAGAAATCAAATGCATGGCAGATCTAAAAGGCTGTGCTTCTAGATGATCTGAACATCTCTTTTGTGAAGAAAGTCACTTTTTGCTGGTGATTTTTTGTCATACTATGAAACAAAATTTTGGCAAACCTTAAAGATTCAGCTTTCACTGATGTTTCCAGGGATAAGTGTTTTAATTGACAATCAATCATTTTCTCAAGCATGTAGGCTTCTCTCTTGCCTTTGAACCACAAATTGTGACTATCGTCAAAACATCCTGACAGTTTTCACAAAAAAAATAGCAAAAACTATGAATAAGATATATAAACACATTCACTCAAATTTAATTTTGGTTCAAGATTTCCCCCTCAAGGTTGTTACATTTTAAAATCTTACACTTATTTTTTTCCACATGATTTAAAATAAAAAATCCTTTCCCCAAAAGCATATGACTGCAACTTTAAGAAATTATTTCTATTTAATAAAGATAACCCTTACAAGGTTGCCAACAAACACACATACATTAAAAAAAAAAAAAAAAACATTTTGCTTTTCTATAAGCTTCACTAGTAATTTGTGTGTTTTGTTTCTATTTAGAGTAACAATGATGAATGTCTCTGAAGGAAAAAAAGTGGAAGGAGAGAGAAGGAATAACTGCAGTGCTTAACTGGAGATAATAAACATATACATCAGTACTATTTCTCAGCAATTTGTCTGATTAAATCACAAAACAGAAAAACATTTCAAGTCTCTTACCTTTTCCCGTTTGATCCAAAAGAACATGTCCACTTCGTTTGAGTTCATCTAACTTTTGGCTTTTTTCAGCCCTTTCTTTTTCTATCACCTACAAATTGAACCCCAAAAGAATATTTTCAGAGAGTGCCATTATTCTTGACTTCTTCTTTAAAAAAATAAATAAACACAGGAAATGAAGTTAGATCTTACAAGCAGCAAGTATACAAAAAGACTAATACAAAGGCACCAGAACCAATATATTGTTAGAAAGGTTGGCAATCCTGCTAGGTGATATCAGATATTGGGACACCAGCTATAACATGACACTTGTGATCAAACAAATGTATTTGATGTGAAGCAGTGAATAAAAAAAATAATATTCCTTTTGCCCCTACAATGTCTACTAAGATTTCCATCTGAAACTAACAACAACCTGTTACCTAGAATTCCAGCTAGCAAAACCTACAGCACACTAGTACTCCAGTACTCCAGTCTACAAAGTTCTAGAGCTTCACTCTCCCTCATAATAAAGATTAGTGAGGAAAATCCTATGCGGCTACTAAGATTTTTTAAAGGAACACATCCCTCCCTCAAGACATACACATCAGTGTATATTCCTGTGTGAGCCACGAGGCAGAACATATCCAGACAGGAAAAGGCTCCTTGGCCATAAGGCCATAATTTCCGTGCCCTCTGAGACTGCAACAAAATCAATCCAAATTAAAATCCTTTTGAAACAAATGTCTAAAGTTATTTCTCTGGTTTAGACTTCCTACCGTATTTTTGAAAGAAGCATTCATTCATTTGCACAGTTGGGAAGCACAAAGACTGTCCCACCTCCTCAGAGCCCAATCATTTAAAAACAGGGTTATTCATGAGAACCTGGTGTTCGTCTTGGAGTTTGTTTTATAAAGGGCTACAAACATCCATAAAGCTATATAAATAAACCATCGGGTGGATTTTGTTGGTTTTTATTTCCAACAGTACTATCATTCCAATCATTCCTACTGGCACCATTTTGCACTAGAGCACTAGGAAGGAGTCTCCTTATAGATATTTTTAAGTATTAGGAGTTGGACTCAATGATCCTTATGGGACCCTTCCAACTTGGGATATTCTATGATTCTATTGTCTTTGATTTCAAAGGCAGGTTTCCTGCTAAAGCTCCAGTAAGCTTTCGTTAACAAAGTATTTTCAAGGATCAGGGAAGGCAAGAATATATTCTTGAAATAGAAAGAACAGAAAACAAAACAGTTATCTCATAGCTTCCGCGAGATATGGTAGAATTCTGTGTTCAGTCTTGCAGGTCACATGAGTTGTAACTATTGTTATTTTCTCTGAAATTAACAGACCAAGCACCAATGTGTCCAAATGCTGGACACAACCTTGGGCCCTAGGTGGTAAAGGGTGTGCAGTGTCACAGGATGGTTCAAGGGATCTCTTGAGCAGCACACTGGCACATCTCTGCCAAAATTATAAGCGTGATGTCAGTCAAGTCCATCTCCAACTGTGAAACATGAAGCCAAAATTTGCTGCTTTGTAGAAAAGGTAATAATCCTGAAGACATTCATTTATCACAATTCCAAAGGAGATAGTTACATATGCTTTTAAAATTTCCTGTGGATTGTGTGACCCAACACCAACAACAGGCTATGTCCAGCTGGTCAGATTTCCATGTCTGTCCAGTTCAGAAACTATTCAACAAAGAGACTTAATCCTCATGAAGCATGTGGATCTGCCCACATATCCAGCTGACAGCCAGCCTAAAGAAACGAAATACATTATTCACTGGAAAACCCCCTATCTTCCCATTTTACCTTCAACTTTTCTTTCAAGTTTGAAGTCTCTCTCATCTTCTTGTACTCTTTGATGTCTGTGGCCTGAATGGCAGCTTTTGATTTTGAAATCCAGTTCAACAGCTCAGCACTTTCAGCGTCAAACCTGGTTTAAAAGGTTAGACAATTTTTTTCTGTCATTTTTCTCTATTCACTGTATTAAAAATCAGAAGTCTTAAACTTCAGCACATTCTAGATTCTGTAAAAGTCTGCAATGCTATTTTGGCTGAAGAAAATGCTAGCAGCTTAAGTACTCATGGTAATGAGTACAGAAAAACCTTCCTGGATGTCTAGCTGACTGAACATTAGCTTATCATTTAAGATGTTTTGCTACAGCTGGACTTTCTAGATTCACATGACTTTCTCATGCCTGAAACTAAACTACAACTCACCACCATGAAAAAAACAAACTCCCAGATTAACCAATACTGTACACAATTTTAGAGAAGGACAAAGCAGATATATTATGTGGACCACGAGTCAGACCATACTACAATTACATGACTTAACACAATGTAAATCCTAATGTGGAACAACAGCCTGCCAACAGATGCAGAAGCTGCTGCTAACCACTCCAAGGTTTTTTTGTGGGAAAGCCTGCAAAATTCCAGTTACTGATTATTTGTTGGTTTCAACTTAAGTAATCAGAATCAGATAAAAGTATCAGATGAAAAAGTTTAGCCTAATTTACCTGACTCTGTCCTTAATACAGTTTGAACTCTTGGCTCTTGATGCAGCCCTCTATCATCTCCCTAGAAAATCTGCCAAAGGTTTAAGCTAGTGACACCTCAAACGTCTGTTTTTTCAGGCAAACAAACAGCAAAATAATGAGTATACAGTATTTACCTTATTCATATTTTTAACAACAATTCCTTTAGTTTTATGTATGCTATTTAATGAAAGCACTGCAATGTGTTATTAGAATATATGCAAATAAATCAGCCACTCCAGATACACTTGTGAAAAGAGACATCACTTTAATGTCATGCCTATTAGTAAATACCAGGGAGACAGACTAGGTTTCTGAGCTTTCTTGCACAGTTTCTCCCATGTGTTTCAGAGACCAGAGATACATAACAAATTAAAATACTTGGTCCTTTCATAACACTATGTATCCCAACATGTGAAGATTGTTTTTTTCCAAAAGAAAGGAAATATAATTAGTTCTACCTTTCAGCAAAGGAACTGAAGTACAGAGAACCAAAGACCTGCTTTTCTGAAAAATAAAACATATCCCTTTTCCTTTGAAATTGATGGAGGCTGCAGGCTTTCTGCTTCTCTGAAAACAAGGGTGTACATAACAGCCCCTCCCCACTGCCCAAACGCAACTGCACAACTGCAACTTAAATATTCTTTACTAGCATAAAAGGAGATTCAAAACCCAAGACTAAAGGAAATGAGCTTGTGTTATCTAGTGTGCATAGGAAAATGGCAGTGGCATATACTTACTTTTTCTTTGCTTCACTGTCCCCTGGGATTTGCCTTTTCTTTGGGGGTGGTGGTGGAGGCGATTCCTGCCTGGATTGCCTAACCACTACCGGGTCCTTCAAAGACACTGTTTCTGCAGGAGTCTTCTGCGAAATCTGTGACATCCCTACGCTTCCTACAGCTTGAGTTACCTACACAAAATGATTTAGCAAAAAGGGTTAAATACCTTTTCTAAAGCAAACTCTAACTTGTTCTTGTTTCATTCCTTTTATTCATCAGTCATAAAAGCCCTTTCATTCACTCCTACAAATGATCACACCTAGCCCTCAGAAAGCACATTTATCATAGATGCCAAAGCACTCCAAAGAAAAACAGTATTCTTCTCATTTTACAGATGGGAACCAAGCACCAAAATTCTCAGTTCAACTAGGATTTCACGCCAGAACAAGTGAATTTAAATCAACAAAATACAATACGTATTTTCTTTCATAATTGCTTGGTTCACAGAAAGAACAAAGGTTCTTTGGATTTAACAATATACAACTCTATATCGTATATACATTTTCCACAAAACCAAACATACAACTTAAAGAGCTGACACACGGTGGATTTGACCTAAAAACTAACCTACAAGCCCACTCAAGTCAATAGAAACCTTCCACACCCTTTAACAGGTTATAAACTAAGTCTTGTGGGAATCACCCTGTAAGTTCTAGCTAAGCACATGCTTGATATTTAGGGGGAATGAAGAGATGCACACAGGATTTGGCACTCTGCACTGCTTTGACTCAAACAGAAAGGACAAATTAAAGCCTCATGGCTGAAATGGACCCCTACTCATAGGCTGTACAGCTCATTCACTACACACTAAATGGATCATGAAGCAGTGCTGCAGCCATCACCATAATGATCTTTTAATATCACACAAAAAAGGGCATGTGAGTCATAAAACTGTCAAATAAAATTCTCACAGAAGCCAATGGAAGTTCTATCTAAATGAAATATTAGCAAGCACTCAAAATACTGAAATAAAAACCTTACAGTCCAGCTTGGCTATCATCCTTACATGTCTAACAACAATCTTTTCAAAAGGTGAGAAATTGTACTCGAGCATAAATGCTTGTATGACTCCCATTTATCTATTCTGCGTTTGGGGTTTTGTCTTTATTTTCTTTTAGTATGAGATTTACTCCAGTCCCAGTGCTCTCATAATGTTTAGAACTATTTATATTGATTGATAATACATGTGAAACCTGCTTTACTCATCAGAAAAAATGAAGCTTAATCTGTGTGAGAAAGGAGTAACAGTATTAGTCAGGTTAACAGCTTGTTTTGAAAGCAAAAAAAAAAAAAACAGACAGCTTTTTCTGCAGATAAAATCAGCCCCACGTGAAATAGAACTCACCTGCCTCTAGCCAGGTGCCAAGAACTTGCCTGGGCACTTTTGCTTAAAGTATCAGCACGGTTTGCATACATCTAAACAGCTGAGAAGTAATAGAGCATAGATAAGTACCTGGTTAGAGTAATCCTCTAGTTTCTGAACCAAACTGTCCCACCTCTGAGTTAGTTCTTCTTGATCATGGTCGATTTTATCAGATGCTCTGCTATTGCCAAGGATTTGGGCCACATCCTGACCTAGCTCATTCAGCTGGTCTAGTGTTTGTCGTTTCATACCCATGTCCTCTTTCAAAATCTGAAGTTAAAAGAAAACATTAAAAGAAGACATCAAGTATTCTGCCATCTCTAGCTTTGCATTGCAATAAGAAGTTTACTACCTGAGCCAGATGCATCATAGGTTTCAAAACAGTTCTCCTGTTTAACAAAGCACTAACAGACACTTAAGAAAAACACTTCCCCAAGAAAGCTACTAGAGCTATCTGCTGTAGCTCTTGAGTTACAGTTACAAATGATTAGTTTAGGTACAAGCTGTACCAATGTATTTAAACAAACACAGAACAAAAAAAAAAAAAAAAAAAAAACACCCACACCTTGGAAAACCCAGCTGTCTGGTAGACTGCACGAAACTACAAACCCTGTAAAATACCCAGGATGGCTGTTCCAAAATAAGTCACATCAGCCTAGCATGGCCATGAAGGAAGTTGTACACAGCTTTTTAAAAATTAAGTGGAAATATCTGACAAGGAGAGAATATAAACCTGGCTTCCAATGTAGTGTGAATGTAGTTCATCACATCTCCTGCTGAAGTCAAACTCATAACTTGCCATTCACTTAGACTCCCAGATTTGACAGGATAGATGAGGACAGCAATCAATACTCACTGCTAGTTTTCGAACATTCACACTCAGGTCAGTTTGATCTTTGAAGTTGCTTGTCTGGACCTTACTTAAGGCCTCTTCTTTCTCAGTCAACCAAGCCTTCAATAAGCACTGCAGATTAAAAGGAAAATAGTACAAGAACATACCAAGTTTGTCAAACAATTGACAATTCCTTCTTTAAGTTCTTTGCATTCCAAACACTGCTCTGAAATCCTTACGTGCAGGAATTTCAGTTGGCATTAACCAAAACACTACATAAAGGGCAACAAAAAAAAATATCAGACCAGAGAACTGTGTAATACTTTTCAGCAAAACCATTTCTCTATTAGAGTGCCCACCCCCCAGGTTATTCATATAGACCAGATATGCACCACAAAGCAGACCTAGGATTTATAAATTATATTGGAATTAAATGTAGCAAAACTGCATGCACGCTTTCTTTCATTCCCCACCCTTCTTCCCCTGTGATTCAGAACCAGCCATTACAAACAGTTTCTCACAGAAGCTACATTGTTAATTCAGAGCTCTTTTAGTTCAGACAGTCTGCCACAGACTCAAACGTGTATTATTAGTTACCACCCTGTCTATTTTACCTATTTCCAATTGGAAAATAGCTTTAAACATTTTCTCATTAACTCCTGAAAGCTGGAGTGGTCTGCTCATCAAGTTTTTAACGTTTTTTCTAGGAAATTTGTCCTGGATCTCGCTCTAGTCACACGGCACTGCTACAGAAACTCCAGCAGCCTCCAGCGTCAGGAAGGATTTTATGTACTTTATATTACGTTGCTGCATGCTGCTGCTGCTATCTCCATAGACTGCAATACCCAGATAGCTTTTTTTCTCAGTCAAGCTCAGTTGCACACTGCTCCCCTCTGTGTTTAAAGGTAAAATAATAGAACAAGGCAGATCTTTTTGTTTGTTGAACAACACACTTTACAACAGTTGCTAGCTCCTCAGTCTAGCTGTATCCTTTTGGTATTGTCCCAGAACTGACTACAGCAACTTCTGGGCCAAAGGGTTAAGGCAGTTTTCATTGCCAATGTAAACCAATGTGCAAAATGTACAGACAGCAAATATGATAGCGGCGGAAATGCCATAAGGCTGGATGAACAAAGTTGTAACACCACATACTCTTTGGGAAAAATCAAGCTGGCAGCCCAGCCAACTTACTTTATGCATAATAGAGGAGTTTAAAAATCCTTCAACATATACAATTAATTTCTGCTAAATCAGCAGTCAATGATAACTCTCCCCAGGAAACTGAAACATAATTATCACAGTGCTAAGAAATATCTGGCACCAATTGAGGAATTTGTTTCCTGAGTGGTAAGAATTGTGTTGACTTGGCAGTGTGGTTTCCAAAAAAATTTTTAGGCAGCCACAAAAAGGCTGATGCATCGCTGCTGCTCATCTCTTCATCTGGTTGGGTGAAATGAAAAAATGACAGTACCTAAATGTTTTAGGTACTTTTCTGTTATCAAACTGTTCATATTAAAGTTTTTAATTGGTTTCAAGTTGTAATTTTTGTAGGTGACTTGATAATTCTCAAGGACAGACATCTGTAATTCAGACCTGGTAGTAATAAAAGCACTATTGGGAGTTGAACAACAAATGCAAACATAGGCTGATCTAAACCACCTAAAATGAACACCTACTTCCTTATTACTTATCTGACATTCTACATTAAACAAACATTAATGAAAGTTTGTCCACTTTTTCAGAGCAACTTAACTAAAAAAAAAAAAAATGAATGCTAAGCAACTCCAACAGAAGATGACACTCATAACAGTTTTATAATAGCCAATGAGTGGTCATCTTTCCCTAGACAAAAATAAGGGTGGAAGAGGCCTGAAACATGTTCAAATAGGGTCATAAAAGTTAAGAGCTCCTGAAGTTTGTACCTTGACATAAAAAGTCAGGCTTTCTTGGAATTCCTTACTTCTGAGTTCAGAATCTTACCTTGCTCAATAGTTGTCAGAAAACATTAGCACAGTTTTCTACATGTACATACGTAAAGGCAGAATTTTAAAGATATATACATTAACAGATACGTGGTATTGCATAAGCCAGAATCTGAACCTTGCGTCCATATTAACAAGGTTGCATGAGCTGCAAGCATGGCTTAGCAATATACTGCAGATAGATACAGGAGGGGTCAGAGAGAAACACATAAGAAATCCAAAATGTGCAGACAAAACATTTCTCAAAGAAACCAGGCTGGAAGTGATAGCAACAAATATATCAGCACTGCTCTACTTCTTTTTAAGTGTCTAAACACTCTGTGCACTGCAGAGTTTAAACAATGGTTTACAGTGATAAATGTCATCATATAAGAAAACAAAACAATTTAAGAAAACCTTCAAAGGAAAAGCCATCAAATATTTTAAAGCTGAGTCACAAAACAAG
This sequence comes from Netta rufina, assembly GCF_964035555.1. Lineage (NCBI taxonomy): Eukaryota > Metazoa > Chordata > Aves > Anseriformes > Anatidae > Netta > Netta rufina. The sequence goes on along the minus strand of NC_140125.1, from coordinate 50,942,150 downwards.
CTCTGGCAGTAGGTATGCAAAACTGACTAACACAGCTGACAGCATGTAGTTGTTACCATTTCTTTCAGATGCCGTAGCCTAATTCATATTTGAGTGGTATATTCAAGGTCCACCCAAAACACGCAAGATCAAAGCAAGAGAAAACTCACAATGCCATCTTCTTAACAATTCAACTGCATGCCTAAACTCATCAAAATGAGATGAGCTAAATGCTTCACCACATTGACCAAATATTTTATTTTACTGGCTTTGTAAACAGTATTTATTGCTTAGTTGATTGCAAAATTGTGTACATGTATCTATGTTGGAAACATTGGTGCCTTAGTTAGGAAAATTTCTGCAATTACCAAACCACCAAATACTTAGTGATTCATTGCCATCAGGGATATTCCTGCTTCTTGGTCATTCTGCAAGTCTTCACTGATCTTAAACCCAATAAAATCAGTTTGTTATTTTAAAGTTGTCTACTGAAATCTGGAGACCAAATATAAATCAGATAGAAGTCCTTCAATTATTTAACTACTTATCAAGAAGACAGGAATATTTATGAGAAGCTATCTCCCATAAATTTTCTAAAGCAAGATGCTCATACTTGCATTCTTATACTTCTCCATTAAATTCACCAAGAAAGGTCACAGAGTTCATTAGGTATGAATTTGACATTCAAAGTACAGTAATCCTTATTTTTAATATAATAAATCTTGTGAAATTTGTTGACATTGATGAATATAAGGCAACAGAACTTTCAAAAGGATGATGTCCACAAGAATATTAAGTATCTACCTTGGAAATTATTTTATAAGGAGGCATAAATTTTCCTGCTTAAACTTAAGTAAATACTTTTCTTAGGCTGCACTACTTCTTCAAGAAATGCTAAGAACCTAAATGATAACTGAAATTCTTGTTCTTTGCAGCTATTTTCTTAGAGCTGTTAAACCCTACTAAGGGTTACTAATAAATAAATAAATAAATTACAAATGTGGGTAACCAGAGAGTTACTAACCTGCTCTTCTAGAAGCTCCTGCCATAAAAGCTGAATTTCTTGCAACTTGACTCGTCGTTCTTCAGTCCATCGACAAACTGCTGTCCACCGCTCCCCCAGCCTCTACAAAAGCAGGAGATATCGTGAATATTCATGAGCTTCACAAAGAGGATCAAAAACCATATATTCAAGAGCAAAATTTCTACTTCACAGTAACCTCTTTTATATTATAATCACCTTGTTGCCATTAACTGTTGTTGTACTGTACAAAACTTAAAGTTAAAACTCTCAAGGGCATTCACCTATGGCCTTATCTCTGCACTCGCTGAACTCAGGAAACTATTTCATCGACTTCAAAAGGAGCAATGGAAGTAGCATGAATTCTGTTACATTAAATCATATAGAACATAGGATTTACTCAGATTGCAGCCCAAGCCCAAAAAGAAAACAGGAAAACAATTCACACAATATCTCCTCGATTAATTCTGTTCCTGTATTTAAATATTTTTCAATCAGATTTTAATTTCCTAATGAGAATTACCTATTTGAAATTAAAGAGTTGTATTGTGCATCTTCCCATTTTAGTGAAATTGCTGAGAAGATATGCTGCAAAAGTGCTTAAGTCACTACAGATGCAAGCAGCTTGACTCATCAGGAATTGAGCTTGAAAGCTAGATAACTTTTGCAGGTTTTATCCTGAGTAAGTTTAATAATTCTTTGCATTAATATTACATTTAAAAATATACTACTTTAAATTGTTTTCTAGGACAAATTGTCTTTAAACACAAAAAACATTGATTAACAATTATATGCAAAGATTTTAAGTGCCTGCTATTACAGTTTTGGATTTTGTGTTTGTTTGTTTGCTGTTGTTTTTTAAAAAACAGGGCTCTAACATTTTACCTGCAATTGTTCCTCCAGAATAGCTGTTGCACTTTCCCCACTGCTTTCATCGACAATGACGACCATGTGAGTTAGGGAATTTACCTTCACTTGTTCTGTCTCTAGGTCATTTTGCAGGCTCTAGAAAAACACATCAGCTGTTACAAACTTTGAATAATTATCAAATTGCTATTTTGCCCACAGTGACTAAAACAAATGTGGCAAAGCACTACAGACAACACTTATGCAAATATTTTTACCACTGGGAATCACTGCGCAGTTTAAACAAACAAACAAAGATTGCTGGCAAAGAACCTAAAAACATTCTTTTAAAGTGCTGGAAAACACACACACACACAAAAAAAAAAAAAAAAAAAAAAAAGTTTTAAAATGTATACACCATTCTTGACTAGATAAATCATATGACTGCACTGACTTTCTATGTCTACGGTTATGGATAAGAGAACTTAAGCATTCCATTAAAAAGTTGCTTTTATTAAGCAAGGAGCATAGGGCATGCCAAAAATGTAAGAATTACTATGAACATTTAATAGTTGACATTTCTCAAAACCTAAATATCAAAGACAATAGTCACAAACTGATACCTAGCAGCTGCAAAAAACATACAGTTCCAATTAGGCTAAAATACATCTGTACATTTAAATATTCATGCAACTTCTGGCAGGACAGACTACAGTAGGTTAAAGCCTACCTCCAAAATAACTCTGCAACATCTATATGCCCTTAAACTGCTGTAAATACCACTTTTCATCCCGGAAAATCCTAAACTACTTTATGAACAACAAGCCTCAAGCTCCCCAGCCTTTGAAGACAGAGCAAAAAACACAAGTGTGGGACAAGAAATTACACAGACTAAGAACACTTAGCAGTTCTTGCCCTGTGAGGTATGTCTCAAGCTGCAGAGGTCAAACCTCAGCAATGAGTACAAAAAACAAAGCTGCAACCATGACTAATATTAAAAGGCCATCTTTCTCCTTCAAAAAACACTCTAGGCTAGAAAGGCTGGACTCCCATCCAGAAACTTAATTGCGAGCCAAACCAATTTGTAAATTGCTTTAGTAGGAATAGCTTTAACTCCTCCATTATTTCAAGCAGCAAGTCTCAAATGTGCCTTAGCATCGCTGCCAGTCATTAAAGGCCAGTTATCTACAATGCATTTAATACTGTCCCTAACACCAACAATTCACCTGGGGAGGCCTTGTTTGCATGTAGCAAAGATAATACAGTTTCTGTTGTAGTCATCATAGCTGAAGTGTTCAGCCAAGAAGGCTGAACATGTCTAATTCCTTTTGTCCCATCAACATCCTTTAGCAAGTTTATTGGCTAAGAAAGCCTTCCAACCTACACTTCTTCCAAATACTTCTCACATACTCATTACAGAACAGATGAAAAAGTTTACTTTGTGTTCTTCCAGCTGTTTTTGAAGGGACTCTATGTCTTCGGCTAAGAGTTGAGACTCCATCTTCTGAATGCGTTCTTCTGTGATGGTCAGCCAGTCGGACAGCTGCTGCAACTGCTTCTTCTGCAGTTCCATCAGCATGTCATGCAGGCTGCAGGGGGAAGCACAGTCAGAGTCACATCAGGAACGGTCTTCCCAAAGATAAAAACTAAGTTCTGGTTCGTAAAGGAAAGACACATAACCATTCATAAACCAGTTATGTATCATCCAATATAATTTTCACCAGTAAGCTACGGAACACAGAATTAAGTATTCCTGTTTCTATTGTAACAGAATAAAAATGAGTGAATTATGCAATTTATACCCAGTTGCTTCTTGCAACTGGGATTTTCTATTCACTAGCAGAACCACTGCTACAAGTGGCAATCAAATGCAGTTTCTCCCTTGATGTGCAGCTCTGAGCCTGACAACTAAAGGCAGGGAAAAAAAATCTTTTAAGTGTTCTTTAGCTGTGTAAACACACATAGCTGTTCATATCTCCTGCATGTTTTATTCAGGAACTTAAACTACTGAAAATATTAAAAATACATTTATGTAACTGCTGCATGTAGGTATCATATTTAGTCTGGTACACTTATATAACATAAATCTCAAAATATTCTTACATAAGAATCCAAAAAAAAGACAGTTATATCCATTTCCGCTGTTTTATCTTGGAGAGTACAAAGAGGGTGGATTTCATGTCCCAAACGGAAGAGCTACTTCAGACAAAAATATCTTACAAATGTATGCAAAGCAATTCCTCTGAGATGCAGCAAGCACCAGAGACCAGTCCTTCAGCTTTAGGAGAGGTCATGTGGGATGACTCACCGGGACTGCCTGTCCATGCTCTCCACCCTGAGCTCCTCCCAGCGGGAGTTCAGCAGCAGCATTTGCTCCTGGATCTCAAACTCCTCTTCAGAAGATAGATTTCCCTGTGCCACCAGTTGGTTCCCAGCCTGCAGGACACTGCCCACGTTGCTCTGGTGTGCAGTCAGTTCCATCATAAAAGCCTGGAAACAGTACAACCAGCCACATCACCGTGATCTGTGAGCTCCTGTCAAGAATCTATCTCAAAGCGTTCAAGACACTAAGTGTCCAAGGTAGGATGGGGCTTTGAGCAACCTGTCTATGGCAGGGGAGTTGTAACTGGATGATCATTAAGGTCACTTTCAACCCAAACCATTCTGTGATTCTATGACAACAGGGGGCCAGCCACAGAAAGCTGACACAAAAAATATACTGAAGTTCCAAAACCTGTTCCACTGAAAACTCTCTTAAAAAGATCCATTTCCACTGCCAAGAAACTATAATTTGTCAATTATAAAACTAATTATAACAATAACTTAAAAACCACCATTCAGTTAGAGGTGCTTTCAGTTTAGGAAAAGCAAGACACAAGAAAGAGAATGGCAGTGTTTGGATGAGGACTAGGGAAATAAAATTTTCGGCTCCCACACAAAAAAGCAAAACTACACAAAAGGAACTTAAGAAAAGCTTACTTCATGGGTGGCAAATTGCTCTTTGACTTCTTCAACATCACCAGATATTTCCTCCTGTTCCCGAAATGCATCCTCAGCTGACAGCAACCACGTGAGGACTTCTTCCAGAGCAACTTGGTAGCTATCCAAGTCCATATCCACCTCTGTCACCGTGCTGGGGGTCTCTGCTCTAGAACTGCTCTGCTCCTCTTCAAGTGCTACAACCTAGGCAGCCAAGAGAAAAGTGATGCCTCGGAAGTGCTTTCCCAAATGATACTAAGAATAGAACAACTAAGATCCCTTTCAATCCTTCATAAAATTTTAAAACTAATTGTTAGGTACATTTCTAATGAGAGGGGCCAACAGTCACCACTAATGAATTTCCATTTTAAGATAACCTGGATAGAAAACTAAGTGTACTTATTTTAACAGAGCTGTGGATCTCCCACGCAAACAAAAACCCAACAAATACCACCACCACAAGTCCTGCTGCAAACTCAGTTAAAGACTTTAGGCCACTCCAGCTTGTCAAGATAAATAAGGAAAATAAACAGAAGAAAGAAGCATAATGCAGATGTAGCTTTCTACCTAAGCAAAAAGGATTTTGTATATGAATCAGGAAACAAAAAAGAACCAATGAATTCAATCACAAAGATGATGCTATGATTTTTCATATTTTCCCAATAGTGTTGAACAAGGCAGAAGACATTCCAGAGAACTGACAAGCCTGAAGATCAGCTAAAATTACAACTCAAGAAGATTCAGACTTAGATAATAAACACACCTGCTGCATGTTGAATTCTCCATCCTCACATTCCTGCTTGTATCTCCTTGGAAGAGTCTCCACTTCCCGAATGTCTTCCATGGTGACTTGCTTAGGAAGGACCTCAAATAAAGAGGTTAAATACATGATAATAGACTTTTTGTCTGGAAGCTGTACAGCAACATCTGCATCAAAAAAGAATACATGGGAGAAAATTAATAAAGAAACAACATTTCTAAATCATCATGCAGAATACAGTTAAGATTCCAATATTTCACATGTAGTGCAAAGCATAGGTTATCCTGTTAATTAGCCCTTAGCTTTCTATTGAAAGACCAGGTTTTACAGATGATGAAAGCAGTACAATGAAAAAATGTTTAAAAAAAAATCCACATTTTCAAGTGATTTTACATTAAGAGACATGATCTTTTGGAAGTAAGAGCCCAAATCTGAAGTTACTGAGAAATAAAAATTGTTTTGGAAACATTCTGGAGTGCATTCCAAGCAGAAATGCAATTAAGGAACAGTACCCCTCAAACACACACTTCCATGTATGTTCTAACCCCACTCTCAGTATCGGTAAATTCACTTGCTTACTTTTCATATGGAAAAGAATTTCACAGATTCAGGTTCACATATCACTGGGGTTATGAGTTCTACTCATTCAGCTGACTTTTTTTTTTTTTTTTTTTAAGGTGGTGGTGCTTGAATCCATAAAGTTTGACAGCTTGTCTTACAGAATGGATCTTCAGAGGTTCACTTCAAAGCAGAGTGACAGCTCAGGGTTTTAAGAAGGGGCCATAAAAAGTTTCCTGGCAAGCATTCCTACATGGTAAGTACTCACAGCACTGGCAGCTACTGTTACTCAGCATATATAACAAAGAACAAAAGATCATGAGCTCTTAAGCTATTCCATTCTACAAAATGCTCTGCTTGATCTGAAAAGCACAGACACTTGTAATGAAACCGCTACTTAAAATAAAATAAAACCAGGGAACCAACTTCACCTTCCTGTGCACTGTCTCTGAAAGGTAACTCAATATGAACTTTAACATTCAAGAAGCTGAAGCATACATACACACAGGAATACCCTTACCCTACAATTTACATATTTTTAAGCCCAAGGGATTGAAACAAAATATCACTGCACAAAACTGCTGGGATTTGTATTCATAATAAATGTCTATGTAAGCGTTTTCTTTCAGAAGAGCTCAAGAAGTTTAAAATCAAATAGAATAACTGTATCGCACCTTCAGGATCCAACAGTTTCTCAATTTCCAGGTGGTTTTTGGCTATGCTGAAAGCATGTTCCAGTCTCTCAACTGGGGACATCTTTATAACTTCATCCCAGCTGAAGAGCTCAGGTCTAAAATTAAAATACAAAACAGAAAATACTACATTTAATTTAAAGAAAAAAATTCTATACCATTCAGAATTTGAAGTTATGGATATGGAGGGAGCTACATAAGTTATATAAATACACAGGTACATATAAAATACAAACATAAGCACATATAACCAAATACAGAAGATAGACAAAAATATTCTTAATGAGAATGGGACAACCACAAATCAATTAATTGACCACATCTGCAGTGCCATCCACCTTCCCTTCTACATATACTATTTGACTGCAACTGGAGATTAAATGCTACTAACAAGAAAATCAGTAAACCAGAAAAAATATCAGAAAATTTGTTCCAGAACCACTTTTCTTCAATTGGCTCTTTTACAGCATTATTATTACATGATTTTTGCGTCTGGCTCTGCTGGGTAATGAACAGCCACTCTCTTCCTAGAAAGCCCCATTCCAAACTTGTGAGGTGTCTTGGTGACCACCCCAGACCAGGAGCAGCAGCAGTCTCCACACCCCTTGCTCACTCATCCCACCACGTGGCCCTTCCTCTGGTTTAAAAAAAGAAGAAAAAATTCACAAGAACTCATGAGAGTCATGATGTGAATCAGACCAAGGAGCCCATTGATTGACAGTGCCAGTACCCTTCATCTTGCATTAGCATTTAACAAACCAAATCTTCAGTGCAGCTGTGCATGCAAAAACCTACCGGCAGGTCTAGGGGGGAAAGAGCCCTTAGCTCTTGGGGTAGGAAGAAGGATCAGCACAGAGGGCCTCTCCTCGTGGTATCTATACCTACAGGGCATGAACAGCCAAGTGCTGCAGCAGCACAGCTGTAAAACTACAAACCATTAAAATACTTTCCATTCCCCTCTAGTAGTGGCTTCTCATTAAAACACTTATTGATCCTGTGTTTCATAGAATGTGGGGAGGAAGAGATGGGCTTGCCTTTAATTCTTTAAAGCTTAATTCAGTTGTAAATTGACCTGAGAGTATCCTTTCAACATCTGTTGAATCATTACACTTTGTGAAACAGGAAGGCCATAAACCAGCAGGGTCTGAGAAGCAAAAAGCCAGAAGAAGGGCTGGGACGGGGGAAAATATACAAAGATACTGATACGAGCTTATGGAATACTGTACCTCGATGCAGGAAAAGCAACAAGGATAACCACGTAGATTCACATAAGGTTTTAGAAGAGACTTAATTTGGAAAACACATTGCAGTAAGTGTGTGCACTTACTTGCCCGCTGCCACAGTAACACACATTTTAATGAACTAGGTATTGGCCTACGAGCAAGGAAACTGTACCAAAGAACAGAATTCAATTTGAAGAAGAACTAGGCTAATATTAGGAAATGAAAGAGACCAACACAATAAAATGTTACATGTTCTACTCCCTCATATAATTGTAAGTACTGCCAGCCTTACAAAGTTATAGCCAAGAGGTAACGCAGTTAGCAATAGTTCATAGACACATACAGACAAAAGTGAGCTACTAAATAAACCTTTTAATGGGATCCACAAAAATGCCCCTATATTAAGTGCCATAGGACAAAGCTAAGCAAATACCACAATACTGGCAATACCCTTTAGGCAGGGGAGCAGTACCAGTCCAGGTAAGCTACATAGCCTTGCTGTTCTACCAGTTCTGCATCCTGCCTCAATCCCCTTGTTCCTTGCGAGCCTTTTATTGCTTTTCTTTCAAATCCAGCCTAAATTTAAAGCCAGCTCAAGATTTCTCAGATGTGGGGAAAATGGTGTTTCATTGGCTAAAGGACTGGTGTCTGGGGACTGCAAAGCTGAGTTTTGAAGCACTGGCAGCTGCTAGGCTCCCAGGATGGGGGAGTAACAGGCTCAGAGAGATCAGCAGAGTCAGGTAATAGAAATTTCATGAAGCCAGAGAAAAGCACAGTTACTCAAAGGTTTCAGCAGGGGCTTTTGCCACATAGCAGTGCTCTGGGAAGGGCAGAGCTCACAGACTTGAGATCCCACAAAGTCCAAGCAGATAGTCACGGGGCAGAAGGACAACAGCCTGAAACTGATTTTGCTGCCTCTGCCCTTCTTGGTACCCTGGGGAAAGCAGGTCTCACCTGCATCTAAAGCTGGTGCTATCTCCATCACAAAGCTTCCCATTCACTGGCAGAGCTATGCCACTACAATTACGCTGATAAGAAAACCACCAGTACAGCTCACATCTTGTTAATACTTCTGACAGTGTAAACTCAGACTTTTGCTGGTATTTCTCTGCCTTTGCAGGACAGTCCTTCTGATTGTTCAGGAGCCCTCAGTGTGGTGCAGGTGCTCCCCATGACGCATCCATGCAGGCTGAAATCCAGCCAGCTCCAGGCACACAGGTATGTGAGACCAGACCCTAGCTGAAGCCAGCAAGCCTGCGATAGAGCCTGTTAGTTCAGCCAGCACAGGCCAGAGAGCAGAGAAAAGCAGAGAAGTAAACAAATGCTTTTGTGATCACTTAATATCTGCTGAGTATAAATATTCAAGTGTTTGTAAAGTATTTGCCATGACAGATACCTGGTGGCCAGGAGGAAATATCATCATAGCATTACCACACTGGAACGGTTATTTATGATAAAGAACAGCCAACCCTTGCAAAAAGAATGAGCTGACTTCATACACCAGACTAGAATCGATTGCCCAGCAGATCTCTCACACACACAGATGTGCAAGTTTTGTAAGTCTGTAACAAACTTTTCTTTAGACTATCAAGAAGTTCTCCAAAATCAAAAAGAACATAAGAGATCTGCAGAAAGATGCTTTAAATAACATTCTCTATAAAGTATAGTGAACAAACTAATAAACATACTACAGACACCTGAAGCAGTCCATTATCCTTTGGCTCTTCTACTCAGTGAATGCAAAAAGGTGCTCTCCTGAAAGAACTGAACACACAGTCTTTCGAGCATATACAAAATCTAAGAAAAGCTACTGAGCCTGTCTTTCTCATTCCTTCATTTTGAAGCTTCTGTATCTTCCAACTGAAGCATTATGGCAAACTGAGGTGTTTTTCCCTTTGCAGCGGAAAGGAAGTATAGGGGAAGGGAAGTAATCAACCCTCCCCTACAGGCACCCATTCAGCATACTCTCTATATAGTAGGTATTTAAGTGGGCTGTAAATCCACCCAGCAAGTGTGCATGTGAGAACAGTTACACCACTGCCTTGGCTCCATCCTTTGCAAGGCTCTGGCAATAACTCTGAGTTGTTATTGTTATCACTACAGCAAACTACTGAAACAGGCTAGAGGCTGTCAGACACTCAAGCATGAAGACATGAGGGGAAAAAAGCTGCTCACTTCACTAGGTCTGAGAGGAGCTGTGTCACCTACCTGTGTCTGTGGATGACGGCATTAAAAGCAAGCCCATCTGCCCAGCTCGTCGTGAAGTTCAGGACATTGACTTGACTGTAAGGTCTCGTGGACTGCCGAACCCAGCTCAGCAGGATCTTCTCGCTATTAGTTTGCTGCAGATCTGACATGATGTTCTTCATCACATCCTTCACCTGCAAGACAGCAGCAACTACTCCATACAGACACGTTCGCATCTTCTCCTGCTTAAAAAACCTTTGAACCAAGCTACTTCACAAATCAGGCAAGGGTCTTTTCTGTGAAAAGGTAGGCGTTAAGCTCTAACTCCTTACATGAAATGTAGGAATAGGAACCTTCAGGCCATCTTTACACTCTGCTGACTACGAGAACCAGTAATGCATACGTAATAAATGACGAGTTACCCCTACCTTACAGCCCTCAGTGCTGCTGTCACTCAGCATGGACTATAATATTTCCCACTGCCTTGTGCTAGGGTTCCAGTAGTAAGCAAACCCCAAAAATACAACTTTGCAGAAGTTTTTGGCAAGAACAGGATAACTGCTCAGCCAACACAGGAAATTTGCTGTTTGATGTGCTATGTACAAGCATCTGCTGAAGTTCCTCCAAGCAAATTCCATGATCCTCTCAGGTATGTGGATAAGCCAGGAGTAATTCAATCTATGCGGCTGAGAAACAAACCTACAGAGCAGTGAATAAAGATGTAAACCCAACACAGCTACCAAGATAGTGGGAAAACATCTGCAAACAGAAGCATGTAAGTATTGAGGAAGGACCATAAACACAATGCTTTAGCCTGAAAAGCCTCTTCAACAACCTTAGGAACTGATCTGAGTTACTGAGAACTTAGCACATATGAGAACGTGTACTGTGGGAGGCAGCCAACAGACAGAGGTCAGAAACCAAACACTGGCCTGCCTTTATTTACCAGCCCAGAATAGAAGCAGTTATTTTCTGCTGCCAAAACCCCAGAAAAGTTTGAGAATCCCAGAAGATAGATGCGCATGATTCCTGGAAAGGAAGAGATCTCACAGCAGCCTCCTCACCTGCCAGTGCAAGATAATGCTCCACAGCAACCCCAGTGTCAGCTTGTGATTTCCATCAACGATGTCGGTTCCTCCGATATTCACCAGCTCCACCTGGAGAGGTCAGACCAACTCTGCATCAAACAGTGTTACCAAAGCTCCAAGTTGCAACCCCATCCCACGTCCCTGTCTGTCCAGCCATGTGTTATCAACTGTTCTGAAATAACCAGCAGGAAGAAAGAGACAATACTCTGTCACCTCTGGTTCTATCTCAGCTTCTCACAACAACTGCTTAAACAGGACACCAAAAGACGGCACCAATGAAAATATTCATTTGGAAGAGTTTTTATCCTCTCCTCTAATATACCATATATACCAGCAGATAAAACTGAGCAATAGATGGGCAAACATGAAGCTTTAAAACATGAAGCTTTAAAACATGAAGCTTTAAAAAAAAAAAGTTAGGAAGCAGTCCTGCTCCTAAAAAAAACACTTTAACTCCTTAATTAAAAATAGGTTTGTCCTTTGCATGAACCAGCATCCAAATGGGACAAGTTTATATAAGGAAACCAAAAATTCAAGGGAAAAATAAAATGTTCCAGTTTCCTATATGCATAGGAGCACATTTAAACTCAGTGGCATTATAATTGAGAATGTTATAAACATAAAAACAGGGAAAGAGAGGCAGGGAGATGATTACATCAGTGCGTGGGAGGGCACAAGAGGCTACCCACTCCAGCATCACGTATGCAGCACTCAGGAGAAGAGAAGCCCAGAGCACACCACCAGACACTCGCTCACTTCTACTTCAGAGTCTGAATCCGGTCACCTACTCTCCATTCACACGTTTCAGAGAAAGAGGCACCAACTCTGAACCAGCTTCTGGAGGAAGCCAACAGCAGCACACTGCATTAAGTCACCACCATGGCCTACAGAAATGGGGCTAGGAACAGCTGCCTGTGGCTGATGAGAGATATACCTCCTGGGGTGTATGTTCACATACTGCAACACATTCCCATACAGTACAGAAAGTGGGGCTCATTTTTGCAAATATCCCAAGCCAGGAGCCGACCTCCAGCCCCAGGGGCGAGCAACACCATGTGCTCAACACATTGCTCTGTGGTGAAGGTTTCCTCTCCCTTGCTCACTCCTGCTCCAGAACAAAGCAGTGTTACCCACAGTGCCTACCAGAAATGGATCCTAGCTTGCACTAACCCTAAGCACTGTATCTGGGACCATCACTGTTCATATTGACAAAGCCTGCACCAAGGAGCTGGCTAGCAATTCAACAACAGGGACAATCGGAAGACAGTAACTGAGCCCGTCCTCTGGCTGTCAGGGGATTTAGCCTAGAGTAGACAAGAACAAACACAAAGTTTCATTTTGTTTTAGAGGGCATCCCTGGTATGTAAGAACATAATGGCATTCTGTATTTTTCCTCTTATCACATAATCATGAATAGCTTGAATTTTGCAAAATGTGCTTGTAACCTCATTGCTTTCAGATACCATCTAGGCAATTTCCAGTTCCCCATAGCTGTCTCAATTAGCAAAAAATCAAATCAAAACTCTGTTGCTGAGATTAACATGGAACCACAAATTATACTTCAAAGTAGTATGGAAGTTTGGATTTGTGGGTTGTCCCTTCCTAATTTTCACAGCAGCTGTAATAGAATCCTAATGTAATCCTCTTTGCAAATGCTGGGCATGTACTTTCTAAAGGCAACTGTAAATTAAACAGGCCAAAACAGGTCAAAAAAGTCACCAGTGCACACCATTAAACAACTGACTGTAAACCACTGTAGAACACAAGGAGCAGAAAGCAAGACAAAAGGTTAGGGGCACAAAAATAAAGCAATTACATTACAAGAGATATTTTTCACCTGCAATAGAAGTGAAACATTCCTGAGAATGGGTAACAAAAAAAAATTATTAATCACAAGCATTATTATTGTTAAGTACTGTATTTCCCTTGCAACCTACACCATACATGAAGGACTCCACATGCCCACTTTGGTATTTTAATGATTCTGAATTAAGCCGCTGTTTTCAGCAGCCACCTAACAACCCATTAGGTGGTAAGCGGACTACAAAGACAATAAAAGGAAGCTGACTGTAGATTGTGTGTTGTGTGTCTTCTCACACACACACACACTTTCTAATGAAGTTAGGCAGTAGGCATAAGTCATATACCTGACCTTAATAACCTTCAGTTAACTAAGACCATCTGTTTATTTCTAGAAATCCTGATCCTGCCAGCTTAAGGAAGAATTAATTAATCATTGTAACTCAATATCGTTTAATTTATTATCTTCATAAAATAAATCAATTTCAAGATGGAAAGACACATTACTTATCCTCAGAAAAAAAAAAAAAAAAGAAAACAAAACAAAACAAAAAAAAAAAGATCAATATTTACAGTACCTCACAGAAGAAAAACAACCCACCACTAAACTTTGGCTGCTTCCTAGAAATATGACACTAGTCCACCAACGTGGAGGGGAAAGTGCAGCATTATACAGCATGTTTGTATCACTCTTCAATCAGCAGTTTACATAAATATGTCAGTGCCTTTTTACATTAGATGTATTTTGTTGCCAGAATGTTGTTATTAAACTATTTCAGTGCCTTGACATTTGCAAATAGAAATTCTAATTATAGAGAACTATGCTTATCAGGATTTGTTATCCAGGGGAAAAATAAAATCCTTTTGCTACAGCACTACTAGTTTCCAGGCAGAAAGAACAAAAAATAAAATAAGCAGCTACTATTCTCATTTTTCTTAAAGAACGGTGGTTGGTTCCTTTTGTTTGCTTGTTTTTCCTGACCAGTTAGCACAGGACAAAGTTAGGAACACTCAAGAACAATTTGGCACAGGGATAACTGATGTCACTGGAAACATCCTCAAGGATTTTGAGAGCAGGACAAGGAAACACAGAGATACAAAACCTCTCATACCGTTACAGATTTGCGTACAAGTTATGCATCTTCATTGGAAACTAGCTATTTATCCTGCCATCTTCATGAGCTATGCATAGCAGGGTTTCAAGTCAGCTTTGTTTATGGAACTGAACACATCTTAGCAAAACAGAGTTTAGTTATCTTAGTATTAAGTTTTTTTTAAGATTTCACAAAGCTGCCAGACATTGAAATACTACACTGGATAAAGAAAACTCAGAACAGTTTATCTATTCCTGCTGAATTCTGATTCTAGGTGCCAAAATCTTTATCCTCTGCATTTTGAACTCATTTACAAACAAGAATAAATTAAAGAGTATATCAAAAGCAGTTGTGGAAAAAAATGCTCACGTTGTTTTGATGCAAGACTTGCAGCACTCGGTTGACATTATTTAAGGCATGTACTCTTGTAGAACCTCGTTCTTTAGGCTGGAAATAAAAATGTACAATCTGTTTATATCAGAACAAACTTGACTCATCAAAGCAAAATAAGTAAATAAGGGAGTAAACAATAGGAAATTTGTCTTATTTTTGTTTGCTTGTTTGTTTTTTTTTTAGTAAGAACAAAACCAGACAAGATTACCCCCAACAATTTCAAAATAAATATCAAAATGAAAACTGGTCAGAACAATATTCCTCAATCTGAGGTATAGGACAAGTCTTGGATTCAAAGTATGCTTCAGTTTACCTTAAGCAAGTCCAGAGTTTTTATTCCCAACATCTGCAGAATTACGTACTGGCAATACAACAGCAAAGTGGGAGTTCCTGGGGAAAATCTGAGGGTTTTGAATGTTTGCCAGAGTAGTTGAAATTTTTTGGCTCCCAAGAGGGAACAAGCAGCAATTGATTTTTCTGGCACTGGAAGCCTGCTAAATCTTTGCACACTGGGAAGAAGTTATACTTCCTTACTTTCTCTTCCTTTTAATATTGTGAGGAGAAAAACAAAAAATACTGCAACTCCTGACAATACCTGCCACTCCGTTTGCCTTTAATCCCCACAATTTAATTCCTAGAGCAGAACATGATCAAACTGAAAGAGCATGGAGCTGACCTTGGAACACAGTAATCAACAAAATCAGAAACCAAAAAACTTGGTTTGAGTCAATAGACTTCAAATCAGACCCCTAAATCGTTAGAACTAGTGAAACGCATCTGTTCAGAAAAATAAGACAAGCTTACAAAAATTTAAATGACTAAGGATTTCCTGTTAAAGGCAATAAATCAACTTGAGAGGTTTTTTTTATAAAAAGTGAAATCAAGAATTTAGTTCCAAGTGATGGCACAGGTTTCACCATGTTTCACATTCTATCTGACTGAAAAGGCACTGATGTTAGCAGGGAAAGAGGTTACAGCCCTGCAAGCATTTTCTGAAATCTAAACAAGCCTTGAGTAGTTTTTCAGCCCTTTGCTATCTGTAGGACCACAAAGGATTTTTCCAATGGAGATGCAGATTTGTTTTGCCTACTGCATGTTGGTTTTTTGTTTGTTTTGATTTTCTTTTTAGGATTTTTTTTCATGAGCATATTAGAAAAAGTCCGCAGGTATGCAGCTAAAAGCGGCTCTTCTGGACCATCCAGAAACAGACCTTTATAATATCTCTATTTTAAAAAAAGATATACTATGTGAGTAACACCACTGGCTTTACAAGCTTTGCTAAACAGCATCTTAACCCTCAAAAGAAACAATTACACAATTAGCTCCAGCCTGACCCCATCCTCCGTGAGTCAACCTCCCTGGAATTCCACTAGAACTGTAGACAGCATGTCAGATTACACACCACAAGCATTTTTAAAATCAAAAATCCAATGGCAGCTTTTGTTTTGATAGCAGTGCAACTCATATAACATTTCTCTTACCAGAGGTTTCCCTGTCAGACCTTCCAAAAGGTCCAAAAGTTTCCTTCCATCCTTCAGATCTGTGAACATGTCCTTGACTGGGGGTGTCCCACTCTGCAGAGCAAACAAACAGAAGTGGTAATAAAAACAATGTGTAAGCAAAACAGCCCTGAAAATGGCACTTTTCCTTTTTTATCTTACAATTCAATGTTATTTTTTATTTTGTTATAAATTACTGAACAAAGTAAAACCCAACAGACTGTGACAGTGATCGGGAAGGTATCCCTTCTTTCTCCATTTTTTTTCTTCTCCCCACCTCTGTTTTTGTGTTTCAGCAGCCTCTTACTAAGAAACTGAGTAAGCATATCCTAGCCCACATTGGATAGATGCTTTAACATGCAAGGATGGCAGAGGACAAAACCCAGCAAGTTTGATGAATCATTTGCGAAAGAATGTTTTGGTCTAACTAAACCCAAGGGTGGAGGAAAACAGGGCTTTTCAGAAAAAATCTGTTGGGACAAATTCTCTGATTTTAGACTAGAAGTGACAGAAGGGGGGATAAAAAAGAAGACACAGGCAGTCAGCAGCTAAGTGCAATTACTTTTTAATATTCATCTACTGATTGCCAGGAGATCAATTAAGCTGCTGCTTTCATTGTCCCTTTGAAAGGCCAATTTGAGAAGAATAATATTTTCTTAGAAGTACCTAAAATTCTAATATTTCCTTTTTTTCCTATCCCCTTGTTTTTACAACATTGCTCTTCAGAAAGAAGGCTGTCAAAAGTCCACCTGACAAGACACAGATTAGATGACATTGATCTGTACCTTCATTCATCTCCTCCTGCCCTGACATCCATTACTGATTTCCAAATGCTGACTAATAAATTACAAAAAAAAAAAAAAAAAAAAAAAAAGCAAAGGAGCTCAAAGCTCAACTCCCCTCTGAACCCCATTTTCTGTGGAAATACTTGTTTTCCCCATAAGTTCATAAAGGTCCAATTTAGTTGGGTTTGATACTACTGAAACTATGCCCATGAAAGCAGAGCTGAATAGTTGCAGAACCACCTATTGATCTCGTGTACGGAAACGCACCTCAATCACCCATAGTGTAAACCACCTAAACTAACAGTAGAAAGAATGGCCACATAACTAAGGTCCCTTAGATAACGTACACAGATACTAGCCCATTTTTGAAGCTAAATTAGTTTTGCAATGAATTTTCCTGACAAGTTTATTCTCCAGTTACTTTAGTCTTGCCTAAAAATGTGTATATACACACTTACACGTATGGCAGACTGACACCAAGTAGGAGCATTCACTACATGCCAGTGATAGCGTTCTGCCGTCACCTATGGCCACTGCCTGAGCTCAGCCATAGCCTTCCTAGCACAGGAAGGGACGAGGCTTTTACCCTAATGCATGCACTTCTCAGATGCTTCAGATGCTTTGCTTCTGCATAGCAACTTAACCAAACCTTTAAAGCACGCTGGAGCACAAGGACTGGCATACACTAGAGCATATCCAGGGAAACCTCTCATACAGTTTATGGTTGTGTAATGGGAGGAGGTGATCCACAGGAGCAGGATGAGAGCAACATTTCGTTGAAATTTGGTTTGCATCACCACACAAAAATTTCTAAAAGTCAGTTGGTAAGGGCATAGAGAAATTGTTCACGTGTCCAGGAGAGCAGGCAGGAGCTAGCAGAGGTCTGACTGGATGCAGTACCATTCAGACGCTGGTTGTGAAAGCAAATGCCTGCTAGCTATAAAGTGGCTGCTCACAGCCTAGCATGACCGGGCTGTGTGACTGCACTGCACAGTCACGAGGCAGTGAGGAATTCGGACAGCTTCCACTGCAAGCACCTATAGACTTCTTCCCCTTGGCAACAGACAGTCCAACTGCTATTACACTTAAGCTTATAGCCTGTTATTTTTAATTCTCTAAATTACAGAAAGTGTTTAAATACCCTACCTGCATACTCACAGCAATGAAGCCAGGCTCTGCACATGACTCTTAAATCAGGCATTTTTTCATACAACAGACTGTTAAACACAAATAAAGCAACACATTCATGTATAACACACACAGATAGAAAACACCAGAACTGAGAATGTTATATATCCTCAATAAGTTTGTTGCTTTAGGTCCAGAAGGGGGAAAAAAAAAAAAAGAAAAAAAAAAAAAGGATCTGCTGAAAAAGTAGAAAGATGCCTCATTTACTACTGTGTAATAAGGATGCTGAGAGTATACACCCTTCTTTCTTCCTTTCACATCTTCTCCCTTCACACCCATGAAAGTAAAATGAATAACTTGCTGCCCTTAGCCATTCGCTTAGCAGGTAGTGGTATGTTCCAGCCCTATGCACTGCACCCCTGCTGCAATAGTGGAAATAATCCAGATTCACTTTCTAACGAGAATGATTTTTTCATCACTGGCCATCAGAGCACCACTTCTTTTGGTCAATTTAAAGAGGCAGCTGAAGGGTATTAAATTATTTCTGCAATCTAAACTACTCCTTCCTGGATTATAAAAGTATCCGCTAGCCTCAGAACAAACAGACATGGCAACATTAAAAGCCTACTTATTTAATGGATTAAGCCTAGCAAAATGTTCTCAGTGGGAAGGAATTCAGCCCATAGGTAACCCTTCTGCAAGTACAGGTGACTGCAGTTGGCTAGGTGGGAGCTGTAGCACTGACCCCGTCACCCATCACCACCTCCCCTGCATCACAGCCTACACAGGAGCAGGGGTCTGGGGGCAGCTGCCACCCACCCGTAGGGGACCCGTGCTGGGGCAGTTTGCTCCTGGGGGATGGATGGACCCCATGGTACGGAGCCGTGTGGGAGCAGTGCTTGGAGAGCTGCTGCCTGTGGGCAGCCCCCGCAGGCTCAGTTGGGGAAGGACAGCATCCTGTGGGAGGGACCCCACGGGGAGCAGGGACAGGGAGGGACTGTGAGGGAGCAGCAGAGACGAAGCATTAGGGACTGACCACAGCTCCTGTTCTCCTGCACTGCTTGAGGTGAGGCAAGAAGGTAGGAGAGGGTGGTGGATGGTAGTAGGAAGGTGGTTCTAGTTCACTTTTAGTTCTCCCTGCTCTGGTCTGTTAGAAGTTGGCAATAAGTTATATTAATATCCCTACGCTGAATGTGTTATGCCCATGACACTCATTGTGGTCCGTATCTCAACCCTGTTTTTCCCAAGTCATATTTTCTGCCTGTTCCTGTGAAGAGGGGGACTGAGAGCATGATGCAGTGGGGCTGAGATGCCTGCAGTGTGAAACCACCACAGCCCATGGGGGCTCCCATGGAGGGAGCACCATCCACACCAGGCTGAGGTGCAGCACAGGACCCTGCTGCCAGCTGCGTGCTGGGCAGGCCACTGAGCTCTGTGGGCCGCTTCTCCTCCTGTCCTTGCCCACAGCCCCGTATCCTCACCTCCAGAATGAGATCTGGCCTTCTAGAGAAAGTCTGAATGTGCAGATATGTAACACACACACACCTGAATTAGATAAAAAGCATCTCTCTGTAGAGTCCACAGTATGCTAAGCCAAGCTAAATTTCTCCTTTTTATAGTATTTCACTCACTTTTTACTTTAAGACAACTCAAGCAGAAGGCGGTTCAACCTCTGCCAGTATGCCACGAGGAGTGGCACTCCATCACCAAGCATAATAAATGAAGAAATCTAAGTTCATGCATTTGAAGACTGACAGTGACAAACCATATTAAGCCCTCAAGCAAGGGCAAATTGCTAGTCACACTTGTGTCGGTAAGTGCTTAAGGGCCAGCCTACACTGAGCTAAGCGCTGTACAAACACAGGGCAGATAATGGGCCCTTTCTCCAAGACAAAACAGGGTCCAGCTTACACTGGTAAGATAGTATAAAGGACAGTCAGGGACACACAGTGTACCAGAAGAACTGTGCCAGCTCAGGGTGTAAAACATCCACATCCCCCTCACCAAGCACTTGTATCAGTTAACAGAAGGTAGTTTTTCTCAGCTTAGCTTACGTTTGCTGTGACAGGAAAAAAAAAAAAAAAAAAAAAAGCTGGCAGAAACCTCTTTCATAGCCTGAGAGGGCTTTGCCAGCAAAGCTGCAGGCACAGAGTTTCTACAAAAGAGACAAGGGCTTCTGAGGCAGACAAAAGAACATAATTAACAGACTTAAGAAAAGGCCCCATTGGTTCCCAAATGCATTAAACTGGCAGCAGGATAGGAGCTGATTCATTTAACAGGGATTGGCATAAGGAAAAGAGGAAGAGGGAAGAGAAAGCAAGGCAGAGCAATAGCAAGGAAAGCAAAAGAAATACAGAGCTAGAGACTTCAGGTAATCTGTGGACAGGTCTAAATTGTGCTGTGCTGCTCTAACCTTGGTGTGGCAACACAGGTTATCCACCACAGGATTCATGAACAAGGATCAGAACCAGCCCACCCCCTTACATTGAGTTTTGGCAGTGCTTTTGGTGCAAGAGCTTCCCCTAACACAAGGTAAGGGGGACACAAAGAAATCTTGCTAGGTATCCACAGCAAAAAAAATGCATTTTATATTTACTCATAAGACCTGGAGAAAAGGAGGCTGGGGTGGGAACCTCATTGCTCTCTTCAGCTACCTGAAGGGAGGTTGCAGCAACCTGGGTGTTGGTCTCTTTTCTCAGGTGACAAGTGATAAGACTCAGTAAACATCTTCAGTTTGTACCAGGGGAGGTTTAGACTGGGTATCAGGTAGAATTTCTTCTCAGCAAGGGTGATTAGGCATTGGAACAGGCTGCCCAGAGAAACAATAGAGTCACCATCCCTGGAGGTATTTAAGAGACACGTGGATATGACGCTTAGGGACATGGTGGTTATGTTAGGTAATGGTTGGACTTAAAGTTTCTTTCCAACCTGAATGATTCTATGCCTCAGGCAGCAGCTACCTCTGCTCATTGACCTCTGAGCTGGAGACCAGACCGTCAGTGGTGATACCAGTCAGCACAGGCTTCAGCTGTGCACGTTCCAGCGAGAGCACCGCCCCACCTGGGGAGAAGCACCCAATGCAGGAACCTCTTCCTCACAGCAGCAGCCCTGGCATATTCACTGGCCGTCTTTCAACCTCTCAACCTGGATCAGGTTTAAGACCATGACTCACACTTCCTTGCACACATCTAGCATTACATGCTGTACAAGGGAGATACAAAGAAAGCTAGTTTAGGCCAGCCAACATGACTGCAGAAATCACTCCTCCTGTTTGTCAGAAAATGTTCCCAGGAAATAAAGGAAGCTAGAAGCAAAATCTGGATCAGATTTTTTAATTCTTTTTTTTTTAAAGAGTCATCCAGTACTGTTGAGCATACAAAGATCAGCCATAAGCATTCACAGTTCGTTGCACTAAAACCATACACAGCTGCAAGGCAATCTTCCTTGAATACTTTTTGTTTGGTTTACAGTAGAACATTCTCAACTTTCTCTTTATTACTAAAAAGAGGAAGTGTATCAAATTGATTTTTGAGTCAAGTTACAGTAAATTAAAGGGAGTCACAGATTCTTAATACTACATAGGGTCATTTTGTGTTTTTTCTTTTTAAACGTAAGTTTTCTTCACAACTGTTTATGCTTTTGTATATTGTTCTTGGACATGAGATTATACGTAGAGTTAGCTATTAACTGTAAAGAAAGTTTCAGTGTCTCTTTAGTTGTTTAACTAGAAACATGCAGGGTTTTTTCTTATGTCATCAGTTACTTGCAGCAGAGAGTTTACACGTTCTTTAAAATAATTAAAGAGGGTCTGTTACTGGAATCATTTTCTAGTAAATGGATGCCAAAGATACTCAGGGGTAAAAGATATGCCAACTCTACTTCAAATCTTCTTCCATGACACTGATTCAGTCCTCCTAGCTGCAAGACGGGAATGAGGATGAAAGGTCCTCTTGGTTCCACAGTAATGCATGCTGATGGTCACCAGGGAAGTAATGCATACTGTACAAGTGTATGTACGATCTTCCCTAGTCACTGCAAGAAGATGAGTTCTTGTTACTCAGAGCAGACACTGTACAGATCATCTGCCACCTCAGAAACACCAAACCACCCTGAAGGTATATAGGAAACAGGACATCCTGATTTTCCACCAGATTCTTCTGATATTTCAATGATGCTTATATAAGGACAGAATAGTTTTGGTTTAAAAAAAAATAAATAAGTGTTTTTAATGTCCAATAAAACGCTTAGTAAATAGATCAAAATAGTAGTAGAACTGCAAAGACTCTTTTCCCCTTTCTCAAGAAAAAGGGGAAATAATGAACAGGTTTGGCACTTAAACAAAAACATGAGCCATTTGTCAAGTTCAAGATTCCCAGAGTATTCATAGTAATCACCTACTCAGTTTAAACTCAGTTACAAACAAGGCAAGGAGTAAGAGCTACACTTTACCATGACCAACACAGACTAAGAAACATGTCAAGTGCTGCTACATCATGAGACCAGTACATGGGAACTCAATGTGGGAAACAATTCAGAAAGCAAAAAGGTCATTGCAAAAAGTAAACAACTACGTCAACAAATAAGAACTGATAAATCTTGCCAATTTCTAATTTAAGACCATAATAATTGTTTACAGAAGTATTTTTATTAAAATATGTGACACTTTTTCCATTCTCCTTCCATTGAGATGGAGGAGTTGCAGAACAGCAGACAGCTGCTCGCTGTACTGTGAGCTGGCAGATGTACTTTGCGTATGCTTTACTACTGCCTTTAGTATTTCTTTGCTCAATGTGCCTGAGCAGTTGTGGAACCAGTAGACAACACTAGTATCATGACTATAAATTCAAGTAAAAAATAAGTTAGCCATAGAAAAAGCACACCTTACAAGAGAGAATTAAATATCGCTACCAGTGCTCAAAAAAATTACTAATAATAATTACAAAAAACTGAAGAACTACTTAAAGCTCCAGACTAACAGGAAAAAAAGACCTGTCACTGAGACACAGTAGAAAGTTTAATTCTACTAAACATTAGGCAGAAGTTTACGGAACTCCAAAGCTGAAAAAGCTTCATTACGTATAATTACTAACAGTGGCTATTTCTTATCACTGTAGGGGGTTTGTTGTTTGTTTTTAAGAGCCAGCTAAACTTCAGCATTGTGACTTGGTTCCTAAAAAAGAAGAAAGTCCTGCTGACCAGGCTGACTACTGTTCTCATTAGCAACTAGCAGTTGCAGGAATGGCTGTGCTTCAGTGTAGTGAGTTTAGCTGACAGTGGCTGAGAAGAACTGACAGACATGACCACTCCAACAGCTGGGAGGGTAACAAACTGAGATCAGGAACCAACAACCTCTAATTCAAGTCCAGAGCACTAACCAAAACCAGCAGTGACTGCAGTCCGTATCAGTACTGCAAGCTTTGAAGTCCAGCAAGGGAGATGCCGTCTGCAGGCTGTCCTTAGAGCACAGGCCAACAGCAGTTAAGAAGAAGGCAGAAAACTGGCAATTCTCATGCTTTATCTAAATCTAGGAGAGATCAGGAACTGCTTTGTATTATTGCTGTTACGATATAAATTCATCATTCTTACTGTGTTTCATAACCTATAAGAAGAGAAAATATTTATTTTCCTGCATCTTGGTTAATTCACATCCTATTTGACCTATTCTCAGAGGAAGCACTAAGCAGTCCAGTCAAGAAACAAAAAGTGAACTAAAGGGAAACATTTCAAGGCTTGTGTGAACTTTAGTCAGTTCACACAAACACTGATTCTTTTCCATCCAGGTGGTTTCTCAGGCTGATGCCTTTAAGTAAGCTTTGGCTACTTCTATAAGCAAGGCTACATCTTACAGCTTAATTCAGCAGTAGAAAATGGCAAGAACAAGTAGACTGAATAATGTCTTACAAAGAAGCAATTACTTCCTTGCTTGTACCACAAAAACTGAACTGGGAAAAGAACTTAGGTGATGTCTCCTTGGACAGATAAAATTGCCTAATCAATCTTTTTGATCTCTATTCTTGCATGATTAACACATTTAACTATGTAATTCTCCTGACCAAAGAAATCCCAGCCAAAATGCCTTCAGCTTCAGGTATCCCAGGTCATCTGAAATTAATTATCCTGAATAGGCATGCTTTTGTCTTTGGAAAGATTTATCACATTTGCTAAGAGTCAGCAGTGGAGCAGCAAAATGTCTTCACAAGTATAGGGTCAGACATTTATTATATGGTAAAACAACCCTTAGAGGAAAGAAGAAAATGAAGGTGCAAAATTTTTGGAAGAGATCTATAGGGCACACTGCTCAGAAAGTTAAACAAGATTTTGCATTTATCACAAGAATTAATTCCTAGTGTAATGGAGGAGGTAATGTTTTAATTTTAAAGACACCTTTAAAGCCATCACATTGCAAAGCATTCCAAGTACAGGCTCACCAGTCTGTCCACTGCCCTGACTTCTCTTCTTTATTTTATTTGGTGTCCCACTAGGGGAGAGCTTGTTTAGAGAGCTTGGTTAGGAAAGAGAGGGAAATACATGACAAAATGGAAGGGAGAGACAGCTCCCAGGCACACAAGTGTTTTGAAGCTCCTGACACCTTGGAGCAATGCCCCCAGATGGCTCCCATTCAACTGAGAATTTAACATTCATCTGCACCAATGCCTGCTAAAAATAAATAAATAAATATATCCAGCATCCTTTTCACTGAATACCATAAACATCTCCAGGGGTTCAATGTTCTCTCAGCAAGCACAACTTTCTGAACAATCAAGTGTTTTTGCCGTCCCTGTGGGAAAACTTCCCAAATGCAACGAAGATAGGATTCCGCAGGGAAAAGGAAAATCTGTTTGCCCATGCTGGATCTGTGAGCTTCCTCTAGAGTGACAGCATGAAGCTCTGACAGGCTGTGACAGATCTGACTCCACAGATCTAAATTAAGAGATAGGGCATCATGTTTCTTGTGCTGACTCTGGGTCCTACCTGCCAAGTTCAGGAACAGCGGAAGAGGAAAGTAACCCATCTGAAAGCAAACTTGGAAAAGGAATACCTTGGAAAATGAGAACACAAAAGCCAGCAGAGACTGTCTGCTGCCAGATAAAGAAGACAAGTCTAGGACTGCTTACACAAGAAGATGCAAAAATATTACTGACCACACGAGGATCAAATTCTGTAAGGGCTGGCATGGTGAGGAGACAGAGTGGAAGAAGGGGAAAGGAAGGACAGACGGACTAGCTCTGCAGTTTTGACAGGAAAAACTGTGTCTCGCTGGGCAAACAACTACACAACAAAGAAGAAGTAACAAGATAGGAAGGGTGACTGAAAACCCTGATTTGCCAGGGTTTGCTGGGCAGTCAAGCTCTCTGGCACAAAAGATTGTAATTGTTAGTGAAGAGAAAACAGGATCACGGGAAGGAGGAGCTGTAAAGATACGTGGCAGGAAAATCTGTACATGAAGCATCTAAAGTGGGACACGAGACTCCTGAATATTTCATCATGCCTGTAAGATCTCCTAGAAGCCTTACAGACTTGTCCAGACTGAAAATACAAGTACCCTACCACCATGCTATTTGTCAGCTGAAGTGTCACACGTCTGTATGACTCACCCCAGGCCTGCTGATGTTCCATGCAAATAGACTGAGATTGAAATTACTTAAGAGTGAAAAAGTCAAAATTAAGGTTGATTGCAAAATCTCTGTTCACTCCTGTTATTTATGTGTAACAAATACTGTATGCATACACATTATCAAACAATTTCTGTACCTTCTCCTGGAGTACTGACTTATACTGTACACAGACTGGACCTGCTCAAGCAAGACAAGCAAGAAGCACTGTGCAGAAGAGCTATCTGGAAGTCCTGCCTTATCCCATCCTGTGGTAGAAGTTAAGAAGCACATATTAAGTGCAGGAAAACATTGCGAGAAGGAAAAATACTGGCACTATGGTTAATGGAGCAGAAATCTATCCTGTGAAACTGGATTCAAACTCTGCTTTTAGCCAAGAGTCTTTCTGTAATGCTAAACAGAATAACTTAAAACATAGTTTTTTAAGTAATCAGTAACCGTATGCAAGACTGAGACCTCCCTAGACCATTAAGCCCAGTCCTTGATGACACAGGCATCATCATCTTGAAGTCCCTTCTCTAGGCTGATCAAGCTCTATCTGAAAATCTATTACATATTTTAGGTGGTTTGCAGAAAAGATGAACCATCTGAGGAGCTCTAGATTATCTGAAGATATTTCCGTAAATATCAAACCCTCTGGATAAGCTAATCAAGGTTTGGTTGGGTAGTGAAAATTAGTAACTACTGATATTTACCTTTATTTGCAATGGCTGTAAATACACAAGACAGTCTCCTGCATTGCAGAAGGGTGCTCTGAAAATATATCCATTAAAACCTGCAAACTAGTAAGCCTTAAAGTCATAGTTTAATGGAAACTGAGGAAAATGCTACCTTTAGCTTCATGTCATGGTTTAGTAATAATGTAGTGTACACGTGGCCATATGCTCAGTGAGCAGAAAAAAATACTAGACAATTGAGTAATAGATAACTGAGGATAATCCATTCTGAGTAACAAAGTTCAGCAGAAGAAGCAGTACAAGATCCTTTTCACTGCTGAAAAGTTCAGTAAAGCATACAGGTAAGGTACATTAATTCTAGCACTTTTTTCCCCACTTTTGACCTCCCAATTTTAGAACCTGAACACCCTTTTTTCAATTCACAGTCATAAATACGCAGCCACAAAAATAAAATCAAACTAATGCAAGAGGTGACACGGGAGTGTCAAAGATATAGAAAATACAGTTTTAACATATGTTCTTCAAACATAATAATTATCCATACAATTTGATACATTGATTAGTGGGCTATACATAAAGAGACAGCTAAACCCGACTCCTAAAATTACACTGGACAGAGCAATGGAAAAAGCATATAGGGAAAAACACCACCTGTGGCTCAAGATAAAGAGCTATGCTGAAGTGTTCTGCGTTAGTATTTGTTTCAATGTCAACTTCCCTATTGGTTAAAGTGTGGTAAAACAGATTATTTATCCAACAATTTTATAGTGGCTACAATCTACAAAACAGCTAGATTCACTTTAACAAAATATCTCTGCTATGTAACCATCATAGGCTTGGGAGTAGTAGTACATATTGCTCTGCCAAGGTGAAAATTTCTGTAGTAAGCACTGAGGCTTTGTTGAGTGCATTTATTGACCTTAAGTCTCCTTAATCCACTTTAAATGTACTTGTGTCTACATTTCAAAAATAAGCGGAAGTAAGATGCATTTAAAGTTTATATGAAGGGCACAAAAACAATTTACTGTACTCTAAAATAGAGCAACAACTTTTATCAGGTGCCCAAAGCAGGTATTGGCACCTCCCAGCATACTCAAGCCTTACTGTGTATCAGTCATCTACCTATTCTCTGATGCGAGAACAGAGACACCGCTCTCTTCCTAGATCCTTTCTAAATCTACACTGAATTGGTTTAAATCATTCAAGTTAAATAATTTTGAGTACATTGTACAATGGCATACAAAAATCTTAAAATTGCAAAAACAGATTATAGAGCCTCAGTTGTTTACATTTTGCATTTATGCATCTAAAAGAAGTTGGTTGGGTAGTGAAAGACATTTAAGGTGGAAGGACAATTGAAATTCTTAGAGTAAAATTTACAATTCCATACAAAATTCCCAAGTTTCTCTTTCATTTTCTCCTAGAGAAGTCAGAAACATTCACCCAACCTCTAAAATATCTCAGTCCTACTAAGCAGCTCAATCTAGCTCACAGAAAAGGAATTTCTAACAACTTGCTAAATGCAAAAACTTCAATAACACTAATCTATCTCTGTACATTTTCAAAACACAGTTGAAACTAGACTTCCTTGCACAGGGAGATTTCTGCTTAACACCAGCAATTTCTTTGCAATTCAAACTTTCCAGTTCATGAATCTTCATATATCTTGATCTTAATATGGAAATGTAGGCATGCTCAAGTTTGAATTAGATATGCAGTAGTCAGGAGTATGTCCTTTAATATAATTCTCTTCAATTATTAACATAGCTTTCATAACTTCAGGTACTTTAATGGGCCATGAAGTCACCAAGTTATTTCAAATTCAACATCTGTCCACACCCTCCAGGCAGGGAATTCCAGGGACTAAGCAGGATCTGTGCAAATACATGGCATAAAAGGAAAAGCCATTTCATAAAATACTTCCATGGGTATACAGGTATAAAGGCTGAAAACAATTGTATGTATTTCAACACAAATCACGTCCACAACGCACAGAAACAAGCCACATAACACATTCTCAGTATCACTACCATTTCCATGTTCATGCCATCTTTAAGCCAGGGTAAGTCTCTAAAAATAAGCCTTCCTTTCTCACCAAGTTTTCACTCCTTACGTGATTCTGCCCTGCCTAACCCTGCTCCCAGAGGACTGTTCTTCTTTTTCAGCAGCAAAGGCAGAATAGAAGTAACCAGTTACACATACACACCACTCCCCTAAAGAGGAAACTAGCCAAGCATGCCTTGGATTAAGAGTGCAGGATATCAGCTTTCAATCAAAACAAAGCTAGGCCAAAAATGAATCAACCAAGGCCACAAGCCTTGCATTGCCCAGTGTCTTATTGCACAGGAAGGGAAGGAAGGTAAAACTTTTTTTTTTTTTCTGCTGACCAAGAACTTCAGAAGGGCAATGCTCCAGCGGAAGCTACTCATTGCCATTGCACTGTCACATTGCTTTAAAGGGCACCAACATTCCCGCTACACTTGCACCAACTTTCAGTACTCCACATGCGCGGCCCTTTTCATCAAACTGGGATCACCAGGAGTTATCCTTATCCCACTTTCAGCACCATACTAGCTAGAAGAAAGAAAAAAAAGCCACTGATTTTACTCTGATCATAGCCCAGGTTCATTCACACTTTCAAACTATAAACGAGGGAAACTTCCCACAGGCACAGCATGCCTGGGCAATGTGTCATTTTTCACTATCAGCAGAATGGCATAAAAAGCAGGCTTTAAATAGCATCCCAAAGCAACCACCACTTCCTTTCTCTTCTGAAAGCATAAAACAAGCACCTCAACAAGTCTCAAGTCAATAAAGAGAATTAAAAGAAGAAATGTACAGCATGAGAGCCAAGGAAAAATCAAAATGAGCAAGCAACTATACAAGATTTCACACTCAAGACTCAAAGTAGCAATACTAGGCGGCCTCAACTGGAGGTGTGCAGAGTGCTTTGGATGAGTAAAGCTGACTCAGCAGCACAGAGTAAACAAGGTGACAAGGGCTCAGAAGCTAATTTAATGCACTCATGCAAAAATAAACTGTTTGAAGTAAGAGGACTAAAAACCAGACACCACCTTACAGATATCTACATATCTGAAAATATTAACAAACAGAATCTTTCATTTTGAGTTTTTAAATCAGGTGGATAGTATTTTTTTGTTGTGAGAAATGCTTATGTGCATGTGGAAAGATAGAAGGAATATACATTATTTTGTTTAGCAGAGGTATGTTTTCATTAGGCATTTTGACACATTTTACTAAGAGTATTCTACAAAAGTAAAAGCAAAACATTTAACCAATACTGTTCTAGGCAATACATCACAAAGAATAAAGAAGTATTTTCAAACTAACGTTACCTTGGAAAACCGAGCATTTATCCATTTTGTAAACGTCTTTTTCTGTACATCATTGTGTTCATCTGGAGAGACAAAATAAGAAAACCATAAGTGAAAATGCATTCTTCTTAATCTTAGCTTGTTCAAAGCAGGTCATATTAAACACTGCTCAGACTCAATGGCAGAGGTGTGGTATTTTTCTTAAACCCAACCTGTCAATAAAGCTACTGAAACCTATACCTAACTTTGGTACTTGAAGAGTCATACAAGTGTTTCAGCCTTGACAGCAATCACAGTACCTACTTCGCATTAGGCTCAGCATCTCAGCACGGGGGCAAAGTCACAGGCTTCTCGGTGAAGAGCAGCATCCTATGAAACCATGGGCTCTTGATCTACAGACTTTGTCAACACTTCTTCATCCTGAAGCACTATTCTAAAAACTGCTGAGGTACTTCCTTATGCTTCCAGTGCAGGTAATAGCCTCCTTCAGGAAGGAGATAACTGAGCTCACATGTCCTGAAGGGATGGGGAATGCCACCACTGGGGGCCAGCCAACAGCTGGAAGGACTGG
Organism: Netta rufina; assembly: GCF_964035555.1. Lineage (NCBI taxonomy): Eukaryota > Metazoa > Chordata > Aves > Anseriformes > Anatidae > Netta > Netta rufina. Next base: position 50,911,922 of record NC_140125.1, on the reverse strand, counting down.
GCAGGATGAGGAGGAAGGATGGGAGAGCACCTACGGGTCAAAGCACAGCAAGGAGCAGTGGCCTCCAGCTCAGCAGAGAGAAGGCAGCTTTCCAGACTGATCTTAAAAAATACATTTAGAAGTCAGCTGTAGTTTTACAGAGCCCGTCCTATTAAACCAGGCTGTCACCTTCAGCGTAGCTCTGGCCATACCACAGAACACCTCTCAGGTAAGCTACACAGAGCAGTGCTGAGGGCCAGGCAATGCCTCATCACCTGCACTTAAATGGCAGTGAATTACCTGATGACTACAGATGAGGCAAAGGAAGTTCACATACCTTGACTTCTCAGGCCTGCTTGCTGCAGCCAATGAGGAAAAGAACTGGATGTGTATAGCCTGTCACAGACCTTAACCTCAAACCTATGCAGTGGACCCCAGCCAAGGCAGGCAGTGCCTTCTCCTGGGCAAACACAGTCAGAATCATGGGATGGTTTGGGTTGGAAGGGACCTTAAAGACCATCCAGTTCCAACCCCCCTGACACAGGCAGGGACACCTCCCATCAGACCAGATTGCTCAAAGCCCCATCCAGCCTGGCCTTGAGCACTTCCAGGGATGGGGCATCCACAGCTTCTCTGGGCAACCTGATCCAGTGCCTCATTATCCTCAGAATAAACAATTTCCTCCTTATATCTAACTTAAACCTACCCTCTTTTATTTTAAAGCCATTCCCCCTTGCCCTAACCCTACACTCCCCAACAAAGAGTCTTTCCCCAGCTTTCCTGTAGGCCCTCTTTAGGTACTGGAAGACCATTGTAAGGTCTCCCCAGAGCCTTTTCTTCTCCAGGCTGAACAACCCCAGCTCCCTCAGCTTATCTTCATAGGAGAGGTGCTCCAGGCTCTGATCATGTTTGTGGCTCTCCTCTGGGCTCATTCTAATACTTCCATGATACCTATAGCCCCAGTCAATACTTCCAGTCTGACAGCTGCAGCCCAGATCAGTCTCCAAAATGTCTTCAAGACTCCATGAACTTCTTGACAGCACAGCCCAAAGATTTGCTTCAAGGCAACCCACAGCCCACTACTGCCCTGGTTGCTCATGTGCAAAACCTCTCGGTGGCAGCTGGCACTGATAGCCCCAAGCCCTTTACTCCAACAAGGTATACCCCACCACGATGTTCAAAACCATGAACACCAGGTCCCTTCGCTACGATGAAGCCATAACAAGACCGGATTGAAACTTGTAGGTGTTCCACTTCATGAAACCATGAAGAGGGAAAAAATACACACAAGCTGAAGAGAAATGAGATTATGATTAAAAAAGCACCACTTAAAAGATTATACACTTCAAAGAGCAGCAGTTGAGACTGTTCTACAGTAACATTTTACTTACGAATCCATATATATATTAATAAAAGTTACAGAATATGACCAGATGATGAGAAGGAACTCAACTTTTCTTGCATACTGTGCACATCTGAAACTGATGCTATCTCTGATGTACCTACCCACAGATATGTGGGCTACTGGTGCACTGGAACAAATGACCACGTGTTTGTTTTAATATAACAGACATGAATAAGAAAGGCTCAGCTGAGACAAAAGAAGCCAAATTGGTGAGAAATGGGGTCTCAGAGCAGTTTAGATTTAATAAGCTTTATGAAAAATTTTGAATACAACCTCAGTTCTGAGTTCCTTTGAGGTTACCACTCAAAAAGTCAGCTTATAGCATGACAAAGAGTCCACGTCTTCTACAACACAGTGGACAGCAGTCATTATTTCACCTCTGTGCTTCTCTTTTTCGCCATCTATTGCTGATCCAGTGCAGCCTCCTCCTCAGCTGCACCTTAAGCTCAACCAGAAATCCAAGGTAGCCCAAGAAAAAGGTTTTGTCAAAGAGTTTCAAGATACCTACAGTACATAAGCATCAGGCCATGCTTAAAACACCTCTTTGAGATTCTAGGTGGTATTGTGGGGGACTACAGTTACCTAGAAGACCTCATTAATCCTGTTGGACTCCCTCAGTGAAACAGCACTCCTTGACATTGAAGACAGGTAGGATCTACCAGCACAATACTCTGTGCCAAATACTCATCTCATAGGATCAAGGGCAGGATCAAGACTTAAAACTCCAAATATAACAGATATTTAGACATTTTTCTTCCTCCACCTTTTTGTTCAAGAGACAGGAACAGACGGGATTATTAACTGACACCAGTGAACTAAAAACCTAGCCTTGCACAAAATTCAGTCCCACAGTCTGGCCACCTCCTGATAATGCACATTAATTGCAAATACTATCTGTATAGAACACATTGAATTTTAAATGTCATTCTCTTTTTAAGCATCATTCAGTAACCTCTTTCCCTTTTCTGCTGATACCCTGAAGTACATACATACACACCGGGATGCTTTCGTAAGGCTAGGTCTGCCTTTCACTTCCCTAAGCTTTTGTGAAAATCAAGAAGAGAAACCCTGACGTTTGGGGGTTTGCATTCTTTTAACATTGCTAATCCTTAAGATGATAAAGGCAAATCGCAAAGGAGACCAAAACTAGCTGCATAAAGAGCAAGAACAGTTCTGAAAACAGCCATGGACGTGTACATGCTGTGTGCCAGGAGCTCTGCACAGCCCAGGCCTTAGGGGGCTTGACCCCTATCAAGGCAAATGTGTAGTGGGAGGGAATACCTCTTGTCCCACTTGGTCCAGCTGGCTGGGCCTTACTCCTGCTGCTCCTCCCCTCCGGCCCTGGTTTGCAAACCTCAGGCCCAGGTCACTCAAAGTGCTTAGACCATATGCACTGCAGTGTTACATGTGACATTTACTAAGAAACCCAGCCCGTTTTCCCTCAGTGCAAATTGAAGGTTTCTGAGGGAGGGGGAGAAAAACAAGTAAATAAATAAAAAAGAAACACTTGACTTCAACACAAATTGACTCTTCAATGGAGATGGGAGCAATATCAATTTATACACTGCATTATCTCTTCAGTATCAGAGCATCCTTTCTACTTTGGTTAAGCGAGGAACTGGAACCTGTATGGCCCTTGTCTCTCTGATGCATCCTGCTCAGTTCTAAAACCCACAGGGGATGCTTTCCCAGCCAGGCCACCCTTTCATATTCACTTTATAAGAGCCTGTGAAACTAGGATTTTTGTAATTCAACATTATAGCTAGGGTTGTGTTAAGCTTTCTGCTATAAATCGTCAGAAAGAAACTTGAGACCAATATACTGGTGCTTTGTTAACAACAGTGACAAGTTACTTTATCCCTCAAATTAATTTTCTTGAGATTCTTCTGAGTCTGTAAAGCTAACCCCTGGAGGCTGACGTTATGACTCAGATAACAAATTAGCTATATTCAGTCAAAGAACAGTATTACCATTCAGCAAAGCACATGGTACTACATACCATCAATTTCTCACACAAGACATTAAAAATGTCAGCAAGTTGTAGCCAAGCGCGAAACAAATTCAGCAAGTTGCTAACATATTTGTGTTTCCTTTTGCACTGCCACAGCCTCGATAAATAAGACTGCATAACAGCAAAGGACGGAGTGTGGGCCAGCTTCTGCTTCATCATCCTACCAATTGTTTACCCTAAAATAAAAAGTTTCTGCCTGCCCTCCAGTCACTTAATGGGCTTGTAATGCCTGATGTCAGAACAGTTTTTTCCTCTGAGAGGAAATAAAAGGAAACCAAACACACACACACAGAAAATTACTCTTGTGATGACAACAGAGAAGAGCAAAGCTTCCTACTCCAGATGCTTGTTTGCTATACAGCACAATGCATGTCCATACAACCAAAGTATGCTCACAACAAACGTCTCTGGTGAACAAGTGCCCTGATGTCCTGGCATTTGGTCGCCACCAGTAGTCACTTTTATGGCCTTATGTACCTCCTCCACTGTCCCTTAATTGTACTGGGGCACTTTGAAACTGCAGTTCAAGTACAAGTTATTACCTTGCAAATATCATGTTCAGGAGGAAAACGATCTAAAAATAGAGAGGTAAAAACCAAAAACCTCACTGGATTGTGGTTTGCCCTTTATTTAACCTCCACTTCTTACCGAGAGCCAGCTTCCTTATTTCCCCCAAATGCATTATGTGCTTACATGACAGAACTGCGCTATTCAGTTTTTGAAAGACAAAAGTTATCACACCCAAAATAGCTGGCAGAGCAACACTTATAATGAAAGCGCCCTGGAGAAGTGTACAGACTAGACTAGGCAAATCTGCATCTCCTTTGCCAACCAATCTAGCACGAGATACCAAGGGTCATCTTACATTTGAAAACGTAAGTAAAGAGGTGAGGAAGGCAAATTTAAGTTCTCACTTAAGCTCAGTGAAGGAATTTAGAAATAAAAGAAGGAATTAGCCTGTGGGTTTCAATTAAGAAACTAGGAATTAAAGTTAGAAACATCCCTTTGCCTCCAGGCAAGCAGGAGCATCTATCACAGGCACTGCCCCACCCAGGACTAGCACGCACCTGCCAGCCTGACATTAACAAGAAGAGGTGGTTTTATTCTCACATGCAAGATTTTCTGGACTTTAAAAACGTTTTGGAAGTACCTATTTATGTCAAACAAACTCAGACTAATTCACATATAAAAAGACATAAAATAAGCATTGAAAATTTAAGGATGGAAACCAGAGTATTTTCATCCACCCTAGCATAAAGCCAGGCAAACCACAAAGCACCAGACTTCAGACCACGTAGCTCACAGAAGAACCTCCATGCTCATCTTGAGCACTGGGCCCTGACTTCATTAACACAGAATAAGCCTAATTAGCAGCTTTTTTTTATTTTGTGTCTGTGTGTGTGTGCGTGCATGTGTTTTGTTGTTTTTGTTCTTGCTTTCAAATAAACAGCAAGCGAAACTTCAGGTTGTGCTGCAGATCCCTCTGCTCTCACACTGCCGTGACAAAGCAAATGGCTCCAGCAGCAAGGTACCCTCTTTGTAGGCTTTGGCCTTCATGCTGCAGCTTCAATCCCTGCAGTTGGTGGGCTGTACAATGGTTTCCTTCACCCCGTCTCTTTCCATCAAACCCCAGCAGCTGGGCAAGAGCACAGTTATAGGAATAGTTTCTCTAACAAAAGAGTAATGGCGCCTGTCTACGGCAACTCCTGCACAAAACGCAGTTGGCCAAGTCATAAATTCTCTGTATAGACTCAACTACAAAATAAGCACTGCTAAAAAAAAAAAAAAAAAAAAAAAAAGAATTGAAAACCTTGCACCTCGCTCCCTGGTGTTTCCCAACAGACACCGTCTGAAACAAACCACCACAGACCAGTAATGAGGAACCCCTGTGGTTCTCACTGAAGTGTGCTGTGAGTCTAAGCTAAATTGGATTTACTTCACAATAAAAAAAGAAAATCCCCCAGCAACTGATAACTTAGAAGAAGGCATCCTCACAGCTGAAGCAATATTAAAATAGCTGTTCCCATACCTCCCAGCAAAAACAATCCAACACACCACACTGCCGGTCTCAGCGGGTTGGAATGGTGTTCAGAAGGAACACAAAGCTCAGGGACAGAAATAATGCTGCCACGCCACACAGCAGGCCTGCTCCAACTCTCACGCTTGTCAGCCAGCAACCTAACTGTTTCCACGTAATGACAGTGCCAAACCAACAATCCCAGACAAGGTGCCCCAAAACCTACATGGGGCTGCTCCAGAGGGTGCGTCACAACTCCCTGTACCCGACAGGAGCAAGGAGCAGCACAAAAGCAGGCAGGGGACAGCAGTGCAGGTGGAAGGGTCTGGAGAGAGGGGAGGCATGAACTTTGGACTCTCTCCTGCTCAAACCAGGCCTCCCAGGTCAGTCTCTAGGCTGCCACAGCTTTGGCAAGTTGTGCTGCCTGCCTGGTAAGCCAGCTCTAAGAGAAGACAGACACAGGGGTGACCACAAACATCGCGCTGCGCAGGCAGACCCAAAGGAAGACCCCGATCATTTGGGCAGAGCTCTCTAATGACAGGCTCCCCATTTCTATCCATCAGCTCCCTAAGTTTTGGTCGAGCCAACCAGCATCTGCTCCCAGTTTAAAGACAAATGACTGCAATAAAGGTATCCCAAATACCTCTATAATGAGGGTAACTGCCTTGGGTAGTAACGCACACCCTGTAGATACCAGGGGACAGGTGTCACCCACAGGGACAGGAGGAGGAAGCCCCTCTCACCATCTCCCCAAGATCCCAGCCACCACGGCTGGCATATGGGGAAGGGAGGAGAAGGGGGGACAATTCCTGCCCAGTTCTGGCAATTGCGATGTTTCCAACCAGGCAAACACTGAGGCATTGAAAAGAGGGAGTAAATCTGCAGGCATAATAAAAAGGTAGCAATTACAAACTAGATTTACTGCAGCTCTGTTTGTTACGAACACAGATCAGGTCTCTGCATTTCTGAGTGGTTACAGAGAGAACAGAATCACCTTCTGCAAGTTCATGTTAGCCATCTGCCCTTTTTTCTCTGTCCAAATTAGAACTATTATTAGGTTCGCTTGCATTTGCGGAGGTGATTCATAGGATATCATGTCAGAGGGATCATTGTGATCATCCAGTGTAATCTCCTGCATAACACAGGAGCCATCCCCACAAAAAGCCCATCTGCATACCAGAAGAAAGCAGACACAACAGATGTTAGAGACCCTGTGCAGACCCAAGTAAGCAGTACTGCTGGGGCAGAGAAGGAAGCCGAGCCATGAACTGAACATATGTAAATTTCTGCTACTTACAGAAGGATTTTAGATTTTACAGACATCACAAAAAAACTTTGTTGAACATCTTCAGGAAACAATGTTCACGGTGGAAAAGACTTAATGTCCTTTTCCACCTATTGTGATACTTTGTGGCAAATCTTCTTAGAAAAAAAATAACAAATCTTGCACACAGTAGTAAATTTTTCAAAAGTTTATTTTTCTCTAGGCAATTATTAGAGCTGATGTGGCAGATAGAAATACAGTGATATCCCAGAGGCAACTGTTGAGAAGTACTATCAAAGACACAACATACTCCATGTGTTGCTCTTCCTGGTCCTGGAGCTCTGCCCAGGGCCCACTCTGTTTGCGTCAGGCCAGTTGCCGGCTGCAGTAAGGCCAAGTGGCTGTGCTTCAGAGAACAAAAACCCAGCTGCACAGATTGCGTTGTGCTGTGACAGGCAGGTAAAGACAGAAGCGCTCTGCCAAGTTCGCCTTCAAAACACTGAACTTCCACCCCCCTCATAGACCAGCCTTTTATCCCAACTCTGTTAACCCAGATGTTTCCTTATCTCCCTGTTCCAAAATCCCCAACATCTGCAGTCCCAAATTCCCCTATTCTGTCTTCTCACTCCCAAATACCAAAACATTTCCTGACCCTTCAGAGCTGCCCATATTTCTCCCAGGCTTTCCCATCCATCTCTCCCTACCTCGTCCAAAATCTCCTTCCACCATAGCTTTTCATCCTTCTTGCCCTAAACCTCCCTGGGTCAACAGCTTTCCCTATACAAAATCAAATCACTTCCCAAGAAGTCAACTGACAATACGTGGCTCCTGCATATTACTAATGCACACCAATTTCCTAAGAAGTAGACTAATGCTGAATGCTTGGCTTCCTGCACATTACTGCATGACCCACTGGTATCAGCTCCTCCCCACAAGTTCTCTGGTCTCTCACTGCAAGCTCCCACCCACTTCTTCAGCATACAAGGTAACAGCAGCACACAGTAGGACGTGCACCAGACTGTACCCCCTCCACACACAGACAGACCATCCACTAGGGAACATGAAAGACATCTACACATTAAAAAAAATCCACCAACAAAAATTCTCTTCAGCAGAGGCACTGTGTTCAGGGCCTCATCTTCCTTCAGCCACTGGTTTTCACACTGTAGCTATTTAGCTAGCTTTGTGACAGTAAAATTGGTTCAAATCTCCTACTAGTTAATCCAAAGTAGATTAATCAATACATTTCAGAAGTATATGTTGTTAACATATTGAAAAAATTACACAAAAGCTATGTAAATGTTTCTGTGAGTTAATCAAGTACGACCTGGTACAACGATATAGGTCCCATTTCAGTGACAGCCACATGCAGGCTAGAGTTACTTAAAAACAAGCGGAATGTGCAATCCTGTGGAATTTAAGTCTTTTCTAGTAATCCAACGTATAAAACATTCATAACAAAGCAACTAGAGCAGCTGAGTTCTGCAAAGTCAGGGTAGTAGTTTTATGGTTTTGATTGCCAGAAGTTTCTGACAGATTTTGGAAATTCAGTCTTAAGACCCCTCCCCTCTCCCCCCTCCCCCCTCCCCCCTCCCCCCCCCCCCCACCCCCAAAAAAAAAAGCACATAATTGGATTTCAACCATGGGAGGCGTTGTTTTGTTTTACACTTCCCAGTACTAATTAACTTAAGATTTTTAAAAAAGAGATCAGTGAAGAATTGTCTTAGAGGAGTAAGCTGTCACTTGGAACAAGATCTCCTGACAAAGAGAGAGACAATTAACAGCTATGTTGCATTTATCTGTTGCAACACTGTAAGCATTAAAATCATTAAATGCGGTACCATTAAAGGCCTTCAACTGCTTCCCTACTACTAATACCTCAGGCCATCTTACAAGTATTACTCAAGCATCATCATCCACACAAATCCAGCCCTGTCCACGCTGTTCCCAGGAAGTCTCTGGCAAACTTTTGCATTAGTGTTTTGACAGAAGTCACAGACTGATCATCTAGTCCAGCCACAACAGGCTGCCCAGGGCCATGTCCCATCAGGCTGTGACACCTCCTAGGAGGAAGACTCCACAACCTCCCAGGGCAGCCTGCGCCAGTGTTTTATTAAGTATCAGTGGAATTGTCTTGGTTTCAGTTTGTGCCCATTGCCTCTTGTCCTGGCTCTGGGCACCCCTGAGACGAGCCGGGCTGTGCCTTCTTTGCACCCTCCCTTAAGGTATTTGTGTGCAGTGATGAGATCCCCCAAATCCCCCTCTTCTCCAGGCTAAGCAGCCCCAGCTGTTAGCCTCTCCTAAGAGAGATGCTCCAGCCCCTTCACCATCCTCCTGGCCCTTCACAGGGCTCACCACAGTGTGTCCATGCCTCTTGTACGGGGGAGCCCAGCACTGGACACAGTACTCCAGGTATGTCTCACCAGCGCTGAGTAGAGGGGAGCATGTCTAAGAACATGCAGCATGTCTGTTGGAAAGGAAAGGAATGGAAGAAAGGAAGCAAGCTCCTGTTTCACCGAGCACTGCATGATCTTCTTTCACAAATGTGTCAGCATCCACCTTAAAGCTCAGCAAGTGACTTGCTGGAGAGCTGCTGGCTGACAATTTCAGTTCACAGACCGAGTACCAGAAAGCTTCCACATTCTTCTGTGGCCAACTCACAGCCATTTATTCACAGCATTACATGCTTCAGTTCTTCACAACCAGGACTCAAACCAAACCACATTACTCTTACTAATCCCCGGTGCAGGCAATGCTTGAAGACAGAATACAGGGAAGGAGCAAGCCCCAGGCCCAAAGTGTTCCTCAAACTGACCTCAGCAACAACGTGGAGCCCAGTCCTTACAGAATGCAAACAGGCAAATACAAAAAAAAGGCATAAATTGTTTATTTTGTTCCCAGACATGTTAAGTCTGAACTTCATTAGCTATTCCATTGTTTTCCCACGGATCAGAGTCATGCCGATGCCTGTAAATTATTTACCTCAGCCTATTAACCTTTGTAATTACTAAGAGGAAGCCTGACATGTAGAAGGTTTAAAGGAAGTCCATAAAATGTGTTTGCTCTAGTGGTGCTCTAAACGTAAATGGGAAGCAAATGAAATAACAAATAGGATAACCAAAGAACTACAATGCAAATGCCTGTAAGAGCAAGCCACACCAGAAGTGCTCTGATTTCTACTCCTAAAATACTGCTGCAAGTTTACCACAGAAACTATGACCCTAAATTAACCTATTCCTATCTTCACACAAGCTACCTAAAACACAAAGCATTTTGTACTGCTACCTAGTAGTAGTGAGGAAGATAAAGCACGAGGCATGTCCATCTCCTGAGATGGACTGAGTATTGCATTTCGCAGCCACATTATTTTGCTGGTCAAGGAAAACTGACATTGCCCCACTGGGGATCAGGAAACCTTTGTGCAGAAAAGCATGATGCAGATCAAAACTTTGAACAGTCTGCATGTAGAGGAATTACTATTGCTCCAGAAGCAAGTGGCACCACAGTCATAAAGGTGAGTTATCCAGTTCATGTACTTACAGAGACACCTTAATAAGGAAAGAATGAAAGAGAAAGTGAAATCAAGCAGTCGGAAAGGTCCTTTCTTATGCCTGCTGGCAAAGATGAGAATTTTCTCCTTTGTCACTTGATCCGATCAGCAGTAGGCTGAGGCACTTCTATTCCTACATCCTAATTAAACTCATGTTTCCTTCCCCGGCTTAGTCATTAATTAGCCCCCAAAGTTGCACCCCCCTCCTTGATTAACTGCTTTGGAAGTACGTATATATCCTGCAATTGTCAAACAGAATTTATCTGGAATGCATTAAAATAAGCATTTATGCAATCAAGCAAGACACTGATCATCAGCGGGAGCCTACACAAGACTTCTCACTTCATCACAGAAAGCTCCCATGGGACACTGCCCCAACCGGGGCGCCCAAAACTGGAGAGTATACAGGAACAGAACGGTGAAGCAACCGAAGCTTAAAGCCTGTCATGGCTTTGGCAGAACCTGAGCCAAGGAATTTCAGCAGCCAATTGTTTAGGTAAAGGATTATGTGCACGTAATTCTGATCCCTGTGCTTTTATTATTTAATGGCCAGCTTTTAGGAGCACTGTGATGAAACCTGTAATAATGTGGGTTTTAAGTGCCGTCACTAACACACCGTAAGGTTTTGTGAGGGCACATGAAATCTGGAACACATTTCACCTTTGCCAGCCTAGAAACTGACTACACAGAGAGTAAGCTCGCCTAATGAAAGCGGGTAATTACGAATCAGACTCCTACCACCGCCTCCAGCAACAACTTCAATAGATCAGTTATGCTCACAGGCGTAATCCTCTCCTGGGCGCGTGTTCGGGAAGGGTTCTTGCGCTGCACCCCGGCCCTTCAGCAGTCACGCACCGCACGGGCTCGGGATGGGCAGCAGCTGCCAAGCTGGGGCACCCCAAGGGCTCGCTGCCCCCAGCTTTCTGCCCCACCTGCTGCCAATGTCCCGGCAGCAGGGCAGGTGCTGCCTGCACCTCACTGAGGCTGAAGTCTTCAATATATATATATTTTTTATTTTTTTTTAAGATCTACTCAGGAATTCTTCTGAAGAAGGACTATTTCCTAAGAAAATTTGTATCCTTGTGTTTGAGTGACCTCTGAAATGAAAACTGGCTTACAGCGCAGGAAGAAACATTGTCGGGCTTAGTCTAAAGAAGGTTTTCAACCACCAATAGGCATAAGTCAGCACCTAAGCACTGACATACCCTGCTAAGCTTTGGTGCAACATGACATTGGGTTGGTATACAAAAAACACCTATGTACATGACTAGTAACAAACTTCTGGCATAGCCGAAGTTGTGTCAAGGAAAAAAACTTTGGCTGGTTTAAATCATTTATTTTGAAGAGAAGAATATAACTACATGGCAAGTCAACTCCTTCTGCCAGTGAGCAAGGAAGGCTATGCAGCAGAGCAGAAGGAAAAAGTACGAAATACAAACTCTATCATAAACGCTTTTGTCAGCTACAATTTCCTCAATTCACAGGTTCATCCTGAAATGCAGAGTATTTGGTCTAGGATATTTTAATTGATAAAAATACTTAGACCTTTACAGTGTAGTACTAGCTTAAAAACAAGGTCAGCATTTAAAAAAAAAAAAAAAATCTGGAAGAAAAAAGGGACAGAACAGCATCACCATTGCTGAGTCACAGAAGGCAAGAGAGAATTTCTCCAGAAGCTTTCACACCACCACCCACCCTCACCCCACCCCAGAAAGAAAAATGATTTGCAAGTAGCATCAAATAACGTTACTAAGTAAAAACAGAGGGGACTGAAAAAACATTTCCAGCAAACCTCCCAAAACAAATACATGACAGAAGCACAGCTAAAATGAGAGCTGGGCTTAAAGGCACAGCTCAGTACCACAGCTGAGCCAGATTCTGAGCACATTACTGCCAGCTCAGGCTGTCCCGAGAGCTGGCCATGGGACCTGCCCACCAGAGCACTCCCAAGCAGCAGCCAGCAGCAGCGAAGCACAGCCGGATCGCTCCGATGCATGTGAGCAGGTTGTGAAGGGGCTGGATTAATGTTTATTCCTTCAGAGGTGAAAGGGCAACCAAGGGCAGGAGAGGACATGACGAATAGGCAGGTATACAGTCCTACAAGCATGCAAAAGGACTGGCTCTTTATCAAAGCAAAGAGAAGCACTTTCATGTGGTTACCCAATGGCGTTAAGAGAGCCTTGCTTTCTGTTTAACACATATTTGCACTTATCTGAATGGAAAAGCTACCGTAACAAATTAACTTCATGCACATTTACAAGACTTTCAAATTTCAAAGTCTCAATAAAATAATGCACTTAACCTATCACAAAGCTCAGTAGTAAGGAAAAAACAAAAACATGCATCTCACAGACTGCAGGTTATGAAAACAGAACGGAGCACATTAACACAAGTAGGAGGAGGAAGGTTTCTGAAACGTGAGAAGGACGTTACCATCTCAGAAAGATGGAGACACATCAACAGGGTGAAATACAGGTACAAAACAGAAGTCACAGGTCCTTAAGACGCTATAGCCCATACATGACCTGCCTTTGAATTGTTGGTTTTATATACTATAAGGGTGGGGAGAAAGGGGAGAATGTATCCAGAAAGTAATTAACACAATTTTAGATCCTTTTCTAGAGATGTAAAAGATTTTTAAAATGCAGAATATCTAATATATATCTATATTTATTATTTTTACTACCACCAGTAATTTCAATACTCCTGCATCAGAAAGGTCAAAACTAAAAATAAGATTATTGCTAAAATTTGCGTTCAAGTTGTCACATTTCACCTTTTAATTTGCAGATGCATGATCAATTCCAAGAGCACCATGCACTGTCATCTGGACTTCATAAAAGAGAGGAACCCTAACAGCAGCGCTGCTCATTCTGCACCTGGTAACAGGGAACCTAAAGCAGGAGCAGGTCAGAAAACCTCAACTGGATGCATGGTGTAAGGGCCCCAAGTTAAACAGCAGGACTCTTGCATACAACTTTCATCAAGGTTTCTCCCCCGCCTGAACTCACAAGGGCTATACAGTGAATTTGGAATACTCTGCAACTTTAGCTCATCTATAGGCTTTGTCTTTGTGTCTTTTTTTTGTTTATTTGTTTCTAATCCTGCTCTAAAGTTCCCAGCAACGTGAATTTGCAGTGATACACAGATATATCCATAGGGGAAAAAATTATGCGAGCTAAATTGGCAGGGCATAGTCAGTAATTCTGCCTTCAAAGACAATCAGAGAGGAAGATACAGCATACGAGATGTTCAAAAAGTCAGCTAATGTCTGGCTGTTTAGTGATTGCCAAATACTTACAATGCTTAACAGCGTTATCAAGACTGCATTTTAGTCAGATTCCATTTTCCACCTACATAGCTCTTTTAAGTTGTTCCACATTACCGTATCATCTCAAACCACTATAATATGATTACAGCTGAAAACATTGAATGCATTAATACTAAACAGCCACTCCAAGATGTTTCTTCAGCTGCTTGTTGCTTTGGCCAACAGTCCCAACAAGCAATCACAAAATCACTTAGGTGTTTGTGTGTGTGTGTTTTGTTGTTGGTTTGGTTTCATACATTTTCCATCTACAACACATTGATATAATTCACATACTGCAAAGCAGATCTTCATGTCTGAAGACCTGTAATTCAATGTCACCCACTCCTGACTTTTCTACACTACTGCTATGCTAAGGCTACTCTGGAAAGCCATAGCATTTTGTTAACCAGAACAAACAAGCAAAACTACTATATAGAAAACAGAAAATTTATTAAAGCTACAAAACAGCAAGGAAATGGGAAACAGTAGTAATGACATAGGGAAGAGCATGTGAACTCATGCACACAGCTGCCTGAAATATGGATCAGGCCGCAATACACTGCTCATATTTCAGCTTGTCCACTGCTGACATGTAAGACCAACCTGTGGCAGACGTGGGATCATTTGCAAAACCCAGGTATTCATGAAGCCTACCACATCAGAGTCACAGGGAAGGAATTCCTGCAACTGCACATTTCGTCTGCGAGTTGGCATAGCAGGGCCAAAGGCACTTTGAATAATCACAGTCACCTACTTGCTGCTTGCTCTAGTAGCACAAGAAATGTTATCACTGTTCAACGTTTGCAAATGAAAATTCTCTCTTGAAGGGTAAATTCAAGTGGCCAGAAGCTACACAGTCTTCCCTTTGTTACACAATTACGTTACAAAATGCTGCTATCATTTCCGCCTAAAATCATATGCCGCAGCTAACAAGGGCTCTGGAAATGCTAAAAGGGCAGTTTGGAGTGCACTATGGCTTCCTGGCTTTGTCCTGCAGCATCTTTTCAGTTCCACTACAGACTGGCATGACTGGCTGTTTATTGAGATACAGAACTCCCAGATGTTTTAGATGACAAGTGAAAATTGAGTGAAAGAAAAGTTTTAAATGTAAGGATCACCAGGGTGTCAAAGAGACAACCATTGAGAAGGTTAGAAAAAGGACTATATGTGAAGGATTTTGCTCTCAGAAGAGTTGGTGTGACTAAGTGCTGACTTAGCAACCTATTATGCCAGTTTGAATTTTGGTGCATTTAATTACAGCCCTCTACATGCAAGAGACTTGTCTGCAGTCCTGCAGAGATAAGTATACGATGAAAAAAAAATAAATAACAACCTGCCAAAGACTACATAAATAAAAGCTCAGAAGCTTTAGTCTTGTCTATAATCAGAGTCACATTGTTCCACATTTTCTATTCATGTCACAATGCTTCTCTATTATTTCTCAAGTCTTTACATGGCTATAGAAAGAAAGGAACAGCAACGAAGGGTGACTACCAGCCTTTACACCCTTCAAATGCAGAATGTAATTTGGGATCAGTAAGGGACCATTAAAAGATGACAGAACTCCAGCTGCCAGGCTGTACTATTTGCACCTCCTGCACACAAACATTTTGGAGGGGAAGGGGGGGGAAGATCTTCCAGAACAAGAATGAACTCTACCCTTAGATCAGTGGAAGAGACACGTACAAGAAAGCAGCATATGCAAACACCCATTCTGAGACAGGTGGGGGAAGGACGGGTATTACAAAACACCAAGAATGGGCAAGAGTGAAACATGATGTTCATATCTACTGTCACGTCGTCTCCAACCCAATGACACAAGTTCATCATCTAGCTCATGGATTATGTCCATCCCCAAACCACAGAACAGCAGAAAGGAATTTAGGGAGGGGGTAAAATGTAAAAATTAAGAAAAGCCTGAGAAATTGAAGATATTTACCAAAGGACTTCAAAGAGGTACTTCAACATAATTGAAAAGTAGGAAAGGCAGAGATCACAAGGAAACAGAACACCACACCCAGCTATTAGCAATATCATACTTAAGTTAAAAAAAAAAAAAAATTACTTGCCTACATCAGGGAGTTTCTCCCTCCCAAAAATACTTCTTACAACATAAGTCACCACCTTGGAACTTTGTTTTGACTCTTTCCTCCACCATATATTTGGTTTGTGTTTCTTGCAAAGGTAAATGCTCAATAATTCACTTATGCTGGCACAAAAACACCAGTGGATAATGAATATACAAAGATAGAGGAAAAAAGTTTCCATGATTATTAAACAAGAGAGCACTCTTCCACTACAAAGCGATCAATAATAGAACAAGTCAATCAGATTATCTTGTTGCCTCAGAATTTTGAAATGTTACTGCTAAGCCAATACAACTTTTCCCGCAAAACCTGTTGCTTTCCATGCTGACTGGACCACTTTACAAGAACTTTTACCCATTTTTGAATCAGCTTTAATGTGTTCACATGAAAATGATGGTGGATCCGGATTTATTCATAGTGCAACATCCAATTTGCAATTGAATTGGGGTGGGTGGCTGAGGTAGGGCTGCAACTTAAACCACAAAACTGTCAAAAAAAAAAGTGTGTTTTTTGTTTTTTAAAAAAAAAAAAAAAAAACAACTCTCAAGACACTGATAATTTGTGTACACAAATGGATATGCTTGCCTGTTTTATTTTGAATGGCTACAGTGAGTATTTTGAGGCTAGCCAATTAGTCTCCCTACCTTACAGATAAAGAGCACCTTAATGCTGTCAAAACAATAGCTAATTATTTGCCAGTGAAGACTCCACTGTGTGTAATGTTCAAGGATACTTGCTAGGACACTGCAATCATTTTAATACAAAAGCTCTGTCACCGTGACCTAATTCATCCTCTATTGGTCTAGGAAGGGCCAGTTCCAAAGCATGTAGTTTTGCATAAGTAAGGACCAGAGACAGTGCAGTGAGAAGGAATTAAGGAATGACAAACCAGGATGTCAGCAAGAGGGGCTAGAAAGCACCTGCTTCTTCAGTATATGCTGGCTGTAAACCAGTCGTACTGTTCCTGCAGGCTACTTCAGTTGATGCCATTAAAAATAACAATATAGTGTTTAAACAGAACAGCAGAACATTTTGCCTGTTTAGCAGCTACTGTTTCCAACATGCTGCAAATACTTAATACAAGTCTGCTTGCCTCCAAATAGCTTTTGTTTGCATTGGTTTTTAGAATCGCACACCATAAAAGAAAGTACATGGAAACATTAAGTATCAGCCAAACACTTCCCCCACCAGTATTAGTATTTTTCTAAATCGTTTTCATATTTGCTAAATCATATTTTGAATTATTGTCAAATCTATTGAAGTTTATTTCAGAGCAAGAGCCCTTTTTTATTTTTTAAAACCATCTGGAAACTTTCGGGCCACAGGTTTTTAAACTTATGCTCTTGCTAAGGGTTGACCATATACAGCTGCCAAGAAAAACCAGCTTTTCTCACAAATAAAAAACAATTATATTTAATGACATGATTAAAACAAGCAGGCTTTTTCATTCCCACTGATCTACTTCCCATAATACATTAAAAGAAAGACTCTTAATATCAAATATCCAAATGAGCATTGCTTAGAAGTTCACTATCAACCAAAAAGTTGTTTTTAACAGGAGCAGCCACTGTCAAAAGCAGACACAAAAAGACTTCTACACACATGCCACAAACGTCTGTACACACTATGTCAAAATGAAGAGCCTGCAAAAGCACTAACATAAAATACAGCTCATTTTTACACTGCACAGGAGCTACGTCTGAAGTGGAAAAGGAGATTTCTGCTTTAACTTCACTGGGATGCACCCAGCTGCTGCTAACCTGATCCAGGCACTGTTCAGAGGTGCTGCCCCAGGACCCACTCTCCCTACTCTGCATGCAAACTTGAAAGTGTTCTGGAATGAAAGCTTAGGAGTTGTGTATGTCTCCAGATTAATTTAATATTTACGCTATAATTCCCAAACATTTGGGTCTTATTTGGAAAGAAGCACACCAAGTTTAATCTGTGCACTGGAGTTGAGGCTGCTACATCTGCACTGCTGATTATATATTTAAATAAAATGTTAAAACTTCTTAGAAAGCATGTGCTACGGACTCCATTTGCCACTGAAATGTAAGGAAGATGAATTTCCAGGAGAGCTCTCTCCTACCTAGAAGGCGCACAGCTGTCATTACCTGGTATGCCATCAGGCTGAGTGCCTGAACAGGATTTTGCTCCCTGTAACTATTACAGGCATGAGGAAAAACTGCTCTGGGCCCACATCATAGCAGAATGAGACTATGGTCAGGGGTCATATCCAAGCCATGCTTATGTCCTTCACACCTGCAACCCAAGCCATACTCCCTAAGAAGTGACTGCATGCTCTGGGGTGCAGGTGCTGTTCAGGACACAGCCCCAACAGCCCCACTGCAGGGCACGGCTGGGCGCAGCAGACAACATGGCAGAGCACCTGGGAAAGGTATTTAAGAAAGCGTACACTGCCAGGCACAGAAAGGAGTGAGGAATATAGTGTGAGAAACCACCCCAAGGACAGCAAGGCCAGTGAAAGAGGGCAGGAGGTGCTCCAGGTGCTGAAGTAGAAGTTCACCTGCAGTCCATGTAGAAGACCATGGTGGAGCTGGCTGGCTGCCTGCATGGGAGGTCGTCACACAGGACGTGGTGGCCATTTGCTGAAGGACTGCATCTCATGGGAGGAACCCCAACTGGAGTAGGGGACAGTGTGAGGAACTGCTATGGAGTGATGCATCCCAACCTTTTCACATCGCCCTGGACTGCTCAGAGAGAAGAGAAGACAAGAGGGAAAGAGTGGAGCAAAGTTGAGCCTGGGAAGAAGTAGGGAGGTAGGGAGAGGGCATTTTATTTGTTGTTTTTTTTTTTTTTTCTCATCATCCAACCCTATTTTAATTAGCAATGAATTAAATCAATTTTCTTCAAGTCTACTTTGTCTACAATGGTAACTGTCAAGCTATCTCCTTGTTGATATCTCAACGCACAAGCTTTTCCATCTTTCTCCTCCCCCAGTCTTGTTGAGGAGAGTGAGCAAGAGCACGGCAGGGTGGGTGCATAGCTGCTGGCCGAGGTCCACTCACAACAGGGTGGAACAACAAAGCCGTTTTGCAGTTAATAAAGACAGCATCAACTGCTGCAAGGCATCCTTACTGCTATTTATACAGAAAAATGTTTCTCCATAGCTCAGGGAAGAATGTCAGATAAGATAGCATGACAGTTTACCTGGCCATAAAATAATTTCAGCTCAACTCTTCAGGATACCACTCTTGAAGATGTTTTTATTGTTAAGGAAGTTTAAAAAAAAAGATGGATGTTCTACACGCAAAGTGCATTACAGTATTGCACACTGTCATTCCCATAAATCATTTGATCCTAGCAATGAATTAAACAGCGCTGATTTCTGATATTCATCCATTGCCAAAGTGAAATATCACAAGATGACTATGTATCTTATTTGGCCAGCAATGTTTTGCTTTCTCTTTCAATTGCAATACCAGTAAAAAAAGACTTGGTTAAAATAATTACTTTTATAACAGACTGATTATTTTCAAGAATATACTGCTTGGTTACACTAAAGACAAAAATAAAACCACATCAGACTAACTAAAAATGTCAGAGGTGCAATGCAATTGGTATAATCCTGCCTTAGTGTTATCACTTGCAACTCTTGTTACTAATGTTAACTTTGGTATGATCAGCTCTGCCTACAGGTCAAAAAAAAAATAAAATAAAACTTGCTTCTGTAACTGTACAGAGCATTTACTGCTTCTTTATTACCACAAAGTACACTACGAATAAGCCATCATTTGATACTGACGTTCATCAATAATATTCTCTCATTTATTAAACTGAAACCAGGACACTGTCAAATAAGCTTGGTCATTGTGAGAGACTCAAGGTTGCCAAACCAAAGGTTGAGGCATGTCCCCACAAGAAAGTTATCTGTATAACCCCCACTTGGAACTTTTTTTTAAGCTACTTTTTGTAGATTAGATAAGGAATGCTGACATGAGATTTTAAGAAAACAGATACAGGGATGATGGTGAGGCATCAACTGACAGCATTTTTTGCCTTTCTTTTACAAAGTGCTAAAAATTCCAGAGTATGGTCTTCTATCTTAATCTGTCATAAGGAAACTGAAGCTTATAACATTCTTTCATTGAAAGGAAAACTACAACAAAATTTAGTAGCAAATTATTTGGTTGAAAAATACAAAGCAAAACCTACATTATAGAAAATCAGGGAAAAGAAAATGAATGTTATTTAGTTACAATGATTAGTTTTCAGATATTCAACTCCAGGCTTATGATATTTTTAGTTGTTGAAATATAATCATATTTATTTGCTTTTTGGGTTATACGTGGATAAGCAAAAGCTATTTATTTTTTTTAGAAAGTGGTGTGCCTGACAGAAATTTGCAAAAATCTACATAGAGACTGGCTCTATGAAAGATAATATGGTTTCATTGGTCCTTTATTTAGAGGGATCTATTGTTCTACTTTCAGAAAATACAGACTATCATCTCTTTGCTACCTTAAAAACAGCAGTGGAAGTAAATATTTTCCTCATATATAAAAAGACTTCGGTCACACAGGCCAAGTAAATATTGATTTTACTATAGCTGAGCTTGGGGCAAGAAGTTGATTTCAGTAGCGTGCAAAGTGTTTTCTGAATTGCTTTAAAAATACCGTGTGTCGCAGCACACTAAACCACCTAAGAACCTTTTAAAACAATCTGAAGCTGAAAATGATTGAGCTATACTTTTCCTGGACTAGAAATACACATCTGAAAAAAATAAAGTAAACAGTATTACAGGATTGGCTTCACCAACTCAAAAACAAACAAACAAACACACACACAGCATGAATCTCTTTCTGCCTTAGGAAGGTAGTCTTAAAGCATCAGTGTGAGTGAGGATGGACATGCAGCTCAGTTAATCCCACAGAAGTGCTGGGTTTGGACCAGTCAGTCACCAACACAGGAGAAAGACTCGGACAGGACCTGCCTGATCATCACACACTCTTTATGAAGTTAGTCTCAGCTAAATAAAAATATTTTTTAATATTCCACTTTCAAATAGTTTCCTGGAAATACGTGATTTTTTACTAACATGGCCACAGTTCCAGTATCTGCCCAGCCCACTTTTTATTCCAGGCATACAACACAATAATGCATCCACATACTATAAATTAGCACTTCCCAGGTCCTAATTTCAAGTTAATCACACCCAAGTGTAGTTAAGCAATCTTGAATGGTGCTTTACATCAACGAAAAGGAGATATTCCATCAGTGCGGTATGAAAGCCACAATTAGTGAAAGATGGATCCAACCATGCTGCTGCCGTCTGAAGTGATAGTGAGAGCTCTTTTAACTGCCAAATGCTACAAAAAGCTATCAGTGACTGCTGCTGCATGCCAGCTCTGATCCGGGGGGACACGAGGGGAAAGTTGCAGACTGCTGCTCCACACCACCCCGAACTCAGCCACCACACCCACTGCTTCCAAGTTTTAGGAGAGGAGAATCTTTTAGCCATTTTCTTTGCTGTTCGTCTGAACTTTCGGCTAAAAATTCATCTCAGCACGTAACAAGTGTCAAACGACAACGCCTCTCCTTCCCTTGTACAACAAGCCCGCTGTTTACCCGCGGGAAGGATCAGCGAGGGAATTACTGCGGCTCGCTTTCTCAGCCCCTCGCTCCGTGACGGTTACAATGCACTCCACCCAGACGCCACACAAATTAGGTCACATAGCAGACCATATCCCTGCCAATTCCTGCCCTATTCATAAGGGACCAGAACAGGAAGCATATGGAGCCCTCCAGTTAAGGGTCAGAACATTTCAGTGAAAACATAAAAGCGAACCAACACCAGATTATTCACTAGCGAGAGGAACAGTTTCTCCATACGGCAAGAGTGAGTCACAGGCACCAACTGCATCCGACAATGCAAAGGGGCACGGACTGCATCCAACTGCAAGAAAACTCCCCTGCAGCTTACTGAGCTGACTGGGCTATAAGAAAGAAAACACAGAAATATTTTCCACTTTTTCGGTATGCATGTGTACTTAATTTAATGTACATATGAAGAGGAGAGAGCTAAGAGAAAAAGTCCTTCCGAGCCTTAAAAACAGTTCACATGAAGACTCAAAATGAGACTATGCAATATGAAAACTATCTGCTCTTGTGCATTTCATCTAAAACTACACTGTATTTCAAAGCACATTCATCATCACCTGCTGCCAAGAAATATACAGTTTCCATGTGTGCAAAAGCCAGAGTTGCTTTAAATAAAGCAAATTTGAAACCGACCCTCCAGCACAGCTCTGCTAAGCAAACCAACCAACCCAGAGCTTTGCAACTGCTCACAGTAACATGAACAATACAGCAAATATTCTTGCTGTTGTAACAGTTCACAGTCTCACGATAAAAATCATTTCAAGCTGCTATCAGTGCATCTATCCTGTGAGAACGCAAACTTCTTCCCACCTGAAAGGAAGCTTTTAACGCTTTTAATGTGTAACCTAGTGCTCTTAGGATTTCCAAAGGGAGGCTATTGATCAAGAAGGGATACCCAACTGTTAACAGAAACTAAATGCACAATTAAACACACGCAGAAAACATCTAAGCTATTACTTTGCAAAACACCTCAGTTGCGTCATTGCCGTTATTTCCCATTGCTATAAAAAATAAAGGGGGTGGGAGCTGCCCAGAACAGCTCATACAATAACAAGTAAACTGATCTCTTTTACTTCTGTTGACAACAGTATGAAAAAAGGTATCAGTAACAAAGGTCATTCAATTACTGCAGACTGCTGTATTGGCCTCCAGAGCTGGTATTTTACAGAAACAGTGCCAAAGGGCAATGCATTTTCAGAAAGTTTCACACCACTTGCAACTTTTTCCTGCTTTCTTCATATAGATAAGGAACCTCCCCACAAATGGAGGAGTGACAGTCGTCTAGACAACAAGGCACTTGAGGCAGGAAGAAAAGTTTTAAAAAGCATCACATGAAATGCAGCTACACTGCTATGGTGTGCATAGACAAATACAATTTAGCCCACCAGTTTTTCTGGAACAGTTTCCGGGAAAAAGGAGAACACTTTCCCATGGCATTGGGTGGCAATGAACAGGAGAGACCACCTGCTTGGCCAGGTGAAGAAAGTGAGAGAGCCCTTCTCTCATTCCCCCCCCTCAGATAAAGATCCAGCGTTTGCCACAGCCAGGCACCACGCAACCCACCTGTGCCACTGCACTCCCAGCACTGACCTGAGAGCTTTCAAGGCTTTTAGGAGAGATTAGACCTTTATAAATAAGGACATCCCATTACAGAAGTTAATATTTAGTATGCTTCAGGCCACAAACCAAATCTCCAACTTAACGTGCTCATTTGAAAGAGACAATGCTATAATTTTCACTACAGGCTTTCCTGCACCATTCTCCAAAGCATTTAGTACCGTTTCACAAAAAAGACCCCATATGGGTTCAAGAGTCCTTGGAGAAATCACAATCCTTTTTACCCACATCAGGTCGGAGGCAGGGGAGAAGCCTCCCCTGCTCTTTCCCATGCCGTTCAGACTCCAGAGGACAGAAGACTCTCACCCATTTAGGCTTCACCTAAACTAACGCATTCACGTTCACACAATTCACCAGATAAGAGCTTCAGCCTCCCTGCCACCAGCCCCACCAATTCTCACCCACCCACGTTTCTTACTGTTCAGGAAATCTGCAGCATTTAAACAACAAACCAGCAAGACCAAGGCTGCACCTCTGCCAACACTGTATTTACGAGCTAACAAATAACCCCCATTAACTTCTAGCCAAAGAGCTGCACACAAGGTGCCTCCTAAACTTCAAGTGTCCCCGTTATTTACATTCAGGACTTACGTGAACATTGATGGAAATGAAGAAGAAACAGTGACTGCTTGAATATAGTTCCTGAACTGCTTTATTAAAATATTTATCCTCTCTAACCTGGAGAAATGTTCTCCCCTGCCCCATATTGAGATTTCACTTTTTACTTTCAGGTTTTTTTCCAAGTTGTTGCTTCCACACATCTCACCTTCTACCTTTTTTCAGATTATTTTGCTCTCTTCTTCTCCGTTCATTTTTAATTCAATTGTCCAAACACACAAGTCTATCAAGTGCTCCAAATACAGAGTGAAAAAAGTGTTTGAGAATGAGCAGATGACCGAATTCAAGAACATCACTGTCCCAGAAAGCAGGTCTACAGTCCCACGCTTTATGGAAAGTTCTGAACCATTACAGTATAGGGATTTTCTTAGAAAAAAAAAATGATGTTTGACTGCAAATATATTTTATTTATATAAAAATATACACTTTTAAATCATATATAAAGATATAATTGCAATATAGCAGCCACAACATACATGCTTTTAAAAACAGGGGGCTCTCAGCTCACAGGGAGGTACATTGGCCTTAAGAAACAGTCACTAAGCACTGCCTGCTCGAGCATATAAAGCATGGGAAAAAAACAGCAGTCATCTCTTTACCTTGGAGTTTTACACTAGCCTAGCACGCAAACATCACTATCTTATCTGCATACAAAACTAATCAACTAAAGTTGTACCTCATTAGCAGGTTGAATATATGAAGATTCTGAAGAACACCAGATCTCTCTAACCTGTAATGTAACGAGCTCTCCAGATTCACTGTCCAAAGGAACTCCACCCAAGTTATGGAGTTTTCACATTTTTTTCAGTTCTAGAAGTTCAGATTGGGCCATGAGAGAATAGCTCCTGATCTCAACCCAACTGGCATACATCCAAATGCACTTCATTGTTCTAACTGCAAGCACACGTAAGACCAGAATCTCAGCCCATCGTTTTATTTATTTAAAAGTAGACATTCTGCTGCTATATCTTAAGACATTGCTTTTCCTGCTGCATAAAGCCATAGTCAGACTCCAGCTTTCGAACAAACACACATATATATATACATATTTACATACGTACATATGTCATGCCAGAAGTCAAGTCAAATGAAATGGACCAAGTTCTCTGTGGGTTGGTCAATTCTGTACCGGCAAAGTTCTGACAACAATTCACAAAATAATCAGCTCCCATCTGTCAATTACTGCATCTCAAGAGCGTATTTCCCATTCTGCCCCAAAGCAGGATGGCAAAAAGAACAGGAAAGAGAAACATCACCAATTTCTTTTGCTCCAAAGCACCCCCCCCCCCCCCCCCCCAAAAAAAAAAAATATAGAGAGAGAGATTATATAGATCCTTGGAGGCGTCACCAAAGTTAAAGTTAAACTGAAAAAAAAGGGTTGAAGGAACTGTTTTAAGTATGGAAGTCCCAAAAAACACAGTAAGCAGAGTTATAGAGAATAAAAAAATACCATTGAATACTAAAATCACCATGACATCATGTAAGTTAAGAAAAGCAGGGGTATTGAGACTTTCACTTAAAGAGAACTGCATTAAGACTTACACCACGACAGTCAGCATCTTATACGTGA
Source organism: Netta rufina (assembly GCF_964035555.1). Lineage (NCBI taxonomy): Eukaryota > Metazoa > Chordata > Aves > Anseriformes > Anatidae > Netta > Netta rufina. The sequence continues at coordinate 50,886,872 of NC_140125.1, read as the reverse complement.
AAGGGAACACCGAGTGTTACAAAGCAGGTCCTGCAGCAGTAGGTGCGGAGCAGGCACAGGTCTCCCAGTGCTCGCAGTGGAGCAGTGCCACAGAAACAAAACAGACTGTAAGGACTCTTCCCCTTGTACCGTTTCCTGCCATGCCTTCGACTACCTGCTCCTGTCAGACTCAGCAAACTTGAGCTAAATTGGTCAAAGTAGCTTGTACAGAAGATAAGAACAGACCCTGGTGGCTGGATCCTTTCATCCACGGAGCTCTGAAAATACACTTAAACATGCACTCACCCAGCGGGGGATAACAGGTCTGTGTGTCAGTGTCCCGAGGCACAGCAACCTTGTACTTTTTCCACGCAACCTTTTTGGCTGTTTGAACACTCATGATCAAGCTCGGTCTTTGAAAAACAGGAAAGTGAAGATGGAGAGGAAGTGCACACTAACACCCGCACCAGAACTGCATGCCGGGATTCGAGGGGGAGGGAAGCGTTGGTTTCCCTCAGAGGGTTTGACACATTCAGCCACACCGTGACTGAAACCATCCAGGAAACAAACCTTTCTAAAAGCTACATATAAACAAGTAACAAGTTTCAAGTGAATTAAGGTATTTCTCCTCAAAAAGAGATGAACACACCACTTTCCTATTCCTTATGAAAACAGAAGAACACTCCAGCTTTCAAGCACTGACAAGTCATGTCCTACGTGCAGAAAACAGGAAAGAAGGTGGCAATTTTCCTTTTCTGTTCAACCCGTCTGCTCAAAAATACTTATTTTAAGAACCCTAAATATTTTTAGCATTTACTTCGCAAGAAGCACGCAATATTTCCGTAACACTTTTTTCCCCACGTGCTTGATAGGACATGAAACCAGAACCAGTCTGCAAGGTGAGCAGCCATGTCATCTAATGGTACTTCAAGGGATCACAGGAAGACTTTAATGCCAGATTTCAGCATAAAAAGTCCCACAGATAACCTCCGTGTGGATGCAAGAATCACAAACTGTGACTAGGTATGCAGTTTCCACTGTGCAGTGATTCCAAACAAGACGGACCCCAGCCTACCAGAGCAGGAGGTTAATAATAAAAGGCTACGACAGCACCAGAGTTATTTTACAATGGGCCTTTAAACTGCGTTTACCGTCGGTACGGAAGGGGAATCTAATCCCTTGACCTTCAACATCCTGTTGTCAACTTTATAATCAGATGGAGAGGACTTTCCATCCTGTAGTTTTGAAAGGCATGGGATTCCAAATTTTACATTTGTGGATATTAAGCTCTACAGAACTCCAATAGTCACAAGAAGGTAATACAAGAGGAGGTTAAATATAGCAGAAGTACAGGCGTTACACTCAGGGAAGAGCAGTGCACAGAACTGGTTTCAGCAGCAGAAAGACAAGTGCTGTTTGATTTGCCTGTATTGGTATACTCTGCTGTGACGGCTGTTCTAATTGCAGCTTTTCTCTCTTATTTACGATCCAGTTCACCATCACATATTTGACAGACACGGCGGGAGGACAGGGGAGGAAATTTTAAGTAAATAAATAAAATCAGTATTTTTCTAAGTTTACTGGGGCAAGAATCAGTCTTGCTTTATTTTGTGGGGTGGGGTTGCTCCCTCCCCCCCTCCAATTTTAAGAATTCCTCAAAGTTGAAGACTGCAAAATGCACACAAGAAGAGTTTTGTTTCCGTGAACAAAGACAATCGTACATTCATGGGGCTAAATCAGACTTTTGTATCCAAACATTTCTGTGGACCATGCAAGCAAGAGCAATGTGAAAAGGTAATAAAGTTTTAAAACTAAGATTCCTATTTTTGAAACAAAACAAAGATGATTTATTTTGCCATAGCAAATACAGATCTCAACCTTACTGTAACAAAGCACTTCAAAAGCACAAGAAAGATACATCACCAATTCTACCAAGCACACGATGACAATTAGCAGGAAGCTATCCACACATGCTAGAATTACTACCAACAGCCCCTCAACTCTGTTTTTTCAGGTCCTGATGAGGCTGGTCTGCAGTTCCTAGGAGAGCCCTGCTGCTGATCCCATACCTCATCTCACCTACTGCAGACAGGCCCTGCCTCCTCCTCCCAGGCAAGGCCCAAACCAAATCAAGACCTTCTCCATCAGGCACTTGCCAAGATGGAAAGATAGGCATGAGTTCCAGGAGTTGGCTATCATTACAACACTGAGGTTTCCCACTCCTCAATAAAGAAAAGGCATGCAGCCAGCGAGGGCTGTGAGACCAACACCATCTCAGAGCCTCCATCACTTGTTGAGCTTCAGCATTAAGGTATTAGAGGGGCTGAGGGAAGCCACTGATTCACCAGAGATCTTCCAAAGTATTTATACTCTGGAGCTTTGCCTGCCACTACAAGTTACATACCACATGTTAGAGAAGTTGCTTTAATCTAACAGCAAGTTTTATTCCAAAAATCCAACATTTCAATAAGAAGATACACTGAGAATATTTATTACCTTAAAAAAAAAAAAAAGTATTCGGGGACGGAGAGGGAATGGTTTTGTTTTAAATTCTTCATTTTAAACAAAACGCCTTGCCTAAACAGAGATAGGTTCTGATGTGAAATCATGTTACTAATTCTACAGACACAGAAGTTAGCTTTAGGATGGCAATTTTTTTGTTTTTTTTTTTTTTTTAAGATGCTTTTTAAAACATGAGGTTACAGCCTCTGCCAAAGGCTGAAGTATTGGGTGTGAAATCCATGCGTTAACCATAAGAGGCGATAAGCAAGAAAGAAATAGGAGCTTTTCGGGAAAGCAATCTTAGAAGAAGGCAAAAGAGTTTTGGTTTTTTGTTTTGTTTTCCTAAACAAACTCAAGAGTTCAACACACTCACACACACACTCTCCATAAAACACTTCATTCATTAGGAGATGGCCTATTCCTACTACTACTGAATTCAATAGGCCATTTATTTAGCAGCTCTCTGCCTAGAGTATGTGCTCTCTTTTATTCACTCTGGTGTTGACAGCAGTAATCAAATTTTGTACATACCACCGACTCTATTATAGTTCAACAGCAGCTGGCTGTCTGCCTAGTCTTCTTATCGTCATGTAAGATAAAAAAGACCAGCCAAACAGACCAGCTGAAACTACAGGAAGAAGTAAAATGTAGAGTCAAGCCTAAACAAAAGTCTAGTAGGGAGAAATCACATGCTTTTATGCTTACCCGAGTATTACAAAACATGGGAGAAAAATAAGCCTAGGCTCAACACAAGACAAGTTAACTTTGACAGTTTTCAGAACTGCAGCTCAGATGGTGACTCAGACCTTGCAGAAGAGAAGGCCTGAATGCCACACATCACACATGAAATACTACACATCAACAGCCCAGTCTATGCAGCAGGAAAGCAGAAGAGAGAAGGCACAAGGGGGGAAAGAAGAGAGGGATGGAAAAAAAGAATTTCATAAATTCATTTGAAGGTGAGCTCGGAAATACCCAAGACCACTTCTCCATGCCACCCCAGCAAAGTCAGCACCAGATTCACAGTGAAATTCAAGTTCACAGTTGCATGCAATAATTGGAGCAGAGGACAACATCCTTTAATTACAAAAATTCCCCGTAAGCAATACAGTTGTCTAGAATGAGATTGGTTTCCATTTCTTCCTTGCCATCTGGTTCTGGGGAGCCTTCCAAAGAGCCTTGAATGCCTTGACGTGGAGAAGAGGAAATTGGCTTTGTCTTCACGGCCTCCCTCCTCCCAGCTTTGTTCCAAGCAGGGCCTGGTTAACACTTCTCTGAACTTCCACCCTTCCAGACATGTCTGCAAGAAAAGGCTGGTTTTATGGAGGATGAAAAGAGGGAAAAAACTGTCAGGATTTCTTATGGGCAGAACAAGAAAATACAGAGAAGGAAGGTGAAGGAGGAACTCTGTCGCAAGAGAGCCAAGAACTTTTCTCCTTCCTAGAGACACAGCACGCTTCTGCAGGGTTTCTGAGCTACCTCTCCAGCCCTACCCCTCCTAATGCTGCTATAATAAGCTTCTAGTTGAGCATTCCTCATGCTGTGTGACATTAACACCCCATAATTTTGTTCGGGATGTTTTATTTCACCACAACATGAGACTTTTTTTTCCACTGGCCTGACAAACATGTTTTGAATTAGCAGACCACCCAATGCTGGATCTTCAGTGAGCAAATAAGAGAGCTTAGAGGACAATGCTAAAGAGAAGGATGCTGAAAAGGCAATGACAGGAACTTAAACAGAAAGCAATGTTTTGAGTGCATCTTGATGGAAACTAGTAATTAGTTTAACCTCTACTCCCAGGAAGCCGACAGCAACAGCAACATCAGATGGGTAATGAAGAGTGCTTAGCATCTCAGTTGCAGCCCCTTTTGCACAGCAGGTTCATGGCAGCATGAAGCACTGTGTTGAACGTGGAGTTTGCAGCACCGGAACTAGGACTGGCCTCACTACTGTGGAAAAGGAACAAGGTTTTGAGTATTGCAGCTGTTAGAGCACCACGGTAAAGATAACGTGCTGATACCATCACAGCACTCACACGGATGGCTCCAACACCAAACACTTTCAGCACGCAGTGTTTTAGTAATATTGGGCTTGACACATGGTGCCCTTGTGAAATAGCACTCATGTGGCTGCTGCAGCTAACCAACTGGCTCATCTTGCAGAAGGAAATACCAGAAATTATAGATAAAGTGTGACATCCCCAATTTTAGTTACTCTTATCTGGGGGAGGGCAGGCGGCATGGAGGCAAGTGTCCTTTATTCTCGTGTACAGACACCGAAGGGAACATTTCAAATGTAAACTCGGTTAAATTTCTGGAGCACATCAGTCTGCAGGACGTGTTGGTTACACTGCAGTCATACCTGGGAAACTTAAGCAGCACCACCCTTCCACAGAGCACCCTGAGCCTCCTCTGCTCCCAGCAGCACCAGAGGAGCCGGGGGAGGTCCAACAGGAGGCACAGCTGCCTGCCACGTTTTATTTGTCATTTCAAATGCTGAGCACTCCTGAAAAAAAGGCTCCTGCTCATTTGTAGGCACCTTTATAAAACTACACCAGGGCACAATGTGTATTTCAGCAGGACCCCTGTGCCTGCTGGCCACCGTCACAGGACGGCGTCTTGTTTTGTAAATGCCAGTTTCCGCCTCCGAGAACAGAAACATCTCAAAACTTTCTTCTGAATTTCATGGGGATTTTTCAATAGAAAGCATCTTTTGATACATTGTTTTCAATTTAGCAAACGTGGGCTGGAAGAATGACAAACCTGCAAGATTTCATTCTTAACCACAGTTATGTGGGTTGGTTTTATTTTCAGCAGACTTCCATAGGTACCCATGCTGGTCCAGAACGTAGTTCTGGTCCAGTTAAGCATAGTTCTGGTAAGAAATGCTGGCCAAGATGAACACCAGGATAGAGAATACTCTCAGAACAGTCCCATCAGCAGCATAAAATTAAACAAGAGTACTCCAAAGCCTCCAGGCATGTGCATGGCTAAAAGCACTAGAAGCAATGTACATGTACCCACACACACACACTATATGCATATATGTGCACTCTGAGCAGCATCAGACCTTGCTAAGCCAGGGGGAGCAACCATCCCACTCCTGTCAGTGTTCAGAAGCATTTGGATAACACCCTCAATAATATGCCTCAACCTTTGGGCAGCTCTGAGGTGGGCAGGCAGCTCTGAGGTGGGCTAGGTGGTATTTGAATGTCCCTTCCAACTGAACAAGTCCCTAAATATGACCAAGCTCTCCCCAGAAAAAAGCAGTGCTAAGGTGCTGGGTTTCACCTCAGGGAAGGCAGAGGGCAAGGAGTGCACAGGAGGAAGGCTGGGGAGCACTTCTGGAGCATGTGCAAGCCCACGGCCCTCTGTTTGTCAAGGCACCCTCAGCTAAGAAAGCCTCTACCAGCTAATGCTGCCTTTATCCTGAAAGCAAAGCCATACTGCCCAACCTCCTGCTGCTGGGGATGAAGGAGGGAAGATGATCACTCTTAGATTTATCACAAGCGCATTTCCACAGTGGTACAGTCACAGTGATGATTGAGGGGATGGTGGCTAGCAAGTGCCCTGAGTAACTGCAGCATCAAGCATCCAGAAGGTGGATGTTTTTATTTTTATGCCCCGCAATGACACTTGGGTGATCAAATAGCACCCTGTGAGACATTAACTCTTCAGCTGTACCAGTTAGAGCACACAACATTTATTTTTCTATTGTCACAACTACCAAAAGAATACATGTTTATTATCCATCTTTGTAGAATTAGCATGACATTTCTCCCACCCAGGTGCTCTACTTCCCTCCCCATGTGCAACAATGGATTTTATTCATCCTCTTCCAAAAAGAAAAGCCACACAGGGCAAAGGGAAGGACAGCACCTCACAGAGCTGTTCTGTCTTCTGCAGCAACTGCTGCTGAAGTGCTTCAGACTTCCCACAGCGACCAGGCTTGGATGGGAAGTTGTGTTACCCAGGAAAGGAGGGATCCGCAGAAATGCCGGAAGCCATTCGCAGCCCTCAGCCCTCCCGGTCCATCATTGAACAGCAGGAGTGTTGTAGAGAGCTCCCCGAACTAAACAGGCTGTCTTAGTCGAGAAAGCTAAGAGCCAGTAAGAAACCATCAGTGGCACCACAGGACTAAGCAAAAAGACATCTGCTCACTGCAGTTATATATATGGGTGACTGCAGGCAGCTCAGGGGACAGCCCTCCTCCAAGCAGCTTCTTGTCCATTAGCACGCTTGGACAAACTCATATGAGAAGTCTGGCTTGTTTATGCTTACTGGACTTCATCTTTTTCATCATTTTTCGCTGCAACTGCAGAGAACAGAGTTAATACCAGCAAACAAACACATCTCCAGATGAGCTCTCCTCTCTCCAGCAGAGGAAACTGCCTCCTGCCAAGGGTCCCATGAAAGCCTCCCTCCTCCTCCTGGAATAACACTGCTGTTATCTGAGTAAATAAACAAACAGAGCAACTGCATGCCTCCTTGGCTCAGGGCAGGCGGGCTGCACGGGGTGCACAGGAACCAGCACAGCTACACTACACACAGTGAGGCTTTCCTTTCCTGAGACTCCTTTTCCACAAAAAACACACACCACCACACACAAATCGTGTGCTCCACCTCAACCTTCTGTAAATCCTCCAGCTAACTGCAATCTTACTATACCTCTTGCTAATTTGTCCCAATAGTTAAATGATGCTCAATGATAAGCAAGACAGAACAGCTTCTCTGGAGGTTCCTGTACACACACAGTCACAGACAGAGATCTGGCAGCCGTGAGGACAGATGTGCATCCTTTCCCAACACAGTAGTCTGCCTCAGGCCCCGTGCTTGTGCTCCCAAGCAGCCAGGGACTGTCCCATCCTGCACACCAGCTGAGGAGCTAAGTGACAGCCAGGCCAGCAGGCACTCCTCCTATCTCCCCACCACACAAACCACACCCAGAGCAGAAACATGGTGGGAGGAGGACTGGGCAGGGGCAGGCAGCTAAGGGACAATAAGGGATTCCATTCTGCAAGCCAACAAAAGGCTGCGTGTTCCCATCCTCACTTGTTTTCAAGGATTACCAGCAAGCTCTCTGTGCATATCCTTTGCAGGCTTCTGTCAGGTCAGACGGAAAACAACAGGCTCAGCTATTCGAGCTCAAGTGTGTGGAGGAGTAATTACCAAAGCTCCACTGGACAGAAGGATTGCATTCTTTTATTCTCCACATGCCACCACCCACTAAGAAATCATAATAAAATTTGCAGAAACCTTATAAGCAAAGCCAGCACTGCCACGCAGGAGTTAGCCTGCAGTCACTCAGCACCCATCCCAGAAACTCCACCTGTACCTCTCGCAAGGACAGCGATGCTTGGACACTGCTACTCCTGCTACCTGTATGGTTTTTGTCATCAGCACAACCAAGCATTACTTGAACTTAAAGCTTAAATTACGTGCAAACCTTGAGATACTGCCACAGGTACTGTAAGCTTCAGGAAGTCCTCCCGTGTAAGTCCTGCAAATCACACATTTCCAAAAGCCTGAAAAGCAAAGTCCCCAAACAATTTCTGCTTCAGAATTACTGTGATGCAACACAGCACTCTCTTAAATATCCCATGTCAAAAATATATGTGTAATTCCTGATTTTAAACTACTTTAAGGGTTGAAAGATGCTGATGCTATAGTGACACACGTTATCGGTCACCTAGTGAAGCATCATGCCTTAAACCTATGGTGTGAGCAGGCACGTGCTCATTCTCATCACTCACCTTAACACCAGCTTTTCTGCTCTTCATTCCCCCTCTCTCACCCATTTTGTGCAATTTGTTATGAAGCCACATGAACGTTTACTTGAACAACCTTACAACAGGTTAAATAGAACTGTACGTTACTTTAACAAAAGCATTTTGAAGCTGAAGCCTTTAAATTCAAAGGGGGAGGAAGGGAATAATATTCTTACACTGACAGCTTTAATGTATTTCAAAATACGTGTATATAGGGAATATATTCATACTAA